>NW_026775577.1:2407500-4816250 GCF_030987335.1 Cornus florida | reverse complement strand
TCCATCACCATGACACCCTTCAATGGTATATTGGTATGTCACATAAATATCCTTTATGTAAATTGTTCATTCATGTATGCACTGCATATAGATTTATCTATGTATGAATGGAGTTAAAACTCTAATGGGTAGAAAAATCACATATTTACTCTTAATGTAAATTGCTAATTCATTCAGCCGTGTCGAGTTAATATTATTTTGACTTTTGTCTTCCTCCAGTTACTTCCCTGTTGCCTGTGATGGTGATCATTCAAATACTGACAGTGATATTTCTGCAAATGCCGATACATTGAGACAATCGGAGGAACTTGGGCATAGAACTGATCTTGAAGCACGGGAAGGAAGGGTTGAAGAAAATTTAGAGTATCAAAGGGGAGTTGAAAGTGAGGCTAAACAAAAGCAGCTTGGCAAGCAGGATGAGAATACAGGTTGAATTCTAGATTAGATCTTATTAAAGGCCTGGATGTTGCAGGTGCATTGTTGTTGAAAGTCAAAGCTAGTGATTGGTAGCATGAACTCTTAATACTCTTTGCAGCTGCATAGTTTTCATTTTAGACTTTTTTGGCATATGAGATCTATCATATATAACAGGCACCATCGGTGTATGTCTCATTCTTCGTTCAGCAATAACTAGTACATTCTATGCTAGAAGAGGTCAAAAAAGACTAAAAACAATTGACCCTTGTTTTCAATTGAACCTTTTTCTCTATTTTTTTTCTTTTATATATATATATATGCTTTCAAGATTTTTCTGTGGATTTACCATCACTTTTTGGTTCATGAATTTTAAATCTTTGGTCTTCTTGTCACTTTAAAATCTGCATTTTGAGTTTTTCACTCAAAAGTTTATAAAGCTCCCTGTTCTATTGTGACATATTTTTCCTTCACAATGCAACCTTGATTCTTCCATTGCAAAACCTTGAAATTAACTTGAGCTGAGTTTGATTCTTCTTATGTAAAAGAGGGGAGAAAAAAGGCATTTCCTATTGTAAACTATATGATTGTAGATAATCTGTATTTTAAGGCACAAGAACAACGTATCTTCACTAAAATTTCTTCTGATTGTAAGGTTTGCCACTTTGCACTACATTATTACTGTTTTGCTTCCAGTCATGAGTGAGAAAGGTGGATTATGTTTGATGACAAAACTGTGAAGGTATTTTAGTTACCATGATGAAGCCCTAGTGTTCTTTTTCTTTTTATATTTTTCTTGTATATCAATTTGAGATGATTATAGAAGGAATCTGTACATCAAGAAATGTTTTCTTTCATTCATCAATAGTAGAATATGCAAAAAACTTCCATTGATTGATTGATCAATCTCTCGTAGGGCACCGAAGGTAATGTAGCCTAATGGTATTTTCTCACCTTTCAAAGTAAAAGGTCGAGAGTTAAAAGTCCTTAAAAGGACAAAGTGAGTGTGTGAGTGATGCGTGAGTGTGTTTGCTCCGCGTTCAATTTCTTATTTTCTCAAAGCCGCCTCCAAGATGAGGCAAAGAAAGCCTCAAAATCTTTCCTCTAAAGAAGACCTTGAGTGAATCTATTTTTGAGAAGTTAAATCATTAATCCCCTGTTTCAACTGATAATATTCTTATGGGTGCACAATGTGAGGATTGAGAAGCTCTTTTTTAATGTAATTTGAAATAGGTTTGGGTGTTAATTTTTGCCCATGTTTCTGTTTAGGCTTTAAAACATGACTTGCTAGATCAAAAGTATAGTAACGAGTCTTTTTAGATAGTGAGCAGTTACTTTGTTTTATGTAATGTCAAAAGCTAAGTTTGTCTCCATCGATCCTTTTTATGAGATTAATTATATGATTATTATTTCACCATTCTACTCTTTTTAATTTCATAACCTCAATTAAATTTGCTTTTGTTATTGACCCTTACCTTTGTTATGAATCATGTCATTTTAAAAAAAAATATAAATTCAAAAAAGTAAGAGAGGCAGAGAGAAGAAATTTTTTCCCGCCACATGCTCCCATATGGGAATTTACTAATTAGCCCTTAATTGAAACAACAGACTACCAACTGTTAATTTATGCCACCTAAATTTCACAATGCTCTCCAACTCAAGGGCTTTTTCAAGCCATCACCATCATCCGCGTCATCATCATTATCATCATCATCATCATCATCATCATCATCATCCACGGCCTTCACCATAACAAGTATTGAATCAACAAGCTCTCTCTGATGCAAGAATTGGGTGATGCTCTGAAGGTGTTTGATGAAATTTCTAACTTAGATGTTATTCAGTGTGGTGTTCTTATAAAATGGGTAACTTTGATTTGGTTTGGCTTCAGAGGCTGTTGAATGTTTTTGGCAATATGTTGTTGTATTAATCAGTGTTTGTCGGCACAACTTTTGTTGGTATGTAAAGTATTGGTGCATTGACATGGCCATGGAGGTCTGTTATTCCAAAAAGGAATGTGTTACTGCAATAATTGGGTGTATGCAAGATAAGGTCCAAAAGGACTTCATTGCTTGGAGAACATTTCCTATTGGGACCGGTTTTTGGTCGATAAAGATGGTATTGTGTTTTTTAGAGCACCCTAGAATTCACTATTGTACACATGCAATCCTCCATGTTAAATGCACCAGAAAATTTTCTGGCCGGGATGACCTCAAAAGGAATTCTGTAAATAAGGACTTGGGCAATTAGAGCAAGTCGCGGATGAGCATCACCCACGAAGGTTAAGGAGCGTCTACCAGCGATAGGTCATACATCTGATACCCTTGGCGTTAAACAAAGGCAAGCAATGAGAGCATCCTTCCTCTCAGACATGTCTTGTAGTCCAAGGAGCAGGGAAAGAACATACAAGTAAGGATTCTTGGCATGCCCCAGGGCTGCAACAACACATCAAGGTAGTTTGGGAACATTATGGAGGTGTCTTTGCCTAGTGAATCACATAGGCTGAAAGACACAGACATTCAAAATATCACTTAGGCTAAAGCTTATGACTTAGAGCATTCACCGTACACATTTAAACATTTTACACTTTAAAATAGTGTAATGCCACATCAACAATTGTGATTAGGTGGCTCCATACATTTTTTTAAGACCCATTTCTCTTGTTGTGCACACTTCCCTCACACTCCACCCTTATTTATTTTAGGATAATTTGCACTCACACTCAAACCTCACTAATTTACATCGACGCCTCTGAAGTTTCAAAAGTTTACATACAGGTCCCTCAATCCCAAAAAATGACCATTTTAACCTTTAAGTTGGTCAACAAATACATAAAAACTAAAAATTACACTGTAAACTAAATTTTGAAAAACCAAAATAACCTTTGTTTTACATTATCTCTCTAACCTTTGACTGGAATTTCTTCCCCTCTCTGACTTTCTCTCTCTAAAAACCTTAAAAGTCTCTCATTTTCTCCATAGCAGAGGATTGATTATCGGGCTGGTCAATGCAAGCAATGCCGATTCGCGACGGAGACCAGAAAAACAAAGCAATACAAAGTAGGAAAAACATCCGATTGAAGCGTCAATAGGTCATCTTCGACTATGCGCAGAGCCAGGGCAACCGCGGTAGCAGCAGCCCGAGAAACCAACGGATCTGGACCGACAGCCGCCGTGAAAGAGATCAGGTTTTGCGTTGTCAGAAAGAGAACGTGGGGCAGATTCGCGGCGGAGACCAGAGACCCCAGGAAGAAAACTAGGGTTTGGCTCGGCACCTTTGACTTCGCCGAGGATGCGGCTTGAGCCTACAATGCCGCCGCTCTCTCCTTCTCTCCCATCCTTCCCTACTCTTATCTCCAAGAAAACCCTAACGATGCCCTTATCAACCACACAGCACCGTCGAGTCCTTCAGTGGGCCCAAGCCTCCGCCGTGACGTAGCCCTCCTTCTCTAGGCGGCACCCTTGCTCGCCGCCAATCGTGCTCGACGATTTCCACGGCGACTGCAACTCGTCGTCGTTCTAGAAACCCTTGGCTTTCTATGGTGTGTTGTGTTTGATGTGGCGGTGTGTGTTGTGTTTGATGCGATGGTTGTAGCGGTGGACCGGTGATGGGTGGGAGGGGATTACTGAATATTGAGTGGTGGTTGTTTTTGTCGATTAACAGTTCAGGGATTAATATGAATTTTGAAATTTTAAGGAAGTGTAAATGTAAACTAGTGTTTTGACTTTTCATTGAGTGAGATTGGCCAAAACCACATAAAGTCTTAGTGCAATTTACAATTTATCTTTTATTTTATTATATTTAAAATTGGTCTTACACATAGTCACTTTATTTTTAAAATCAAAAGTATACACAGGGCCCACTTTGGGCCCTTGATCAATCCGTCTACACTTTATTCTTTATTATCGGAGAATGGAGTGTGTAAGATGGTGTGGATCCCATAAAGTAGAAAAGCACACGTCAAGCCATTATCGTTCGCCACAGTGTAAGATAATTTCCTCTTTGACTTGCACTGTGGTTGCTTAGTGTTGGCTCGTTACAACATGGATTAAGAGAGTCGAGCTGATTCTGTTTTTCAAAATAAAAAAATAAAAAAAGGCTTATCGCGTAGTAATATGGCTCGGGCGACTATTGTGTCATATAAAGAGATACCGTGTCAAGTCCCGAAGGGAAAGATGGGTTGATTTGATTTCTCCTCTCTTATGCACAATTGAGAGTTTTTATGTTCCAAATCATCCTAATTGACAAGCTAATTGTCTTCAAGATGAATATGTTTTCTAGTTTCTATTTTCATATTGTAATTTCCCTAACTTTAGAGTCTGTTGTAAAAAGTTTTTATTGTTTTAATTTTTCAATAATTTAGGGTAGGGATGGCAATGGGGCGGGGCGGGGATCTCATTCCCCATCCCCTTCCCTGTAACCGTTTAAAATTTCACTTTGATCCCCATACCCACCCCCACCCTCCATTCCCCGACTTGCAATCCTCATCCTCGTTTGATATATACTATAATTTTTTTAACACATAATTTTTCTTATTTTCAGATGTATGTTTATATATATTTAATTTAATTTAGTAATATATCATAATATATAAGGGTATTTTAGTAAATGTACACTCTAAATTTTTAAGAAATAATTATTGAACATACCCATCTGTATCACTTTCCATAGCAGGTTCAGGTTTGTTCCCCCATTCGTAAACCCTTCATCTTCGTACCTGACGCATCCGGCTGTTAGTATTAGCTGCCCCTGCTTCTTCGGATGCCTTTGACTATGAACACCGTACGTATGGTTCTTAAGTTTCGTTTCCTCAGCAACACGACTGCTTAGTAGAGGAGGTAGGGTTCTTGGGATTTATCGCAATCGTGTTGCTGAGGAAAAGAAACCCAATAACCATACGTACGGTAAAGGAATACACCAGATTGGTATGTTTAGTAATTATTTCTTAAAAAATTTCTACACTCTCTCCATCTCTGTCTCTGTCTCTAGGCTTATATATGACAAATATTGTTGATGTCTAATGTTATTTAATCAATTTTCTTCTTCACTAATTTCTGTTTTATTATTTAATCAATGTGCTCACTTGAATTTTACATTATATCTCATTAAAGGCCTGGATGTTCGAGGTGCATTGTTGTTGAAAGTGAAAGCTAGTGATTGATAGCATGAACTCCTAATACTCTTTGAATCTGCTTAGTTTGCATACTATGACACACGAGATCTACCATATATAACAGGCACCATCTGTGTTTGTTTCATAAAGGTAATCATTAGTCTCTTTAAGAAGTCGTCCATTAAGAGCATGTCAAATGGTAAGTGATTCACCCATTTTTGGCCAATTTTGAAGACTGGGCTGCTCCAATTGACTCTTCAAAAAGTGGACTCCATTAATACAATCTTGATCCAAGTCACCAAAAATCAAGATTGGTTTGGTGAATTGTGGGCCCGCATCAGTTTTCTTTTTCTTTTTTAATTCTGGCCCAAACAGTGTTTTAGCCCAGAACACTGTTTAGTAAGGCATGTTTAGCTGGAAAAAAGAGGAAAAATTTAGTTTTTTGGCTGATTTTGGTCTCTTTTTTTTTTTTTTTTCTCAAAATAATTGAACCAAAGATTCATTAAGGCACTATTTGGTTGACACAAACAGTGCCGTAAAGGCTTTTTTGTGCAAAAAAAAGTTTAAAAAAATAGATAAAAGTGTTTTTTTTTATAAAAAAATTGCTTTTTAAAATATTCCTACTGACATATAACTGTTTTAAGCACTGTTTAGCTGACCCAAATAGTGCCTTAACTGCTGTATTGATACAAAAACCTATTTTTTGATTTTTTTTTTTGAAAAAATTTATTATATATATATATATATATATATTTATTTTTAAAAAAAAATTCCATTTTTCCTCTATAAATACATCAATCCCTACTATTATTCACCTCATATCCAAATTCGATCATGCAACAACTCTTTATCAAAGACAATCTGAAACTTTTGAGGCCGCTCAAATAACACGAGAGGCATGCAAAATAGATAACGAAAAAACCAGATAACTGGAGCTTCAAAACAAACCAAGAGAGATTGAAAACAAACAAAGAGTTGAAGAGATGTTAATCATGCAAAAAGATCCAGAATCGATGCCAACACAAGCCAGGAAAGCATGGCTAATTGAACGCCAAAATGAAATATTGGCATCTATACGCGCACGTGGCAACTCAAGCTTTCCATACAATTATCTCAAGCATTCCATATGATTGTTCTGTTTTTTTTTTAATTGTTTTATGTTTTTAATTCAAGTCGTATTATATTGTTTTGTATTTTTATTATATTGTTTAAATTTATATCGTATCGTATTGTTTTTAATAATAAATATTCTATTGTTAATTTTTTTTTTTTATGATATAGCCGTTTTAAAAATATAGCCGTTAGGAAAAAGTTAAAAAATAAAATTTATTAAAAATTTTAAAAATATTAAAATTTTTGGAGAGCGAAAATGCACCATTGGAGTACATCCGATAACTAAAAGATTCAAAAATGCTGACGTGACTATGAAAAATGCTGACGTGGTTATGAGAAAATGCTGATGTGGCAAATTCGAAAAGTCTGAATTTATAAAGTCCATTGGAGATGCCTAAGAACAACATAAAACAGAATAAAATAACAACTGAAATTGTCAGTCATGTCAATTTTCAATAGAAACTCTATCAATAGAAACAAAAAGAAAAAGAAAAAGAAAAATAAGAAATTGAAATGGAGAATTTTTGTTTTAGATAAGTGAAAATCTGATATGTGAATAGCAAGGGAGATAGAGAGGCGTTTTGAGTTCTACTAGTACTATATATGTGAGATCTATATATAGAATAGCAAGGGAGATAGAGAGGCGTTTTGAGTTCTACTAGTACTATATATGTGAGATCTATATTTTGATTATATATATATAGTGGATATATATATATAGTGGATATTACTATTTAAACCTCAACATTGTTATTTATATGCTGTGAAATTATAAATAGCAAGGGGTATAATGGTAAAATTATTTTTCCAATTAAAAATTAAACAGTTGTTAACTCTGATAGAGGTGTCAGAACAATTTCAAATGTTCTCCAACGCAAGGCCTTTCAATCCGCCATCATCATTGTCATTATCATCACCACCCACGGCCTTCACCATAACAACTACTACATCAACAAGCTCGCTCTGATGGTCTAAATGTGAAGAATTGGGTGATGCCATGAAGGTGTTTGATGAAATTTCTAACTTAGATGTTCAGTGTTGTGTTCTAATAAAATGGGGGTAACTTCGATTTGGTTAGGCTTCAGAGGCTGTTGAATGCTTTTGGCGATATGTTGCTGTATTACTCGTGTTTATGGGGACAACATTTGATGTTGGTATTGTATCCTTGGAGGTTTGTATTTCCCAAAAAGGAATGCATATTTCCCAAAAAGGAATGCATTAGTGCAATAATTGAGGGTATGCAAGTTAAGGAGGAAGGAGGAATTTATTGTTTGGAGAATTGGGACTCTGGTTTTTGGTCTATAAGGCTCTTTAAAGCACCTTAGAATTCACTACTGCGCACATGCAACCCTCCATCACAAATGAAGGGGGCAATTACACAAAAATTCTCCCGGATTACGTAAATTGGGACAGGCAATTTAAGCAAGCCGCGAAGAATCATGGAGAACACCAAGAAGTCGCGGGGAGAATTTACCGGCGGATTGATTATTATTAAGTTTTTCACATAGGAGGTATCCTAATTGACAAACGAATTGTCTTCATGATGAATATGTTTTCTAGTTTTTATTTTCATATGGTAATAATTTCCCTAATTTTAGAGTCTGTTTTAGAAAGTTTCTATTTTTTAATTTTCTTATAGTTTAGGGTTTTCATTATTTTACTTTCCTAATAGTGTAGGGTTTGCTTAAGCTTATAAATACCTGTTATCCTAATAATTCAGGAATTAACCCAGACCTTCTCTCATCGGTCAAAAAAAGTCATGAATCGTAACAGTTTTTCACAAGAATTTTTTTTTTATATAGACATAATGAGGGCCAACCTGATCATGTGAATCGGCCACGTGCTAATATTCAACACCAGTTTCAACAGGAGGTTTGGTCTGATTCAAGTTATAACAATATTGAAGGTACCCTCTCTACATAAAACTGCTATTGTAATTTTTTTTTTTTTTTTGTTTTTTTGTCCATTTTCTATGCAATTCTAATAAATAGATTCCACCAAGAACATAGTATCTCTCATCAAGTGTTTATCTAGTAGGGAGTTGATTTTATAGTCATACTCTTTTTCATTATTTATGGGTCTTATGCACAGTTGAGACTTGTTCTGTTCCACCCCTGCACACCATATTGTGTTTGTTCGAGAATCGAAGATGGGTATGTTTAGTAATTATTTCTTAAAAATTTTCTACACTCTCTCCATCTCTCTCTGTCTCTAGGCTTATGTATGACAAATATTGTTGATGTCTAATGTTATTTAATCAACTTTCTTCTTCAATAATTTAGGTTTTATTATTTAATCAATGTGCTCACTTGAATTTTAGATTAGATCTCATTAAGGCCTGGATGTTGGAGGTGCATTGTAGTTGAAAGTGAAAGCTAGTGATTGGTAGCATGAACTCTTAATACTCTTATTGCAGACTTGTCGTATACCATGGCATATGAGATCTATCATATATAACAGGCACCATCTGTGTCTGTCTCATACTTAGTTCAACAATAACTTGTTTATTCTATACTTGAAGATGTCAAAAAAGACTAAAAACATTGTTCAAAAGCACACGGAATAATCTATCTTATTTAGAAGTTTCAAAAACTAGAGGGAAAAAGAAAAAAAGAAAGAAAAGGAAGTAACAAAGAAGAACTTCCAACCTCACGATTCCAATTTGGTGCACAAGACCATTTAATTATAAATATATATAGATAAATTGTTTATTTATTTGTTCATTTTATCTATTTTTCATATCTTTAACTATAAAAGAACAAATATTATAATCATAATCCTTAGCATTTGTATACATTTACAATTTTTTTATTATTATTTAAATTCAAGCCCTCTATGGGAAATTGCAAGTTGAATTATACTGTTAGAGCCTTTATAAATTCTTCTTCGCATCTCACTCTGTACAAGTAAGACTATTTTCTATCTCTCACCCGTAGCTCAATTACTCGATTATTATGACAATCGTTTTGAGATAAGAGGAGAGAGACACTCAATTATTATGAAAATTATTTTGAGATAGGAGGAGAGAGACACTGAGTAATGTGCGATTCTAATAAATAGAGTTCAACAAGAATTCTTTGTGAGTAAAACGATAAACACAATTGTTGGTTTTATAGTCATACTCTTTTTATTATATATGGTTCTTATGATAGTTTGAGAGTTTTGTTCCAAACCATCCAGCTTTTGTGCATGGTAGTGAAACTATTTATTTCTTTACAGTTGGGATCACGTTATACAAACTATTTCATAAAATATGTTTTGGCATTTGCAGGTTCGTCTAGTAAAAGCGCTCTTGAAGATAGTGTTTTGCAATCTGCTCAACAGATTGGTCAGTTGATTACTATGGACAGCCGTGAAGCCCAGAGAATGGTTGAAATTCAGATGGAACCCCAGTTGGCTAATCCTGTGGACACCCCTTATGCTCCAGTTAATCTTGAATCTCTTTCGTCAATCGATTTACTCCAGAAAATCATGAAAGCACCTTCATTTGAGATGCTGGAAAATGGCCAGTGGATTTCTATGGACACCAATCAAATCAAGAGAATGGTTGAAAATCAGTTGAAATGGCAGTTGGATAATCATGTGAACACCCCTGATGCTCTTCCATCAACGCCTATGCTGTCCTCAGATGATCAGAAAGGGCCATTATCAGATGATGCTGAGAAGAATATTAAGATATTGACGAAGACAAAAAAGAAGAAAGGTCACAGAGAACTGATTCAACTGAAGGACAAAATTGTATAAATCTTGTTGGTTCTATTTATATTACCAAAGTGGTAGTTGCTATACATAAAGGTAGTTTAATGGTTTTGATTGTATTTGCAGGCTACTGGTATTAGGAAACGGCATGTTCTAAAGGAGGAGGATGGAGAACTAGTGTAAGTTTTCGTTTTTACTTGTTTAACCCTTTATTTCAAAATCATAGTTTTTGGAGCCTCCTCTGGGTTCTAGGATCAATGCTGATTCTTATTGGATTGTTCTTCACAATATATAAGTTGGGCTCTTTTAAGCTGAAAACCAACTTTTGCGATCCTTCATAATCCGAAGTGAACCCCACCTTCAACTGCTTGTTAATGTTTAATGCTTCAACAATCCATCCCTGCAATAAAGTAATAAGAAATAGACGTTTTTCAGACTAATTGCCCACAAATAGAACTCAAACCACTAACCTCCTCTTTAAGGGAAGAGAGGTTATACTTTTGGGCTAATGACTCATTGGTTGGAAGAGAGATGTTGAAAATAAAAAAATGATGTTAATTTGCTTGTATGTGCTTAGGAGAACATCCCATGGGGTGAGGACACACCTCTAGGCAAGATGAGAAGCAAAACATCTGCATCACCATGACACCCTCCAATGGTATATTGGCATGTCACACACACACACACATATCCTTTATGTAAATTGTTCATTCATGCATGCCCTGAATATAAAGTATCTATGTATGAATGGAGTTGAGACTCTTATGGGTAGAAAAATCACATATTTACTAAATTACTCTTAATGTATATTGTTCATTCATTCAGCCTTATCGAGTTAATATTATTTTGACTTTTGTCTTCCTCCAGTCACTTCCCTGTTGCCTGTGATGGTGATCATCCAAATGCTGACAATGATATTTCTGCAAATGCCGATATATTGAGACAATCGGAGGAACTTGGGCATAGAACTGAGCTTGAAGCACAGGAAGGAAAGGTTGAAAAAAATTTACAGTATCAAAGAGGAGTTGAAAATGAGGCTAAACAAAAGCAGCTTGCCAAGCAGGATGAGAATACAGGTTGAGTTCTAGATTAGACTTTATTAATGGCCTGGATGTTGCAGGTGCATTGTTGTTGAAAGTCAAAGCTAGTGACTGGTAGCATGAACTCTTAATACTCTTTGCACCTGCATAGTTTTCATTGTAGACTTTTAGTATACTGTGGCATATGAGATCTATCGTATATAACACACACATATATGGGTCTCTTCTTTTTAAAGCCTTCAACTTTGCTATTAGTCTGGGTGGTGGTTGTTGAATATAAGTTACACAGAGAGTGAGTAGAGAGAGTGTGGTAGTTGGTAGTGGCCGGTGGCATTGGTGGTGGAGAGGGAGGGAGAAGATGCAACACTTCATATATATATATATTTATATATTGTATATATATAGTATAATATAATTATACTATACTCATATCATATATATATATATATATATATATATATATATAATATAATTGTTTACCCTCCTTCAAATTTTACTTATCAAAAAAATATATATATAATATAATTGTAAGTTTGTTAAGTATTTAGGGTATTTTAGTTTTTTTATTTAATTCTTTAGGTTAGAGAGCTCTTTTGACAAAGTCAAAGGTTATTTAAGTCATCTTAAGAGATCTGACACATGTGAGGTGACGATTAGGGTGTGAGTGAAAGACAGAACAAACGTTTGCATTGTGAGTGATAGTAATTTTCAAAAATTATTTCAAAGTGATATTTGGCCAAACCTGGGGGGTGTCTGTGAAATTAACCCTATATTGTAATGAGCCATCTTGATGTAATTTCTCCCTCTTACCTACTCCTATACTCTCTTTGTACTTCCTTCTAATTAAATACACTCTATTTATTTGTTTATTTCGTTATCATTGATGTGATAAATTTAAAGATTAAAAAAAAAAGTTTATTCTTATTAATAACGTGGTTGTTCAACACTTTTGTATCCGACTAATCAATTTTTATTTTTATTTTTATTTTTATTTTTTGTCCTTTTTGGATGCAATTTTAATAAATAAAGTCCAGCAAGAATACAATATCTTTCATCAAGTGTTTTATCTGTTAGAGAGTTGATTTTATAGTCATACTCTTTTTCATTATTTAAGGTTCTCAGCACAATTGAGACTTGTTCTGTTCCACACCTTATTGAGTTTGTTTGTGATTTGATGATGGGTATGTTTAGTAATTATTTCTTAAAAATTTTCTACACTCTCTTCTCTCTCTCTCTCTCTCTCTAGGCTTATATATAGCAATTATTGTTGATGTCTAATTCGAAGATGGGTATGTTTGGTAATTATTTCTTAAAAAATTTCTACACTCTCTCCATCTCTCTCTGTGTCCCTAGGCTTATATATGACAAATATTGTTGATGTCTAATGTTATTTAATCAACTTTCTTCTTCAATAATTTATGTTTTATTATTTAATCAATGTGCTCACTTGAATTTTAGATTAGATCTCATTAGAGGCCTGGATGTTGGAGGTGCATTGTTGTTGAAACTGAAAACTGGTGATAACTCTTAATACTCTTTCAATCTGCTTAGTTTGCATTGTAGACTTGTTGTATACTACGGCATATGAGATCTATCATATATAACAGGCACCATCTATGTATGTCTCATACTTAGTTCAACAATAACTATGGGAAATTAAAAGTTGAATTATACTGTTAAGAGGCTTTACAAGTTCTTCTTCGCATCTCACTCTGTACAAGACAGACTATTTTCTCTCTCTCACCCGTAGCTCAATTACTCGATTATTATGACAATCATTTTGAGATAAGAGGAGAGAGACGCTATTTTTATTAAGAGTAATGTGCGATTCTAATAAATAGGGTTCAACAAGAACTCTTATCCTTTCTTCACTTGGACTTTTTCCGCTCTTGCTTCGAATTTCACCTTCGTCGTCTCGCAGATTTGAGTAAAGGATAAACACAATTGTTGGTTTTATAGTCATACTCTTTTTATTATATATGGTTCTTATGATAGTTTGAGAGTTTTGTTTCAAACCATCCAGCTTTTGTGCATGGCAGTGAAACTATTTATTTATTTACAGTTGGGATCACGTTATACAAACTGTTTCAGAAAATATGTTTTGGCATTTGCAGGTTCGTCTAGTAAAAGAGCTTTCGAAGATAGTGTTTTGCAATCTGCTCAACAGATTGGTCAGTTGATTACTATGGACAGCCGTGAAGCCCAGAGAATGGTTGAAAGTCAGATGGAACCCCAGTTGGCTGATCCTGCGGACACCCCTTATGCTCCAGTTAATCTTGAATCTCTTCCATCAATCGATGAACTCCAGAAAATCATGAAAGCACCTTCATTTGAGATGCTGGTAAATGGCCAGTGGATTTCTACGGACACCAATCAAATCAAGAGAATGGTTGAAAATCAGTTGAAATGGCAGTTGGATAATCAAGTGAACACCCCTGATGCTCTTCCATCAACGCCTATGTTATCAACGAAGACAAAAAAGAAGAAAGGTCACAGAGAACTGAAGGACAAAAATGTATAAATCTTGTTGGTTCTATTTATTTTACCAAAGTGGTAGTTGCTATACATAAAGGTAGTTTAATGCTTTTGATTGTTTTTGCAGGCTACTGGTATTAGGAAACGGCATGTTCTAAAGGAGGAGGATGGAGAACTAGTGTAAGTTTTCGTTTTTACTTGTTTAATCCTTTATTTCAAAATCATAGTTTTTGGAGCCTCCTCTGGGTTCTAGGTTCAATGCTGATTCTTATTGGATTGTTCTTCACAATATATAAGTTGGGCTCTTTTAAGCTGAAAACCAACTTTTGCTATCCTTCATAATCCGAAGTGAACCCCACCTTCAACTGCTTGTTAATGTTTAATGCTTCAACAATCCATCCCTGCAATAAAGTAATAAGAAATAGATGTTTTTCAGACAAATTGCCTTCTATAGAACTCAAACCACTAACCTCCTCTTTAAGGGAAGAGAGGTTATACTTTTGGGCTGATGACTCATTGGTTGGAAGAGAGATGTTGAAGATAAAAAAATGATGTTAATTTGCTTGTATGTGCTTAGTAGAACATCCCATGGGGTGAGGACACACCTTTAGGCAAGATGAGAAGCAAAGCATCTCCATCACCATGACACCCTCCATTGGTATATTGGCATGTCACACACACACACACATATCCTTTATGTAAATTGTTCATTCATGCATGCCCTGAATATAAAGTTATCTATGTATGAATGGAGTTGAGACTCTTATGGGTAGAAAAATCACATATTTACTAAATTACACTTAATGTAAATTGTTCATTCATTCAGCCTTATTGAGTTAATATTATTTTGACTTTTGTCTTCCTCCAGTCACTTCCCTGTTACCTGTGATGGTGATCATCCAAATGCTGACAATGATATTTCTGCAAATGCCGATATATCGAGACAATCGGAGGAACTTGGGCATAGAACTGAGCTTGAAGCACAGGAAGGAAAGGTTGAAAAAAATTTACAGTATCAAAGAGGAGTTGAAAATGAGGCTAAACAAAAGCAGCTTGCCAAGCAGGATGAGAATACAGGTTGAGTTCTAGATTAGACCTTATTAATGGCCTGGATGTTGCAGGTGCATTGTTGTTGAAAGTCAAAGCTAGTGACTGGTAGCATGAACTTTTAATACTATTTGCACCTGCGTAGTTTTCATTGTAGACTTTTAGTATACTGTGGCATATGAGATTTATCATATATAACGCACACGTATATGGGTCTCTTCTTTTTAAAGACTTTAACTTTGCTATTAGTCTAGGTGGTGGTTGTTGAATTATAAGTTACACAGAGAGTGAGTAGAGAGAGTGTGGTAGTTGAATATATATATAATATAATTGTAAGTTTGTAAAGTATTTAGGGTATTTTAGTTTTTTTTTTTTAATTTAATTCTTTAGGTTAGAGAACTCTTTTGATAAAGTCAAAGGTTATTTAAGTCATTTTAAGAGATCTGACACGTGAGGTGACGATTAGGGTGTGAGTGAAAGACGGAACAAACATTTGCATTGTGAGTGATAGTAATTTTCAAATTTTATTTCAATGTGATATTTGGCCAAACCTGGGGGGTGTCAGTGAAATTAATCCTTTATTGTAATGAGCCATGTTGATGTAATTTCTCCCTCTTACCTACTCCTATACTCTCTTTGTACTTCCTTCTAATTAAATACACTCTATTTATTTGTTTATTTCGTTATCATTGTGTGATAAATTTAAAGAAAAAAAAAAGTTTATTCTTATTAATAACGTGGTTGTTCAACACTTTTGTATCCGACTAATCAAATTTTTTTTTTTTTTTTTTGTCCTTTTTGGATGCAATTTTAATAAATAGAGTCCAAAAAGAATATAATATCTCTCATCAAGTGTTTTATCTATTAGAGAGTTGATTTTATAGTCATACTCTTTTTCATTATTTATGGTTCTCAGCACAGTTGAGACTTGTTCTGTTCCACACCTTATTGTGTTTGTTCGCGATTTGAAGATGGGTATGTTTAGTAATTATTTCTTAAAAAATTTCTACATTCTTTTCTCTCTGTCTCTGTCTCTAGGCTTATATATAACAAATATTGTTGATGTCTAATTCTAAGATGGGTATGTTTAGTAATTATTTCTTAAAAGTTTTCTACACTCTCTCCATCTCTCTCTCTGTCTCTAGGCTTATATATGACAAATATTGTTGATGTCTAATGTTATTTAATCAACTTTCTTCTTCAATAATTTATGTTTTATTATTTAATCAATATGCTCACTTGAATTTTAGATTACATCTCATTAGAGGCCTGGATGTTGGAGGTGCATTGTTGTACTCTTTCAATCTGCTTAGTTTGCATTGTAGACTTGTCGTATACTACGGCATATGAGATCTATCACATATAACAGGCCCCATCTGTGTATGTCTCATACTTAGTTCAACAATAACTATAGGAAATTGCAAGTGGAATTATACTGTTAAGAGGCTTTATAAGTTCTTCTTCGCATCTCACTCTGTACAAGTAAGACTAGTTTCTATCTCTCACCCGTAGCTCAATTACTCTATTATTATGACAATCATTTTGAGATAAGAGGAGAGAGACGCTATTTTTATTCAGAGTAATGTGCGATTCTAATAAATAGAGTTCAACAAGAACTCTTTTTGAGTAAAGGATAAACACAATTGTTGGTTTTATAGTCATACTCTTTTTATTATATATGGTTCTTATGATAGTTTGAGAGTTTTGTTTCAAACCATCCAGCTTTTGTGCATGGTAGTGAAACTATTTATTTATTTACAGTTGGGATCACGTTATACAAACTGTTTCATAAAATATGTTTTGGCATTTTCAGGCTCGTCTAGTAAAAGAGCTCTCGAAGATAGTGTTTTGCAATCTGCTCAACAGATTGGTCAGTTGATTACTATGGACAGCCGTGAAGCCCAGAGAATGGTTGAAAGTCAGATGGAACCCCAGTTGGCTAATCCTGTGGACACCCCTTATGCTCCAGTTAATCTTGAATCTCTTCCATCAATCGATGAACTCCAGAAAATCATGAAAGCACCTTCATTTGAGATGCTGGTAAATGGCCAGTGGATTTCTACGGACACCAATCAAATCAAGAGAATGGTTGAAAATCAGTTGAAATGGCAGTTGGATAATCAAGTGAACACCCCTGATGCTCTTCCATCAACGCCTAAGTTATCAACGAAGACAAAAAAGAAGAAAGGTCACAGAGAACTGAAGGACAAAAATGTATAAATCTTGTTGGTTCTATTTATTTTACCAAAGTGGTAGTTGCTATACATAAAGGTAGTTTAATGCTTTTGATTGTATTTGCAGGCTACTGGTATTAGGAAACGGCATGTTCTAAAGGAGCAGGATGGAGAACTAGTGTAAGTTTTCGTTTTTACTTGTTTAACCCTTTATTTTAAAATCATAGTTTTTGGAGCCCTCTCTGTCTAGGTTCAATGCTGATTCTTATTGGATTGTTCTTCACAATATATAAGTTGGGCTCTTTTAAGCTGAAAACCAACTTTTGTGATCCTTCATAGTCCGAAGTGAACCCCTCCTTCAGCTGCTTGTTAATGTTTAATGCTTCAACAATCCCTCCCTGCAATAAAGTAATAAGAAATAGATCTTTTTCGACAAATTGCCGCTATAGAACTCAAACCATTAACCTCCTCTTTAAGGGAAGAGAGGTTATACTTTTGGGCTAATGCCTCATTGGTTGGGAGACAGATGTTGAAAATAAAAAAAGATGCTGTTAATTTGCTTGTATGTGCTTAGTAGAACATCCCATGGGGTGAGGACACACCTTTAGGCAAGATGAGAAGCAAAGTATCTCCTCACCAGGACACCCTCCAATGGTATATTGGTATTCACACACACATATATATATCCTTTATGTAAATTGTTCATTCATGCATGCCCTGAATATAAAGTTATCTATGTATGAATGGAGTTGAGACTCTTATGGGTAGAAAAATCACATATTTACTCTTGATGTAAATTGTTCATTCATTCCGCCTTGTCGAGTTAATATTATTTTGACTTTTGTCTTCCTCCAGTCACTTCCCTGTTACCTGTGATGGTGATCATCCAAATGCTGACAGTGATATTTCTGCAAATGCCGATATATTGAAACAATCGGAGGAACTTGGGCATAGAACTGAGCTTGAAGCACATGAAGGAAAGGTTGATGAAAATTTAGGGTATCAAAGAGGAATTGAAATTGAGGCTAAACAAAAGCAGCTTGCCAAGCAGGATGAGAATACAGGTTGAGTTCTAGATTAGACCTTATTAAAGGCCTGGATGTTGCATATATATATATATATCCACCCTGTACATGCTTTTGAGATTTTTCTGTGGATTTACTATCACTTTAAGTTTCAGGAATTTTAATTCTTTGGTCTTGTTGTCACTTTAAAATCATCGTTAGCCCAATTGTATAACCTGCATCTGAAATTTTATTTCACTTTCAAGATGTTGAAAGTCATAAAATGAGTCATTGGTTGAAAGAGAGATTTGGTGTTCAATTGGGATGTTTGATACATATTTTAAATCATGTAAATTTTGTTTTGATAGATATGTTAAATATGATGGCCTGACCCTTAGGTTTGATTACTATTTCAGACACACCCCAAACTCATGAAGAATGTAGAGAGAGAATGAAGAAATGTAATGAAAAGCTGGTGAAGTTAGAAGGTAAGAAAACGAAGAAGGAACAAGTGAGGGATATGATCAATTCTTTGGTGGCTTGGGAAAAGGAGCTGGATGAGGAGATTGAATCACTGGAGTCCGACCTTGCAAAATAGAAAGGCTTCTCTTGCTCTGTTCATTAAAGGCCTGGATGTTGCAGGTGCATTGGTAGTTGATACTCTTTGCACTGTAGAGTCATTTCTCGTCCTAATGCTCATCTTTTCATTTCTTGTCCTAATGCTCATCTTTTCATTCTAAAATTCCTATTATATATTTTACCAATATTATCTTTAAGACTTGGCATCAATTTAATTTCACTGTTCTTGTTATCCCAATTCAATTATATTTGCTTTTGTTATTTCCCCATCCCTATATGAATCATGTCATTTTTTTGTTAAATTCAAAAAAGTCATAGAAACAGAGAAAGAGCAGAAAACGATTTCTTTCCCGCCAAATGCTCCCATATTGGAATTTACTAATTAGCCTTAACCAAGACAACGGCCTACCAACTGTTAATTTATGCCACCTAAAATTTCAGAATGCTCTCCAACGAAAGGCCTATCAAGCCACTGTCGTCATTGTCATTGACATCACACACGGCCTTCACCATAACAACTATTGCATCAACAAGCTCTCTCTGATGGTCTGAATGTGAAGAATGGGGTGATGCTCTGAAGGTGTTTGATGAATTTTCCAACGTAGATGTTGTTCAGTGTAGTGTTGGGTAACTTCGTTTTGGTTTGGCTGCTGAGGCTTTTGAATGTTTTTGGCGATATGCTGTTGTATTACTTGTGTTTTTCGGGACAACATTTGTTGGTATGTATGCCAAGTGTCGGTGCATTGACATGGCCATGGAGCTCTGATATGCCAAAAAGGAATGCATAACCGCAATAATTGAGGTATGCAAGATGAGGAATTCATTGTTTCAAGAACATTTTTTATTGGGATCAGTTTTTTGGCCAATAAATGTGATGTCGGACTTTTTAGAGTACCCCAAAATACACTACTGCTCACATGTAATCCGGCATCACTAATGCACCAGGCAATTACTGAGAAAATTCTCCGGGATGGCCTCGAAGGGATTATGTAAATAGGGACTTGTAGTTAAAGCAAGTGATGGATGGACATTCGCGGCGAACATCACCCACGAGAAGTCGCATGGAGCATTTACCAACAAGGCTTAACGGACTGCATCTACCCGCGAGTTGTCGCGGGCCACAAATACCCGCGTTAGCAAAAGTGCTTTGTTTTTTTACTCAAGGGTGAGAACTGGGAGAGGGTATATCTGGTATTTTCAAACCACCTGAGCAGAAGTACAAACACTGTAGCAAAACTAGTGGTCAGGGAAATCACAGGCTTCATAGCTTTACAACGGTTGGATTACCGGAAATGTCTATTGGAGCCTGAATTTTTAGCCACCATTTTGGAAGTCAAATCACTAATCCCTTGCTTAAAACTAATGTTGCTCTGGCAGCACCGAATGATTTGAATTTTTGATAGGAGGAAATTTAGTTCAAAATTTTAATTAGTTTTTTTTTTGTTTCAAATTCAAGCCGTCAATTCGGACATAGCATGAGAGTATTCTCATGAGTGCACAATGTTGAAGATTGAGAAACTCTTGTTTTCATTTAATTTGAAATGGGCTTGGCTCTTAATTTGCCCATGTTTTTGTTCAAGCCTTAATTAAAACATTCATTATTGCGAAACCGCTCCTTATAACTGAAACAACGGGAGCCACAACCGATTAAATATGAGATTAAACACAAAAAACAATCAAAAACAAAAACAAAAAAAAACAAAATGGTCTTTTTCGTGGAAATTGATAAACATTTTGACTCTTTCACATTTTTCTCTCTCTCTGTTACAAAAAAGAAAAATCAATAACAATCTATTAACAGAAAAGGCAAAACCTCTCCAATATAATCTCCGGCCAGAAAGTGAAAAAAGAATGATGCAAGGGTTTTAAGAGACAAATCTTCAGATTTGCAGTGCAACTCTATATATTCACAAAAAACCTATTCTAGAGCTTCAAAGAAAAGAAAATGAGGTTGCAAGTGCCCTCTTTCATATGTTGAAAGAACATCATTCCCAGAGACAATAACCTATTCAAATCAAATATAAATTACACATGAAAAGAAAGAAAAAAAATAAATAAATAACTAAAATATTGTTTAGGACCTGAATGTACCTTCACAGTTTCGTAATCTAGCATAATCCATCTTTCTAACTTTAGACTGTAAGCAAAGCAGTAATAATGTTGGCATGCTCATAGTAGCTAACTTAGAAATCAGACAGATATATACTGCAGTTTTCTGTTAGCAAAAGTGTAGGTAAATCACTGAAAAAACGAAAAATGAAGGTTTTAAACTAACAAAAACACCAAAGATTTAAAATTCATGAGACTAAAAGTGATGGTAAATCACTGAAAAATCTCGTTATATAGAAGTTGATGAAAAAAAAAAAAAAAAAAAAAAAAAAAAACAGAGAAAGTTCCCATAGAAAACAAGGGTCTATTCAATAGCTAGAATAGAATGAGATCTATGCACTAGGCAGGTTCAAAGAGTATTATACTTCATGCTACCTCTCTAGCAAAACCCACAAACCTGCAACATCCAGGCATTTTTATGAGATCTAAGCTAAAAACAGAGCATGGAGGATAGCTCTCTTTAAGTCTCTTTGCTCAGTATGTACTCATGAGATCCGATCCATCATTTTTTCAATCTTTTTTATCCTTTGCTCCATTTTCTTGTTCATCTCTTTCTTCTTCTTGTGAAGCTCTTCTTTAATCTCTTCAGCAATATCTTTCTCTTCATCCATCATTTTTTCAATCTTTTTAATCCGTCGTTCCATTTTCTTGTTCATCTCTTTCTTCTTCTTGTGAAGCTCTTCCATCATCTTCTCGAGCTCTTCATTAATCTCTTCAGCCATTTCTTTCTCTTCATCCATCAGATTTTGCAGCTCCCTTTGCAGTTCTTTTAAGGCTTCTGGTGTATCTGAAAATAGAGGTCTGGTCCATCAGCACCAATACTTGTTTCATTTGACATCACTTGTTTCATTTAACATCACATCACTTTGTGTAAAAAAACATAAGCAAAACACTGTCTGGCTGCTTACTTTTCACATTAATCTGTCGATCAGATTGTAAGACAACTTCAAGGCTTCCTTGACTATGCGAAACTGCAAATGCCCCAAAACATACTTCAGGAAACAGTTTGTATAATGTGATCGAAACCGTAAAGAAAAAGTAGTTAGTATTAAGGCTATTTCAAACTGTCTTTTACACTCAAGATTTTCTTCAAGCTTTCTTTCCTGCGCTTCAAGGTCAGAAGGGAAGTCCCTGGTAGAAGAGAAAAATCAAATTAATACTAACTCAACACGCTGACTGAATGAAACACATAAGCAATGAGGTTTACAAACACCCTCACCACCACTTTTTAGTCTCTTCCTAAATGGTGCTATAAACTTGTGTGTGTGTCTGTATGATTCCGTGTGTATAAATTTTCTTATACACATAAATTTGCAGAATATTTCAAGTCTCAAAAAAAATTGAAGTCATGAAGCAAGTGACAATTAATACAATAACAGTTGTACTACTGCGAAGGATCACAAAAGCAGTTTTTCAGCTTAAAATAGCCCAACATATATGGTGTGAGGAACAATCCAATGAAAATAAGCATTGAACCAAGAGGATGCTCCAAAAAATTGTGATTTTGAAATCAAGGAGCATTGTGAACTATAATTAAAACCAAGTAAAAATGAGAACTTACACTTGATGTCCATCAACTGCCCCTTTCTGAGAATACAATTCATGTTTCTGACGTTCAGCCATCCTCTTGATTTGACTGGTGTTCGCAGGAACCCATTGCCCATTTACATGCATTTCAAACGAAGGCGCTTCCATGATCCTATCGAGTAGATTGGCAAATGAAAGAGATTCAAAATTCAACGACGCATCACCTGTTGGGAAACGTGCTAGTTTTAAAAACTTTTCGAGGGATTTAAATTCATAGATCTTGATTCATCACATAGAGACAAGTTTTATGCAAAAAATAAAATAAAATATGATGTATTATTCAACTAAAAGATTGAATATTTACATCAAGGTTTGAGTAAACCTCAGATCTCTCCTCTAAAGTGAATGTTCTCACTTATTGTAGATCCCTTTTGCTAGACATCTTTTCTATGGATCTCCATCTTCTTGGTAATGGTCTTGCCTTTAGGAATCACTCATAAGCCTCCTTGAATGACCTTGGAAAACTAGGCTTGTGGGAGCTTCCATTAGATGAGAACATAAACCCTAATTTTCTAGAGAGAGAAAATTTATTCCTTTTTCCTTCTCATAAAAATCATCACCTAAAATATACATAGACCATGTATATTTATAGGCAACATAAAAATAAAGAAAAGGAAACAACAAATCCTTCTCCATCTCTAATTCATATGTCTCAAATCTAATATGATTCCAATATCAAGTTGGGCTATGAGTGAGAATCCATTGGGCCTATTATTTTATTGGCTACAATGAATTAATAATTGGCCCGGTCCATGGACCCAATTCAATTAATTCATAAATTAATTTCTACTCCACTAAAAGAAATTAATTGAACTCCAATTAAATAATAAATAACCTCTAAGTCAATATTGCACTTTGACCCCTCTATACATAATTAGTTATCGGATAAATATAGCCATCAATCCGACTACTTAATTAATATATTTATTTTGGTACCTTTGATTATTTCTGGCTCGATCACAATAAAACATTTGTTTGACAAAAATAATAATTTAAATAAATATATATATAATAAATCATTTTGTCTAAAAACACACGAAGGCCTTCGAATTTACTTTGTGATCAACCATAATCAATACAAAATAAATACAAGTAGCAATGATGCAAATATTGAAAATATAACCCTCTAACTATTAATTACATAACTACCCAAAGTGTCGGTCTAAGGATCCCGAAGAATCCGCCGAACAAATCAAAGTAATTATTAATTAATAAAAGAGTCTATACTTTTCTCATGCTTAAGAGTCAAATGTCATGACGGTGATAGGGAGTAATTGCATACGACGGCTCTCGCAATATATCTCAACCTAACGCGGATCCAGTTCAAGTCTTAATTAATTATGAGTCCATCCATAATTACCGACTATGAACAATTTATAATTACTATTTATATATCATGCATTGATTGTCATCACATACATATATATAAATATTTCTTGTAATTAACTGGACACTATCAATTTCATAGTGAATTGAAACATAATACATTGAATTCACCAATTATATAAATCATAAATATTTCAGATATGTCAGGAACATATGTCAATACAATCCAGATAGGAATTTGTTATGCCAGGGCATATAAATCCCAACAGCTCCCACTTGCCCTCATAGCCAATTCAAATTGCACCTAACTCCAATGTTATCCAGATGATGATCAAAATTATTGATCAATGACACCTTTGATAATGGATCAACAAAGTTGTGTTCCAATGCAATATTTTAACTACAAGTGCATTTTCTTGCCGGACAATATCATGTCGAACATGATACTTCCTCTCAGTGTATCTTGTTCCTCTATGGAACCTTGGGTCATTGGTTTGGACTACTTCTGCACTATTGTCACAATATAGCTCGATAGGCAGGCTAGTATGCTCCACAACCTCTAAATCAGTGAGATCAAACCAATAGGCTTATATTGCCACCTTTAAGGCTGCAATATGTTCCACCTGCAGGTTTGAGTCAACAGTTGAAATCTGCTTGACAATCTACCAACTGATTTCCCTTCCATTAAGTGAACATACACTAAGTCATGAACCTCATAGTATCTACTTCTGATTGAAAATCAGAACTAGCATACCTGACTAGGACCATATCATCACATCCATAAATGAGTATGATATCATTGATTCTCCTTAGGTACTTAATGATATTTTTCACAATAGACCAGTTGTCAAGTCCAGAATTGGACTGATCTCTACTGACTATCCCTGCCATGTAGCGGATGTCCTGTTTGGTATAGACCATGGCATATATGAGACTCTCATATGCCGAAACATATTGTTCCAGTCTCATTTGCTCAATCTCCTCTGCTAGTCTTGAAAAACTACTTACTAGAGAGAGCGATCCATATCAATAAAGCAAGAACTCATTCTTTGAGTTATGCATACCAAACCTGGTCAAAACTTTATCAATGTAGGATTATTAAGATAAGCCTATTTTCCTTTTAACCTGATCTTGCAAAAGCTTGATCCTAGGAATATAGCTTACATCTTGAAAATCCTTCATTTAAAAGTAATTGAACAACTACCTTATAATTGATGACAAAACTTCCACGTCATTATAAATGAGTAGGATGTCATCAATATATAGAATTAAGAAAAATAATGACATTCCCTTGTACACTCATGATTTATTCACTAAGAAATCTTTTGGTATCTTTTTATAGATTAACTTGCCTTCCATAGGAATCACCCTACTAGAAAGTTCTACAAGATCCCAGAATTTATTAGAATACATAGATTTCAACTCTGATTTCATAGTAACTCACCAAAACGATCTGTATCCACATCGGTTCACGCTTCCGTGTAGCTTACTGGGTCCAACTCATGTTTAACAGGGATATCCATAATGGTCTCACCTAAAAACATGATTCTGTCGAATTGGATGATAATCCTCCCACTACATCAATGTACCGATGCAAGAATCTGTGTAGTAGATGATGCTAACGCATCAATAGGGAATTCATATATTATTCTCAATCTCTATAATAAGTGTGTTCACATGTGGTACATCTGGTACTCCTACCAAATTCTCTAACATTATGCTACTAGGTATGTGATTCATAATATGATTCTCCTATAGATAAACAGTGAATGAAAACAATTAACTTTTATCTTTGAGATCATAAAATAATCCATCCTAGTGACATTTAGAGTAGCTATCAAATCTAGCATGCCTATGATCTGCTTCCAACTTACTTGTCCATATCAAGCGCACATGTGCAAGACTACCCCATATGTGCATATGATTCAAACTAATATTTAGTCAAAAACACAGCTCAACGGTATCCTTGAGACAGACTAAGATGGAATGCAGTTCATAATGCGCATCGATGTCATTAACGCTAAACTCTTAAATGAAAGAGATAATGTGGCATTACTGATCATAGATCTAACCATGTTAAGTGGAATTCTGTTATTCCTATTTGACACCTAAATTAATTTAGCGTCAATTGCGGAAAACTGGTACACAACACCCTCATTGACCATATAGTCTTTGCACTATCCCAAGAAATACTCAAATACTCGATCAGATCGAAGTGTCTTGATAAGTTTACCTAATCTGAGCTCCACATCAGTCTTGACCCTCTCGGAATATACCAAAAGTATAAGACTTGTGTCGCAACAGGTAAATTTATCCAAAACGTGAGTAATCTTGATTGGATGTTCATAAGACTACACGTGTACGTGTGTACCGACTCCAATTGTTCTTTATGTCTATTTCATTTGGCTGATTAAGCCCTTAGAGTTATCTATCCTTCAAAACAAGATTCACAAGTTTGGTTTAGGCTCCTCTACCTCACTAGGTAATAAACCTTCTTTAACCAATCTTTAAATCTCATTTTGATTGATTACAACCCAAAAATAGACACCAAAAATACAATGAGTCAGGAATAACAAATTTTCTCTTAACATTCAATCTAGAAGATGCAACATTAGTTTCTACATCCTGCAAATCTTAAGAGCTTGTGATTATAGTATATTAACCATCTTTCAATACACCAGAAGCAATCACATATCTATTCAATTTTATAAAACCAGTTTTACAAAATAACGATCTAGTTTTTTATAAGCCAAAAGTGAAATAAGAATGAGATTGCGTTTCACTTCTGTGCATAAAGATAGTTCTCTAATACTAATATCCTCATACTCTCTAATTTCAGATGTAATACTCCCACTGACTTAGTTACAACCTTGGCATCAGGTCAAAAGATAAATATATACCCATATCATCAAGGCTTCTGGATTCCTGAAATCCTTACAATAAATTGCAAACATGTTTAGTGGCTCCAGAATCTATCCATCAGGAATCAATAGATACAACCACATAACATGGCTCAATGATTAAATATATATTTTCCTATGCCACGTCATTGCTTAGACAGTTTGTCCTTTAGTGTCTTAGTTAACGGCAAAAGAAACAGTTTCATTCGCCCTCAACATACACTGCCTTATTCCCTTTAACCTTTTAGATACCTATGTTTTGTGCTAGCCTAGTCCTATTATCATCCTTCTTCTTTGCTTTGCCCATCCACTTGGGCCTAGAAGAAGATGGTATAGACTAGGTTAGATTGATAGGAACGCCCATACTCTTGATTATCCCTTCTTCTGTTACCAATTCTATAAGAATATCAGCGAGTGTGAACTCAAACTGATTCCTTATTTAGTTCACTCTAACAGAGTCGAATGAGTTTGGTAACAAGGCAATAATCATGTCAACTTGAAACTTACCACCCAAGTCAGCCTTATTGATCTCCAGCTAATTTTTAAATAATAAATAATCATTTTCCAAAATTTGATTTCAAACTGGAGTTCATCAGGCTATCTTGATGGTATTTAAATTTGACACAGTACTTAGGCATATGCTCTATCTAATCTCACCAACATATCTCATTGACATTTAATATGATGCTTGAAGAAAATAAAATAATACAAATGTTAGCTTTGGAGTATATTCGAGCTAAACTCTAGAATATTGCACCAAGTCATATCATTTGCCTTATCTAATTTATTAAAAGCATTAATGTCAAATTTGGTATCTCAAAGTAAAAGAGATAGGTATAGGAGTAATAAACACATTTTGTACCCTTACGTTGTGAATAAAATATCTAAGTTCATTTTCCAGTCATTATAAATAAGGTCCAATATCATAGAATATGTAAGCAAGTAGATAAACTGGATTAGACATAATTAATCTGAATATAAATGCATTCATACAATATGCAAGGTGAATTATTAATTCTGTCATGCATATTTAAAATTAAAATGAGTTTGTTAACCACATAATATAATAAATCTCAATCGAACAAGAGATCATTATCATTATTGGTGAACAATCCCTTTTAATTAATGCGGGTCCCTCAACTCTGTAGCATAATAAATCAACCAATCAATATGTCAATAACTTATCCTGTTGGAGGAGTTCATTATTACTATTGTTGAGATTCATTTACAATTAGGTGAGCACTTCCATTAAAATAGTATGTGGGTCCCTTAACCACTGCATGAAAAATCGGATAACCAATACACCAATAACTTATTCGGTTGGCGAAGTTCATTATTGCTATTGGCGGGCAAATCCCATCATCTCCATATCTCTTAAGACAATGCCTTGTCTATCTATATGAAATGACTCCCGATTATGTTTAGCCTTTCTAAAATCACCTAGTGTAGACCACTCCGTTGGGGAGCTAACACTATTGATTTTAGATTGAGTGTATAACATTATTAATGCTCTAATGAAAAATAAAACATTAAATATGTTGTCATTATAATCTAGACTCTTTAAATCATGCGTAGGGCCTTATTTTTAAAGATCTAATTACAATGAACATTTAATATTTTTATTTTCATGAGACAACCATTCTTGTAATATTAAGACTCTTCAAATCATGCGTGGGGCCTTATTTTTGAAGATCTAATTACAATGGTTTTAATAACGAAGGCCATGGGGCAATGTATAAAAATCCCCGCTCCCACTCAATTTTTAATCATTCATAATTAGGATTTTCATTTTATTCATTTACATGATATAATGCATGCAAAACGTCTTGATTTTAATCCAATTAAATTTAGAAAATATTTGGACTTTAAACGATTCACTAATATTTAACTTGAGGCACACTTTAAAAATAATTTACAAAAACAATTTTTCGTTTCCCAATAAGTGCCCTCAAATTAATTAGTAATCAAATCCAATTAATTTTCATAATTTAACTAATATAAATCAAGCCATTTAAATAAATATCATGGATCCAATGCATGAACAATAATAATTAGCAATTAATTATTTCATGCATCACATACAACAATAAATGACAAATAAAGCAAATTAAATGGCCAATGGATTCAACTTTTAACATTTAATTACTCTAAGTATTGCGCGAGGATCTTCCATCAGCTTGCAAACACCCGTAGGAGGTTGATACGCGCTAGGAGAAGCAAAACACTGCTTGGAACGCGACTGGAGGGCCCCACACGCGCTCACACGCGCCTGGGGCATGCTGCAGGTGAAGCCACGCGCCCCCACGCGCTGACACGCGCCTGGGGCGCGTGGGACGCGCCCCCACGCGCTGGCACACGCGTGGGACGCGCCTCCACGCGCCCGCACGCGCGTGGAGGCCATACACACTTGGCTGGCGCGTGCAATGCACGCGCCAGCATATGTCACCTCCTGGCGCGTGTTCCTCACGCGCCAGGCTCACCCCACCGCTGCCACACCTGATTCTAGCCTCCTCCGATGTCTCTTCTCGCCGCCGGTGATGCTCCGGCCACCGGAAAAACGCCGAAAAATCCAGAAAAAGTAATAAAAATTTCCAGAAATTAAATTAGGCCTTAAAAAATTCCAGAAAAATTCTGAAAAATTGCTAAAAAATCCCAGAAAATTTCTGAAGCCTAATTTAACCCTCTTGGACCTTCTTGAAGCTTCATAGCATCCTTTGATGAATATTACATGGCTTTAAAAATATTTACAACTTGAAATACAATGGGAAAAATAAATTACATCATTAAACTTTCAAACGACTAAATCAAAGCCTTAATTACATTCATCCAAAGATAAAATTACATGTAATATTCCTATAAGCTTCATCCATGGCTCAACCATACATCATCATTCATTCACAATTTTTCATACATCATCATGTATCAATATATATCAACATATTAAATCATACATCAACATACATCAATAAAAATATATATGAATATAATTTTGGATCCATGAATGATGATTTTCATAAAATCATGATCTCTAATAATGAATCAAACCATGCTCTGATACCACTGTTGGGAAACGTGCTAGTTTTAAAAACTTTTCGAGGGATTTAAATTCATAGATCTTGATTCATCACATAGAGACAAGTTTTATGCAAAAAATAAAATAAAATATGATGTATTATTCAACTAAAAGATTGAATACTTACATCAAGGTTTGAGTAAACCTCAGATCTCTCCTCTAAAGTGAATGTTCTCACTTATTGTAGATCCCTTTTGCTAGACATCTTTTCCATGGATCTCCATCTTCTTGGTAATGGTCTTGCCTTTAGGAATCACTCATAAGTCTCCTTGAATGACCTTGGAAAACTAGGCTTGTGGGAGCCTCCATTAGATGAGAACATAAACCCTAATTTTCTAGAGAGAGAAAATTTATTCCTTTTTCCTTCTCATAAAAATCATCACCTAAAATATACATAGACCATGTATATTTATAGGCAACATAAAAATAAAGAAAAGGAAACAACAAATCCTTCTCCATCTCTAATTCATATGTCTCAAATCTAATATGATTCCAATATCAAGTTGGGCTATGAGTGAGAATCCATTGGGCCTATTATTTTATTGGCTACAATGAATTAATAATTGGCCCGGTCCATGGACCCAATTCAATTAATTCATAAATTAATTTCTACTCCACTAAAAGAAATTAATTGAACTCCAATTAAATAATAAATAACCTCTAAGTCAATATTGCACTTTGACCCCTCTATGCATAATTAGTTGTCGGATAAATATAGCCATCAATCCGACTACTTAATTAATATATTTATTTTGGTACCTTTGATTATTTCTGGCTCGATCACAATAAAACATTTGTTTAACAAAAATAATAATTTAAATAAATAAATATATAATAAATTATTTTGTCTAAAAACACACGAAGGCCTTCGAATTTACTTTGTGATCAACCATAATCAATACAAAATAAATACAAGTAGCAATGATGCAAATATTGAAAATATAACCCTCTAACTATTAATTACATAACTAACCAAAGTGTCGGTCTAAGGATCCCGAAGAATCCGCCGAACAAATCAAAGTAATTATTAATTAATAAAAGAGTCTATACTTTTCTCATGCTTAAGAGTCAAATGCCATGACGGTGATAGGGAGTAATTGCATACGACGGCTCTCGCAATATATCTCAACCTAACGCGGATCCAATTCAAGTCTTAATTAATTATGAGTCCATCCATAATTACCGACTATGAACAATTTATAATTACTATTTATATATCATGCATTGATTGTCATCACATACGTATATATAAATATTTTTTGTAATTAACTGGACACTATCAATTTCATAGTGAATTGAAACATAATACATTGAATTCACCAATTATATAAATCATAAATATTTCAGATATGTCAGGAACATATGTCAATACAATCCAGATAGGAATTTGCTATGCCAGGGCATATAAATCCCAACAGATGTGGGAGAACTTTCTCCTTGCATTCTTCATTTGTTGTATCAGTCTTTTTTTTTCCTTTTTCCTTTTTTCCCTTTCTTTTCGGTAAATTGGTTGTATCAGTCCTGTTCTCTTCTTGAGAAGGAGTTGTAACAGCCTGATTTCCCTTTTTAAAATGCTCAATACCAAACCTTGCTCCCTGTATAAAATCCTCTAGTGAATCCTCTAGATAATACCGGAAATACTGAATTGGATCTTCATCTAACATTTCATACAAGTTACCAGAATCTTGGATGGGATCATTGGGTCTCCGAAGACTCAATCCTTCCAAACACACTCGTATCACTTTCAAATAACCTATTTTACAATTTCTCCGTCCTATATATAGATGAAGCAGCCGTGCAAACTCATAAGTGTAAAGCAGTGAGTTAGGAGAAAGGTTCAGTGCAATTTGAGCCTCTTTCAGTGCCATTTCCAAGTGCATTTGTGCTGAGGCACTATTCTTGTCATATTTTAGGGAAATCCTGTAACACATATATGACAAAATGTGGTGTGGCAAAGCAGAGGAAATGAGTTCTTCACAGACCTCTCTCATCATGATCTTGGCCTCTTCAAAGAATCCTTTGTTGAAGAGTTTGATAGCAGGATAACATTTTTCTTTCACAGTTTCAAATGGAGTCGAATCCTGCGTGTTGTCATGTGTTGTGGCATTGGCAGACGCAGTGGTACTCTCGTCCTCATGCTGCTTACAATGAAGATCAAATGCTACCATATCTGATGAAAAGAATAGCTGACCGCAGAAAGGGAATTCACATGTCAATATATTGGAATTCCAATCCCAATCCCAATCCAAATCCCCATCCCATTTAGGCAAGCGCGTAGGGCTCTCTTCTTTCTTTTGTCCCATTGGAGTGTTTGAACAAGGTAGAGAGATCGAGCAGCACTGCTGAAACAGAAAAATTATAAATTAGAATTTACTCATCACTCTTATATGTTAAAATCAATCTTGTCGCAGTATTCTCTCTGTTTATAGATAGAGAGAGTTGAGCAATACTTCTCCTATGACATGAAATTCATACACTTCTACTTTAAATAGTAGACGACAAATGTATCAGTTACTAGGAGTCTATCGTTTACTACTCTACCAATTAATCCACACAAACTCAACTTTTGGTTTCTTTTTTTCTCTTTTAGAAATAAATCAAATCAAATTACTATTTTGATCATTTCTTGATACATACTTTCTTATACATGGAAGCTAAGGAAAAAAAAAAAAAAAATCTAAAATCCCTAGAAAGAAATAAGAGAATTGCTATGAAGGGTGTTAAATGGGCTCATCTAGGGTTTTAAGCAGGCTATGTGTGTGTGTGTATATATATATATATATATAATGGTATACCTTAGGTTACTGCATTGTAATTTAAACAGGAGTTATCTGAAACATATATATTACATTTATTTCAGCAATTTCTATTCTCAAAATAAACATGGAACAATTAATTGTGACTAAAAGCATATTATTTGAGGGAAAAATCATGGTATCTAACCTCAATTTATTGTAACATCTTTTTTGGGGATGTCTAAACCAAACAAAGTAATTAACAAAATTGACTGATTTCAACACAATGAACTGATATAAAAAAACATGAGAGATCAATATTCAATTTTACAATTCAAAGTAACAGACCAGGGCCATAAAATGAAAAAATGAATCTGGTGATAATTATCAAATTTGGTCTCAAACCAAGTAAAGCAAGCTATTTATATGCATATCAGTAAATGTATATAATCCCAATGTATGTGATTTGAGATTTTACAGTGTTTTCGTCTCAATTTCTCACTGTTGTATTGGGCCACACACATTCACACACACATACTCACTGTTCTATTGGGCCACACACATTCACACACACACTCATCTTCACCAACACAGCCACACACACATTCACACACACACACTCATCTTCACCAACACAGCCACACACACATCACAGCCACGCGCGCACACACATTCATTTATATATATATATATATATATATATATATATATATATATATATATATACTTGTTTTCAGAATTCAGAAAGCAAGAGAGAGAGAGATTAACCTTTCTGCAGTTCGAGGATGTTGATTGCTGTTGATCTTGAACCGACGAGAGATCTCTCTAGAAAGTAATTGTGATGAAGAGGAGTGAGAAAACAACAGAGAGCAAACAATGATACATGAGAGAGAAAATAGGAGAGAAGATTGATGATCAGATTTCAGAATAACCTAATTCTATTTGAGGAGGAGTTTCTAGGATGCAAAGAGAATGGCTCTGTTTCTCTATCTATAACTAAGACTTATGCTTCTCTCTCAAAGTAACAACCTCTCTAGACTAGAGGACTACAAACAATGTAGTATAAAATCTCTGTTTCTCTCTACTACTCAGTAGTAGGTTCTCGATTTTCAATTGTAAAGGCGCTTTTTGTTGAAATCGTGTAGGAGTTTAGAATAAACGACTCGGAATTTCCTCCAAAGCAAATGACCGACTCGCAATTTCCTCAATAGAACCACACTTGCACACACATCCCCCAACGGCAATACCCCCATCTTATATCTAATTGGCAGAATATATCAAACACCTTCGAAGCATCACCAATTTTTTCAAAATCACCGTAAAATTTCAATTCGCGCGTGATCATCAAACTATCTTGCAATATGCACATGAAAGGCCTTGAGTTGGAGTTGAAGTAGCATAACACACTCTTCTTATTCTTTCGCACCAAGACTGTAATATAAAATATATATATATATATATATATATATATGTAAATATTCGGAATAGCACAACATGTATTTCTTTTGTCCCATTATCCATTATAGTTGTACACTTTTTGATTTTGTAAGATTTGTAGTCACGTGCATTTAATGCAGGGTACCCTCTATGATTACAAAATTAACCTTTTTAAATTTAAATATGTATTTTGTTAAATTGAGAGATTTTTAAAAATGTAAAGGCTAATTTTGAAAAGATTTATTTATGAACAAATATTTTTGGACAGAGTTAAACAACAAATAATGTCATTTTGGGCAAAATTAACCGTTTAAATTTAAATATGTAAGGGTTTTTAACAAAATTTTGGAAGCCTCACATGTAAGGTTTTTTTTTTTTTTTTTTTTTTTTTTTTTTTTTTTTTTTTTTTTTTTGTCAAATTCATCGTGAATAATTATTAAGAAGGTACCCTAAACAAAGTTTTTCGAAAAAATAAAATAAAATTTTTTGTTTATCCACCAACTTTAAAGAACTCGTCATTACTTCAAATGAATTCCTCCAAGAATTTATGACATATGGGCAATGTCTATTTGGGGTCAATCAACATGGACTGAAGAGCTTGAATTAGATTATGCACCAAATTAATGTCATTTTGGGCTATATATATATATATATACACACACACACACAATATAAATAAGAAACTTTTAGTCACTAAATGCTAAATAAAACTAATTCCCTGATGTTGACAGTTTGTAAGTATTAAGTAGTTTTTTTATTAATTAAGTTTCTTATTTATTTTTATAATTTTTAGACCCAGTTTAATATTAGGTAATTTTTTTTTATATTTTTAGTTTTCTTATATTATTAGGTTACCTAATCTTTAAGTAGTTCCTTAGGCTTCATTTGGATTCAGTGATTGGATTTGACAAAACAAAAAAAAAAAAAAAAGAAGGGAAAGTGAAAATCGTGTTTGGATAATTTTTAGAGAAGATTTGGAGAGAAATAATTGTGAGTAAGTAGTATTTTCATAATTCCGAAACTACTCTCTTATAACATTTGACTTTCATCTTATAACATTTTATAAAAAGGTTATTATAGTAATTTAATTCTTATTCTTTCTTTTATTTTCTTTCTACTATCTTTTCCACACAAGAATACTATCATTTTTTTTTTTTTCTTTCATAATTTATCTAAACATGAATAAAGGTTATTGTAATCATTTCTTTTCTCTTGTAATTAATGCTATCATTTCCTTTCTTGTATCATGTTTATCCAAACGAAGCCTTAAGGTGACCCCTCCAAGTGAGGCAAAGAATGCCTAAAAAATGTTTCCTTACAGACCTTGGAGTCATATCATTTCCTTTCCTTAGGTGACTATAATTTTGAGAAATCAAATCACTAATCTGTAGATTCAACTAATGTTACTTTTGGAAGCACTGAATCAGTAGTTTGAATTTGGAATTGAGATATATCAGTTCAATTTCCTTTATACTAAATATGTTTATACAATGCAAAACAAACAAATTAATTACTTAAAACATAGGAATATACTAGTTAAATAAACCCTGCTTCAAGTGCAAAACCAAACCCTAAGTGCTCCAAAACTAACTTGCTCCAATCTTTGCAAGAATGGTTTCAAAAGATAACTCTTGATGAGTAGGTTAAACTTCCGCCTAGCTCAAGTCCCAAATCTCACTGTAAGGGGATCAAAACCTAGCTTCAAAGTTGTGGGCTTGTGGTGTAAGAGAGAGAGAGAGAGAGAGAGAGAGAGAGAGAGAGAACTGAGGCAAAAAAAAACTGAAATTGTGGTCATATACCACCTTTAGTCAATGGTGGTCCCCATTGTGCACCCAAAGTTTCTAAAATAACCCAATTTGAATAACTATCTAGATCCATGCCACAATCTGAATAACTATCTAGATCCATGCCACAAATAACCATTCAGCCACAAATAACCATTCAGCCACATATATACACATGAATAAATACACCAAATAGAAAATGAAGAAATAGAAAGAAGCGGGGAAATTTTCCGAGGACGAAAATCTAACTCTCGGCCTACTCGGGATCTCGCGGTTTCGAAAACTCAAAAATGACAAAACGCATAGTAATACACTTCTAAAAGTTTTAAACTCGAAAAAATAAATTTAGTGGCCCCTGGAATACACGTGGCACACAAGCCAATGTTCAAAAATAATAAATAAATAAATAATTATCAAAAAATCTGAAAAAAAATCGGGACATTACAATGTAGACTTTAAGCCTAGGCAGAAACATGGGCAAATTAGTACCCAAACCATTTCAAATTTAATGTAAAAATGAGTTTTTAAATTCCTAACATTGTGCACTCATAAGAATATTATGAGTTGAAACAAGGGATTAGTGATTTGACTTTTCAAATTACATGTGATCACGTGAGGGAATGATATAACCCCCAAGGTCTTCTCCAGGGCCAATTTGGTACAATAAGAATGGAAGAGAAAGAAAAGAATGGTAATGGAAAGGAGATGAGAAATTGGGTATGGTATGAAATGTTAGAAGAAAAATAAAGGAAAATGAATGATTTGGAGGGACGCATTAAGGCATGAATAGTAATAGTATGTGCAGTTATTGTCTCTCATATGGTGAAAGCCAAATTGATACCAGGGTCGTTGTTGATGTAGAGAGAAAATGGGGATGGAAGGTAATTTAGGCATTTAATTTGATCAAGAGTGTCCAGACAAATTAACTCAAATCAGAAGTGGGTGTCATAGCAACTTTTGCTCAAAAAATGTATGGTTGTAAATTTATTAAAATAAATTTTCTTTCCATTTTTTTCCCGAAAACTGATTACTATTTTTTCCCATAATAAACCAAGTAATTTACATCATCCTCACCCTTTCTTTCTTTTCTTCTCCTATGTTCTAACTAATGTTATTTTTGTTTTCTTTTCCGCTATTCCAAATATAGCCTAAGAATAAACGGATTGTTTCTTAATGATCCGTATTAAATCTCTATTGGTTAAGGGTATAATAATTGATACAAATAAAAATTTTAAGAAGGTTATAATATATAAAAAAAAAAAAAAAAATTGAAACTTTTCTATTGGATAGAGTTTAATAATAAGAAGGAAATAACATTTTTAGGAATGTTATAAACCTATAATATAAATAAATAAAAAAATTTAAAAATTATAATATAAGAAAATACAAATTTTGGGGCCTTTGTATCCGAACTCTACGTCGACACGAATTGAAAAGTACATCAATTCAGATGAGATGGAACGCTAGAGCGCCTTCGGGACATAATGCAAGTGCTTGCAGCAGCACCGACCACTGCATCCCCTTTTTGGAGCTAAAATCGATGCGGTGAACCCTATTCGCTCCTACAAATGCTTCGAGGATGGCTTGAATCGCTGTGAAGTGATCAATGAACCCACGTCCAATTTCACCAGTCTCTACACCCAAATTCAACAAAAATCCAAAAAAATTACAATACCCAAATCAAATTTGTATTCAAACCCATTTCCAGAATCATCAATTTGAATATACACATCAATTGTATACATATAACTTTATGTAAAGACCCAGGAATAAAATGTAGAGCACAGATTGATGGATTGGTGGATACATAGAACTAGTGCAAACAGAATATTCTAGCAGTTCGTGGACGCTTGTGGCCGAGGTAGAGGAACACTAGGAGTTGTAGTTCTTGAGAGGTTATTTTCCAGTAGCGACAAAAATAGTTTACTTCTTTAATATTTTCATTTCTTTTGTAGTTTAAATTGGACTAATTGATGGATCTGAACCACTTCTAGTCTTTTAATCTCAGTATGCTAGAAGCATTAGTGTCAGCTATTCTTATGTGTTGATTGTAATAAGACCAACATTACACCATTAGCATAGTGCTCCACCATGGTTTTGATGCCTTACGAATTACATGGAATGAACCCCACCAAGGTTACAATTGTAATTTGAAAAATAGCAATTATTGCTCACATTATATAATAGGGTAAATTTGTCAAATCAAACCAATTTACTAGCTTCAAAAGGAAAAGGGGACAATATATGTGCTAACTTTTTAATGCATGGTGGTTTAATTTTAGTGGGTTTTTTTGTCAACAAATTTGATAGTAGAGAGAGGTTTTATGGTTAGAGTGCAATGAAGAATTATGTCAAGATAGATGGCCTAAGGAGAGTTGGAGATTCTTACTTTTGTAAGGCCTATTGTAAATAAAAAATATAGGTAAATTAATATTTATATAAGAGTTAAAAATATATATATAATTGAAAAGGTAAATTTATATATATTATAAATAATAAATAACAATAAAGATTTATTAAAATAGAAAACCGGGAAAAAAGGAGGTTACCCTTTCTTTATAATATATACTAAAAAATAAATTAATACACTGATACTCTTTGTACTTTTATTTATTAATAATTAACAAAATTTACATGATGCACGTGGTGATTTAATCATTATTTTTTCCACCGGTAAATTAGTCGTTGAATAATATAAAAAATAACAATCATAATAATACAACATCAAATGGAACTATTATATAATATATAATATATAATAATAATAATAACAGTGATGTTCATTTATGTGATTAAAAATTATATAAATCATAAAAAATAAATATCAATTAGTTAAAATAAAAAAATTACAACATATACAAATACAATTATAAAAATTAGGTCTACAACAATGATTATGAAATAAAGAATACATTAACAAAAAAAAATTTAAAATAAATAGTTGGTGCTTAAAAATGAATAGTTGGTGCTTAAATATATATATATATATATATAACCTCTTTGGTATTTTGTGATTGAATGGACATTCTCTCCACGTACAATTGATGGGCATCAATACTGCTATTATGAATCGATGCAAATGCGTGAATAAATAAAGTGTACAATTATGTTAAGTAAACGATAATACATTCATAAATTATGGAAGGAAATACTAACCTTTAAGATCCCTATGATCAGAGCATCCCTTCGTTATCACTTTACTTACACAAATTGACCGCACAAGAATTGAAATCACGAAAAATAATACATGCATCAAGTTTTGATATACATAAATATGATAGGCATATAAAATCGATGAAAACATATACTTGTATATATAGTATTAGTTAAGAAAAGGAAAACACATTATAGATCTAATTCAAAATTGTTGAAAATATATAGAAATAGTAGTAATAAAAAATATATACACTCATTAATCCTTTGTGGCTATTGAAATTTTTCAACTTTTATACATAGAGATGACTCATTAGTCATATGTGGCTATCGGAATTTATATAGATATTATAATGTAAAGTATTTAATAAAAATTATTTTATATTTTTAAAAAATTTAAAAATGTTAAGAAATTTCTTACACTTTTAGAATAATATAGATATAGATTATTAATAATGATTTCCTTCTATAATTAGATTTTTTATTAACTAAATAAATAAGTTTTTTTTTTAATTATCTATTTCTTCATCTAATTAGGTTTTCTATCATATTATATATTTTCTTCTCAAATTAGATTTTCTTTTATTGAGTTTTATTATAAATTTTTAAATATTATTTATTTTCTTCTCTAATTAGATATATTTTTATTGAATTAAATATTATAAATTAATTTATTTTCTTCTCTAATTAATTTTTTTAATATTATACATTTTTAAATTAAATTTCCTTTTAAATATATATTTTCTTCTTTAATTTTCAAAAAAATTAATATTATATAGTAATTTATTGAAATATTGAAACTTTTTGTACAGGAAAATAAAACCATAAACCTCTTTCTCGATCTCTCTCTGAAAATTCATCAAACCAGCGATGTCATCCGAATCATCGCCTTCTCTGGAAGAGACCATCAGAGCGCGATACCCAGACCCCTCTCGCTCCTTAATTGTAAGGCTCAATTATGATAATCCGTCTCGACAACGGATCATCATGATTCGTGATCCGATAGTGCAGTCGATGTTCGTGGAATCACTTCTACCACAACGGTCAAACAAAGACGGGCCTGCGTCGATAGAGGCGATGCCGGCGGTGAAGATCACGGAGGGAGGTTCAGAGTGTCCAATATGTTTTGCGGAGTATGAAGTCGGCGGAGAGGCGAAGGAGATGCCTTGCAAGCACAGGTATCATTCGGGTTGTATCGAGAAGTGGTTGCGGACCCACAGGTCGTGCCCGCTTTGTAGGTTCAAGATGCCTGTGGAGGAGGAGGAAGATGAGAGCGGGAAGGGAGGCGATGGGGACGACTAATGGAGGCGGCGGATGTGGATAGTTTGTTTGTTGGTAGCGGTGACGAGTTTTTCGGGTACAGGTCTGACAGCTGTTTAAGTTTTAAATTATAAGAAATTTTATGGTTTTTTTTTTTTTTTTTTTTTTTTTTTCATTCAGAATCATTTGTCACCAGTATTTGCTGATCTTTTTAAAAAATGATTGGATGGATGATTTTTCACTAGTAAATTAGTAATTAAGTTAGTTGCAAACTTACAATTCAATTTTAGCACATAAATTTAATTTTTATTAGTTTGGATAATTTTTATTAGTTTGAATTATTTTATTCTGAATCAACACCAAACATTCATATTTAGTTTTAAATGTTTAGAATTCAATTGTACATACGAGACACACACCATAATGATAGTGATTGTTGAAAAAAAAAAAAAAATAGTGATTGTTACATATAAGATCTTTTTATTCACCCACCAAGATATCGTTTTTTGATATATATATATATATAAAATATTAATTTATAAATACCACGTAACATCCTAGACCAAGAATACATTGATAAGTAAGTTAGATTTGTTCTAAACAAAAATGTATGGGTAAATTAATGTCTAATGAATAAATCTACTAACTGCATGTCACATACTATTGTTTCATGTCTAGTTGCAATGTGCCACTTTTTATTGGTCACAATTTTTATAATTACATATCATTCTAAATTACCCAAAATGGATTATTTTCTTTTCTTTTTTAAATTATATTTAATTATATATATATATGTGTGTGTGAGCGCTATGGGTTCGGTTTGGACCGAATTGGGAGTATTTTGGGACCAAACTATTTATAACGGTTTCACTATTTTTGAAATCAGACCGAACCATAATGTCCATGTAACCAAACCAAACCAAATCGAGTAAAAAAAAAAAAAGGAAGAATTTTAAGAAGAAATAAAGGAAAGAAAATTGAGTTATATTTGAAAAGAAAGAAAAAATTGAGTTATATTTGAAAATTGAGTTACTTGATTTAGGTTTAGTATATGATATATATATATATATATATATATATATATATGATATAACATAATAACGGTCCGGACTGGTCCGATTCGGCACGACCCTAAACTAGGATCAGATCGAAAAATTACAGTTCCATAATTTTGGGCTCAGGATCGGCTATACAACTAGCCCAAATCGCCCAATTCAGTACGGTCTGATCCGATTTTTCGATTTACCGGAGTTTTTGAACACCCCTAATCACAATTCATATTATTTTCTTTCTTTCTGGATTTGCCAAAACGAGTAACATTATGAGAATTGATTATTTTATTTCCTTTTTTTTAAAATTATATTTTAATTATATATATATATATATATATATATATATATATATATATATATTATCCTCTTGTTTCATTAGGATGAGAATGAAAAAACCCATGAAAGTTGAAAGGATCAAAAGAGAGAGGGGACATTGATCTTATTGGCTTTCGATCTGTACTCTAGATCTTCTCCTTGCTATAATTTGTCTAACACCTTAATTCAATAGAGTGTGTAATTTTTTTAAAAAATAAATCTGCTTTTCTACCCATTAAATTTTGACTAAAAGGAAGTAAATCTAACTCTAGCATATCCAAAGTGATTTTTAAGTGTTTTTCTATGAGAGAGAGATATACATATCTTCTTTGTATGGAGGTCATAGATAATTGTTCTCTCTAAGGAGGTCATAGGTAATTGTTGTCATATATATAAAAAGGACAACAAAGACACTTTCTAACCGCATACATATGAGTAAGGAACAATTTTTTGAGAATTATAAAAGATTTTTATTTTTATTTTTATTTTTATTTTAACAAGTATTTTTATAAATTCTTAAAATATTCCCGGTTAAAGATAGATTGTTGTGTGCCACATCAACATATTTTCATTATCCTCCCTCTTTTTCATTCTATTAAAAAATCAATCTTATATTAAGTAGATTTGTAAAAAGTATGTGGGTTCACGTGGTTGGTTGTTATTATTATTATTATTATTATTTTTTAAGAAATTATATAAAAGAAAGGAAATAAAAGGATATAGTTAAATCACTTTTGTGTTTTGTTGATTAATATAGAAAAGAAAAGAAAAGTATTATAATAAATTTATTACCATACCCCTTTTAATAGATCGACCAAATTTAGTATTAATAAGATTTCATAAAAAAAATTAATATTTTCTTTTTTTTTTATTTTCTCCCATTTTTAAAAGAATAACAAAATCAACAACTTATCGGAGTATATAATTTGTCTCCTTCTTAATCCTAATCCTAATCCTAATCCTAACCATTTCCTTTCCTTTCCTTTAAAAATTCATATCAAAAACAATATTTGAATTTCTCTTATTACCTTTCTTTTCCTTCCAATACCCTCTAACCAATATGGCCTAATAAGTGTTTTAATGACCAGACTGTCTAGCCTAGATCATACTGACAGTCTTGTGGATCCCACCTCGGCTAGCCCAATCGGCTTACAAAGCATCCCTGTCTAATGGGAAAAGGTTCGCCTAAACCAAGCAGCAAGAAAAATAGGTCCAGTGATTGACAGCTTCCATTTCCAATTTGGTCATGTAGTTTGATTGACTTGAAGAAAACAAATTATTGACCAAGTCTATTTCTTGATTGACCAAGTAAGTATTGTAGGTAGGGCTGCAATTTGGGCCAGTTCAATTCAACTCAATTCCAACCTAGTCTCAATTCAAAGTGGGTTGAGTTAGGTCAACCCGAATTAAACTCAACACGAGTTATGATCATAACCCGGATCGAATATTTTCGGACGGGTTGAGTTTTTTAAATTTTTTTTCCCAGAAATTTATATATAATATTATATATTATATAATATAAATAGATTATTATAATATATTATAATAAACAAAATCGTATATATTTATTGATAATTGTTATATATAATATATAATTATATATATAATATAATATATATAAAATATTATATATTAAAACAAAATATCTTTAGGGCAAATCACTTCAGCCTCCCCTGTCGCCTCCATCTCCATTATCTCTGAACCCTCTCTCTCTCTCCCTTTCTCTCTCTCTCTCCTCCAACTGCAAATTACAAAATCTACAAGAATCAGAAGTTCAAAACCCATATATTTCAGTTTTATCTATCTGTCTGCAAGAATCAAAAGTTCAAAACCCACATCGGCATATCATTTCAGATTGTTCAAAAAATCAAAATCAGATCGGCATATCATTTCAAATTGTTCAAAAAATCAAAACCCAGATCTTTCAGTTTCCATCGCCCGCTGTTCCAGTTCAGGTTCGCCGTGCGCAAGCTTCAGCTGCTGTCTCTCAACTCTCAAGCTTACCCTGCTCTCTCTGTTTGGAAAAAAGGAATTTCATTTCCTCTTCGTCGACAAATTACAAGTTGTAGAAAGTGGGAAGATTTGTGTTGACGACGGATCTGATGATATTCTCGTCTCTCCGGCGGAGGTCGCTATCTTTGGAGGCGTTCCTGGCACCGGTGGATCTCGCCGCTGTCTCTCAACTCTCAAGCGGCGGAGAGAGAAAGAAGAGAGAGAGAGAGAAAAAAAAATGAAGAGAGAGGAGAAAAAAAAAAAAAAATGGGTTTCGGGTTAAGTTCGGGTTGACAAAACTCAACCCGAACATGAACTCGATTTGTGAATTTAAAACCCAATTTTAAAAATTACGGGTTGGGCTTGGGTTGGGCTGGGCTAACCCGCCCAAGTTGCAGCCCTAATTGTAGGAGCGCAACAAGGGTGAGAAGGTAGTAAAAAAAATTTACGAAGGACCAAGAAATTAAAATAATCTGACGGAGGACCTATGAAGCACGGACACGGATACGGGATACCGATATGACACGACACGGATACGGCGACACGGCAAATTTAAAAAAAATAGGACACGGACACGGCGGGGATACGCCTATAAAATTTAATATATATATATATATATATATATATATATATATATATATTCAATATATAATTACTAGAATCTTGTACAGATAAATAAAACAACAACAAAGAATAGAATCAATTTCAATAATTTCATCTCTATTATAAGAAAAATATAGACATGACAAAACAGAAAATAAATGAAAAGTAAAGTTGATCCAAATTCCAAACGAAGATGTGCAGAAAAGACATAACTATAATGAACTAAATATGTATAAGAATAAACATATATACTTTTAGTCTTTTACAAAGTTTTGTTCATGTAACTTAAATATATATATATATATATATATATATATATATATATCTTGTTCATAAAGAGAGATAATTGAAGAAGAGGAGAGACTGAGAGGAGTGAGAGAAAATAAATTTTGTCTCATAGAAGTGTCGGATTGTGTGTCCGAGCCTCGGACACGTGTATCCAATAAAAAATAATATTTGGACACTTTACAGAAGTATCGGACACGTGTTCGAACCTCGGACACGGGTGTCAGTATCCGAAAAGTATCCTACACTGATACGGGGCCCTTAGGAAGAGTGTCCGTGCTTCATAGCGGAGGACTGATACTTTTTAAATTAAATTAAATAATGAACATACACTAAGGCAAAGCCTACCTTTACCATGAGGCACCATAAATATTATTATTATTATTATTAGTAGTATGTAAATATTATATTTCTTTCTCTCTCATGGTAGTGACACTTTCTATCTCTACTCCCAGTCATCATCTTCTTCCATACATTACTATATAAATAGTGTTAATGATATATATTATCATTTAATAGAGTCAAGTTTTATAATTTTGGAAAACAAAATTGACCGAAATATTTTGTCAAAAGGTATCACGTGCACAAAAGGTGGTAAATGTAAAAACAGTACTTTCATGTTACATATGTACCTAAAAATAATACGTTTTGACAAATGAATAATGTTTATTCATGTTGACATAAACATATAATATAAAGTAATGTTATATGACTCATTTTGCCTTTTTATTTTTTAAAAAATATTCAAAAACGTATATATGTTAATAATATTATTGTATAGGAGTGTTATGTACTTATTACATATTAACTATATTTAATCTATTTTTTTAAAAAAAATTCACATTTTAAAAAGAAAATAAACATTCTCCTTGAGTCAAAGGCAACAACTGTGATTTCAAAGTATGTAATAGGTAATAAGCACGTACAGTGAACATACTATAAAGTTGTTTTATGCACTTAACATATATGTACATAAACATATTGGAAGCATCGAATGTGTACGAAGAATTAAAGAAGGGCTATTATAAGATCAAGAGGTGTAGCAATTGGGTCAAAGGGACCCCCAATTGTGATTTCAACGGTTAGATGGTCACAGGCGTGACCCAATCAACTGTGATCCTACGCATGGGTAGTAGGACAGTTGTCCGTCAAAATTGTCATTTTGGAAGCAAAATTATGGTGGGCCAGGTATTAGGAACAACAGACCAGACCATGATGCAATTCACCATGGCCTTTTAGTCTCACTCTCACATCCTGTGGAAATGAAACAAGCATAAAAAATGTGGGGGTCCTACTTAGAGAGTACAAAATCCTCTCTGATATTCCCCCAAAATTTGTCTGAAAACTAAAACAAAGGAATTATGGTGATAAGCACTCTCATAATCCATCAAACACGTATACAAGATAATATTGTAAAAGAAGCGAAGGAGAGTCCTCCCTCTCCTCCTGGTCCAAGCTTAAGCTTAAGCAATTATAAAGAGAACTGAAAATAACCACTTCCAAAATAAATAAAAAAATAGAAGAAGAAGATAAAGATAGGAAACATATCAACATAGTAATTGAAAAGAGTCAAGGTCAGAACATCTATATTCCCCAAATGAGACTTCCCATTACATCTAAAACGAGCACAACTCCAGAAATCCAACAAATCCTATTACAAGAAAAGAGAATATTACCACTTGGCAGTCATCCAAAGAAACCAAGCATAATGAAAGGGAACAAATAGCCCCTTGCTTAGCCTTGTAATATGGTCTATGCTGTCTTCTATCCACATCTTCCCCTGAACCAGATTAAAGAATTTGATTAGCTGATTTAGGCAACTGCACATCATTATATATATATATATATGCACCACATACGATGCCATGTTTTGAAACTAATGAAAGAAGAAGAAGAAGAAGAAGAAGAAGAAGAAGAGAATCCCACTATTCTTAAACATCAAACAGAGGAATTTATAAGAAGATGAGTAAAAGGAGAAAAACAATTGAAACCCATCAAGACAAAGAGTTTTGCGGAAGAATAGAACCTTTAACATCTGTTTGGTGGTTGAAAATTGAAATGGAACTCAAAATAAACAAGTAATATGCATAACCAGTTGACAAACCACCAAGGCAACAACCATCTTAGTGAAGGTGAGAACTAAAGTCAGAAAATAAGAGATAAAGTAGGGATAAGAGGATGAAAAATATTACGCAAGATATTTCCAAAACCAAAGACTGTAAATCTAACAAAACCTAATAGCTAAAAAACATAAGACTTGTGTGTGCCCAAACTGATTTATACCCAATTTAAAGTGATGATACAAATTAATATCAAATTTAATTGAAGGTAACAAAATAGACATGCCTAAGGGCAAAATAGACATGCCCAATTTAAAGTGCCGGCCTTTTAGTCAAATCATGTGGAGAAAACAGACATGCCTAATGCATCGTTAGTCACACTGGTAAAATATTGGGTCATCTCGAAATTATAAGGAAAATTTTATAGGAAGGTCAATAATTAAGACAACTATTTTTTACGGAACAGAGTGTTGAGTTTAAAAAAGAAAAAAAAATAACAAATTCGTGTAACTCATGAAATGAAGATGTTGAGATGAATGATAGGAATGACTACAAATAATAGATTTACAAATCAGAGTGTGAGGGAGAGATGAGAAAATATCGTCTATTAATGACAAAATATGAAACAGAAACAGTAGACAGTTGATGCACTTGTAAGTAAGGGAATATTAATTAATTTGCAGAGAATATAATTTTCAAAAAAAAATAATAATAATTTGCATGGAAGATAAGAGACAATGAGAACGACCAACCTAATATGAAATGAAGTAATTAAAAATAACTTTAAAAAAGTAAATATTGGAGGAGACATGACATATAATATAACACAATAGGAAGCAAGATTGATAACGAATGTCAAAGTTGATTCTGTAGCTCATCTACCCTCTCAAACCCTTCCTTAGTTGGGACTAATTGTATAATGCTAGTTCTTAGTCAACACAGAGAAGAAGAAAGAGTATTTAGTACTCTTTCAAGTGTTTTTTAATTTGGAACTCCTAAGCAAAGAATAAGTTTTTTTTGGGAAACTGATTATTATGATTAATAATCTAAAGATTTATATGATTATTTATAATAAGCATAATGGGATGACTAATTAGTGGATGTACACTGCACCTTTAGCCCACGAGTGCAATTCCACATTGACCATAACATGATTAGGGATTATGTAGAATGGATAAAATTAATCAGCCAATACATAAACAAAAACTTGATAGGAAATTAAGAGCATGTTCATGACGAGAAATTGATTGAAAATCTGAAATATACTCTTGACGGGCCAATTTAAAGCGCAGTAGAATAACAAAAAATGTGACCATAGGTCAATTGAATAGACAGGGGAGGTTAATGGTTTGATTGAGACCAAGGTAGGGCTGTCAACATCATCCCCAGAATATTACAAAGAGCAGTCAAAATAGCTAGAAAAAAATCTTAGTTGACGGTGAAAGTGAAAGAAAAACCATTCCATATTTGTGGTCTCACATCAAACAACTTGTTCCAATCCTTAGAGTGAAGCAAATGGAACATACGTCAACTCTTATTATATAAGCAAGGGTATCCATAAAGGGCCAGCTGTTGTTTTTCAAAAACCAAAATTGTGTTTTGAATTTATATATACAAAAACATCTATATATGATAGCTAAACCATAAGAAAGCACAGATATTACATAAAACTGACCATAAGACAACACCACCACTATCTTTCTACCACCCCGAGACAAACAAACAAAAAAAAAAAAAATGACAAAAAAAGAAAAAGAAAAAGAAAAAGTAGATGGAGGACAGAGAGAAAGAGTGTTTGGACTTAGGAATTCAACCAAGCCCCAAACAATAAGGCCCAATCAAGCCCAACATGAGCAAACAATTCTAGTTGGATTTAGGAGTAATTTATTTATTATTATTTTTTCTTTTCAGAATGTTAAGCAAATACTCAATATTGTAATGTATGTAAACCAACCAAGCCCTAATTTATAAGGCCTAGTCAAGACCAACATGAGCAAACAATTCTAGTACGATTTTTAGACCCTATGATGGAAAAATAGTGAAGACCATCTTCTAAAAAGCTTAATTGTCAGGATACTACTACATTGATCTATTGAATTCTAAAGTCTCCAGTTACTTAGGCCCAAGATGATTTCAAACTGTGCCAAAGTTTACCAAACCTAAATTTTAAAATGGCTTCAATTCTCTGCTAGGAAGTTTACAAGGTTTGCCCAAAAGCATAATAATCATATAAATCTAGATGGTATATGTGCAAAAGAAAAATATATGCACTACGCTAAATCATTCACAACCACACAAAGACTCCAAGAATTGTAGTTTTATATACCTTATAGAATTCTTTTCTTCTGTCTCTTCACCCTCTAGGGTTTTGGGGTGGTGGTGGCACCCCATAAGCCCTCCTCCATTCCTGATACAATGAACAAGATGTCCTTGTATGCCATGGGACATTGCACCGCATACAAATCGGCCTCCAGCACTTGGGGCATGCCCTGATCATGGAGCCCTTCCCGTCATCCGGAAACACCCTCCGACAGTCCTCGAAAGGACACAGAATATACTCCGGTGACCCGGGAACAGAGGCTTCCACAGCAACACTCTTCCACCGATCGAACACTTCTTCCGGGATGAAGGGGCGACAATACTCGGCCAGAAAAAGAGTTCCACAGTTCTTTGCTGGGCACTTAATACTTCTACTGCTTTGTCGAATTTTCTCAGAAACATAAAACCGTAGGCAATCTCTGCAATAGAAGTGATGGCAATGGGTGCCTCGGATCATCATCCATTCGCTGGGCTTCCTCTCGTTGCATATATTACAGAAAGCATGAGAAGATTCACCGTTCTTCTTAGTCCACCACCAATAAGATTTGAAATCTCCCTTCTTAGTCGGCCACCAAAAAGATCCGAAATCCCCATAAGTGATTGAACAAAACCTCATTGCACCTTTCTTCTTCTCATCTTGAATTTCAGATTCTTGATTACTTGAATTGATGATTGTTGAGCCATAAAGAACCATTTGTAAATCTGCAACTTCATCATCTGAAATTGTATATGCTTGATGAGCCTGTTCTTCCTGTATAGCTTCTGATCTTGTACAAACCCCAAGAATCCGAGCTGGTTCGTTTGTGATCTTGTAATAAAGGGTTCGGAAGTAACCGTTGACACCATTTAGGTTATAACGCAGAATTCTTAGCTCCAAATTGCTAGTCCTGCTCTTCGTCACTTGAATACTTGCTCTTGATCTTGAATCGATGATTGTTGAGTTATAAAGAGCCATTTGGAACTGTTCATCTTCATCATCCGAAATTATTTTTGGCTGTGTAAGAACCTGAACTGGTTGGCTTGTTGAGTTATAAAGAGCCATTTGGAGCTGTTCATCTTCATCATCTGGCTGCACATCTTCGTCTGATTCTTCATTTGAACTTGTAAGAACCTGAACTGGTTGGCTTGTTGAGTGATAAGGAGCCATTAGGAACTCTGCATCTTCTTGATGAGCCTGTTCTTCCGGTATAGCCCGAACCGGTTCGTTTGTGTTCTTGTCACAAAGGATTCGAAAGTGAGAGTGGACACCATTTCGGTTATAACGCAGAAGTCTTTCCTCCAAATTGCTAGCCCTGCTCTTCGCCATCAATAAAACTGATCCAAACCAGGTCGGTGTTCCAATTCGAGAGATCGATCAATGCCCTGGAAATGAAGAAATAGAAGCCATAGGATGGATTCTTGGTCCACACGGTTTATTTGGATGTTAAAACATTTTATAGGCGCATAGTCATGGTGTTCGTCAAAATGTCTCAATTGAAATGTTTATTTGGTGCATAGGTCTAGCAATGGCTATCCAATTTGAATTGCAATGTTGGTTGTTCTCTTGGACTTAGCCCTTCATCAAAAGGGCAGTAATTTTGACGAAATGTGACGTATTTACATATTTATTTTAAAAAGTTATTCTTGTATTACATGTAGGCTATGTTTGAGAAATTTTTACTTCAATTTTTTAATTATATTAATTTCAATTTCATTAAGCAGAATATGATTGCACTATTTTTACTAAACGTAGCTGGATTAGTCCTCTAAGCCGAGTCTTGCTCCGACTATGCATAAAAATGTAATGCTCGGATGAAGCTTGGATTTATTTTTCTCTTGAGCCAATCTTAAATATGCCTTTAAATGAGACAGTGTTAAGTAGATTGATTTTGTGTGTGTGTGTGTGTGTGTAATCCAAGATTATTACTAGCTTATCAACACTTTGAAGAGATAAAGAGTGAGTTTGTGGATGACTGTGGATTCATCTCCAAGGAACAAAACTGTATTTACCCCAAAAAAAAAAAAAAAAAACCTGTAGAGATATGACATTGAAAAATAAAAATGAAATGTTGATATCAAGTACATAATTACACAAAGAAACGTAAAGGGCCCTTTCTGTGTACCACAACTAATTACAGATTTCAAACAACAATAGGAAGTATATTGATTTCAAATTAGTGTTGTTGGAAATCTAATGAATTATACAGTTTTCTAAAAGATTATATGATATTGGTCCGACTATGGGTTGTGAAGAAATGACGTAAGCGGAAGCGGTAGATTCTTCACAATGAAATGTTATAGTATTTTGAATTAACAAAATAAGAGATAAATTCATAAAAAAAAAAATTATGCAATATTATTGATAAAAGATTAAATTTTACCTTTATAATACATAAATATTTATAATAGAGAAAACCTCACACAAGGAAACTAATTTTAGAAATAAGTATAAAAATAAATTCTCTTTAAAAAAAATCCAAAAAAATATAATAAGAAATCTAATAAATAAAAAATACTAAATTTAAAATTTTAGAGCAATTCGAATTCGTTAAAGCCTTGAACAAATATCCCGAAATAATTAGAGGTCTCGTATAAGACGAAAATGCACAAGTTAAAATTAGTGGATTTTTCTCAATGCCTTAATTTGTTAAATGTTTATCTGCATAATTCTGTCCAACGTCAAGAAAGTACACCAACTCTTTTAAAGGTCATTCCCATCCAATGGAAAGTCATATTTTTTCTTAAAATCATTTTTAACAAGATAATACTACTATATATTTTATTGTGTCAATGTGCCTTTAATGTACCGAAACACTGTAAACAGCCTGTGTACAATTGGGTGGGTAGCTAAAAATTAAAGTGAAAATATCTGCCAAACACGGCCAACCGATCACTTTGTATACAGAGGAAGCATCTAAGTGTGTGTATAAAGAAATTCAAGGAGGCTACTATAAGAATAAGTACAGAAAATGTGGGGTCATAAATTAAGAGTACAAATTCCTCTTCATACCATTGTCTCTATGATCTATTTTCCCCCCAAATTTTTTGACAATTTTGGTAGGTACAGTGGATGGAAAATAAAACAAAGGCATTATGGTGAAAAGTCACGTTATGGTGAGGATGAAATTCAACACAATGCTTGAAATTAACCATTCATATAAGTTAAGTTATGGTCAGTTTGGCTTAATACTATTGCTTCGCGCCTTTTACTTTTGTTAGTGTACTCTAACGAAGAAAAAACACTAAACATATTTGGTAATGTTTTTTGTCATTTGTATAGTGTCGAATCACTTTTAAAATTGAGGCCAAAATCGAAAACATAAAAATAATGTTTTTATTTGCTTCCACATGGTAACAAAACAGTGTTCAAAAAAAAAAAAAAAATCTTTTTCAAAAAACACATTTAACTAGAAATTCAAATTTTAAAACTTGCAATATTTTTTACCAAACACACTTTCATTTTTTTGCTTTAAAAAATCTCGCAACAAATTTACTTTATCAAACAAGTTTTGAAACAGTATTGAACACAATAAGCAGAAATAATACTTTGAATGGACTGTCCAATAATTTTCAACTCCCCAGTCAGAGTGACACTGTCGTGAACCATGTATCCCGGTGTAATTTTTGATAAACATGGTCTCTCTCATTAAGTGTTTGTATCCATCGAATTGTACCTCGAAGAAACCAAACTAAGGAATCGAATGGGTATTTGCGCCATTATACTTTTTTGAAAAAAAATTGAAGTTTTTATGTTCTACATTTTCTAATGCTTTTATATTTGCTTCATTTATTGTGATTTTTATTTTCTTTTTTTTTAGTCTAGTTCCATCTTTATTTACTAAAAAATTAAAGAATTTTTATTTTTATTTTATTTTTATTTTTTTAACAACTATTCAAGTGGGTTGCATGGAAGTAGGTTGACAAAACCCACCTACGCCATGCATATTCTACCATCTTTTATTAAGAATTCTTTAAATTTTATACATGTTTTATGAAATTTCAACCTTCAATTCCTGCACACTGAAGTTTCTATGTTCTAAACTTTATAATGCTACTGTATTATATTTGCTTCATTATTTATTTTTGTTTTTTAATTTTGAAAGAAAATAATTTAGAGGGGTGAGTTTGAGAGAGAAGGAGTGGTGAAGAAAATAATTAAAGGGTATTTTTGTAATTTTTAAAAAATATTTTTAATTTTAAATTTAACATTAACGTGCGTGATTTATAATCATCAAAATTTGAAAGTAGTGAGAATTTTATGAAATTAACCCTCAATACAATTAAAATTTGAGTAAATATCGTTAAAATATAAATAGATTGAGATATTTGATGATTTGACTTTAAAAAATATATATATCCATTATAAACCTTCAATTAGTTTTTTCTTTTTTTTGAAAGCGGCTAAAATTACGGTTCAACCATCATTAAATTTAGATTCTATTCGCCTAAGAGTATGCAAGAATATGGTAAGACTTAAATTAAATTCTGAACAGCAAATTCCATATCGTTTTGATTACTTTTTAAAAAGAGAAACCTAAATTACATAGATTGCATAAAATCGTGTTTCTTCTATCTCATCGTCAATCATCATTTTGTCTGTGCCTTTGAGATCTCAATTTATTATAAATAGAAGTAAATTTTAACATTAAATAATATATTTTAACTTGTATATTTCTAACCTTATAAATAAATAGAGACCAAAAATACACATATATAGATATTCATATAAAGATGTACATGATTACCAAAATACTGAAAATAATATTCGAGCTTAAATACTCATGAATACAAGGTATTAGTATAAAAATAATAATTTAGAAGAATATAAAATGTTAAAAGTCATATATGAATCGCTCACCAGTTCTTGAGGAAGCCTGTTGCTTGTTACTTTGTTGAATTGTAATAACCTTCTCCTCAGCTTGAAATTAAAGCAGAAGCTATATTTTAATTATATTATCACAAGTTACTATAAATTTTTGACGTGTGAGTAAAATCTAATTTGAAACACAAACCTCAAACAGACGGAATTCTGATAATTATGTTTACTACACAATAGTAGAGATAAAAAAAAAAATTATGTTTTATGAGCGTGTTTAGTTATTCTTTCTTTCAAATTTCCTATGCCCTCTCTATTTCTCTGTCTCGGCTTATATTGTTATATATGACAAATATTGTCGATGTCTAATTTTATTTAATTAATTCTCTTATTCAATTATTTTGGTTTTATTATTTTAATTGTTCGAGATACTTTCTCATTTAGAAGATGGGAGGAAGTATCATTAGGTTACACTTTCTATGTTCTTTGATATATATATTTTTTTGTCAAATTGTATCTTGAAGAAAGCAAACTAAGGAATCAAATGAGTATTTGCTGATGCTATGGCCAATATACTTTTTGAAAAAAAATTGAAGTTTCTATGTTCTAAATTTTCTACTGCTTTTATATTTGCTTCATTTATTGTGATTTTTTTTTTTTAGGTCTAGTTCCATCTTTATTTACTTAAAAAATTAAAGGAAAAAAAAAAAAAAAAAAAAAAAACAAAATTTAACAACTATTCAAGTGGGTTGAATGCAAGTATATTGACAAAACCCACCTAGCCATGTATATTCTACCATCTTTTATTAACAATTCTTAAATTTTATACCTGGTTTATGAAATTTCAATATTCAATTCTTCTGAAGTAAATATATATAGTATGGGTCAGCCCCCTTTCTCGAAAAACACTGAAGTCTCTATGTTCTAAACTTTATAATGCTACTGTAGTATATTTGCTTCATTATTATTATTATTATTATTATTACTACTACTTATGAAAAGTTCCGTAATTATTCAGTTTTAATTATAATCTTTAAAATTATGTATTTTGGTAACAGATTGATCTGCATGCAAGGCCAAACAGCTATTTGCATCCACTTGTTGAGCCTTCTCAACTGAATATCACTGCTTTAAAACTCCATTTACATCCATTTAATCTATTTTAATATGTTATGAGAATCATAATACTGTTTTTCTTTTCGATAATTAAACTAAAACCCAAGAGTTGTGAAAGTAGATATTACTCTGTTTGTTTGTATGTAAATATTTTAATATTTTTTGATGTTTGGTTATTGTAAAATATTTATCAAAAAAATATATATATTAAAACCAAACAAAATAACTTAACTATCAATTTTTTGCAAGTTTTTTATTTATTATTTTTTTCTTTTTTAAAATTTGCTTGTTCCTAATTATTTAGATTATATCAAAAAGAAAAAAGGGAAATTACATTTTTTAGTTATGAGTGCCTCTATAGGCCCATATTCACTGAAGGATGCATGTCAATAGCTGTTGGTGTAGTCGTTTGACTCATGTTGGGACTATACACCATTACCAGGTCTGAAGATAAAACAGTGCTTAAATTATGTTCTAGACCAATATTTGGTGCCATTCATCGCGTGGAGACTTCATATACAGAATTGAAAATCATGTCTGTTTAAGTAATTTGTGAATAGTTCAAGTCCGCAATGGTATGAAATATTAGCATTCATACTCAGTATATAATGAGTTAGTTTCACAGTCTCGAGTACTAAATTTCTTTTAACTGGGTATTTTTTATTAATTAAGTTTTTATTTATTTTCTTTTTATAATTTTTTATAGGAAGTTTAATTGTACTTAGTTTTCTTAATATCAGATTTTTTCTACATTTGTCTCTTTATTTTGTGCATTCACAGTAGTTTATTTTTTTTATAATTTGAACAGTACTAATTTAGTAATTTCCACAAATATTTAGGTTGTTAACAAACTCTCTTATACATTATAATTATACATTCTCAATCTAACTACCTGTTTATTAGAAAAATATTTTTCTACAACAAGTGGTTATATTTTCTACAAAGTTGTATGATTTAACATGTTATCACCCGACTCACATATATTCTTATATGACTATAAAAGGATTCACTTTGTAACATAGAATAATGAATTTTATATCTATAGAAATAATTAGAGTAAATTTAAATGTTTAGTTTATTCGAATATGGTAAATTTTACTTTTATAACATGCGATTCTAATATCAAATTGATGGGATGTGATAGAAATGTAACTTTATAGCCCATAATCATGTAACTTTACAACCCATGTTCATAGGCATACATACAATATAAATGAATCATACTATCATTGTATAACAAAATGAGTGCCATTCATCAAATCAATTTGATGCTCTCTTTCATGCATATTAATATGTATAAATATATTTCATCATTTTTTTTTTCTCCTATTTGATACACCCACGCTCTCCTTTTAAAAAATTATTTACATTTAGAAAGAATCAAATCCTAAACTTAGTTTATTTTTTAGATAAAGCTAAACTTAGTTTTTCATAAGCCAGTCCCTTGGAGTTAAAAACATTTAATCAATTAGACTACAAATTTAATCCAATTAATTTTAATCACTTTAAGCATATTTTAAAACTTGTGACATATATGGACAATTAAATTTTTTTTTCATACACATTACTCACACACCCACTTTACTTCTTTGAAGACTCGAACCCTCCACCATCCATTTTGAAAAGTAAAAATGATACCATTAGATTATAAGACCCTTAGTTATAGACAATTAAAATTCACTAGTCACATTTTGCATACTACTAGTCAAATGTTAAAACAAAATGCTTGAAAAACATGGAGACGGTGAGAATCCAAACCAGTGCTTGATAGGAAAAAAGTTATGCTATTAATTAACAATAAAATAATAAAACAGTGTTGCAGAAACCTTTGTTTGGTTAGTGGAAACTGCTAAAAAAGAAAGGAAAGATAAAATTTTTAAATTTTTTTAGAGTTTGGATGGATGAAAAAAGAAAACTAATGAAAAATTTAGTTCCCTTATTGGGTATTTTCTCTCAAAAAATTTCTCACAAAAAAGACGTGGAAATTTTATTTTCATGTGAAAGAAGCAATATTTATTTGCAATTCCAATTTTACCCAATAACTTAATCGTACAAAGTTCTCTCCAACACAATTTCTATTCTGAGGTAAGTTCGCAAGACAAATTATACAATTATATATACAAAATATCAATAATAATTAGGATAAAATTGCTCAAAATAGATCTTGCTTTTAAATAAAATTTTTTATTTTTTTTAATCGTTTATTCTATGTTGCAATTCTAGCCACTCATAATTTATGGATATATATATATATATATATAGGGCAAAGTACAGAAAACCCCCCTCGGCTTATAGTCTTTTCCAATAAATCCCCTCGTCTAATTTTTTTTACCAAAAAACCCTCCTCGACTTGTAGCCATTCCAATAAATCTCCCTTATCTAATTTTTTACCAAAGAACCCCCCTCAACTATCGGAGGGGGTAAAAAAGTTCATATTTAGACCAAAATGCCCATTTATTTAAATCTTAATTTTCTCGAACTTCAAAAATTCATATCTCACAAATTATTTGCACGGAAAGCTTATAAAACAAGGATTCCAGAAATATAAGATTTGTTTAACAAAAATTCATAACCAGAGAGAAATAAACAATCTAAAAATTTATTACAACAATCTTATTTTGTTTTTTATAAAATACTCAGGTTATTTGTAAGAAATTTTTAGAATTATTCATTTTCATATGGAGTATAACATATAAAAAAAATTAGCCCCAATAGAGACCGAATATTCATTTTTATTTATTTTAAAATGGTAAGTCTATAAAAAGAACTAAAATACTTTAACGCAAAATATGATATCTCATACTAAAGGGCCTTTGGCCCAATAGTATAACATCCCCATCTTCAAAGAAGAGGGGAGGGATTCGAGCCCTGGCGTGGGCAAAAAAGTGTGTGTGTGTTCGCTTTACCATCCAAAAAAAAAAAAAAAAATTATGATATCTCATGAAATTGATCTCTATTAGGGTTAAATTTTTTTTATATATTCGGCTCCGTATATAAATAAATAATTCTGAAAATTTTCTTGCAAATATCTCGAGCATTTTATTTTTAAAAAATAAAAGAATATTGTTGGAGTAGATTTTTAGATTGCCTATTTCTCTCTAGTTATGAAGGTTTGTTGTACAAATCTTATATTTTTAGAATTCTTATTTCATAAGCTTTCCATGAATATATTATTTATAATTTTTAAATGTACGATTTGTGAAATATGAATTTTTAAAAAATTCGAAAAAATTAAAATTTAAATAAAAGGGCATTTTAATCTAAATATCAACTATTTTACCCCCTTCAGATAGTTGAGGGGGATTCTTTAGTAAAAAATTAGACAAGAGAGATTTATTGGAAAAATGTTACAAGTCGAGGGGGGTTGTTTGGTAAAAGAATAGACAAAGGAAGTTTATTGGAAAAGGCTATAAGCCGAGGGGGGATTTATATACTTTGCAATATCTGATTTTTCTTCCAAATAGTAGTATTGCCTCTTCATCTCTAAATTTTTTTTTTAATTTGTTTATCTTAAACTAATAATTAGTTTTCCCTAAGGAACTATTATGAATCCTTATTCTAAATCTGGAATAATAAAAATGAATATAAATAATTATGTACTTGAATTTAATAATCCATCATTTTACTTCATAAGAATAAATTTTGGTATGCATAATAACTTTCTTTTCACTTTTATGCTATCCAAACCACCAAACTAATATTTTTCTACAATTTTCTTGGATAAATTTTCATGCTAACAAATATCATGCTAGAAAATCTCTTTTCTTTTCATTCACTTCATTTTTCTTTCACTTTTTATTTCTTTTCTTTTCTAACTTATTTCCATCTAACCAAACCAAGCATGGTTTAGAAGATTACTTTTGTGTTCGGCTGTATGAAATTGGAGTCTTGAAATTGGAATTAGAATTGGAGAAAAACAACAAAGAAAATTGAACTAAAAATTTCTCAAATTCTACCATTTTCAATTTTAAAACTCCAATTTCATGTAACGAAACACACACGAAGAAGAATCGGGCTATTGTAATTGCGGATGCTAATAGAAGTATGGAAATTGAAGAGCCGCAATTGCAGCAAGTAGGAGCTGTTGCTAATGAAGGAGACAATCAAACAAAAAATACACAAGAAATGCATAGGAATAGAAAAGAAGAAGAAAGATGACAGAGAACCAAAGAACGAAAAAGTTTAAATCTTATTGGTTCTATTTGGGTTGTGTTTGGTTGTATGGAATTAGAGCATTGGAATTAATGAAATTAGATAAAATTTTGGGTCATTTTTCTTAATTTTTTTTTTATATTCAATAGTACCAATTTAAATTCCAAAACACCAATTCCATGAAACCGAACACAACTTTAATGCTTTTAGGCTAGTGGTATTAGGAAACAACATGTCTAAAAGGAGGAGGATGGAGAACAAGTGTAAGTCTTCGTTTTGCTCTCACCAGAAGATTTGTACTTAATTTGTTTTTTACTTGTTTTAATTATAGTCCACTAAACTTTATCAGGAAAGTTAATTATAGTCCACTAAACTTTATCAGGAAAGTTAACCCTTGATTTCAAAATCACAATTTTTGAAGCATCCTCTAGGTTCAATGCAGATTCTTATTGAATTGTTCTTCGCAATATATAAGTTGGGCTCTTTTAAGCTGAAAGCCAACTTTTGTGATCCTTCATGGTACGAAGTGTAATGCTTCAACAATCCCTCCCTGTGATAATTAAAAGAAATAGATTTTTTTTTTTTGGCTTAGTAAGTACACGTCACAAATTGCCCGCTTTAGGAGACTAGGACTCAAAACACTTCACAAATTGCCCACTTTAGGAGACTAGGACTCAAAACACTAGTCTCCTTTTTTAAGGAGGAAGGTAAGCACATTTTACAAATTGCCCACCCTAAGATATTAAGACTCAAACCACCGGTCCTTTTTAAGGCTGCAAAGGTAAGCACATTTCACACAAATTGCCCACTCAAGGAGACTAGGACTCAAACCACTAACCTCTTTTTTAAGGGCGGAAAAGTAAGTACATTTCACAAATGGCCCACTCTAGGAGACTATGACTCAAACCACTAGCCTCCTTTTTAAGGAGGGAGAGATTATTCTAGTGTTTCTTACACCGTGACATTGCCCGGATATGTCCACAAGAGGTGCTATTGCTGTGCACATTGCCGTGTGTGCCTTTAACATGAATGCTACGTTTCCATATAGAAATTGAGTTGGACTTCGACTTTTGATCAAATTACACGACTTATATATTAAATTTGAGATTTAATTTAGTGCTTTGTAGGCCTTGCCTTTGACTCATGAGTAATGCACAAATCGAATTGAAGTGCAAACTACATTGTTGAATTAAACAAGAGAAATAGCGAAAAGGAAAAATAATGGAGAAAAAATACTAAAATTGCCAATTTTTACAGTGATTGCAACTTCAGTGATAAAAATTGATTAGATGGTCCGAAATCATATAATCCCGTACAACTTAAAACCAACCAAGTTCCCTATATACTGTTGTAGTAACAAGCCCACGTCATCCAAGAAATTTGTTGCAACTTAGTTGTCCTCTCACTCTCACTCTTATTACTCTTAATGTTCTCGACTAAAGCAGTCTTTGACTTCTTTATAAGTTTCTGCAACTTTCTCGTTGTGTATGCAATTCGCTGTTCAGCAGTCCGGATCTTATAAAGACGACGACTCTCACCCGGTATGGTATCTTCGGCCGGATCAATCGGATTCCGAATGGACAATGCTCGCTGGCACTCTCCTACTACTTGCTCATAACATTTAGCTTCATGGAGCACTCTCGCATTCAGAAGCGCCAAGAGAACAAATTTTGGTGACAGCAACACTGCTCGCTTAGCAGACTCGACAGCATTCTTCAAGTGCACTTGTTTTTGGACGCTGTTGTGGTCTAGTTTTGATGCGATGTGGAAATATACAGAGCATTGAATATGGTGTGAGAGAGCGGAGGATTCGTGGCCATCACATACCTCTTTCGCCATCCTCAGGGCTTCCGCAAAAACTCCGCGTTCCAGAGCTTTCAAGGAGGGCTTGCAGGTCCTGATTGTAGCAGCAGCATAAGAGGAGGGTAGTTCGGTGTTGCTATGTTCTTGATGGCGTTTGTGTCCCATTCCTGCCAATTCAACTGATTTGAGTGATGTGCACATGATTTGAGTGATGTGCACATTTATGCGTGGTATAATATATATATATATATATATATATATATATATATATATATAATAGCGGGACCTAAATCTATTATTACAAGGAAACTATCAAGGATAAGAATAATACTTGGAACTCCTCTGGAGGATAAAGTTAATATCCCTGTTGGCGTGGTCCATATAATTTAGACGCATGCTTAAAATTTTAAAAATAATTATTATCCATTTTTTTTTACGGATTTAAACCTAATTCCAAAGTTTTTTTTTTTAACCTAGTTTCCATTTGAAATTAAAATATTACTAAATTTATTTATAAAAAAATCGTACTATATCAAGTGTTGAACAGGGAAGAAATAAGAACTTAAAATATTATATGAAAATTTGATGTGTTGACTTATATTTGAATAGGTAAATATGAAAAAAAAGATTAAAAGTTTGTAAATATTGCAAATTCCTATTGGTGCATTTCTGTTGGTTTTTTATATTGATTTACATATTGGATAAAAGTTGAGTATTTGATTGGTGTCATAGACTCGGGTTTGAGATGGAGGTTGGGAATGGAGATTTGTGGGGAGGGGGGAGAGAGAGGGGAAAGGGAGAGAAGAGAGTAAAAAATAGATTCTAAAAATTTTAAATAGGAAAAAAAAAATTGAATTTTGGGTTTAATCAGTAAGTTGGATAATAACCATTATTAAAAATAAAAATTTAGATATGAGTTTAAATTGTATTAGAGCAGATTAGTTGGGAGGATAAAGTTGATCCTCCCAAGAAAGGACGTAAGTATTGTCCAAAAGAAAATATTGCGAAACTGTTCAAAGTTCAATTTTATCTAGAAATTGCTAAATAATAATCATAGAATAACTAATAAAATTGTAAATTCGAAAGAATTTGCATCCGTTTAGACTTCTAAAAAAATTCCTAAATATTAATAGGACACTTTTGTTGTACTATTTTGACCAGCCAAAACCCTATCCAGATTGAAAACACAATAACTTGCAAAATTTGGCAAATTCAATTTTGTCTAGTTAGTTGGGTAGTGCCATTATTAGAATAGTTTGGTCTCTTAATTGTATTTGAGATATTCGAATCAATATTTTATTACAGTAGATTCTAATTGCAAGCTGTCAATATATTTGAGATATATTGACAGCTTGAAATTAGCTTCTTGTTTGGTTTTTGTCAATATATTCAATTTTGTCTAGTTAGTGATTAGTTAAAGGGTAATATTAGAAATATATATATATATATATAATAAAATTATTGTATGCGTTACGAGTGATTTCGGTGCTATGATCTCATTTAGTTTGCAATTACAAAGTTGTAATAATATATATATGGTATATAAACCGTCATAAAAAATAAATATAAAAAATAAAAAATAATGCTATGATTGCTGATTTTACTACGAGGAGAGAGTGTAAAGTCTGCAGCTTCACACTTCTTTATCTCGTAGTCAATTATATATATTTTTTCAAATATATATGGATATATATCTGAGGCCCTAGGGTGGTGGTTGGCGTTACTCCCTTAATTAACCTGTAGTTTGGGTTGAAAATGATTCGGTTTTGTAGAACCAATTATCTTTCCAAAACTAAAATTAAAGGAAGACTAGAGATCCGATCTAGCTTAGTTTATTGTGAAAATTTTAAAATATGTTGGCACCACTTGTCTATGCATCCTACATTATGTTTTTGAGCCTTAAAAGATGGCATATACAATATGTAAGCATATTTTGGGGTTAATTAATCAGATTTTTCTGCAAGTTATACCTGTTGCTTTTCCCCATTCTTTCCTCCTTAATTTAGTTGTCATCTACCTTTTCCATTATAGCTAGCTAGCGCCAATTAAAGATAAGAGTCTCAGCATTTCAGTCATGAAATGTCCGGGATCAGACACCCTTTTCACCCACGACACCCTCTCTACCCCTCCCAAGCTTTGCATGGCTGCCGAGCCTGCGGCGAATACAAAGGCGGCGCGGCAAGCTTTACTTGTTCAAAGTGTCTATTTGAACTCGACGATCAATGCTACCGACTTACTCCAACAAAAAGCCTTGATGGTCACGAGCACAGGATTCCACTTCTACAGCTTAACCATTCCTTGATTCTCTGCTACGTGGACTAGAATTTTAGTAGATCCTGCTATGCGTGCAGGCTACCCACTTGTGGAGATTCAGACGTCTAGGTTTGCCTTTTTTGCAGTCCACAAATCATGTGGTGAGTTGCCACTAGAGAAGTCACATCCTTTCCACCAGCACCCTCTCCGCCCCAAAAAAAAGCAAGAAGCTAATTTTGAATCTACTAGCCCGTGAGATACTACCTAATATGCAATTAAATCCGAAACAAAATTGTTATATTTGTAATTTTGGGTTACTAGTCCTTGGGGTACCACCGGTGCGCACTATATAAAATAGAAGGAACTCTTATCCCCCGAATTAGAGTCATGCCCTAGCCGTAACAATTTTCAATATCCATACAAACTTTCTAAAAACCATCAAGTTATGTAACAAGTATGTCACATATACACAATGCACTAAAATCAATTATCACACACAACCAAGTCATGGAATACACACAAGCCATGCCCTAGACATTCAAGCTACAATGATATATTAAATGTCATATACGTAAAATTTGAACACTTACAAGTTAAATCATAACTTCAACTCATGGAATACTATCATGTAATAATATTACAAACTCCTAATTACAAATTAAACAAGAATACAATATCAATGTCTAATTACCTCAATGAAAGCATAAAAGGAAATTTAATTATCTTAAGTAATTAAATTCTCAAGATTACAAAGTAATTCCAAATATTCTATAAATCATATATGTGAAAGGTAATATCAAGGCATATCTTAATTTCATGTTACAAGTTAATTCTACACTAGACATCACTAGGTGGATTAAACTTAGTTAAATAGAGTATTCAAGACTCATTCAAATATTCTCAATTCAAGGTATGTTAATGAATATATCAAGGCCTACTTTAAAATCATATTACAAGCTAATTATACACTAGTTACAATTAGGTAAATTAAACTTAATGCCAAGAAAATAAATAAATAAATAAAGTTCTCAAAATTTATTCATATATTCTCTATTTAATATATATGATAGAACATGCTAAGCTTATCAATAATATCAAGTCAAAAATTCAATTAAGTGATTAGAACACTTAAAATACAATTAATTCTCTAGATTTTAAAATAACTCCGAATATTCTCAAATTCATCTATGTTAAAGAACATACCAAGACCTAATTTAGTATCACATTATAAGTTGATTCCATACTAGTTATAACCATGTGAATTAAATTTTTATTCAAATGAAAGATTAAATAAAAGTTGCAATACTTATTCAAATCCTCCCAATTTAATATATGTTAACAAGCATATCAAGGTCTAATTTAATAGCATGTCACAATTTAATTCAAACTATATACAACAATGAAAATTAAATCTTATCCATAGAAAATAATTAAATTAAATTCTAAAATTAATACAAAGGCATGATTACAAATTGTATATGCTTAGAAAACAATCAATACAATATAAATATAAACCTAAAACATCCCTACCTCATTTTGTGATGAACTAACAAATCCCCACCAAAACGAGAATGCTCCGAATATGACGATACTCCTAGGTTATGTCAGGGACTACGAGGGAAACAACTTTAACCTTTGAGACACCATGAAAATCCAAACGAAACTCAAAAATGGTCGGAATTAGCTTCTAATAAAGGGGAAAGGTCTACCACGCCAAGGCCTACGATAAACGCTAAGGCCCCATTTGGGAAGTGTAGTGTGATGTAGTGTACTGCTCTAACCTAGAACAGAACAAGTGTTTTGTAGTGTGATGTTCTGGAATGAGAACAAAACATGTTTGGTGTTCCAAGTTTGCTCTACCGAATCATGGAACAAAAATATGGTAGAACATGTTTGATAATGTATCTTGTTCTAAGAAATATGAGAACAAAACATGTTTGGTGTTCCAAAGTGTAACCAAAATTAATTTGATAAATAAAATAATTAAATATGTTGGATTAAAAATGTTTTTAATTAATATTTTCTTCAATACATTTTTTCTAATATAAAGTTACAAAAAATGATTGTATTACACCGGACATATTGTTTCTCCATTTATATTAATTTATTATAATAACCATATAAATAAATTAAAAAATCCAAATATGGAACTAAAATAAAGTTTCAAAAGATTATAGTTTCATGAATTTTAATATATTACATACATGAGTATAAAAAATATTACAGCATTCGCCAACAGTCACAATAAAAGTTCATGAAATAAAATTAAACTTTCAATACAACATCATTTCTCAACAGCGACAATAATAAACAATAACAACATGAGCAAAAACAATAAGAATATAGTTATAGTAAGACAACAATAACATCCATAGAAAATGTAGTTTTGCCGCTTTTGTTGAGCTTGCATAACAGCAACTACATCCTCCAATTCTTCCTGCACATAACCGCCCACTTGAGAGCCATGGTGCATGTCATCCAACCATATAAATGCACGATCATGTGACTAAATTAGAAAAAAGAGTTGTACATTATCAGAATGCACCTGTAACACTAAGATGTATTTAAAATATTCTTATTAATGCTTAAAAAAAAATTATATACCTCCTAAGCTGGACATCTATAGAATAATTGTTCATAATTCTTAGATGTTCCAGCCGTATAAAGATTCATGCGACCCCTCCCACATGCACAAGGTGGCCCGTCACCCTGTATCTTATACATGACTGCATATGCAAACTATAAGACTGATCCAAAGAAGTTAATAAAAAAGATAAAGTTAATCAAAATAGTTATTACAGTTATCCTGATCGTAAAAAAGAAAAACAATAAAGTAGTTGTTACAGTTATGCAAATACTAACAAATGGAACAAGTATAAAGTAATTATTACAGTTATCCAAACATGATAAACATGTAAATCATATTTCAAGGGTGATGACTTGCATTCCATATACTAACGGCAATATAATCGCGTACAATATCCATTGGTCGCGAGCGAGACTGCGACACATTAGGTTGAACATCAACTTCATCATCTCCAAAACTTTCATCCATCATTGCCTCCACAGTTGCATCATTAAATATTGGATCCACATGCGCCTCCTTTCTTATAAAGTTATGAAGTGTGCAGCAAGCTAAAACAATAGCAACTTGAGCTTCAAACTTATAAGGGGGCATTTGCTTCATGATGGGGAATCTCATCTTAAGCATCCCAAAACAACGTTCAATTATATTTCGTAATGACGAGTGCCTGTGATTATAAATTTCTTCTCTACCCTGTGGTTGCCGATGAGCTCTACGGTATTCTTGGAAGTGGTACCGTTGACCCCTGTAGGGAGCCAAAAAACTCGGTTGGTTGGCATACCCGGAGTCAACCAAATAATATTTCTCTGCCATTTTACAAACTATAAGGCACGTTTGGGAACCATGATATTTAAAATAAGTATTGCAAAATTATTAGATAAATGACATTTACCTTCTGGAGGCATTGGGAAATGCAAATCCTCATTATTAATTGTCTCGTTCAGTATCTTAGAATCATTAGTAGACCCCTCCCATCCAGCTACGACGTACGTGAATATCATATCAAAATCAAAAACAACCATTACATTTTGTGTGGTATCCCCCTTCGTACCACGAAATGGTATTTGCTGGTCCACAGGCACGTTCGCATGGACATGAGTTCCATCAATTGCCCCAACGCAACCCTTAAAAAAAGGGTGGTATTTTTTTTATTTCCTTATATGGTTAGGAACTTCGGTAAAATCTGGGGCGACAATTATCTGTTTCCCTAAATCACAGATTTTTTGTAAAACCGCATGGAAGTATTTTGAAATTGTATACGTAGAGTGTTAAAATCTTTCTGCGACCACACGATTCCTTTCATTATGAACTAAAGTAAGCAAGAATATGCCAACTTATTCATAAACACTTACACCTGTTGAGTCTTTCAACCCTAATGACTTAAGCTCCCCACACAACTTCAAAAAAACAGGGGTGGACATCCTGAAATTTTTAAAACATTTATTTTCATGTCCATGCAATATCTCCATTATATATGCTTCCCCGGTTAAAGGAGAATCCCTACAAGGTCGTTTCTCGTAATGTTTCTTATAATAGTCCAACATACATGCCATTATGATGACACACTCATTCTCCTCATCACCATCATCATACAAGTCAATTATTGTCCTAATATCCATCTATATAGTACAACATTTAACAAACATTATAAATTACAATAATCTCAAGCTTTGTTAAACAAAATAAAAATTATTAGGGCAAGGCAACAACTAAAATCAAAACAAGCGAAATAGTTATATTGTCGTTACACTGAAACCAAATAACATATCAACGAGTGTACTTAATATTACAATCACCCAAAGTCATAGCAAAAGCTAATAACAAATAAAAGTGACGCACAGAAAGTCATAATATGTAGTAATACAGTCATCCAAATTCATAATAAAACCAACATGCCAAGTCAAATTCCATTGATCCAACCAACCCTCTTTTCATCCGGAAGGTCATTAAGAAAAAAATCCCTCCAAAGTTCATCATTACGTAACATCTGGGTGACCTTAGCATATTGTTTCATATCAACGCCCTCCAACTTATTCGGAATGTAACAACATAATTTAAAATCACCCTTTGTCTTATCCGGAGAATTTACTTCAACTTGCCCACCTTCCTACCCTGTTTTCATATTAGATGATGAAGAAGCGACTATGACCCTTTCAATTCGATCTGTTTTCTCTCTACTAGCCTCACTCATTTTCTCCATGACACGATCCATTGTGGAGGCAAAACTCTCTCTCTTTGGTTTCTTACCACGAGGGTCAGGAGAAGGACTGAACTCATGACTGCCTAACTCAGCAAAATCATCATTAAGGTCAAATGACGTATGTGTGCCTTCATGGTGTGCGGGGGTTTGGTTGAGAATGGGTGGATTGTAGGAAGTATGGACATGTGCACCTGTAGCGTGTGTGCCTCCAAATACGGTTGTGAGCTTATCAAAATGATTGCATGGCTTCTTTCGATACTTACCATATTGGGAATTCACCTACAAATTATTAAATTACTATTAATATTAATTGAAGTATAATTTTTTGTAAAATCAACGTAAATTTATTTAAAAAACTAACCTTGATCAATCTAGTCCATCTTTCATTTTCAACTATAACCGTGCTCATCTCAGCATTGTATCCTACGCCTGTTTCTCCTAACAAACTCATAAAGGCTCTGTAGTCTACCCTCAGGTGGTTGAATTTGCTCTTAAGTTGTTTCAGTTCATAGTTCTTGCCTGTACGCCTAGTCATGCCTTTCCGTATATTCTTCCAACCATTTGGAATAAAAGTTGTGTTATTCCGATTACCGGCATAGACTTCTTCCTCCATACAGATGATGAAAGCTTCAAGATGAGAATCATCCCATACTAGTTTTCCATCATCGGTATTCTCTGTAAGGTCCTCTATTTCTGAGTCCACCACATTGTCAGCATTGATATCCATCTAATTACATAGTTTTAATAAAAATGTGTAACAACTGTAATTTTAGCCAATAACATCGTCTTAACTACACAATTATCATCACGCCATTAAATGAAAAAACAATTTGAGTTGTGATACTAACATAGTCCGATAATTAGACACATCCTATTATACTCACGTAAGTTGGGAATGATGTCATCTGATATACCATTTTTCTTTCATATTTATCTCAATATTAAAGCAAACATATATGCCTTTTTGTCTAGGCCGAGACTCGAACCTCAAGTTATACAACTACTCCAAAAGCAAAAAAAAAAAAAATTGATCTTTCATTGTTAAAGTGTATAAGATAGAATCCAAAAACATTATACAAGGGGTTGGATCTACGAATCATGTTTTTCATACTCCTTATTTCAATTCATTCCTTATTTTTAATCAAACATTTCTTTTTCCCCAGGTCCTTTATAGTTTTCTCTTTATGACCTCGTCAAAAGTTTTACAATCATTAATCATATGTGTTATGTCCACTAATTAAGAATGGTAATTTTTTTTATTTTTGCGAGGTTGGTCCATGATAACATCTCATCTTTTATTGTCGGTCAGTAAATTCTTCTTATTAAAATAATGACACAATTGAACACACTCATTAGTCATTTCACACTTATTTTGTTGAATGATATATAGATATATAGATATACAGAGAGAGAGAGGAATATCACTGGAAGACAACAATTTTTTTTATGAAGTATTCAAGTAAATTCAAAACAGGTATCAATCTGTGCCTATATATAATTAATTATATAATATGCATTCCAGACTAAAATATGTTATCAGTCAAAGCAACCTATGACTTGTCATATAGACATGGTCCAACCGGTTTGAACGCATGATATTTCTCAGTCCTATGTTTACATATTCAGTTAAAGAAAAATCTCATGGATTGAAAAAAAAAAAAAAATAAATAAATAGAGAAATTACAGAAAACAACTCAGAGATTTTTAGAATCTGTTCCTTCAACAGTCCAGTGGCAATTTTTTGAACATTCCACCACAAAATCGTCAACAAATCGGGCAACAAGCAAACAAAGTATAGAGATACAAGCATTAGGTCCAGCGAAGCCACAGTACACCATAAATACAGAGATACAATTGCGCATTCCTCAACAAATCAGGCCTATGTTTACATATTCAGTCAAAGAAAAATCTCATGGATTGAAAAATAATAAATAAATAGAGAAATTACAGAAAACAACTCAGAGATTTTTAGAATCTGTTCCTTCAACAGTCCAGTGGCAATTTTTTGAACATTCCACCACAAAATCGTCAACAAATCAGGCAACAAGCAAACAAAGTATAGAGATACAAGCATTAGGTCCAGCGAAGCCACAGTACACCATAAATATGCAAACAATTGCGCATTCCTCAACAAATCAGGCCTATGTTTACATATTCAGTCAAAGAAAAATCTCATGGATTGAAAAATAAATAAATAAATAGAGAAATTACAGAAAACAACTCAGAGATTTTTAGAATCTGTTCCTTTAACAGTCTAGTGGCAATTTTTTGAACATTCCACCACAAAATCGTCAACAAATCAGGCAACAAGCAAACAAAGTATAGAGATACAAGCATTAGGTCTAGCGAAGCCACAGTACACCATAAATACAGAGATACAATTGCGCATTCCTCAACAAATCAGGCAACAAGGTCTTCATAATTAATTCTTTTTTTCAAGCAAACAAAAAATTAACTCACTTGGTGTTGACGATAAAGGTAAATAGACCGAGAATCCGAGAGTGCAGTGAGCAGCGGTGTGAGGTTGGGTTCGCCAGAAAATACAGAGGTCACAAAGGGGAAGTTTATCTTCAAATCTGCATACACAGTGGAACATTGACAAGCCCGATGACAGAACTTGCAGACTCGTTTCAATGAAGAAGATGCATGTTTAGAACTCACCGGTGAGAAGAAGATGTTGCCGAGAAGCTTCGTATTTACATCAATGGTGTCGATTTCAACCTAAGATCTCGGAAAGCTTCAGTACCTCCTAAGGGTACACTGTGAATCGCCTCAGTCGTAGAGAGAACCCTAGAACAAGATGGACCAAACAAGTATAAATTATGTTCTCAGTGTTCCAACCGGTTGGGCTGTTGTTCTGCATTCTACAGTGAAAAGTGGGCCTTGCACAATTTGGGAACACTTTGGAACATGATTTTTTTTTTTTTCCGGAAATTGGCCCAAAAACTGAATTTGTTCTACAACTGTTAGATACAATACAGCCCATACCAAACAACCAAGTTTGCTCAATAGTGCCCATTTGCACTGTAGGGAAGGGCATAGAATAAGATAGATCATGCCCCAAACAAGGCCTAAGGCATTACGACATTTTACACGAAGGAAGAAGTTGTAAAAAAAGAAAAGAAGGTGGCAGCCCAAGGCTGCCGGCCAAGAGGGGAGGAAGAAAGGAAATGAAATGTTCAAATTTTATAACCCATATTTATAGTAAAACCTTAAAAGTGCCCCGAAAGGGCCCTGTCGGGTCCGAAAAAGTGGAAGTTGCGCAGACACACTCAAACGGTAAAACACCATGAACGAAAAAAACCAAAATGAAAAAAAAAAATGAATAACAGAAGAAACGGCGTTGAAAATCGAGTCCCGTACAAAAAGATATGCCGCAAATAAGTTCGGCGCTAACCGAAACCGAAAACCCTAAAACTGGGAAAAACGACCGTGAGGAAATTATAAGAGTACACGACTCGACGAAATGTGAAAATAAATCCCATACGAGGATCCAGGCTCAAAATAAGGCATTTTGCAATAACTTTCGTTAATTGCACAATGGCTCCTCCAAGAAAGGGTAATTGCAAAATTGCCCAGAATGAAAGTATCTTTCAAAAGATATTTTCTGAAAAATCCCTAAAATAAAATATCTTCAAAAGATATTAATGAAAAACACCCCAAGAAACATCAATATTTCTAAAGAATCCTTTCATCCATGCCCCTACAAGAGAAAAAAACAACCGACGAACTTTTCTTCAAAAGTAAAACTACGCGTTGTGAGGAAATCAACTGAAATGAAAACTCGTGAAGTCAAAACTCAAATCCGAACACGAAAAGTGAGGTTATGCCAACAAAGTGACAAATGGGGAAAAAGATGAAAGTGCATAGTGTTGAAAAACGAAAAATGTGGAAATGACGCGATCTTTAAGGAAGTTGTCAATTCAAAAGAAAGAGTCTCGGAAACCATTTTCGAGTACTCGAGATGACACTAAGTGACGAGTAACCAATTCAGAAAAGAAAAATCAACGAAAAAAATTTATCTATAAAATCTGATAAAAGGAAAGGAAGGAAAATGACCCCGTAATTATACTAAGGATGGCTTGGCCAACCATTTCCCCTGAATCAATCCTTCTTTAGCACGATGTCGAGTCAAAGGTCAATGATTGTTTTAAGTTGACACGAATAGTGAGAGTATGGTATTGGGCGTCTGTCAATGTGGTGGAGTGGATTCAAGTGGTTTATCTCAGGAAAAGATGTGTGTTAGATGGGACCAAGTGTCCAATTCGTTTGATTATTAAAGATCTTATTTTGAAGATTTGTGCCTTGGGTACAGGATAGTGTGCTTTACTGATCTGGTAACTAATGTTTATGCAGTTATTAAGGGACTCATTGTTTAACCATCTTAAGGTTGTTAAGTGTAATGATTTTTGTATAGTGTGATTAGTATTCGTTGGTATAATTATGTAGTGGTGTAGCCGTGTGTTGGATGGCAAATGTTGGTCCGACTGAGTGGTGTAGATCTGAGTTTGAGCCTAATTGTGTAATGGACGGGGTTTCTTACTTGGGGTTTTGTGTGTCCCTTAGAGGATGAGTTAGGTTTGGACGTTGTCATGTTCAGTGGTCTGGCGACTATTCATCTCTCGCGCTTTGGAGCCTTTCGTGACTGTGTAGAGTAGACTGATGTCCGTTTTGGGTCAAACGTAAGGTTTCGCTGGTCTTGTGCTATAACGAGGTGAGAAGTAGGCACTCGCATTGGGTCTTAGTGGTAGTGGTGTGTGATTACCTAGTGACGTCCGGTGTCAAAGGCAATAATGTCGGGGAGTTCACGGTTTCAGGATTTTGTGAGTTGTTTTCAGAAAGTGTGTGGCTGTGGGCCTTCTTTATAAGGAGGGTAGATTTCGAGGAAGAAATCTCTTTCAAGAGGTTAGATTGTAATATTTCTATTTTTCACTATTTTTTCATTTTTCTGGAATTTTCTAATTTTATGAGGGCATTTATGTCTTTTCACATTTTACGTGCTGGGCACCGTGGGGTGTACTGAGTGTGTCTGATAGTTGGTTTGAGCATTTCTTTGAGTTTAGAATTCTTAGAAATGCAACGGTTGCCATTTCAGCATTTTTTTTCCTGTTTTTTGGTCCAGACAGTCCCGTGTGGTACCCGCCACCGAAATTGTCATGTACGGGGGTGTTGGTTGGGTCCATTTGCATTTCATTTATTTTAGTTAACGTGTTTTATGTGGGTTTAATTTAGTTTGTATGCAATTGTGTGTGTGGTGGATAATAAAAGTCAAAAATGGAATTTTTAGTGGTAGGACCCACCACCAATGCACTTAATGGCTAAGAGATCACATTTGGTCTCTCATTTTCTCTCTTCCCGTAAGCTTCCTCTCTTCCTCACCTTTCTTCATTTTTTTCTTTTTCTTCTCAATCAAAACTTCAATCCTTGATTTCTTCCTTATTTCTTGGAATTTTTGGATACCGTTTGTGGCAAAGCGGAGAGTTTGGCGAGATCTTCAAGTTGATGTAAGCTATTTCAGCTTTGGCCACCCCTAGGATTTTTCGAAACCTGGGGTTCAAATTGGGGGTTTTCATCATTTTGGATGTAGGTGTATTTAATTTACAATCTCTTAGATTTTTGTGAATTATTTCCCTTAATTTGTGGTTTAACATGCTAATTGTATTGATTTTTCTCTAAAATGATGAAATTGTTGCAAATAAAGTGTGTAACTATGTGTTTTAGTTGATTTTACATGGACTAGTATACTTGTATGAAGTAGAATTTATGCCTTATATACTTGTTTTGCCAAATTATTGTTGAATGTAAGTATGTTTTATTTATTTTGAAGTTCTTGTAAAGCATGTTATGCGTTTTAAGCTTGAAGTAGTTGTATAATGATGGGCATTGGCATGGCCCATTCATGTATGAGATTGTGAAGCATGAGGCATCCATGCATGAGCATTGGGAAAGAAATTGGAAGTTGTTCTGAAAAGGAAAAAAAATGGGGTTTTTGGGAAAATAAGTTTTGACAAAGGATTTTTGTGAAAAACCCGGACGCCGAGGAGATACCGAAGGTCCGTAGCGTTAGTGTAACCTAGAGGAAACTAGGGAAATCATCCTTGTGTGGTTGAGCTATCTGGCCCCAAATGACGTCGCGGGGTTACCAAAGGTCAGGGACAGTAGCCAATCCTTCTCTCGTGTCGCCAAGGAGTCACCGAGGGACGGGTTATGTTAACGGTTTGAAAAGTAATGGATTTGATTTTGAAAAAAAATGGGGAACGACATATATGGCATTGCATCTCATGGCATGAATTTATTTCATTATGACTTGAACTTGTATTGTATTTTTCCCCGGCATAACATGATCCAATTGTTTTTGTTTCTATTCATTGTTTGGATTCATAGGGTCTCAAGAGGTGTGCCTTAGGCACTTCCTACTGAGCTTTTGCTCACCCCTTTATTAACATTTTTTAGGACATGGCAAAGAAATGGCGGATGACAATCCACCATAAGCATGATGGGACTAAAAGGGATGTTTTGCAACCTTTAGTGTTTTAGAGTCATTCTTTTGTAGCATCAATGACAAAAGTGTATTAAACTTGTTTGGCATGGCCTTGTAGTATGACTTTGATCTTGACTATATTATGATGTAAATTGGACAATTGTAAAGATCACATATATTTCTGATATGAATGGGGTTAATGAAGTTGTAATTGTAAATAATTAATGACGTTTTTCATCCATGAAAGTAGTATGATGCATTTCAAAGTGTTTTGGGACAGGTTAGATAAGTTTTGTAGGTTCAAGAGAGGCTATTGCATTTTTATACATTTAAGCAGATTGTTGTTGGTTCCTTTTTAGCAGAGGTCATACTAATTTTTTTTAATTATTTTTTATAATTAACCTCGGGTTCGGGTAAGGACCCGGTTAATGGTTTGGACCCACGGGTTCAGGTCGTTACTGTTGGGATTTATATGCCCTGGCATCGCAAATTCCTATCTGGATTATAGTGAGCTATGTTCTTGACGTTTCTGAAATATTTATGCTTTATACAATTGGTGAATTCAATGTATTATGTTTCGATTCATTATAAAATTGAAAGTGTCCACATGATTACAAGAGATATTTATATATGTATGTGATAGCGATCAATACATGATTATAAATAGTAATCATAAATTGTTCATAGTCAGTAATTATGGATAGACTCATAATTAATTAAGACTTAAACTGAATCCGCGTTAGGTTGAGATATATTGCGAGAGCCGTCGTATGCAATTGCTCCCTAGCACCGTCATGGCATTTGACTCTTAAGTATGAGAAAAGTATAGACTCTTATATTAATTAATAATTACTTTGATTTATTCGGCGGATTATTCGGGATCCTTAGACCGACACTTTGGGTAGTTATTTAATTAATAGTTAGAGGGTTATATTTTCAATATTTGCACCATTACTACTTGTATTTATTTTGTATTGATTATAGTTGATCACAAAGTAAATTCGAAGGCCTTTGTGTGTTTTTAGACAAAATGATTTATTATATATTTATTTATTCAAATTATTATTTTTGTCAAATAAATGTTTTATTGTAATCGAGGCAGAAATAATCAAAGATACCAAAATAAATATATTAATTAAGTAGTTGGATTGATGGTTTTATTTATCCGATAACTAATTATGCATAGATGGGTCAAAGTGCAATATTGACTTAGAGGTTATTTATTATTTAATTGGAGTTCAATTAATTTCTTTTAGTGGAGTAGAAATTAATTTATGAATTAATTGAATTGGGTCCATGGACCGGGCCAATTATTAATTCATTGTAGCCAATAAAATAATAGGCCCAATGGATTCTCACTCATAACCCAACTTGATATTGGAATCATATTAGATTTGAGACATGTGAATTAGAGATTGAGAATGATTTGTTATTTCATTTTCTTTATCTTTATGTTGCCTATAAATATACATGGTCTATGTATATTTTAGGGGTGATTTTTGGAAGAAGCAAAAATGAACCTATTTTCTCTCTCTAGAAAATTAGGGTTTATGTTCTCATCTAATGGAGGCTCTCACAAGCCTATTTTTCCAAGGTCATTCATGGAGGCATATGAGTGATTCCTAAAGGTAAAACAATTACCAAGAAGATGGAGATCCAAGGAGAAGGCATCTTGCTAAGGGATCTACAATAAGTGAGAACATTCACTTTAGAGGAAAGTTTCAAAGGCTTACTCAGACATTTGATGTAAGTATTCAATCTGTTAATTGAATGATACATCATATTTTATTTTTGCATAAAACTTGTCTCTATGTGATGAATCAAGATTTATGAATCAAAATCCCTCGAAAATTTTTTAAAACTAGTATGTTTCCTAACAGTGGTATCAGAGCATAGTTTGATTCATTACTAGAGATCATATTTATATCAAAATCATTATCATGAATCCAAATTATATATATATATTGATGTATGTTGATGTATGATTTGATATATTTATACATGATGATGTATGTATAATTGTGAGTGGATGATTATGTGTGTTTAGATCATGGATGAAGCTTATAGGTTTATTGAATGTAATGAAGGCTTTGATTTAGCCGCTTGAAAGTTCAAGGATGTAATTTAATTTTTTTCCATTGTATTTCAAATTATAAATTTATTTAAAGCCATGTAATATTCATCAAAGGGTGTTATGAAGCTTCAAGAAGGTCCAAGAGGGTTAAATTAGGCTTCAAGAATTTTCTGGGATTTTTTAGAAATTTTTCAGAATTTTTCTGGAATTTTTTTTAAGGCCTAATTTAATTTCTAGAATTTTTTATTTAATTTCTGGTATTTTCGGAGATTTTTCGGTACCGGAGGCTCGCCGGCGGCGAAAAGTACTACCGAAAGTCTAACAATCAGGTGTGATGTGGTACGCATTCATATCATGCAACTTGATCCAAAACCGTTGGCTTAAATCAAGGAAGGAGGCAGATAACATGTGGCGTGTGGGGAACACGCGCTGACCAAGTCAACACACTAGTAAGGAATCTGGCGCTTTTCACTGCCACAGTTTTACCTCTTCAGGCGCGTACCAACCTCCTACGGGTGTTTGCAAGGCAATGAAGGACCCTTACGCAATAACTAGAGCATGTAAATGTTAAAGGCTGATTCCATTGGCCATTTTATTTGCTTTATCTGTCATTTATGTATTTATGCGATGTATGAAATGCATGGAATAGATAATTTTTAATTAATTATTATTCATGTATTGGATCCATGGTATTTAATTAAATGATTTGATTTATATTTAAATTATGAAAATTAATTGGATTTGATTACTAATTAATTAGAGGGTACTTATTGGGAAACTAAAAATTATTTTTGTAAATTATTTTTGAAGTGTGCCTCAAATTAAATATTAGTGAATCATTTAAATCCAAATATTTTCTAAACTTAATTGGATTAAAATCAAGACGTTTTGCATGCATTATATCATATAAATGAATAAATTCAAAACCCTAATTATGAATGATTAAAAATTGAGTGGGAGCGAGGATTTTTATACATTATCCCATGGCTTTCGTTATTAAAACCATTATAATTAAATCTTCAAAAATAAGACTCCACGCATGATTTGAAGAGTCTTAATATTACAAGAATGATTGTCTCATGAAAATAATAATATTAAATGTTCATTATAATTAGATCTTTAAAAATAAGGCCCTACGCATGATTTAAAGAGTCTAGATTATAATCACAAGATATTTAATGTTTTATTTTTCATTAGAGCTTTCATAACGTTATACACTCAATCTAAAATTAATAGTGTTAGCTCCCCCACGGAGTGGTCTATACTAGGTGATTTTAGAAAGACTAAACATAATCGGAAATCATTTCATATAGATAGACAAGGCATTGTCTTAAGAGATATGGAGATGATGGGATTTGCCCGCCAATAGCAATAATGAATTTCGCCAACCAAATAAGTTATTGGCGTATTGGTTATCCGATTTTTCATGCAGTGGTTAAGGGACCCACATATTATTATTTTAATGGAAGTGCTCACCTAATAGCAAATGAATCTCTACAATAGTAATAATGAACTCCTCCAACAGGATAAGTTATTGACATATTGATTGGTTGATTTATTATGCTACAGAGTTGAGGGACCCGAATTAATTAAAAGGGATTGTTCACCAATAATGATAATGATCGCTTATTCAATTGAGATTTATTATACTATGTGGCTAACAAACTCATTTTAATTTTAAATATGCATGATAGTATTAATAATTCACCTTACATATTGTATGAATGCATTTATATTCAGATTAATTATGTCTAATCCATGTTATCTGCTTGCTAACATATTCAATGTATGTGGACCACTTTTACAATGACTGGAAAAAGGAACTTAGATATTTTATTCCAACGTAAGGGTACAAAATGTATTTAATACTCTTATACCTAATTCCTTTATTTTAAGATACTTAATGAGATATTTTAGTGAGATTAGATAGGGCATATGCCTAAGTACTGTGTCAAATTTAAATACAATCAAGATAGCCTGAGGAACTCCAGTTTGATATCGGATTTTGAAAAATGATTGTTTATTATTTAAAAATTGAACTGGAGGTCAATAGGGCTGACTTGAATGGTAAGTTTCAAATTGACATGATTATTGCCTTGTTACCAAAGAGGTTCGGTTTTTCCAGAGTGAACTAAATAAGGAATCAGTTTGAGTTCACACTCGCTGATATTCTTATAGAATTGGTAACAGATATGGGGATAATGTAATACCCCTAATTTTAAAAGGATAGTTTCGGTATTTATTTATTTGTTTTAATTGTATTTGTAATTATTTAATTAATTATTTGGCTAATTGCTTATGTGTTTAATTGAATTAAGTATTACTTAATTATTTGATTATGTGTCTATGTATTATTTGTATTTGTCTATGTGTTAATTATTTAATTAGATTATGTGCTTGAATGGTGTTTTGATTAATTGTAAATTAAATGTTTTCTTTTCTTTTATTATTTTATTTTATTTTTCTTTTATGGTTATGGTTAGTAGCAATGGGCTAACCAATTGTGTCCCATGGACTATTTGGATAGGACGTTGGATGTGTATGGATTATTACCCAGGGATAGTTGTGTATGTATATATATAGATATATATTATATACATATATAAAAAGGAAAGTAATTTATTAATTACTTTTATAGTAACTTGGATAATAATATTTAATCTGATATATATGTTTTATATTTAAATGATAAAAATATACATAGATTTGATACGTGTTATGTTTTAAGTTACTTTATAATATTATGGTAACTTAAGTATTATTGAATAATCCATTAATAAATAATGGAATGTATATAATTTATTTATTTAATAAACATATACATAAATTATATACGTAACATATTTTACTTACCTTTTTAATATATATAAAAGGGAAAGTAATTTATTAATTACTTTTATGGTAACTTGGGAAGTAATATTTAATTTGATGTATATGTTTTATATTTAAATAATAAAAATATACATAGATTTGATACGTGTTATGTTTTAAGTTACTTTATAATATTATGGTAACTTAAGTATTATTGAATAATCCATTAATAAATAATGGAATGTGTATAATTTATTTATTTAATAAACATATACATAAATTATATACGTAACATATTTTACTTACCTTTTTAATATATATATATAAGGGAAAGTAATTTATTAGTTACTTTTATGGTAACTTGGGTAGTAATATTTAATTTGGTGTATATGTTTTATATTTAAATAATAAAAATATATATAGATTTGATACGTGTTATGTTTTAAGTTACTTTATAATATTATGGTAACTTAAATATTATTGGATAATCCATTAATAAATAATGGGATGTGTATAATTTATTTATTTAATAAAGATATACATAAATTATATACGTAACATATTTTACTTACCTTTTTAATATTTTTAATATATATATATTTTTTGAGTTGACTTAGATTGGGAAAAGGGTTAGGGTTATTTTACTTAACCTATAAATATATAGCTATAGGTTGTAAAAGGGGGTTAGAAATATTCACGTGATATATTCTAGAGAGAGAGAGTTAGAGAGGGAAGGAGGAAAATGAAGGAAGAAGGAAAAAAACTCTGTAGAGAGAAAATCAAGGAAGAAGAAGTTTAACTTTCGATCCGAAAGTTTAAGGCAAGTTCTTCTTCTATCTCTTTCCCTTTGATTCGTGTTTCTGTACATGCCTAGGAAATTTCAGGATTTATTAAACTCTTAAAATTAAATAATTATGCATGTTTAATTGGATTAAAACATAAGTTTTTATGAAATTGGTTCATATCTGTTCCTGTGTTATGAATTGATAAATGCATGATTTTGATTTGATTTCTAGTGTGAATTTTTACATGTTTGAATTATGTATTTTTCATATCTGTGGAATGATGGAACGTAAAAACATGTCTAGGATTCCTGAACATTAAATAGGGACTAGGTTTGGGTTTAAATAAATTTAAATACACTCAATCATAACGATGTTTGCTATTTGAATCTTTTAAACAAACGAATGGATTTAATCTTTTAAAATGCTTTAGCAATTGAGATTAAATGTGTAGGATGAATTGGATATAGAGAATGTTTATTTGACGATATAATAAAATATCATCATGTATAAGATTTAGTTTGTGTAGGACATATGATATAGGAAGCTTTATTAAATAATAAGTCATTCATATTATGTAAAAACTTGATATCATATTATCATAGTTCTTTCTGGAATGTTTGATGTATTTCTTTAATTGTTATATCAATTGTTGGATTGTGTGGTTTAATGCACCAGTATGGGACGGTGGCATTCTAGGGACGGATTAACTTATCAATTAAGTCCTACCTATTTTATATAAGGGAATGGATTAACTAAAATGTTAAATCCTACTTATATTCAAGTCACGTCAGCTGAACAAGTTGAATGACTTATGAAGGATTAATTTATTATATAAGGGAATGGATTAACTAAAATGTTAAGTCCTACTTATATTCAAGTCAGGTCAGCTGAACAAGTTGAATGACTTATGGAGGATTAATTTATACTGGATAGGATGGTTACTAGATTATATATATATAAGTATGGTGCCATGATATGAGTTTGAGTATCAGGATCAGTGGTTAGGGTGCGTATATCGCCAGGGATGTGTAGCTAGATATAGTGTAGTTGTGTACCCTGGTAGGTCTAGGTACTCATGCCCACTATATGTGCGTTTTGCATGTTGTCTACTATTCAGGTTGAGACAACCCTATAGTCTAGTGAGGTTCCTTTCGTGTGTATATATATATACGGACTACTAGTTACTGTTGGATTGACTAGGATGTATACGTGTATCGGATTTCTGCTTGGACTGTAATAGAGTAGAACTTGTTTGTGGGCCTGACCCACCATTATTTTTCAGGTGTTCGTCAGGAATAGAGGTTGTTCGTGCTGAGCTGAGATCAGTCTACTTCATTCCTCCGATGCTACATAGAAGTTCCTTTATGATTCAGTTTCCTGATTTATACAGTTATTGTTGTCATTTGTTTAGTTTGGATTTTCTAGGGGTCCACACAGTATGGATTCCCGAGTTGTATTTTGGAGGATCAGTTGTATCAGAAGAGTTTATTAATTAATGGAAATATATTCTGAGGTTTATTATTAGATTATCATTTTAGTTTCTTGTCAGCATTTTATTTATTCTTCTTTATTCTTTTGTACTCTGTGTTCGTTTATTATCAATTTGTTTTGATATCCTCGGGTATTCGGGCGTGGGCCTGGCCAACCCGCATTCAAAAATCCGGGGGTATCACAGATAATCAAAAGTATAGGCGATTCTATTAATCTAACGTAGTCTATACCATCTTCTTCTAGGCCCAAGTGGAAGGACAAAGTAAAGAAAAATGATGATAATAGGATTAGGCTAGCACAAAACATGGGTATTCAAAAAGGTTAAAGGGAATAAGGCAGTGTATGTTGAGGGCGAAGAAAACTATTTCTTCGCTAACTAAGACACTAAAAGATGAACTATCTAAGCAATGACGTGGTATAGGAAAATGTATATTTAATCATTGAGCCATGTTATATGGTTGTATCTATTAATTCCTGATGGATAGATTCTGGAGCTACTAAACATGTTTGCAATTGTTGCAAGGATTTCAGAAATCCAGAAGCCTCGATAATATGGAAATATATTTATACTTGACCTGATGGTAAGGTTGTAGCTATGTCAGTGGGAGTATTACATCTGAAATTAGAGAGTATGAGGATATTAGTATTAGAGAATTATCTTTATACACAGAAGTTAAACGCAATTTAGTTCGTGTTTCACTTGTGGTTTATAAAACTGTATTGTTATTTTGTAAAACTGGTTTTATAAAATTGAATAGATATGCAATTGCTTTTGGTGCATTGAAAGATGGTTAATATACTATAATCACAAGCTCTTAAAATTTGCAGGATGTATAAACTAATGTTGCATCTTCTAGATTGAATGTTAAGAGAAAATTTGTTATTCCTGACTCATTGTATTTTTAATGTCTATTTTTGGGTTGTTATCAATCAAAATGAGATTCAAAAATTGGTCAAAGAAGGTTTATTACCTAGTGAGGCAGAGGAGCCTAAACCAAACTTGTGAATCCTGTTTTGAATGATAGATAACTCTAAGAGCTTAATCAGCCAAATGAAATAGACATAAAGGATAATTGGAGTCGGTACACATAGACACATGTGGTCTTATGAACATCCAAGCAAGATTACTCACGTTTTGGATAAATTTATCTGATGCGACACGAGTCTTAAACTTTTGGTACATTCTGAAAGTGTCAAGACTGATGTGGAGCACAGATTAGGTAAGCTTATCAAAACAATCCGATCTAATCGTGGAGATGAGTATTTCTTGGGATAGTGCAAAGACTATATGGTCAATGAGGGTGTGGTGTATCAGGTTTTCCGCAATTGACGCTAAATGGATTTAGGTGTCAAATAGGAATAACAGAATTCCGCTTAACATGGTTAGATCTATGATCTGTTATGTTATATTATCTCTTTCATTTAAGAGTTTAGCGTTAATGACATCGATGCGCATTATGAACTGCATTCCATTTTAGTCTGTCTCAAGGATATCGTTGAGCTGTGTTTTTTACTAAATCTTAGTTTGAATCACATGCACATATGGGGTAAACTTGCACATGTGCGCTTGATATGGACAAGTAAGTTGGAAACTGATCATACGCATGATAAATTTGATAGCTACTCTAAAAGTCACTAGGACGGATTATTTTATGATCTCAATGATAAAAGTTGATTGTTTACACTCACTGTTTATCTATAAGAGAATCATATTATGAATCACATACCTAGTAGCCTAGTGTTAGATAATATGGTATGAGTACCAAATGTACCACATATGAACACACTTAGTATAAAGATTTAGAATTATAGATGAATTCCCTATTGATGCGTCAGCATCATCTAGTACACAGATTCCTTCATCGGTACATTGATGTAGTGGGAGGATAATTATCTAATCCGACAGAATCATGTTTTTAGGTGAGACCGTTATGGACATCCCTGTTAAACATAAGTTGGACCCAGTAAGATACACGGAAGCGTGAACCGATATGGATACAGATCGTTTTGGTGAGTTATTATGAAATCAGAGTTGGAATCTATGTATTCTAATAAATTCTGGGATCTTATAGAACTTTCTAGTAGGGTGATACCTATGGAAGACAAGTTAATTTACAAAAAGATACCAGAAGATTTCTTAGTGAATAAATCATGAGTGTACAAGGGAATGTCATTATTTTTCTGATTCTATATATATTGATGACATCCTACTCATTTAGAATGATGTGGAAGTTTTGTCATCAATAAAGAGGTAGTTGTTCAATTACTTTTAAATGAAGGATTTTCAAGATGTAAGCTATATTCCTAGGATCAAGCTTTTGCAAGATCAGGTTAAAAGGAAAATAAGCTTATCTTAACAATCCTACATTGATAAAGTTTTGACCAGGTTTGGTATGCATAACTCAAAGAATGAGTTCTTGCTTTATTGATATGGATTGTTTTCTCTAGTAAGTAGTTTTCCAAAACTAGCAGAGGAGATTGAGCAAATGAGACTGGAATTATATGCTTTGGCATATGGAAGTCTCATATATACCATGGTCTATACCAAATAGGACATCCGCTACATAGTAGGGATAGTCAGAAGATATCAATCCAATTCTGGACTTGATAACTGGTCTGTTGTGAAAAATATCATTAAGTACCTAAGGAGGACCAAGGATATCATACTCATTTATGGATGTGATGATATGGTTTTAGTCAGGTATACTAGTTCTGATTTTCAATCAGAAGTAGATACAATGATATTCATGACTTAGTGTATGTTCACTCAATGGAAGGGAAATCAGTTAGTAGATTGCTAAGCAGATTTCAACTGCTGACTTAAACCTGCAGGTGGAGTACATTACAGCCTTAAAGGCGGCAATGGAAGCCTTTTTGGTTAGATATCACTGATTTAGAGGTTGTGGAGTATACTACTCTACCTATCGAGCTATATTGCGACAATAGTGCAGAAGTAGTCTAAACCAATGACCCAAGGTTCCATAGAGGAACAAGATACACTGAGAGGAAGTATCATATTCTACATGATATTGTCCGGCAAGAAAATGTACTCGTGGCTGGTACATTGCATTGGAACACAACTTTGTTGATCCATTAACAAGGGTGTCATTGATCAATAATTTTGATCGTCATCTGGATAACATTGGAGTTAGATGCAATTGGAATTGGCTATGAGGGCAAGTGGGAACTGTTGGGATTTATATGCCCTGACATAACAAATTCCTATCTGGATTATAGTGACATATGTTCCTGACGTTTCTGAAATATTTATACTTTATACAATTGGTGAATTTAATATATTATGTTTCGATTTATTATAGAATTGAAAGTGATCACTTGATTACAAGAGATATTTATATATGTATGTGATGGCGATCAATACATGATTATAAATAGTAATTATAAATTGTTCATAGTCTGTAATTATGGATGGACTCATAATTAATTAAGACTTAAACTGAATCCGCGTTAGGTTGAGATATATTGCGAGAGCCGTCGTATGCAATTGATACCTATCACCGTCATGACATTTGACTCTTAAACATGAGAAAAGTATAAACTCTTATATTAATTAATAATTACTTTGATTTGTTCGGCGGATTCTTCGGGATTCTTAGACCGACACTTTGGGTAGTTATGTAATTAATAGTTAGAGGGTTATATTTTCAATATTTGTATCATTACTACTTGTATTTATTTTGTATTGATTATGGTTGATCACAAAATAAATTCGAAGGCGTTCGTGTATTTTTAGACAAAATGATTTATTATATATTTATTTATTTAAATTATTATTTTTGTCAAACAAATGTTTTATTGTGATCGAGTTAGAAATAATGAAAGGTACCAAAAAAAATATATTAATTAAGTAGTCGGATTGATGGCTTTATTTATCCGATAACTAATTATGCATAGAGGGGTTAAAGTGCAATATTGACTTAGAGGTTATTTATTATTTAATAGAAGTTCAATTAATTTCTTTTAGTGGAGTAGAAATTAATTTATGAATTAATTGAATTGGGTCCATGAACCGGGCCAATTATTAATTCATTGTAGCCAATAAAATAATAGACCTAATGGATTTCACTCATAGCCCAACTTAATATTGGAATTATATTAGATTTGAGGCATGTGAATTAGAGATTGAGAAGCATTTGTTGTTTCCTTTTCGTTATCTTTATGTTGTCTATAAATATACATGGTCTATGTATATTTTAGGGGTGATTTTTGGAAGAAGGAAAAAGGAACCTATTTTCTCTCTTTAGAAAATTAGGGTTTACGCTCTCATCTAATAGAGGTTCTCACAAACCTATTTTTCTAAGGTCATTCATGGAGGCATATGAGTGATTCTTAAAGGCAAAACAATTACCAAGAAGATGGAGATCCAAAGAGAAGGCATCTTGCTAAGGGATCTATAATAAGTGAGAACGTTCACTTTAGAGGAAAGTTTTAAAGGTTTACTCAGACCTTTGATGTAAGTATTCAATCTGTTAATTGAATGATACATCATATTTTATTTTTGCATAAAACTTGTCTCTATGTGATGAATCAAGATTTATGAATCAAAATTCCTCGAAAAGTTTTTAAAACCAGCATGTTTCCCAACAGTTACATCTTGAGAGGTGTGTCTTAGGCACTTCTTACTAAGCGGTTGGCTCACTCCATTTTATTATTAACATTTTTCAGGATACGAAAAGGATGTGGCGGACGACGCTCCCCTACAGGTTTTGATGGATTAGTGGACTGTTTTGACATACTTTGTAACTTTGATCTCATTTTATTATTATTATGGGATGACACGTATATTATGTATCGACATCGGAAAGGACGGTAGTGTCTTTAGTTGACTTCAGATTTGGATAAGGACCCGATTAGCGATTTGGACCCTTGAGTTTGAGTCGTTATATAAGTATTCTGATTGACTTGAATCATTTATCTTAATTATTAGCTTGAATCAATGTAGATTGAATTATGTATGTGATTAATAGGTTTGCTGCGAAGCCTTAAATAATTTATATTCGTATGCCTATCTATGTCATATTTGACTAGAGATATAAGCGAAAAAAAAAAAAAAAAAAGTGTAAATATATAGAATATTCGTCTTCCTATATATATGTCTATAAAGTATATTTTTACATGCATCTAATTAATAGCAGGGACAGAGGGAATTAAGGTTGCGGGCACGTGACCTCCTGGATTTTTTCCCCTTTTATGTTATATATATATATTTATTATAATATATATGTTTTATAATAAAAATATATATTCTATATTTGTAATTAGTTTAATCCTAAAAATATCAATATATATATACTCATAAACATTAATTTATATACATGAACATTATACTATATATATATATATATATATATATATATATATGGTGTACAATATTACAATGTGCCCATGTATATAGGGAAAGGGGAAAAAGCAATAGATTTTTTTCTTTTTTCAGAAAAGTAGTAAATATCACTATTAGCATTTGAATGTATACATATATATAGATAAAAGATCGCAAGAAATCGAGCAATAAATCATACACAGAGATTAATATATGGCAAGATTCGCTTCAACACTCGCACAATCTTTGCAATATATTATTCTCTCTGTATGATTTACAATTTTTGCTCGATTTCTTGCAATCTGATATATATATTCTTTTAAATATATATTTTCTTCTATAATTTTAAAAAATATTAATATTAATATTATATATATTATATATTAATTTATTAAAATGTTGAAACTTTTTGTACTTTCAAGGAAAATAAAACTATAAATATACATATCAAACCAGCGATGTCTCTCTTCCGAATCAGAGATGTCTTCCGAATCATCGCCTTCTCTGGAAGAGACCATCAGAGCGCGATACCCAGACCCCTCCCACCCCTTAATTGTAAGGCTCAATTATGATAATCCGTCTCGACAACAGATCATCATGATTCGTGATCCGATAGTGCAGTCGATTTTCGTGGAATCACTTTTACCACAACGGTCAAACAAAGACGGGCCTGCGTCCATAGAGGCGATGCCGGCTGTGAAGATCACGGAGGGAGGTTCAGAGTGTCCACTATGTTTTGCGGAGTATGAAGTCGGCGGAGAGGTGAAGGAGATGCCTTGCAAGCACAGGTATCATTCGGGTTGTATCGAGAAGTGGTTGCGGACCCACAGGTCGTGTCCGGTTTGTAGGTTCAAGAGGCCTGTGGAGGAGGAGGAGGAGGAGGAGGAGGAAGATGAGAGCGGGAAGGGAGGCGATGGGGACGACAAATGCAGGCGGCGGAGGTGGATAGTTTGTTAGTTGGCGGCGGTGACGAGTATTTCGGGTACGGGTCTGAGAGCTGTTTAAGTTTTAAATTATAAGAAATTTCATGGTTTTTTTTCAATTCAGAATCTTGTCACTAGTATTGTGATTTTTCTGTTTTTTAGTCCAGTTCCATCTTTATTTACTAAAAAAATTTAACAACTATTCAAGTGGGTTGCATGTAAGTAGGTTGACAAAACCCACCTGCGCCATGCATTTTCTACCATCTTTTATTAATTCTTTAAATTTTATACAGTTTCTATGTTCTAAACTTTATAATGCTACTGTATTATATTTGCTTCATTATTTATTTATTTTTTTACTTTTGAAAAGCTCCGTAATCTGAGCTTTTCAGTTTTAATTACACTCTTTAAAATTATGTATTTATGGTATTCTCTTTGAAAATTGCGATAAATTGTCTTCAATCTGATTATGTGGGTGTGTTTTGCAATCTATCAACAGATTGATCTGCAATGCCAAACAGCTATGTGTTCGCCCAGGTGCCCGGCCTGCCCTGCTGACTATAATACATATATTAAATTTATAAATTTTTACATGTATACATAAAAAAATTCATATAATGGCCTCCTAAAATTTTTATTTTCTAAAATTATCACTTAAATTTTGTATTGCTTTCTAGGTTTTACTCTTTAAATTTTTTTTATTATTTTTTTTAAAAAGTCAAATTTTCCCTTTTTGAATCAAACTCCAATTTTTTTCCCTTTCAAAATTCTCTCATTTTTCTTTCCTTTTTAAATTTTTTATTTTATTAACTATTCATCTTTCTAAAATTACTCATTGATTAACATATTATTTTGAGTATTTTATTTTTATTTTTTGATATCTTAATTTATAGAATCTATATTTATTGTAGTAATTATTTGAATATTTTTTTCAAATAATTTAATTTCTCCGCCCCTAACTCTTTGCATCCACTTGTTGAACCTTCTCAATATCACTGCTTTAAACTTCCTATTATAAATAGACTAAAAAATCGAACAGAGTTCTTTTTGTAGCACTTCGCACCCCTTTTTATTTATATTTATTTATATTTCTTATTTTCTTTTTGTTTTATATTTTCCTATTTCTAAATAAAGTCAAAAATATATTCAATTTAGAAATTGCGAATTACATCATTTGTTGCAACACTGCCTATTTACATCCATTTAACCCGTTCTTTCCGATAATTAAACTAAAAACCAAGAGTTGTGAAAATAGATATTATTCCATTTGTTTGCATCTAAAATATAAAAATATTTACCAAGAAAAAAAAATAATAAAACCTAAAAAAAGGGTAATTGTAATGTTTATAATTTGTTCACTTATACATATACATATATATACATATATATGAGTTCTGATCTCTTACTATCTATGGAGCAAAAAAATTAATCCACACTTTTAATATAGGCCTGGTCATTTTTCAAACCTACCTATGATCTTTCCTTTTAACATAAAACCACTCTCACCCTATTTTTAATTTCTATATTTAATTTTATCATTACCACCTACCATAACAATAAAAGGTAATTATTAAAATAAAAATAAAAACTTTTGCAAAAAAAAATAATACTAGTATATTTTACTAAAAATTTATTTTTATTTAGATTTTTCTTTGAAAAAAAAATAATACCTGTATCTTTCAATTTTGCAACAACAGTATGATATTATATCATTTTTCTAAGAAACATCAATTTTGCAACAATAATATACTTCTCTAGTATAAGTAAATTTACCAACAAATATACTAATATTGCATTTTGGAATATCGAATGGATTAATTGGAATTATAATTGAAATTGAAGAAAATTTCATTTAAAGTTTAAACAAAAATTCTTTCTATTTCAATTTGAAGTTGGACATTTGGTGAAATTAATTATTGAATCTGTGAATTTGTGATTTTGATTATTGGATGATGATGATGTACAGACTATAATGGGACTCTAGAATTCACCTTAGAAATAACAAGGTAACCAAAAATAAATAAAATGAGTGAAACTCTTCTCACAACATTATCGAAGGAGAGAAATCATTTGTCACTTTTGTCCATGGATTCAAATTCAGCCACGTACGAAGAAATGGAAAGAGTATTGATAATTACCTTTTATTGTTACAATAAGTGGTAATAGTAAAATTAAATATAGAAACTAAAAATAGGGTGAGAGTAGTTTTGTGTTAAAAGAAAATTCTATAGGTAGGTTTAAAAAATGACCGTTACATTTAATCTAACGGTCTACATAGAAATTATAGATTAATTTTTTTGCTCTACGAAAAACAAGAGATCAAGACTCAGATATATATATATATATATAAAGTTAACGGTGGGATATTTTTGTGAGTGAGACCTACCTCCACTTACTTTTTAATTTAATGGCGAAGAGGCATTTGGCCTCATTATTATTCTAATGAAAAAAATTGAAGTTTCTACGTTCTAAATTTTCTAATGCTTGGTTATTGTAAAATATTTTTATATTTTTTGAGTTATTGTAAATTATTTATCAAGAAAAAAAAAAATTAAACCTAACAAAAAGAGTAATTTACACGGACCTCCCGAATAGTATCACTGGACTCTTAAGCTTAAGTATGGTCCGAACCCAAAGACAATACTATTGGAATAAATTTGCTTGTTCCTATTTATTTAGATTATATCAAGAATAAAAAAGGGAAATTACATTTTTTTAGTTACGAGTACCCCTAGGCCCATCCATATTCACGAAGGATGCATGTCAATAGCTGTTAGTGTAGGCGTGGTATTGATATGACAATTGGTTTTGATATAGCTGACTTGAAGAGCAGACCAGTGTTAGTAAGAAATTACACAAGAGGCCATTAGTTCTGGGAGTCAGTTTGGAGAACAAGAAGTTGATTCACACATGCATGTTGGCTTGAAAAACGTGACCAGTCTTCACCAACCCACTAACGGCCTCACAAATTCCATTATTTTTGGAATTCAATATCCATTGCAAATGCTTCAATTACAACTGTTTGATAATTTTATGAAAGGTCATATTTCTAATGAGTTTGGACTTTGAAGTCAATTGTGAGTGATTGAATTTTTAAACAATTGTCCAACATCAACTCCTTTGAAGCTTGAATATATTCGTTTTATTTGGGCACTCCAAGTCACTTACAGAGAATAATTGGTGAAAGAAATCAAAAGCTTAGTCGTTTGACTCATGTTGGGACTATACATCATTACCAGGTCTGAAGATAAAACAGTGCTTAAAGCCTTCAACTATGTTCTGGACCAATATTTGGTGCAATGTGGAGACTTCATATACAGAATTGAAAATAATGGACAACGTCAGTCTGTTTAAGGAATTTGTGAATCTAAGGGCCCGTTTGGCATAACTTTTACTTCTACTTTTACACCAAAGAAAAAGAAAAATACAAACCATCACTTCTATTTGAATTATGTGTTAGTGTTTTAGGAACTGCATTGTAAAAGAGCTTTTAACGCTGTAAGAGTTTTTTTTTTAATCTGTTTGGCAAAAAATTTGCTACTAACATAACTATTTTGCTCTTGATTCAATTTGATCAAATTTATCTGTAACAAGCCATGTATAATAATAATAATAATAATAAAATTGCAAAAAATACTTTGCTTTTTAAGAAATTTAGTAACACTGTTTCAATATGCCATTAAAAAATCAATCAAATGAGCATTTTTACTATGTAAACCAATAAAACAAGTCCAAAACAATGGTCTAAATAACATAATTAAGTTATTTTTTATCGTGTATACTATTTTTACCAAGTAATTTAGTCACATGTTGATGCCCATAAAATATTACTAATTTATACGGTGTATATAATGGGTTAGTTTCTAAGTTAAACTCGAGTACTAATTTTAATTTTTTTATTTATTTTTTTTATAATTTTTTTTAGGAAGTTTAATGGTACTTTCCTCAAACATTTAGGTTATTGTATCTTCTTTAGTTATATGATAACTAGATATATATGCTTTCTCCCAATTCACTGCTATTGTATATGAGTATTCACTGCTATCGTATATGAGTATTCAAGGATCGCTTCTATTCTTATAACATCTATTCTTATAACATCTATTCTTATATTCTTATAAGATCTATTCTTATAACATATTTAAGGATTTACGTGTAAGAACAACGATTTCCATATCTAAAGAAACAATCGGACTAAATTTGAATGTTTAGTTTTTTCCAATATCTCAAATGGTAAATTTTAATCTTTTATAACCTGTATACAAATATATAAGCACACATACAATATAAATGAATCAAATATAACAAAATGAGTACAATTCATCAAATTAATATGATAGCTCTCTTTCATGCGTTTTTGTTCCCTACGCCGGTTGATAGAGTCTTCGCGTGCGTGCCAGAGTATTTGTACAAAATATCCAAAATATGTAATTGAACACCAGCCTATCCCTTTTTCCGATGGCTGACTCTCAAGCGATTGTGTGGGAGAGAGACTAGTAAGAACTCGCATCAAGGTTCTTTTATGCCTTGTTTGTAGCAAAGACTTTTTAGAGTGTCTAAAGAAATGCAACGGCTGATGAATGTTTGAATGGATGGAATGGCCGAGTGAAGACAGGCGGCAAGAACTTAATCAATCGCCATCAGCCAAACACAATGGCAAGAATTTAATCGATCGCCACTGAAACGTGATAGCAAGAATTTAATCAATTGCCATCAGCCAAGTAATGACAAGAATTTAATCAATTGTCACTACGATTCAATGGTAAGAATCGAAAATTGCGTAATTAAAATTGGCATAATTGAAATTGAAAGAAAGTAAATGGCTGAATTGAAATAGTTGACGAGGATCTAATCAATTGCCATTAAATTGAAATAAAGGAATTGATAGGAAAATGACGTAGAGTCAAGAAATGCATGTTCTGTGGTGGTGCTAGACAAATTGGAATAGGATTACAACTTTCCTATTTATAAAATTATTTCTCAACTTATTTTCCTAACTTTTTGCTAGAAAATCTCTCATTCCTTGATTTTCTTCTCTTCGTGAATCAAACTAAGTCAAAACTCAATATACTTCTCCTTATCTTCATGGCTTGCCTTAGTAGGAAATCCTTGCTGAAACCAACTTCCTTGATTTAGTCACATGTAAGTTGCCAGAACATTGTTAAAATGTTGTTAATTTTTAGCAACTCCTTTCCATAAGCTCGGCTAACATATTTTCTTTAAATAGCCTAATAGCCATTTACAGCTTTTGAATTTATCTATAACTCCTGTGACTGCTCCTCCTTTTCTGGAATCCCTTCTCCAATTAAACCCCTATTTCATAAGGATTTCTTTTTAGCTAAATCTCTAATTTCCAGTTTAAACAATATATTTGAATTAATTCAAATATTAGTTACCAAATTTCAGCAACAACCTTATTGGATAAGGTGGCTAAATTCCTAGATTTTCTACTCTTATTTCTCAATTGGCCGACTTTTCTTGAAATCATACTAAACAAGTGTCGGCCCATCGCTGGTCCACGTCACCGTTGAGGTGGCTGCCAAGTTTTGGTGCCAACACATACATATTAATATGTATAAATATATTTCAATCATATTTTTATTCTTTTAATGGATACCTACACTCCCTTTTTAAAAATTATTTACACTTAAAAAATTCGAATCTTAAATTGAGTCTTTCATGAGTGCATTAAAAATATTTCATCAATTAGACTACAAATTTAACCCAATTAATTTTAATCACTTTAAACATATTTTAAAACTTGCGAGCACAACAATCATGATAGCATGTGACAGACATGGACAATTAAAATTCACTAGTCACAATATTTTTGCATACTACTAGTCAAATGTTAAAACAAAATGCTTGAAAAACATGGAGACGGTGAGACTCCAAGCTACTGCTATAAGAAACAAGTTATACTATTAATTAACAATAAATTAATAAAAGAGTGTTGCAGAAACTTATAGATAGAAGTCAAAGCATGGTTTAAAAGATTACTTTAAGGGTGTGTTTCGCGGTATAAAATTGGAGTCTTAAAATTAGAATTGAAATTGGAAAAAAATAAGAAACAAAATTGAATTAAATTTTTTTTAAATTTCACCAATTTCAATTTCAAAACTCTAATTTCATGCCGCGAAACACACTCTAAGAAGAATCTGGCTATTCTAATTGCGAATGCTAATAAAATTAAGGAAATTGAAGAGCCACATTTACAGCAAGCAAGGGCGGAAATTGAAGAGCCACATTTGCAGCAAGCAGGGGCTGATGCTAATTAAAGAGACAATCAAACAAAACATACACAAAAAATGCGAAATGCAGAGGAATAGAAAAAAGAAGAAAGATGACAGAGAACCAAATGACGAAAATATTGGTTGTGTTCAGCTATATGGAATTAGAGTCTTGGAATTGAAATTGGAATCGATGAAATTAGAAAAAAATTTGATTCATTTTTCTTAGTATTTTTTTATTTATCCAATAGTACCAATTCTATTTCCAAAATACCAATATGTAACCGAACACAACTTTAATACTTTTGATAGTTTTAGCAGGCTAGTGGTATTAGGAAACAACATGTCTAAAAGGAGGAGGATGTAGAACAAGTGTAAGTCTTTCGTTTTGCTCTCACCAGAAGATTTGTACTTGATTTTTTTTTTTACTTGTTTTAATAGTCCAATAAGCTTTATCAGGAAAGTTAACCCTTAGATTTCAAAATCACAATTTTTGGAGCATCCTCTAGGTTCAACGCAGATTCTTATTGAAATGTTCGCAATATATAAGTTGGGCTCTTTTAAGCTGAAAACCAACTTTTGTGATCCTTCATGGTACAGAGTGTAATGCTTCAACAATCCCTCCCTGTGATAATTAAAAGAAATAGATTTTTTTTTGGGCTTAGCAAGTGTTGTCTAAAATATGGTCTAAGTATACCATATATTATAGTATTATTTATTTAAATATTATCTGTAAATGCAAAATAATATAATGCTTATATATATAAATATTATAAAATAATAATCTATATATATAATTACTTATAATGTATAGTTTAAAAAATAAAAATAAAATTTATAAATAAAAGAACCTGATTAAAAGTCGAGGCTAGAATTTGATTCTATGTCCTTAAGACATATTCGCCCCGCTACGGTGCTTACGGACTCAGTGGCGTCTATCTCCTAGGATACAACGACTTGTCTTCCTTCGATAGTAGCACTGCAAACCAAAGGAATAGGCAAATTGGCTCGGTGTAGTACTTTCTGACTCGAACTTGGACTTGGAATGACTGACTAAGGCTCGAACTTAAATACTAAGGCTCGAACCCACAGACTAAAGAGAGAAGGAAGAAGAAGAAAATTCAGAAGAAGAGAAGAATTCTCTGAATATGGTGTGATTTGCAAATGATCCAAAGTGGGGTATTTATAGGTAGTAAGGTGCCTTTTCGGGTGGGTGCAAGCATGGGTTATGATGGTTCGGAAAAAAGGTGTAACTCTTTGAAAAAACTAAAAAGTGGTTTTTATTTAATTTAAAAGGTGTAACCCTTTAGAAAAACTAAAAAATGGTTTTTTTAATTTAAAAAATGTAACCCTTTAGAAAAACTAAAATGTAGTTTTTTTAATTCAAAAAACCAACCACCCAAAAAACCTACTCATTTGTGAAACCCATTTAAATAAGCGCAGCCAAAAAATAGGCCCAATCTAAAATTCCATTTAATAAAAGGAATAATCCGGACTTTACAATTAAGCCCAAGCCCAAGCCCAAATCCAAGCCCAAACTTGACTTATTTAAATTTCAATTGGTTTCAACATTGTTTCCATTTAGGCTTTTCAAACACCTCACTTTGGATCTAATTTCTCATTCACTCAGAAACGGATTTGAGAAAGTAAATATACCACGTTCATCTCCTTGCGGAGAGTAACGCGCTGGTCTATAGATCCGCAAAAAATTCTTAACGAAATCTATTCCAAATTTCATCCAAAGTTTTTGTTTTGTATATCCCGTTTTCAACAATCCCCCACATGAATGGAAATTAGTGTCAATTGCAAATAAAGAAGATACAGACACTAGAGAGAGTACTATTAGAAAGTAATTGCATCGGGACAGGTAGTTTTTGGCCTTGAACCTTCCCTAGTGTATTACTACGGATTTACTAGCTAACCAGTGAACATGATGTCTTGAACTGTTCAGTCGTTGATGTAAACCAAGACAATAACAAACACACAATTCCTTCCCGCACAAAGTCGGTTCTCACGGTTGTGTTCATATGGCCCTGAACAACTCCTGGTATTTCATGAGCGCTCTAGAAAACTTAGACTTAGAAGTTCTTATAGAAGCGGCCCCACTTCACACTCATATAGGTGACTTCTTATTAAGAGTATCCTACTATACCCCACTTGAATTTTCAAGATATAAGAGTCATTAAAGGCATAGCTTGTCCTACTCATCGCTGTAGGTAGCACTGTCTCATCATAGAATAGGTAGAAGATTAATCCTTCCCAGTGCTTTTGGTGAGCCATTCAGAATTTCTGTTGTCCCTTTGAACCTAGATCTTGGGATCTCCAGTCAACTAGGTTGGGTTTGCATTAAGATGACTCGTTAGTTTTCAGCTTTAATCCTATTCCCCTCGATGAACTACACACTTGCTCTCTTGTCAAACCTTTTGTAAACGGATCCGCTAAATTATCTTTTGACCTGATATAATCTATTGAGATTATCCCACTTAAGTGCAATTGTTTAACGGTATTATGTCGTCGACGTATATGTCGAGACTTACCGTTATACATATTACTTTGTACCCTTCCAATTGTTGATTGACTATCGCAATGTATACATATAGCGGGCACAGGTTTAGGCCAATTTGGAATATCTTCTAAGAAATTACGAAGCCACTCAGCTTCTTCACCAGCTTTATCCAAAGCAATAAATTCAGATTTCATAGTGGATCTGGCAATACAAGTTTGTTTTGAAGATTTCCAAGATATGGCACCTCCTCCAATAGTAAACACATAGCTACTTGTGGATTTAGAATCCTTTGTATCTGATTTCAATTAGCATCACTGTATCCTTCAAGTATTGCTGGATATCTAGAATAATGTAATCCATAACTTATGGTATATCTTAAATACCTTACAACCCTGATTATTACAGTCCAATGGTTCTTTCCTGGGTTACTTGTATATCTACTCAGTTTATTAACTGAGTATGCTATGTCTGGTCGTGTGTAATTCATCAAATACATTAAGCTTCCTATAATGCGAGAATACTCAAGTTGTGATATGCTAGGACCCGTATTTTTTGATATATGAAGATTTACATCAACAGGAGTCTTTACAAGACTACTATCTTCCTTATTAAACTTTTCTAATATTTTCTCAATATAGTGAGATTGAGATAATACTAGACCATCTGATGTTCTAGAAATCTTGATTCCTAGTATGACATCAGCTATGCCTAAATCTTTTATATCAAAATTTTTGGTCAACATCTTTTTAGTAGTTTTGATTATAACATCATTACTACCCATTATTAGCATATCATCCACATATAGGCACACAATGACATATCCATTTTGAGTGTTTTTCACATAAACACATTTATCACACTCATTAATTTTAAAACCATTTGACAACATCACTTTGTCAAATTTTTCATGCCATTGTTTAGGTACTTGTTTCAATCCATATAAGGATTTTACAAACTTGCACACCTTCTTTTCTTTTCCTGGAACTATAAAACCTTCATGTTATTCCATATAGATTTTCTCGTCTAATTCACCATTCAAGAAGGCTATCTGAACATCCATTTGATGTATTTCTAAATTTTGCAATGTTGCAATAGCTAGTAACAATCTAATGGATGTTATTCTTGTGACTGGTGAATATGTATCAAAATAATCCAAACCTTCCTTTTGCCTGTATCCCTTAGCAACAAGTCCTGCTTTATATTTATCAATTGAACCATCAGGCTTCATCTTCCTCTTGAAAATCCACTTATACCCTAAAGGTTTAGCACCAGGAGGAAGATCCACCAGCTCCCAAGTATAATTTTGCATGATGGATTCAATTTCACTATTTATGGCTTCTTTCCATAAAGGAGCTTCAAGAGAAGACATAGCTTCCTTATAGCTTTGTGACTCATTCTCCAATATATATGTCAGAAAATCAGGACCAAATGACTTGGGTGTTCTAGCTCTTTTACTACGCCTAGGTTCTTCCTTATTTTCATCATCTATAGACTCTTGGTCTATATTCTCTTGTATATTGCTATTAGTAATATCATGATTTCTTTTAAAAGGATTTTTACAAGTAAATATATCCTCAAAAAAATAAGCATTCCTTGACTCAATAATTGTGTTGACATGGATGTCAGGAATGTCTGATTTATGCACAAGGAAACGATATGCACTACTATTCTGTGCATAGCCTATGAAAATACCATCAAAGATTTTTGGTCCTATCTTAACTTTCTTAAGAGTAGGAACCGCAACCTTAGCTAAACACCCCCACACTTTTAAGAATTTATAGGAAGAATTTTTACCTTTCCATAATTCATAAGGTGTCACATTTGTTTTCTTTTGAGGTATTTTGTTAAGAACATAATTAGCAGAGAGCAAAGCTTCCCCCCACAAATTCTGGGTTAAACCAGAACTTATTAACATAGCATTCATTATTTCTTTTAAGGTACGATTTTTGCATTCAGCAACACCGTTCTGTTGTGGTAAATAAGGAGCGGTAGTTTGGTGAATAATACCATGTTCTGAGCAAATGTCAGCGAATGGTACTTCGTATTCACCACCTCTATCACTTCTAAACACCTTTATCTTTTTGCCAAATTGATTCTCAACCTCATTCTTGTAATGTTTAAACATTTCCAAGGCTTCATCTTTACTTCTTAACAAGTATACATAGCAGTATCTTGTGCAATCATCAATAAAAGTAATGAAATACTTTTTCCCACCTCTAGTTGGCACAGATTTAAAGTCACAGATATCACTGTGAATTAATGCTAGAGGTTCAGTACTCCGCTCTATAGAGTGAAATGAGGTTCTAGTCAATTTTGCTTCTACACATGTTTGACATTTTTTATTTAAATCAATACTAAATTTAGGTATAGACTCTATGTTAATTAATTTACGAATTGTATCATAATTAACATGTTCTAACCTACCATGCCACACATCAGATAATTCAATCATATAAGCAGAAGAAGCATTAGCTTTATTATTATTATTAATAGCTTTGGGTACATCAGTCATTACATTGAACTTAAATAGTCCATTACTTAGATACCCTTTGCCCACATACGCCCCATTCTTAGTCAGCACAAACTTGTCAGATACAAAGACCAGCTTGAACCCATTCTTGCTTAGAAGTGACCCAGAGACCAAGTTCTTCCTGATGTCTGGTACATGCAGCACATTATTAAGAGTGAGTTTTTTTCCCTGAGGTCATTAGTAGGATAATCTTTCCTTGTCCTTCAACCTTTGCAGTAGAAGATTTCCCCATGTAGAGTTGTTCTTCATTATCTATAGCTTCATAGGTAGTGAACATCTTCTTTTCAGAGCAAACATGAAGAGTAGCTCCTGTGTCCACCCACCATTCTCTATTGTTGCTCACCAGGTTGATTTCAGAAATCACAGCTGAAAGATTTAGCTCTGACACATCAGCTGTCAACTTATCTTCCTCAGTAATATACACCTCAGTGGTCTTTTTCTTGGTGTTGTGTTATGCTTTGCGGCTACGACAGTCTTTAGCTCGGTGTCCTAGCTTGTCGCATATGAAGCACTTTCAAGTGAACCTCTTGTAGTTTCCTTGGCTGGACCTTCGCCAGAGTACTTCCTCTTCTTATTCTTCTGTTCAACTTCCACTACATTTGCCTTTGACACCATTGAAGAATTCCCGGCTTTCTTTTCAGATGAGCGGTTATCTTCTTTAATTCTTAGCCTGACAATCAGGTCTTCGAGCCCCATTTCCTTGTGCTTATGCTTCAAGTAATTTTTGAAATCTTTCCAAGTAGGTGGCAGCTTTTCAATGATTGAAGCTACTTGAAAGGATTCACTCAATGTTATCTTCTCAGCATATATCTCATGTAGGATCAACTGGAGCTCCTGCACTTGGCTCATGACTGTCTTGGAGTCTATCATTTTGAAGTCCAGAAATCGTTCGACCACGAACTTCTTCAAGCCAGCATCTTCTGTTTTATACTTTTTGTCTAGTGACTCCCAGAGCTCTTTAGCAATATTTATTGGACTGTACACATTATATAAAGTGTTGTCCAATCCATTGAGGATGTAGTTCTTGCATAGGAAGTCTCCATGCTTCCATGTATCAACAGCTGCTAGCTTGGAAATGTCAGTTTCACCCTCATCTAGCACTGGGGCAGTCTCAGTTAGATATTTGCTTAGATTCAAAGTTGTAAGGTAGAACATCATTTTTTGTTGCCACATTTCAAACTCCGCCCCATTGAATTTTTCGGGCTTCTTCCCATGACTGACGGGAACATTAGGCATAGTAGTATTCATACTTTCCATTTGTCTGATTATATATATTAAATATACAGACCACAGTCAAATTTACAGAAATAAAATACAACAATATTTAAATAATTAAACTATAATATAATATGAATCTCTCTTAAGATTGTTGTCCAAAATGTGATCTAAGTATACCATATATTATAATATTATTTATTTAAATATTATTTGTAAATATAAAATAATATAATGCTTATATATATAAATATTATAAAATAATAATCTATATATATAATTACTTATAATGTATAGTTTAAAAAAAAAAATTATAAATAAAGGAACCTGATTAAAAGCCAAGGCTAGAATTTGATTCCATGTCCTTAAGACAGATTCGCCCTGCTATGGTGCTTATGGACTCAGTGGCGTCTATCTCCTAGGATACAACGACTTGTCTTCCTTCGGTAGCACTGCAAACCAAAGGAATAGGCGAACCGGCTCGGTGTAATACTCTCTGACTCGAACTCAGACTCGGAGTGACTGACTAAGGCTCGAACCCACAGACTAAAGATAGAAGGAAGAAAAAGAAAATTCAGAAGAAGAGAAGAATTCTCTGAATTTGGTGTGATTTGCAAATGATCCAAATGGGGTATTTATAGGTAGTAAGGTGCCTTTTCTGGTGGGTGCAACCATGGGTTATGATGGTTCGGAAAAAGGTGTAACCCTTTAGAAAAACTAAAAAATGGTTTTTTTAATTTAAAAGGTGTAATCCTTTAGAAAAATTAAAAAGTAGTTTTTTTAATTCAAAAAACCAACCACCCAAAAATCCTTTAGAAAAATTAAAAAGTAGTTTTTTTAATTCAAAAAACCAACCACCCAAAAAACCCACCCATTTGTGAAACTCATTTAAATAAGCCCAGCCCAAAAATAAAAGGAATAATTCGGACTTTACAATTAGGCCCAAGCCCAAGCCCAAATCCAAGCCCAAGCTTGACTTATTTAAACTTCAATTGGTTTCAACATTTTTTCTATTTAGGCTTTTCAAACACCTCACTTTGGATCTAATTTCTCATTGAGACTTGGACTCAAACCACTAACCTCCTTTTTAAGGATTGAAAGGTAAGTACATTTCACAAATTGCCTACCAGGAGACTATGACTCAAACCACTAGCCTCCTTTTTAAGGGCAGAGAGATTATTCAAGTGTTTCTTACAGCGTGACGTAGCCCGGATATGTCCACAAGAGGTGCTATTGGTGTGCACATTGCCATGAGATTCTTTAACATGAATTAATGTTACGTTTTCATATAGAAATTGAGTTGGACTTCGACTTTTGATCAAATTACATGACTTGTATACTAATTTTGAGATATAATTTAGTGCTTTGTAGACCTTGCGTTTGACTCATGAGTAATGCACAAATATCGAATTGAAGTGCAAACTACATTGTTGAATTAAACAAGAGAAATAGCAAAAAGGAAAAACAATGGAGAGAAAACACTAAAATTGTCAATTTTTACCGTGATTGTAACTTCAATGACAAAAATTGATTAGATGGTCCGAAATCACATAATCCTGTACAACTAAAAACCAAGTTCCCTATATAGTGTTGTAGTAACAAGCCCACATCATCCAAGAAATTTGTTGCAACTTAGTTGTCCTCTCACTCTCACTCTTATTACTCTTGATGTTCTCGACTAAAGCAGTCTTTGACTTCTTCATAAGTTTCTGCAACTTTCTCGTTGTGTATGCAATTCGCTGTTCAGCAGTCCGGATCTTATAAAGACGACGACTCTCACCCGGTATGGCATCTTCGGCCGGATCAATCGGATTACCAATAGACAATGCACGCTGGCACTCTAGTACTACTTGCTCATAACATCTAGCTTCATAGAGCACTCTCGCATACAGAAGCGCGAGGAGAACAGATTTCGGTGATAACAACACTGCTCGCTTAGCAGACTCGACAGCATTCTTCAAGTACACTTGTTTTTCGACGCTGTTGTGGTCAAGTTTTGATGCGATGTGGAAATATACAGAGCATTGAATATGGTGTGAGAGAGCGGAGGATTCGTGGCCATCACATACCTTTTTCGCCATCCTCAGGGCTTCCGCATAATCTCCGCGTTCCAGAGCTTTCAAGGAGGGTTTGCAGGTCCTGATTGTAGCAGCAGCATAAGAGGAGGGTTTGGTGTTGCTCTGTTCTTGATGGCTTTTGTGTCCCATTCCTGCCAATTCAACTGATTTGAGTGATGAGCACATGATTTGAGTGACGAACTCAATTATGCGTGGTATAATATATATCATATAATAGCCGGACCTAAATCTATTACTACAAGGAAAGTATCAAGGATCAGGATAATACTTGGATCTCCCCCAGAGGATAAAGTTAATACTCTCTAGCTGATGTGGTCCATATAATTTAAATGTGTAATTAAAATTTTAAAAATAATTATTACCTATTTTTTTACGAATTTAAACCTAATTTTAAAGTTTTTTTTTACCCAACCTCCATTTGAAATGAAAATATTACTAAATTTATTTATAAAAAAATCGTACTATATCAAGTGTTGAATAGGAAAGAAATAAGAGTTTAAAATATTATATGAAAATTTGATGTGTTGACTTATATTTGAATAGATAAATATGAAAAAAAAAAAAAAAAAAAAAGATTAAAAATTTGTAAATATTGCATATTGGATAAAAGTTGAGTATTTGATTGATGTTATAAACTCGGGTTTCAGATGGAGGTTGGGTATGGAGAATTAGGAGGAGGGGGGGAGGGGAGAAAAGAGAGTAAAAAATAGATTTTAAAAATTTTAAATAGGTGAAAAAAAAAAAAAAAATTTAGATATGTGTTTAAATTATATTAGAGCATATCAATTGGGAGGATAAAGTTGATCCTCCCAAAAAAGGACCTAAGTATTGTCCAAAAGAAAATATTACAAAACTGCTCAAAGTTCAATTTAATCTAGAAATTGCTAAATAATAATCATAGAATAACTAATAAAATTGTAAATTCAAAAGAATTTGCATCCGTTTAGACTTCTAAAAAAATTCCTAAATATTAATAGGACACTTTTGTTGTACGATTTTGATCCGCCAAAACCCTATCCAGATTGAAAACATGATAATTCGTAAAATTTGGCGATTCAATTTTGTCTAGTTAGTTGGGTAGTGCCATTATTAGAATAGTTTGGTTTAATTGTATTTGAGATATTTGAATCAATATTTTATTACAGTAGATTCTACTTTCAAGCTGTCAATATATTTGAGATATTCGAATCGGTATTTTACAATAGTAGATGCTGTCAATTCGAATCGGTGTTTTATTATAGATTCTAATTTCAAGCTTCGAATCAGTATTTTATTACAATAGATTCTAATTTCAAGCTGTCAATTTATGGTTTCCAAACATAATTTTGTTTGTCAAAGAAAATAAAATAATCAAAGTCAAAATGTGATTTTGTGGAGCCCAGTTATGATTTACATATAAATGGTTCAAAATAACCTCATACTTGTCTATTTACCCGTGAGTAGTATATTTATACTCACGTATGTGAAACAATGTTAAACGACAAGTGTCTTTACATTTAAAATAATAAAATATTCGAGTTAAACCCAAATGAATCCGAATCAAATCCTAATTCTCTCTCCTCTCTCTTTCTCACGCTTCCCTAATCTCATCCGCCTCTCCCTCTCCCTCTCCTCTCTCTCTTTCTCATATTTTTAAAGAGAGGAGGAGGTAGAGCAGAGAGAATTAAGATTTGATTCGGATTCAAGATTTGATTCGGATTCATTTGGGTTTAACCCGAATAGTTATCAAATAATTTATTTTTTATTATTTTAAACGTAATGATACTTGTCAATTTAACATTACGCGACATATATGATGAGTATAAGTTTCCTACTCACCGGTGAGTAGACTTAGTATTATCCCATAAACTATAGACATTTTCACATGTATACTTGAAAAAAGAGAGAGGGAGGAGGAAAAAAATAAGAAGATGTTCAGTATTTGCAAATTTTTATTATTCAGTACTTGAAAAAGTAAGAACCAGACGTGTTCTTCTCCTTAGTTATTATTATTATTATTATTATTTTTCTATTCATATTAGCTTCCTCGTATTGTTGATTTAAGTTATTTTTCTCATATATTTTTTAATTTTTAAAATTTTGCTTGTTCCTAATTATTTAGATATTATTAAGATTTGGAAAACGTTACGATGAAGTCACTCAGCACCAATCTTTTGCATTTATAACCTATGAACTTTAAGACTGTAAAGGTCTTTAATTTCTCAATCGAACGGAGAACTCAGTTAGAGTGTTACCAAGATAAATATGTTCTTAAGAATATATATAAGACATATATATTTTTAATAGAATATAAATAATAATTATATGTTTATTTTAAACTTTAATTATATAGAACTATTCTGCAACCCCTCCCTCCCGAGAATTTCAATAATAAATTCATTACTGTATTTAAACCAACATGCATAAAAATTAAAATAAGATTAGACAGTAAATTTGGGTATTGGCCATCCAATCTCAACCTTTTATATTGAATGCCAATTTTATGTATGATCCAACTTTAGGTATCATCTAGGGTTGTTATTTGGGCGGCTTGTACGAGTTGGAGGTATAATTTGACATATGAAATGTTTAATCTAAGTCTAACTCTAATCATATCTTCAATCCTAACTACTCAATTCGAACCCAATCCATTCTTCTAATTTTAAACTCGGACTTAGCTTTCGGGTTAGGAAATCGGGTTTATTGGAATTACCCATATGGCCAATTTGATTGAATTATGCTTAAACTAAAAAAGTTTTAAAAACTTATTGTAAATTTTTAATAAATTACTAACAAATGCATATAAAATTAATTATCCCAATTACTAACAAATGCTTATAAAATTATATGCTTATAAAATTAATTATCCTAAATGCTAGTATACAATAAAATAAGATTTAACAAAGGAAGGTGAAAAGAAAAAAGTGATCATAATTTGAAGAGTATATATAATGAATTTAAAGTTAATATATATATATATAATATTAGAATTTAGGTTTGTGTTTGCTCGGGTTGGTTGCACCTCAATCTTAGCCCAACCTTAATTTATTTTGGGTTGAGTTTTTTCAACTCAAGTCTGAATCTAATTATAAAAATGATTGTCCAAGCTTGCAAAAAATCGGGCTGGACTCGAATTAACTCGAATTAATCACATACATGTACATGTCAATGAAAAAATAATAATAATAAAAACATATATGTGAATTATTATTATTTAGTTTGTTTTAGTCCAAGCAGATTTTAATTTTTTAAAAGTAAAAATAAATTTATATATATCAAAGACTTTCAATCCTAGTACTATACTTTCTTGAGTGGAGTCCATAAGGGTTCGTTTGGTTAGACGGAAATTATGATGAAAAGTGAAAGTGAAAGAAAGTAAAAGAAAGGAAAAGGAAATCAAGTTTCCATCCTGCATTTGGTTAGCTAGAATTTTTTTCAAGAAAGTTGTGAGAAAAAATTATTTTGTGAGTTTGGAAAGCATGAAAGTGAAAAGAAAGTGATTATAGTTACCAAAACTACCCTTTTAGTTATAAGATTACTTTGTACTCTTTTGAGACATTACTCTCTCTTTTGAATTATGAACAAAATTAAAATTTTAAGTTCAAAATGAAACAATGAATATGATATTTAACAATTCGATATATGTGATTATAAATACAAGTTAGAAAGAAAAAAAAGTTAGTCTAAATGAAATATAGTGCTTTAACTAAATTAGTTTGATACATCTAGTGTATGTAGAATTAAAATTAAATTAGTTTGGTACATCTAATTTATTTAGAGTCCTAAAGTTGAGAGAAGTCTATGTATGAATTAAATTGTAAATTGTATACGTAGAGACACTAGGACTGCAAATGAGCCGAGCTGTTCATAAACAGCTTGGGCTCGGCTCGCTAAGGGCTTGGCTCGGGCTCGTTCATTAAGCAAACGAGCCGAGCTCGAGCCCAATTTATAGGCTCGTTTAGTAAACGAGCCGAGCCCGAACAACGTTGGACTCAGCTCGCATAGGCTCGTGAACATGGACTCGTCAAGGCTCGTGAACAAAGCTCGTATCAGGCTCGTTATATATATATATATATTAATCAGGCCCAACTCACATCTTTTCATTAATCAAGCCCAACTTAAATCCCTTCATTTATCAAGCCCAACTTAAATCCTTTCACCCACATCTCACCATCTCAGCCGTTGAGTTCAAAAATCGGAATTAAATTAAACCCTAAAAACACTACAACCACATAGTCTGCCGACAACACTCTCCACAAGACACAAACGCATAAGCCAGCTCTCTCTTTCTCTCTCTGATCAACACCAACCTAAATTCTGCCGACATCAATCCACAAGCCACCTAGTTATCTCTCAAAGGGATCTTAAAGTGGAACTATAGTATGGAAACGAGGTAATATTTGATTTTTATTTTGAAAAATTGTTCTTTATTTATTTTTTAATTTTTTTTTTGTATTTCATTTTTTTCTTGGAGATTTAGATGTGATCTCATGTAAGTGATTAGTTACTTTCTTGAATCTGGAATTCATTCTTCTACTTGAGTATATTGAAATTTTAGCAGAAAAAAAAAAAAAAAAAAAAAATTGCAGATGCTCTGGTTCTTGGCTGCCTTCTGCCTTCTATGGAAAATTTTCTAGTTACAGATCTTAGTAGAAATATGTTCTCCGAATCTCTGACCATCTCTGTTTTTTTGGTTGAATCGATACATCTTCTTTACGCATAGAAGGCACAGTTGGGAAGCAAATTTGGAGGGTGTATATAAACAAGCCCGAGCCGAGCCGAGCCCGAGCTTCATGAAACTCAACCGAGCTCGAGCCCTACGTGGCCAAGCTCGCCCGAGCCCGAGCACCTCTCCAAAGATGACGAGCCGAGCCCGAACAACCCAAAGCTCGGCTCGACTAGGATCATTTGTAGCCTTAAGAGACACTAATCCTGGTTTTTCACCCTACACTCTGTTCCTAAATATTCAGATTTATATATATATATATCAGTCTAAATCATTATTAATTATATAAGGAAAAAAATATAATAAAATTTTAATTTTGTATGCACACATATAAAACTATATACAATTAAATTAATATTACATTATCATATAAGCAATTTACAATAGAAGGGAACTGATCTATTAATGAAATTTGTGGAGAAAGTTGCATGGGTATAATAGAAAACTAAGATATCTAAACACCACTTTTACGGAAAAGTAAAATTTCCCTGTGTTTTTTGCGAGAAACATTTTGAGGAAAATTAAGTGATTGCTAGAATTTACTTTCCTAAAAATTTTCTTTTTCACGCTAACCAAACTTCTAACAAATTTAAAAATTTTCTATTTCTTTTCTTTTCTATCTACTTCATGCTAACCAAACGAACCCTAAAGAACTCGCAGGCTCTCCCATGTTTTTTAGTGTCTATCTGAATATCTGACGGATTGGCAATTATATTGGTCGTATAATCATTTTCATTTATTAAAAAAAAAAAAAAATCATTTTCATTGTTAATCTAATTAGGGTAAAGTGCAAAAAAAAACCCCTCAACTATATCTAAATTTGCAAATAACTCTCCTGAACTATATTTTGTGCATAAAACCCCCAAAACTATCACATTTAGTTGCAAAATGCCCCATTGTCTTACTTATTTTTCATTAAATGGTCATAATATCCTTTCTTATTGAATTACACTTGATATATTTTTTTTGTTGAAATAAATTATGAAAAAAATTCTAACTAATTTGATGAAATATTCTCCATTAAATTTGCATTAGTTTTTTAATATTTCTGAATTTCGTCATTTTCTATTTTCCTGGAATTTTTCGTTACGTAAGGGCATTTTTCAGTTTTTCAAACCGGACAGTTCCGTGTGGGACCTGTTATCGGGATTGTCGTGTATAAGGATTATGATGGGTCCATTTGCATCATTTTCATTTTTTATTTAATGTGTTATATGTGACTATATTATAGTTGGTGCATATATGTGTGTGTGGTGAGAATTAATAAGAAAAAGAAAAAGGAAAATTTTATAAAAAGTGGTGGACCCCACCACTACCATTTTTAGTGGTCAAGAGGCATTGTTTGGCCTCATTCTCTTCTCCCTCACCCGGCACTCTATCTTTATCTCATTTTCACCTCATTTTTTCTTTTCTTTTTGGAAGCAAACTTCAATCTCAGATTTTTTTCTCACCCTTTGGAAAATTTTGGATGTCGTTTGTGGCAAATTAAAGAGCTCATCAAGATCTACAATTTGATCGGAGCAATTCTTCGTTTGGTGCACTTTGAAATTTCGAAATCTAGGGCAAAAAATTGGGGGGTTTTTTCTTATTTTGAAGTAGGGGTCTCTAATTCCTAATTTCTTGTTTCTTTGTGAATTTTCTTTCAATATTTGTTGTCAAGTATGCTTAATTGGAGTTGATTGCCTTGAAAATAATATTATTGCTGTAGATGAAACCTATGATTATGTGTATTAATTAAATTGTATGAATAGCATGCCTAAATGTTAATTTCCATGCCATGGTATTTATTATCTTGCTAGAAATTGCTATGTGGAGCATGTTAAATTGTGTATTAGAAATTCTATTATTTCCATAATAATGTCAAAGTATGTGACATGCATTCATAGCATTGGGCATGGAAAAAAATGCAAAATGATTTGAAGTAAATGAAAAAGCGATTTTTGGGGTGAAGTTTTGATTAAAGTAATTTTATGAAGAAAAAAAAACCGATCGTCGCGGAGTCACCAAAGGGCCGTGGTGTTAATGTAACCTAGAGGGAATTAGGGAAATCACCCTGGCGTGGTTGAGCTAACTAGGTCCCAAAGTAGCTAATCCTTCTCTCGTGTCGCTGCGAAGTCACTAACGGACAGATTATATTAACAGTTTGTGAAGTGTTATATGGCATTGCATTCGCGGTACGGCATTGTTTGTTTTGAACTTGAAATGGATGTTGTACTTTTCCCGGCATAACATGATCCCGTTCCCTATTTTTCTTGTAATGTTTAAGTTTATATATATATATATATATATATATATATATATATATATATATATATATATATATATTAAAGGAGGGGTGAGATTTTTTTTTTGTGGAGGGACCAACAATTTTTTTAAGTGGTCAAAAGACCACATTTTTGCTTTCTGTTATCTTATTCTCTCTCTCACTGCTGGTCTCTGTCTTCCTCTCAATTTTCATTTTTTTCTTTTTCACTTTAAGGCTTCAACTCTTCATTTCTTCTCCAATACTTAGTGTTTTTGAGTGCCGTTGCGGCTATTCGAAGCTCACGGCGAGGCCTACAAGTTGATAGGAGCAATTCCTTGGTTGGTGCACTATAGGAAATTCAAAAAATCCTAGGGTTTGAAGTGAAAATTTGGGTTTTTCATCTATTTAAAGGTAAAGGTCTCTAATTTGCATTTTCTTGTTCCTTTGTGAGTCAATTCTTGTTATTTGATGCCAACATGCTTAATTGAAATTAATCACCTTTAAAATAATTTTCTTGTGGGTGTAAAGTTCATGACTATATGTGTAATTGTTGATTGGTATAAAAAACATGCTTCATTATTAATTTCTTTATGTTATTGTGTTGACAAAATTGATAGAAATGATACATGGAAGCTTATGAAAATTTTCTTAGAATTATTGTAAAGTTGCTTAATATGTTAATTTTTCCATGCCTGATGCTTAATAATTTATTGGAAATTTTATGTGGAAGTACACTAATTGTGTGATAATAATTCTCTTTATATCCATAGTATTAAAAAGACATGTGATATGCATTCATAACATGGGCATGAAAAAAGGAACAATGATTTGATAAGAATGAAAAAGGAGATTTTTAAGAAGAATTTGGTGACGGTTTTGAGAAAACCCGGTCGCCGCAGAGTCACCAAATGTGATACCCCTCGGATTCAAGACATGGGTTGATCAGGCCCAGGCCCAAACCCGAGGGATGTCAAACAATTAATATGCAACCGAACACAGAATACAAGATAAAATACGAAATAAAAAAATAATAATAAGCTGAAAGAATCTAGAAATACAATCCTTTATAATTAAATACTTAAAACCTGATAATCCAAAACTCCATAAGTTTACAACTCGGGAATCCATCCATTGGACCCCTTATTTAAATTCTCCAAAAGATACTGAAATAATAAAAATAAAATCCAAAGCTAACATAGAGAAGATTCCTACATAATCGGAGGAGTGAATAACTGTATCTGCTCTGCACGTCCAAACTCTAACCTAAAACTGACGAGCACCTGAAAAATAAAGAAGTGGGTCAGGCCCACATGCAAGTCCTGATCTACTACAATCCAAACAGTAATCCGATACGCAGATACATCCTAGAAAGACTCAACAATATCTAGAGTAGTCTATATATGTATATAGTACACACTATAGGACGCTCGCTAGTCTAGTAGGTTTGTCTCAGCCTGAATAGAAGGCAACATGCGAATACGCACCCTAGGGTGGGCATGAGTACCTAGACCTACCAGGGAACAACACCTATGTCCAGTTATCCATCCTAGGCGATATACGCGCCCTAACCATGGTCATGAGACTTAAGCTCATTCCACAGCACCGTATAATATATATATAAAGTCCGAACTCCTCCTAATACAATATACCATCCATCTGTGTAGTGGTCTGATATATGTATAACCAATCCATCCTGAAACCATAGTAGGTCATTCAATTCACAATTGATATGACATATGTAGGTGATGGACTTAACCTTTATGATTAATCCATACCTTAATCCAAATTTAGGTAAGCTTAGTGTCTGAACTAATTCGTACCTAGTATGACACCGTCCCATACCAGTGCATACCATCCTCCAGTTTACATAGTTAATAACACAGTATATCTATTTATTAACCACATCACAGAATAAGCATAAATACAGTTTAGCATGTATACAACCAATTTATGCCTCCAATATAACATTTAGATATCCCATTGCAGTTCTTTATAAAAATAAAAGACTGTACACTTAGTTCCTCCAGTTAGCGTAGTTGACGGAAACAGTATCAGATACTAACCAACCATACTCCAAAATTTGCATAAATATAGCTTAATATGTGTATAACTAAATTGTGCCTCCAATAACAATTTTAGAATCCCAGTTCCAATCCTTTAAATTGACAAATAAAGACTATACAATTTATTTCTCCATATAATACCATAACTGATGCGTTGTATGTTAGTTTGTAAACATCAGTTAATTCCAGCTAAGAACACATATATTTTAACAGTCATATGCTTTTAACACAACTAACAATATGATTCATAATTTAAGATCATGCAATAAAACCAATTGCTAAAACAGTAAGCAGCGTAATGTAAATATTTAACCCTTCACCTACGAGCCCTCTATTTGATCTTAAATTAATTCCTATCCTCAATAACTGAATGTGAACTTGCTTCTTAACATTATTATAAGTCTCAAACACATATTTACAACATTCAGTAGCTTCAAACGGTTCCAGAAAATTCAATTTCAGCCAAACAAACCACAAAAAAACAGTTTCTGGACCTTTTAAGAGAGAGCGGGCTCTAGAAATTAAAAGAGCCTGCTCTTCTTTTCTTCAGAGCCGGCTCCACAACATCCTGGAGCCGGCTCTAAGTGGTTATAAGAGCCTGCTCCCTTTTCCCCTTAGCAACTTCGTCCGCTTCGTCGTCTTCTCTATTTTCTGTGAGTACCAGTTCTTGTAGAAATTTTTAGTGCATGTTTTAAGGCCTAATTCAGTTCCAAATTGATTGTAAAACAATGATATATCATCAAACTAGAATTGAAAACAAAATACTACACAACGAAGCCAAATTACAGAACTACAGTTTATTTACTATCTTTCTGAAACAACGAAGAACAGGTTCAATTCCATGAAGTTAAACATTGATTAAATATGCATAAAAGTTGTAATTAAGCCTTAGTTTAATCCCTGGAGTCTTCCTAACCATGCACAGAACACAAATTAGAGAGATAGAGAAGAACAAGACTTGCCTTGAATTTCAGACTTTGAAACTCTAATTCCACAGTTTATGTAGTCTTCCTTGAACTGCTCTGCCAATTCCCTAAGTTCACGCTCTGTTTCTTAGCAGCCCTTGGTGATACAGACGTAGCTTTATGTTTTCTAAAACCCTAAACCCCAGTATGTACATGTATATATAGGCTTCAATTTACCAAATCCTATTCCAACTCTGACTATAAGTCGGCCAACGATAAATCTTAAAACCCTAAATTTAGATAAATAAAATAATTACACCGTGAAAAACTTAAACATTTAAATTAAACCAATTAAGTTAAATAAATTAAATTAAGTCAATTTAAAAACAACCCATTAACATAAAAATGAAAATACTCAATTAATCAATTCAAATAAAACCAAAACCAATTAAAATAACAATTAAATAAAATCACAATTAATTCAATAAATAAAATTATATAAACAGTTACCAAAAACATATTAAGTAACATGACTGATTAAACAAATAAACCATTAAGCAATTAATTAAACCAAATAATGCACATAAAACCAATTTAAACAAATGAAAAACAATAAAATAAATAAAAAATACGATAAAGACAATAAAATAAATAAAAATGCAATACAATAAATATTAAAAAATGCTGAGACTATCCTTTTAAAATTAGGGGTATTACACCAAAGGGTTGGTGTGTTAATATAGCCTAGAGGGAATTAGGGAGATTGTCTTAGCGTGGTTGAGTTATCTGGGCCCCAAATGACGCTGCGGAGGTACCAAAGGTCAGGGACAGTAGCTAACCCTTCTCTCGTGTCACTGCGGAGTCACTAAAGGGCGGGTTATATTAACAGCTTGTGAAGTGATGGAAGTTTTCTGAAAATGGAGTGACATGCATGACATTGCATTCATGGCGCGACCTTCATTTGTTTGAACTTGCGGATTTACAATGTATTTTTCCCGGTTTAGCATGACCCCTCTCTATTGTCCTATTCATTATTTAGGTTCACGGGGTCACAAGAGGTGCGTCTTAGGCAGTACCTACTGAGCTTTATGCTCACCATATTATTTAATATTTTTCAGGGCTCGGAAAAGAAGTGGCGGATGACGATCCCCCAAGCGCTTGAAGAAGATTAGGAATTGTATTTTGTTAGCCCCCCCCCCTTTTTGTATAATCTCAAAACTAGAATGTCGTGTATTCATTTTTGCAAGCCAATGTGATGTATTATAAATCATAGCTCTTGTTGGTATTTTGAAGGGAAGCAAGACTATGTAAATGCTTAAGTTAAATGGGATGATGATGATGGGCTAACTTGGGGAGGTTGTTAATGTTGTGGTATTGGGGAATGTATTATATATATATATTTTTTGTATTGTGTGTTGGGGCAGGTTAGATAGGTCTTAAAAGGCCATTGCATTTTTTTTTTTTTTTTTTTTTTCATTTGAGCAGGTTGTTGTAGGCCCCCTTTTTAACAGAGGTCGTGTCGAAATGTTTTTTTATAATTGGTTTTCAGTTTAGGGTCGTTACAAATTTGGTATCAGAGCATGGTTCGAAAACCATTAGGACGACGGGTAGAGGCCTACCTAGGGTTGTTTGGGAAGTCATTTGTATTGTTATTTCATTATTTGCAAAAGTGTTTTGCTATGTGAAAAAGCATGCTTAACTGTTTACTTGCTTACGTATTTATGTGCTTTTATGCTTATATTAATGTGTTAATTGCATAGTCTTACATGCTAAGTGTTAGTATTGTGTCCTTTTGTGTTGAATTGTTCATGGTTGGACTTTAGTGTTATCGTTATTGAACCATTTTTTTTTGTTTTATAGAATGATGTCACGGCGTGAGGAACCCAGGGATCGAGGTTGGCCCTAGGCCAACAAGGGGTGATGTTAGCGAGAGCTCTAGCTCCAATCCGGTGGAGCCAGTTGATGAGGACACACTTCTTAGGGATTTGATTGCCCCAAGAGTTGTTCCAACAAGGAGGGATAATGCTGAAACACCCGTTGAAGTGGGTGAAAGTTCGGCGGAACTTGCATTGAATCGCTTATTGTAGAGGCCTTGATGGCCACAATTACTACACATCCGCAGCTAATACAGTAGCCGGTACCACAACTGGTAGTTTAGGTAGAAGAGATGCCAGCACAGAAACATCTCAAGATTATTAAAGGGTTTTCTCAGTTGTTACCAGTGATGTTTGAGGGTGGTACGGATCCAATGGAAGCGGACGACTATATAGATCAAGTTGAAACTCAATTGACTTCTATGGATGTGATGGATGATCACTTGAAAATCATCCTAGCCACTTACAAGTTTTCAAAAGATGCCAAGTTTTGGTGGAAGTCGGTCACAAATCAGTATAAGATTGAAGAAATGAGTTGGGATATGTTCAAGAAGTTGTTCTATGAGAAGTATTTCCCTGCTCCCAAGAGGTGGGAGTTAAAGGATCAGTTTTTTGGCCTTATCCAAGGCAATATGTCGGTGACGGAGTACGAGAACAAGTTCACCTCATTATCTCTCTTTGATTCAAAGATGGTGAGTAATGAAGTTGATAAGGTTTGGAAGTTTGTCTCCAGACTTGACTACAAGATGAGGCCGTTGTTAATAGCACAGGGCATCAAGGTTTATTATGAGGCAGTGAAAAGAGCATTGATGTTACAGGCGGAGGCCAAAGATAAAGATGCAAGAAGGGAACAGTGGAAGCAAAAGAGGAATGCAGGGTCATCTTCAAAGGGACCTTCATAGAAGAGGAACAGGAGTGGTTCATCTCAGTTTTAAGGGCATCAGTCTGCACGATCCGTTCCTACCATTCCTATGACAACTGGGTTGGACAAGAGTGGAATTGTTTGCTTTCAGTGTCAGCAGTCTGGATATTACAAGTCCAATTGTTCCATGAGATCATCTTCAGTTTCTTCAGCCCCGAGGGCTTGCTATGGGTGCGGCCAGTAGGGCCATTTGATTCGAGACTGCCCGAGTCAGGGAGTAGGCACCACTAGTGGTAGAGGGTCATGGCAGAAGCCGTCACAGTCGGCTACAGTTTAGTCAGGTTTCAGATCACCGCCACCACCACATCCTGCCATGTTTTCTCAGGGTTCACGGCCAGTTAGGAGGGATACTCCTACTATATCAGTGCAGCAGTCAGGTGTTCAGGTTGGCAATTCTCAGGCACAGGCACCATAGGGACGTGTTGTTGCACTTGCACAGGCCGATGCATCTTCTTGTCCATTAGTTCTCTATGGTATATTTCCAATGTTTGATTTTTGGGCCTGTATTTTGTTTGACTCTGGTGCATCTCATTCCTTCATATCATCATCATTTGCACTTACATCGGGATTAGAGGTCAGTTTCATGGATCGGGCGTTATGTGTTGATACGTTGGGGTTTCAGTATCTTTGAGCAGAGTTGTGAGGGATTGTTCTATCATGATTACTAGACGAACTTTTCTGTTTGACCTCATCCTCCTTGAGATGACTGGCTTTGATGTCATTCTCGGGATAGATTGGTTAGCTTCATTTCGGGCTACGATTGATTGTTTCAGAGGAAGGGTTACAGTTTGCACTCCCGAGGGAGACTGTTTCTTTTTCGTGGGAGATCGCAGTGATTCCCACATTTCATCGTTTTATGGAGTTTGTGGATGGAGTCGTGGTGATTACTTCTTGGCTAGTCTTTTAGCCGATGAAGATGGTGTTGCAGAAATGGTTTACCCAGCAGTTGTTTGTGATTTCTTAGATGTTTTTCCAGAAGACTTGACAGAGTTGCCTCCACACCGAGAAGTGGAGTTCATTATTGATTTGATGCCAAGTACCGCGACAATTTTTATGGCACCGTATCGTATGGCACCAGTTGAATTGGAAGAATTGAAGAGGCAGCTTGATGATTTGAGGATAAAAGGTTTTATCCGACTGAGTGTGTCACTGTGGGGCGTACCGGTCTTATTCGCTAAGAAGAAAGATGGTTCTTTGAGGTTGTGCATTGATTACAGAAAGTTGAAACATGCTACCATTAAGAACAAGTATCCTTTGCCAAGGATAGATGATCTATTTGATCAGTTGGGGGGAGCCAGTTGTTTCTCGAAGATTGACTTGAGGTCATGATACTATCAGTTGCGAGTTAGGGATGAGGATATCCCAAAGACAGCGTTTCGTACACGGTATGGACACTATGAGTTCCTTGTTATGCCTTTTGGCTTGACTAATGCGCCAGCGACATTCATGAATTTGATGAACCGTGTCTTTCACGATTACTTAGACCAGTTTGAGGTAGTTTTCGTGGATGACATTCTTGTGTATTCACGAACTCAGGAGGAGCATGAGATCCATTTAAGTATTGTATTATAGATTTTGCGGGAGCACCAATTGTATGCTAAATATGAGAAGTGTGGCTTTTGGCTACAAGAGATGAAGTTTTGGGGGCATATTGTTTCGGAAAGTGGAATATCGGTTGATCCATTAAAGATAGAAGCAGTTTTGACTTGGGAGCAACCCAAGAATGTTTTTAAGATCCGGAGTTTCCTTGGCCTACTGGTTACTATCGGGGATTTGTGAAGGATTTCTCCCGTTTGGCAGCTCCTATAACCCGTTTGACCCGAAAAGGGATCAAGTTTGTCTAGAATGAAGCCTGTGAGTCATCTTTTCAGGAGTTGAAGACAATATTGACTACAACTCCAGTGTTGGTGATACTTGAGCGTGGCTTGGGTTATGCGATTTATTGTGACGCTTCACGTGATGGTTTGGGATGTGTGTTAATGCAGGATGGTAGAGTAGTGGCTTATGGGTCTCGACAGTTGAAGACTCACGAGCTTAACTACCCTACTCATAATTTAGAGTTAGCGGCAGTCGTGTTTGCCTTGAACTGTTGGAGACACTACTTGTATGGTGAAAGATTTGAAGTGTTTTCAGACAACAAAAGTCTCAAGTACCTTTTCTCCCAAAAGGACTTAAACAGCAGACAGAGGCATTGGGTTGAATTCTTGGAAGATTACAATTTTGACTTACAGTATCATCCGGGCAAAGCAAATGTGGTAGCAAATGCCTTAAGCCGAAAATCTCGTGGAACTTTAGCCGGTTTGGCTATTCGGAAGTAAAAGATGCAAAAGGATTTAGCAGAGATGGGATTATATTGTTTTAATGACGGTGTTGACAGTGAGCCAGCATTCTTGTTTAGTTTTGTGGCTTAGCTTACTCTTGTTGTACGAGTGATTAAGTTACAGAGACAGGACTCGGATTTAGATGCCATTCACGTTTTGATCTCCAGTGGTGAGACAGTGAAAGATTGGGCCTTGCATTAGATGGGGGTCTATGGTTCAGAGGTTTGTTGGTGGTTCCCACGATTTGTCGTGAGGACGTCTTACGGGAGTTTCACACTTTGCAATACCCCTAATTTTCAAAAGGATAGTCTCGGTATTTTTGATTTATTGTTTTATTAGTTACTTGATTTAATTGTTGGTTTAATTGATTAAATTGTAGTTATCTTGGTTAATTGTTCTTTATTGCTTTAATTGTTTAATTAATTGTTTTTGGTTTTAATTAATTGTTTTTGTTTTAATGCATTATTTAATTAAATTTACTTAGTTGTAACGTGCGTGCATATAGGTTATTTTGTATTAGGTTTTCAGTTCAGCTGTCATAGTATTAACCTAGTTTTCTATGGGCCGAGTGGATTATGTTAAGAGTTTAATTGAACCTAGGGTTAGTGGCCTATAAATATTCAAGTAGTATTTTGACTAGGGTTTTAGAAAAACTATTACGATATAGTAAGGGCTGAGGGAATTAGAGACGGCTGGGAAGGAAAACAGTGAGCCAATAGAGAGAGTTTCACCGGAAAACTTAGACGAACGTCGGTGTAAGGCAAGTTATACCCTCACTTTCTCCCTTAGGTTTCGTGTTCTTTGCATTCTTAAACAGTTTTAGGAATAATTGAATCAATTAAAACATTCTCTGTTCGTGCTTAAACTGAACTTTATCTGTGTGTTTTTATACTTTGTAAAACTGTTAAAATATGATATTTGCTTGCATAAATCTCTATTTAAAGCCATGTATGTAATGTTAACTGGACTTAAGCATGGATTGGGAATGTACTGGGATTGGGTTGCAGCCTCTGGAAGTCATGGCGTGAGGTAACAGAGACGTAAAACGGAGACAGAAGGCGAAGAGACATGACAGAGAGGGAGAGAGCCGGCTCCCTTTGATGTGGAGGTGGCTCCCAAGTGTGGGAACCGGCTCCAAGGCCTAAAGGAGGCGGCTCCACTTTGTGGAGACGTCTCCTTGCTGAGTTTTTGATTTTTTTTTCTTCGTCCAGTCAGTTTTGCATGTGTTGGTTGATTCTGAAGTTTCCAGTTGAGTTCAGGATTTAATATGAAAGGTCCAATTGATGTATGGTTAGATTAAGGCTCTAGATGTGGTATTAATTAAGTCTATATGCTTAGAATAGTTTGGACCGTGAGGAATTAATCAGACAGTTCCACTATGTTTAGGAATTGGAAAGTTAGTAATGTTTAACTCTCTGAATTAGAAATCTTCTGAGACGAATGATATAATTGTAACATGTTTAACTATATATCATGATCATGTATCTGAATGATAACTGTTTTGAATGAATTGGTGTGGAATAATACTAAGAATTAAACCAACTTGGAATAATATTAAGAATTAAACCAACTTAGTATTACTGGATTTTGGAGAAACACTATAGATTAAATTTGTTTATATGCTTACTGTATTTCTGTTTTTGATGTTTTCATGATTTCAGTTAGTATCAATTATTGGAGTTATGAACTTAGTTGATAGTTACTTTGATATCTGTAATATCAACTGCTGGTTGTTGAATGTTATTAAGATTTAAACTTAATAGTATACCGGATTTTATGGAACTGTATGTACTGAGCATGTTTATGTATATACTTGTACTCTACTTATCGATGCTTATATTACTACTGTTGGTATCAAGTGTGGGATGTATGGATTTAGCTGATGTTTACTTTAATGATATTATCAACTGCTGGATGATTGGATAGTGTACACCGGTATGGGACGGTGGTCTACTAAGGACGGTTTGGATTTAAAATACCACAACCTACCTACTCTGGATTAAGAATTGGATTAACTAAAGGTTAAGTCCTATTGATTGTAGTGTTATGACAATGATTAGTTGAGCGGCACTACTAGGATTCAAGATGGATTTTAAATATATTGTTATGGTACCTCGATATGAGCTTGAGTCTCAGGATCGATGGTTAGGGAGCGTATATGCATGGGGATGCATAGCTGGATACGATGGTTAGAGGTGTACTCTGTTTAGGTTTAGGTACACTTCGTGTGCGTTTTAGCATGTTACCTCTATTCAGGTTGAGACCGGCTTGTAGTCCAGTGAGAGTCCTTTAGTGTGACTATATATATATTTACGGACTATTAGCTATTGTTGAATTGCTTAGGATGTACATGCGTATCGGGCCTCTATTTGGATTGTAGTGGTGTAAAACTTGCGCGTGGGTCTGACCCATTTCTATTTTTCAGGTACACGACAGTTCCAGGCTTAGACGTGTTCGTGCTGAGCAGAGGTCTCTATTCACTTTTCCGATGATGTAGGATTCTCTCCATAGTTTATTTCTGGATATTTATTACAGTTGTTTTATTTTCAGTCTGGATGTTTAATAGGGGTCCACTAGAGATGGATTCCCGAGTTATAAACTGATGGAGTTTTGGAGTTTGGGTTTGATGGATTTCAATAATTATATTAATTTGCGGATTCTATTTTTAGTTCCTTTCAGCTTTAATTTCATTTCTTAATTCATTTTGTATTCTGTGTTCATTATAAAAATATTAATTGTCAGATATTCCCTCGGGTTTGGGCCTGGGCCTGATCAACCCGTGTCTCGGAACCGAGGGGTATCACAGTTGGTATCAGAGCACTCCAGGTTCAAGTGTCTCTAGGATTCTATCGTATAAGACTTCCGCATAGCGTTTTCTCTTGATTAGAGCTTAAGTTAGGATTCATTGTATTCCTTATGGTTCGTATAGAAATAGTACTGACATCTGTCTTTTCGTGTTAACAGATGGTTAACGCTAGAAACAGACAGAACATGTAAAGAACTAAGAAGGAAAGGAGAGCGGCACGTAGGCAACAATATCTCCTACGGCGTCAGCAAATGGAGGAAGAGCAGCAAAGGCTTGGGTTTCAAGATGACATGGGTCAGTTTCAGGAGGAACAGGAGAATGTTCAGTAGACTCTGGACCAGGTCAGAGATCCAGAGATTCCTCCTCACCTCAATAACCTCGTTGCTCGGGCTATGAAAGCTAGGGTAATAGCTGCACTTCGGAATCAGCCTCAGGTACAGCCGGTACCATTACCAGCACCGGTTGTTTAGACGGATTCTTGGGAAAAGGCTAGGAGCTCTTTCACAAAGGGGAGTCCACCTGAGTTTACAGGCTCCACCGATGCGAGAGCAGCTCACTAGTGGAAACAGGACATCGAGAGACATCTTTGCTTGGTTCAGTGCACGAAGGTTCAGAAGCAGATGTTTGCTACATTCAAGCTAGTTGGGGATGCACTACAGTGGTGGGAGTTAGTTACCACCGTAGAGGAGATGATGGCATTGACTTACGATCAGTTTAGTGCATGCTTTGATGAAAAGTACTTTCCTCATGCAGTCAGGGCAGCTATTGTTACACCCCCACATTTTCCACGCATAAGTTGATCAGGCTTATACACGAAAAACGAGGGATATCAAAAACAATTGGCAATATACAAGCATGGAATGCAAAATGATGACAATAAAAGAATTTAGACAGGAAAGGAACATTAAATAATACAACATCCATCCATCCTTTATTTAATACAGTACTCCATTACAACTTGGAAATCCTATGTCAAGGATCCCTAAATATAAACCTGATAGTTCAACGTCAAAAGTAAATAAAAACTGAAACTGAAGTAATACATAAAACTTCTACCCTGAACTGGATCGTAAGAGTATATGAGTTCGGATGGTGGTCCCTCACTGCTAACTTCAACCTTGGAACGGGTACTGACCGTATCCTGAAATAACAACAATGGTGGGTCAACCCCACGAGCAAGTCCTCTCTACTATGACCCAAATCAGAGAATCAAATAAATTAATCAAATTAATCATTATGAATCGGACGAGTACTATATCTGTATACATCCTAAGGGAACTACCCAATGTATAATATGACCTCAACCAGAATAGACGGTGATCACTTAGACTCACACTAGGTGGTGAAGTGTCTCCTTTCCCTACCCGGGAAATCAGCTATTATACATGGTGCACGGTATTGACAACACAGACTGTAAAGACTACACAGTAGTAACGCATCTCAATGTACTAATGAGTTACTGAGCATAACAATTAGGCAATACATGCCAATAATAATACTAAATAAACTGAGTATGTCAATTAGGCAACACATGCCAATAATATTAAACCACATACCCCGACAGCCACACATCTGTCTATAGCAACGAATGCATAAGGTATAAATGAGTCTAAACTTATTAGCTAGCTCACATGGTTCTATATGGCAACACATCCATATAATATAAATGTGACATAATTAAACAGTCCATTTATTTCCTGAAATGCACACAGCATAATAATCATGGTTGATATATGATTAACAGTATAAATATCCCATAATATATAATGGATAATTTATATGACGATAACCGTGACATTATTATATTTGAACAGTAATAATGAATACCATTTAATAAAATAATAACACCATCTATAGTAATGTTGTTAAATGAGTTACATTCATATCCGTACGGTAAACGGGCCAATTAAGGTTTAGAAATATTAATCGGCCATAATAATACTTAACGGGTATTAAAATAATAATTTCGTGGCCCGTTAAACCCGTAAATACCAACATGCGCATGCTTGTTACAATACGCCGTAACACACCAAATAACTCCGGTCACCTTCCTCACTGCCGGTGGCCGGAAACCTCGCCGGAGTCTCGCCGGAAATTGCAAAAAAGCCCCGAAAAATTCTAGAAAATTCTAGAAAAATCCCTAAAGCCTTATTTAATTATTTTCAGCCATTATTAATTTCATAAGATATTAAATAAATATATACCATCCTATATAATTAAAATTTTATTAATTTAATAAACTAAAATTAATAATTTATTAACCTCCTAACCTGGGCTCTATGCATAAAAATAAACTAAACAATTAATTTATTAATTCAAAGGGGAAAAGTAGATAATAACTTGCCTTTAAGATTTAAAATAAATCCGCCGGTTGCGCGTAGTCGGGTAAAATCGCCTACACCGGTACAGGCTCCCTTCTTTCTCTCTCTTCCTTTCACTCTTCAACAATTGCTCACTGTAATTCTTTCTTTTCTACTTAGGTGAGTTGCCTTAAGGGTAAGTTGGCTAACTAATATATATATACTAACTTATATAATATATATAATACAAATATCTAAATTTACATTTAATTCTCACCCATTCCTCACATTCCTACCTATAAGGCTTAATGGTCATGCCTCCTGAGTCCACCCAAAACTCAAATGTCTACTATAGGAATTAAATCCCAATCCAAATGTCATTGTTTTCATCATGACATTTAATTAATAATAATATAATTACATTATTATCTTATTATCATTATTCTTATTTTATTAATCTTATTATTATTATTATTATATTATAATTTAATACAACAATATCCATACAATATAACTACTAACATTAGAATATGTAGAGCACATACTAAACATATTATATCAGGCACATTAAAATATTATTTTATTATTTATTAATCTTACTTTCTATTATTATAAAACACAAATAACTAAAATATAAAAAAAATTAGCATTATTATACGTAGTGCACATAATCAACCTTTCACGCACAAATAATTAATTTAATAATCTAACATTAAAAGATGAATAAACCTACACATTATTAATTTAAATAATCACTTCCAAAAATACGGGGTATTACAGCTATGAAGACTAAGTTTCTAAATCTGCAGCAGGGGAATATGATAGTGGCGGAGTATGAGCAGCAATTCACATACTTGTCTCTCTTTGCACCAGAGGAGGTGGATACAGAAGAGAAAAAGTGCAACAGTTTCGTCAAGGGACTGATGTGGTCTATCAAGAGAGCTATTACAGGTAGTCCAGCCTATACTACCTATGCTCAGGTGGTAAACGCCGCTCTACAGCGTACCAGTTGACCGTGGACATCAGACAAGCCAAGGGTGATAAGCGGGGTGATAGAGACTCTGCTAACCAGTCAGCTGAGAAAAGGAATGGGAACGGTCACCGACAAAATGATAAGGGTAAGTTCCAGGGACAACGGCTTTGGAAGAAGCACAAGGGTGGATCAGATGCTCCCAAGGATGTGGCACCTGTTCAGTAATGGGGGACCACAGGCAGGACAGGGTCAACCACAGGCTAACCGACAGAGGAGGACATTCGGTACTTTCCAGGGTAGTTGTTACACTTGTGGGGAGTATAGTCACACTTCCAGGCAGTGTCCTACAGTTAGACAAGGACAGGGACAAAGACAGGGGCAGGGACAGTATGTGCAGCAGGGGCAGAGGGCGTCAGTGTCTCTACCAGCTCCACAGGTTCCACGGATTCAGGGACAGACACATCTGGCATTACCGGCACCGCCGCAGCCTCAGGGACATGCACCGCAGTAGTTACATTATGGTAGGGTGTACAACCCTAAGCCACAGGATATGCAGGCACCTCAGGCTGTGGAGGGTAAGTTTCCTATACATGGTTTTCATGGACGTATTTTATTTGATATGGGTGCTATACACTCATTTATAGCTAGGACTTTTGTTGTATTATCTGGGATGAGGACGAAGGTATGCACTAGACCTCAGGGTATTTCTACACCATTAAGCGATACAGCCATTCTTCATGAGAGTGATGGGCCTGTGGCACTAGGTATTGGCAGATTCAGGTTTCTAGCCAACCTATTGGTCCTGGATATGCACACTTATGATGTGATACTTGGGATGGATTGGTTGTCTCACTACCATGCCCAAGTTAATTGTTTTGATAGGTCTATTGTGTTTACCATACCTGGTCAGGACATGTATATCATCACCATGACGCGTTCTAGAGGAGTCATTAGCACCTATTTGTTCCATGTGGAGGAGGAAACGGAGGAGGGGACTACTGTATCGTTGGATAACATACCGATTGTACAGGATTTCCTGGATGTATTTCAGGGAGGGTTACCACCTAGTCGCGAGATCGATTTTGTGATAGATTTAGCTCCAGGCACTGCGCCTATTGCTAGGGCACCCTATAGGATGGACTGGTGGAGATGAGAGAGTTGAGGGATCAGATTCAGCAGTTACTCAGCCAGGGTTTTATTCGTAGGAGTGCATCACCTTGGGGAGCACCAATTCTGTTTGTAAAGAAGAAGGATGGTTCGCTTCGCCTATGTATAGATTACAGGGAGTTGAACAAGGTTACTATTCGTAACAAGTACCCTTTACCCAGGATCGATGATTTGTTTGATCAGTTACGGGGAGCCACATACTTCTCCAAGATTGATCTACGTTCTAGGTATCATCAACTTAGGGTTAGGGAGCAGGATGTTCCTAAGACAGTGTTTCTCACGAGATATGGTTCTTATGAGTTTCGTGTCATGCCGTTTGGGACGACTAATGCACCTACAATGTTCATGGATTTAACGAACAGAGTTTTTCGGGCTTATTTGGATCAGTTTGTTATTGTCTTTATTGATGATATCTTAATCTATTCTAAGTCTGAGGACGACCATGCTAGACATCTTCGCATAGCCTTGCAGACGTTTTGTGAGCACCAGTTATATGCCAAGTTCGAGAAGTGTGAATTTTGGCAGCATGAAGTGAAATTTCTGGGTCATGTGGTGTCAGAAATGGGGATAGCAGTTGATCCAGCTAAGGTTTCAGCTGTGGTAGAGTGGGGACAGCCTACTTCACCTACCGAGATTTAGAGTTTTCTCGGTTTGGCAGGATATTATCGTCTGTTCATCCAGGGGTTCTCTAAGATAGCAGGACTGTTCACTCATCTAATTAAGAAGGGTGTACAGTTTGTGTGGGATGAGCACTGTCAGCGAGCTTTTGATGAGCTGAAAAGGAAGTTGACTTCTGCACCGGTTCTAGTTACTCCACAGAGCGGGATAGAGTATCTTGTCTACACGGATGCTTCGTTGTAGGGTCTTGGATGTGTTTTGATGCAGGAGGAGCGATCGATTTCTTATGGATCTCGAAAACTTAAGCCTCATGAGCTTAATTATCCAACACATGATTTGGAGTTGGCAGTAGTGGTCTTTGCCTTACGTATTTTGAGGCATGATCTGTTGGGTGAGTCCTTCAGATTATTTAGTGATCACAAGAGTCTGCAGTACTTATTCACTCAGCGGGAGCTGAATATGAGACAGCGCAGGTGGTTGGAGTTTGTGAAAGACTATCACTTTTCAATACAGTATCATCCAGGGAAAGCGAATGTGGTGGCGGATGCACTCAGTCGCCGACCTGTTGGTAGTCTTTTTACTTTATTTACCACAGAGTGGAATGCTTTAAAGAATGTGAATGAGTTATCGGATGCTTTTATGGCTTGCATGGTGGTTACACCTTCCATAATTCGTAAGGTTTTACAAGCACAATTCACGGATCAGCAGTGCATTGACAAGGTTACAGTGATAGCTTCTGGAGAGGTTCCATTTTACTATGTTGGGGCTGACGGAGGTTTGAGGTATAAGGGACGGTTAGTGGTACCTTCTGCTGATGATTTGAGGAAGGATGTGATGATTGAGACTCACCACTCTAAGTTTTCTGTTCATTTAGGAGGCGACAAGATATATCAAGATATGAAACGGCAGTTTTGGTGGGCAGGTATGAAGAGGAACATTGCTCTTTTTGTTTCTTAGTGTAGTACTTGTCAGATGGTTAAGATTGATCATCAGAGGCCGCCAGGAACTCTACAGCCACTACCGATTCCGGAGTGGAAATGGGAGAGCATATCTATAGATTTTATGGAAAGATTACCAAATTCTTTCAAGAGGCATAATTCCATATGGGTCATTGTGGATAGGGTGACCAAGTCAGCTCATTTCTTGCTTATTTGCACTGATTTCACTTTGGAGCAGTTGGCAAGGCTTTACATCTCAGAGATTGTGAAGTTGCATGGTATTCTGTTGTCTATCATATCGGACAGAGATTCGAGCTTTATGTCAGGATTCTAGAAGAGTTTTCAGCAGGCTTTGGGTACAGAGTTGCATCTTAGCACTGTTTATCATCCTCAGACTGACGGACAGACTGAGCGGGTGAATCAGGTTATGGAGGATATACTTCGGTCGTGTGTTCTTGATTTCAAGGGCCACTGGGAGGATTACTTACCGCTTGTGGAGTTTGCTTATAATAATAGTTTTCAGAAGACTATTGGGATGGCACCATTTAAGGCGTTATACGGCCGATCCTATCGATCGCCTGTTTGTTGGATGGAGGTTGGTGAGAGCAGATTCTTGGTTCCTGAGTTCATCAAGGATACTTCTGAGAAGATAGCTCTTATTTGAGATTGCATGCGTACTGCCCAAAGTAGGCAGAAGAGCTATGCTGATCGTCGTACTCGGGCATTGGAGTTTCAGGTTGGGGATCAGGTTCTACTCAAAATGTCTCCTATGAAGGGTGTTATGCACTTTGGGAAGAAAGGGAAGTTCTCACCATGATTTATCGGTCCATTCATGATTATGGATCGCATTGGAGCTGTTGCTTATCGGTTGGCACTTCCGGATACTTTGGATCGCGTCCACAACGTGTTTCATGTTTCATGTTACGAAAATTTCTGCGAGATGAGTATCGGTATCAGCATATCAATGTTGGGGAGATTGAGTTGCAGCTGGATGCAACTTATTTGGAACCACCGTGTCGTATTGTAGATCATCGGGATCAGATCCTTCGTAATAAGGTTATTCCTTTGGTTCGTGTCCAGTGGAGTCATAACAATGAGGCTGAGTCTACTTGGGAACGGGAGAATGTCATTCGCTCGTAGTTTCCTACAATTTTGGAAGAAGGTAAGAGCGAATTCCGAGGACGGAATTCCTTTTGTTAGGGGGGAAGAATGTAATACCCCTAATTTTCAAAAGGATAGTCTCGGTATTGTTGATTAATTGTTTTATTAGTTACTTGATTTAATTGTTGGTTTAATTGATTAAATTGTAGTTGTCTTGGTTAATTGTTCTTTATTGCTTTAATTGTTTAATTAATTGTTTTTGGTTTTAATTAATTATTTTTGTTTTAATGCATTATTTAATTAAATTTACTTAGTTGTAACGTGCATGCATATAGGTTATTTTGTATTAGGTTTTCAGTTCAGCCGTCATAGTATTAACCTAGTTTTCTATGGGCCGAGTGGATTATGTTAAGAGTTTAATTGAACCTAGGGTTAGTGGCTTATAAATATTCAAGTAGTATTCTGACTATGGTTTTAGAAAAACTATTACGATAGAGTAAAGGCTGAGGGAGTTGGAGACGGCTGGGAAGGAAAACAGTGAGCCAACAGAGAGAGTTTCACCGGAAAACTTAGACGAGCGTCGATGTAAGGCAAGTTATATCCTCACTCTCTCCCTTAGCTTTCATGTTCTTTGCATTCTTAAACAGTTTTAGGATTAATTGAATCAATTAAAACATTCTCTGTTCGTGCTAAACTGAACTTTATCTGTGTGTTTTTATGCTTTGTAAAACTGTTAAAACATGATGTTTGCTTGCATAAATCTCTATTTAAAGCCATGTATGTAATGTTAACTAGACTTAAGCATGGATTGGGAATGTACTGGGATTGGGTTGCAGCCTCTGGAAGTCATGGCGTGAGGTAACAGAGGCGTAAAACGGAGACAGGACAGAGAGGGAAAGAGCCGACTCTCCCTTGGAGAGAGCCGGCTCCCTTTGATGTGGAGGCAGCTCGAGTCGGCTCCAAGGCCTAAGGAGGCTGCTCCACTTTGTGGAGACGTCTCCTTGCTGAGTTTTTAATTTTTTTTTCTTCATCCAGTCAGTTTTGCATGTGATGGTTGATTCTGAAGTTTCCAGTTAAGTTCAGGATTTAATATGAAAAGTCTAATTGATGTATGGTTAGATTAAGGCTCCAAATGTGGTATTAATTAAGTCTATATGCTTAGAATAGTTTGGACCGTGAGGAATTAATCAGACAGTTCCACTATGTTTAGGAATTGGAAAGTTAGTAATGTTTAACTCTCTGAATTAGAAATCTTCTGAGACGAATGATATAATTATAACATGCTTAACTGTATATCATGATCATGTATCTGAATGATAACTGTTTTGAATGAGTTGGTGTGGAATAATACTAAGAATTAAACCAACTTGGAATAATATTAAGAATTAAATCAACTTAGTATTACTGGATTTTGGAGAAACACTATAGATTAAATTTGTCTATATGCTTACTGTATTTCTGTTTTTGATGTTTTCATGATTTCAGTTAGTATCAATTATTGGAGTTATGAACTTAGTTGATAGTTACTTTGATATCTGTAATATCAACTACTGGCTGTTGAATGTTATTAAGATTTAAACTTAATAGTATACTGGATTTTATGGAACTGTATGTACCGAGCATGTTTATGTATATACTTGTACTCTACTTATCGATGCTTACATTACTACTGTTGGTATCAAGTGTGGGATGTATAGATATAGTTGATGTTTACTTTAATTGTTGATATTATCAACTGCTGGATGATTGGATAGTGTACATCGGTATGGGACGGTGGTCTACTAAGGACGGTTTGGATTCAAAATACCACAACCTACCTACTTTGGATTAAGAATTGGATTAACTAAAGGTTAAGTCCTATTGCTTGTAGTGTTATGGCAACGATTAGTTGAGCGGCACTACTATGATTCAGGATGGATTTTAAATATATTATTACGGTACCTCGATATGAGCTTTAGTCTTAGGGTCGACTGTTAGGGAGCGTATATGCATGGGGATGCATAGCTGGATACGAGGATCAGAGGTGTACCCTGTTTAGGTTTAGGTACACATACCCACTTCGTGTACGTTTTAGCATGTTACCTCTATTCAGGTTGAGACCGACCTATAGTATAGTGAGAGTCCTTTAGTATGACTATATATATATTTACGGACTATTAGCTATTGTTGAATTGTTTAGGATGTACATGCGTATCAGGCCTCTGTTTGGATTGTAGTGGTGTAGAACTTGCATGTGGGCTTGACCCACTTGTATTTTTCAGGTACACGACAGTTCTAGGCTTAGACGTGTTCGTGCTGAGCAAAGGTCTCTATTCACTCTTCCGACGATGTAGGATTCTCTCCATAGTTTATTTATGGATGTTTATTACAGTTGTTTTATTTTCGGTCTGGATGTTTAATAGGGGTCCACTAGAGATGGATTCCCGAGTTGTAAACTGATGAAGTTTTGGAGTTTGGGTTTAAGGGATTTCAATAATTATATTATTTTACGGATTCTATTTTTAGTTCCTTTCAGCTTTAATTTCATTTCTTAATTCATTTTGTATTCTGTGTTCATTATAAAATATTAATTGTCAGATATTCCCTCGGGTTTGGGCCTAGGCCTGATCAACCCGTGTCTCGGATCCGAGGGGTATCACACACTTCCCGCCTTGCAGTTCATCCAGGTGGTACGAAGATGCATCACAATTTGAGACGTCAGTATTAGTGGAACAGAATGAAGAAAGATGTTGCACAGTTTGTGGCTAAATGCCTTAACTGTCAGCAGGTGAAGGCCAAGCATCAGAGACCAACCGATTTATTGCAACCATTGCCTATAGCGTAGTTGAAACGGGAGCAGATTGCTATGGATTTTGTGACAAGTCTTCCAAGGTCACGGAGAAGCAACGAGGCCGTATGGGTCATCATTGACAGATTAACCAAGATGGCTCACTTTTTGCCTATTAAGGCAACAGATGATGAAGATAAGCTTGATGTATTATATGTGAAGGAGATTTTAAAGTTGCATGGAGTTCCAATAACCATCGTCTCAGATAGGGATGCCAAGTTTACTTTGAAGTTTTGGGAAGGACTTCAAGCAGCGTTTGAGTCAGCGTTACATCTTAGTACGGTGTTCCATCCACAGACCGATGGCCAGTTGGAGCATACCATCTAGATCTTGGAGGATATGCTTCGGGCATGTGTACTTGATTTGGGAGGTAGTTGGGAGGATCACCTTCCACTTATTGAGTTTGCCTACAACAACAGTTATCAGGCGAGTATCCAAATGGCTCCATTTGAGGCATTGTATGGCAGACCTTGTAAGTCTCCTGTGTGTTAGACTGAGGTGGACGAGACCGCCGCCTTAAGACCCGACATAGTACTCGAGACTACTGAGAAGATTAAGCTGATCAGACATAGGTTACTTACAGCTCATAGCCGACAGAAGAGTTATGCGGATAAGCGGAGACGACCGTTATCCTTTGAGGGGGGAGACCATGTTTTTCTTCGGGTTTCTCCACGGAAGGGGTTGTTGAGGTTCGGGAAGAGTGACAAGTTATCGCCACGATTCATTGGACTTTTTGAGATCTTAGACCAGGTAGGAGAGGTTGCCTACAGACTTGCTTTGCCATCACATATAGACAAAGTCAACAATGACTTTCATGTATCGATGCTACAGAAGTATGACCCGGATCCATCTCACATTTTGAGTTGGGTTGATGTGGACATTGATGAGGATGTTTCCTACGAGGAGGGACCAGTTCAGATCCTTGACACACAGCAGAAGGTGTTGAGGAACAAGACGATATCATTGGTGAAAGTTCTTTAGAGACACCACAGAGTCGAGGAGGCAACTTGGGATCTTGAATAGGAGGTTTGCTCTAAGTATCCAGAGTTGTTTTCTCCCTCTGGTATGGTTTGATTTCGAGGATGAAATCTTTTAAAGTTGGGGAGAATGTAATGTTTAAGTTTATGTTTATATATATATATGTGTGTGTGTGTGTGTGTGTGTGTGTGTGTGTGTGTATTAAATAAGGGGTGAGATTTTTTTTTTTTTTTTTTTTTTTGTGGAGGGACCCATAATTTTTTTAAGTGGTCATAAGACCACATTTTTGTTTTCTGTTATCTCATTCTCTCTCCCGTTGCTGGTCTCTGTCTTCCTCTCAGTTTTCATTTTTTTTCTTTTTTCACTTTAAGGCTTCAACTCTTAATTTATTCTCCAATACTTAGTATTTTTTAGTACCGTTTGCGGCTATTTGAAGCTCACGGCGAGGCCTACAAGTTGACAGGAGCAATTCCTTGGTTGGTGCACTATAGGAAATTCGAAAAATCCTAGGGTTTGAGGTGAAAATAGGGGTCTCTAATTTGCATTTTTTTGTTCCTTTGTGAGTCAATTCTTGTTATTTGATACCAACATGCTTAATTGAAATTAATTACATCTAGAATGATTTTCTTATGGGTGTAAAGTTCATGACTATATGTGTAATTGTTGATTGGTATAAAAAGCATGCTTCATTATTAATTTCTTTATGTTAATGTGTTGACAAAATTGATAGAAATGATACATGGAAGCTTATGGAAATTTTCTTAGAATTATTGTAAAGTATGCTTAATATGTTAATTTTTCCATGCCTATAATGCTTAATAATTTATTGAAAATTTTATGTGGAAGTATGCTAATTGTGTGATAATAATTTTCTCCATTTCTATAGTATTAAAAAGACATGTGATATGCATTCATAGCATGAGCATGGAAAAGGGTACAATGATTTGATAAGAATGAAAAAGGGGATTTTTGGGGAGAATTTGGTGAAACGGTTTTGAGAAAACCCGGTCGCCGTGGAGTCACTAAAGGGCCGGTGTGTTAATATAGCCTAGAGGGAACTAGGGAGATTGCCCTAACGTGGTTGAGCTATCTGAGCCCCAAATGACGCTGCGGAGGTACCAAAGGTCAGGGACAGTAGTCAATCATTCTCTCATGTAGCTGCGGAGTCACCAAAGGGCGAGTTATATTAATAGTTTGTGAAATGATGGAAGTTTTCTGAAAATGGGAGTGACATGCATGACATTGCATTCATGGCGCGACATTCATTTGTTTTGAACTTGCAGATTTACATTGTATTTTTCCCGGTTTAGCATGACCCCTCTCCCTATTGCCCTATTCATTATTTGGGTTCATGGGGTCACAAGAGGTGCATCTTAGGCACTACCTACTGAGCTTTATGTTCACCCTATTATTTAACATTTTTCAGAGCTCAGAAAAGAAGTGGCAGATGACGATCCCCCGCAAGCTTGAAGAAGATTATGAGTTGTATTTTGTTATCTTTTGTATCTTAGCCCGTGTTTTTTTTTTTTTTGTATAGTCTCAAAACTAGAATGTCGTGTGTTCATTTTTGCAAGCCAAGGTAATGTATTATAAATCATAACTCTTGTTGGTATTTTGAAGGGAAGCGAAATTATGTAAATGCTTAAGTTGAATGGGATGACGATGATCGGCTAACTTGGGAAGGTTGTTGATGTTGTGGTATTGGGGAATGTATTATATATATATATATTTTGTATTGTATGTTGGGGCAGGTTGAATAGGTCTTGAAAGGCCAATGCATTTTTTTTCTTCATTTGAGCAGGTTGTTGTAGGCTCCTTTTTAGCAGAGGTCGTGTCGAATTTTTTTTTTTATAATTGATTTTCAGTTTAGGGTCGTTACAGTTCTATTCACTGTTTGGATTCATGGGGTCACAAGAGGTATGTCTTAAGCACCACCTACTGAGCAAACTTTGCTCACCCCTTATATTTATCATTTTCAGACATGGTAAGGATATTGTAGACGACGCACCCTCATAAGCTTAGAAGTGTAGAATGGATCACTTTTGACATCTTTTGTAATAGACTAGTATGGACAATGATTTTGTAATGTAATTATATTCTTTTGTGATCTTCAAGCGAAGCCTTTGTAATTATAGCCATAGAGGCCTCATCATCTTGTAATCACATTCTTTTGCACTTTTATAAATGTTTTCAAAGATGTATGAATGATGATATTTATAGATTTTATAAAACGTTTATGGGTTGATGATGTTCATGGAACTTTAATTTCATATTTAGGTGCTTGGGGATCGCATTTGGTTGGGTTTTGGAAGTATGTATTTTCGCAGATTCATCCTTGGGCAGCATCTAACCGGTTAGATAGAAACATCTACTCAGTTAGATGAATGGACAGCGTGTTGGTTTGATGGGTTTTTCCCATCTAACTGGTTATGAGGGGTTTCCTAACCGGTTAGATAGGTTTTTGTGTGTTCAACTACCCAGGTAGGAGATTTCTCGTACTCGGTTAGATGTATGGCAGAGAAGGGGTTAGATGCCAGTTAGATATGATTTTTTTACAATTCTTCAACTGGACCATTCATGTACTCTGTTTGGAAAAATCTCCTAACCGGTTACACGTAATCTGAAAATTTGTAAACTTACTGGACCATTCATCTCCTCGGTTTCCTAACCGGTTAGATGAACTGATGATTACCCAATGACCCCCAGACCCTAACCAAAGTGCAGAATGACCCTAGAAAATAACAGAATTACCCATGAAGGGTATGAATGTTGTATTTTGACCTAAAAATGACTATTTTGCTCCCAAGGACTTTTATATCACCATTCGAATACGGTAAAAGTCTATTTTTACCCTTTTGGGTTTAATATTATTATTTGACCATGCAAAAGACCATTATGTCACTATGAACTCTAGAACCATTAGAAGGACGTGGTATGATTACAAGGCCTCTAGACTTCTTTTAATTCATGGAATGACTCTAGTAAATGACGGTTTTACCTTAGTGGACCTTAAATCATTAAATGACCATAGTACCCCTATGTCACCTCGGGTCTGGGTAAGGACCCAATTAGCGATCCGGACCCCCGGGTTTGGGTCGTTACAAGTTTGCTTTTAATTTTTTAAATTAATTATTTAAATAAAAATCTTCAATAGAAATTTTTGAAACAATTTAAGAAATTTCTTAATTTTCATAAATATATTGCATTAAAAATAAAATATTTTTAATTTATGTAATTTATTAATTTTTCATGAATATTGCTTGAAAAAGAATATTTTTTACACTAAATTTTTTTAAAGTCAGTATAATAAGTTTTATTATATTAAGTTAATCATTTTAGAAAATGATAGCTACCAATCTATTTTTTTTTTTTTCATTTTTATAATCAGTTGATACTGATTATAAAATTAAAGTAAATGATATAATTAATATTTAAATAAGAGAAAATATAATAAAAAATAATTTAATAAGAAATGGCAAATTTAATAAGAAAGGGTGAAATAATCTTTTGTGATGAGTCTATCCTTAATTGCAACAAATCAATAGTTTAGGGGGCAATCTTTAATTCAAGGGAGTTAGTTGTTAAAAGTTAATAATACAGAGAGTTTTATGCATTTTACCCATCTAATTATAACAAAAAGTCCTTGTTAAACACTAATTATTGAGTCGCACAAAATTCCTTCCGGTGTTATAGTTTAAGCCATTTGATCATAAACTAGAGCCTAAGCATCAAACGATGCTCCGAAGGTGTTTGATGAAATTTCTAACTTAGATGCTATTCCAGCGTAATGTTCTTTGTTTCGAGAAACTCTCTCTCTCTCTGAACACTCACTAGAGAGAGAGACAGCACAGAGGTCATATAAGTTTGGGCCTCGTCAAATCATCAAATGGGACCCAAGAAGCGAAACCATTGTTCAAGCTCCAAAAAGCGAGCGACACCAAAGAACGCCGCCGCATCCAGCGTAGGCGGCGGAGCATCACCAACTACCACCGCTCCAACTGGCGAACTTCGTCAGAAACAGAGCAAGACCGAACCACTCGATTCCACAACATCTCCTCCTCCTGTTCCAATCTTGGATCAATGCAAGCCCGCGCTCGCTGCTGGCAAACATCACCAATACACCACAGCCTTGAAGCTCATTAAAGAGGTAGCTTTCTGCCACGAATCCTCTGCACTCGTATACCGTGTTCAAGCTTATATATATTCCAATGCCGCTTGTCAATACGACGACGACAGTGCAAATAAACAAATGTTCTTAAACAAGGCCGCCAAGTCGGCGAAGTTAGCAGTGTTTCTATCTCCGAATTCGATTGAATTCGTGCTTTTCTATGCGAGAATACTTAATTTGATATCATGTGATGGTAAAGATTTGGAGGAAGGAATTTGAGAGTGTAGGAGACGATTATCAATTGATAGTCCAATTGATCCAGCAAAAGATTCTTTTTCAAGCGAAAATCAATATAAGGAGTCACTTGCTGGAGAGCGTATTGCCTTTGTACAAAAAGAATTGCGGGAAATTATCTTTAGCTTGGAGATGAAGATGAGGGATTGCAGAAGATATGGTGAGATGGAGGCTTTATTGGCTCAATCTAAGCGGCCTAATGAGATTAAGAAGGTAATTAAGATGCCAGAGGAGCGGAAGAAGGAGATTGAGGTGCAGTTGGCAATGGCAAAGCTTCTGCATTATGATTCAGTTTCTGTGGAATCGCGAAATGGTGAAGAAAAGGTGTCTCTGTCGAGGAGAGTCGAAAATTGGGGGAAGAGTGCCAATGTGAAGAAGATTCATTCATGTGTAAACATGACAGAAAAAAGTTAAGGTGTATTTTAACTCAATGGGTGTGGAGAAAAAGCTTGGATTGCTTGAAATTAGGATTTGTGATCTTAGGAAGAATTTGAGTTCCTTCAAGGATTGTTCTACAGAGGAAATTCTATCAGAAGCTATGAGTTTTGTTGAACAGAGTACTTGGAAGTTCTGGTCTTGTTGCTATTGTGATGAGAAGTTCACAGACTCAGAATCCCATTTGCATCATCTTGAAGCCAAGCACATGGAGAAGCTTTCGCTGAAGTTGCAGTCAATTGTGCCCATAGAAGTTCCTGCTGATTGGGTGGAGATGCTTGTAAATAATCCGTGGAAGCCGGTGGACACCACAGCAGCCGTGAGAATTATTGAAAGTCAGCCAGAATGCCAGTTTGTTGACAAAGATTGTTTAGAATATGGGGATGGTGATGAAGACTGTTTGAAGGACTCTCTATCATATATTGTTACCCTTCCTTCGTGGCCATTATAGGATGATTCTGAGCGTGCAGAGATCCTTGGAGGTAGGGATGTCAATTTTTACCGCCCCGCCGGGACCCCGCCCCGTTAATAACGGATATGGAAATACTTTTTATACCGTTGAGGCGGGCATGGATACAAATTTTGTAGCCTGCATATATATATATATATATATATATATATATATATATATATATATATATATATATAATATTAATAAGTTATTTTAGCAGCTTACCCAATTAACCATCTCTTACAATCCTAATTTGGGATGTAAACTTTGTATTAAATTTACTTTTGTTTTGATTATGGTGGAAATTGGAGTTTAGAACTTCTTGTGATTTGGTTGTATTAAACTTTTATTTTTGTTTATTATGTTCTCTGAATTATGTTATGTGCATGTTATTTTTTTATTTTTGTTGGGATACATAATTTTATTTATGTTGTACCATTTCAAGGCTTTCCACATTTAAATAGCAGGAGTTTAAGTTCCAAAAAGTGGGAGAAAAAATTTGTTATCAGGGCGGGCGCGGGGGCACACTATTTCCTAACGGGGCGGGGCTGGACATGAAAATCCAACCCATCGCAGGTCTCGGAGCGGGCATGGACTTGACAAAAATTAAAAAAGGCGGGACGGGATCCAGGGAAACCCGCCCTGTTGCCATCCCTACTTGGAGGAATCCGTGACATGTTTCAATTGCTTCTAAAGCATAAGTATCTTGCTGAGAGCCATCTTGCCAAGATAATGCAATATACCATGGAAGAATTGGATAAAGTTGTGCCAATATCGCAGTTTCTGATGCATGGCCTTGGCCAATCTCCCCTCTGCATCTGTTTTTTGGGGACTTCGCAGCTGGCGCTTGTCCTTCAATTCTTGCAGGAAATGGCTCAGGCCTGTGGTTTATGTGGTTTAAATAGTGAGTCCTGTGATGTCCCACATTGCCTTGATGGCAATCAAGGTTATGAAATCAGTGAGAGAATTATTCTCACTGGTGACCCACAATGTCTTCCTCCAGACGAGCGTCTACTGTGTGTGGAGCTTATTCCCCGCACATATATGATAGCAGTGTTTCAGATAATGGTAATTTAGCAAATTCTGCTGTTAGTCACCATGAAGCTGCTGTGCTGCGAGATAGTGATTCGTTTTTTAATTGGTTGTCTGCTAGTCTTCCAATCGTAGAACAGTTAGCATCGTGGACACATCTATATGATTGTAAAAAACAAGAAGAAAAGTACATTATTAAGGTACTTGAGAAGAAACTCTCTCTCATAGAAAGCATATGTGAGGGAAAATGTGTGCATTTGAGCTATGAGGAAGCTTTGTATGCGATTGAGACTATCCGTGTTGAAGAACTTGAGAAGAGGGAACAAGGTGCAAAATATGTCCATCAAAGTTATGGATGCCTCTTGAGGAAGCATCAAGAAGAACTTAGAAAGGGGAATGATAATGATATGTGCACCCGCAGTAGAGTTGAATTAGATATTATATCAAATGTACTTCAACAAGCTCAAACTATTGATGCTAATCAATTAGGATCTGTAGAAACTCTGACTGCTGTAACCTCATCTTTATGTGACCTGGAACATAGTGAAGACAGAGAATGCAAACTGCAGGACTATCTGCAAGAAGAAGAGGAACGCATTAATAAATCACTTCAAAGGCGAATAGATTGGCTGTCTGAAAAGGTTGATATTGGTTCTTGGTACCGATTAAACTCAACTCAATAAAGCCTTATCTGAATATTTTGGGTCTAGATATATGCAGAACTTCCCAGAATTGTTTTTTATTGAAATATATAATCATTGCTATTGAGCTTACACGATTAAACCTTTATAATTCAAAAAATCATGACGCTTTGCCACTATCTGTTACTTGCATATATTTTTCAATAATCTGTGAAGTTATTAATTATTTCAGTCAAGTTTGTTATTACCTACATATGCTTCATTTCTATTTCGAATTGCTTTGCTTTTGCCAATGTTAAAATTATGTTTGAATTCTCTCGATTTATTCCTGATATTTTATTTATTCAACATCTAAGTCAATTGATTCTTCCTCAACTTTAGTGCTTGAATCCTGAATTCCTAGATGTACTTCTTGGATACTTCCTTCCTGGTCTCATATTGTTCAGTCTTGCAGCTTAGTAAAATTGATGCAAAGATCATGAAGAGTGTTGCTGAGATGAAGCAGCTCGAAACTATACTTGCCAGAGTATCTGCTCATGACTATCAGTCCATCATGTTGCCTCTTTTGAGGTCATTCATGCGTGTTTGTGCTGTTTATGCTATATTGTGTTCTGTAATGTTCTCCAACTTGTGTGGATTGTCAGAGTTTCTCGCTGTCCGTTACAGGCACACTTGGAGGACCTTGCTGACAAAGATGCAACTGAGAAATCAGAGGCTCTTTTAGCAGAGATTGCACTTGATTCCAAGGTGAATGTTAGTAAAGGAGGCAATCAAACAAGACATTCACAGGAAAAGTCGCAGAATGGAAAAAAGAAAAAAGATCACAGAAAAGCAAAGAAAGCAAAGGTTATAATCTTGCCTGTTCTGGTTCTATTTCTTACAACTCAATTTTAATCTTGTCGGGTTTGGTTCTATTTCTTTTATCACAATTGATAGTTGTCCACATGTTATTTGTACATGGTAGTCTAATGCTTTTGATGATATTGCAGGCTATTCGTGGTAACGAACAACATATTCTAGTGGAAGAGGATGCAAAACAAGCGTAAGACTTTTTGCTTTTGCTCGTAGCAGCAATTTTATATTTAGTTTTTTCTTTTTCTATATATAAACTATCACATCATTTCTGCTATTACTTCCTAGGCATGTGTTGAGATTAATTTGGATTTGACGTTTGTCTTCCTCCAGTCACTTCCCTTTCGCCAATGATAGTGGTCATTCAAATCTAGAGAGTGACATTTCTTTAAATGTCAATGACTTAAAACAAGGAGAGGAACATGGGCAGAGAATTGAGCTTGAAGCAGAGGCAGGAAAGCTTGAAGAAGCTGTAGGGTATCAAAGACGAGTTGAAACTGAGGCAAGAAAGCTTGAAGAAGCTTTAAGAGTATCAAAGACAAGTTGAAAATTAGGCTCAACAGAAGCAGCTTGCTGAGCAAGATGAGAAGACAGGTGGAACTAAACCAGCAATGTTTAGAGAGACGGTAACAATAGGCACTGTGACAGTGCCTATTATTTACCCAAAGCATATAATTGACGATGGTGCAAGTGTTTATGAGCAGTTGTACTGCGAACCAGAAACCTGGTATGGTGGTAACAGTCGTTCAAATGGTCCGAATGGGATTGATGTTGGTGGTTATCATTGTCAAGTTTCCTCACCTGATGATCAGAATGTTAGATGGAATAATCCCAGAAAAGCTACTGTGAGGCAAGGAACTTCTTTTGGCTCGAATGAGAAACCTACTCAGGACTAAAGTGGTGGATAAAATTCAGACTACAAAAGACATTTCCCGTTATCCAACTGTTGTAAAGATATGAAGTCTGTGATTTCCATGACCACTAGTTTTGCTATATACTCAATATATGAATGCTATAGTGTTTGTACTTATGCTCAGATGGTATGAAAATACCAGATATACCCTCTCCCGGTTCTTTTCCTTTCAGCGAAAACAGAAACCACTTTTGCTAATAGAAAACTGCAAGGTTTGTTTTGTCCAAGATCAGTTTTATGGGACATGGTCAATATATCTTCGCTAATATCTCTGTCTGATTTCTAAGTTGGCTACTATAAGCAACATAATTACTGCTTTGCTTACAGTCTAAAGTTAGAACGATGGATTATGCTCTATTACGAAACTGTGAAGGTACATTCAGGTCCTAAACAATATTTTACTTATTTATTTATTTATTTATCTTTCATTTCATGTGTAATTTATATTAGATTTGAATAGGTTATTGTCTCTGGGAATGATGTTCTTTCGACGTGTGAAATGATTTTTCTTTTTGTAACATAGAAAAAAAAAAAATAAATAAAAAAATAAAAGAAAGAAAGAAGATGAATGTAATGTCTGTAAATTAAAAAGAAAAAGAAAAAGAAAAAAGAAAAGAATTTTTGGTGAGTCCCACCACTAAGCCTTAAGTGGCTAGAGAACATTTTTGGTCTCTCATTCTTTCTCTCTCCCCGTACCTATCTCTCTCTCTCAATTTTCTATTTCATTTTCTTCTTTTTTTCAACCCAATCTTTGAGGCAAGATTTCTTCTTCATTACTTGGCGGATTTAGGTGCCGTTTGAGGCAAAACGACAAGCACGACGAGCTCTACGTGCTAGTACCAGAAATTCCAACTTTTGGTCCTCTTTGGGAACTCGAATTTAAGAACCCATTTCTAGGGATTTTGCTTATTTTGAGGTAGGGGCATCTTAATCCACTCCTTTCTTATCCTATTGTGAATTACACCTCCTTATTGTGTCAAACATGTTTAATTGGGAGTTAATTGTATCTATGATTGTATGAATGATGTCTAGAGAATTTTCAAGAGCATGATTATGACTTGTTTCATGTGTAAAGTATGTTTAGATGTTTTATCATGCCCATTATGTGTTAACGTGCTGAAAATGACTAATGAGAACATGTTTATTTAGATTGTGCCAAATTTTCCATGGTCATAATATTGAGATTATATGTACATCCATGCACATATCATTGGGATGCATGAAATGGGAGAATTTGTCTTGAAATGAAAATGGGGGAAGTTTTGAGAGAAGAGTTTTGTCAAATAATTTTGATAAACCCGATCGCTGCGGGGTTACCAACGGGCCTGAGGTTAATTTAGCCTAGAAGGGACTAGGGAGTCGCCCTAGCATGGTTGAGTTGTTCGGACCCCTCAATGACGCTGCGGGGTTACCAAAGGTCTAGGAACGATAGCCAATCCTCCTCTCGTGTCGCGGCGGGGTTACCAAAGGGCGGGCTGTATTAACATTTGAAAGTAATAGTTTGGTGAATGAAAATGGGGAGTGGCATTAGCATACATTGCATTTCATTGCACTGCATGGTTTATAATTGGAATTAATGTGCATATTGTTTTAATTCCCTATATTGCATGATCCCTATTTTCCATTGGCCTATGCTTTGTTTGAATTCACAAAGACACAAGAATTGTGTCTTAAGTGTCACCTACTGAGCTTTATGCTCACCCTACTATTTATATTATTTTTTTCAGGTCTTAGAAATGAACCGGTGGACGATAATCCACCTCAAGCTTAAAAGTTGTTAGAAGGTTGTTTGCTATTTTGTATTTTGACCGTTTTATGTATATTCATAGTTGTGGGGATGTAACTAAGTTAGTATTCATGGCCTTGTAACTTAAGAACGAACTTATCTTTTGTTTGATGTAAATGAAACTAATGAAATTATGGTATATGTTTCCATGCAATTGTATCATGTAACGTTGTAAGACAGGGACTTTAAATCTTAACCATGTATTTTGGGACTGTAAGTATGATAATTTAGATTAATTGGTGTGTGGATGTTCCACCATGAGAGGAACTATGTTGAGGTATAATGAACGGATGAATGGGATGCTGGATGATATTATGTGTTTTGTGTATTGGGACAGGTTGTTGAAGGCCCATTTTTAGGGAAGGTTATGCCGAATTTTTTTAAAATTTTGGCATCAGCTAGGGTCGTTACAAATTTGGTATCAGAGCGATGGTTCGAATACCATTAGGACAACGGGTAGAGGCTTACCTAGGTTGTCTGGGAAGTCATTTGCATTGTTATTTCCTTGTTTGGAAAAGTGTTTTGCTATGTGAAAAAGCATACTTAACTGCTTACGTGCTTATATGCTTATTTGCTTATATTAATGTGTTCATTGCACAGTATTACATGCTAAATGTTTGTACAGTATCTTTTTGCGTTGGGTTGTTCACGGTTGGATCTTAGTGTTATCGTTATTGAATTGTTTTCCTTGTTTTATAGAACGATGTCACGGCGTGAGAAAATCAGGGAAATTGGCCCTAGACCTACTAGGGGTGATGTTGGCGAGAGCTCCAGCTCCAATCCGGATGAGCTAAATGATGAGGACACACTTCTTAGGGACTTGATTCCCCCGAGAGTTGTCCCCACAAGGAGGGATAATGTTGAAGCACCTGTCGAAGTGGGTGAAGGTTCTGTGGCACTGGAGTTGAATTATTTATTGCAAAATGTCGTGAGGGCAACGATTACTGCTCAATCGCAGTCAGCACCACAACCTACAGTTCAAGTTAAGGAGACGCCAGCTCAGAAGCGTCTCAAGATTATTAAGGGGTTTTCTCAGCTGATGCCGGTTATGTTTGAGGGCGGTGCGGATCCAATGATAGCAGATGACTACATAGAGCAAGTTGAAACTCAATTGACTTCTATGGATGTAACAGAGGATCATTTGAAGATCATCCTAGCTACTTATAAATTTGCTAAGGATGCCAAACTATGGTGGAAGTCAGTTACGACCCGGTACAAGGTGGAGGAGATGAGTTGGGACAAGTTTAAGGAATTATTTTATGAAAAATACTTTCCGTTTTCCAAAAGATGGGAGTTACAAGACCAGTTTCATAACCTTATCCAAGGGAGCATGTCAGTGGCAGAATATGAAAATAAGTTCACTTCACTTTCTCGCTTTGCTCCAGAAATGGTGAGAGATGAAATTAACAAGACTCAGAAGTTTGTTTCTGGTCTTAATGATCGGATGAGGCCGTTGATCACGGCACAGTTCATCAAGGTATATTCTGAAACAGAGATAAGGATGCGAGAAGAGAACAGTGGAAGCAGAAGAGGGGTGCAAGGCCATCCTCAGAAGGATCTTTTTGGAAGAAGAACAAGGGTGGTTCATTTCAGTTTTAGGGGCAACAATCTACACGATCTGTTCCTAACACTCCTATGCCAGTTGGATCTGACAAGGATGGAGTTGTTTGTTATCAATGTCAGCAGCCTGGGCATTACAAGTCCAGTTGTCCCATGAGATTGACTTCAGTTTCTTCAGCTCCGAAAGCTTGTTATGGGTGTGGCCAGCAGGGCCATTTGATTCGGGACTATCCGAGTCAGGGAGCAGGCACCACTAGTGGCAGAGGGTCACGGCAGAGGCCGTCACAGTCGGCTACGGTTCAATCAGGTTTCAGACCACCGCCATCGCCACCACAGCCTGCCTTGTCTTCTCAGGGTTCACGACCAGCAATGAGGGATACTCCTACTGTGTCGGCACAACAGTCTGGTGTTCAGATTATTAGTTCACAGGCACAGGCACCGCAGGGGCGTGTCTTTGCCCTTGCACCGACTGATGCATCTCCTGGATCTTCAGTTCTCCGAGGTATATTTCTAGTGTTTGGTTCTTGGGCCCGTGTTTTGTTTGATTCTGGTGCATCTCATTCTTTCATTTCATCATCATTTGCACTTGCATCAGGGTTAGAGGTCAGTTTTATGGATCAGGCGTTGTGTGTTGATACGCCAGTTGGAGTTTCAGTGTCTTTGAGCCGAGTCATGAGGGACTGTTCCATTGTGATAGCCGGGCGGACTTTTGTGTTTGATCTTATCCTCCTAGAGATGACTAGCTTTGATATCATTCTCGGGATGGATTAGTTAGCTTCATTTCATGCCACGATCGACAGTTACAGAGGAAAGGTTACAATTTGTACTCCCGAGGGAAACTGTTTCTTTTTTGTGGGAAATCGGAGTGATTCCCACATTTCATGGAATTCGTGGACAGAGTCGTGGTTATTACTTTTTGGCTAGCCTTATAGCTAAAGAGGATGATGTTGTGGAAGAATATTATCCTGCAGTTGTTTGTGATTTTTTGGATGTGTTTCCGGAGGATTTGACAGAGTTACCTCCACACCGAGAAGTGGAGTTTACTATTGACTTGATGCCCGGTACCACGCTGATTTGTATGGCATCGTATCGTATGGCACCAATTGAATTGGAGGAATTAAAAAGACAGCTTGATGATTTGAGGATGAAAGGTTTCATCTGACCGAGAGTGTCACCATGGGGCGCACTGGTCTTGTTTGCTAAGAAGAAAGATGGTTCTTTGAGGTTGTGCATCGATCGTGCCACCATCAAGAACAAGTATCCTTTACCAAAGATAGATGATTTATTTGATCAGTTGAGGGGAGTCAGTTGTTTCTCGAAAATTGACTTGAGGTCTGGTTATTATCAGTTGCGGGTTAGGGATGAGGATATCCCGAAGACAGCATTCCGTACACGGTATGGACAATATGAGTTCCTTGTTATGCCTTTTGACTTAACTAATGCGCCAGCTGCATTCATGGACTTAATGAACCGCGTCTTTCACGATTACTTGGACCAGTTTGTGGTAGTTTTCGTGGATGACATTCTTGTGTATTCATAATCTCGAAAGGAGCACGAGGTCCATTTGAGTATTGTATTACAGATTTTGCAGGAGCACCGGTTGTATTCCAAATACGAGAAATATGAGTTTTGGCTACAGGAGGTGAAGTTTTTGGGACATGTTGTTTTAGAAGGCGGAGTGTCAGTTGATCCATCAAAGATTGAAGCTGTTTTGAATTAGGAGCAACCCAAGAATGTGTTTGAGATCCGAAGTTTCCTTAGCCTGGTGGGTTACTATCGGAGATTTGTGAAAGATTTCTCCCGTTTGGCAGTGCCTATGTGTGATACCCCTGGATTTCCAGATGCGGGTTGGCTAGGCCCACGCCCGATAACCCAAGGATATCAAATCAATTAGCAATTTAACGAACACAGAATACAATGTAGGAAACAGGAATAAATACAATTTTGCTGAAAAGAAACTAAATAAAAATCCTTTATTGAAAACTTCAGCATAATCTTATAAATAAGAACTAGTCTGTTACATCCAACTTCTCTAATTATAATACAACTCGGGAATCCATCTGGTGGACCCCTAATCAAAAGCCAATACTGGAAAGCGAACAACTAAAAAGAAGTCCACTGCTAAACCATGAAGAACCTCCTACATCGTCTGTAGAATGAGTAGTCGTCTCTGCTCAGCATGAACAAGATCTAAGACCTGGAATCGTCCGTTACCTGAAAAAATAATAGTGGGTCAGGCCCACGAACAAGTTCTATCCTAACTACAATCCAAGCAGATACTCGATACGCATATACATCCTAAGCAGTTCAACAATAGCTAATAGTCCTTACATAAGTATATTCACACTACAGGACTCTCACTAGACTATGGAGGGGGTCTCAACCTGAATAGAAGGTAACATGCAATACGCACCTGAGTGGGCATGACTACCTAAGCCTAACAGGGTATACCTCAACCAACATAGCTAGCTACGCATCCTACTGCATATACGCACCCTAACCGTCGACTGTGAGACTCAAACTCAGATCACGGTACCGTATTTTATATATATATAAATTCTCATCCAAACCAATGTAGTGCCGCTCAACTATTCGTCGCTCAAGACACCACATTTAATCAGGATTTTAAACGTTTTAGTTAAAACCCTATCCTTCCTAATACAGAAATATAAATAACCATCCAATATGTCGTTCAACAATTTTAGTTGACAAGACATGAAACCATGTAGGATTTAACTGTTTTAGTTAATCCATTCCATATGTATGAATGGGTAGGGATTAGCATTTTGATCTAATCCGTCCCTCCGTATCCCACCGTCCCATACCGGTGTATACCATGCAAATGATCCGTAATGATGTAGCATTTTGAGCAGTTCATCAAAGAAAGTCCACATAATCCATATAGTTGATAATACAGAATTTAAACAGTTTATTAACTAACAATCCAGAATCCATCCATCTACCAACGAGACAAAGTTTACTAAATCATCAAGTTCAAATCCAGCATTCATCCCGTTAATTGACAGAAAATATATATGTATAATTCTTCAATTAATTCTAGTCTGACATCCAATTAAATTGACAACACAGGTAATAAATGCAATTATCAGCTATATAACCTATCCTGCAGTAATCCAACATTCACAGTTGACCATACAAATAATAAATGTAATTATCCACTCTATAGTATATCCAACAAGTCCACGGTCACTCAATAAATTGTAAATATGAACTGCTTCACATTATGCATGACAAAAGCTTGTTAATTAACAAACTTATTTAGCCCTACCTCAACCAGTACCATAGTTTTTAATACATATCAAATATATATAGTCCTTAAATGAATCCAAATAAACATGATAGATTTGTTTTACAAACTTGCATACTTATCCTATACTACTCCACCATTATCCAAGTGTGAACAATACACTCAATGTAAATGCACACTTTCCATCCCTTACAGGTATGTAATTCATTCTGTAGTCCTACATGCCTATAATCCATCACAGAAATATGAACAGAGCCTAACTCCATTCCCAAATAAACTGCTACAACTAAGGCTGTGTGGTTTAGATCCTAAGTCCCAAAACAGTTTACTAGTTTGCTTAGAATTTCTATATTGTTCCAAACAACATTACTGGTTGGTTGACTATGAATTAATGAGCCCTCTAAAGACCTAAATTAATCCCACTCATCAACCCCAAATCCTATTTACAGCTCCTAAACACCTCTGCCATAGCAAAACCAGCCCCAAAACTCTCAAAAACTCACAAAACTGGAAACACACGAGGAGAGCAGGCTCCCACAAGGTGGAGCCGCCTCCACCAATGCTTGAGCCGGCTCCAGACCATGGTAGAGCCGGCTCCACACCATGTAGAGCCAGCTCCATGGTCTTTTGGAGCCGCCTCCAGTTCTCCCTCTCCTCTATTCGTTTGTTTCTTTTCCGTTTGTCTGCACTACTTCCGTCCCTCTGTGTTACAACTTTTAACACCCTTGTTTGTGTTCAAAACCACCCAAAGGAAACCCATCTAACCCCTTCTACCATTAATTAACAGTAATTTAAAAGAACAATTGCACAGTTAAATACAAAACAAACAGTTCGTAACAAGTTCCAGCACATACTGTTATAAGGAGTTCTAAACATGCAGAGTCAGTTTTAAATTTCATTTAACGATTTCCTGGAACTACTTAGGCATGCAAAGAACACGAGTAAAAGGGAAAGAGATGAGGTTAGTGTAATACCCCTAATTTTAAAAAGGATATCCCGGGGATTTTAATTTAGTAGTTAATTGCATTTTATTTGATTATGTGTGATTAGTTGAATTAATTTGATTATTTAATTGTTTAAGTGTTGTAATTAGTAAATTGATTTAATTGTTTTAATTTATTTGAGTTAATCATTTTGATTTAATTTATTTAATTCTAGTTAATTATTTAAGTGGTAGTAAATTAATTTAATTGTTTTAATTTATTTGAGTTAATTGTTTTGATTTAATTTATTTAATTCTAGTTAATTATTTAAGTGGTAAATTTATTTGTTTTGTTTAATTTGGTTTTCACGGGACTGTATGGGACACATATAGTTATATTAGGGTTTCAGTTATAGCCGGCAATGTATATATCATAGGTCGGTTTATGGGCCAAGGAGGGCTCTGTCTCTATTAAACAAGGATTAGGGTTTGGGATTTGTACGCCTATATATATACATGCTTCTTGGTATTAAGGATTGGAAAAAAAACTCTACTCGCGTAACATAAAAACAGAGAAATACAGAGTGAGGTTTTGAGAGAACAGCTTTTGTTTGGTGTGGGATTCGACGGGGATTTCAGGGTTGGACCTAGGAGAAGGGAAGGGCAGAGGTATTCGGAGGCTAGACAGTGTTGCAGTGGTTACCGGACGTTGGGAAGACGGCGACAAGTTTTGAGTCCAAAACTTCAGGCAAGTTCTTTTCTTCCTCCTTCCCGTTGGCCTGTGTTCTGTGCACCTAGACATACTCTAGGGTTCTAATGGATCAATAATTAAATTAAGCATGTTTTTATATGTCAATTTAACCTTATCTTTGCCTTGAATAAATTCGGTGATGGTTTTTTTAAAGTTCATTACAGTAGTTGTTTCCTAAGCATGATTTGTCTGTGGAACTTGTAGTTTTTATTTTTGATTTCAACTGTTGTAAACACTCCATGGGGATTATACTGGACATAGTTAGGACCCTTGGGAACAGTCTAAAACTAAATAGAACGGGTGGGAAGCGGCCGGCGTTGAAGAAGAAGGTCGCAGAAGTCACAGACGGCTCTCAGAGAGGGAGAAAGCCTGCTCCATGGAGGAAGGAGCCGGCTCCCCCCTAGTGTAGAGCCGGCTCTAGGAGGTGTAGATCCGGCTCTACCCAAGTAGAGCAGGCTCCAATAAAAATTGGAGCCGGCTCCCCCTTTGTTCATAACCTGTTCTCGCTCAGTTTGCTTCCGACAGGTGTTTAATGCACTGTTTGAAGCTGTTGTGTGTTGGAACTGTTTAAAAAAATATATTGGGACTTGCCATGGTGATTAAGAAGTTAACTTTGGGTATTAAGAGGTCTTTTAATTGATTAAAATTTACCTCTAAATTAACGGAACAAACTGTATAAAATTTATGCACATTGTACACGATTAAGGGATGGAAGAAGACTTAATTGCTCAAGCTTATTTTTGAGCATTCCAGTGAGATCTAATATGTTTATAAATTGTTCTAAATACATTATAGGGTCATTGATGTATCGAAGTTGACCTATGCATGCTTTGGAGGCTAATTGTTGAAATAGTAAATACTTTCTGCAATGATATGGATTATCGTTTGGATTTTTAATTGCTAGAACATCAAATATCTTCCTGCAATTATTTGGATAATGTTTTGGAATGTAATTTACTAAATTATGATTTCTATATTGTAATTGGCATTGATATGGAGGATTATATGCACCGGTATGGGACGGTGGCATACTAGGGATGGTTTAGCTTCAAAACGCTAAGACCTAACCTAATGGATTAATGGAATGGATTGTAAGATATCGAATCCTAATTGTGACTAAGTCAGATCAGCTGTAACCAAGTTGGATGACTTCCTGGATTAACGGATGGTAGTTAAGTCATATCCACTGAATAAGTTGAGTGACTAACTAGTTGGTTTATTGTAGGTCAGTTTAATAAATTGTTAAACTGCTTACCCTGGATTTGGACGGACTTTATATATATGTTTATGGTACCACGAGTTGAGCTTGAGTCTCAGACTTGTTGGTTAGGGTGCGTATATGCAGTGGATGCGTAGCTGGTTATAATAGGTTGAGGTGTACCCTGTTAGGTCTATGTACTCATGCCCACCTTTGGGTGCGTATTCGCATGTTGCCTTCTATTCAGGTTGAGACCCCTATTATAGACTAGTGAATGTCCCTTAGTGTGGATATATTTATACGTATGGACTAGATAGATATTGTGAGATGTCAACGGTGTATCTGCGTATCGGGTCACTGTATTGCAGTTAGATTAGAACTTGCTCGTGGGTCTAACCCACTCCTTTATTATTCTTTTCAGGTACAGGACGGTTCCAGCCTTAGAGCTTGATCGTGCTTGTCGAGGACAGTCTCACTTTCACCAGATTACGTAGGACTTTCCCCGATGTTTCTAGTATTATCTATTTTCAGTTTCAGTCTCAGTTGAATTTTTAGTGGTCCATCAGCGGATTCCCAAGTTGTAACTTTGAAGTTTTGAAGGATTGGAGTTTCAATTTTCAGTTACACATGGAGGATTTTATAATTATTATTTCTTGCAGTTTTATTCTATCTTTATTGTTCTTTTTGTCATATGTGTTCGTTTTAAAATACTTTAATTGTTTGATATTCCCTCGGGTTTGAGCCTGGGCCTGATCAACCCGTGTCTCGGATCCGAGGGGTATCACAGTTAGAACTTGCCTTTAGCTTTTCCCCGTCTCAATTCTCCGACGACACCTTTGTTTATCTCTCTGTTTCCTCCCAACTGCTCCAAAACTTCTCACCACCTTACTGTGTCGTAATGGTATTCTAAAACCCTAGGCAAACCCCTTAGATGAGTATATATAGGCAAACTAACCCTAGGCTCAAATAAAACCCTAATATAACTCACTCGGCCCATAAACAATCCTAGGTTATAATCCACTATCGGCAGAACTAAAAACTGTAAATCTAAACCTAATTAACTTAAACAATTAAACAAATAATGACATGCAATTTAAATAAATTCACATAATAACAAGTAATTCAAAAAAAATCACAAACATAATTAGGGCAAATACTTCAAGATACTTCAAGCAAGTTAGAAAAAATAACAATTAAATAAATAATTCACATAATAACAAGTTAGAAAAAATAACAAAGCATTTAAACAATTAAAAGCGAATTTAATTCAATTAAAGAAAATAAAAACTACAATTTAAACCAACCCACTCTGCAAATTCAAAATTTGACACCTAAGCACAAATCCACACAAATAAAATTAAATTAAATTCCAATCTTATCCTTTTGAAAACTAAGGGTATTACACTATGACCCGTTTAACCAGGAAAGGGATTAAGTTTGTGTGGAATGAAGCCTGTGAGTCATCTTTTCATGCGTTGAAGACAAGGTTGACTACGGCTCCAGTGTTGGTGATACCTGAGCGCGGCTTGGGTTATGTGATCTATTATGATGCTTCACGTGATAATTTAGGGTGTGTGTTAATGCAGGATGGTAGAGTAGTAGCTTATTGGTCTCGATAGTTGAAGAATTACGAGTACAACTACCCTACTCATGATTTGGAGTTAGCGGTAGTTGTATTTGCCTTGAAGTGTTGGAGACATTACTTGTATGGCGAGAGATTCGAGGTGTATTCGGATCATAAAAGTCTCAAGTACCTTTTCTCCCAAAAGGACTTGAACAATAGACAGAGAAGATGGGTTGAATTCTTGGAAGATTATAATTTTGACTTGCAGTATCATCCGGGCAAGGCAAATGTGGTAACAGATGCCTTAAGCCGAAAATCTCGTGGAACTTTGGCCTGTTTAGCTATTCGGAAGTGGAAGATGCTTAAGGATTTGGCAGAGATAGGATTGTATTATTTTGACGACGATGTTGACAGCGAGCCGGCATTCTTGTTTAGTCTTGTGGCTCAGCCTACTCTTGTTGTACGAGTGAGTGAGTCACAGAGACAGGACCCGGATTTAGATGTCATTCACACTTTGATCTCCAGTGGTGAAATAGTGAAAGATTGGGCCTTGTATACAGATGGGGGTCTACGGTTCAGGGGTTTGTTGGTGGTTCTTACAGTTTGTCGTGATGACGTCTTACAGGAGTTTCATACTTCCCGTTTTGCAGTTCATCCAGGTGGTACCAAGATGTATCATAATTTGAGACGTCAGTATTGGTGGAACGGGATAAAGAAAGATGTTGTACAGTTTGTGGCTAAATGCCTTACCTGTCAACAGGTGAAGGCCGAGCATCAGAGACCAGCCGGTTTGTTGCAGCCATTACCTGTAGCGCAATGGAAATAGGAGCATATTGCTATGGATTTTGTGACAGGTCTTCCAAGATCACGAAGGGGCAATGAGTCCGTATGGGTCATCATTGACAGATTGACCAAGATGGTTCACTTTTTGCCTATTAAGGCAATAGATGATGCAGAGAAGCTTGGTGTTCTTTATGTGAAAGAGATTGTAAGGTTACATGGAGTTCTTGTAACCATTGTGTCAGATAGGGATGCTAAGTTCACTTCGAAGTTCTGGGAAGGATTTCAAGTAGCGTTTGGCTCAGCGTTGCATCTGAGTACGGCATTCCATCCACAGACTGACGGTCAGTCGGAGCGGACTATCCAGATTTTGGAAGATATGCTTCGAGCATGTGTACTTGACTTGGGTGGTAGTTGGGAGGATCACCTTCCACTTATTGAGTTTGCCTACAACAACAATTATCAGACGAGCATTGAGATGGCTCCATTTGAGGCGTTGTATGGTAGACCTTGTAGGTCTCCTGTTTATTGGACTGAGGTGGGTGAGACCGCCGCCTTAGGACCCGACATAGTACTCGAGACTACTGAGAAGATTAAGCTGATCAGACAGAGGATACTTACAGCTCAGAGCCGACAGAAGAGTTTTGCGGATAAGCGGAGACGGTCGTTATCCTTTGAGGTGGGAGACCATGTTTTTCTACGGGTTTCTCCACGGAAAGGATTGATGAGATTCAGGAAAAGTAGCAAGTTGTCGCCACGATTCATCGGACCGTTTGAGATTTTGGACCGTGTAGGAGAGGTTGCCTACAAACTTGCTTTGCCACCACAGTTGGATAGGGTCCACAATGTTTTCCATGTATCGATGTTACGGAAGTACGAGCCAGATCCATCTCACATTTTGAATTGGGTTGATGTAGACATTGATGAGGATGTTTCCTACGAGGAAGGACCAATTCAGATTCTTGACACACAACAAAAGGTGTTGAGGAACAAGACGATACCAATGGTGAAAGTCCTTTGGAGACACCATGGAGTCGAGGAGGCTACTTGGGAGCTCGAACAGGAGGTTCGCTCCAAGTATCCAGAGTTGTTTTCTTCTCCAGGTATGTCTTGATTTCGGAGACGAAATCTTCTAAAGTTGGGGAGAATGTAATGTCTGTAAATTAAAAAGAAAAAGAAAAAGAGAAAAGAAAAGAATTTTTGGTGGGTCCCACCACTAAGCCTTAAGTGGCTAGAGACCATTTTTGGTCTCTCATTCTTTCTCTCTCCCCGTATCTATCTCTCTCTCTCAATTTTCTATTTCATTTTCTTCTTTTTTTTAACCCAATCTTTGAGGCAAGATTTCTTCTTCGTTACTTGGCGGATTTAGGTGCCGTTTGAGGCAAAACGACGAACACGACGAGCTCTACGTGCTAGTACCAAAAATTCCAACTTTTGGTCCTCTTTGGGAGCTCGAATTTAATAACCCATTTCTAAGGATTTTGCTCATTTTGAGGTAGGGGCATCTTAATCCACTCCTTTCTTGTTCTATTGTGAATTACACCTCCTTGTTGTGTCAAACATGTTTAATTGGGAGTTAATTGTATCTATGATTGTATGAATGATGTCTATAGAATTTTTAAGAGCTTGATTATGACTTGTTTCATGTGTAAAGTATGTTTAGATGTTGTTTTATCATGCCCACTATGTGTTAACATGCTGAAAATGACTAATGAGAACATATTTATTTAGATTGTGCCAAATTTCTCATTGTCATAATATTGAGATTATATGTACATCCATGCATATGTCATTGGGATGCATGAAATGGGAGAATTTGTCTTGAAATAAAAATTGGGGAAATTTTGGGAGAAGAGTTTTGTCAAATAATTTTGATAAATCCGGTCGCTGCGGGGTTACCAACGGGCCTGAGGTTAATATAGCCTAGAAGGGACTAGGGAGTCGCCCTAGCGTGGTTGAGCTGTTCGGGCCCCTCGATGACGCTGCGGGGTTACCAAAGGTCTAGGGACGATTGCCAATTCTCCTCTCGTGTCGCGGCGGGGTTACCAAAGGGCAGGCTGTATTAACATTTGAAAGTAATAGTTTGGTGAATGAAAATGGGGAGTGGCATTAGCATGCATTGCATTTCATTGCACTGCATGGTTTATAATTGGAATTGACGTGCATATTGTTTTAATTCCCTATATTGCATGATTCCTATTTCCCATTGGCCTATGCTTTGTTTGGATTCACAAGGACACAAGAATTGTGTCTTAAGTGTCACCTATTGAGCTTTATGCTCACCCTACTATTTATATTATTTTTTTCAGGTCTTGGAAATGAACCGGTGGACGACAATCCACCTCAAGCTTGAAAGTTGTTAGAAGGTTGTTTGTTATTTTGTATTTTGACCGTTTTATGTATATTCATAGTTGTGGGGATGTAACTAAGTTAGTATTCATGGCCTTATAACTTAAGAACAAACTTATCTTTTGTTTGATGTAAATGAAACTAACGGAATTATGGTATAAGTTTCCATACAATTGTATCATGTAACGTTGTAATACAGGGATTTTAAATCTTAACCATGTATTTTGGGACTATAATTATGATAATTTAGATTAATTGGTGTGTGGATGTTCCACCATGAGAGGAACTATGTTGAAGTATAATGAACAGATGAATGGGATGCTGGATGATATTATGTGTTTTGTGTATTAGGACAGGTTGTTGAAGGTCCATTTTTAGGGGAGATTATGCCGAATTTTTTTTAAATTTTGGCAACAGCTAGGGTCGTTACAGTGATAATTTGAGATGACGGTAGTGATAGGATAGGAAGTGTTTAATAAAACACTTCCTAGTTCACAATTATTATTATTATTATTATTATTATTATTATTATATATATATATATATATATATTATTTTTTACAATTTTCTAGTTCGCAATTCGAGATGACGGTAGTGATAGGAAGTGTTTTATGTGATTCATCATGAATTCCAGGTGGTCATCATTCTTCTTGTCTTGACTTTATATGGGTTTGACTAAAAACTAGTCTAATGTCTAAGGCTCCCTTTACTTTAGGGTCGAAAATAGTGACATCTCTGTGTTACAATACAACAATATTACTATTATGCCAAGTCGAGCCCTCAAAACACACTCCCGAAACATTAAAATTGTCGGTCTTCACTGTGATTGCATGAGATAATTTTTCATTGAGTCTGCACCAACTTTCCTTAGATGATCTCTCACTTTCCTGCTTAATTTTAAATTTTGTCTTTGTGAAAATTTTGTCAATATTTAAAAATAAAAGAAATTTAGTTCAAACTCCCAATCAACATTCATGTTTTTTATATACTAACAATTAACTTAAAAGAAGCTATTTCTCAAATACGAACAAATGGCCCAGCGGTATCACCCTTTTCTTTCTAAAGAGGAGGTCGGGGGTTCAAACCACGGTATGCGTATTTACTTTAACTAATATACGAGGTCAATTCTACTTATCATATGTTGACATCAATTAAAATTCAAGCAATTAATTTTTTCAAAAAATATGACTTAACCAGCATGTAAATTTCAAATCAAAATTTAGAGACGCATAATCACTTGTTGAATATGATTGAATCTCGTTTGTATATATACAAGACACAAATACAGTTTGGTTTTAGTATTTTCTTTGTAAAAAATAATTATAAAAAAGAAAAAACCTTGCACATTGCATGAGGTTGTCCCAAGACTCCCAATGGTTAGATAGGTGAGTGCAACTGTAAAAAGTTGTCGGAATATTGTCATTGCAAAAACCACTTTACATATTAGTTTTTTTCGTGACCCAAAAAAAAAAAAAAATTCTGATTATATACATGAAAAAGAAAAGAAAAGAAATTTGGGACGTTTGCAAAATCAGTTAATCATAAAGTTTAGAAAACAGCTTTTCGCGCCAAGGGAAGTTGTGAATTTACTAATCAGTCCCATAATAGAAAAGGGAAACCAACTTCTCTAACTGAAATAACGGTCAATCAACTGTTGTCAAATATGCAACCCAAAATTTAAAGGGTCACAGCCCATCCAGTGCTCCTCAAGCTCCACCACGATAATGCACAGAGACACACATGAGCATCAAAACATGGAAGTGGTGTATGTCTTTAGCACAACGCTGCACCAAAATGGCCCAACTCAAGGCCATCCAAGCCATCTTCATCACGCACGGCCTCCACCACAACAACTATGCCATCAGCAAGCTCCTCGAGTTTTGCGCCCTCTCCGACTCCGGCAGTCTCTCCTACGCCTCCCTCATCTTCACCCAAATCCATTCCCCCAATTCATTTATCTACAACACTCTCATCAGAGCCTATTCTCGCAGTTCTCAGCCCTACTTGGCTCTGCATTACTTCCATCTCATGTTGCGCAACGACTCTCCGTGTCCCGATCACCACACGTTTCCGTTCGTTCTCATTGCTTGTGCTAACGCATCGCGGGTGTTTCTGGGTAGGCAAATCCACAATTGGGTGGTTAAAAATGGTTTGGCTTTGTCGGATGGTCATGTACGGACCGCATTAATCAGGTTTTATGTTGAGTGTAAAGCTTTGGATGATGCCCGGAAGGTGTTTGATGAAATATCTAACTTAGATGTTGTTCAGTGTAACGTTCTTATAAGTGGGTATCTACAATTTGGTTTGGCTTCGGAGGCATTGAATGTTTTTCGGGATATGATGTTGTGTGAAGTAATGCCTGATGAATTTTGTGCGACTACTGGGCTTACGGCTTGTGCTCGTTTAGGGGCTCTTAAGCAAGGGAGGTGGATTCATGAGTATGTTAAGAAGAGGAAGGGGCTGGAATCAGATGTGTTTGTTGGAACAGCACTTGTTGATATGTATGCCAAGTGTGGGTGCATTGACATGGCTTTGGAGGTTTTTGAACGGATGCCTAAAAGGAATGTGTTTTCGTGGGCGGCAATAATTGGAGGATTTGCTGTTTATGGGTATGCAAGAGAAGCAATTCATTTCTTGGAGAGGATGCAGGTGGAAGACAGGCTTAGGCCTGATGGGATTGTCCTTCTTGGGGTTTTTGTACACATGCAGGGCTTCAAAAAGAAGGTCAATTTATTTTAGACAACATGGAAATTGAATATGGTGTTTTACCTCAACATGAGCATTATAGTTGCATGGTGGACTTGCTCTGCAGGGCAGGTCAATTAGATGCAGCACTTCATCTCATAAAAAAGATGCCTATGAAAGCTCTTGCTTCTGTCTGGGGTGCCTTATTGAGTGGTTGCCGAATCCATAATAACGTTGATCTCGCAGAGCTTGCTGTCAAAGAGCTTCTATTGATAGTAACTGATGATAGAGCTGAAGCCGATGGAATTTATGTTCAGTTATCAAACATTTATTTAGCTGCACAAAGGTGTGAAGATGCAGGTCGGATACGCATGATAATTAGTAATAAAGGGCTCAAGAAAACACCAGGATGCAGTACAATAGAAGTCGATGGGGAGGTAAATGAATTTGTCTCGGGAGATGTCTCACACCCATACAGAGCACAAATACATGCTATGCTTGATCTAATGTCCCTCGACTTAATTCACCACCCTTCGGAGGATCTGAATATCTACTGCAGCAAGAATTGCAACTTACAACTTCGTTCACTATTGCAAAGCAGTTAATGGCTTGTGTAAGTTCTCTGAAGAAGTGCTTGACCAATGGACCTTAAAAGCTTGTCTTGCCATATGTCAGTTATTCTTTCGCTATCAACTTCCACCAATGATGCACAGATCGCTATTGTATCATGAACTTGAACTGTTAGTCTTGGCACTAAATCATTGGGATGAAGCAACAGAGGTACTTAATTTGTTCCTTCGAAGAATTCTGCTACACATGCTCTAGAAACTATTCATATTTTTACCAACATTTTTTGGTGCATTGACCACTTGAGCAGAGAGCTAAAATAAAATATTTTCATTGCAGCTTCATTTCATTATTGTCTTCCCCAAAAGCATGGCCTGCTTTTGGTGACATGTTTCAATAGTACAAGTTCACCCACAAACTACTATGTCACACTTACACAGATGAATTATCTGCTATAATATCTCTAGTTGAAAATATTTGATAGTTCATGCTGCTCTATGTTCTAGTCATCTGTTCTTCAATTAGAACCATTTGAACTTTTTTTTTCTTAAATATTTTTTGTTGTCGATAGCTTCACCCTTGTAGTCCCCAAGTGTTGCTTTGCAACATGTCAAAAAAGGTTAGCAGCCTGCATAGAGAATGTCGTGTATGTAAATAAACAGGGATAATTTTGGGTATCAATTTGGAATCAATCTAGTCGGAATGTCTTAACTTTCCAAATTCTGAAAATTCCAAGATATTCCATTAGAACACAACAAAAATTAATGAATAAAGAAGTAAAAATATTGGTTCTAATTTCAAATCTTGAAAAAAGATGTTAAGAATTTACTTGAAAATTTGAGTTTGTTCAGCTAAAGAGGTATACTGCCTAGTCCTAACCTGACAAATGAATAATGGTGTCCCTTCACAATATTGGGTGAGAGGCTATAGGGATGGAAACATGTTTCTGGAGCTGGAATGAAGAGTTCCAATGCTGATTATCCTTCAAAAGGAAATTCTGTCATTGTCCGCAAGGCCTGATGATGGTATAATATATGTGCACTCGATGAGGCCTGCACTATATATTGTCTTCGAAAATTTCTTGCCTGCATGTTATTCCTTTGGATGTGGTCGTTCCCCCAACGACCATAGTTCACTAGATATGCATGTATTTTGTTCCTCAAGCTGTTGTATGAATATGTGCTCAAAGCCACAGTGGAGATGGACAATTTTCAATTTTTTTTTTTTTAATTTCTATTTCCATAATTTGCACTTCTCTGTAGAATACTAGTGACACGGGACAAATATTGTTTAGATACCGAACTGAAATAGAATCAGAAAGAAAGTAGGGAATGAGAATGAGAAGATGAGATGAGGTTAGATGAAAGATGTGAGAAGACAGATGAAGGGGATGAGAAGATAGATTGAAGGGGTAAGCTGGAAAGACTGAGGGATTGAGAGAAGCATGAACATTAGGGAGAAGAAGAGGGAGAGTTCTAAAACTCACAATATTATTCAACAATCCAAAGCTGAAAAACTTTGTTACATTTCTGCCTTTATATAGGCAAAATTATTACCAAACACTAAAAACCCTAAAAATAGGAAAATAATGAAAAACAACCTAAAACTGAACTACCAAAAATAATAATAGGCATAAGTAAAAAACCTTAATTTACATCAATTCCTAATTTCATTTATCTTTGCCCCCTCTCCAAAAGTAGAGGCGGAACACGTGCCACTCATCCATTGAAAATATCCATTAAAAATCATAGCTCATTCTCCATCAACTAGTTTGTCTTTAGATCGCTCCTGATAATATTCATTTCTTTCTTCCACCTTTTTTTTCCAGTACACATGTTCTTCCCTCTGACCGAAGTAATCTATAAATTGGGAAAATAAAAGAAACAGTGCATTTATGTCATAGTTGAAGCACAATGCTCAAGTCTCTCTGCCAAGAATGTCAAATGAATTGGAGAACTTGGACATAAGATACCTTGTCCCTGTACATTTTGTAACTCTTTCCAAATTCATAGATTCAACACCTATCAGCAATATCTACATTTTCTTCTGGAAAAATAAATGAAGATTTGTGCTAACTCCAATATGCTGTTTCCATTATTTTAACAGCCAAAATGCAAAGCCTTATCCAGCTCAAATGCCATATCAATAACCAGCATTTTCAACGAGGGTGAAAGGTTAAATTTTCTCCTCGGTGAGGTAATCTCTGTATTAGTCTTTCTAAGCCAAAGAATTCAAAATTGAGTGTTGAAAACTTTTAAAAATAAATAAATAAAAAGACAGTTTTTCAATATATACAGCCTGTTGACAATCAAAAAATTTATCATAATCAAACACTAACTGAGAAAAATATAGATTACATTCACCATGTCCCATATAGATTGATATGGGAATCTGATATAAGAAGCTGCAGTGGTATTATCTCTGGGTAGGAACAGTTTGCTGAATCCCTGCAATGACTAAAGAAAGCCATCACAGTTTGAGTGCTCAATGTGATGATACTGCTCTCACTAGTTGATCAAATGATGAAGCACAATCACTCCAAGTATGATCGACTTTGAAGTACAGGTAGGGCAAGGAGATTGAAGTAGGTTGCTATGGCTCGGGCCAGTGTTGGAACACTTTTGCTGTTGCCAGGTTCATGTTGAAGGAGTCTCTGGACAAAAATCTTTTGCCACTGGTAATAAAAAAGCACAGACAAGATCAGCTTTTTAAACCAACAAATACTAACAAAGTGGAAGACATATGATTCAAGATCAACTTGACAATTTCAAAAGATGCAAAAAGTTGAGGTGACAAAGGGGCTGTACAGTAAAAACAACATCATATGCTGAAGGAGACAAGAGAGAAGGATGAAGAGATAAAATATAGGAAGTGCTAAACTCATGGCAACAAAGCTTCAAACTCTGATGATCAGCAAAGCCGCCCTTATTGTTGGGTTTTTGACTTGTTGACACAAGGGTAATTTTCCACGTGGTCGTATCCTTAGCAGGACATCACGGTACTATATTGCATAGTACGACTCACAGCACACACGTGTGATCACGCACACGTTTGTACATTGTAACCTGTCCGATGCAGTATTGTACTGCATTAGACGACTCACAGTGCACATACGTGTGATCGTGCTTGCGTTTGTGCATTGTGAGCCATCTGATGCAATACAAACTGTACTGCATTTGATCTCAACACAATTTTTCACACATATTTAGCTCAGTTGCGCATAACATTTTAAAAAATATGGCAGTGTTCCTTTAGAAATTTTTGAAGATGCAATCTTGAACACCAACACAGGCCAATCCCTTTGGTGCCACCCCTTTACTATTATAGTATTGTTATAGGTAGGAGATAATGAAAGATCATGATCAAGTATAGTGTTTTAGACAATACCATTCAAACCTAATAGTTTAACCAAAAAGGTTAGTCAAGGAATTTCTAACATCAAGAAAGTCGAAAAAAATTGACCTTGTGAAGAAGGAGGGACTACGACCACACGCAAGGTTGCATTGTTAGGAGGAAGAGCTAAACGAAGGGGATAGAGCTGTCCATTCAATGGATTGCGATTACACAATATTATTTTCTCCAAACCCGTCTCTTCCTCCAACTTTTGAGTCAATTCTGCCAATCCATGGCCCTTGAAATTGAGCGAAAGCTCTTCTTTTCCATCAGCAACATCTCCATTGTCATCAACAACACTGTAATGAACAATCCGGCCTTCAGACTTCACCGGTGAACCACTAAACGAATCGCCTGACTGCATAGCAAGAGACACAATAGCCCAAATACCCATTTCAATTTCAATAACATCACCCACCTAATAAAAGCTGGTATCAAAATTCAAACCAAAGAAAATGCAAATAAACCTCAAGTCTGGACATTCTAGGTGCTCTAAGATGAAATGAACCGGAGTCTGATTCTGAATCAAAAGAATCATGTCGAGGTACCTGAGGCGCCCGTTTTGGCTCATCCGGCAACTTAGGCTGCAATAGAAAGATACCCATTTCAGTTCCCGTAGCATCAAACACAAACAAAACTCAAGAATTCGGATCCCCTCATGTGGAGGGAATTCTGTGCGCCCATCCTACATCACAAGTATCGTAATGCAACACCACAAAAAAATGATATAATGTAGTTGTTTCATAATGATATGAAGCTGTTACATAAGCGATATAAAGGTACAGGATAGAAACAACGGTACAAAAGAGGATCCTGGTTCAAAACTCAAGCCATAGAAAATGAAACCATACCTCGACTTTGGGCAATCTCGATAATCTATGATTATTAGAGGTCAAGCTTGATTCTGAATCCAAAGAACCAGCACGTGCAATCGGTTTGTCCTTATAAGCAACGGAACTTGATTCTGTATCCGAATAACCACCTCGTGACACCGGTTTGTGCTTATAAGCGGCCGTGTTTGATTCTACATCCATAGAACCAGCTCTTGCCACCGGTTTGTGGCTATAAGCAGCTGAGCTCGATTCTGAATCCACAGAACCAGCTCGTGACACTGGTTTGTGCTCCGGTTTGCGCTCTGGTTTGCTCTGTGGTGGCTCTGTCCTTGCCTCAATAACATCAACATCCCACAAAATCCAATCCATGTGCCTATAAGGAATGTCATGCGTTATAGAGTTTCTCATCGGAGGCAAACCCCCATTTGCTCGTAGATAGTTGCCGCCGACAGGCGATCTGAGCTTGACCTGAGGCCCATCTTTTATTGGCACCCAATCAACCGATGAGTTCAATTTTCTCGGCATAGTTTGCAGGACCTTTCGGCCTGTTACGCCGAGAAGGAACTCCTCGTCGCAGGCCGTGAGGTATTTGCCATAACAACTCCTCAAACGTATCACATTGTTGGAATTGACAAATTCGACTGCCCATTTCGCGTTCTTGATCGTGCCATGCCGGTCTTGGGTGACCGATTCTTGGTCGTCCTCAGCTACTAGGTACTTGCCATGGTGGCTCCGGAGTCTGACACTCTTGGCTTTGCGGAAGAAATCCATTCCACTCTGAAATCAAACCAACAAAAACAAATCAGATCATTAAATAATGTTGCAATGTAGCTGAAATATGTGTTTGGTGAACCAAATTAATCAAAACTACAAGCAATGCAAGCAAAATGAGGTATACGTGGTACGGGATAATGGCAATTATGATGATGAGATCAAGGTATAAGTTGATTTCAGAGAGAGAAGATAGAGAGATTTGCAGAGGTTGGGGGATTGGGACAAGAGGGAGGACGGTAGAGGTTGGTGTTTGATTTTTCGATTTTGGATTCAGTTGTAAACCAACGGTTGAAGTGACAAATTAAATGACGGTTGAGAACTACAACGTTATATGCGTTGCTGGATGTATCTCTAACATAGTAACATCACGAATTCAACGTTGTCGTTGTTTAGTCAGCCACACAGTCACAGGGGTCCCACTAGCTTGTCAATTCGAACTCTAAATTTGGACATTTTGAATTTGAGTCAAGACTTACAAATACATATAATATACTGAATTCTTATCTTAAAATAAATACTCAACTAATCACCTAAGATGAATGTTTAGTGAGTAGATTGGTTAAGACATTTTGCATGAATGATTTATTCAATGATTTAAAGTGGTTAAAGATACTTATTACAAGAGATGTTGACTTTGCTGTGATCATATCCATGTTTTGTTAAAATTGGACCTATTTAGCATGCGCGCATTTTATTTTTGGCTAAAATAAAAACAGTATTTTTGTTGTAAGAGTGTTTTGAAAAAAAATTCAAAGCACGTTTGAGAAAAAAATTTAGGCGTTTTATTTTTGCCTCGTGCTGTACTACCATTATGATTTTGGGCCATGAACAATTGTCAAAACAAAAAAAACAACATTGTAGTGTTTTGGTTTTGGGTCATGGTTCACTAAATGTTTTAGCATCGACTAAAATAAAACAAAATCGCCCCAAATATGCTTTTGTTGTCAAAATCAACACCATAACAGTCCAAAAAAAAAAAATACATCATAAACAAAATGCATGCTAAACGGAACCGTAATCTCTTGTACAACTTTGATCATTTACCAATGTTAGAATGCTAAAATAAAATGAGAAAAATGTAATATTATGTTTGAGAATATCAAATTAAAATTAAGTCTTCAAATTAATATAGGAAAGAAATTCAATTTAAACTATGAACTAAATTTTTTCTATTTTAAATGAAAGACTCCAATTTAGTGCTTTTAAATATAGCTAAATGTAAAGCAAATGTCAATTAGTAGTCTTACCGCCAAACAAGCTAGGTGTAGAAGTTTCAGTTGAAAAAAGTTACCTCACTTTCAGACACGTGTCCAGAGCTGCCGGAGACGATCAACGGCGAACCATTTATTGGAGAATCGGTATAATCATCAGCCAACGAAGAAAAACTGGACGACGGCGAAAAGCTGGAGGCGGGCGACATGTAAGTCGACACGGGCTCGGATTCGGATACTGTTATATCCACCACATCCACTCCCCACAAAACCCAGTCTTGAGTTGCAGTTCTATTCGGAACATCATGTGTTATGGAGTTTCTCCAAGGCGGTGTACCGCCATTAGCCCTCAAGAACTTCCCGTCTCGACTCAGAAGCTTCACTTTAAACCCTTCCTTTATAGGCTCCCATTCAATGGCGTTGTCCATTTTGGTAGCCGGATTTGTCTGGAGGACCTTTTTTCCAGTCCAGCCGAGGAGGAATGGCTCGTCGGTGGCGGTGAGGTACTTGCCATGGCAGCTCTTGAGGCGGATGGCATTGTTCTTTCCTTCTACGAACTCAACTGTCCACCGAGCATTACGTGAAGTGGCGCCATTCCGGCTTTGCCGGACGGTTTCTTCGTCGTCGTCGGCGAGTAGGTACTTGCCCAGGTGGCTTTGAAGTCTAACTGCTTTGGCTTTGTCAAAGAATTCCATACCATTCTGCATTGAGAAGCTGAAAGTAAATCAATTCATGCTTTGTTGGGTTGCATGAATTTAGTGACTTGAAGAAAACTTAGTTCATTTACGTCAATACTGTATAACAATTAATCAATTTTGAGCAAGATTGAAATTAGTTTGTTAAGAAGCAAATGTAAAAGCGAATAGGGGAATTATAGCATAGGATCGACTCTAAAAACATTATATTCCTTTTGTTACAAAAAAAAAAAAAAAAAAACAAAATTTGTTCATTTTTTTGTTCCAAAATAATAGTCAAAGTACTACTTTTTGTAATATTACCAATATAACACTTCTTGCATTGAACCTCTGAAAAATAAATCATCCGTGTGAAACATTATAAATACTTTGATAATTCCATCACAATCAATACAATAAAAAAAATATTAAAACTCATCATTTTAAAAAGCTAAGCTCTAAAACATGAATACATAATTTGAAACAAAGGGTGTACATATGGTCAACGCCCTTTGTACAATATGAGTTAAACTAGGACATAACTCTAAAATCATAATCCTAAGTGGAAAAAGCTAGTGAAAAAGATTTGAGTCCTGAAGCCTCGTTAAGCTTCAGGTCTCAAATTCGATACCTTTTAAGTGCGAATAATTTTTTGAGATCACAATTACGAATATAGTGAATTTTACTCAATTCGTGTGAGTAATTAGTTGTGACAAAATCTTGACTGTCCCTATTATCGAAATAAAAAAAACTCTAAAATGATATATAAAAACCTTAGTAAAATTAAGTTTGTAGTATAACAATGTGACACCTCTTTTTATAAAACACTGCTTTCCATGTCAAGATATGCATCAGATCAACTAAACTCAAAAAAACACGCTACATTTCTATATGAATTACTTTATCACATTTCAACACTTATATATATATATATATATATATATATATATATTCACACGCAAGGGTCCGCAGCCAAGTTGTGTCTGTCGACTTGGTCAAAGTTTGGTTAAGCTCATTTCTTTATTCATAACTCTATTATGCACACGAAATCTCATTCCTTATCATATTGCCAATTTTCATCTTATAAATTTTTTTTAAATAAAAGTAAAAATTTGATGTGAACACTATAGTCTTTATGAAATAAGAAGAAGAATGATAATGATTGTGAACGGAAAATACCTGTCTTCCCGATGAATGTTTGGACGCACCGGAGTCCATGGACGGTGATCGGGTGTTAAAACCTGCAACATCATCCAGCGCCGATGAAAAGCTCAACGCCGGCGTCCACGGACAAGACAACGAGTCTTGACTCGACAGCGAGTCATATGAGTCCAACGTAGATATTTCTACCATTTCCACTTCCCACAAAACCCAATCTTGCGTTGCAGTTGTGTAAGGAACATCATGAGTGACCGAGTTTCTCCAAGGTGGTGTCCCCCAGTTGGCGCGCAAGAACTTCCCCCCTCCTTTCGTCCTCAGCTTCACAAGTGACCCTTCCTTTATAGGCTCCCATTCAATTGAACCATCCTTCATCGTCGCCGGAGTAGTCTGGAGCACCTTCTTTCCGGTCCATCCGAGAAGGAAGTCCTCGTCGGAGGCCGTGAGGTACTTCCCATGGCAGCTCTTGAGGCGGATGACGTGGCTCTTCCCCTCAACGATCTCCACCGTCCATCTGGCTTTGTGTGTGGAGCTATTCCGGCTCTGCCGGACGGTTTCTTCGTCCTCGTCGGCAACTAGATACTTGTCGAGATGGCTTCGGAGTCGAACAGCTTTGGCTTTGTTAAAGAATTCCATGCTTGAAAGGCCTAAATTTGTTGGGTTGTTAATGTTTTTTCTCAATTGGTTTTGCTTGATTTAAAGGACTTGAGTACATGGGTTGACTACATATGAAGCTTCTTAGATGCATGTGCTTAATTGTTGACTTTAATTTGAGACTAAAGTTGATTATGTGCAAGTTGGATAGTTTGATTTGGCAATTAAGAGGAATGATTTTTCCAATTAAGTGAACTAACTCAATGTGGGTTCACTTTAAATATATAATTAACTCATTCAACGTATCAAGTTGACGACTGGGACTCTTCATTACACGGTTCATTGTATACCATTTCAAGTGAAATATACACCTGTTTGGAAGTATTCCTGATCCCATTGAAAACGAGTGGGTCCAATAATTCAATGAGATAGTTGTTGAATCATACACATAGTTTTATTGAGGTAATTATCTTGACTGAGTTAATAGTCTCTCCTGCGAGTCTCCAAATCAATGACTATGAAAGTAACATAATGGAACTAGGATGACATTGGATTCTTTTCTATCAGGTGCCTTTAGATCACAAAAACAATAATTTCACGGTTATTAGCACAATAATTTTGTTTCATAGAATCATAATGTTACGTATGGTGATATAATTGTTACATTGTGATGCAATGTTTAATAATTGAAATATACTATACCCGATTGTCGTGTTAGTTGGGGAGTTATAAATTTTAATATATTTTTTAATTTTTCTTACTCCTAACGTATTTAAAATATTAAGATAACTTCTATTTGTGATGCCCACTTATGATACCCCCGTTATAAAGTAGGTAGGTTGTGTGACCATTGCTAATTTAGTAAACAAGTGTGAACACGAATCATCTACTTCTATCATCTTTAGTTTGAGCTCATCCAATTCTATCGGTTTTTCCAACATGATTGCGTGACATTAAAGTTAGTTGTTACACGGTGGTACTATGATGTACAGAACATTAATGTCACATGCCTGCATTGATATGAAGCTTCCAATTGAACTATATTTGAATTATAGTATTATCTAAATATTTTTTTTTTAATGAATAGTGATACTTACACCGAAAATTTGTAGTTAAATTGTCTAATCAAATAATTTTTAATGAACTACTTATACCAGATACAACTAAGTAGAAATCTCCACTTTCTTATTTGTTGCATAAATTAAAATAATAAGTCTAGCAATTCACTGCAATTATTCGGTATAAAAGTCATTTCCTTTTCTAATTGATGCATGTATGAAATCAATAACAAGTCGTATTTGATTATTTCTTTTTAGGGAGGCGCAATCATACGTTCCATGTATACCGAAAAATTTAAAATAAAAAAAATTACCAAATCAATGGCTATGAAAGTAACATAATGGTACTAGGATGACACTCGAATTCTTTTCTGTGCCTTTACATCACAAAAGCAACAGTTTTACGATTACTACCACAATAATTTTATTCTTTAGAATCTTAAAATTACGTTTCGTGATATAATCGTGCATTGTGATGCAATGTGTTACATTATTAATTCTGTTTAAGAATTAAAATATACTACCCGATAGTCATCGTGTGAGTTGGGAAGTTCTAAATTTGACTACGTTTTTTAATTTTTCTTACTCCTAACGATTTAAAATATTAAGATGGCTTCTATTTGTGACGCCCACTTATAATACCCCCATTATAAAGTAGATTGTGTGACCGTTACTAATTTAGTAAACAACAAGTGTGAACACAAGTCACTTCTTCAATCATCTTTAGTTGAGCTTATCCAATTCCATCGGTCTTTCCAACAGTTGTTACGTGGTAGTACTATGATGTAAAGAACACTAATGTCACGGGCCTACATTGATATGGACCTTCCAATTGAACCATATTAGAATTACAATGCTATCTCAATCTATTTTTCTAATTGATGTTTTTATGAAATCAATAGCAGGTCTTGATTACTTCATCCGTTCTAATTTAAGTGTCATTTATTAAGAATAGTAATTTTTAAGAAAATATATGAGAGATATATTGTCTGACTAAAAATTTATTAATTTGTTCTTTTAAGTTTTGAATATTCAAGTTTAAAATTTTAAACTCAAAAGACATATTTAGAAAGATGTAAAATATATTATTTGAAAAGAGAAAGTGGACATTTATTTTGAAAAAAAAAAAAAAAAAAAAAACATGACACTTATTTTAAGAGAGAGAGAGGGAGTATTTTTTTTAGGGACTCGAAATCTCTTGTTCCACGTATATCGAAATCTTTTGATAAATACGTATGAATCCAACTTTCAATTCATCAACAGTTGAGTTCTTGTTTGTTAGTATGTCATTTCTCATAAATGAGACATTTAGTTCGTTTATAACTTTAAAAACAATTATCAAGAATTCATAAAATATGAGTCTATTTGGTTTGTAACTCTATAAACAGACCTCCATAACTCATAAAATATAAAACTATTCTAACATAATAATTTTTTAGAGTTATCTAAAAACAGACATTTTTATGATTGAGTTTTCAGAAAAATGAACTAAACAAAAGTTTTTTTTTTTTTTTTTTGGTACAATTTTCTCTTTTCAAATTTATAAAAATAAAAAATTATTTTCATAATTACAAACCAAACAGATCTTATTTTTTTCGAAATTCATATTTCTTTTGACCATTACTTTCCTTTAACATTTCAATTTAGAAGGCCCTAGGATTGAGACTTTGAGCTCAGCTAGGCCCAACCTTAATTATGAATGCAACTTCTTTGAAATTGGGCCAGAATGATCATACAAACCAAGACTAGTTTTGTCGGTAATCAAATCCTTCAATGCCAAGGAAGACGTCCCAGTAATTACTTCCAAGGAATTCTTAGCCTTTTGCACCTTTCTGTATATTCCAACACTTTGAATCCCAAAAATTCTTTTTATTTGATAATTTTTAGTGTTTGTGGATCATCTTTTTCTTCTAGACGAAAATCAAATGGAGTTTCTAGAACTGTTTTTGTTCAAAGAGACAAAAAGTTTTAGAATTGTATTTATTGAAAAGTATTATAGATATACATTAAGATTATATTTGGTACAGTGAAAAAAAACAAAAACAAAAACAAAAAAAGAGGGAAAGAAAAAAAATACAAAACAAAAAAAATGATATTGTTAATCACTTGTTGTGTTTGATTCATTAGTAAAGAAAAAAAATGAAATTATGGAAATCATGTTTTTAGAAGGAAAATAAAAACTATTTTAATACATTTACTATCAATATCATTTTTCATAGACACTGTCTTTTATAAAAGTAAGGGCAAATTCGATATTAACAAAGTTTCATAAAAAATATTAGTATTTTTTTTTGCCTTTCCTTCCATTTTTTTCCCATTGCCTAATTTGTATACTTTCAAACCCCTACATTTTCTTTCTTTTCCTTTAAAAAACTATACCAATTAAACATACTATTTCATTTCCTTCCGTTTCCTCTCATATTTTGGGGCATTACAAAATTTACATTTCATACCTAATTTGTATCCTTTCAAATCCCTTCGTTCTTCATTACCACGTTTTTTTTTTCCCTTCTTTACCCTCCAACCAAACTAGACCTGTTGACCCTAAAATCGACTCCTAAGATCCGATCTTAATTTGATGTGTTGCGGGCGTGCCAGAACCAAATATATGGTTCAAATGTGATTTGTCAACTTGCAGTCTCTTTTGAAAGGTTAACTTTCAGGCGATTACAGGAGGAAGAGAACAAGTATACTCCTTGATGAGTTCTAATTGCCTTAGTTAAAAGGACTTTATAGTGAATAATTTATAGTAAATAATGATAGAATAGAAATGGGAGAGAAATAGATATAGAAAGTGACAGGGAGAAGAGATAGAGAGACAGAGATATAGCAAGGATGCTATTTGGGGAAAGTGGTTGAGAAAGTAAACAAATAAATATAATGATTCTGAGGGTGCTGAACCTCTTGCACAGCGTGCCTCTCTGTTTATTTATACAATAAATGGTAAAATAAATTCCTAAATACAAACATCTAGTTATATTATAATACAACCACATAATTATTCAAATTAAACTAATCCTAACTAAATACTAATTCAAAAATCAAGTAAACACATAAATCCTATCTAACATAAAGTTTAAAAACTTTCTATCCATGTAGCATCCTTGCATATAGCGTTATTTTGTATGAAAGCTGCCACGTCACTGTTCATGTATAGCACTAATAGATTTTATTCCAACTAAAATGCTATTCCAAACCACCTTCAATCCAATCACCTTCCATAACCCAAATATCCTTCTCGGCCCAAACTCCTAACACATCATCACTGACCAGGCTTTATGTTCTTGACCCATATTACCATATCATTGATAACCAAGTCTAATGGAAGCCTAAACCCAATTACCAAAATGGGTGTCAACAAGACCTAAGTTTTGGTCACATCTAGTTTCAATCTAAGTCACATAGAACAAGAACAAGAGCGAAAGTAAATTTGAAAGCTGAGCCACTACAACAGATTAGGTTTTTGTCGGTGTTCTTTAAAGGCGCTGGTGACTGGTGTAGGTTAGGTGTATATTTTAGCCGGCGTTTGCTAAAGAAATGCTACTATCTTAAAGCATCTCCAATGCTCTTTAATTTTGAGCTTTCAAACTCATAATTTGAGAGATGTATAGAAAAAGTTACTCCAATGACCTTTCATTTGGTCCCCCCCACACACACAATAATATATGAATTTCCGAAAAAGAAAAAAAAAATTATATAACAATATAATCAAATATATAAATTTATACATATATATATATATATTTTGGTCCTTTTTAATCAGATATTTTAGATTTTTGTTTCTTTTTAATTAGGTTTAATTTTAGTTTTCTTTTGATGTCTATAACTTGACTTGGAATGTACCTAATATTAATATTATTGGTACAAATATGAATAGGGAGAATGATAATTAAAAAAAAATGATAGTTGTGTCAAAAATAGTATTTTACATTAAATGCACTATAAGAACAAAATTACTAAAATATAACATTTTGACATTATATTCATTTGACAACTAAAAATAGCTTCCAGCACCCGAGATGCTCTAAGTGCGAAATTTAGGACGCCAAACTTTAGCTAGTTTGTTTCTAAATTTACCAATCTCGTCGAGCCCTAGGATTCTCTTCAGCCTCCCCAATCGCCTCCATCTCTATTCTCGGTCTCAACTCTGAACTTGCCCCCCTCTCTCTCTCTGCAACTCCCCATTCGCGTCAATCTCTATTCTCGTTCTCAACACTGAAGTTCCCCCCCCTCTCTCTCTGCAACTCCCTAATCGCCTCCATCTCAATTCTCTTTTCTCAACTCTGAACTTACCCCCCTCTCTCTCTGCAACTGCTAACTAGAAAATCTACTAGAATCAGAAGTTGAAAACCCATATATTTCAGTTTATCTATCTGTCTGCAAGAATCAAAAGTTCAAAACCTATTACCTAATCAAAACCCATATCTGATATGCCAGATTGTTTAAAAAATCAAAACCCATATCTTTCAGTTTCCATCGCCCGCTGTTTCAGTTCGCGTTCGCCGTTCGTAAGCTTCAGCCGCTGTGTGTTTTTGTGTATTGATCTGTTGATTAATCGATTCCTGATTTTTTGGAGGAAAGTCGGAGGAAAGAGAGAAGGATGTGGTGGAAGTGATGATGGTAGGCAGCAGGGCGAGTTAGGGTTTGTGAATGGGAAGGACAGGAGGTTCTTTATTTATCTTTTCATTCTCTGACATACAATGTTGTTTTGATTCTGATTAATATTTTTTTCTTCATTTTTGGGGCTTTGATTGCAGTCGTCGACTGTTGTTGAAATTCCTAGACCAACATTGTATGTCAGAGAATGAAAAGATCAACAAGTTTAAGTCTCATGCAGAAACTGAAGAACAGACTGTGTCAGCTTTTGACTTCTTGTATCTTCCAATGGATTTCAAGTATGTTATTCCTTGCTCTAGCAGTTCAGCCATGAAGTCGGGAGTAGGCGATCTTCATATGCTCTCTCTCTCTTTGGTACTCTCTCTCTATTAAATCTACAGGGTAATTCAATCTCTATCTTAATTGCTTTTGATTTCTAGGTTTGGTTTGGGTGTTCCATTTTGATTGTGCTTGATTTACTTTTCAAGTTCTATTTTTTATTTAATTTCTTGATGATAGAGTAAACGGTTTTCAATTTAGAGGGGTTTCGTTTCACTTGCTTTTTACTGTAACTGTTCGTGTAGCTGTTTGTGTTTTTTTTTTTTTTTTGAAATCCAACATTTCTTGTTTCAAATGATGTCATAGTTTTAAGTTTGGACTAGGAAAATATTATGGGAGCTCAATCAGAAAAATGACTTCTGTTTGCTAGAGACATTTTATTGTCAAATATATATATTTGCATTTATTAATTTAGTATTGATTGCACTAATATATAAATCACTGGCTTTGGTCTGTCCATAATAATGTTTTCAATTTAAAAAGAAAAAGAAAAAAAAAAAAAAGTGGATATGGGCTGTAATTTTTGATAACATTCTTCCTGATCCAAGTTTAGGAAAATTGAACCCTTCCTCCACAATAAATGGGTGCCTTTCAGTTATCCTTTTTCCTTAATCGCTTTGTCATTTGATGCCGCTCCTCCATATTTTCAATGTTGAAAAAGAAAAATCGTTTCTTTTTTATAGTAGGAGAGCTTTAGAGCTTTGGAGCTTTGTACAGTATAAAGCTGGAAGAACATAATATTTAGTCTTTTATAGATAACTTTCTTGAAGTGAATGTTTGAACTCCACCTTTTATATTATTTGACAGATCACAGAAAGGAGAATGTGTACAGGTTTATTGGACTTATTAAACTTGTTAGAACAAATGAACAAATACATGGGTAAATTGTATGTATATATAGTTGTTTTGGATTTTAAGGAACTGTCATGGGTGAGTTATCAGGTAAGGTAACATAACTAACCTACATGAAAGTGTTAAAACTCTCATTGCTTTTCCTTTTTCTTTGGGAGTTGAATATGAATTTTGCCATCCTTGCTTGCAAATTCAGTTTTATCTATTGATTATGGATATTCAGCATGAAAGAGAGAAGCTTTAAGCTTACAAGGCTGGATGAACATTCTAGGTGTAGTTGGTTGCCTTTTTCTCCTTCAATCTACTAACATCCAAAAGTGTGACTGGCAGAGAATATTTGCCATGGAAGTTAGCAAAAAGATTTGGTATGGCTTGAGAGGGTAGCTTCCTTTGAAGAGAAGAGGTTAGTAGACGTTCTGAAATTTTATATACTACTAAAAGCTTTTGTATCTTTGTTGACTTCATCTATCACTTGCTCAGATGCTTCAATGGTGTGTATGTGACTATTATCAAAGCCCTGCTCTATCTGTCATAGTGATATAATTTTTATGTTTTTTTTTTTTTTTCTTTAATTCTTTTTTTTTTTTTCACTGTCAGTCTATTTTGGGTTCCTTCTCAAGTCTTGCTTTGGTTGTCTTTGTTCTTTTTGTTTTTCATTTTTGTTCCTCTTTTTCTCTATACCCAACTTGAGCTTTCCTATCTGTCAAGCATATTCTTTAATTTCTTTTGTTATATAGTATTACAAAAGGAACTATATAACAAAAGGAATGAAGAAAGAAAGCTTAGTATTGTTTCTGACAATGGCATTAAGTTATGATATGTTAGGCATGTTAAGTTGGACCTTTGTTGCAAATTACTATACACAAATGTTGAATCAATGCTTGGGAGTTCCGTCATCCAGGCAAGAAAATGTGAACTGGACCTTTGATGATGTGATATGGATAGTCCGGTGTGTCCACATGTTATGTAGAGAGGGTTCGTTCACAATGGTAGTCATTTCCATGTAAAGTTGTGGAATTAACATGGGGTTCATTGCAAGACAAAAAAATAGTTCCAAGGCGAAGTTGTTTCAGGAATTTTTATTTATTTTCTTATTATTTTCCTCACAAATTAATTGTAGGAGGAAATATTCAAAGAGATGACAAAGATGAGGAAGGAAACTCATCATCTTGAGTTAAGTCTGCAATGCTACAAGGGCGATCTGAGTTCTGTGAGGTATAAATCCGGATGAACAACAGCTAGAAGTCACTCAACAGGGTTCAAGCTCGAAAGGTACATTTTTTTAAATTATTTGTTTCTCTCATTCATTGTTTTCACATTTTAATTAAGCTTTCTGTACCTCCATTTTAGACTTTTAGCACCAATCCTAAATTTAATTATTGATTAGTATCATGTATGTCATTCAAACATGTATAAACATGTATAAATGCATCAATAATTTCTGAAGTTCTGTTTGTAATTTCAGTTTGGTGTTAACTTGTTGACTGTTGCTATATGGTTTACCTTGCTCGCTCAATCCTTAATTCTTTTTTACTTTTTTCGAGTGTGTTGATATTTTCATTGTGGTATATGAACAACAACTATTCATATATTACATGTTATCAAACAAGCTGCCACAAAAATATTTTATAACAGGATAATATATAGTCATCTCATGTTATTCAGAGTTTCAAATCAATATTTTATGCTTTTGAAGTTATGCCAAACGAGGCCTTAGTTACTTCAATATTTATCAAGTGTAACATAATCACAAGCACATAACTTGGTTGGCTCACATGGGTATCTTACTGCATAGTCCTTGAGCTTGAAAAACCCTGTTACCGGTGGGGGCTCAATCATTGAAAAAGCTTTTTTTCTTGTATCCGCTCATTGTCTCAACTCTCATATTACTTCATTTACAAATTTTCCCTCATAAATCTTATATTAAATCTCACACCTTTTTCGAATGAATTATACCACTTTTCTCATGACTTAGATAAACAGTTTGGCCAAACATCGCCTCTCCTTTTAAACCATTGTTCTTTTTTATTGTTTAATTTTGATGGCAGAAAATCAAATTGGATGAACTATAGTGCCTAGTTGGATATAGAAGAGATGTGAATGAATGCGTTAGTCCATCACACTGCTACTGGGTTTTTATGATTAGTTCGTTTTCGTTTGAGGGGCTTCTCTGACAATAATAAGAAACTGTTTTCTTTACACACACATATATATATAAAATAAAATAATAAAAAAAATGACCTTCATATACATATTGTTTCCACCTTGCTAAACAAAGCATAAAATCATGATTATCTTGAGACTGTTAGTTCTTTTAACGATTTTACATGGTAAACTTTTTAAATATCTTGATAAATAGAGAATTAACTAACAATACAAGTACTTTGCTATTAAGTAGTTGATGAGCAATCATGTTCAGAAGCAACAAGCTGCAGAGGTGGAGATTCATCAGCACGCGATGACAGAACTGAAGCTAGTGGGACAGCAGCAGCAGCAAGTGTTGGATCAGTTTCACTTCTATGGAGAAGAGAAGCAGCCCGGTGGTGTGCTTCAGCTGCAACCTGAAAACCTCCCTTTTCAGCTCTGCCCGTATTGTACATAGCTCATGCCTATTTACTTGTTGGGATTCTTGAATTGGTTATGTTATTGGCTGTTTTTTATTTATTTCAAAGATGGGCCAGAGGCAGTTGCAAAATCTACTCATTTGTTCCTTTTTTTTTTAGTTTCTTCCGGTTTCTCTTCCTCCTTTTTTAGGGAGTGATGCAACTTTGTTGAATGTATAATAAAGATATTTTCTCATGGGATCCCTGTTGGAATCAAATAAAGATTTCTGCTATATGTTTATGAGCTGTGTGTGTGTATACCTAACCACTTTGTAGATCGTGTTTCAAAAAAAAAAAAAATGAGTAATCAAAATGCTGGTAAATGCGTATAATAAAGAAGTTTCAGTTAAAAAAAAGGTTCCTGACTTTCAGGCACATGTCCAGAGCTGCCGGAGACGATCAACGGCGAACCATTTATCGGAGAATCGGTATAATCATCAGCCAACGGTGAAAAGCTGGACGACATGTAAGTCGACACGGGCTCGGATTCGGATACTGATATATCCACCACATCCACTCCCCACAAAACCCAGTCTTGAGTTGCAGTTCTATTCGGAACATCATGTGTTATGGAGTTTCTCCAAGGCGGTGTACCGCCATTAGCCCTCAAGAACTTCCCGTCTCGACTTCGAAGCTTCACTTTAAACCCTTCCTTTATAGGCTCCCATTCGATGGCATTGTTCATTTTTGTCGCCGGAATTGTTTGGAGGACTTTTTTCCCGGTCAAGCCGAGAAGGAATGGCTCGTCGGTGGCGGTGAGGTACTTGCCATGGCAGCTCTTGAGGCGGATGGCATTGTTCTTTCCTTCTATGAACTCGACTGTCCACCGAGCATTACGTGAAGTGGCGCCATTCCGGCTTTGCCGGACGGTTTCTTCGTCCTCGTTGGCGAGTAGGTACTTGCCCAAGTGGCTTTGAAGTTTAACTGCTTTGGCTTTGTCAAAGAATTCCATACCATTCTGCATTGAGAAACTAGAAGTAAATCAATTCATGCTTTGTTTGGTGGTTTGAAATTAGTGTTTTGAAATTGAAATGAAAAAATATGAATCAATCATTTTGCTTTCAATAATTATATATTTGAAGATGGATACCACTTTAAACAATCTACACTATAAAGAATTGAAATTATTATGTTGAAAAGTGTACGAGTCGTCTTGGTGAAGGGCATAGGTCGACTCAGCTCCCACGTCCTAGGAGAAATACCCACCACCAGGAGCCGCAATTGACTTCCACTAGAACTTTTTTTTAATATTATATACCATTAATTTTTTTATTTTTAATTATATACCTATAAAAATTTGACTTTGCCCTCTTAAAATTACAAAAAAAATAAAATAATAAAAAAATACACTAAATTCACTTTTGCTCCCCACCCACAATTTCCTGAATCTGTCCTGCCCACCACCATGCTACCTTGGCCTTCTCAATTCAGTGGTCAACGTCTTTGTGCAACATGGTTAATCTATGCCATTACTCTAAAATCATATAGAAAACCAAGTAAAATTAAGTTTTTGGTATAACAATTTAGTGACCCCTCTTTTTAGAACACTGCTTTCCTTGATTTGCATCAGATCCACTAAAAAAAAAAAAAAAATCACGCTACATTTCTATATGACTGTGTGTGCGTGTGTGTCTATATATATATATGTGCCCGCCAGAGTTCGCGGCCATTTGTGGCTATTGACTTGGTCCCATTTGGACCAAAGTTTGGTTAAGCTCATTTCTTTATTCATAACTATTATGCACACGAAATCTCATTTCTTATTTTATTGCCAACTTTAAAATAAAAAATACGGAGTAAAAGAGAATTCACGATTCTATTAATGATAATGATCGTGAACGGAAAATACCTGTCTTCCCGATGCATGTTTGGACGCACCGCAGTCCATGGACGGTGATCGGGTGTTAATACCTGCAACATCATCAAGCGCGGATGAAAAGCTCAACGCCGGCGACACACAACTCGACAATGACTCATGACTGGACAGCGAGTCATATGAGTTCAACGTAGACATTTCTACCATTTCCACCTCCCACAAAACCCAATCTTGCGTTGCAGTTGTGTAAGGAACGTCATGAGTGACCGAGTTTCTCCAAGGTGGTGTCCCCCAGTTTGCGCGCAAGAACTTCCCCCCTCCTTTCGTCCTCAGCTTCACCAGTGACCCTTCCTTGATAGGCTCCCATTCAATTGAACCATCCTTCATCGTCGCCGGAATAGTCTGGAGCACCTTCTTTCCAGTCCATCCTAGAAGGAAGTCCTCGTCTAAGGCGGTGAGATACTTCCCATTGCAGCTCTTGAGGCGGATGACGTGGCTCTTCCCCTCAACCATCTCCACCGTCCATCTGGCTTTGTGTGTGGAGCTATTCCGGCTCTGCCGGACGGTTTCTTCGTCCTCGTCGGCCACTAGATACTTGTCGAGATGGCTTCGGAGTCGAACAGCTTTGGCTTTGTTGAAGAATTCCATGCTTGAAAGGCCTAAATTGTTGCGGTGTTGATGTTTTTTTCTCAATTGGTTTTGTTTGATATAAAGGACTCGAGTACATGGGTTGATTACATATGAAGCTTCTTAGATATGTTTAATTGTTGACTTTAGTTTGAGACTTTTATTATGTGCAAGTTGGATATTTTGATTTGGCAATTAAGAGGGTTAAAGTCCAATTTTGGTGCAAGTTGGACATTTTGATTTGGCAATTAAGATTTGACCAATTTAGTTAACTAACTCAATGTTGAAAGAGTTAAAATTCCATAATTTCTAAAAAAATAAAAACTTGAAAAAACATTGTTTATTCTTAGAAGGTATCACTTTTGGACACATAAATATCACTTTTTATATAAGAAAGTACCACTTTTTGTGTTACACAAAAAAATGGTATTTGATACACAAAAAAGTAATATCTCTATAGTTAAAACAAAAATAGTACTTGATGTATAAAAAGTGGTATTTCGGTGCACAAAAAGTGGTTATCTATATACCTAAAAGTGACACTTCAACGAGGGTAAACAGTATTTTTTTCATGTTCACGTTAGCATTTTGGTCAACTTTATTTTTTTAAAATTATAAGAGTTTGACTACATTAAATGATAACTATGAGTCGTTAACAATTGTTATTTGTGATAATCCCTTTAAAAAATATTGAGATAGCTTCTACTTGTAATGCCCACTTATAATACCCCCATTACTAATTTAGTAAACAAGAAGTGTTAACACAAGTCATCTTCTTCTATCAACTTTAGTTGAGCTCATCCAATTCTATCGGTTTTTCCAGCAGGACCGTTAGTTTTTTTTTTTTTTTTTTGGAAAGTGCAGGACCGTTAGTTGTTACGTGGTAGTTCTATGATGTACAGAACACTAATGTCGCGGGCTTGCATGCTTCCAATTGAACCATATTAGAATTACAATGCCATCTGAATCTATTTTTCTAATTGATGTATGAAATCAATAAGAAGTCGTATTTGATTATTTCTTTTTAGGGACGCGTAATTTCTCGTCCCACGTGTATCGGAAAATTATATATATATAAAAATTTTTCTAACAAATATGTATAGATTTAATTTTCAATTCATCAACAATTGAGTTCTTGTTTGTTAGTCTATCATTTCTCATAAATGAAACATTTAGCTCGTTTGTAATTTAAAAAAAAAAGTTCTTAAGAACCCAAAAAAAAAAAAAAAAAAAAATTAGAGAATAATCATTTATAATTATCTGAAAATGAGTTTGTTTAGTTTGTAACTCTATAAACAGTTCTCTATAATTAAAAATAAATAAAACTATTCTAACATAACAATCTTTTATAGTTATCTAAAAACAGACATTTTTATAATTTTATTTTAAAAAAACTGAACCAAACAAGTTTTATTTTTATTTTATTTTTTATACTTTTATGATTTCAATTTTCAAAGAACAAATAGACCTTACTTTCTTTTGTCCATTACTTTCCTTTTACAATTCATATTTCTTTTGTCCATTACTTTCTTTTCACATTTCAATTTAGAAGCTTGCGATATTATTGCCCGATGTTACGGTGTATGTGTTTTTATTTTTTTTATTTTTTGTAAACTTGAAAAAAACAATCATACGGCATCTACACGGACAAGATAAGGAACCACCGATAAACTAAAGAAAACGCTAGTAGCGCTAAAAGACGTAAAACCCTCTAAAACAGGACTAACACCCAGCAAAGTTATTAAAAACCTAAAGCTTTGAAGGGTATTGGTGTCACGGTGTATATGATGACACAAGGCCGTAGGTTTGAGACTTTGAGCTCAGCTAGGCCCAACCTTAATTGGTTTTGTTTGAGTTAAAGGACTCGAGTACATGGGTTGACTACATATGAAGCTTCTTAGATGTGTTTAATTGTTGACCTTTAATTTGAGACTAAGGTTGATTATGTGCAAGTTGGATTTTTTGATTTGGAAATTAAGAGTAACTCAACGTGGGTTCACTTTAAATATATTATTAACTCATTCAACGTATCAACTATAATTTCAATGTGGGTTCACTTTAAATATATTAAGCAAAAAAATTTTTTTTTTGGGTACAATTATCTGTTTTCAACTTTATGAGAACAAAAAATTATTTTCATAATTACAAATTTGAAATTCATATTTCTCTTCTCCGTTACTTTCCTTTCACACTTCAATTTAGAAGGCCCTAGGATTGAGACTTTGAGCTCACCTTAATTATGAATGCAACTTCTTTGAAATTGGACCAGACTGATGATACAAACAACGACTAGTTTTGTCCGTAATCAAAATACTTCTATGCCAAGGAAGACGTCCCAGTAATTACTTCCCTCTGTATATTCCAACACTTTGAATCCCAAAATTTCTTTTAATTTGATAATTTTTAGTGTTTGTGGATCATCTTTTTCTTCTAGACAAAAATCAAATGGAGTTTCTAGAATTGTTTTTGTTCATAGAGATAAAAAGTTTGTAGAATTGTATTTATTGAAAAGTATTATAGACATAGATTAAGGTTATGTTTGGTACAATGGAAAAGAAAAAATAAAAAATAAATAAATAAATAAATAAAAGAAAAGAAAGAGAGAAGATATTGTTAATCACTCGTGTGATTCATTAATAAAGGAAAAGAAATGAAATTATAGTAATCTTGTTTTTAGAAGAAAAAAGAAAAAGAAAAAAGAAATGAAACTATTTAAATAGATGTACTATTATTACCCTTTTTCATAGACTTTGTCTTTTATAAAAGTAAGGGCAAATTTGGTATTAATAAAATTTCATTTAAAATGTTAGCATTTTTTTTTCCCCTTTCCACCCATTTTTTCGGAGAATTACAAAACAAACATTTCATGCCTAATTTGTATCCTTAAGAACCCTTCGTATTTTTTTTTTCACCTTTGCTCCCATTTTTTTGGAAGATTACAAAACAAACATTTCATGCCTAATTTGTATCCTTCCGAACCCTTCCGTTTCCTTTAAAAAAAATATACCAAACATACTTTTTTATTTCCTTCCATTTCCTCCTATTTTGTGGTTGATTACAAAATTAACATTTCATGCCTAGCTAATTTATATCCTTCCGAACTCGTTACATTTAGTTTCAGCCTAAATCACATAGAGCGAGAACAAGGGCGAGAGCGCGAAAACAACAAAATTTAAATCATACAAAATGAGAACGGGAGTAAGAGTGTGAGCGGAATGTAAGAGCGAAAACACGCTTCGAGTACGAGAGTGACACTTATTGAAAAAGATTGTGTAACTTAGGTTTCAACAATGTCATTAAGGACAAGAAATTATTAGTTAGTACTAAACTATTGCTCTTTGATGTATCAGTTCAATTCAAACTTTTCGATTAAGAAAATTGTCCCACAACAGTGTAGTAATATATTACATAGAAATTTTAGCATTTGTTTTTATTGAATTAGTACATCAAATATTAAATGGTTTAAAACTATCTAACAATTTTTCTACCAAAGACTTCTCATTTTCCTTAATAGTAAAAACTGATAATTTATTATTGAGCGGGGTACTTATATTATCGATTCCTCAAAGTATGGTAACAGTAGAAATGGTCGATCGAGGACAAGTGATTGTTGTAATAAATTGTAAACATTAGCATGACCTTGTATGACAAACCCTCATTATGACTTTTTTTTTTTTTATTCCTAAAACTCCATATTTGGATATATAATCCTTCAAATTTAAAGAGTCTGTATATCATCATTTTTTCAAAAATTGTTCTCATTCTTCAAAATGCACCAAATTAACCTCATTTCGCAAAGCACTGTCATAAAAGGACCAATCAATGTGTCACTTTAAAAATATAAGGGTGAAGTGCCCTGAACCCCCCTCCCTGAAGTATGACCAGATTACAATAAAACTCCCTAAAGTATGACTTTGTTGCACCCACTAACCATCCGTCAGTAGCCGTTAATGGAAAAAGAAAATGACCATTTAACCCTTACTTTGATGGCGTCGTTTGAACGATTTTTGGGTGTTAATAAGCTGTTGTGGGTAGTAGAACCAATAAACATGCGACACCTAACCACCTAACCTATCAATAAGATCGTGTGTATCAAAACAGTGCCAAACAATGCCCAGCAACATCAAAATGGCGCCAAACAATGCCCAGTAACAATGACCAAAACAATGTCCCATCCCAATCAACAAGGTATAGACAAAAGCCTAAGCTGGCGGTAGGAGTTCTGTTTTCTCTCAGTTTGTTGAAGACAGCATCAATACGAACAGTAAAACTTGTTTTGGTCTGTAAATAAATCCCTTTGGTTTATTAAGGATAGAACGAGCAATGCAAGGATCGGCGTTGTGCACGGGACCGCCGTGACTAACTGCAACCTATGTGCTCCGTGATAACAGTATGCTTTAATGGATGATGCTGAAATACAAGGAACAACGACCAAGGAACAACCGATGAAAGGTGGGTCTGTTCTGCTGCGGTAGTGACAGAGGTGCATGGCGACGGCGAGCTTACCGGCGAACACAATGACTGTTAGCAATGGCGGCGCTGAACCACAAGGGCAGACGACAGTGAGTTGAACTGAAACGGCGGCCTACAAGCAAGGATGAACCCACAGGACGGCGACGATTGTTCTTTAACGATGGTCGCGGATCAGAATGGTGACGGTAACGACTATAGGAGTCACGAAGCTTCAATGAAGTACGGCAATGGTGGCGATGAACTTGGAAGATGCTGGTGAGCTTACCGATGAGCAATGGAATGGAATGGAACTGAACTGGACATGAAGATTTGAGAGCGAGTCACCTGAATATGGAGATTTGAGAGCAAATCAGAAGGAAATGAGAAGGATTTGCTGAAAATCAGTGGCGAACTGAAAATTATGGCTTCGAATTTGGGGGTTCTCTGTACAATGCGATATGATAAATATATATATATATATATTGTTTTTAACAGTCATAAGGGTATATATGGCAATATTTATTTTGACCAAAGCACATGGGTCACGTGCCTGCTCCTACCGTTAATTCCCAACTAACTAACAGAGTTTGAATTTTTGCAACAAATAGAATACTTTAGAGGGTTAAGTGTAGTCCTTAAAGTTTATGGGGGTGTTTATTAAAAAAGAGAAAAAATTTAAGGAGGTTTAATGCACTTTACCTAATATATAATTAACTCATCCAATGTATGAAGTTGACAATTTGGACTCTTCATTATATGGTTCATTGTATACCATTTCAAGTGAAATATAGACCTGTTTGGAAGTATCCCTGATCCCATTGGTAACGTGTGGGTCCAAATAATTTGATGGGATAGTTACGGAATCATACCACATAGTTTCGGCAACGACGACACAATTATTAGGGGGCACTCTATCACTGGGCTAATAGTCTGTTGTGCGAGCCTCCAAATCAATGACTATGGAAGTAACATAATGGAACTAGGATGACACTCATTCTTTTCTGTCAGGTGCCTATAGATCACAAAAACAACAATTTTACGGTTATTATATTTTATAAATCATAATGTTACGTTTCGTGATATAATCGCTGCATTGTGATGCAATGTGTTACATTATTAATTCTGTTTAATAATTGAAATAAACTATACCCGATTGTCATGTGAGTTGGAGAGTTCTAAATTTTAATATATTTTTTAATTTTTCTTACTCCAAACGTATTTAAAATATTAAGATAGCTTCTATTTGTGATGCCCACTTATAATACCCCTATTATAAAGTAGGTTGTGTGACCATTACTAATTTAGTAAACAAGGTATGTCTCACATGTCTCCTTAAAAATTCCTATTCTCCAAAAGTGACATATAAATTAGGACAAAGGGAGTATTTCTTTTTAGGGACGCGCAATCTCTGACGTATACCGAAAAATTAAAAGGGCAAATTTGTAACTTTTCAGAAAAACAAGGCATGTCCCACATGTCTCCTTAAAAATTCCTACTCTCCAAAAGTGACATCTAAATTGGGACAAATGGAGTATTTCTTTTTAGGGATGCGCAATCTCTCGTCTCAAGTATACCGAAAAATTATAAATAAATAAAAATTTAGCAAATACGTATAGATCTAACTTTCAAATTTCATCAACGGTTAAGTTCCTGTTGTTAGTCTATCTGTCATTTCTCATAAATGAAACATTTAGTTCATTTGTAACTGTAAAAACAATTGTCAAGAACTGAGAAAATATGGTTGATTTGTAATTCTTTAAACAGTTTTTCATAAAACATAAAATTGTTATAATATAAAAAAAAAAAATTGAATTATCTAAAAACATACATTTTTATAACTAAATTTTCAAAAAATGGAATCAAGCAAAGTTTGTTTTGTATCATTTTTTATTTTTAATTTTTTAAGAATAAAAAATTATTTTCATAATTACAAACCAAACAGATCTTACTTTTTTCAAAATTCATATTTCTTTTGTCCATTACTTTCCTTTCACATTTCAATTTAGAAGTTTCTGATGTAAATTATTGCCCGGTGTTTCGGAGTATATGTCGACTAGGCCCTAGGATTGTGTCACGCCCCGCAAATTCTAACACAAGAACCCTTATCTTATACTAAAACTTGGTACGTGACTCACATCATTCATCCACCATAATCTATGATTAAATCAATAAGAAAACATTTTTTATTCAAAAATCTATCAATCCAAATGAAATTTATTACATCCCCAACTAATTCAAAATTTCACCAACTAAGTGAATCTTATTACAAAGTGTTCACTAAGAAACAATAATAAAATCATAATGTAGAAATCCGGAAATCTCCTTCTCTCACTGAGCCTCCTTTGCAAGCTAATCCATATGCACCTGAAAGTAATAAAGGGGTGAACTCACAAGCTCAGCAAGAAATTGCTAAACACTATCATCGTTCAGCAAGTTAATCCTTACTTAAAATCCGTATATATATACATATATAAGTGACCGCGAAATATCTACTAATCCTCGTCATTCTATAATATTAACTCAACCTGTGAACTGGTAACCCATCTAGAATTTAAATTACTAAAATTCCCATTTACCTCACATGAGCCCCTGGCTCCCCTCAATCAGTTGGCGTTTTTAATGCCATTACCTCACATGAGCCCCTGGCTCCACTCCGAATAAATGGTGTGCATTGCATAGTCCCTGACTACCAAATACACACATGTGGCTGGGTTGTACGTCTACTCACCCAGATGGCCCCTGACCACGTCCACATACTATGGGCACCTTTAGCCCAATGACCATAACAAAAGAGTAATTCACTTCCGTAGACAGTCCCTGACTGCACTCAACAACCTCATCATTATAAAAGTCTCAGACTACTGCTCCAACTTGTTTAATCACATCAATTAAACACTGAATATATTTAAATAATTCCAACTCATAATATCATGAGTTTATCCAATACCATAATTAATTAATTAATTAATTAATTAATACTGACACACCAACTCATAGCCCTAATTACAATAGGTTGCAAATACTCTAAATTTCAACCTTAATATCACTCCAATTGTTCTGCCATTATTTGTATATAATACTCCATAATAAACAGAACCAAATCCATGAATTCCACTCAAACACAACGACAAGTGTAACAATCTATTTCTTATTGTCGTACTACCTTACTGTTACTAATCGATTCCATTGTTTTGGATCATTTTTGTATTTCCAAAGAAGTCCCTACTTCCCTTTAAGCTTCAATCTCAATCAAACTTAATATATATAGCACACATGTATATATATAAGTGCATACCTTGGGACAATAATGCAAACCCAATAATTAACTTTAAGTGAGTGCACAACTTATCATCACTAAGTTCATTCTCTTATTCTGTTATTTCTACACACAAAGGATATATTCTTACCCAGCATATCAGAACGTGAATAGTGTCAAACTCCACCAAATTTACTACATAAATAACACCCAAGTGGTGGACCCCACAAGAACACATTTCCATTTCTTCTCCCCACCACAATTTCGGCTGCTAGCATGCATGTGCACCAATATATATATATATATATATATATATATATATATATATATATATATTATCAAAAACCAAATCAACCTCTTTAGACATTCATTTAAGTGGCACCCGCACAAGCCAAATTCAGTTTTCTCTTCATTCCACATTCCAGGCTTCTACGGATTCCTTGCCTTTTCTTTCATATTTCCTTTACTAAATTAGCACTATAAAACAAAACTATCATTAACCCTAATTACTAAATTTATTTTATAACCCAACAATCAATCAGTATAAATCTATGCTAATATGCACCTCCAAATAAACAAAAGAAATAATGAAATAGATGTAATTTCTATTCAATCAATAATTCGTTGTATAATCCCCATATCACTAAAAAATAAATATCATGAGTCCTACAATTAAATCATATCTAATAATCTAACCATTAATACATGAATAAATACAGAATTAGAAGCAAGAATTAACTTGCCTGACAATGGAATCTGCTTAAGCCTCTTCGTTACTCACAGAATAGTATTGCACCTCTTCGTTACTCACAGAATAGTATTGCTCGTAAAAAAAATAATGTCGATACACCAAGTCTAGATATATATCTAGTAGTTGAGTTCTATATGGACTCTTAAAAAAAAAAACAAAAAATCAACTAAACTGATAGCCTGATATCTCTCAAATTCCATTATACGATAACCCTCATAATTCCACATAGATATATATTATATGGATAAACATGAATTCAAAAATTAAAATATATATATATATATATATATATATATATATACACACACACACACACACAATATATATCTGGTTGTTACATTCTACCCTCTTTAATTGAAATTTCGTCCTCGAAATTTACGTACCTTCATTTATGGTCCAACGACTCCGCCTTAGGATCCTCTTCAAGATCATCCTCTTCACTTTTCATTTCTTTGAGAAGAACTGGGTTCGCATTGGGTCCGTAAAATGGAGGCCAATCTCGTACACTAGATACCTTTCTCGGTTTGTACTTTGGAATAACACTTATTGGAATAGAACTTTTGATAACCATTCCTATCTTTTGAGTTCTCCCTCGCATACAAGCCGATAAATTGATCTTTTGCTCCTGTTTGTTCTCATTAATTTTCTTTCCAGTCATCCTGATTCTAAAGTGCAATCAGATAAAAAAATAAAAAAATAAAAAAATAAATAAAAGTCCGTCTAACTTTTCCACTCCTAAAAAAAAAAATCAATGGCAACCATCCAATAATACTCAATGAATTTACAAGACTTATAAATCCAAATTTTTTTCATGTCCAAATGTAAAGAACAAACCAAATGTTCAAAGATAAAAAAAAAAAATGCTTAGCAACCATTAATAGGTAACCACAAACCTCTACTTTATTCCTATGCCAAAAGCTAAAGAGAGAAAAACAAATAATCATAATAATAAATCCCCACTTCTTCATTCATAATCTCTTCCTCCTACTTCTGCGGCTGCGGTTCTTTTTCACCCGTCTCAGAACTCTTACGTGGCTTTGGACAAAACCTTGCCATATGTCCACTCTCCAAACAATTATAACAATTTCCCCAGAATTTATATGGTTCCTGTCCCGTTTTTGTTGGCCCTACTGATTTGATTTGTCCAGCACCTTCAATTCTTTGTCGTTTCCATTTCTGCTCATTTTGTTCGTCTCTTGAACTCCATTGGCCACGTTGGAACTGATCATTCTTACTTCCTTGAGCTTTTTGGAAAGTACCCTTTCCTTTTCCTTTCTTTTCTGACTGTTGCTCCTTTTTTTTTTGAAAAATATTGTTGTTATTTTCTTCAATTGCCATGGCACATTCCACAACCTTTGCATAAGTGTCACACCTATGCCCGACTACCAATCTTTTAACATGGGAGATCAAACCCCACTCAAACTTTCGAATCCTATGTTCCTCATTAGCCACTATGTGAGGAGCAAACCGAGAGAGTTCCGTGAACTTTGTCTCATAGTCACTAACCGTCATTGTGTTGCTCTGTTCTAATTCCATGAATTCAATTCCTTTCTTTTCTCTCACGGACCGCGAAAAATGTTTTTCATAGAACCGTGTCTTAAATTCTTCCCAAGTCATAGCGACTATGTCCACAGTAGTCCTAGTCACGGTTTGCCACCACTGGCGCGCCTCACCCGACAAGAAAAATGCAGCTATCATCCTTTTCTGCACTTCAGTGCAGTCCATCATCTCAAAATACTTTTCCATGTCATCGATCCATTTTTCGGCATCAAGTGGATCGGCAGCTCTAACGAACTCAATAGCTCCTAATTTGCGTATGTCCCTTATGTATGTGGTCATGGGAACTTGTTCCGTATTAGGATTCGGCATTTGAAGTGCCTCATCCATCTGAGCCATGCCACGGCCTGCACCACCCTGATCGGCGCCTCCTTGACCTCTGCCTCTAGCACGTCGTCCTCGGCCTCTACCAGCTCCTGACATCCTATTTAATGAAAAATGATATAATCATTAGTCTTAACGGTCAATCAAACCTAAGATGGAGCATGCTACGGAAGCAGATAATCTACGCATTTCATAACACATTTCATATCTTAAATTCCATTCTTACAACATTCCCTTCACCCTAGGATTCTTAAACCTTATGCTCTGATACCAAACTGTCACGCCCCGCAAATTCTAACACAAGAACCCTTGTCATATACTAAAACTTGGTACGTGACTCACATCATTCATCCACCATAATCCATGATTAAATCAATAAGAAAATATTTTTTATTCAAAAATCTATCAATCCAAATGAAATTTATTACATCCCCAACTAATTCAAAATTTCACCAACTAAGTGAATCTTATTACAAAGTGTTCACTAAGAAACAATAATAAAATCATAATGTAGAAATCCGGAACTCTTATTCTTTCACTGAGCCTCCTTTGCAAGCTAATCCATATGCACCTGAAAGTAATAAAGGGGTGAGCTCATAAGCTCAACAAGAAATTGCTAAAATTCCCACTTACCTCACATGAGCCCCTGGCTCCCCTCAATCAGTTGGCGTTTTTAATGCCATTACCTCACATGAGCCCCTGACTCCACTCCGAATAAATGGTGTGCATTGCATAGTCCCTGACTACCAAATACACACATGTGGCTGGGTTGTACGTCTACTCACCCAGATGGCCCCTGACCACGTCCACATACTATGGGCACCTTTAGCCCAATGGCCATAACAAAAGAGTAATTCACTTCCGTAGACAGTCCTTGACTGCACTCAACAACCTCATCATTATAAAAGTCTCAAACTACTGCTCCAACTTGTTTAATCATATCAATTAAACACTGAATATATTTAAATAATTCCAACTCATAATATCATGAGTTTATCCAATACCATAATTAATAATTAATTAATTAATTAATTAATTAATTAATACTGACACACCAACTTATAGCCCTAATTACAATAGGTTGCAAATACTCTAAATTTCAACCTTAATATCACTCCAATTGTTCTGCCATTATTTGTATATAATACTCCATAATAAACAGAACCAAATCCATGAATTCCACTCAAACATAACGACAAGTGTAACAATCTATTTCTTATTGTCGTACTACCTTACTGTTACTAATCGATTCCATTGTTTTGGATCATTTTTGTATTTCCAAAGAAGTCCCTACTTCCCTTTAAGCTTCAATCTCAATCAAACTTAATATATATAGCACACATGTATATATATAAGTGCATACCTTGGGACAATAATGCAAACCCAATAATTAACTTTAAGTGAGTGCACAACTTATCATCACTAAGTTCATTCTCTTATTCTGTTATTTCTACACACAAAGGATATATTCTTACCCAGCATATCAGAACGTGAATAGTGTCAAACTCCACCAAATTTACTACATAAATAACACCCAAGTGGTGGACCCCACAAGAACACATTTCCATTTCTTCTCCCCACCACAATTTCGGCTGCTAGCATGCATGTGCACCAATATATATATATATATATATATATATATATATATATATATATATATATATATATATATATTATCAAAAACCAAATCAACCTCTTTAGACATTCATTTAAGTGGCACCCGCACAAGACAAATTCAGTTTTCTCTTTATTCCACATTCCAGGCTTCTACGGATTCCTTGCCTTTTCTTTCATATTTCCTTTACTAAATTAGCACTAAAAAACAAAACTATCATTAACCCTAATTACTAAATTTCTTTTATAACCCAACAATCAATCAGTATAAATCTATGCTAATATGCACCTCCAAATAAACAAAAGAAATAATGAAATAGATATAATTTCTATTCAATCAATAATTCGTTGTATAATCCCCATATCACTAAAAAATAAATATCATGAGTCCTACAATTAAATCATATCTAATAATCTAACCATTAATACATGAATAAATACAGAATTAGAAGCAAGAATTAACTTGCCTGACAATGGAATCTGCTTAAGCCTCTTTGTTACTCACAGAATAGTATTGCGCCTCTTCGTTACTCACAGAATAGTATTGCCCATAAAAAAAATAATGCCGATACACCAAGTCTAGATATATATCTAGTAGTTGAGTTCTATATGGACTCTTAAAAAAAAAAAACAAAAAATCAACTAAACTGATAGCCTGATATCTCTCAAATTCCATTATACGATAACCCTCATAATTCCACATAGATATATATTATATGGATAAACATGAATTCAAAAATTAAAATATATATATATATATATATGCAATATATATCTGGTTGTTACAGATTGAGACTTTGAGCTCAGCTAGGCCCAACCTTAATGATGAATGCAACTTCTTTGAAATTGGACGAGACTGATGGATGATACAAACAAAGACTAGTTTTGTACGTAATCAAAATCCTTCAATGGCAAGGAAGTCGTCCCGGTAATTAATTACAAGGAATTCTTAGCCTTTTGCAGCTTTCTTCCAGCACTTTGAATCCCAAAAATTCTTTTAATTTGATAATTTTTAGTGTTCGCGGATCATCTTTTTCTTCTAGACGAAAATCAAATGGAGTTTCTAGAATTATTTGTTCAAAGAGACAAAGTTTGTAGAATTGTATTTGTTGAAAAGTGTTATAGGTACGGAGGAACTGTTAATGAGCTAACTTAGGCTATAACCCAGATCTAATTAAAAATAATAATAAAAATTAGTACTACTATTCATATAAATTCAGTGCATATGTAATTAATTTGTAGTACTACTCTTTCTATTAGTCCAACTGTTCATGCGTTTATCTGAGTAATATGCTACTACTATCTTTCTTCTTTGAACTGTTCTTGTGTTTATCTTTGATTTTTCCATCTTTAAGCAAGAGTATAAATTATATTAATTAGAAACCACAATTCAAAAAGTTTACAACTACTAGAAAATGAGGAAACATCCAACTTTTTATTTAAATTAGGGTAAAGTGCATTAAACCCCCTTCAACTATACCTTAATGAGCAAAAAACCCCCCTGAATTTATAAAGTAGCATAAAACCCCCCTGAAGTATGTTGTTTGGTTGCACTTTACCCCAATCCGGCAACTGGCCGATGGATTTCTACCATGTGATAGCCCATATTTCTCTAAATGACCATAGAACCCTTATGGAATGTAAAAAGACCATAATAACCTTTAAAGACATTTGGACTCAACTAGTATCCAAACAAGCCTTAACGTTTTGTCCGTCTCCCTCATCGATCTGTTCAGTATATATCTGCCAATATATATATATATATATATATATATATATATATATATATATATATATGTTGTGTGTTTTATAGATGCTCGTGACCGGTCCTTTGGCATTAGAATTGAAACGATCCAAGGCATAGAAGCTTGGATTCATCCCATTTACAGAACAAGAAAATTTCAAAATTACAAAAAAATTAAAAAATCAAAATCCATTTACAGAACAAGAAGCTTGGATTCATCCTTGCCGGCCGGTCCACTCCACCGTCACATTTCTTCCTCACGGCCGAGCCCTCGCCGATCCATCACCGCCGTTGCATCACAGCCGACATCATCCAAAGCCGAAACCGCCAAGGCCACCTTCATCCTTTCCACCGTCCGAAGCCTCCAGCCCATAACCACCAGTCCACCACCACCTTCAACCAATTAAAACCATCACCGCTCTCCACCCAAAACCTCCACAGTCACCATTCTGCCCAACCAATCCACCCTAGCCAAAAAAATGAAATTGATCATGGTTTTGCCAAATTTCCCCAAATAATATTCAACCAAAAATAAAATAAAAAATAAAAAAAATCCCCAAATCACGAACTCTGCAACTGGTATGGTTTTTTGTTGCCGTCGAACCCAGAAACGGCGCCGACGAGGACAGAGAACAGCGGCATAAGGAGTTACTGGTGAGGCGGTGAGGACGCGCTGGGTGTGGCATAAGGAGTTACGGGAGTCCATCACCGTCTGCACCTTCGACAACACTGGGATGTCAGATCTGCTTTCGTCGTTTGCCGCCGTGAAGAGGTCGGCTATGAAAAGGTCGTCCGGTGAGGACTCGGCCGTGATGGTCCATCTCCGCCGCCCGGGTCTTTGTCGCCTTTACTTCTGTTCTTCGCGGGACACATGGGACATGTTGGTGATCTGGAACGCCGACGAGGACGACGGCTGCTTGCCGTCGGTGTCGCTGGTCAACGACAACATGATCGAGGTGGCGTTATAACTGGCCGGCGAGATCGACGTGCTCCCTCTCCTCTCTGTGTCTATATATATATGTATATATATATATATATATATATATATATATATATATTATATACATATATTTATAATATATACACACATAGAGAAATAGAGAGGGGGAGATAAAAACGATGTAGTTTTGAATAAGGGTACAATTGTCTTTTATCTTTTCCGGTGGCCTGAGTGGGCAAATTGCAAACAAGTGAAAGTTCAGGGGGGTTTTTTGTAATTCAGGGGGGTTAGTTGCAAAACCCCCATAATTTAGGGGGGTTTAATGCACTTTACCCTTTAAATTATGACATAAACCCATATTTCCTAAAACATGGGCAGTCTTATTTCATAATCTAAGCACCTTTATCAATTAATAGTTGAATGGATGTTCAAGATTCAATTGGATAAATTTTTATTTTATTTTTACTTGGAATATGAATTCTAATGGGTACTTTGATGGTGGATAATAAACATGTTTTTATACCTGATTTTAAGTTGAGATCTAAATTTGGTAAATTAGGTTTATAGGTCATCTCGGATCGAATCTTCAGTGAAAAAAAAAAAAAAAAAAAAAAAAAAAATTGATCAATTTCATAATCTAGTTACTTGGATATGGAAGTAAGACCATATTGAATATAATATACCCTTACCATATCTCACTTCTACAAGAAAATTTTCTAATATTTCACAACTTTTTTTGTGTTCATTTTTAAATTTTCTTATCTTTAGTCTCCTACTTTGCAATCCTACCTCCACTTCTGATTATAGGTATACATTAAGGTTATATTTGGCACAGTGAAAAAGAAAAGAAATAAGAGAAAGAAAAGAAAAAAAGAGATTAATCACTTGCCTGATTCATTAGTAATAGAAAAGAAATGAAATTATAGTAATCATGTTTTGGGGGGGAAATTTTTTTTTTTTAATTATTATTTCAATACATTTACTATCATTACCCTTTTTCATAGACTTTGTCTTTTATAAAAGTAAGAACAAAATTGGTATTAGCAAAATTTTATGAAAAATGTTAACATTTCTTTCCCTTTTCTTCCATTTCCTTCCATTTTTTGGAGGATTACAAAACTAACATTTTCATGCCTAATTCGTATATTTCCAAACCCCTTCATTTCCGTTCTTTTTCTTTAAAAAACTATACCAAACATACCATTTCATTTCCTTCCATTTCTTTCCATTTTCTGGAGGATTACAAAACTAATATTTTTGCCTAATTTGTATCCTTCCAAACCCTTTGTTTCATTTCTTTTCCTTTAAAAAAACTATACAAAACATACTATTTCATTTCCCTCCATTACATTTTTTTTCTTTTCCTTTCTTTACCCTCCAACCAAACTGGGCCTAAGTTTTGGTCACATCTAGTTTCAACCTAAGTCACATAGAGAGAGAGCAAATTCGAGGGCGGGAGCATGAAAATGACAAAATTTAAATCAAACATAATGAGAATGGGAGTGAGAGTGCAAGCAAAGCGTGAGAGCGAAAACATGCTTCGAGCATGAGAGCGACATGCAACTACTAAGAAATATTATGTGACTTAGGTTTCAACAATGTCATTAAAGACGAGAAATTATTAGTTGGTCCTAAGCTATTAATTTTTGATGGACCAGCCAGTTCAATTCAAACTTTTCGATTGCGAAAACTGTCTCACAACAGTGTATTAATAATGTTACATAAAAATTTTAATATCTATTTTTATTGAATTAGTATACAAAATGTCAAATGATCTAGAACCATCTAATAATTTTTTTACCAAGACTTCTCATTTTCCTTAATAGTGAAAAATGATAATTTATTATTGTGTGGGGTACTTGTATTGTCGGTTCCCCAGAGTATAGTTACAGTAGAAATGATCGATGGAGGATATGCAATTGTTGTAATAAATTCTAAACATTAGGATCACCATGCATGACAAACCCTCATTATGACTTTTTTTATTTCCTAAATCTCCATATTTGGATATCTAATCCTTCAAATTTAAAGAGTCTGTATATCATCATTTTTCAAAAATTGTTCTCATTCTTCAAAATACAAAAAATTAACCTCATTTCGCAAAGCATTGTCATAGAAGGACTAATGAATGGGCATGTGTTGTAAATCGTAATGATATTCAAAGCCTGCGTATTTTAACAAGATGCATGAAAAAACCATATCACCTATATATATATATATATATATCCTCGAAAAATTTACCAGATTTTTCATTGAATCATTATATATACACGTATATGTTGGTAAAAAGTTACTATACCAAAGGAAAACTCTCTTTGTTGGTCAAATCCGGAGAGGAAAATACAGAAGAAGGTGAACTTGTTTCCCAATCTAAAAAATCAGACAATGTCGCAGCTCTTCGATGGCTTGACGACCCTTTTGAACGAGTCCTCTCAACAACCTCAACGTCCCATAAGATTTTCTCATGCGTGCCAGGCCTGTGAGGTTGGTCATGCGTGACCGAGTTCCTCCACGGTGGTAGGCCCCCATTCGGCCTCAAAAAATTGCCGTATCGCGTCAACAGCCTCACCTGAAATCCGTCCCTCACCGGCTCCCACTCGATGGACGAGTCCTTTCTGGCCGGCAATGTCTGAAGTACCTTCCGGCCTGTCACCCCGGGAAGGAATGGCAGGTTTGAGGCCGTCAAGTACTTGCCATAGCAGCTTTTAAAGCGCAAAAAATTTTCGTCACCCTCTACAAACTCGATAGTCCAATGTGCATTCTTGGAGGAGCCATTGTGGTGGAGGCAGACGGATTCTTCGTCATCCTCTGCTATGAGGTACTTTTCATGGTGGCTGAGAAGGCGAACCGTTATTGCTTTTTGAAAGAGCTCCATCAAATTTTTACAAATCCAATTACAAAAATGGATTTGTAAGATTTAACACCTGTTTGGTTCTTTTTTTGATAATTATATGCACAGAAAACGAAAGTGTTATAAAATTTGTGCAACTAATTACTTTGTGAAATTTAATAACTCAAATTTGAGTAATTTATATTGATTGTCATAAAGCATTGTTCTATGATTTTTTAACTTCGAAACAGAAAACAGAACCAAACATTGGTTTTTTTTTCCCCAAGTATATATGCTTTGTTTAATTCGCGTAACTATTTTTGGTGCATTAGACTATGTAGATGGGTGATCATAATGTGCAGATTACAGCACATTATCCTATTGGAAAATAGTACTATAGAAATGAGCTGTTTTTGTTATATAAAGGCTTCCATTTTAAGTAATTTGAAGATGATAATTTCGTTTTGAATTCAGAGATGGCAAAGGAACCACATCATTGTGTACGTGTTTTCATATCCAAATTAAGCATTACCATAGATATTTTCCGGTTGTGGTTATTAAGTACCATTTCTTTTCTAGAAAGTAATAATAATAATAATAATAATTAAATAAATAAATAAAAGATGAAAAAATTTCATAATTAATGACTTCTAATGGGTATCTTAGGTGAATATTTTTCATAATTGAAATATATTGCGAGCTAATTTGTGAAAGAATTTATTTATACTTGAAACACTTTTAAATATGTTTGGTAACAATGTTGCTTAAAACACTTTTATTATTTATTTTATTTTATTTCCCCTACACTAATAAACATGTGTTAATTCCCCAATTTAAATATTTTAAAATTTCATTGAGTTTAATAATTATATGAAGATCAACTTGTATTGATTTTTCTTTTTTTTTTTTATTTATTATTATTTCACATATTTTATTTATTATATAGTATTTGTATTTAGTACTAAAATATAAATGAATTAAACATATGTAAATGATAAATTCATTTGTACCTGATTTGTGATTTTTTAGTAATAAAATAAGCAAATTCAATCACGGGAAAGTTTGAAAAACCCCTATAGTTTGAAAATATGTGCGAATTACACCCTTATAGTTTTATTTATTTATATAAATCCATACAAGATATGAAAATGTGCATCTAAGCACCTCCGATCAGAATTTTGATGGAAATTCGACGTTAGTTGGTCATGTGCCATATATATACATGACCATTTTAAATCATTTATTTCCCAAATTGCCCTTCTTATATTCCTTTATTACTCCTCACCATATATATATATATATATAACATCCGGTGGTATGGTTTATATAAACAGACCATCCAAACGTTCCTCTCTCTCCCTATCTGTACAAAAGCTTACATTTTCCATCTCTCGATTCTCTGCACTGTCAAACACCACCAAACGAAGGAAAATTATGTTATGTTTTCACTAAAGAGAGATTGTAATATTGATATTGATACAGAGAGAGATTGTAATATTGATACAGAGAAAAAGTAAAAAGAGAAATTGCAAAATTTGTATGAAGAAATTAGAGAAATTTTAGTTACCAATCAACGGATTTTTCTAGCAGGCGAAGAAAGAGAGAAATCTAAGAAATCGTCGTTCACTCGATCGAGTTCCTTCCTCTTTGTCTTCAACGGCAAGTACCCCGCCATGCTTTGAACTCCAACAAAACAACCCCCAACTAAACTAAACCTTAAAAATACTTGATCGATTGTGGTTTCTCTCTGAAAATCTAGATGATTATGATATTGTTGTTTCATGCGAGTTAAATTATGAAAATTGAGGTTCAATTAAAGAAAGGGTTTGAAGAGATCTTCGTGATTAAAACTCGGTTCTATCTCACGATTCTGCCTCGATCAGTTTCTGATTTCATTGCTGAGATCTTCGCTAGTTTTCATGCTAGGGTTTAGCAAATCAAAATTCCAGAAAACAAAGGAAAGCTCTGTTTCCATGGCGACTCCGAAGCATAACCAGAAGAAATCGTCACAACAAGGATAGAGGAAATGGTTCACAATGTGTGTAAATATGCCCTAACATGAAACGATGTCATATTGACAAAGGGTGTCTTTGTCTTTTCCTATTTTATGTTATATTATTAGTTTTTTTAAATCATAGATAGAGGGCTATTTTATTTTTTTTGTAGCTCCGGTACCGATCAGTAGAGGTCAATGTCCAAAAGGCACTAATCCGCACCATTTTTAAAGTATAGGGGAAGTGAACAAACAATGTGGGGTTATACGCAATATATCAATACCATAGGGGTGTAAAGCGCACGCGAGCCTTCAATCATATTATGATTTACAATACAGACAACATTTAATCAAATAAAACTGCATACTTCAACCACAATTAATAATGATATTACTCGTCAAAATAGCATAATTGTATTATAGTTATTAAAAAACAAGTACAAGTCATAATTTATTAAATAATAAACATCTAATATAATTTAGAAGCTATACAGTCACGAACAACGCCCATCTCATTATCATTGCCAGTTTACCTATCATATGGATGTTCATTATTATTATTTCTATCTTCATCAGGTGCCAAATCTAAATTCTCATTATAATGCTGAAAATCCTTGTCAACATAGCCGTTCACCTTATGAAATTATGAATCACCATGGATGCGATAACAATTGCAACTTGTTTTGGAAAATTAATGCTAAACATTCATGATAGAATTCACCATTTTACTTTTCAAACACCAAAGGTTCTTTAGATAATCGTTCTCAAATTAAGATAAGTGAGCGTGATTGAAGAACTCATTAGTGCCCCTTAGCTGACTTCCACGACAAAAATCTGGAAGATGGTATCGCACTCCCTTATAAGGCGTTAAATATCCTTTCATGTTAGGATACCCTCCATCAACAAAATAATATTTATCTATGACGGTAAAATTTTAGAAGATATTATTTCATACAAAACCAAATAATTAATGAAATATTAAATAATTTTTTTTCAAGGATAGAAAAAATAATATAGATAAAATTAGTGTATACACGAACCTTCTGGGAGTTTCAGAAACTTCAAGTTTAATGTCTCAGTTGCCTCTAAAAGAATACGAGTATCATGAGCAGTTCCCTCCCAACCGGCCCATGCTAATGTAAATAGCATATTAAAGTCACATACGACCATCACATTTTGAGTACAATACATTTTCCTTCCTATGTATGGAACTTTCTTATCTTTGGAGATAACAGCGGGAATATGTGTCCCATCAATTGCTCCGATACAATCCTAACAATTGATAAACAGTTAATTATTATATAATTAATAGTATTAAATTAAAATAATAAAATTCTATAAAGAATTACCTTAAATTGTGGCCAGTACTTTCGATTCTCACGAATATATTTAGGAACTTCTTTAAAATCAAGATCAAGAGGTTTTATAAAATCAATAGTATCTTTATGACTGCAACTAACACATCTGTAAAATGTCTACTTACAGTTTTATCTGAATGCTGAAAACGTTCTTGAATCATTCGATTACTTACACCGTGTCCTATAGTCATTAAAAACATAGCTACTTGCTCATCCACACCAATTTCTCGACTACTTTTCAATTCATACTTTTCCTCCAAAATTTCACAAAGTTTTATAAAAACAGGGTTTTTCATTCTAAATTGTTCGTAGCATCGTCTATCATGACCGGCAAGGATTTCCATCAAAAACTTTGAACCTGATATATTCTTCTGAAGTTCTACATGGTTCCTTAGAAATAAAATTATTAAAATATGTGATAACTGTGGTGGAACCTGCTACCACAAGAGCGTAGAACTCAGCGTCTTCATTTTCAATTTCCTCCGATGAATCCATGTAAGAGCTATAAAATGATTTACAAATTAGCAAAATCTAAAACACAATCATATATCATTTAATACAAGCAACGATTTTTGAATAAATAAAATATAATATTGAAAGTCTAAAACACATTCATGTTCATAAACAATTGAAAACTAATAAAATTGGAATAGTAATTAAAGGGATGCATGAATTCAAATCTTAAAAAAAAAAAAAAAAAAAAACAAACAAACACACACACACACACTCCAATAGGTTTAAATGCAAGATAAAAATCATCACTAAACAAGTCGAGACTAAAGAAAGAGAAACCTAATTACTATCCTAAAAGTCCTTGGAAAAGGGGTGGGTTAATTAGTTACCTAGCTTGTTCTTGTTTAAACCATGTACTTTGTGTTTTAATATCATTAAGTGCCACAAACATCTCTCTGTTTTCTTTTTCGGTAAATAGAAAAAGTTCACTCCCTCGAGAAATTTGTGGAATTGCAGACACAATTGCCATTACTTCTTGAATGCTACATCCTGGTGGGTCAAGTCATGAATGCATAGTAGAACTTCTATTTTCTACAACATCACACATTCAATCAAGTTGTTTAGACAACTTTGTTTCAGACGAAATTTTCTTTGGACGTCCTTATGCTAGTTTTGACTCTTTTGTTCTCTTTCTTTGTCATTCAACACTCCCAACGTCAATGCCAGCATCAATATTCTCAAGTCTTTGAGACTGGTTACTGTTTGCATTTGAATCATCATCCTAAAAATCTTTGTCGCTTGAAAAATCACTAAAACTAAGTAGTACACTGGACGGTGCCCAAGATCTATCTCCTGATGCCACCACATCCATTAATAGCCATCTAATTTAAAACAATACTCTAATCCCTTTTCACGAAATTTTATAGCTTCCGGAATAACCCGAACATAAAAAATAAGGCTAAAAATACAAAAACCCCTGTTGTTTACAAAAATTACATATAACCCCCTCAATTATTAAAAAGTTTCCTAAAATAACATAAACTATCACATTGCCCACTTTTCGTTACATAACCGTTATGTGACTGCGAAATGACAAGAATGCCCTTGATATTATATTAATATTATATAAAAATAAAATTGTGAATTTAAAATGACAATTATGCCTCCATGTGAAACGAAATAGCATTGGGGTGAATACCCTCGGTGTGAAACGATGTTATGTATATGATGTGGAGGTTCACGATAATAGGAACCAATCAAAACATGACATCTCACAAGCCTTATCTCTTACTTAACCACTCTAGGCAGAAACACACACTCTCTCTTATCAAGCCCATCTTCTTTCTCTCTCTTAAAACCCATTTTCTTCATTAGTTGTTAATGGTTACTTCAATTCTTATGGCTTGCGATGATCAGACACAAAAGGCTTTAATGGGTCTAAATAAACAAGGTCTTAAAATGGGAAACATGGTATAAGTAGAAAATCAAAGTCGAATGAGTCGACTCAGAAGAAGATGCAGCGTCAGAAAGGTATGGGTGTAGCTCAGCTTGAACGACTGAGATTGCGAGAGGTCGAAGAAGATGACTGGTATAAACTAACTTCATCTTCTCTCTTATCATTCCCTGATCCAACCCGGTCCGGTGTCCCAATTACAGTGCCTATTCGGCAAAACCAGGTTTTGTTGCTTCAATCATTCGGAAACGGTGACTTATTCGAGCCGTTCTTGTCATTCAGAGCCTCGATTATCACTGCCAAAATCATCTATTGAAACAACAAATTAAAGTCTGAGGTATAGAGGATGCAACAGGTGCCGGCGTGGATTATTGGACTCCTCAGTCGCCATGTTTGTGCTTGTGTGTGAGAGAGAAAGATAGAAAGAGAGACTGTAGAGAAGGGCAATTTTGTCATTTCAAAAAAACAATGGTATTTTTGTCATTATAATGCAATATATGATAGTCACGTGATAAAATCCTGTTAATAATTTTAGACTGTCAACTAAGGAAGGAAGTGATATAATATATTTTCAAAAATATGGAAGGGTAATATAATAGTTTATGTAGTTAAGAGGTTAATAGATAATTTTTATAAACAATAGGGAATTTATGTTTTTAGCCCCAAAAAATAAGATGTATTGAGAAAATCATTACCACATTTGTTGAAAAAAATAATAATAATAATAAAAATAAAAATAAAAATAAAAAGCACTTCTTTTATTTGGTAACAAAAGCACTTTTATTACAAATTTATAATAATGACTTCTAAAGGAGGGTTCTCACATTTGATAATACTAGGAAGGGATAAAATTGTTTTTGTAAAAATAAAATGAGATAAATTTGTTTAAAGAAAAATAATTACCTAAAATATAAAATCTCTATTAAAACAAAGTTACAAAAGTTAAAAATTAAAATAGTGAACTAAAATTTCTACCATTTAAAAGTATATCTTAAAAAAAAAAAAAAAAAAAAAAAAAACTAATTAAAAATAGAAGTACTTTTAAATGATTGAATTTGTTCCTCACACACAACCAAGCAATCCAATTTGTTCACTCATACACACAACCCATTATATCTCTGCCTTTTATTCTATTCAATTTAGTTAGTACTATTTATGATTTTTCTTTCAATAAAATGTTCTCTCTTGTTGCAAAATTGCTCAAATTATCCACATTTAAATAGTGTATTTTGAATTAAAATAGAGTTAGATGTATTGTACAATTTGGAAACATATCTGCAGTCTCATAGAAAGAACTTATAAACAGCTTGATTATATTGATCATCAAGCCAATCTTATCTATCTGTTTGATCACAAAGATGATTACTATCTTGTTAATTACCAAAATTGTAATTGCCCTGAATTTGATTTTTCTTTTTCTCTTCCAAAGAGACAAATCGATCTACTCCTCTTTTGAAATCAAATCACTAAAATCCTAAAAGAACCAAGTTAATCAGAATAAAACAAACTTATTATGTTGCCATTTAAAAAGCCTTCCTTTATACATAGAAACATCATCTCATGTGCCCCTCATATGAGATTCACTATAATTAATCTAACCATTTATAAGCTTTATATTTGAGAAATAATGGTGAATAATGAAATCACAATTATAAAAAAAATTTGTGCATTACATATATATATATATATATATATATAATAGTAACATTAAAGCAATAAGAAAAATTAACTCACTTAGATGTCATGGACAGTTCTATGAAGTATACTTGTCACAATAAACACAAGTATTACAGGGACATTTTGATTACTTAACCAAAATGAAAAGTAAATAACCAAAAACACCTTTTCCAAATAACCCCTTGTAGGAGGTGACTCCTGTGACAGGTGAACATATATATATATATATATATGAATCCCAACAACTTCAATGTTCAATCTCTTGATTGAGATTTTAAACTTTTACCAAGTCTTTTCTGTTCCAATAAATCATAGATTTTGGTGATGATCAATGAAGCCATTCTTGTTACCCTTTGCAGTGTTCCTAGTCCTTGCATGTGATCCAAACATGACATCAAGGCATGCCTGTGCTGCATGCAAACTTCAAAGGAGAAAATGCTCCTCAGATTGCATTCTTGCGCCATATTTTCCGGCCAATCAATCGGAGATTTTTCATAGTGTGCACCGTCTTTTCGGTGTGCGCAACGTTACGAAGATATTAAATCAGTTGAATGATGAGAATGAAAAGGAGGACTTCATCACATCTATCAAGTTTGAGTCTAATATACGAAAAAGGTTCCCAGTTTTTGGATGCTCGGACATCATTAGACACCTTCAATGTCAATTGCAACAAAGGTACGAGGAACTTTATGATGTGCAAACTAGGCTTGCCATGTTGAAGCAAATGAAGTCTAATCTACATTATCATTCAAACCATGATGCAATATCAATATAGGAACAACGGGGTCACTTTCCCCAAGTGCACGACACTCCTGTCGAGGTCGGGAGAGAATCAAATGTATCTAGCAAGGTTATTGGTCGCTCCACAAGCATGTGATCATAGACAGTTCGCCTGTAAATGTAGGTATACACTATTTTAGTTGTTATTATATATATATATATATATATATGGAAGACATAAGAAATCAGGTGTTATGCTGCATGGCTTCAGCTTCAGCAGTGTCATGAGTTGCCCTTTATTCTCAGTATTTCATTTTAGTTTTTTCTTTCAGCAATTTCATATTTCAACATCTTACCTATTTAATAAGAGTTTGTGATACATATTCTATGACCACGTACGGGGCTGCTGGTGTAACCTTTAACTGTAAGGTGAGAATAATTTGATATGGTAGTTGTTTTCGTATTGGATTCATGAAATATTAACGCGTCCAATACTTCATTAATTGAATATAATAATTTTAAAATAAAAAATTGTATTCAAGTTGAATTGATTAAAACAAAAAACAACAATATATATATATATATATATATATATATATATATATATATATATATTAATACGTACTGTATTTTGACCGACATTCTCAATCTGCGACAGTCATAGCCGCCTTTGTGACCGCCACAAGGAGCCGAGTGTCGCATTGGTGGTTGTATCAATGTATCTTCTTGTTATTTTTATTATTATAGACTCCAATAAAAACTCAAATTTGTAAAATTTTATTAAAAAAAATATAAAAAGATAGGATATTAATACCATACAGCACAAATACGATGATACAATAAATTTCTAAATTAAATATGGTTATGATAAGATATAATAATTTTTTTAAATATTTATAGATAAATTTTTTTAAATTTTTATTAGTTTTCTAAAACATGATGAATGTAAATATATAAAATATCAATTAGATAAAACACAGAATGAAAATCTCTAACCTGAAACTTGAATAACTCAAATTAATACATCCCAATCAATAGACGGAATTCTTCTTCTTTTTCTCTGAATTCTTTATCATGTCAATTAGTAGTATTGATTTTAGACTTTTGTCTTTTTTGTTTTATTTATTTTTTAAATAAAAAATTATTATTATTATTATTATTATTATTATACCCTCCTTTTAATAAAAATATTTATGAAATATAGCTTTTCTTAATTATAGTTTTTTGTATCAAATACGTATTTGATATTGTCACAGCAACTCTAGATAATTATATTTTGCTTTTGTTTTGACCTGAAACAGAATATCGAAACAATGTTTATGTTTTAGAAGCAAAAAAAATAAAAATAACACATTGCAAATTTAAAAAATAAAATGATTAGTTAAACATATCAAAGCAATATTTTTTTTTTGTACTTTTCATTGTTATAATGTTTTTGGCGACAATTTGAAAGTAATCATAAACATTAATTCGTTGCTTTTGATTTTAGTTTTTTTTTAAAAAATATTTTGATAATAATTTAAATAGTAACAAACTTTATCAAATATAAAAGTTGCAAGAAAAAAACACAAAATCAAAGTAGATGTAAAATAGGCGTTTACAGTAATAGAGTTTTTTTTATTATTTTTTTATTTTTTATTTATTTATTTTTGATAACCCAGAACCCTCCGAGACATGACCCTTACGGACCCCACCCTGAAACACCAAACTAGGGATACGGCAGCCTGCCCCACAGCTGCAATATCGAGTAAGTAGACGAAACTAGAAGCTTGGTAGAACAAGAAACTTCACCTTTTATTGCATTGTTTTTGAGAGGTACCTTTCTTCTAAAGTTTGATTTTCAGTTATAATATTCCGACTTCTTACAATCATTCGTAAGTTCTTGGCGTTTAGTTTAACATTTGTTACATTAATAAAAATTAAAAAAAAAATTACTGTATTAATTGCTTCAAAAACATAACATGAAAGGAAGAATTTAAGAACTTGAAAATAATTTTATTTTATTTGTTTGAGCGTAAAAAAAAAATATTAAAATTTAACAAAAATAATTTATTCATTAATTTTTTATAAACTATTTTACGTGATCCAATGGATTCGACATTAACCTCAACTTAGACCTTTCTAAATACCTAAAAATAAAAATTAAAAAAAATATTCTACCTAAAAAAGAAAAAAAAAATTTGAAAAATATATTTTATATTGAAATAAACAGAGAGTAGAAAAAATAATTGGAAAGAGTAAGTGATTTTTCAACTCGGCAGTTGGGCTCACTTATTTAAATGCTTCTCTTTTGGGACCTACTAATTTTGATTATGACTTTTTAAGTAAGATCATTAAGAATAAATAAATATAAAAATGTAGGTCACGAGAGTCATAAAAGTTTGATAATAAGTAGCTGTCAATGATGAAACTGAACTTCACACCAGCATGCTTCATTTCTTTATTTTTGAGCCTTAATTGTCTGCACTAGAGTTCACCATAAACTCAACTCTGCTTATTCATTTATATTAAATATATATATATGAAAATTATGATTTACAATTTGTATTTATAAATTATAATCTGTCATGTTCCGTTGACATACGAGTATTATGTTAAATAGGTCAATCCAAATATGATCCTGTTTAATAATTATGTCAATTTTTTTTTAAATGAACATTACTTATTTATTAAATGAATTACCTACCTAACACGTTTTATTTGAATTATTCATGTTGCCCATTTATTAATTAAAACATAAAAAATAAAAATACAATGAAAATTTTGAAATAATAGAAAACAAAATTCATAAAAATGAGTATAATTTTAGACAATACAATTAGAAAAAAGTCCAAATACAATAGTTATATTGAATTTATATGAAAATAATAAAAATGTCCATATTAACTGAATTAAAACAAGTTACGGGTTAATCAAATTAACCTAATACAATTATAACATAATTATTTAAATGAATTTAATCAAGTAAAACGAGTTGACCGGCAAAAACATGAACACGCCACAAAACGGGTTAAACGAGTTAACACAATTTTAAACACATAAACTTCATGTTATTTTCAAATTATGTTGGCTAATCATATCACATTTTAGTATCCTAAAAAGAATGAATGCATTTATTATCTCGTTTTTGTTATATTACATTTTTCAAATCACAGGCTCATAAAACTTAATATTTCAACTAGTGTGTTCATAAACATATTTATTATATTTTATTACTCTCAATATTAATAAATAGGTATATATATTTTAAAATGAAAAAACATTATTGATATAGTTTACCATCACTCTTTAAAAATGACCATTTGTTTAATGAATGGTTCCAAGATTGTGCAAAATTTAATAAATGAATAAATCAAGCTTTAATGATCCTAATACATTCACATTTGTGCATTGCATTAATCATGCCATTAAATCACTCTATGCATTAATCATACCATTAAATCCACTCTACTTAAAAGCCATATATATATATATATAGGGTACACATGTATCAATAATGTTTTCCGTTTGAATATATATATTTATATATTATTGATACATGTGTACCCAACCTATCATTCTTTGGACATGACTATTTGTTTAATGAATGGTTCAAAGATTGTCCAAATTTGAATAAATAGATAAACTAAGCCTTTCCCGAAAAACAAAAATACTTAATATGAACCTAACACACATGAGCATGTATTGAATCACTCTACTTAAATAATAATTATTTATTTATTTCATTAGTCAAGAGCTCGGTTTTTGAACACAATCCCGTCAGACACGTACACTTGATCCAAAGGCCAACATGAAAACACCATTTTCACCGAACTGCACCACCTGTGTTTTGTAGAGAGAGAGAGAGAGAAAGCCCAAACTCACCCACCATTTGAACAAATTTTCTTCAGTCTCCCTCTCATTTTCTCTTCTCCTCACAGACCCAGATCAGTTCTCTCTCACTCAACTCGAAGCTCACACTTATTCGGTTAACTCTCTCTCTAGACATATATATATATATACACACATAACCTATATATATAGAGAGAGATTTTGATGCAATGAAAAGATTGAAGAACTACTACCTGCAACTAAGACCACCCCAAACAATGGAACGCAAATGGATCTTCCCACTAGCCATTGGCTCCATTGTCTCTCTCTTCCTCCTCTTCCTCTCAACCCTAACTTCGCCGGACGGCACACCTCTCCTCCCTCTCTACCGCTACGCCACCGGCTACACCGACTACTCCATCTTCGTCGAATCCAAGCTCAAGCCACTATCCATCTCCTACCTCCCTCCGCCGCCCCGCTTCGCCTACCTCATCTCCGGCTCCGCCGGCGACGGCAGAATGCTCAAGCGCACTCTCCTAGCCCTATATCACCCCAACAACCGCTACGTCGTCCATCTCGATGCCGAATCTTCTGCACAAGAGAGGTTAGATCTGCAAAACTTTGTCAACAATCATCCCACATTGAGCAAATTTGGGAATGTGGTGATGATCACAAAGGCGAATCTTGTTACCTACCGTGGGCCGACAATGGTGGCCAATACGCTGCACGCGGCGGCGATCTTGTTGAAGGACGGTGGGGATTGGGATTGGTTTATCAATCTTAGCGCCTCGGATTATCCTCTTGTCACTCAAGATGGTGGGTGGGTCCGAAATTGATTCCTCTGTTTTGGAATTTCAGATTTATGGGTTTGATTTGATTTGATTGTTTTATGCTTTATGGTTGATGAATTGATTGATTTGGTTATTGGGTTTTCGTTGATTAGATCTGCTTCACGCGTTCTCGTATTTGCCGCGCGATCTTAATTTCATTGACCATACCAGTGATATTGGGTGGAAAGAGTAAGTGATTTTTCTCATATTCAAACTTTCTTTATTCTATTTTTGGGTTGGAGAGTTATCTATATATATATATATATATATATATATTGATTGTATGCTTCTATTTATGTAGGTTTCAGAGGGCGAAACCAATTATAATCGATCCTGGGTTGTATATGACCAAGAAGTCTGATGTTTTCTGGATTACACAGCGAAGAAGTGTGCCAACTGCCTTCAAACTCTTTACAGGTTCAATTTGGCATTAAGTTACTTATTTATTTATTGCTTTGGGCTTTAAAGATGTCCCCTTTTCATTCAGGTGAAAAAAGAACAGAAAAAGAAAGATGTCATTTTCCACTCTGTAGGATTGATTTTAGGCATTGGGTTGTTTGTGCGAGCATGTCATTTATGGTATATGTGCTCTGCTCAAATGGCTTCTGTTATTAAGATATGATTTTATCATCCCATGATTTTTTTTTTTTTTAGATAATTCGGTTTAGTTGTCTTAAAAGGCAATTGGACATCTTTTTTTTTTTTTTTTTGTTTGGACTTGGCATGGTTAGTGGGGTTAGGGAGTTAGAGGTTAAAGGGGGAGGGGAAAGATGCTGGTGGGTTTCAAACACAGGCCAAAGGCCCCAAACAATACATGCCCTACCGCTGGACTAGCACCACACCTGCAAGGCAGTTGGACATCTCACGGAAGTGAAATTTACTTCCATGGTGTCTTGTAGCTTTGATAAGGACTTCAATATATTTCTCCATACCAACTTTGCCCCTACATGGACTTCAACCTTCCATTGGGAGGTGGAGGAGAAACCATTGGGCTACAACCTTTACTGATAAGTAATATTAAGTGAGGTGAGATGTGCTAGAAATAACAAGAAAGTCAAATTGGTGGGTCATCAATAAAGTTTCCTTTCGAATAGGGCACTGGAAAGCTCAAGTATAAAAAGGCACAGAAGCCAGAAAATGTCTATTTAACTTGGGCTTCCGTGTGTAGGACTAGTTCTTGTCTACTAGATTATTGAAGGGTGAAATAATAAATTTGTCATATTTATACCCTCTCTGTATTGGCACATCTCGAGCTATAGATAGCTCTAAATGAAATAAACAAAGAATCCAAATTATCTTTGGTTTTATTTGAAGAACCAAGTCCCTAAGTTGTAGTGGCAAATGAAACTATTGGTATTTGAACTCTATTGGTTGAGCCACCCAAAGCCAGATCCTGCTCAGAATTTTCAAACTCACATTACATGAATTTCACATGATATATAGATTATAGAAAATAGTTCTTGTTATGGGATTACTACAACTCAATCCTAAAAAGAACTGCCTTTACAATTAAAGAGCTTGAGGACAATTAGAAGTCAAGTAATTGAAGCCTTGTCCCCAGCTTTTTGGAGTTGGCTGTATAAATGTTATCCCGTTGATCTGCTTTACCCGGGGCCATCTTTTCCAAAATATCATTGAATAACATGTTCTTTTTCATTACATCAATTCCTTTCTCACTGATTAAATGTCTTGTCCTTACATCTACCGAAAATTTTTCAGTCATGACTGAATTATTCATCTTCACATTCACGTTTAAATAATTAAATTCCTGTTTTGTCATGTTCTCATAGTTGGTCCTGCCTTCAACTTCAACTTATAAGAAATGCATTTGTTGGGTATTTCACTATCCATCTCAGAATCGATTATCCTCCTATATTCCTTTTATGAACACTTTGTTTTAAAATTTCCAAACACTATCCCTTGAAGCATTTTCAGTCCTATAGTTGCATAACAATATAGAGACAGTTGTCAACTCTGGCTGATTCCATACTCAATTCGGATGGATATAACAATTTGCAGCTACCTTCTTGGGGAGGAAGAAACCGACCAGATCAGGGCTGATAAGACTCGCCTTACCAACCAATTCCTTTCCTATCGTAATCATATCTGTCAATCTTCGATACAAGGGGCAAGATAACTTGATGAATCCGTCATAGAGGGTCTAGGTTAAGGGACAGATTAAAGGATGGAACGGACTCTTCTAAAAGAGAATGTCATAATTTTTCTAATTTAAAACAATTTCTTGACGCATATGCTGATTAATTCCACCTTCCTTTGGATGAAAATGGTTCTTGTTGGCATCTCCTTATGTTACATTGATATTTAAAAATCACCCCATTTTGAGAGGAATGGCTGTAAGATGTGTTGGACATGTACTTAACAGGCCTGTTTGACAAACGGAAGATATGGAAGTTTTTGTTTGGGAGAATTTCCCTTCAATTCTTCTTCTTTCTTTTTAACCTTTTGTTGCATGCGTACGTAAGTTAAAATATGTTTAGCTTCTGGATGGGACATGACAAATTATACAAACACTTCACATCATCTCAGGATGTAGTAAAAGAAAATTGAATTTTGTTGATGTCTGACCCATATCCTAACAATAAGAGGTTACAAATTAGACACCGATGTATTTTTTGGCACCCAGCATATGTTACCAAATTCATCTAACACACCTCTTACAACTGATGCAAATCAGGGTTTGAAATTTGTTCTTTTAACAACAAGAAATTCTTTCTAGGTAAGAAATTAGAGTTTGTTGTTCATATCCAGCTAGTACTGTTAGCATTGTTACTATTTATTTGGTTTTGATGTTTTCACCGCTGATAATTGAAGTCTACTCAAAAGAAAATTCCTGAGATGAGGATGGATCTGAAGGCACTGAATGCTTTTACCTAATAAGAAAAGGGCATGATGCCATAGCTAGATTATATGCCATACATGTGAACTGCATTTTCGTCATGGCAACCATATATATTCCTGGAGTTGTTGGTTTCAGTTAGTTCTGTGATCGTACGAAGTGGTCTATACATGTGTGTGGTAACTGCATTATTGTCATGGCATGATATATATTATTAAAGGGAAGGGTCATTGGTTTCAATTACTCCTGTGTCGACTGTGTAAAGTGGTTTTTTTTTGTCATCATATGTTGGAATAGGTGGTCACAATATTTATCATCAGTGGCCAGAGATGAAATGAAAGCTTCTTGCAGACAGGATGTGCTTGCTGGAAGGAAGTATTGAGGGGATTTTATTCAATATATTAGTCAAATAAATGAGGAAGGGAGGAATGATTTCTCTCCTAAGTTATACATAGGACACTGACTCTGTAAAATATATTCTAAATCTACATGGGATAAAATATTGATTAGAAACAAATATGCAAAAGATAAATATATAAATGCAGGGGTATTGCTATGCTTTAATACTTTTGTTGCATGCCTTTGCGCCCAATTACACAATGATTGATCACTTGTCTTCAAGGTTGTATGGTAGAATAGCTGCAAATTTTTATCTCACTATTTTCTGTCATTAAGGTCATTTTGTTGCAGCTCTCTCTCTCTCTCTCCACCCTCTTTACCGTGCCTGATGCTTAAATTCTTAATTCAAATTCCTTTGATTTACACTCATCAAAAAAAAAAAAAAAAAAAAAAAAAAAATTCCTTTGATTTACATAATCAATCCAAACAGTGAAATGCTTGTTATGCAGACGTCAAGATTGCGCAATTGGAAAGTTGACTTAACCAAATGCAACCTAAATGATTCTAAGATTACAGTATACCTCTCATCCTCTGTACTGCTGTATTGATGATTCTGGTAAATTTGTCAATTCTATTGAAAGACCTTTTACGTAACCAATTAATAAACGTCCATCTGTTTTTAAGCAAGTGCTTTGCTTTGATGTTAGTGACTGCAACATGAACTAATTTCACCTTAAATAATTGTTTTTTTTTTTTTTTTAATCTTATTTTCATGTTGGAACAAGGAATTAAGGGTGGAATAAAAGAGGATTCACTTCCCCTCTCTGATAATTCTCTCTCTTGCTAGGTTAATTAAGGACTTATACAAGAGAAACTTTCTGGTATCATCACATAAATTTTTGTAATCATAGAGTACTTTGAGATAATTTCTGATTGACACTTCCCCTTGATTTTTTATGATTCATTGCTCAACTATTTTTTCATCTCACCTTTAAAAAAAAAACTATTTTTTCATCTCTCTGGGTGCTATGCATGAGTTTATTTATAATATTGTGTTTTATGTACAATGCCAATAATAGTTCTTGTGCTGAATGACATTTGAAAAGCTCGTGCAAACAATATGTATATATATATCATGTATTGGCTTGAGGGGTTAAATACCAAGCACTCTTGAAATGCATTGGGCATGATATTATAGATTATTGAAACCAAATTTCTGCCTTATTTTATAGGATCTGCTTGGATGGTTCTTTCTCGGCAGTTCATTGATTTCTGCATATGGGGATGGGACAACTTGCCACGAACGGTCCTCATGTACTATGCCAATTTCATCTCTTCACCAGAAGGCTATTTTCATACTGTCATGTGTAATTCTAGAGAGTTCAGTAATACCACTGTGAACAGCGATCTCCACTTCATATCTTGGGATAATCCTCCCAAGCAGCATCCCCACTACCTCACCATTGATGACATGTCAAAGATGGTTGACAGTAATGCCCCATTTGCGAGGAAGTTCCACCAAGATGATCCAGTTCTCGACCAGATTGATTCTGAACTCTTGTTTAGAGGTCAAGACATGGTTGTTCCCGGTGGGTGGTGCACAGGAAGCATGGAAAACGGGACCGACCCATGCGCTCTTGTGGGTGACATCACAGTCCTCCGGCCTACAGCTGGTGCAAAAAGGCTGGAAATTTTGATCGGCTCTCTCTTATCATTTTATAATTTCCGGCCAAGGCAGTGCAAATAGCAGAAATATGTTTCAGAAGGCAATTTCTCTTGCCAAAGTCGGGATTAGGTTAATTCTTTTTGTTAGGAAAAGAGCAATGAGGACTTGCATGATCTCCCATTTGCGGCAATGAGATGGATTTGGCAGAGATAGAAATGAAACACAGAACTGGGAGATTTGCTGCTGCAATAACATGTGATACGTGCTGCTGATTTAAGTTGTGTGCCTGTAGCCCTTGTTACACTTACCTTTTACTGTGTATCCGCCAGGACTCGCCATTCCTCATTTGGCGTCAAAGCTCGTCGTGGACAGGTGCTGATGAAAGAACACGCTGGTTGGGTGAAAGTTAGGGAAAGAGGAAAACCGGAGGAAATTTATACCTAATGTTTGGTGATAGTTTCATTTAATGTGGTATAAATGATTATGTTTATGTTTTCCAATATGCATATAACGCAGGTGTATATTATTCAAAGCACATCTGTACTGGTCTGGTCATTTTATCATATTGTATTTTCTGTGGGCAATCTAAATTAAATTTCCATACTTGCTGTGAGTGACATAACATCTGGCTAAGTTGCTGAATCGTATTTTCTTGGCAAAAGTGTAAAAAAATTCCTGAGATATTCACTTTGTTGCAAATTCCTTCCTAAACTACAAAAGGTTGCAAATAAACCCTTGAGATTCCTTCCTAAACTACAAAAGGTTGCAAATAAACCCTTGAGACTCACCGGATTAGTTTTCCGGCTTCTGTTGATTTGAAATGACAAAATAACATTACTTATTAAATTATATTAAAAAAAAAACTAATTGTGAAATACCAATTTTACCCTAACTAACTTAAGTTGTATTAAATTCAGAATTTGTTAATTAATCAGGGAGAGGCGGGGTTACAATAACCCAATGAACAATGATCGATCCACATGAATAATGAATAATCCATATCTATCACTTTCTCTTTCTAAAATCATCTCTGATTACACTGCTTTGTTCTGTAAATCAAATCGTCTCAAAAACGCTCTTCTGACAATTTCTCAACCAGTGCTCATGTTATAATAATTCAAAAACTAAAAACAGATGCGTGTATACATACCCTCAATTATACATATATCTGTTTGTGTATGCAAATATTGTTCATTCTATGAAAGGAATTAAAGCTTGAGGGAAAGACACATTCGTGTATATTTTCTTTTATGTATCAAATAAATTTCAGTTTGAGAGAGCAACAAACATCTAATATTTATATGATAAACAAGCATTCATTCAAATTAGGAAGATAAAAAGACGGATAAGTAATTATTCAAAATTCAAACCCTAGAACCCGCAGATGAAGCAAATACACAATACTAACATAATCACATGAATCAAATATACAAATATTTATGTAAATGCCACAATATTTATTTATATCTCCCCATTTTTTTTTGTTGTTAATCTCTCTCATAAATTTCGTACTCAACCTTTTCTCTCTACTACATATATTGATGAGCATGTTGGTGGAGAAGACGATGCAGAGGGGTTCCGTCTGGATCACGGCGTGCCGGAGGGTCCTGGAGTTGGGTTCGCCGCATTGTGGTCGGAGGAGTCGGTGACGACGTAGATCCGGCCACCCTTGCCGCCGAGCCCGCCCTTTCCGAACCCTATCGTGCTGATGAATCACCAGTTGACATGTAAGCAAATGTGTTCTAGTGTTTTGCATGCTCCTACTGATATATAAGTCTGCGAGATTACCTACCAATATGTGTGTGTGTGTTTAACAGATACAAAAATTCAGGCCGCACTTATAGCTAAGAATATGATCTTAAAAGCGCAAAGTAATTCGTATTAAGTGGAAGTTAAAAGACTTCATGCTAGCTCATTTTAAGGTCATAATTTTGTAAATGAAGTTGAGCTGGGGAAGACAAAGACATGTTTGAACATTATATGTGTGTGTATGTATTGTGCTGTAAGAATATACATTGAGAATGATTACTGGATGGACGGAACTGAATTTGGTAATTAGTTCATGCAAGATCACTAGAATTGTTAACTCTTCTCACTGATGTTAAATTCATCGGCTATTGAAGAGTTGTGAGGAATAGTTAGTAAGGAAGGATATGATGGTCCGTGGATGAACTAATGTAAACATAGGATTCATGGCGGGAATGGAAACACAGGATATATTCATATAGCCTATTTATAGTTGGAAAAAAGACTTATCGTTGTTGTTAGTAGGTAGTGCAACTTCAGTAGGCAACGAATAATTCTGTGATTCAGATTCTGTTATGTGATCGGAAGATAGAAGTAGAAGAGATGTGTCATATGCAAGTGTTCCAAATTTTTCCCCCTTTCTTGTAGAATCTATGACATTTACAGCCAATAAGACCATTCAATCAACCAAAGTAATTTATAGCAAAAAAATTGTGAGTTTGGAAGGACAAAATTAAGGCTAAGATGAAATGGTTTTTTAAATTATAAAGTAGGTGAAGTTAAGCCATCGAAAATTGGAAATGCTTACCTCTTCACGGTATTGGAGTCTGGATCCTCTAATATTGTAATGCATTCGATGGTTCACATCACTCACACGAGAATTTATGATATTTAGAGCCAATAAGACCGTTCAATCAACCAAAGTAATTTATAGCCAAAAAGTTGTGAGTTTGGAAGGACAAAAGGCTAAGATGAAATGGTTTTTTTTAAAAATAAAGTAGGTGAAGTTAAGCCATTGAAAATTGGAAATGCTTACCTCTTCACGACAATGGAGTCTGGATCCTCTAATATTGTACTGCATCCGATGATTCACATCACTCACACGTGTAACCAGCACCTGATCCACTCACCACGGCAATGAAAACACTGAAGTCTCCGGAGAAATTGAAGAGGTTTCTGTCTAGGAGAGATGATGCCAAAATGCTCGAGTGTTACATAAAACCATAGCAATTGGCACCATCTCTCCTGCGACAGAAGTCCCTTATATTTCTTTGTATCTGCCATTGCATTTCTGTGAGAGAAGTGCTTTTCTCTCTCTATATAAATATTACACCTTGATCTTGTCATCACTTCAACTTGTTTATACACACACACACACAGAAAAGTAGATAGATATATAGAAGTAGATAGATATATAGAAGTATGTGAATGGCATGAAGCAAATTGAACGGCCGATTCTTCGCTTCTTTAATTATATGGAATTGTAGTGCACATGATTGTCTCCAAACAAACCAGATCAATAAATTCTTTTATTATATACAACCTAAATAAACCATATCAATAAATTCTTTTGTCAGCTCTAAACTATATAAGTATTTTCCTTGCTAAAAAACCCTAATATATATATATATATATATATATATATATATATATATATATATAATATTTTGTTTATATATATAGGTTGTCAGTGCAAATACAGCTGGTGAGAACCTTTTAATCTATTATAATTAAAGTCTTTGATCTAGTCCTCCTATGTCATTCATTGACATCATGCAGATGAAATGAACTTGATAATTAATGAGATTAAAAAAAATTAATTAATAATAATAAAATATGGAATTACATATAACCAATCATATATATTATATACTAGTCATCAGATGGTAGTGCTACATTGGACTTTCAATTATTCAAGTTAATTAGCATTGAGAACGAGGCACCTTGACAGTGCTATAGCAATTGACTGTTTGAAATAGACATGCCCTTGACTAAGTCAATGAATTGTAAACAATTTCCTAGTTGATGAAATAATGTTCTGTCACCATATATATACGCATATAAACAAAAATAAATGTATAAGCATGTATACAAATGAATATAATGCTGCGAAGATGGAAAACACATAAATAAAAATGCAATTATGTGTGTGTGTGCGCACACGCACGCAAAAGTAAAGAAATTGCTCCATTGTAATATTGAAAACGAGTTTGAAATAGAAACAATCTTACCTGTAGAAGATTACGTACAACTGACGCTCTTCAATTTCGTAATAATAAAAATTTTAAATACTAAATTAATTATTTATATAAGCAAAGAAATTGTAGGGAATCTTGTCACAGGATATGGCACTTTGCTTCATGTTTTGAAACAACAGCAAGTGCCATCTCTCATGCGACAAGAGTCCCTCAACTTCTCACTTCTTTCCTCCTCGTCTTCTGATGACTATCCCAGCACCTTGTTCCTATATTTTATAGGGCCATCTCTCTCTCTCGTTCATGCTGATTATTCTAAGATGAAGCAAGTCAACATAGAAGAGTCATAGGAGTGAATGATGACTAGTCTAAGATGAAGCAAGTCTACATAGAATAGTCATAGGACCAAGTCCTCTTGTTCAACATGGATGACAAAGTTCATTTCACACATGAAACGTCTAATTCTTAGAAAGACCAGCTTGGAAGCATAATTTAAAGAACAAGAGAAATGGACCTACTTGCTTAATTTTCTTAGGTTGGTGAGTATAGAGACAATATGTATGTATGTCTGTATTAAGGTATATATATAATTGATAACTGAACCAACCAGCTGGTGGAATAAAGGCTACTGACCGACCTACTGAGCATTTAATTAGGGTTGCTAGTTGTTACCTCATTATTTTACCTGATTAAGGATTAATAGTCAGGTAATTAAAACTTTTATTTATTTATTTCGACGAAATAATTCATTAGGTGCAGACTTTTACTTTTCATTTCATTTTTCGCGTGGGTTAAAATTTCAGCGCAAACACAGGTTCATAAGTTAGAAATTTATTCATTATAATATAACACGTGTAACATTATAAAGAATCAATATATTATATTCTGTTTATATATTATAATTTGTATGAAAATTAACGGTAAAGCATTATTCAGTAATCGAATTAATCTCTGTTTAACTTTCCGAATATATATTATATTCTGTTTATATATTATAATTTGTATGAAAATTAACGGTAAAGCATTATTCAGTAATCGAATTAATCTCTGTTTAACTTTCCGAATATGTGTTTGATTTTTCTCACTTACTTTGCCAGATATTTTTTATTTTTATTTTTTTAATAAAAGAAAGGTCAACTGTCTCCTAAGCTAGAAGAAGGGCCATCTTTTCAATTCGCAGCTGGCATCACAAATGGCAATTATCGTACTTAAATTTGAATAAAAAAAAGTCACTCCAAGTCATATCAACTTGAATTCACATGAAATTCACGTGAAAGCCTCCACCATAAAAGCCAAAAGTCCATCAGTATGGACCGATTCTATGGGAAAATTATTGAATACCCCATGGTACATACCTCCGGGACATACCAATTCGTGGATGTGGTGATGGTTCCCACCACATTCATAATTCAATGACCCTCGCTATATCGGGTATTATATTTTCGGGGTATTCAATAACTGCTTGATTCTATGATAGTCATTGTTATTTAATTTTTAAGTAGTTTATTATATGTTTTATTATTGTACGAAACAAAATAGACCTATGTTAATTATGTTATCAAAACTTAGGTATTGGTCCATGTATTGTCACCTGTTGTTTAGGATTAATTGAGGCAAGTGCAGTGAATCAAATGGTTTAGAAATTAACCTTAGAGCATCTCCAATACTAAAATTTATTTTCGCATGCTAAATTTATATTTTGACAGGTGTTACAGTGCCAAAATGCTACATTTTAGCAATTCTGCTCTAATGATATATTTCACGCAAAATAATATTTTTTAACACAACCACTATTTTTTTTCAACCACCATTCCCACCATTCATATTTGCATTAGTAATATTAATATTATGCACATTCCAAGTCAAGTTGTAGACATTAGGAAGGAAACTAAAATTAAAAAGTACTAATCTAAAATACCTGGTCAAAAAAAAAAAAAACACAAATTTTTTATAATTTTTTTACCAATATTTGTTAATTAATTTTTTTATATAATTTTTTTTTGAAAATTTATATATATTATATATAATATATATGTATATTATATATATAATATACATATATATAATATGTATCTGCTCCTCATCCTTTTGACCTCACTGGAACAAAAATATATTTCTAATGCAAATTATTTCAGCCTCCCCAATCGCCTCCATCTCTATTCTCTTTCTTAACTCTGAAATTGGCCCCCTCCCCCCCCCCCCCCCCTCTCTCTCTCTCTGTGCAACTGCAAACCCCCCTTTTCTCTCTCTCTCTCTCTGTGCAACTGCAAACTACAAAATCAACAAGAATCAGAAGTTCAAAACCCATATTGCAAATATTTTGAGGGCAAATTATTTCAGCCTCCCCAATTGCTTCCATCTCTATTCTCGTTCTCAACCCCCCCCCTCGGGGCGCAACTGCAAATTACAAAATCAACAAGAAACTTCTCGTTCAAAACCCATATTGCAACAGACAAGGAGAGAGAGAGAGATGCGAGTGGGTGATAACTGGTGAGAAACGACACCGTTTTGGAAAATGAGAGACTTGCCAAAAAAAATTGACAACGGCCATATATGAGAAGAAATTTGAGAAATCTTAAATTTTGAGAGCTCAAATAAGAGCCCATTAGAGAGACCCTTTTTTATTCAATTCTCATATTTTGAGTTTAAGAGGCTCAAACAAGAGGGCATTAGAGTTGCTCTTATGTTGTCAAAAATTAGGAAATAGTCCATGTATTCATTTGACACGTTTGTTTATGATTTAGGATGCAAGTTCAGTGAATCAAATGGTTTAGGTACCACGCACTTTGACTTTATTGCAACATTAGGCACTTTCGGATTAGAGTCAATGATACCAGTCATTTTGTGTTTTATTGTCTTTGTGATAAAAAGTCATGCAACTCTCTAAAATTTATTCACGTTCACACACGTTTTTGTTAATTGAAAACACACTTGTATCATTTGATAAGTAAAAAATTATACTTGCAAGTATTGAATTTGCTGTGTCCCAAACGCAACATTAATTGGGCGGTAATTTTTGACCATGGAAGGTTCTAAACAACAACCTAGAATTAATTGGGCGTAATTTTTGACCCGGAGTTACTGCTTACTAATGTCTTCCCATTCCCAATGAAATCACTGTGACCCATTATCTGTTCGCGCCAACCAACATTGATTTTTCATGTTTAAAGGTAGAAATAGCAGGGAACATTAATTTGTTTGGTCTTAGATTGTGATCTGGCTACTTAAAACCACACACATATCATGAGCTCAGACCCAACTTAAATTTTGACCTGAAAACTAGGAAGGCCCAATTTAGACACTCAATTTTTGGCAGCTAAAAATTTGGGGGCAACCAGACAGTTAAGTAGCCTACTAACCCAATTGATGGTCCACTGACCACATATCATGAGCTCAGAACCAACTCTAATTTCGGCCTGAAACTAGTAAGGTCCACCTAGGACACTCGATTTTAGCCCATATCAAGATTTTGGGCCAACCATACATTCAACTAGCCGACTAGCCCAATTGATTTTGGGCCAACCATACATTCAAGATATTGGGGCATCCAGATTTTTGGCTATACAGATTTAATTACCATTCATAATACAGTACTTATTTTGGGACTCCGCCTCTCAGGTTCAGAACATCAACATTCATGAAAGGCTAATTTCAAATGTGTATATATAAAAATATACTCCGTATATATGAATGTAAGATATGCAAGCCCATAAATGGGAAATGGTCCAAAGGCAAGATTGTTACAAGTAACACCAACACCCAAAGTTCAACCCAACCCAAGAAAGAAACCTATAAATTGTTCTTCAAATTACACGACCGTTAGTCAGCAGCAACTAGCAATTCAGAGACATTCAGCAGACGAACAGAGGAGGCCATACGTGACTTCCCTTGCATGACTCTCCGATTTTTTTTCGTTCAAAATATTTTAGACCACCGATAAGGCGAAGCAGAGTTTGGAAATGGTTGTTCTGCGATTGGTTGATTCGGCACACTTATGAACCGATGCCATTTCAGACCATGATGAAGGCAAATTTGTAGAACCCACAACGTGTTTGAATAAATGACCAAATGGGACAAACGAAGGAGCACTGGAAAAAAAAGATGGTCGTGTGGTTCCGGCGTATCAGAGCAGAGTTTACACAGGTTAGGTTATCTTCTATGAGTCATTGGTTTCCTATCAAGATATGCATAATTGCCTATAAAGATAACATAGTGTTAAGAACTTGACATCAAAGTCCTAAATTTTTGCATAAGTCTATAATTTTATGATTCACTTGTTTTCTTGGGTTTATCTGATTTGGTGCAAGCAGCTAAATAAACTTGCTTTTGAGCAGTCAAGACTCAAAAGCTAGCACAACGTAATTTTGAGTGATTGTGAAATTAATAACTAAGTGACACTGATTCATAGCCATGGCCGATTCTTCACCATTTCCAAGTTCATTTCATATTTGGTAGCTAATGGTAACAGGACACCATAGTACGCATTAGTGCCCCTGAAGGACAAACACGTGAGACAGAAACAACAAAAACCTATTGATATGACAATCAATTTGATAGACTTTAAGAGTAGAGAGAGTTTATCTTATTTATTATTGACGTGCAATCTTTGTTGGACACTGCCCGTTAGAGCCGCACAAACATTTTATAGATATTGTCTTTGGAAACATTCTAAATCACTGCAACAAGCTGTTATTAATTTTTGCAACATAAGGTAAAATATACTAGGATCACACATTTTGTAATTTGAGAATTGAATATAAGGACCAATCCAAGTTGTCAAGCTCAAACTTTCTTTCTTAATAATCACACTAGAGTTCTTATAAAAAAGATGTACAAAATAAAACCCTAAAGCCATAAAACATAATTACAAGCACAATTTAGACATTAAACAACATAACATAGACTAATTAACATCAATGGGGTCCCAACAATCAAGTTGTTCAATCTTCAATGAAATCTATAATTCCTAATCCAAATTGGCTCAAGTAGTCATCACCCCATTTTCTTTCACTTCTTCAACTGAAGCTTTCTTCTCTTTCACTTCTTCAGTAGACTCTTTCTCTCTCTCTTTCTCTTCTCTCTCTTTCTGTTCCTTCTCAACTTTTAGTCTCTCTTCTTCCTCAGCTTTCAACCTTGCTTCCTCCTTTGCCTTCTCCAAAGCCTCAATCAATTTCTTCAGGCAAGTTTCCGCATCATCCTCAGAAGACTTGGGCATCAAATTCTCAGCAACGTCAGCCGGAGTAATATTGTTCTCCTCCAACAAATTTCCAATAGTTGCAAACAAATGGTGTGATTCGAGATCCAAGTAGTTCTTTGCAAGCAGTTTGAATGCTTCAAAGCAACAATAGGACAATTCAATGTGCTTGTCCATGCGTCCTCTCCTAATCAGAGCAGGATCAAGTTTTTCGACGAAATTAGTAGTAAACACAATGATTCTCTCACCACCACAAGCTGACCAAAGCCCATCAATGAAATTCAATAGCCCAGACAAAGTCACTTTACTTTCCTTCAGCTTCTCATCTTCAACACCTTTCGCCATTTTCTTAACTGGATCTTTTTCTTTGTCCTCATCATCCTCTTTCTCCTTCTCCTTCCTTTGGCCGGTAAGATCAAGTGAACAATCAATGTCCTCAATCACTATGATTGACTTCCCTGTTGTATCGATCAATAGCTTTCTCAGCTCCGTGTTGTCCTTCACCGAGGTCAACTCAAGATCGTAAATATCATACTCCAAAAGGTTAGCCATGGCAGCAATCATAGACGACTTACCTGTCCCGGGAGGACCATACAAAAGATACCCTCTTTTCCATGCCTTCCCAATTTTCTTATAGTAGTCCTTTGCCTTACTAAATGTAATGAGATCATTCATGATCTGTTTCTTCTTGTTGGGCTCGAGTGCTAGTGTGTCAAACGTTGCAGGGTGCTCGAAATGGACATGAGTCCACATAGTCCTCCTGTACCTGACCCAACTCTCACTCTTGTTGTTGGTGTAGAGCTTGCGTTGTCGCTTCTCCACTGCAATAGCCTTCCCCTTAGCCAAAACATGACTCAAGTAAGTGTCGGTGATGATATCGCGATACCTCTTGTGGAAGGTGAGCTTGTAATACCTCTTTTCATCCTGGCGAGGATAGATGGAGATTGATTGTGTTGATGGGCTGATTTTGTTCGATGTCCACCAGAGTTTGATGCCTTTGAATTCATCAGGGACCTCTTCATTGTCGTCCATACTGAGAACTAGAGATTCGCTATCTTTCATGACATCTGCTTTGAGTCTTTTGGCACCAGAAGAGGAATTTGCGCTTAGATAGGTTTGAATGTCAGTGTAGACTTTGCTACGCTGAAAGCCATCACCGGAATACTCATGGAAAATGATTTGGATATAAGGGTACACAAAAGTGACCAGTTTTTGGCTGTATATTTGGAAATAGGATCGGAATTCATGGGGGACGTATTGCTGAAACATAGCCCAAATGAACATCAACCCAGCTACCATGGACCCTAGTTGAGTCCACATCACTCCATTCATCATCATTTCTCTCTTCTCTCACAAAGCTCCACAACTAATTTGTTGGGTGTGTTTTGGTGTGGAATTTGTGTTGCAGAGTAATGCCCCTTATATATAGACAAGAAAAATAATGGAATGATATTTTTGTTCTTTTATTTATTTATTTTTTTGGAAGGTTGAGTGTTGTTTGTTGTTGTTCTTTTCTTGCTAACCAAGACAGTGTAGGTCATCCTAGTTAGTAAATTCGCGCGTACACAATAGACAGTACTGCTCTGCCTATCAGCTCCAAAAGTGTTGGTTCAATGTCACGATTCAGTGCGGTAATAGTATAGTGTTATACTACATCCCACAACTATAATTATTTACATGTGTAACAACCAAAATTATATACTGTGTGGTGGGCACCGCAAATTATCTCTCAATTGATTACCTATTAGGTTTTTTGTTTTGGTTAGTCGTTGGAGAAGTCAAATGCGTGCACCTTATTAAAAAAATAACAATATTTTTTCAACTTTTGAAAAAGACAATTGTGTATGCTCCTCGCTATATATGCATGTATGTATATGCTATCCTCTAAACAGGACAACGTTTGGGAAACATTAGAATTTTCTCCTCCACAAAACAGATGTGGTGAGGCCAGGTGACCAAAGGAAGGTGGTTAGCAATAACCTGGAATTAATTGGCCGGTCGTTTAAGTTTGGAAAATTCACATATATGAACGAAATCACAGGACCACCTATGAGAATACCTACTCCAAAAATAAAATATTATCTTGTTTTAGCAAATATGATATTTTTGTTCTTTTATTATTTTTTTTTTGGAAGTTAAGTGTTGCTTGTTTGTAGTTCTTTTTCTTGCTAACCAAGAAAGGTAGTGTAGGTCATCCTAGTTACACACTCACACAGTACTCCTCTGCCTATCAGCTCCAAAAGTGTTGTCATCCATATGTGGGACTCCGTTTCTACCAAGTTTCCAGTGGCATTAATTCTAAATTTTTTGTGCAAAGGAAATGGATGGGAACCATACCCTCCAGAAAATGTGGAGCAGCTTTCATGGGCTTGGTTCAATGCCACGATTCGGTATTGTAACAGTACAGTATTATACTATATAGAACGACTATAATGATTTACATGTGTAACAACCAAAATTATATGCTGTGGTGCACCGCGAAGGATCGTGGCTCTCAACTGATTACGTTTTTTTGTTTTGGAAAGTTGTTGGAGAAGTCAAATGCGTGCACCTTATTAAAAAAATAATAATAATATTTTAACTTTTGAGAAAGACAATTGTGTTTTTTATAAATTAAAAAAACCAAATGCATGTATGTATATGCTATCCTCTAAACAAGACAAGACAGCGTTTGGGGAAAATTTGATTTTTCTACACCACAAGACAGATCTGGTGACCAATAGGAAGGTGCTTAGGAATAACCTGGAATTAATTGGCCGGTCGTTTAATGTTGGCCTTGTCTATTGCTACGTACGCATGTCGTCACATTGGCAACGAAATCACAGCGATAACTATGAGAATACCTACTCCAAAAATAAAATATTATCAACTCTTGTTTTTGCGAATACTGAAATACCGTTTACTTTACTTGACTTTAAATGAAGAATTTAATAGTAAACACGCTCGTCTCATATTTTGAAGGTCGACCGATAATTTGTATCCTTTAAAAGTAATTTTTTTTTTGGTAGTAATTATTCAATATACATGAAATGAAAACATTACATGTACTCAATCAAGGGCGAATTCAGAAATTGTTAATAAGGGGGCTAATATTAAACAAGGAAGCATTGGGTATCGAAAGATTAAAAAGTTAAATTTTTTTTAAAGGATATAGGTTTAGACTTTAGAGGGAGAGAAGTAAGCTCTCTGACTTGTGAAAGATTAAGAATTTAGGAGTTTTCTGTGTTTTGGCTTAGTGATTGTTTAGGGCTTGTTCGGATTGGGCCTATTTGTTTGGACCTTTGTTTTAAAATTGTGACTTAAATATTGAACTTGTTTGAATGGGTTAAATTAGGGAACTAATACTACTATTAATTTTTTTTTTTTTTGGAAGGGGGTGGGCGCTCAAGCCCACCCAAGCCCCCCTTAGATCCGCCGCTGTACTCAATGACGAATCATATTTTACGAGAGTTCTAACATAATAAATAAAAAACTACTTTTTCCTTGACGCTTTCCAATTTCCAAACAAATTAAGATACACAAGAAAAGACAATAACCTGTATGCTCCAAGCCTCCATATGTTTGTTTATATATATATATATATATATATATATATGTGTGTGTGTATGATATCCTCTAAACAGGACCACGTTTGGGAAACATTAGATTTTTCTCCTCCACAGACATATCTGGTGAGGCCAGGTGACCAAAGGAAGGTGGTTAACAAAAACCTGGAATTAATTGGCGGGTGGTTTAATTTTGACCTTGACTATTGCTACGTACGCATTTCGTCGCATTGCCAACGAAATCACAGCGACCACCTATGAGAATACCTACTCCAAAAATAAAATATTATCAACTCTTTTTTTTGCAAATACGTTTATTTTACGTGATACGCTCATCTCATAGTTTGAAGATAGGAATTTTTTTTAGTAATTATTCACTATACATAAAATGAAAACATTACAAGTTCTCAAGATTTTAGGAGAGGTTTGAACGTACATAATAATAATAATTTTTTAATAAAAACTACTTTCGCCTTGACTCAAGTTTTTAAAGAATTGGGTATGGGTGGTAATATTTGACATGACACGCTAACATAACACGAACACGGTATGAGATTAGAAAGTTTAGATTTAAACCATCGTAATCGTGTCGAAACAGATTAACCTGTTAATTAAATGTTTTGTATTCGTATTTGACCTTAATAACACGATTAACTAAACGTGTCAAATAAACTTGTCGGTTTCGTGTTAAAATTGATTTAAACTTATGTTTCCGTGTTATTTCGTATCGTGTCAAATTTTGATCCATTTATCAAACGATTTATGAATATCCTACCGTGCTATACATATAATAATCGTGTGGTTTTTATATCAACTTTGACACGATTAATCATGTGTTGTAATAGTCACCATCAACTACACAAAAGTCAGTATCTTTCCAATTCCCAAACAAATTAAGATACACAAGAAAAGAAAAAAGTGAAAAGCACAACATCTCAAAGCATCCTCCACTTGGACGGTCTCCATCAAGACAATATTCATTAATTTTCATGAGTTATGAAATAAAATTTTATATTGTCATTGGGGGACCCAAAAGTCTCACCATAGCTGCTGAGTTAGGGTTCGAGATCATGGTTGAGTTGGATTCAGGTTAAGCTCATGCTTATCTCAAAATTTTACTACAGTTTAAGCTCGACTGACATTGACAATTCAAACCAACCATATTCAGGTATTAGGTTAGAGAACAGAACACAATTTGGATTCTATGTTATGCTTGGTGTCACTCATGTGGAATAAGCGACTGCATGTGTTAGTAGTGAAGTATGAAACGCTTTAAGAGGTCTAACGGTACCATGATTGACCAAAAAAAAATTGTCCCACCAAGCAGGATTGATTTTTGACGATGTTTAACTGTTGCAGTACCAAGAAACATTTGTTCGGTCTTAGATTGTGATCTAACCGCATATCATGATGACCTCTGACCCAACTCTAATTTGGGCCTGAAAACTAGTCAGGCCCAGCTAAGAGTCTAAGACACCCAAATTTTCGCAGCTAAAAATTTTGTGGCAACCAGACAGTTAAGTAGCCTACTAAACCAATTGACGATCCAGTGATCACATACCATGAGCTCAGACCCAACTCTTATTCGTGTGAATCAAACCCACTCAGACAAATTAGGCCTCAAACTACATTCGGGCGAATCAAACCCACTCAGACAAATTGGGCCTCAAACAAGGTTCATGTGAATGAAACCCACTTAGAAAAATTGGGCCTCGAGTTAAGTTCATGTTAATCAAACCCACTCCGAAAATTCTGATTCAATTACACTTCGAATCCAACCCATATTTAGCGCCAACAGAACGTAAGCCATGGTTTGGAGAAAAATATTTTGGTTGAAGAATTGGAGGCCCAACATTCTACAGCAACCAAACAAATTCTTAGGAAAAAATGTTTTTTTTTTTGGAAGTTAAAGAAAACACACACGGAATATGTTGATTGAGGGATTGAAATGTAATTGTGTAATTTTTTTTTTTTTAATTAAAAAAGAATTAATTGATCGGGAGATGTTTTAGACTCTACAAAATTCAACCATTGTAACTTTAGAGCTGTGCTTGGCCATTAATCTAAAACTACTATGCCTAACTCTTAATTTCTTCCTGCAGAGAGCTGTTCCCACACTTTTAACAGGGATTAATTTCCGGAACATTAATCACAATGACATCAAAATGCATCAGTTAAGTTGATTGGAAACTATTGTTTTTTTAGTAGATGGAACCGATTCCCATAACAAATGCATTTTGATTGGGTGAGATGATGTAGCATGCCCCGTGGATTAAGACACCCAATTTTAGGCAGCTAAAAATTTTGGGGCAACCAGACAGTTAAGAAGCCTACTAACCCAATTGATGATCCACCGACCCCATATCATGAGCTCAGAACCAACTCTAATTTGGACCTGAAACTAGTAAGGCCCAACTAGGACACTCAATTTTAGCCCTGATCAAGATTTTGGGCCACCATACATTCAAGTAGCCTACTAGACAATCTATTTTGGGCCAACCACACATTCAAGATTTTGTGGCATCCAGATTTTTGGCTATAAACATTTAATACCATTCATGATTAAATAATTTTTATTTATTTTTTGTTTGTGTTAGAATTTTTTCACACAAGACCATAAATGGGAAATGGCCCAAAGACAAAGATTGTTACAAGTAACACCATGCCCAAAAGTTCAGTCCAACCCAACCCAAGAAAGAAACCTATAAATTGTTCTTCAAATTACGTGACTGTTAGTCAACGGCAACTAGCAATTCAGGGACATTCAGCAGACCATGATGAAGGCAAATGCGTAGAACCCACAACGTGTTTGAATAAATGACCAAATGGGACGACGAAGGAGCACTGGAAGAAAAGATTGTCGTGTGGTTCCGGCGTATCAGAGCAGAGTTTACACAGGTTAGGTTATCTTCTATGAGTCATTGGTTTCCTATCAAGATATGCATAATTGCCTATAAAGATAACATAGTGTTAAGAACTTGACATCAAAGTCCTAAATTTTTGCATGAGTCTATAATTTTATGATTCACTTGTTTTCTTGGGTTTATCTGATTTGGTGCAAGCAGCTAAATAAACTTGCTTTTGAGCAGTCAAGACTCAAAAGCTAGCACAACGTAATTTTGAGTGATTGTGAAATTAATAACTAAGTGACACTGATTCATAGCCATGGCCGATTCTTCACCATTTCCAAGTTCATTTCATATTTGGTAGCTAATGGTAACAGTACACCATAGTACGCATTAGTGCCCCGAAGGACAAACATGTGAGACAGAAACAACAAAAACCTATTGATATGACAATCAATTTGATAGACTTTAAGAGTAGAGAGAGTTTCTCTTATTTATTATTGACGTGCAGTCTTTGTTAGACACTGCCGCGTTAGAGTCGCACAAACATTTTATAGATATTGTCTTTGGAAACATTCTTAATCACCCCAACAAGCTGTTATTAATTTTTGCAACATAAGGTAAAATATACTAGGATCACACATTTCGTAATTTGAGAATTGAATACAAGGACCAATCCAAGTTGTCAAGCTCTAAGCTTTCTTTCATAATAATCACACTAGAGTTCTTATTAAAAAGATGTACAGAATAAAACCCTAAAGCCATAAAACATAATTACCAGCACAATTTAGACATTAAAAACATAACACAGACTAATTAACATCAATGGGGTCACAATAATGAATTTGTTCTATCTTCACTGAAATCTATAATTCTTAATCCAAATTGGCTCAAGTAGTCATCACCCCATTTTCTTTCACTTCTTCAACTGAAGCTTTCTTCTCTTTCACTTCTTCAGTAGACTCTTTCTCTTTCTCTTTCTCTTTCTCTTTCTCTTCTCTCTCTTTCTGTTCCTTCTCAACTTTTAGTCTCTCTTCTTCCTCAGCTTTCAACCTTGCTTCCTCCTTTGCCTTCTCCAAAGCCTCAATCAATTTCTTCAGGCAAGTTTCCGCATCATCCTCAGAAGACTTGGGCATCAAATTCTCAGCAACGTCAGCCGGAGTAATATTGTTCTCCTCCAACAAATTTCCAATAGTTGCAAACAAATGGTGTGATTCGAGATCCAAGTAGTTCTTTGCAAGCAGTTTGAATGCTTCAAAGCAACAATAGGACAATTCAATGTGCTTGTCCATGCGACCTCTCCTAATCAGAGCAGGATCAAGTTTTTCGACGAAATTAGTAGTAAACACAATGATTCTCTCACCACCAGCAGCTGACCAAAGCCCATCAATGAAATTCAATAGCCCAGACAAAGTCACTTTGCTATCCTCATCTTCAACACCTTTTGCCTTTTCCTTAACTGGACCTTTTCCTTTGTCGTCATCATCCTTTTTTTCCTTCTTCTTCTTCCTTTGGCCGGTAAGATCAAGTGAACAATCAATGTCCTCAATCACTATGATTGACTTCCCCGTGGTATCGATCAATAGCTTTCTCAGCTCCGTGTTGTCCTTCACCGATGTCAACTCAAGATCGTAAATATCATACTCCAAAAGGTTAGCCATGGCAGCAATCATAGATGACTTACCTGTCCCAGGAGGACCGTACAAAAGATACCCTCTTTTCCATGGCTTCCCAATTTTCTTGTAGTAGTCCTTCGCCTTAGTAAATGTAATGAGATCATTCATGATCTGTTTCTTCTTGTTGGGCTCGAGTGCTAGTGTGTCAAACGTTGCAGGGTGCTCGAAATGGACATGAGTCCACATAGTCCTCCTGTAATTGACCCACTTCTCATTCTTGTTGTTGGTGTAGAGCTTGCGTTGTCGCTTCTCCACCGCAATTGCCTTCCCCCTAGCCAAAACATGCCTCAAGTAAGTGTCAGTGATGATATCGCGATACCTCTTGTGGAAGGTGAGCTTGTAATACCTCTTTTCATCCTCGCGAGGATAAAAGGAGATCGATTGTGTTAATGGTCTGATTTTGTTCGATCTCCACCAGAGTTTGATGCCTTTGAATTCATCAGTGACCTCTTCATTGTCATCCATACTGAGAACTAGAGATTCACTATCTCTCATGACATCTGCTTTGAGTCTTTTGGCGCTAGAAGAGGAATTTGCGCTTAGATAGCTTTCAATGTCAGTATAGACTTTGCTACGCTGAAAGCCATTACCGGAATACTCATGGAAAGTGATTTGGATATAAGGGTACACAAAAGTGACTAGTTTTTGGGTGTATTTTTGGAAATAGTATCGGAATTCACGGGGGATGTATTGCTGAAACATAGCCCAAATGAACATTACCCCAGCTACCATGGACCCTAGTTGAGTCCACATCTCTCCATTCATCATCATTTCTCTCTTCTTTCACAGAGCTCAGCTCAACAACTAATTTGTTGGGTGTGTTTTGGTGTGGAATTGTGTTGCAGAGTAATGCCACTTATATAGACGAGAAAATTAAAGGAATGATATTCTTGTTCTTTTATTATTATTTTTATTTTTGGAAGTTAAGTGTTGTTTGTCGTTGTTCTTTTTCTTGGCTAACCAAGAAAGATAGTGTAGGTCATCCTAGTTCGTAAATTCGCGCGTACACACTGCACACTTACACAGTACTCCTCTGCCTATCAGCTCCAAAAGCGTTGTCATCCATATGTGGGACTCTGTTTCTACCAAGTTTCCAGTGGCCCTAATTCTAATGTGGTACAGCGTGCTAATTTTTTTCTGCCAAGGAAATGGATGGGAACCATACCCTTGAGAAAATGTGGGCTTGGTTCAATGCCACGATTCGGTATGGTAACAGTACAGTATTAATGTAACAACCAAAATTATATGCTGTGTGGTGCACGGCAAAGGATGGTGGCTCTCAATTGATTACCTATTAGGCTTTTTGTTTTGGAAAGTTGTTGGAGAAGTCAAATGCGTGCACCTTATTAAAAATTAATAATAATATTTTAACTTTTGAAAAAGACAATTGTGTTTTTTATAAATTAAAAAAACCAAATGAAGTGCATGCTCCACGCTATATATGCATGTATGTATATGCTATCAAACGAGACAACGTTTGGGAAACATTTGATTTTTCTATACCACAAAACAGATCTGGTGACCAATAGGAAGGTGCTTAGCAATAACCTGGAATTAATTGGCCGGTCATTTAATTTTGGCCTTGTCTATTGCTACGTACGCATGTCGTCACATTGCCAACGAAATCACATCGACCAGCTATGAAAATACCTACTCCAAAAATAAAATATTATCAACTCTTGTTTTTGCAAATACCCATATACCGTTTACTTTACTTGACTTTAAAAGAACAATTTAACAGTAAACACGCTTGTCTCATATTTTGAAGGTCGATTGCTAATTTGAATCCTTTAAAATTGTCTATACGAATGTTTTCATTTTTTAAGTAAAATGTAAATATCACATGTACTCAATGGAACGTATTTTAGGAGAGTTATGAACATAATAAATAAAAAACTACTTTTGCCTTAAAATCTAGTTTCTAAAGAATTGGGTACACAAAAGTTTCCAATTTCCAAACAAATTCAGATACGCAAGAAAAGATAATAACCTGTATGATCCAAGCCTCCATATGTTTGTTTGTTTATATATATATATATATATATATAGATGATATCATACATATATATATATATATTATATGTATGATATCATCTAAACAGGACCACGTTTGGGAAACATTAGATTTTTCTCCTCCACAAAACAGACCTGGTGAGACCTGGTGACCAAAGGAAGGTGGTTAGCAATAACCTGGAATTAATTGGCGGGTCGTTTAATTTTGACCTTTGACTATTGCTACGTACGCATGTCGTCACATTGCCAACGAAGTCACAGTGACCACCTATGAGAATACCTACTCCAAAAATAAAATACGGAGTATAATCAACTCTTGTTTTTGCAAATACGTTTGCTTTACGTGACTTCAAATAAAGAATTATATAGTAAACACGCTAGTCTCATATTTTGAAGGTGGGTTAGTAATTTGAATCCTTTAAAATTATCTATACAAATTTTTTTATAGTAATTATTCCATATACAAAAATGAAAACATTACATGTACATGGTATTTTAGGAGAGGTCTGAACATAATAATAATAAATAAATAAATAAATAAAACTTCTTTTGCCTAGACTCTAGTTTCTAAAGAATTAGATAGGGGTGACAATATTTGACATGACACGCTAATACAACACGAGATAAAAGAGTTTGTGTTTGAATTAATAGTAACCGTGTCGATACGAATTGACCGTTAAATAAATGTGTCGTGTTCGTGTTTAATTTTACTAATAAGATTATGACACGATTAATTTGATTAACTAAACGTATCAGAAAAATGTATCGTATTTGTATCAAAAATAATTTAAACATATTTTTTGTATTGTGTCAAGTCTTCATCCATTATTAAATAAGTTACGCATGTTATATTATACGTATAATATTCTTATCAAATGATTTTAAATACGTATTGACTCGAACATGTTCATGCTGTAATCTTGGCGGTCACGTACACAAAAGTCGATTTCAGCTTTCGAATTCCCAATCAAATAAAAGACAAAAGTGAAAAGGGCAACGTCTCAAAGCATGCTCCTCTTGGATGGTGGGTCTCCATCAAGATAATATTCATTAATTTTCATGAGTTAGGAATTAAAATTTTATATTGTCATTACGGACCCAAAAGTCTCCCCGTAGCTGCTGAGTTAGGGTTGGAGATCATGGTTGAGTTGGATTCAGGTTAAGCACATGCTTATCTCAAAATTTTACTATAGCCCTGACATTGACAACTCAAACTATATTCAGGTATTAGGTTAGAGAACACAAGTTGCATTCTATGTTCTGCTTGGTATCACTCATGTGAAATAACTAACGACATATGTGAAGTAGTGATTATGAGATGTTTTAAGAGGTCTAATATTATTGTCATTGACAATAAAACAAAAAAAAAAATTGTCCCACCATGCATGATTGATTTTTCATGATGTTTTAATTGTTGCAGTGCCAAGAAACATTTGTTTGGTCCTAGATTGTGATCTAACCACATATCATGACCTCTGACCCAACTCTGATTTGGGCCTGAAAACTAGTCAGGCCCAGCGAAGAGTCTGAGACACCCAAATTTAGGCAGCTAAAAACTTTGTGGCAACCAGAGAGTTAAGTAGCCTACTAACCCAATTGACGATCCACTGATCCCATACCATGAGCTCAGACCCAACTCTTATTTGGGCCTGAAAACTTGAACGGCCCAACTAGGACACCCAATTTTAGGCAGCCCAAATTTTTGGAGAGATGGTGAATGGTGATGGTGGTGCAGTGGGCGACAGGGTGATGGTGCAGCAGTGGTGGTGACGAGGGGTTGCGGCAGTATCGATGCTGGTAGTGACGTGGTCACGAGGGATTGCGGCAGTGTTGATGCTGGTTGCAAGAGGAATGATGACAGATTGATGATGGATTTAGTTTTGTGTCATTTTTTATCCTTTCAAAAAAATGATATGGCCGTGCATGATTTTTGCAACTTCGAAAATCGTTTTCAAAAATAGTTTTCAGAGTATATATAAAAAAAAGAACAGTTTTTAATTTTTTTAATTTGAAAATGTGTTTGGTTGGAAAAATTACAAAAACAATTTTCAAAAAATAAAAACTCATAAATATACTTGGTTGTCTATATTGAAAATAGCTTCAAGAAAACTAAAGAGTATTGTATATCACTCTTTTATTTATTTTTAAAATTTATTATAGTGCATTATTCTTTAATTAACAATAATTGTAATAATTTTATTGAAGTTCTTACAAACTATAAAAATGTATTCTTAACTCATGAAGTGTATGGAACACAGGGCTTGAAAAAAAAATTAAACAAACATCCTCACATTTTGTTTTCACAACATTGTCAAAAAAAGATGGAAAAAAAAAAAAAAAAACATGGATTGCACTAGTAAAAAAATATCGAGACGTTCTTACAAATTTAAACTGTACACAACAACATTCTTTTTTTTTTTTTATTTTTTTTTTATTTTTTTATTTGCCAATTTATTTACTTACCAAAAATAATAAATATTCTCGGGTCAAATAAAAAAAAAAAGGATTTGTACAAGTGACCATGATTAGCTAGTTTCCAAAAGATCATTATTAGCCAGAGGAATCGCATTAGTAAAATATTTTACTAACTACAAATTTTTTTGCTACCCTTAAAAAAAATCTTTGTTTTTTAACCAACTGGAAATTTTATTGGGTAAAATAAGTTTATTTGTATTTGGGGAAAGCGAATCTCAGAGAAAGAAGAATCGTCAAAGATGTAGATTTGCTGCAACTGAAGAAGTTTTTTAAGATTGATCTGCAAAACAACATAGATGCACGTTTAAGAGAGAGAGAGGCGTGGCGACATGGCAGAAGAGGAAGAGTTCAGCAGAGAGAAAAAGGGGGAAAGGAGAGAATGATACAAAGGAGGAAGAGCAATGCCACAAAAGACGAACAGGGAAGTTCCTGGCACCATGTTCGGTCCGGAGGTCTCGGAGGCGGGCTGATGACAGAATTTGTAATTGGTTGATTTGGCACCGAAGACACCAAAAGTGACCCGGGCTTGGTATGATTCATATTGCTAAGAGTGGGTCGGATGGGGGCAACCAAGATAGAGCAAGTCCTCAATGAATGGGCCCAGGTCCAAGAAGTCAGTAAGGAAGGCCACATTGTGATGAAAGGAATTGGGCCTAAGCAAAAGGAAAGAAGATAGGTCCAGCCCAAGAGTGATTGTAATCGTCTATAAATAGACGGAAATAAGAGGAAAAAGGGGTTAGAAAAAATTGTTTGAAGTGCACCATTTCTCTTTCTAGATTGGGAAATTTCTGTATTTCTTCAATTGGCGCCGTCTGTGGGAAGAACAGCGAGGATTGATTGGTGTTGATCCAAATCGATTCGATTCAGAGCACTTTGCGAAGAAGGCACTTGATCTCTGAAAGCTGAATCAAGATTGATGGAATTGTGATCTGTCTTGATGAATCTCGGTTCCAATTGATTTCGAGAGGTTGGCGTCCGATTAACGCAGATCTGATTTGTGCTTGTTCCGGCGAGCTGCGCAGTTGCGACTTGTTGAGATTGTCGAATTCGGCAAGCTCGTAGCTGTAGTAATTCAAATCCGGCCAGTAATGAACGAAATTCAACAAGTTTGAGTCCAGATCTGGTGCGTTTGCATTAGCAAGGCTCAAATCTGATCAAGAAATCCGCAGTTAATGACTTTGCTCCGATCAGGAATGATGATCGGAGAAGAGAGCTCAAATCCCTTGGAGAATGGCCAGTAGTCGAAGCTCGATGAGTTGATGAACATGATTGAAGCCCTGAGAAAAGAAAATGAAGAATTGCAAGCTGGAATGGAGCATCGTGAAGCTCCTACTATTCCGAGGCCACCTCTGGTAGGAGAGGGAGTCTTACCGTTCAATGCAGTTCATCAAGGTGATCCAGAGGGTGTCAATCGCGTGGATCCTCGTCGTGATGAAGTTTTAGTAGGCGATCTACCTCCAAATGTCCGTCAAGTAGAGGATCGAGAGGGATCTATTCATTTGGTTCCACACCGCGAATGGATCATGCAAGAGGAAGCGCCGGTGTACGATCATAGGGCTACATCGCCGTGGCAAAGTGAGTTTGCAGAAGACAGATCGTTTGATCCACCCTATCGACCTTCAATGGCAACATTTGATTACCGCAGTTTAGAAAGGAGATCTACCGATCATGGAGTTCCATCACGGTTATTAAGGGAGAACAAAGCACTGCGCTCATCAGCAAGGACGGTTGCATCTCCGTTTACTGATGAAATCCTAAACGCTCCAAATCCGAAGAAGTTTTCCATGCCGATTTTCATTCTGTTTAATAGAACAACCGACCCGGTCGACCACATCTACCACATTTAGTTGAAAATGGCTTTGAATACTACAATGATCCTTTGATGTGCAAATGCTTCCTACAAGTTTGGCTGGGCCAACCCTCAATTGGTTTAAGAATTTGGCTTCAGGCTCAAGTGCTAGTTTCCAGGACTTGCGTGACAAGTTCATAAGCCAGTACTATAGGAATAAACGCCCGGCCAAGGATGTTTCAAGCCTTTATACAATGAAGCAGCACGAAGATGAACGATTCCAAGCTTTCCTCACCCGGTTCAACCTTGTCAAAAGCATAGTAATGGAATGTCATCCATCCACAGCAGTCCAAGCGTTTAAACTTGCAATGAACCGAAGGACACCATACCACACAAGCCTGGTGGTGAATACGCCGAAGACCATAGACGAGCTGAACGAAAAAGCTGACGGTTTCGTGCGTCTGGAAGAAGAAGAGGCAGCTAATGCAAGGAAGACATCAATTATTTCAACATAAGAGAAGTCCAAAGCCAAGATCCGGCAAAAACAAGTTCAGCCACAACGCCAGACCTCCTGGAAGGCAGAGAAAAGGCCCAGATAGGAGGAATTGGTTACTCCACTCAGAGTTACCTGGCAAGGCTGTATCAAGAGAACAAAGATAAGTTTTGTCCTCCTTTACCAATCAGACAACCTCTTGAACAGAGGGATCAATCTAAACACTGTGCTTTTCATAGTGACTTTGGACATCAGACTAATGAATGCAGGAACCTAAGGAGGTAAATGGAGATGCTGATCGCAAAGGGGGAATTTGCAGGTTATGTTCAAGGTCCGGCACAAGAGCAAAACCGACGGGCTGAGCAGATCAAGAGAAATCAGAAGCCAAATCACCACAACACTCAGCCCATTCGAATTATAAATGCAATTCATGGCCGACCTGAACAGACAGCGGAGTCAGAGGAGCTGCTCAGAACGCGATTACGCCAGGCCCAATTGAAGAGAAAGATTGACAGTGTACATGCTTTGCATCAGCAGAACGCATTGGCACAGATAAAGTTTGACAGAACAGACCTGCTACGCGTTTAGGTTCCTCATGAAGATCCACTGGTCATCAGTTTGACAGTTGCAGAATGCCTGGTTCGAAGAGTTTTGATTAATCCAGGAAGTAGTGCAAATGTCATGCCCAGAATAACGTTCGACCGGCTCGAGATCGAACCCGAGAAACTTAAACCCACATGAAATCCACTGCTAGGATTTGATGGGAAGTGGGTGGAGCCCATTGGTATGGTAGAATTAACAGTACAAGCTACTAAGAGAGTTCTCACTGAGAGTTTTGTGGTCGTAGAAATTCATCCATCTTACAACCTCCTGATGGGAAAAGGGTGGATTCACAGAGTTCAGGGTGTCCCATCAACCCTATATTAAGTGATGCGATGCTTGGGTCCAGATGGGACCAAGGTGATTGACATTCATAGGGACCAGGTTATAGCTAAAGAGTGTTATTCAGTGACTTTGAAATCTGCTGGAAAGGGGAAAATTCCCATCGGTTCTGCAAGTCCAAGATAGCAATTACAGGAACCTCCACCCAACAAAAGTGGGGAAGAGCCGCCAGTTCTGACCGCAGAACCTCTTCTTGATGTGTAGATCGACCATAAGAAGCCGGACCGAACAACGAGGGTGGGATCTAGACTTACTGAAGAGGATAAATAAGGGTTGATTGATTTCTTGACTCAAAAAGCAGATGTGTTCGCGTAGAGCCATTCAGACATGCCAAAAATTAGTCCTTCTGTGTCCTGTCATTCCTTCAATGTAGATCCGAACGCAAAGCTTGTGAAACAGAAGCAGGGAAGATTTGCTCCAGAACGCAATCGAATCATAGCTGAGGAGATTGATCGGTTGCTCGAGGCAGGATTCATTAGAGAGGTTCAATACCCGGCCTGGCTCCCTAATGTCGTTGTTGTGCAGAAAAAGAATAGGAAATGGAGAGTATGTATTGACTTCACTAATCTGAACAAAGTTTGCCCAAATGACAGCTTTCCATTGCCAAGGATTGATCAAATGATGGATGCCACTACTGGGTACGAGCGATTAACCTTCCTAGATGCTTGTTCAGGTTATAATCAGATCCCCATGGACCCGATTGATGAAGAAAAAACTTCTTTTGTTACCGAACGTGGGACCTACTACTACAAAGTCACGCCGTTTGGATTAAAGAATGTTGGAGCTACTTATTAGAGGCTAATCAGCAAGATTTTCAAAACTCAAATGGGGAGAACTGTGGAGGCTTACATTGATGATATGGTGGTAAAGAGTAAGAAGAAAGATGATCACTTGGAGCATTTACAAGATGTGTTAGGTGTGTCGAGGAAGTATGGAATGAAGCTTAATCCAACCAAATGCTTATTCGGCGTAAGCTCTGGCCAATTCTTGGGACATGTGGTCAATCATAGAGGAATTGAGGCTAGCCCAGCCCAAGCGGAAGCTCTGATCAGAAATGCAAAACCAAAGACAATTAAAGAAGTGCAAGCACTCACAGGTCGAATAGCTGCACTAAGCCGATTTATTTCTAAGCTCTCAGATCGTTGTAAACCGTTTTTTAACACGATACGAGGCCGTGGAAGACAAGCCTGGGGGGATGAACAACGACAGACATTGACTAGCCTGAAAGATTACATGCGAAACCTTCCAGTTCTATCTGCTCCCGAGCCAAATGAAAAGCTCTTTGTATACCTTGGGGTATCCAGGATCGCGACAAGTGCCGTTCTGATCCGTTGCAAAAACGGAAAATAATTCCCAGTGTTTTATATCAGCAAAACAATGGCTGAGCTGGAAAGAAGATACTCAAAGGCCGAACGGATGATCTTGTCGTTGGTGGACGCGAAAAGGAAGCTCGGGCATTATATCGAATCCCATCAAATTGTCGTCTTAACTACTTTTCCTATAAGGATGATCTTGTACAAGCCAGACCTATCAGGAAGAATGACAAAATGGGCCATTGAATTGAGCTCATTTAATATTACATATGAACCCAGAACGGTAATCAAAGGTCAAAGCGGTGGCTGATTTCCTACTTGAGTGTGATGTTGAAGACTTGGAGGAAGGTTATAGTTGTTTCTTATGGAAGCTCTTTGTTGATGGCTCTTTAAATCAAATGGGGGTAGGAATTGGAATCAAATTGCAAACACCAGAGGGCACCACGCTGAGCCAAATGATCATACTTGAGTTCAAAGCAACCAACAACGAGGCTGAATACGAGGCATTGTTAGCTGGGCTGAAGTTGGCTAAAGAGCTGAAGATCAAGATTCTAATTGCTTATAGCGATTCATAGCTAATCGTTCGGCAATTAATTGGAGAATACGGAACCAAAGATGAGACTATGGAAGCATACTGAACCGCAGTTCTGTGTGAGGCAAAAGACTTCGATCAAATTAAGTTCATTCAGTTGCCGAGAGAGTATAATGAAGATGCCAATCGCTTAGCCTGTAGTGCATCCAGTTCTGGAGAAACACTGGTTAGGGTCATCCCGGTTGACGTGTTGATCCAGCCGTCCATTTTTGATGAACTGCTCGATCCGGGCGCTCAGCAAGTTAATGTTATACCATATGAGCCGAGCTGGATTGATTCGATCATGGCTTTCGTACGTGATGATGTGCTGCCCGAACAGAAAGATGAAGCAAGAAAATTAGGTCCAATGCCGCGAAGTATGCTATTATGCGTGATCAGTTGTATAGACGGTCCTTTTCGGGTCCATACTTGAAGTGTGTTACACCAACAGAGGCTAGACAGATCATGTGAACCATTTATGAAGGTGTATGCAGAAATCATTCGGGAGGAAGATCTTTGGCACACAAAGCAATGACACAAGGGTATTTTTGGCCAAACATGGCATGAGATGCAGAAGAATTCTCTAGAAGATGCGATAAATACCAAAGGGTCGGACCATTGATCCACCAACCACCTGAAGACTTACACGTAATGGCCATGCCATGGCCTTTCGCACAATGGGGGATGGATGTGGTTGGCCCTCTGCCGACTGTAAGATCGCAGAACAAGTACGTTCTGCTAGCAACAAATTACTTCACCAAGTGGGTAGAGGCAGAGCCATACCCTAGTGTTACCCAAACTCAAGTAAGACGCTTCATCTGGAATAATATTATCTGTCGTTTTGGCATACCAAGGTCAATTGTTATGGACAATAGGATCAATCTCGATAGCAAGTAAGTGAAGGAACTACTGGAAAAATATGGAATTAATCAAAAGTTGGCAACAGTCAACCATCCCCAGGCTAATGGTCAAGTTGAGATCACGAACAGGACAATATTTGTTTGCATCAAGAAGAAGCTCGAAGATGAAAAAGAAAAATGGTTAGACGAGTTTCCGAACGTCTTGTGGGCTTACAGAACAACCCCAAGACGGCCGACCGAGGAGAGCCCATTCGCTATGGCGTACGGTACCAAGGCAATGATACCAATTGAGCACTTAGTTCCAACCGTTAGAAGCTTGGCGTGGAATCAAGAGCAGAATGATAGAATGTTAAGGTTTAATCTTGATCTGCTGAAGGAGAAAAGGGACGTAGCTACAATAAGGCTTGTTTCTTATCAGCAGACCCTTGTAAATAGCCATTACAAGAGGGTGAAGCACAGAGACTTCGCCCTTGGCGATCTGGTTCTGAAAAGGAAGGTGGGGATAGTCAAAAAGATGTTTTCGCTATGGGAAGGTCCATACAGGATTACAAAAGTCATAGGGAAGGGGCATACGTCCTGGAGACCATGGCAGGGAGGTTGGTCAGTAAACCATGGAATGCCATGTCTCTGAAAAGGTATTACCAGTAGATGTAGAATTTAATTCGGAATAGTATACTCGTTTTGACTTGCATACTTGCAAGTGTATGAAATTCTCAAGTTTTATAAAAAAAAGTTTATTTTGCTTAAAATTAATTGGCATTCTTCCCATTTAGCAAAGTAAGTGATGATTAGCAAAGTCAACCAAACGTACAAAAATAAATAGATGCCGAGTGGCAAGTGGCATTCTAGCCGAGCGCTGGGCACATAGCAGAGCAAGTGGCAACTGGCATTACGAGCCAAACGCCAAACTCTTGCATAAAAATAAATATATGCCAAGTGGCAAGGGGCATTCTAGTCAATCGCCAGGCACATAGTAGAGCTAGTGGCAACTGACACTACGAGCCGAACGCCAAACTCATGCATAAAAATAAATATATGCCAAGTGGCAAGGGGCATTCTAGCCAAGCGCTGGGCACATAGCAGAGCAAGAGTACTGGCATTATGAGCCGAACGCCAAACTCTAGCATAAAAATAAATATATGCCAAGTGGCAAGGAGCATTCTAGCCGAGCGCCAGGCACATAGCAGAGCAAGTGACAACTGGCACTACGAGCCGAACGCCAAACTCTTATATAAAAATAAATATATGCCAAGTGGCAAGGGGCATTCTAGCCGAGCGCCAGACACATAACAAAGCAAGTGGCAACTGGCACTATGAGCCTAACGCCAAACTCTTGCATAAAAATAAATATATGCCAAGTGGCAAGAAGCATTCTAGCTGAGCGCCAGACACATAGCAAAGTAAGTGACAGCTAGCACTATAAGCTGAACGCCAAACACTTGCTCAAAAATAAACTTATGCCGAGTGGCAAGTGGAATTCTAGCCGAGTGCCAAGCACTTAGCAAAGTCAGTGGCAGCTGGCACTACAAGCCGAACGCCAAATACTTATGAAAAGTGAAATTTAAAAATTGAAATTTGAAAATTGAAACTTAAAATTAAAGAAAAAGGTCAGGTATCAAGATATCATATCATCTAGAGTTGAAGAATGGAAGTTTTGCCAAAAAATAGGTATTATTATTCCATGTTCCTTCATTACAAAACGATCTTGAGGTACATGGCTTGATGTTCTAAGGATACATGAAGATACATTAAAAAAAAAAAAAACTGTTACAAGAGATTGCAAAGTGCTAGTTGGCACGATCTTCTCCAAGCTATGACTCATTGTTTCCCCCATCATTGCCCTCTGGCCCATTGTAGCCTTCTCCGTTTTTAGCTGTACCATCATCCTTGGAGGGAGAGTCAAAATGAATCACCCCCTCAGTTAGCACGAGTCTGTCAGAAGCAACTAATGTGGAAGGGATTATAATAGTAATAGGAGGAACGTTGAAAGGATGGAAGGATGGAACAACCCCTGAGGCTGCAACCTCTCTACATTCAATAAAGATATTCTCAGCAGGGTCGCAGGGTGGATTTTGGTAGTTGCTTGGTGGATGGATGTCCAAAGAGGTGTCCAGCTCATCCAGACCAGCACATGAGCTAGATTCACCCTCAGGGGGAGAACAGTCAATAAAGCCATCTCTATACCCTTCAGCATACTTGAGAGCACTGGTTCTAGTGAAGCGGGCAAGGAGAGCTTTCATGCCACCCTCAACTTTACCAATCATATTCAGCAAAGAAGAATGTTCATTTAAAAGCTTTTCCTTTGAGTTGGCATAGGTCAACCGTTCAGCAATAAGTGTACGCTAAAGGTCTCCCTTCTCAGCCTCAGTGAGTCCCTTTCAGTCAGGGCGACGTTCTTCTCAGTCTTCAGGACATCAACTTCATCCTGAAGAGAGTCCCGTTCAGCCTTAAGGGCCTCCCATTCAGCCTTAAGGGCCTCCCATTCAGCTTTCAAGGCGTCCCTCTCATTTGCCAGAGCATCTTTCTCAATTTTCAAGGCAGTAATTTCTTTCTCTGACTCGTTCAGCTTAGACACAAGCTCAGCGTTTTTGGCCTCCAGCCGGTTTTCCGCTTCAACGGATCTTTTAAGGCCAACAGAGAGAGACTTGAGCTTCTTGTTCAGAACCTTAATGGTCTTCTGAAAGGTGAACATTCCTGTAATGACTCGGTCTTTTTCCTCCATTTCTTTTTTTTGGCGATTTTTTTTTTTTTTTTGTCTTTTCCCTATTTCGTCTTTTTTCTGTTTATCATTTTTTCTTACATAACCTCACTTTTTGTGCTCAGATTTGATTCCGGTTTTGCATGCGTTCATGATATTTGATTTCTATGACATTTGTATTTTTACTTTTATAGAAAATATATTCTAGTTGCTTACTTTTTTCAAAAAGGGCATGGATGCATACTTTATTGTAATTATTCTTTATTTTTAGGGTTTTTGTGTAATTACATAAAGTAATTATTTTTCGTCTTGGGGACCATTTTGTAAATTATTTTGGAAGATATTTTTAAAAAGGACCTTTTTATAATTTTCAAAAAATGTGACAAGTGTCACATTCTCATGGTGCCACTTGTTGACAATGGGGTAAAATGACTTGGATGTATAATCTCTTGGCATTTGGAGGGTAGAGATACAACCACTTGTTGGCCTAGGATTTGAGCACTTGTTGGCTTAGATGGTTGACAAGTGTAGGCTTAGGATTAAGCCTAGGGAGGAGCCTTGGATTTGTGACAAGTGTAGGATCACAATTAAGTCTTACATTGTGCGTGTGAGAGAGGTGGTATAAGAACACATAGTGAGTGGAGGAATACTAGATTCTCCACTCACCATTTTCACTTTATCCCTTTCATTTTCACTTATTTTCTAAGAACCCTAACCTAGCCACCATTGGAGAAAAGCTTGGTTAATAGCTTTGACTTCATTTTTGGCCTCCTTCCATTCACCCTAAACTTGAAACCTTAGAACACAAAAGTTTCCCCTCACTCTCCTCTTCATTAACCCTAAACTTGTTTTCCATTTTGAGCTTGGTTGCTTGAATTATAGAGATTCAATTCTCTATTGAGGTAGGGGTGATAGTATGTTCATATTTTAAGTGTTTTATAATCCTTGGGGTTTAATATATATTGTATACATGCTTTTAATATGATAGTTTTGCATATTATAGGAAACCCTCACTTCTTGACTTAGGGGTTTATTGATTTAAGCATGTATGATATGTATAAACCATGTGTAGGAGGATTATATAATTTAGTAATATGCTAAATTCTAGTATTTTCACATGTATAGTAATATAGAACTCTAGTAGAATTATTAATGTCATATACAATTCTTATTGACTTGAATTGCTATATTTATGGTGGTGATAATTCTATGATCTTGTTGATGACAATTGTGATTATTTTAGAAGCTTAATACTATAATGTTGAAATCTAGTATATATAGCTTATTGTTGAGGCATGCTTTAAATTGATAGGTTGGTGGTATTATATTGTACAAAATATCATGATGAGGACTTGTCATTTGGCATGCCATTTTAGACTTGGAACCCTAAGACATGGTTTGTGTGGTTTCAAAATACTTGTGCATGGAAGGTGGTTTATATGCCTTAATTATAGTGTTTGAGTTTTGAACTTGATTGTGATTTTGGATTATCTTGGGACATTGTTACAAGTGATATATGGCTAGAGTTTGGCTCTAGTGCGGGAGGTATGAGTTTTCCCCAATTGAGATAGTGCGCACAAGGGTGGTCTTCCCAGTGGATTAATGCCCGGAATAACCATTTTGATCTTGGTTTAGTCCGAGATGTGATGTCCAAGTATTCCACTAATTGATTTCGCATTAAATTCCAAGTTGACAACCAATACTTAATTATAACTTGTGATTTTTTTTATTGGCGAATTGATGTTGTTAAGTACATTGATATTGATATGTGTTGCTAAGGAATATTTAAGTTAGCTTAAGATGATCCCTTAGAACACCTTGAACATAGGCGTTAAGTGGAATGCTCCCTTGTATTTGTCTATATTGATCTTGCAATGATATTGAAACTTTAGGGTATACGCATATGCTTCTTCCTATGAGTAACTTGATTACTCACTCTAGTAGTTTGTGTTGTTTTTTAGGTAAGAAGACTATGTTCTTGGATGCTCATCATCTTTAAAGGCTTATAAGCAATTTGAAACATTTTTGTATATTGACATGCAAGTGTTTAGCATGCTTTACTTTTGAAGTTATATTTTTCTATACCATGGATGTATGGTATTTTTTTGAGGCTAATGTAGCTACCTTGATGTGTAATGATACCCAAGTACTTACTCTTGATATTAGAAACATGTATGTATGGAGGCCAAGGGCCAAACATGTTTATATTAGTACTTGTATCCATTTGGTACCAACTTTTGCTATAAAAATGTACTTTTACCAATTTTGGAGGTTTAGTGTATAAAAATCTTGTAATGAATATGTATGAGGCTAGGAGCCATTGTTTTACATTCGAATATGCATATGAAGCTTGTTGACATGTTCACATATTCAAATCTCATTGAAAATCACATTTAAACTTTCATTTTGAACCAACTCATGAAGAGATTCAAAGTATGAGTTGAACCTTAACACCTTAGGCATATAGCAGGCTTTACAGCAGCATTTCGAGGTATTTCAGTCGACTGAAACTCTATTTCGGTCGACCGATGGCAATTGGAAACTTCATTGCACAGTAAAAACCCATTTCTAGTAGCCATTTTCACTATTTTGGCCTATTTCGGTTGACCGATGGCCTATTTCGGTCGACCGATGCTTCAATTCGGTCTACTGAACCAACCAAAACTTAAAAATATGTTTTCAAAAAACATTCTGTCCAGTTCGGTCGACCGAAATAGCTTGAACTTGCACATAGCTTCCAGCTTCAAAATGCCATAACTTCTTTGTTTCTAATCCAAATGGGGTGATTCTTGAGCCTAAACTCAAGGATTTTGAGTCAGCCTTCCAATGGTACCAATCCGATCCTCAAATTCAAAACACAATGAGAGATATTCATATTTTAGTGAGGTAGGGTTAGTTTTCACTTAAACCAGGAAAGGGCAATTTGTGGGATTCTTGGCCAATGTTCCTAGAACCTCTTGGAATGTTGTGAAATGATTAGATTAGGTTGTATCCACCTTGTTTGACTTGTTTAGAGTCAAGTTTCTCTCTTTAATTATGAATTGACCGTTTTTCCCCTTGGTTAACGAATTTTGCCCATTTTGACCTTTGTTTCCACTTTTGCTTTTTTTAAGTTCTGTGACCTCATGGAAGGTCACATTGGTGTCTTATGGGTGACTCCTATCCCTAGAGGCCTTGGTTCACCTTTTGCTTTCACATTTATGGCCTGTTACCGGGTCAACTTTCGATTCATCACTGACGCACCAGGTTGAAAAACTTGGGCCGTCACAAGTGGTATCAGAGCTCCTTGGTTTGAATACCTTAGGATGACGGGTTTTGGGTGCATATCATGTTTTTGTTCATGTACTTTGATATGTTCATATGCTTTCGATAACATATTTTGTCTTATAACATGTTTATGTGTTTCTTGATAACACTTTTGGTATTATGACAAGTCTTTACGCCTATATGCTTATATGTTTAAAAGCATCTTTGTTTGACATGTATGCTTCATTGCTTAAGTGCTTAATTATTTACACAGCTTTCTTTGATTGCTTTAGCATGACTGTATGTTGCATACCATGTCTTGCTTTGTGTTTCGTGCATTCATAGTGTGAGTTGCACTCGGTCATAATAACTTGTGTTATTGTTGACCTCTTTCCTTGTGTACGTTTAGCACCATGGTTGTCACATGTGGAGAGTCCTCACGTCAGGGCACTGAGGAACAGGTGGCTGGCACCAAGTTCACGAGGGGTCCGGGGAGTCCCAGGATTCCAGTTCGTGGAGTGGATGCTAATCCGCCATGGGCACCGACTTACGAAGAGCAGGTTGCTCAGGGAATCAATCAGGGGATCGCTGAATCCTTACAGGAGTTGATATGCAGGCAGGTGGCAGGGATACAGTTTCCTGCACCGGTACCGATAGTCAATGAGGCACTAGAGTACTTTATGCGACTACAGAGGGTCAAGATTGATCCATTTGCAGGGAGTTCAGATCTGCTAGTCTCAGAAGCTTGGTTGGACATTATGGTTCGCAAGTTGGACAGTATGGCGGTACTTACAGACAGGTTAGGGATTTCTTTGACAGCCTCTATGTTTATGGAAGATGCAGATATTTGGTGGAGGTCTATGACCAATGTCCACAATGTTGAGTTGATGACTTGGAACGAGTTTAGAGATTTGTTCTTTGAGCGCTTCTTTCCTAGGGCTATGAGGTGGGAGATGAGGACACAGTTCACAGGTCTCTATAAGGGCACTATGAGTGTCATTGAGTATGAGACACGATTTACTTCTCTCTCTCGTTATGCCGAAGATATGGTAGCAACAGACGAGGCCAGGGCAATGAAGTTTCAGGATGGGCTACATCTTGACATCAGGCCACGGGTCTCAATTCTTGATTTGAGGACTTACAGAGAAGTGGTCTAGAGGGCTATGCTAGCTGAAGCAGAAGAATGGGATTAGTTACGAATCAGGGGTTCACATAAACAGCCTCGCGGAGATAATCTATTATCTTCCGGGAGTCAGTGGAAGAAGGCCAGGGTAGGGAACAATACTCACTCGTAGGGGGCATCGCAACAGAATCGTTCTGCACCCACGGTTCCTGTATCTTCGGGACCAACCTAGGGAGTGGTTTGTTACCATTGTCAGCAGCCGGGGTGTAATACCCTTAGTTTTAAAAGGGATATAATTGGAATTTTATTATTTATTTTATTGTTTTCATTATTTCTTTTATTATTTTTAGGTGCTTACGTGGCTATGTGTTTTGATGGTTTCTTGTTTTATGTGAATTTGAATTACGTGTTGTGTGAATTGATTCGTTGGTTTTAACTTAATTATATGTTTAATTTTACTTAATTGTTTAATGGTAATTTTTAGATAAAGTAAATGTGTATTTTATTTTCTTTTATTTTTAGTTTAAAAGGATGAGCTTGGACAATAGTGGTGAACCAACCGTTTGGGTCTCATGGACTACTCGGATAGGAGGGTAATGGGTACAGTTAATACCCATGGATGATTATATATATATTTTTGGGTATATGTGTATATAAGGTAAATCTAATTAATATGATTTTAGGATTTTTTTGTAAGTATGAAATCTGTAGCCGACTTATATATTATATATTATATATTATATATTATATTTTATTTTATTATTAGCCGACTTAGTTATTGGATTGGAGTTAGGGTTGTATTTAACTTATATAAATATACACGATTGTCTGCAATAGGGTTTTGGAAAAACCCTTATAGTAAAGAGAGAAGAAGCTGGGGTTTTGGCCAATGGTTGAAAGGCTGGACCAAGGAGGAATGTAGAGTATCTATTTGTGGAGGAGAACTAGAGTAGAGGAGTTCTTGACGACAATCAGAGGAAACTGGGAAATCTAGACAGAGGATGGTTAAAGGTTTCAATTCGAAACCTAGAGGCAAGTCTCTATTCTGTCTCTTTCCCTTAAACCTGTGTTCTGTGCATGCCTAGGTAGATTCCAGGGGTTTTTTGACTGTTAAAACAAGTCATTTATGCATGTTTTAACCTTATGTAATTTTGTTAAATTAAACTGGATTGCACGTTCTTACAGTTCGGTTAGTTAATGTATGTTTTGTTTGAGTTTAAGCTTACTTTAAATAATGTCGTTGATGCATGTCGATTCTTTACAACTATTCTGGGACATTGATTAAACACTGGAACATGTATTAAAAGAATTACAGAGGCCTGGGTAAACTGAAATTGCTCTGTTGAATTAAAAAAGTTCTTAAACCGTTTAATTGTATCCTTTTGTATATGTTGCCAAACCTTGTTTAACTGAGTTTGTTGATGCTTGTTGATGTCTTTAAAATAAATTGAGACACTGAATGAACATTAGAACAAGGGTTTGAAAGATTACATAGGGCTTAGGAATCGCCGGAAGTGAGGAAGACGAAGCAGATGGGCGGAACGGCTTCAGGGATGGAGAGAGCAGGCTCCCAAAAAGAGGGAGCCAGCTCCCTCATCAATGGAGCCAGCTCTAAGGGGCATGGAGTCGGCTCCTAGGTGCTTAGAGCCTACTCCCGAAGTTAGGGAGCTGGCTCTCAATTGTTTGGAGCCTACTCTCACCCAGTTTTGCATACAGATGGTTTTAGGGTGTTGTTTAGACTGTGCAGGGTAATTCTAGTTCATTTAAATTGCTTGGAATGTTGTTTATGATTGTTATAAACTTGTAAAAATATAGGGGAACAATAAATTATAAATGGATTAGGGATTGGATAGTGTAAAATTAGGGAAAAAATCCTACACGTTGCACTTTGAATTGCTAATCAGCTTACACATTGGAACTTGGAGAATTGTTTATATGTGATTCAATATTTATTAATCATATTTAATCAGGGTTATAAGTATCATGGATTACTTGAAATTAATCATGCTTGTGTTGGAACAAACTGATAGTTACCTTGTTTTTAATTGTATCAGTTTATGGATGGTTTGGAGAATGTAAATGCTTAGATTTATTTTAGCAGTTTACATTATTAGAATATGATTTTTAGGCTTTATAATGAATGCCTAATGTTGATATATATGTATTAATTTATATTGATGCATATTTTGGTGAATGGTTGAATGAATATATAATGCTGTTTTATCAATTGTGCTAATTAGAGGATGGTATGCACCTGTATGGGACGGTGGTGTACTAGGGATGGATTAGTTAAAATTACTAAGTCCTACCAATCTGGAAATAAGTTGGATTAACTATAAAAGTTAAGTCCTACTTATATATGTGTATATGCACTGGTTTGAGACGATGGCATATCAGGGATGACTTGGTTCAAAACACTAAGACCTACCTATTCTGGGGATGGATTAGTTCAAACACTAAGTCCTACCTATTCTGGATGGAAGTATGGATTAACCATAATGGTTAAGTCCTACTCATATTAAATTCATGTCAATAAAATTATTGAATGACCTACGGGATAGATTGTTATACATATATCAAACCACTATACCAGATGGATGATATTTTGTATTAGGAGTATACGGACTTTATATATTTATGTTATGGTGCCATGGTATGAGGTTGAGTCTTAGGACCATGGTTAGGGTGCGTATATCGCCTAGGATGGATAACTGAACATAGGTGTTGTTCCCTGGTAGGTCTAGGTACACATAACCACATTATATACGATTTGCATGGTATCTCTACTCAGGCTGAGACAGACCTATTGGACTAGTGAGCGTCCTATAGTGTGTACTTATACATATATGGACTACTCTAGATATTGTTGAGCTATCTAAGATGTATCTACGTATCGATTTTCTGTATGGATCGTAGTAGAATAGGACTTGCATGTGGGCTTGACCCACTCTCTTATTTTTCAGGTGCTCCTCAATTCTAGGGTTAGAGCTTGGTCGTGCAGAGCAGATAAAAACACTCATTCCTCCGACTACGTAGGACTACTTTCCATGTTTAGCTTGAGATTTTGTTTCAGTTGTTTTAGTTTCGGTTTGGAATATTATTAGGAGTCCACATGATGGATTCCCGAGTTGTATTTGTATTGGAAATTTAGATGTACCAGAATGGTTCTTATTTGTAAAATTTATTCTCAGGTTTCCTTTTTGGATTATCTTCTTAGTTTCTTTTCGGCAGTTTTATTTATTCATGTTTATCTTAATTGTATTCTGTGTTCGTTTATTGCTAATTGGTTTAATATCCTCAAGTAATCGGGCGTGGGCCTAGCCAACCCGCATCCGAAAATCTGGGGGTATCATAGTTGGTATCAGAGCACTCCAGGTTCTAGTATCCTTAGGAGTGTCTTTCGTTATAGGACTTCCGTGTTGCGTCTCGAAAAAAAAAAACTTAGAGCCATATTAGGATTCGTTGTACTCTTTTTACGGTTCATTAGGAGTAGCTGATGTCAATTATATTCCATAGTTCTGGAATGGTTGGCATTAAGAGGAGGATGGGGTCTAAGGCGAAAGCAATAAAGACCTAAATGAGTAAAGGAGTATGTTATCAAGTTTTTTGCCAGCAGTAGAACTTGGGATCGAAGGTTTAGTTCTGAGGTTGGCATTACTTAGAAAGCATACGCCACGGAAAGAATAAGGTGTAGGTGTTAGGTCACCGTATGTCAGGGCCAACACAACTTCAGTTGTTCTCAAAAAGGAGATAAGCGAAGAGTAGGAGCCCGAAGAGGATCCTAAGGGAGGAGATTTCAGCGTATCCAAGAAAGGGGATATTGAAGCTTGAAGATGAAGGATTATACGAAGGTGCTCTTACTCACCAGTAGTATAGTGAATGATACTAGTAGAGTTGGTGTGAACCAATCTACATATAGTTCAATTTTCGTATCATCTCTCCGAGAGTTATTTACGAAGTATTCTTCGGAAGGGTCGGAATTTGATGGAGTTCTTATCAGAACGAAGACATGATTTTATATCATATTTTGGAGCGTATGAGGAGTAGGTTGTGACGTTCTAAGTTGCTTTGTAAAGCCGCGATAGACGGTTTGCATTCTGCGTATAAGGAGGATGAGGGTTAAGCCTTTGGGTATTTGTTTAGGCAAATGATTGTGCAATTAAGCTATGTTTAAAAGATATGTTTCGCGGTTGGATGAGTACCTACGAAACTGTAGAAGGAACTTTTATGAAGTACTTTTGCAAGTCATTTTTAAAGGAGGATTTCTTTTCTAGAATGGACAATGTCTTAAGTAAAATTATATTTTGTTTTATTTTTGTTCTTACGTGTTTTATTTTTGTTCTTACGTGTTTTATTTTCGTTAACTGTTTAGGATTGGGAATATGGTTTAGTTGGGGACACAAGTATGTAATCAGCCAACTACTGTGTTTTTAATAACATGGAGTAATAGCACTATTTGCGCTAAGATTGTGAGCTTGTCGTCATAGGATTTGGTAGAAATAGATAATTCTAGCCAATTTATTGGAACTAGACATGCATTGGTATGGTATACTATTTGGGATGGGATAGTTCGATTATCAATACGAGTCAAATAATCTAAAATGATTAGTTTGATATGCTCTATGTTAGGTAGGGATTCATTTTTACAACGCCCTAAAAATGGTGGATGTTGATGTGGCGGTATTTGTAAGGTGGTGGTAGATAAAGATCACTGTAATGCCATTATGGTTCATCAAGGGTGTCGGAGGTGCAGAACATCTTCTTGAAAATTTCAAAAGTGGTCACCAAGACGGAGGGAGGATTTCGTATTGGTAGGTACTTATTAGAATGATGCTGAGAGAGGATAGTGGATTGATTCAATTTTTATCAGTCTATTCGTAACAAAGACACTATTCACGAGAGTGTCATTTGGAGGGGTTGCTGGTGTTGCATTTGGAGACGGAACCAAAGATTCTACACTGTATAAAATGTGGATTTTTTATTTTTAAAGGGTCATAATTCGCAACAATTAGTTGTTGCTACGACATTGATGACTATATAAAGGATGGAAAATTTTCTATATTCAATTGAAACGAGACAAGGAGTCAAATTAACACTTACCTATATTAGAAAAGTAGGGTGTATCAAGGACAAGGAGGTGAGACCCAACACCTATATAAGGAAGCGGTGCACGTTGTGTATGAAAAAGTTATAGTGAGTTGACTTTCAATGAATGGAATTACCGGTTGATTTTATTATCGGTAAGTTTATCACTAACTGGTGATGTATAGATTCAGTGCAGGGTTAACTTTTGACGATGCTCCAATTTAAACAATGGGTGCAGACGAAAGCTGGTGGTACCAGACTAACAGTGTTTTCTGTAGCCAAATTAAAAAAAGGATATAAGGACTGAGGTTTACACCTCTTAGTTCTTTAATTGTTTTCTGGTGAAAACATGATGCTTCACGATATAAAACAGATGTTTGGAGGATAGGCCAAAGGAGGGACATAATGATTGGGTATCCCAAGTCTAATATTTATTAGATAATTGGGATGGACCATCAGAGGTCACTAAATCCTTGCAGTCATTTTCTATACTGAGGTAAAAATGATAGAGCATCTTCACGGATTTAGTTGAGGGATAGTTGACTTTGCAAAGAGGGTTAGGAATCTGAATGGGATATTGGTTGGTTTCTATATTAAATCAGCTTAATTCTGGTTTATTTCGAACTGGTGGGACATCAGTTCATATGGATAGAAGGGATTACAAGACGACTTAGATGCATCAACGTGGTGATTCACACCTTGCATTAAGTTCTGTCTGGTGGAAGGGAATAGGGAAGTAGACGCTCTCAACAACCGATCGGATATTCATATCTTTCGTTTCGTTGTTGAGTTCGCAGTGGAAGTTTTAGCCTCGATAATAAAGACACTGGCTGTTATCACGGAAATTAAGAAAGTCAACTGCAAGTTTTGGGGTTGATCTTCGTGGAGGTGTTACTTTACTCAACTAGAGCTTAAGGTACTAACAGAGGATTAGTAGTTTTTGTTAGTGTTGTCAGGATGAATGCGATTTAAAAATCGGCACTTCTTCTCAATGCACTCGGACGATTTTAAGGTACATCAGGACATCGAATGTCTGGTCAAGTGAACCGGATGATGTAAGACATGCTTAATTTGTCTATCTGGATTGATTGGTTTTAAATTAATGTTATGAGTATGCTATGTATGCTAGGACTATGTGTGATTTAGTTCATCGTTAAGTTTAAAATCGGTATATGGTTGAATTAGGGCATGGTTGATTTACCAAAGTCTAACTAAATAGACTTAAGGTGGCATGGTTGATTTGCCAAAGACATGGTTGAATTGTCGGTATGGTTGATTTGCCAAAGTATACATAACTATACTTAAGGAGGCATGGTTTAGTTGCCTAGTTATGAATCAATATATTCGTACTGATAGAGCTAGGTCCACATAAGACCGGAAATGAATTTTAAAAGTAAATAAATCAGAGTTTCATGAATTTCGAGGATGGAATTCCGTTTGTTAGGGGGGAAGAATGTACTAACCCTAGTTTTAAAAGGGATATAATTGGAATTTTATTATTTATTTTATTGTTTTCATTATTTCTTTTATTATTTTTAGGTGTTTACGTGGCTATGTGTTTTGATGGTTTCTTGTTTTATGTGAATTTGAATTACGTGTTGTGTGAATTGATTTGTTGGTTTTAATTTAATTATATGTTTAATTTTACTTAATTGTTGAATGGTAATTTTTAGATAAAGTAAATGTGTATTTTATTTTCTTTTATTTTTAGTTTAAAAGGATGGGCTTGGACAGTAGTGGTGGACCAACCGTTTGGGTCTCATAGACTACTCGGATAGGAGGGTAATGGGTACAGTTAATACCCATGGATGATTATACATATATTTTTGGGTATATGTGTATATAAGGTAAATCTAATTAATATGATTTTAGGGTTTTTTTATAAGTATGAAATCCGTAGCCGACTTATATATTATATATTTTATTTTATTATTAGCCGACTTAGTTATTGGATTGGAGTTAGGGTTGTATATAACTTATATAAATATACACGATAGTCTGCAATAGGGTTTTGGAAAAACCCTTATAGCAGCAGTTGGGGACGGGAGAATACAGAGAGGTTTTTGAGAGAAACTGAGAGAGAAGAAGCTGGGGTTTTTGTAACAACCCAGCTCCTCATGGATCCGGATCATTAAACGGGTCATAACCCGACCCAAAAACATCCGAGGGTAATATGGTCATTTCACGTTACATTTAAATATCAAAGTCTGAAGAGGGCAAAATGGTAATTTACCACAATTCAATAAATGTAGACTCAAGGGTACAACGGTAACTTGTATCACATAGTAAATGAAATAAGGTTCGGGGCAATATAGTCCTTTCGGGGGTTAAAAATATAATTATGGCATTTTATTGGGTCATAAAATAATTACGTGAAACCTCACTTAGGTGCCAAAGTGCAATTTGGGAAACTAAACACATATTACTTAAGAGACAGAAACCAGTCGACGTATCCACACCATACGTCGACTGGTTTGGGTATGAACAGTGGGAAAACCCACAGCCAAGATGTTTGGGACATGATACCGGTCGACATATAGGATGCCATACGTCGACTAGTTTGGAACGTATGCAACATTCACCCACACTGTGAAGATACCGGTCGATGTATGGGAAGCTATACGTCGACCGGTTCTGGGAAATCTTCACTTCCACTTCCCACTGTCCAGTGATAACCTAGATACACCAACATTGGTAATTCAAACACCCACGCCACTACACTTATGTGTAATTTTAATACATTTCAACAATAAATTCAATAATAACAACCACGTTATTAACATAATTTACCACACGTCACTAAAATACACTAGAGAATTTAGTGTAATTAAAAGTTAATTACATTTTCTCAATGGCCATGAATGCAAAATTATTTACATTCCTAAAATTACAATTTACACATGAAATAGCCAAAATACAAAATAGCAAAAAAAATCTTCTAACAACTTTCAAGCTTGCGGAGGAATCTCATCCGCTATTTCTTTGCCATGACCTGAAAAAAATATAAGTATGGTGGGGTGAGCAATTTGCTCAGTAGGTGACGCCTACGACGCACCTCATGAGACCCCGTGAATCCAAAACAAATAATAGGCCAATAGGAGTTGGGGTCATTCAACATAGGAAAAGAAAAAAATACAACATGGTTATCATTCTCAACACAAATAATAAGATGCAATGGAGATGCAATGCATGCCGATGCCGCTCCCCATTTTCACAATCAGGATCATCGCCTTCAAACTATTAATGTAACCCCCTTTGGTGACTCCGCAGCACTGAGAGAAGGATTGGCTACTGTCCCTGACCTTTGGTGACTCTGCAACGTCGTTATGGGGCCCAAATAACTCAACCACGTTAGGGCAATCTCCCTAATTCCCCCTAGGTTACATTAATCTACCGGCCCGTTGGTGACTCCGCAGCGACCGGGTTTTCCAAAACACTTTCATCAAAATATTCTTTCCCAAAACTCCCCATTTTCATTTCAAAAACAATTTCTTCCCTTCATGCAACCCAATGGTGTACATGCATGTCTCATGATCTCAATATTATGAAAATGAGGAATTTGACACAACACAAGTAAGCATGTTCTCATATTTTTAATATTTAAATAATAATGGATTATCACAAAATACAATAGGGCATGCTTTCATACGCCATTCATAGCATGAGAACAATATAATAGGCATAAAACTCATTATATAAGCATGTTTCTCATATAGCACAATCAAGACAAGTCTTCACATATTCACATATATACAATTAAGACATTTTAGACTACAATTAACACCAATAAGCATGCTATAACACAATTCAAGTAGAATAACTCACAAAGGTGCATGAATAATGTGAATTAGGAAGCCCCTACCTCAAATTGAGCAAAACCCTTAAAATGATCAAGAATTTCGAAATCCACGGGAAGCACCTAAGCTGAAATTGCTTACACTAGTGCGTAGAGCTCGTCGTGCTCTACTTTTCACCTCAAACGTCACTCGAAAACTCCAAGAATTGAAGAAGTTATCAAGTCTCAAAGATTTGAAGCAAAGAAGAAGGAAAAATGGAGTGAAGGTAGAGAGAGGGAAGAGGTAGCGGGGAGAGAGAGTGTGGAGACCAAAAATGGTCTCTAACCAATTTGTTTTAATGGTGGGTCCCACCACTAATTCTTTTCTTTTCCCTTTTTCTTTTTAATTTCAATTTACACCACATACATAAAAATGCACCACTTAATCCACATAAATTAAAATATATGAAATGCAAATGGATCCAATCACAATCCCGTACACATAACGTGAAAAGACAAAAATGCCCCTATGACAATGAAAATTTCGAAAAAATGAAAAACGCTGAAAAATCGGAAACGTCACAATCTACCCTCCTTAAAGAGATTTCGTCCTCGAAGTCTACCCTCCTTAAAGAAAAGGCACAACAGTCACATACTCTCCAAGAACACCTTACAAAACTCCGAGACTATGAATCCATTGACATTATTGCCTTTGACACTGGACATCAACAGGCAATCACAATTTGTCGCCAGAAAACTTAATGATCACCACCCTATGAATATACTCCTCACTCACAACATTATACACAAAACCCATTGAATTTCATACTCAACTTAAAACCAACACTGGTCCTCTTTATACAACTATAGAAGGCTCGAAAGAAAAATGGTTACAAAACCCCTGAACATGACAACATCCTATCTCAACCGTCCCTTTATAGAACAAACTAGACCCCAACGAGGATCAGACTTAACCTTAGATCAACGCATCTCTGTCAAACCAATACTTGTCATCCAGCATACAGTTATACAACCACATGATCCTATAACGAACACCAATTGCACCAACCGACAATCATCGTACTGATCAACCTCAAGATAACTAAATGATGAATCTCCCAACAATCATACAATCGTGAGTCACCAAACTAATAAAATGTACTACCCTGCATTCTGAACACAAATCCTCAAAATGAGATTCTCAAAAATCAATGATCGTACCACTAACCTGCTATCAAACACCTAATACCATTTAACACCTTTCGTCACTCAAGATAAATCATGTAAGTCCACATTGTTACCATACTCTCACTATCACTAACAAGTCGGAGCAATCATTGACCTTTGACTCGACATCGTGCCAAAGAGGGATTGATTCAGGAGAAATGGTTGGCCAAGCCATCCTCATCCTCAATCCAATCTCGACACAGACGTCATTCTTGTCCTCAGTTCTAAACCTCAAACACAACCCTATACCATCCGCAAAACAACCAGGAGATCTACTCTCTAATCAATCTATCACTCTACGTAACCTCATCCGCCATACAGTCACATATCAGCTCTAAAATCCCAATCGCACTTTAATTACACAACCCTTAACAAGCCGAAAACAAAACGACACCAAACATCACAATCACCAACTAGTATAAAAGATCTCTATCTCCTCGTAACATCCACACTAGGTAAATGACTCCAAGTCACCATTCGTTTTGATCCTTACCTCTTCAAAATGTTTAATACGATCGTCGCATATTTGAAACCTCAAAATCAAGGTCAATCACTCCTACAGTTCTTCATCGGAACCCCACAATCACGCTTTAGCTGCAAAATATTTAAACAATACCAACATTTGTCCTCAAGACACTACTAGAATCAATCACTTCTAAAATCATCCAAATACATGAGTCATATCACCTAATTATCCTCAAACTACAATTCACGACACATTTCCTAGCCATCACCGCTAGCACTAATCATCAGAAACATAACCCTCATTTGGTAACCCGTACCACATATCCCACCAATCAAAACCATCCTCAAAACAAATTCCACCAAAAACCAAGGACTATACATTCCTCCGTGGAAGTAAGTCGACCCTTTCAATCAAAATCTCAATCGATGAACTCTAACGGCGCTGAAGATGCAAGAAACTCCTTCTATTCTTTCTCTCTCTAGAATTCTTACACCTCAACCCGAATCAAGATCCCCCTCCTCTTCATTCCAACTCCTATTTATAGATATTTACAAGATATTTACAAGATATTTACTAATTGCTGGACCTGGGCCTATTCCTCAGTAAGCCCTGGTCACTCTTGATGGGCTTACTCCCGCTCGGCCCATATGGCAGTGTCTTTTTATGGGCTGACCCAGCTGTTCGGACTGAAGGTTGTGTTTTGCGAGTCGGACCTGGCCCATGTCATCCAGGGCCTCCTCAACTGCCCCCATAATTGCCCCTTATTTAATAAGGGGTAATTATTGATGGCGTCTCATCATGACGCTGACGGCTCGAGATAACCACGTGGGGGAGCGAACGGTCAGATCCAGAATCAATGTTCCGGGGTTCGAGGGATTTCTTGCCTTCCCGACGCTTCGGCCCTCGGGCCCCCTTGCCTATATAATGCTCTCGAATTCCACTTCACTTCCCTTTACCGTCTCCATCATCAGTCAAATCTCCCTCTTTCTAGAACTGTGCTAAGCCTTTTCCGGTGAAATCCTTCGAGAGTCATTCTCCCAGCGATCTTGCAGTCCTCCGAGGTTAGTTTCGTTCTTTTTACTTTCGGCAGGCTTCCATTTTCCCTCTTTTAGATTCTTCTTGCACTTCCACCATGGTTGTAGATCTGGGTGTCCTTCGTATGAGACTTAGGCTTCCTGACAACATCGTAGTTAGGGTTTGCCCCCAAGACGTTAATATTACGACCGGCGCCGGCCTCCTGCCCGGCGAAGTCTTATTCACAAACCTTCAACTGAATGTTGTTAGGTTCCCTCTGCACCCTTTCTTTAGTTACGTCTTCAACAGATTGGGGATATCCCCTCTGCAGGTCAACCCCAACTTCTTTAGGATCATATCTGTTATGCTCTTATTGATGCGTGACAGAAATCTGGACCTTGACCTCATAGACCTCCTTCTGTGCTATAAGGTCAGTAAGATCCGTACTAACGAGCCCTTCTACCACCTCTACCCGTTCGAGAAGATGTCCATATGCACTGACACAATAAAATCTGAAAAGGGTTGGAGGGATAGCATAGTGGGTATTAGTGGGGCTTGGTCTTCGCCGGCTGCAGAGGATTACCCTATCCCGAGCGCCTTTGGTGTCTGCTCTGTCTCCTCCTATAAAAAATTCAAATCCCATAAACACGACTGCCCCTGTGAAACATGCGTTCCTCGTTTTTGCACTTACTTATGCCGCTCCTTGGGAATACCTTGTGATGACTTGAGCTACAGTGTTTGCAGGGATAGGACCAACTACTTGAAGAGATACGTTCTGAACGATATTCCTTCCTGCTCAGATCTCCTCACTTCAGACAACCTCTTCGCGCTCTCATCACTCGGCTACAATATGAGCAGACTGCAGATTCCCTCTTTTGGCAGGAGGAAAAATACTCCCCCAGTCATTCCTGCTGCTGGGGCGACCTCCTCTCCAGCGTCGGCTTCTTCTTCAGCCACCATATCTGACACTGCCCCGAGCGCAGTGGCTACTAACCCTGCTGCCAGCGCCCCTGCGGCCAACCAGAACGCGCCCTCCCCAGCTACCATAGCTCCTGCTGCTGCGGGGGGCGGTCGGGACAAAGAGCGAGGCAAAAGGCCTCATCCTGACAGTGAAATCGACCCTGAGGAGGAGCCTCTTATTAGAAGGACCCGAGTCTCTGGGCCGGGTACTCTCTTGCACCGAGCGATCAGAGCTCCTTCTCACTCTGGGCCTCCTGCAGCTGGTGGCTCTGCTTCTGCTTCAGGCCCCCCTTCTATCCCCAGCTTGCCGCCATGGGCCCCTCGGTACACTCGAACGGATGGGACGTTCGTGAAACCGAACGAGACCATGCTGAAGGATGGCCAGACCGCTATGGCCTACTACAGGAGCATGTGGACTCCGAAGGACATTGAGGCGGCAAAGGGCCTTTCCCAGAAGGACGTGTTCAGTCGCTTTCCCCAATCTGCTATGGAGGTGACTTTTATTTTCTAACTCATGAATTCTCTTATATTACTTGGTCTTGCCTTCTCCCGTTCTGACTATCGGTTTAACCGTTCTTATTGTGTACCTATGCAGACATTGTTTGGGATGATGGCCATGCAGAAGCAGGTGGAAATGGGGAACGCCAGGGCCCGAAAGTATTCTGACAGCCTGGAGGTGGCTAATAAAGAGAACGACCTCCTTGCCATGAAGAATACCGAGGCGCTGGTTCGGCTTGACAAAGCCGAGCAAGAGAGAGATGTCCTGAAAAAGGAGAATGATTCCCTTCAGGATGAGAAGGACGCCCTCCAGCTCGAGAAGAGCGTCTGGCAGACTGAGCAGGAATCACTCAGAGAAGAGAAGGCAGAACTCCAACGTCTTCTAGCTGATGAACAGTCTGCTCGGATGGCTTTTGAAAAAAGAGCTCTGGACGAGCGTACCGCTCTGATCGACGTTATCAGCAGAGTGGGTGGTGGGATGCTGGCCCTTCATGCTCGGTTCTCCAGGGTCGGTGCTCTTCGGTATGCTCAAGGATTCCGGGAAGGCTTCGCCGACCGGGTTCCGGATGAGGGACAGACCAGCTCCACTCCGGATGAGGTAGACAAGGATCTGGGGATCGAGCCTCTGGGGGTTTATGTCGACCCAGAACCCACCGAAGCGGAGCGTATATTTGATGAGTGCCAGGACATCGCATCCTCAAGGATCATCACAGCTCCTCCTGCCACTCTGCCACTGACCGCTCCCCAATCGTCGACCGTGGCTCCCTCTGTAGCCACTGCTGACGCTGAACCCCAGCCGAACGACTCAGTTATTCACCTGGATTCCCCACCTCATGAAGGTGAGGCGGCTGATGGGGCCGAGGAGGCGAGTCGGCAGGACCAGGATGCTGTTGGTACTGAGGCGTCTAGCTAGGGCTCCTTCGAATTCTTCCAGTTCATATCTTCTTGTAATGATGGACACCTCTCTTTTGTAAACTAAATGTTCAATATTAATGAAATGGCCGAACTCTTTTTCTCTATGTGGTGTGCTCTGTTCAACTTATCTTCAGTACATATATATCTTTTCTCTCTTTTTCTTTTTATATTAGTTTTGCTGTGTGTTTGTACGGCAAGTGCCTGGCGCTCGGCTAGAATGCCACTTGCCACTTGGCTTTAAATTTTTAGCAAGTGTCTGGCGTTCGGCTTATAGTGCCAGCTGCCACTTATCTTGCTTAAGTGCCTGGCGCTCGGCTAGAATGCCACTTGCCACTTGGCTTTCAATTTTTAGCAAGTGTCTGGCGTTCGGCTTATAGTGCCAGCTGCCACTTATCTTGCTTAAGTGCCTGGCGCTCGGCTAGAATGCCACTTGCCACTTGGCTTTCAATTTTTAGCAAGTGTCTGGCGTTCGGCTTATAGTGCCAGCTGCCACTTATCTTGCTTAAGTGCCTGGCGCTCGGCTAGAATGCCACTTGCCACTTGGCTTTCAATTTTTAGCAAGTGTCTGGCGTTCGGCTTATAGTGCCAGCTGCCACTTATCTTGCTTAAGTGCCTGGCGCTCGGCTAGAATGCCACTTGCCACTTGGCTTTCAATTTTTATAGTAGACCATTGGAAAAGAAAATTCTTCTCTTCTTTTTTTTGTAAACTCCGGTAACTTGCTCATTCATATGTATTTGATTAACAACAAATAACATCCAATTAAAACCAGAACTTAGCTTCTATTGATAGTACCTCTTCAGAGACGTGGCGTTCCAGGGCTTGTTGACCAACTTTCCCGCCATGGTTTCCAACGTATATGCCCCTTTGCCAATGACTTCTGCAATTCTGTACGGGCCTTCCCAGGGTGGCATCATTTTTTTGACCATCCCCACCTTTCTTTTCAGAACCAGATCGCCCGGGGCAAAATCCCTGTGTTTTACTCTCTTATTGTGACTATTCGCCAGCACTTGCTGATACGATGCTAGCCTTATAGCCGCTGCGTCCCTCCTTTCGTCTATCATGTCGAGGTTCAATCTTAACATCTTGTCGTTCTGATCTCGACTCCATGCTAAGCTTCTGATAGTGGGGACTAAATGCTCAACCGGTATAACTGCTTCGGTACCATACGCCATCGCGAACGGGCTCTCCCCAGTCGGCCGCCTTGGGGTGGTTCTGTAAGCCCATAGAACGTTCGGGAGTTCATCCAACCACTTCCCCTTATGATCTTCCAGCTTCTTCTTAATGCAGGCGAAAATGGTTCTGTTTGTGATTTCTGCTTGTCCGTTAGCCTGAGGATGACTTACTGCAGCCAACTTCTGGTTGATTCCATACTCCTCCAGCAGCTTTCTTACTTGCCTGCTGTCGAGGTTTGTGCCATTGTCCATGACTATTGTTCTGGGAACACCGAAGCGGCAGATAATGTTGTTCCAGATAAATCGTCTCACCTGAGTCTGAGTCACGCTAGGATACGGTTCTGCCTCCACCCATTTAGTGAAATAATCCGTGGCCAGTAACACATACTTGTTCTGAGCTCTTGCAGTTGGCAGAGGACCGACCACATCCATCCCCCATTGCGCGAAAGGCCACGGCGAGGCCATTACGTGCAATTCTTCAGGTGGTTGGTGGATCATTGGTCCATATCGTTGGCACTTATCGCACCTTCGAGAGAACTCCTCCGCATCTCTTGACATGTTTGGCCAAAAATACCCTTGTGTCATTGCTTTATGCGCTAACGATCTTCCCCCAGAATGATTGCCACACACACCCTCATGAATAGCTCGCAATACCTGCTGCGATTCCGCGGGGGTGACACATTTCAAGTATGGGCCAGAATAGGACCTTCTGTACAGCTGGTTCCGCACGATGGCGTACTTGGCAGCATTCTTTTTGAGTTTCCTAGCTTCATCCCTTTGCATAGGCAAAACGCCATCTCGAATATAGGTAATGATTGGGTCAATCCAACTCGGTTCATACGGTATGACGTTGACTTGCCAAGGGTCCGAGACCATCGGTTCTTCGAAAATGGACGGCTGGGTCACTATTCCCACTGGAATCACCCTCGCCAATGTTTCACCACAACTTGAAGCACTGCATGCTAAACGGTCTGCATCTGCATTCTGTTCCCTCGGCAACTGTATGAATTCAATCTTTGCAAAGTCCTTGGCTCTACGCAGAACGGCAGAACGGTATGCCCCCATCATGTCATCCTTGGTTGCGTACTCACCATTTACCTGCCGAACAATCAGCTGCGAGTCACTATACACTGTCAAACTTTTGATCTGTAGCTCTTTGGCCAACTTTAATCCATTTAGCAACGCCTCGTATTCCGCTTCATTATTGGTGGCTCGGAACTCAAGTCTGAGTGCTTGGCTCAAGGAAGTACCTTCTGGGGTTTGCAGTTTGATCCCAATCCCAGCCCCCGTCGGGTTAGAGGAGCCATCCACAAAAAGTTTCCAAGAGCCGCTTCTAAGGTCCTCTTCCGTATCTTCGGCATCACATTCTAGTAGGAAATCGGCCACCGCTTGCCCTTTAATAGCTGTTCTCGGCTCGTACGTTATGTCAAATGAACTCAACTCTATGGCCCACTTTGTCATTCTGCCCGAGAGCTCTGGCTTGTGCATGAGCGTTCTGATTGGGAAAGTTGTTAGAACAGCTATGGGGTGGGATTCAAAATAATGCCTTAACTTTCTTTTTGCATTTACAAGTGCAAGTACCACCCGTTCGGCCTTTGAGTATCTTTTTTCTGCCTCCATCAGTGTCTTGCTTACATAAAATACTGGGTATTGCACCCCTTCCTTGCAACGAATCAGAACGGCACTCGTCGCGACACCAGATACTCCAAGATATAGAAATAACTTTTCTTCCGGTTCTGGGGCTGACAGGACTGGCGGATTCTGCATATATTGCTTCAAATGAGTCAATGCCTGTCGTTGCTCATCCCCCCAGACCTGCCTTCCATGGCTCCGAATCGTGTCAAAGAATGGTTTGCAGTGGTCTGACAACTTTGAAATAAATCGACTTAATGCAGCTATTCGTCCTGTTAGGGCTTGCACCTCTCTGATCGTCTTTGGCTCGGCATTCTTAATCAAAGCCTCTGCTTGAGCGGGGCTAACTTCGATGCCCCTGCGGTTGACCACGTGTCCCAGAAACTGCCCGGAACTCACACCGAACGAGCACTTGGTCGGATTGAGCCTCATCCCATATCGCTTTAGTACATCAAATACCTCTTGCAGATGCTTCAGATGATCATCCTTTTTCCTACTTTTCACCACCATGTCATCAATATAGGCTTCGACAATCTTACCCATTTGATTCTTAAAAACTTTGCTGACAAGTCGTTGATAAGTTGCTCCCGCATTCTTTAATCCAAAAGGCATAACCTTGTAGCAGTACGTTCCTCGCTCGGTGACAAAAGAAGTTTTTTCTTCATCTGCGGGGTCCATAGGAATCTGATTATAACCTGAATATGCGTCCAGAAAGGTTAAACGCTCATACCCCGTGGTGGCATCCACCATTTGATCAATCTTAGGCAACGGGAAACTGTCCTTCGGGCAGGCTTTGTTTAAATTGGTGAAATCAATGCATACGCGCCATTTCCCATTTTTCTTCTGCACCACAACGACGTTGGACAACCACTCAGGGTAGTGCACCTCTCTGATAAATCCCGCATCAAGCAGCCTATCAACTTCTTCCGTTATGATCTGATTACGTTCTGGAGCAAATCTTCGCTGCTTCTGTTTCACTGGTTTGAAATTAGGATTGACATTCAGGGAATGACAGGAGACGGAAGGACTAATTCCAGGCATGTCGAGATGACTCCATGCAAATACGTCGACATTGTGGGATAAGAAATCCACTAGCTCTTGCTGCTCTTCTCTGGTCAATCTTATACCCACTCTGGTAGTTCGTTCTGGCCTGGACTGATCGATCTGCACATCCAGAAGGGGCTCCTCGGTCAAGTCGGCTGACTCCTCCACCCTATTCTGCTCGAGTGGAGGTTCCTGTAATTGCTATCTGGGGCTTGTCGACCGGACGGGCGCCTTTCCCTTCCCTGCATGCTTTAGTGTGACGGAATAACACTCTTTGGCTGCGACCTGATCCCCCCGAATGTCTATCACTTTATCTCCATCGGGCCCGAGGCACCTCATGACCTGATGCAGAGTTGAGGGTACACCTCGGACTCTGTGAATCCATCCTCTTCCCATCAGGAGATTATACGAGGGGTGAATTTCCACAACCACAAAAGTTTCCATAAGAGCTCGCTCTGCAGCTTGAACTTCTACTTCCACCATCCCGACGGGTTCCACCCTCTTCCCATCGAACCCTAACAAGGGATTTCCGGTGGGCTTGAGCCTCTCTGGTTTAATGTCGAGCCTGTCAAATGTGTCCCTTGGCATAACATTCGCACTGCTCCCAGGATCGATCAGAACTCTGCGCACCAAGCACTCTGCCACTGTCAAACTGACTACCAACGGGTCGTCATGAGGCAGTTGGACACGCTGCAGGTCTGTCCAGTCGAACTTTATCTGCATTGACGGGCTCTGTTGGTGTAGAGTGGTCACATTGCCGACCCTTTTCTTCATCTGTGCCTGCCGCAGGCGCACCCGTAGCAGCTCATCTGGCTCTTCACTAGGCTCGGGTCGACCATGGATAGCATTGATTATACGAACTGGTTGCGAATTGTGGGAGCTCTGTTTATGACTCCTTTTTATTTGTTCCACTGGTCGATTCTGCTCCATCGCCGAGCCTTGAACATAACTCGCAAACTCCCCTCTAGCTATCAACATCTCCACTTGCCTCCTCAGGTTCCTGCATTCGTTAGTCTGATGTCCGAAATCAGAATGAAAAGCACAATGTTTAGTTTGATCCCTCTGTTCGAGGGGTTGTCTAATTGGCAGTGGTGGATGAAACTTGTCCTTGTTCTCCTGATATAACCTCGCCAGAATGACCTTCAGCGGAGTAATCAACTCTTCCTCCCTGGACCTTTTTTCGGCCTTCCAAGTGGTCTGACGTTGCGGCTGAGCCTGCTTCTGCCTGATCTTTGCCTTGGACTTTTCCTCGGTCGACACAAGCGACGTTGTCCGAGCATTAGCTGCCTCCTCTTCTTCGAGGCGCACAAAGCCATCGGCTCTCTCATTGAGTTCGTCCATGGTAGCTGGCGTATTCACTACCAGACTGGTGTGAAACGGAGTTCCGCGTGTCATGGCTAACTTGAAGGCTTGAACTGCCGTAGTAGGATGGCATTCGATTACCATACTCTTAGTGAGATTAAACCTGGTAAGAAAGGCCTGGAGCCGTTCATCCTTGTGTTGCCGCATCGTGAACAGGCTCGAGATGTCCTTCGGCGGGCGTTTGTTCCCATAGTACTGGCTTATGAACCGATCGCACAGGTCCCTGAAACTGCCAATGGAGCTCCTAGGCAAGTTTTTGAACCAGCTGAGCGCCGGTCCGGCCAAACTTGTAGGGAAGCATTTGCACATTAAAGAGTCGTTTTCCGTGTTCAGGGCCATTTTCAACTGGATATGATACACATGATCGATCGGATCGGTTGTTCCGTCAAACAGAATAAAGACTGGCATAGCAAACTTCCTTGGATGCGGCGCATTCAAGATCTCGTCGGTGAATGGTGAATCCACCGTCCGAGCTGCGGATCGGAGAGCTTCATTCTCTCTCTGGAGTCCGGCGGTAGCTCTGTGAGTTACGGTTCTGCCCTCCGAACCGCGATGAGTGACAGTAACCATGGAGGGCCGGTAAGACGGATCGAACGACCGTTCCTCTATGAACTCTCTCTGCCAAGGCGACGCTACTCGACGGCGATCTACCTCCATCACTTCCTCTCGGTCAAACCTTTCCCGCTGCGGATCAACGTGAGTCGAGCCTTCGTGATCTTCAACTCGACGAACATTTGGCGGCGAATTGTCCATCATCCTTTCATCACGGTGGTGAGCTGACTGATTGTTCTCGTTCTGATCGCCTTGATGCGCGATACTAGATGGAACACCTCCTTCTCCGACCGGAAGCGGATGCGAGACTGCGGGTATTTGCCGATGCTGCAATCCAGCTTTCAATTCTGCATTTTCTTTTCTGAGAGCTTCAATCAAATTCATCAACTCTTCAAGCTTTGTTTGCTGGACAGCCTCCATCGGATTGGAGCTTTCACCTATCATTATTCCCGAACGGAGTAAAGGCATTAATCTCAAGCTCGCGAGTAGATCTAAGCTTCGTGAGTAGGAATTTTTAGATCTGGCTTCTAATTCTCCGAATTATGCTCACTGTTTACAAGATCTGAATTGCCTGGACTCTAAATCCGTCAGATCCTGTCACAATCGAGCAACTCGCGGTTGCGTAGATCTGAAGTCACTCCTGCCAAAGCTTCAAGAATCGTAATTCCTCCAGAGTAGGTCACAATCGCTCAGATCTGGATTCAAATTCGCAAGATCGAGTCTCGATCAACCGAATTGGTTTGAATCCATTCGATCCTCCTCATTGATCAACCAAACTTTTATGCGTTTCCCACAGACGGCGCCAATTGAAGATGCAAGAAACTCCTTCTATTCTTTCTCTCTCTAGAATTCTTACACCTCAACCCGAATCAAGATCCCCCTCCTCTTCATTCCAACTCCTATTTATAGATATTTACAAGATATTTACAAGATATTTACTAATTGCTGGACCTGGGCCTATTCCTCAGTAAGCCCTGGTCACTCTTGATGGGCTTACTCCCGCTCGGCCCATATGGCAGTGTCTTTTTATGGGCTGACCCAGCTGTTCGGACTGAAGGTTGTGTTTTGCGAGTCGGACCTGGCCCATGTCATCCAGGGCCTCCTCAGGCGCAATACCTACTTACAATCCGTCCACCCACAGACGCGCAAAATTCCTAGACAGAGACAAGACTCACAACAAACAACGTCCTTGCCAAGACTGGAACAACAGAAATGGTAACAAGCCTGGCTCTCAGAAGAGACTAACGAGTGCACCTAGTGACTAGTCACACGTTATTCATCAATCGTCCAGTCATGGACACTCAATCTCACCTGAGACAAAAATAATTCCTTACGCACAAGGAGAAGAACCAACTAGATACACATACGAGACTACGACCACAACTTTAGGCGACCTCGCCAAAAACGGACCGTCATACACAGTCAACTTCAAAACCTTGCATAGCTACCCCGCAACACTTAAGATAAGAGTACCAACGCTCACGTCACAAAAACACAAGAAACAAAACTCGTCACGTCAGTCACATCCACCCATGACTAGTCAAAGGAAAAAGTGCCTATCTGGCAACTCCGCTCTTACCAGCTCAAGAGACTAAACTACCCCCAATCACTTCAACTAACACACAACCCCATCGTCTATCTAACAACACACAACCCCATCTTACAATCCCTACTCCGTCTTTGAATCATACCTGAAACCATCATGCTCATCCGTACTAAAGATCACACCACGACATCATAACACCTCCCCTATCACCCATCCCGACAACCGTTCAAACCTATTACCCCATCAGACCATCAAGTCACTATTAAAAGATTTTTCCCAAACACCCTTAAGATAATATCTTTATAAACAAGGGACAAGCATAACGTTCACTGCTCCCCCTAACAACCACTATTTACCACTAGCGAAGGACATCCACACGGCAATGCCATGCTAACAATTCCACAAATAGAAATGAGCATAGAAATCCAAAATGCTTAACACCTAACTGTTTTCTTAAAACCATCAGTGATGCCATCAATTACTAGCGCTTAACTGACAACTTAATCCACTCCTTCTAAAGTGGTCTACGTGCCTAAATGGGAAAACCTCATACTCCGGGTTCAACGTCATCACCTCCTTTCCTCACTATTCCTTAGAACACTTGACCCCAACAAAAGTCAAAAGGTCCACCAATTAAACCTACATGACCAATATCGTCCTAATCATTCTTATCATCAGTCTATCTTTCCTAATCCTCAAACACCAAGCACTAATTCCTAACATGTCAGACACAATTAAAGTGCAACCTGAATCCATAGCTCTCAAATTCTAAAACACAATTCACTTGACAATGCCATACTCAACGGCTATCACTTCATCCATAAACAACCAAACTCTCCAATGACCCTGTACTACCTGCTTTATCGTGCAACCCTGCACTACACAACTAAAGCTGACCACTATATCTCACCTCAAGACCTTCTAGACAGTCGTGCTAACCTAAAACTTCGTTCATCGACCGAGCTATACAATCAACTCACCGAGAGTCAACTACCGTTATAAAAAATAAAAAATAAAAAAGAATTATACGTGGCACACTATAGAAACAGTCCCAAAAAGGAAAACAAACACCACGCCAAACGGTCAACCACACAAACTACACTCTAAGACAACTACAAAACAATAGTCTCTCATTCGTATCTAATTAGACACTCGGGTCATACCTACAACTAACCTTTCCGGCTAAACAATAGGGTACACAACTCCTATATCCCTAACACTGTCATTTCCCAATCAATTGCTAAGGTTACCATCCAACACAATGGAATGTTGACATTGATTTCATCTGAGTTATGTGCCTGCGGCTCGCTCAGTGTGGTAGCCTTCTGGTGCCACCTGCACACGCTCACGCACACCGGCCCATAAGGCCACAAAACAAGGAAATCAAATAGAACAAGCCACCAAGCCCAAGAGGTCACTCCTCATCTTGGCTCAACACAATTTGTGACCAACACTCTATGGTCACCAAACAACATCACACCGAACTTTTGTCTTCCTCACTGGAAATCAAAACAAAAGGTGCAACCTATTTATCTCGTCGCCAACCCAAGGTAAACCATAATTCATACTCTCAAAATAATAATCTAAAGAACAAACTCTCAACCTTAAACATCAGTGAACTTCTAAATAAGAATCCAAATACTGACTCGTACAACACTTGAATCTCACAAGTCACATTCTGCAACCCACCTCACGTATTATGACATCCAAGCAACTTTGCTTACATTGAAGGATCCCATGACTCACACACCCTACTCTACTAATCCATCATCCTAAGAGTCCATTCGCTACACCGAGGAAACATAACACAACCTCTCGCCCGTGCAAGAAAATGAGAACTTCCGTCTAGGAAAACACCTAAGATCAAACCCTCCCACTGTTACTAGTCTCTAAGGAAAGGACTCCTAATGAAGTAACGTGTTCAGATCAAACTGGACTCAATAGATCATGCCATTCACATCACCCCTTGCTCACAATGCTGACACTTTCCCTAGTCACAGGTGATAACTTACAGAACTAACACAACATAGAAGCGCGCATACCAAACGATTACATACTAAAAACATAACACATATTTCATAGATTAGTGCTACACATATATAACGTATAAGTATGTGATCACATAAGCAAATTAACACGTAAGCAATTAACAGGTAAGCAACTAAGCAAATAAGCGTGCTTCTTAAACAGTTACACACGTAGCACGGAGTCACGCAATTCAATTTCCCATGCAATCCTACATAGGCCTCTACCCGTCGTCCTAAGGATTCGAACCATTGCTCTGATACCATTTTGTAACGACCCAGCTCCTCATGGATTCGGATCATTAAATGGGTCCTAACCCGACCCAAAAACATCCGAGGGTAATACGGTCATTTTACGTTACATTAAATATCAAAGTTCGAAGAGGGCAAAATGGTAATTTACCACAATTTAATAAATTGAGACTCAAGGGTACAACGGTCATTAACTTGTATCACATAGTAAATGAAATAAGGTTCGAGGCAATATAATCCTTTCGAGGGTTAAAAATATAATTATGACATTTTATTGGGTCATAAAATAATTACGTGAAACCTCACTTGGGTGCCAAAGTGCAATTTGGGAAACTAAACACATATTACTTAAGAGACAGAAACCGGTCGACGTATCCACACCATACGTCGACTGGTTTGGGTATAAACAGTGGGAAAACCTACTGCCAAGATACCGGTCGACATATGGGAAGCCATACGTCGACTGGTTTGGGACATGATACCGGTCGACGTATGTGATGCCATACGTCGACTGGTTTGGAACGTATGCAACATTCACCTACACTGTGAAGATACCGGTCGACGTATGGGAAGCTATATGTCGACCGATTCTGGGAAATCTTCATTTCCACTTCCTACTGTCCAGTGATAACCTAGATACCAACATTGGTAATTCAAACACCCATGCCACTACACTTACGTGTAATTTTAATATATTTCAACAATAAATTCAATAACAACAACCATGTTATTAACATAATTTACCACACGTCACTAAAATACACTAGAGAATTTAGTGTAATTAAAAGTTAATTACATTTTCTCAATGGCCATGAATGCAAAATTATTTACATTCCCAAAATTACAATTTACACATGAAATGGCCAAAATACAAAATAGCAAAAAAACATCTTCTAACAACTTTCAAGCTTGCGGAGGAATCTCATCCGCCATTTCTTTGCCATGACCTGAAAAAAATATAAGTATGGTGGGGTGAGCAATTTACTCAGTAGGTGACGCCTACGACCCACCTCATGAGACCCCGTGAATCCAAAACAAATAATAGGCCAATAGGAGTTGGGGTCATTCAACATAGGAAAATAAAAAAATACAACATGGTTATCATTCTCAACACAAATAATAAGATGCAATGGAGATGCAATGCATGCCAATGCCGCTCCCCATTTTCATAATCAGGATCATCGCCTTCAAACTGTTAATGTAACCCCCTTTGGTGACTCCGGAGTGTCGAAAGAAGGATTGGCTACTATCCTTGACCTTTAGTGACTCCGCAGCGTCATTATGGGGCCCAGATAGCTCAACCACGCTAGGGCAATCTCCCTAGTTCCCTCTAGGTTACATTAACCTACCGGCCTGCTGGTGACTTCGCAACGACCAAGTTTTCCAAAACACTTTTATCAAAATATTCTTTCCTAAAACTCCCCATTTTCATTTCAGAAATAATTTATTCCCTTCATGCAACCCAATGGTGTACATGCATGTCTCATGATCTCAATACTATGAAAATGAGGAATTTGACACAACACAAGTAAGCATGTTCTCATACTTTTAATATTTAAACAATAATGTATTATCACAAAATACAATAGGGCATGCTTTCATACACCATTCATAGCATGTGAACAATACAATAGGCTTAAAACTCATTATATAAGCATGCTTCTCATATAGCACAATCAAGACAAGTCTTCACATATTCATATATATACAATCAAGACATTTTAGGCTACAATTAACACCAATAAGCATGCTATAACATAATTCAATTAGAATAACTCACAAAGGTGCATGAATAATGTGAATTAGGAAGTCCCTACCTCAAATTGAGCAAAACCCTTAAAATGATCAAGAATTTTGAAATTCAAGGTAAGCACCTAAGTTGAAATTGCTTACACTAGCGTGTAGAGCTTGTCGTGCTCTTCGTTTCACCTCAAACGTCACTCGAAAACTCCAAGAATTGAAGAAGTTATCAAGTCTCAAAGATTTGAAGCAAAGAAGAAAGAAAAATGGAGTGAAGGTAGAGAGAGGGAAGAGGTAGTGGGAAGAGAGAGTGTGAGAGACCAAAAATGGTCTCTAACCAATTTGTTTTAATGGTGGGTCCCACCACTAATTCTTTTCTTTCCCTTTTTCTTTTTAATTTCAATTTACACCACATACATATAAATGCACCACTTAATCCACATAAATTAAAATGTATGAAATGCAAATGGACCCAACCACAATCCCGTACACATAACGTGAAAAGACGAAAATGCCCCTGTGACAATGAAAATTCCGAAAAAATGAAAAATGCTGAAAAATCGGAAACGTCATAGTTCTGGCCAATGGTTGAAAAGCCGAACCAAGGAGGAATGTAGAGGGTCTATTTATGGAGGAGAACTGGAGCAGAGTAGTTCTTGATGACAATCAGAGGTCGCCGGAAAATCTAGACAGAGGATGGTTAATTGTTTCAATTCGAAACCTAGAGGCAGGTCTCTATTCTGTCTCTTTCCCTTAAACCTGTGTTCTGTGTATGCCTAGGTAGACTACAGGGGTTTATTGAATGTTAAAACAAGTCGTTTATGCACGTTTTAGCCTTATGTAATTTTGTTAAATTAAATTGGATTGCATGTTCTTACAGTTCAGTTAGTTGACACATGTTTTGTTTGAGTTTAAGCTTACTTTAATTCATGTCGTTAATGCATGTCGATGCTTTACAACTATTCTAGGACATTAATTAAACACTGGAACATATATTAAAAGAATTACAGAGGCCTGGGTAAACTAAAATTGCTCTGTTGAATTAAAAAAGTTCTTAAACCGTTTAATTGTATCCTTTTGTATATGTTGTCAAACCTTGTTTAACTGAGTTTGCTGATGCTTGTTGATGTCTTTAAAATAAACTGAGACACTGAATGAACATTAGAACAAGGGTTTAAAAGATTACACAGGGCTTGGGAATCGTCAGAAGCGAAGAAGACGAAGCAGATGGGCGAAACGGTTTTAGGGATGGAGAGAGCAGGCTCCCAAAAGGAGGAAGCCAAGAACAAGGGTTTGAATGATTACACAGGGCTTGGGAATCGCTGGAAGCGAGGAAGATGAAGCAGATGGGCGAAACGTCTTCAGGGATGGAGAGAGCAGGCTCCCAAAAGGAGGGAGCCAGCTCTCTCATCAATGGAGCCGACTCCAAGGGGCATGGAGCCGGCTCCTAGCTGCTTAGAGCCTGCTCCCTAAGTTAGGGAGCTGCTCTCATTGCAATGGAGCAGGCTCTCAATTGTTTGGAGCCTGCTCTCACCCAGTTTTGCGTACAAATGGTTTTAGGGTGTTGTTTGGACTGTGCAGGGTAATTCTAGTTTATTTAAATTACTTGGAATATTGTTTATGATTGTTGTAAACCTGGAAAAATATAGGGGAACAATAATTTATAAATGGATTAGGGATTGGACGGTGTAAAATTAGGGAAAAAATCCTACACGTTGCACTTTGAATTGCTAATCAGCTTACACATTGTAACTTGGAGAATTGTTTATATGTGATTCAATATTTGTTAATCATATTTAATCAGGGTTATAAGTACCATGGATTACTTGAAATTAACCATGCTTGTGTTAGAACAAACTGATATTTACCATGCTTTTAACTGTATCAGTTTTATGGATGGTTTGGAGAATGTAAATGCTTAGATTTATTTTAGCAGTTTACATTATTGGAATACGATTTTTAGACTCTATAATGAATGCCTAATATTGATATATATGTATTTATTTATATTGATGCATATTTTGGTGGTTGGTTAAATGAATATATAGTGTTGTTTTATCAATTGTGCTAATTGGAGGATGGTATGCACTGGTATGGGACAGTGGCGTACTAGGGATGGATTAGTTAAAAATACTAAGTCCCACCTATCTGGAAATAAGTTGGATTAACTATAAAAGTCAAGTCCTACTTATATGTGTGTATACGCACTAGTATGGGATGGTGGCATATCATAGATGGCTTAATTCAAAACACTAAGACCTACCTATTCTGGGGATGGATTAGTTCAAACTCTAAGTCCTACCTATTCTGGATGGAAGTATGGATTAACCATAAAGGTTAAGTCCTACTCATATTAAATTCATGTCAATAAAATTATTGAATGACCTACGGGATGGATTGTTATACATATTTCAAGCCACTATACCAGATGGATGATATTTATATTAGGAGTATACGGACTTTATATATTTATGTTATGGTGCCATGGTATGAGCTTGAGTCTCAAGACCATGGTTAGGGTGCGTATATCCCCTAGGATGGATAACTGGACATAGGTGTTGTTCCCTGGTAGGTCTAGGTACACATGACCACATTATGTGCAATTTACATGGTATCTCTACTCAGGCTGAGACAAACTTATTGGACTAGTGAACATCCTATAGTGTGTACTTATACATATATGGACTACTCTAGATATTGTTGAGCTATCTTGGATGTATCTGCGTATCAGATTTCTGTATGGATCGTAGTAGAATAGGACTTGCATGTGGGCCTGACCCACTCTCTTATTTTTCAGGTGCTCCTCAGTTCCAGGGTTAGAGCTTGGTCGTGCAGAACAGATAAAGACACTCATTCCTCTGACTACGTAGGACTATTTTCTATGTTTAGCTTGAGATTTTGTTTCAGTTTCAGTTTGGAATATTATTAGGGGTCCACAGGATGGATTCCCGAGTTGTATTTGTATTGGAAGTTTGGATGTACCAGAATGGTTCTTATTTGTAAAATTTATTCTGAGGTTTCAGTTTTGAATTATCTTCTTAGTTTCTTTTCAGCAGTTTTATTTATTCCTGTTTATTTTAAATGTATTCTGTGTTCATTTATTGCTAATTGGTTTGATATCCTCACGTAATCGGGTATAGGCCTAGCTAACCAGCATCCAGAAATCTGGGGGTATCACATGGGGCACATCAAGCCTAGCTGCCCACAGCTTCGGGCACAGGCCAGTCAGACTTCAGTTTCTACAAAAACAAGCAGGGAGCTTGCTTCTATTGCAAGTGACCAGGTCATCTCAAGAAGGATTGTCCAAGGTTGTTGAATAAGTCACGTAGTGGTACAGATTCACAGATGGTACCAGCACAGCTGCAGTGGTTCAGTCTAGTTTCAAAGTTCCTCAGGTACCACAGCTAGTGGCACCAATTGACACTTATCCAGCCAGGGGTTCTACACTTACTGCTTCTACACATCAGTCAGGCTATCAGGGCAGTTCACAGTAGGGCTCAGGGACGAGCCTACGCTTTTCCACAGGCGGATGCTTCCGCAGGCACCTCTTCAGGTCGAGGTATCTTTCCAGTTTTCAGTTCTTGGGCACGAGTTCTTGTTGAACAGGTGCATCACATTCTTTCATTTCTGCATCATTTACACATTCTTTCATTTCTGCATCATTTACACATTCTTTCATTTCTGCATCATTTACACATTCATTGGGTCTGGAGGTCACACTTCGGGATAGTCTTCTCTGTGTTGACACACCAGTTAGGGGTCCAGTGTCTTTGGATCGTGTTTGTCAGGGTTGTGCTATTGAAATAGCTGGGCGGACCTTAGAGTTCAATTTCGTTGTTCTCGACATAACGGGCTTTGACGTCATTCTCGGGATGAATTTGTTGTCATTCTTTCGGGCTACGATTGATTGCTTCTGCAAGAGGGTGTCCGTTTGCACCCCCAAGGGAGATTGTTTCCATTTTGTGGGAGATCGGAGTGATTCCCACCCAGCGATGGTTTTCAGTATTGGTGACTGGAGTCACCACAGATCCTACTTGGCAAGTTTGCTAGTTGACGAGGATAGCAGTTTGGGCCGTGTCCTTCCGGTAGTTGTTGAGGATTTTGTTGATGTCTTTCCAGAGGAACTGACAGGGTTACCTCCTTTAAGGGAAGTTATTTTTGCCATTGATGTCATTCCCGGTACAGAGCACATCTCTATGGCACCGGCCCGTATAGCACCGGCAGAGCTTAATGAGCTGAAAAGTCAGTTGGATGATTTGAAAGCTAAGGGCTTTATTCGTCTTAGTGCTTCACCATGGGGAGTACCGGTTCTTTTTGCGAAGAAGAATGATAGGTCTTTGAGACTTTGCATCGATTATCGCAAGTTGAATCATGTTACGATCAAGAACATGTATCATTTACCAAGGATTGATGACTTGTTTGATCAGTTGAAAGGAGCGACATACTTTTCGAAGATTGATTTGAGATCAGGTTACTATCAGTTAAGGGTTAAGGATGAGCATATATCTAAGATTGCTTTTCGCACACGATATGGCCATTATGAGTTTCTGGTGATGCCATTTGGTTTGACCAATACTCCAGCAGCTTTTATGGATTTGATGAATCGTGTATTTAGTAACTATCTTGACAGATATGTGGTGGTGTTTGTTGATGACATCCTGGTATACTCGGCTTCGATAGAGGAGCATGAGTATCATTTGAGGACAGTGTTGCAAATCCTTAGGGATAATTAGTTGTATGCCAAGTTTGAGAAATGCAAATTTTGGCTACCAGAAGTGAAGTTCCTTGGACACGTCGTGTCAAGGAGTGGTGTTGCATTGGATCCGTCGAAGATTGAGTCTGTTATGGATTGGGAGCATCTGAAGATAGTGTTTGGAGTTTGGAGTTTTCTTGGCCTAGCCGGCTATTACAAGAGATTTGTTCGGAATTTCTCTCGTCTAGCAGCACCTATGACTCGACTTACTCACAAGGGAGTCAAGTTCATATGGAATGAGGCTTGTGTTTTGCTTTTCAGAAGTTGAAGGTCAGATTGACATCGACTCCAGTTTTGATCATACCTGAACGAGGTTTGGGTTATGTGATCTATTGTGATGCTTTGCGGGAAGGATTGGGTTGTGTCTTGATGCAGACAGAACGGGAAGTTGATTATGGGTCTCGACAGTTGAAGACTCATAAGTTAAACTATCCAACACATGATTTGGAGTTGGCAGCGGTTATCTTTGCCCTGAACGGGTGGAGACATTATTTGTACGAGGAGAAGTTCGAGGTTTTCTCCTATCATAAGAGTCTCAAGCATCTCTTCTCTCAGAAGGATTTGAACTTGAGACAGTGTAGATGGGTTGAGTTTATGGAGGACTACGACTTTGAGTTACAGTATCATCCAAGAAAGGCCAATGTGGTGGCCGATGCTTTGAGTAGGAAGTCATGAGGTACTCTTGCTAGCATTTCCATTCACAGATGGAAGATGCTAGAAGAGCTTGCAGATCTTAGTTTGCAATTGTATGAGGATATTTTACCGGCTATTTTGTTTAGCCTTGTGGCTCAACCGGCTCTTGTTAGCAAAGTTATTGAGGCATAGTAGGAGGATGGGGAGATGAAGTCCATCCAAAATCGAATTTCAAGTGGCGAAAATGTAGAGGGTTAGACCTTGTATTCAGACGGTAGTCTCAGGAACAGAGGGAAGATGGTTGTTCCTCTGTCTTATCGTGACGTTGTTCTTCGGGATTTTCACCATTCTCGACTCGCAGTTCATCCTGGTGGTACAAAGATGTATCACAATTTGCGGTGACAGTTTTGGTGGAAAGGCATAAAACGGGATGTTTCTCAGTTCGTGGCTAAATGCCTTACTTGTCAATAAGTGAAGGCAGAGTATCAGAGACCGGCAGGGTTGTTGCAACCACTACCAGTGGCAGAGTGGAAGTGGGAGCACATCACTATAGATTTCGTGACCGGACTTCCGAGATCTAAGGCAAGGAATGATGCCGTTTGGGTCATTGTTGATAGACTGACTAAGACGGCTCACTTTTTACCTATGGCAGTGACAGATGACGCAGAGAAACTTAGTGGACTGTACGTGAGGTAGATTGTCAGGCTTCACGGGGTTCCGGTATCCATTGTTTTAGATAGGGATCCCAAGTTCACGTATCACTTTTGGCAGAGTTTTCAGGAGGCTCTTGACACGGGGCTTCATTTCAGCACGGCATTCCATCCTCAGACCGATGGTCAGTCGGAGCGTACCATTCAGATATTGGAGGATATGCTATGGGCTTGCATTTTGGATTTTGGGGGTAGTTGGGAAGACTACTTACCTTTGGTGGAGTTTGCCTATAACAACAGTTACTAGACCAGTATTGGCATGGCACCTTTTAAGGCATTGTACGGCAGACCTTACAGATCTCCAGTTTGTTGGACCGAGGTAGGTGATACAGTCGCCTTGGGTCCCGATATTGTCTTTGAGACTACAGAGAAAATTAAGTTGATTTGGCAGCGGTTGGCTACAGCTTAGAGCAGGCAGAAGAGTTATGCTGACAGGAGGAGGAGATACTTGTCTTTTGAGGTAGGGGACCACGTCTTTCTCAAGATTTCTCCATGGAAGGGACTTCTGAGATTTCAGTTGACGGGCAAGTTGTTTCCTAGGTTCATTGGACCATTTCAGATTTTGGAGCGCGTCGGTGAAATTGCTTATCGTCTGGCATTACCACCAGACCTAAATAGGGTTCATGACGTCTTTCACGTATCTATGTTGAAGAAGTACGAGCCGGATCCATCGCATGTCTTACGGTGGACAGATGTTATTGTTGATGAGGATGTGACCTACGAGGATTCACGAGAGCAGGTCTTGTGGACCAAGACCATTCTGTTGGTTAAGGTCTTGTGGAGACATCACGGCGTTGAGGAGGCTACCTGGGAGCTTGAACAAGAGGTTCGCTCTCGGTATCCCCATTTGTTCTCTCTTTTAGGTACGACTTGATATCAGGGACGGAATCTTTTTAAGGAGGGTAGGTTGTAATGCCCGGTCTTTTTCCTCTTTTTCATTTTTTCGGCGATTTTCTTTTTTCGTCTTTTTCCCGTTTATCATTTTTCCTTGCATAACCTCATTTTTTGTGCTCGGATTTGATTCCGGTTTTGCATGCATTCATGATATTTGATTTCCACAACATTTGTATTTTTACTTTTATAGAAAATACATTCTAATTGCTTACTTTTTCATAAAGGGTATGGATGCATACTTTATTGTAATTATTCTTTTTTTTAGGGTTTTGTGTAATTACATAAAGTAATTATTTTTTGACTTATGGACCATTTTACAAATTATTTTGGAAGATATTTTCAAAAAGGACCTTTTTGCAATTTTTGAAAAATGTAACAAGTGTCACATTCTCATGGTGCCACTTGTTGGTAATGGGGTGGAGTGACTTGGATGTATAATCTCTTGACATTTGGAGGGTGGAGATTCACCCACTTGTTGGCCTAGGATTGGAGCATTTGTTGGCTTAGATGGTTGACAAGTATAGGCTTAGGATTAAGCCTAGGGAGGAGCCTTGGATTTGTGACAAGTGTAGGATCACAATTAAGTCTTGCATTGTGTGTGTGTGAGAAGTGGTGTAAGAACACATAGTGAGTGGAGGAATACTAGATCCTTCACTCACCATTTTCACTTTATCTTTTTCATTTTCACATATTTTCTAAGAACCCTAACTTAGCCACCATTGAAGAAAAGCTTGGTTAATAACTTTGACTTCATTTTTAGCCTCCTTCCATTCACCTTAAACTTAAAACCTTGGAACACAAAAGTTTCCCCTCACTCTCCTCTTCATTAACCCTAAACTTGTTTTCCAATTTGAGCTTAGTTGCTTGGATTATAGAGATTCAATTCTTATAAGGGTGGTAGTATGTTTATATTTTAAGTGTTTTATAATCCTTGGGGTTTAATATATATTGTATACATGCTTTTAATATGATAGTTATGCATATTATAGAAAACCCTCACTTCTTGACTTAAGGTTTATTAATTTAACCATGTATGATATGTATAAACCATGTGTAGGAGGATTATATAATTTAGTAGTATGCTAAATTTTAGTATTTTCACATGTGTAGTGATATAGAACTCTAGTAAAATTATTAATGTTATATACAATTCCTATTGACTTGAATTTCTATATTTATGGTGGTGATAATTCTATGATCTTGTTGATGACAATTGTGATTATTTTAGAAGCTTAATACTATAATGTTGAAATCTAGTATATATATCTTATTGTTGAGGCATGCTTTAAATTGATAGGTTGGTGGTATTATATTATACAAAATATCATGATGAGGACTTGTCATTTGGTATCCCATTTTAGACTTGGAACCCTAAGACATGGTTTGTGTGGGTTTAAAATACTTGTGCATGGAAGGTGGTTTATATGCCTTAATTATAGTGTTTGAGTTTTGAACTTGATTGTGATTTTGGATTATCTTGGGATATTGTTACAAGTGATATGGCTAGAGTTTGGCTCTAGTGCGGGAGGTATGAGTTCTCCCAAATTGAGATAGTGCGCACTAGGGTGGTCTTCCCAGTGAATTAATGCCCGGAATAACCATTTTGATCTTGGTTTAGTTCGAGATGTGATGTCTAAGTATTCCACTAATGATTTCGCATTAAATTCCAAGTTGACAACCAATGTTTAATTGTAACTTGTGATTTTTGTTATTGGCGAATTGATGTTGTTAAGTACATTGATATTGATATGTGTTGCTAAGGAATATTTAAGTTAGCTTAAGATGATCCCTTAGAACACCTTGAACATAGACGTTAAGTGGAATGCTCCTTTGTATTTGTCTATATTGATCTTGTAATGATATTGAAACTTTAGGGTATACGCATATGCTTTTTCCTACGAGTAACTTGATTACTCACTCTAGTAGTTTGGGTTGTTTTTCATGTAAAGAGACTTTGTTCTTGGATGTTCATTATCCTTAGAGGCTTATGAGCAATTTGGAACATTTTTGTATATTGACATGCAAGTGTTTAGCATGTTTTACTTTTGAAGTTATATTTTTGCATACTATGGATGTATGGTATTTTTTTTAGGCTAATGTAGCTACCTTGATGTGTAATGATACCCAAGTACTTACTCTTGATATTAGAAGCATGTATGTATGAAGGCCAAGGGCCAAGCATGTTTATATTAGTACTTGTATCTATTTGGTACCAACTTTTGCTATAAAAATGTACTTTTACCAATTTTGGAGGTTTGGTGTATGAAAATCTTGTAATGAATATGTATGAGGCTAGGAGCCATTGTTTTACATTCAAATATGCATATGAAGCTTGTTGACTTGTTCACATACTCAAATCTCATTGAAAATCACATTTAAACTTTCATTTTGAACCAATTCATGAGGGGATTCAAAGTATGGGTTAAACCTTAACACCTTAGGCATATAGCAGGCCTTACAGCAGCATTTCGAGGTGTTTCAGTCGACCAAAACTCTATTTTGGTCGACCGATGGCAATTGGAAACTTCATTGCACTGTAAAAACCCATTTCCAATAGCCATTTTCACTGTTTGAGCCTATTTCGGTCGACCGATGGCCTATTTCGATCAACCAATGCTTCAATTCAATCTACCGAACCAACCAACACTTAAAAACATGTTTCAGAAAACATTCTATCCAGTTTGGTTGACTGAAACTCTATTTCGGTCGACCGAAATAGCTTTAACTCGTACACAGCTTCCAGTTAGGTTTCAACACTGATAGTCCAACTTCAAAAGGCCATAACTTCTTCGTTTCTAATCCAAATGGGGTGATTCTTGAGCCTAAACTCAAGAATTTTGAGTCATATTTCCAATGGTACCAATCCTATCCTCAGATTCAAAATACAGTGAGAGATATTCATGTTTTAGTGAGATAAGGTCAGTTTTCACTTAAACCGGGAAAGGGCATTTTGTGGGATTCTTGGCCAATATTCTTAGAACCTCTTGGAATGTTGTGAAATGATTAGATTAGGTTGTATTCACCTTATTTGACTTGTTTAGAGTCAAGTTTCTTTCTTTAATTATGAATTGACCGTTTTGCCCCTTGGTTAACGAATTTTGCCCTTTTTGACCTTTGTTACCGCTTTTACTCTCTTTAAGTTCTGTGACCTCATGGAAGGTCACATTGGTGTCTTATCGGTGACTCCTATCCCTAGAAACCTTGGTTCACATTTTGCTTCTGCATTTCGGGCCTGTTACCGGGTTAACTTTCGGTTCATCACTGACGCACCGGGTTAAAAAATTTGGGCCGTCATAATTCCAAATAGAGTCTGCACAGAGGAAGGGAGGTTCTGGTTAGTTCAGCCACTAAATAGTTAAAACAGAAAAGAGACTTATCTCAATAAGAAGAAAAGTTACCTCAACGGCAGCTGCTAGGAACCGCCGGTACATCTCACCAAAGGTCATCTTGTTCTGGATTTCAAGATCCTTGGGAGTCCAGAGACCCTTGTAGAAAGAAAAGGAAGTGAGGGGGTCCTGGAATAAAGAATCTGTAGGGCTAATGGTCGAGCCATCTTCACGGCTGAGCAGAGGGTGCCATGGAAGAACGGATGGTGCTGGACCAGAGGTTTTGGCAGATTCACCCTCTGGAACGAAAAGCTGAGGTGGAGGCATGGGATCAGTGATATTAAAAGAAGCCGTCCTTGTCCTCCGAGCTGGTGGGACTTCGCTCTGATCATGACCGCCATCAGGCATTGGCCCTTTTCCTAGACATTTCTCTGACATACCAGCTCTAACTGGAGGAAACCCTCTATTGTTCTGAGATTCCCCAGTATCCTGAGTGCTCTCTGAAGAAGTGTTAGACAGAATGTTTGAAGGCACATTAGTGGGAGCAGCAGGAAGGGCCTCAGCAGAATGATCCACAACATGGGTCTCGGCAGGGATGGATGCAGAAGGCTCGTCAATAGAATGATCTGCGACTTGAGTTACAACTGGAACAGTCATAACCTGCTCCGGAGCTGAGACAGCTGAGGTGGATGATATGGTAGCAGGTGTAGAGGAAGATATGGTAACAGGTGCAGCAGAAGGATGGGAGCAGAATGGCTCATCCTGCTGAAAGATGGAATCTGAATGCTCTCCATTGTAGATCCTATGAGAGAGATGTCAGAGAGGTTGCCAGGAGTGAGCAAGTCTGTAACTGAAGGGATGTTGTTTAGCACACTCTCTTGTAAGATGTCTAGCCTGGCCCTGCAAACGTTATAAACCAGTTCGTCATGAGGTATTTGAAGGCATCTACAAAGAAAAGTACAAAAACGGGGAAGGCAACTTTCACAGTGGCATTCAATGGGATGTGTTTTCAGTTTTTTACAACCAGAGACAGAGCATACTCCAAAAGTGGAGGGGATAAAGAAAGATTGGCTGAACGGAGTCCGCCAATTCCCACTGACCCCAATTGTAATACTCCCGAATTTTCGGATGCGGGTTGGCTAGGCCCACGCCCGATTACTAGAGGATATCAAACCAATTAGCAAGAAACGAACACAGAATACAATTAAGGAAACAGGAATAAATAAAACTGCTGAAAAGAAACTAGAATAATAATCCAAAACTGAAAACCTCAGAATAAAATTTTATAAATAAAATATTAATCTGATACATCCAACTTTTTCAATTCTAATACAACTCGGGAATCCATTTGGTGGACCCCTAATCAAAACAAATACTGGAAAGCGAATAACTGAAAAGAAGTCCACTGCTAAACCATGAAGAAACCTCATACGTCGTCGGTAGAATGAGTAGTCGTCTCTACCCAGCACGAACTAGCTCTAAGACCTAGAATTGTCCGTTACCTGAAAAATAATAGTGGGTCAGGCCCATGAACAAGTTCTATCCTAATTACAATCTAAACTGAGACCCGATACGCAAATACATCCTAAATGTCTCAACCATATCTATATAGTCCGTAATAGATAAATATATATCCACATTATAGGACTCTCACTAAACTATGCTGAGGGTCTCAACCTGAATAAAAGGCAACATGCAATACGCACCTGAGTGGGCATGACTACCTAAGCCTGACAGGGTATACCTCAACCAACGTAGCTAGCTACGCATCCTACTGCATATACGCACCCTAACCGTCGACTATAAGACTCAAGCTCAGATCGCGGTACCATGATTTATATATATAAATTCCCATCCAAACCAATGTAGTGCCGATCAACTGTTCGTCGCTCGAGACACAACATTTAATCAGGATTTAAATGTTTTAATTAAATCCCTATCCTTCCTAATACAGAAATATAAACAACCATCCAGTATGTCGTTCAACTGTTTTAGTTGATAGGACATAAAATCATGTAGGATTTAACTGTTTTGGTTAATCTATTCCATATGTATGAATGGGTAGGAATTAGCGTTGTGACCTAATCCGTCCCTCCGTATGACACCATCCCATACCGGTGCATACATGTAAATGATCCGTAAATGATGCAACATTTTATACTGTACACCAAATAAAGTCCACATTATCCATATAGTTGATAAACACAGCATTTGAAACAAGTCATCAACTAAAAATCCAGAATCCATCCATATAATTAAACGAGACAAAGTTTACTAATTCGTCAAGTTAAATTCCAGCATCCATCCGGGTAATTGACAGAAAATATATATTTAATTCTTCAATTAATTCCAAGCCAACATCCAATTTGACTGATAACTAGGTTCTGTCAATCTAATGCCAAACCCTAATCCAACTAATTGCAATGTAATGCTTAATATTACAACAATTAAAATTTCAAGCTTAAATCCATGCATTGCAGAAAGGAATTTAGCATTTCAATCATTAATATCCAATTATGCACAGACCAAACTTATTAAATAAATAATCCTAATGTGCAACCAAAACAAGATTTAAAAATATAAACATATTCCATTAAATTGCTAAAATTAAATTAGGCAATTGAACTCATTCCATTCGTTAAGCACCTATACCGTGGTTCACTTTCCTACGATTAAATCCATGAGTACTAAGACCTTAATTTATTAAAAGTGGCTCTAATACATCATGATATAATGTTTGGAATCTATGTTCCAACCCTTCTTGGTTGTTAGACACAGTTTGCACAATTACATCCTTCTAGCCCGTTAAGTTCGTAACCTGCCTCCGGCTTGCTTTAGATTTTCCTATGGTTTACAAGATTAGTATATAGATAGATTAATGCATCCTAGGCCCTTAATACTCCATGACTTAAGGTTTAAAACCATCACAGTAACCCAAACACAGCTGAAAACAACCCAGTTTGAACCAACAGTGCGTAATTAAACTTCTGTAATGCACAAAACCACAGAGCCTTCCCTAAAAAAAAACTGGAGAAGGCTCTAAGCTACCTAGAGACGTCTCCAACTAAGGGAGAGCCTTCTTTAAGTTTTCAAGAGCCTTCTCTAAGTGAATTGAGCCTTCTCTAAGTTTTCAAAAGCCTTCTCTAAGTTTTTTAAGCTTCTGTAACACACGCTGTAACACTCAAAACACAGAGTCTGCTCTAAAATCCTGGAGCAGGCTCCAATCAGCCTAGAGCCAGCTCTCCCATAAGGGGGAGACGGCTCTCTCCCCTTTGAGAGCCTCTGAACCTTTTGCAATTCCCACGGCTTCTGCTTCGTCTCCGGCCGCTTATACCTCCTCTGTTCTTAATTAAAATTGATCCTAAGAGTCTTAACTTACATCTAGATAATAATCCAGTCCTTTGTTTACCACAATTTGCATTACAGAACCATCAAAACCATTACCGTATCAACATGCTCACAGAGTTAAAAGTGAAACCAAACGTGCAAGAACAATTTCAGTTTAAATTTCAACACACATAGATACTCAATTTAACCTATACTAAGCATGCATGATCTATTTAATAGCCGTCTAAAATCCTAGAGAACATCTACGAATGCACAGAACACAGGCCAAAGGGAGATAGAGAGAATAGAACTTGCCTTAACCGTCTCTGAATTTTTCGATGAACTATCCGACGACTGTTCCACCTCTGTTGCTCTTGGTTTTATCCACTAGCCAACCACTGCTCCTCCTCCTCCTCGGTTCAACCCTAGCCTAAGGCAAAATCCTAGACTTCCTCCCTTTATTTCTCTCTGTAATTCTCCCGATAACTCTCTGTTATTCTCTTTGTACGTGTATAGGTTCTCAACCCTTTTTGAAGACATACTACAGTATATATATAGGCACTAATCAAAACCCTAATCCACCATGAAAAACCTAATTGAGGCCCAGTTTAGTCGGCGTGAGGTAGTAAAAGACTAAACCCTAAATAACATTACAATTTAAATGCACTAATAATTTAAACCTAACTAACTTATTTAACTAAACTCACAAAACATTTAAAAAATTACAAATGTATTTAATTCAATTACAGAAAAATAAATAAACACATAAATCACATAAATCATTTAAGGTTGGAGACACTTAATTTAATGCACAAAAACACCTAACCACGTAAATACCAAAAACAAATAAGATAAATAATGAAAAATAATAAAATAAATATTAAAATTCCAATTATAACCCTTTTAAAACTAAGGGTGTTACACCAATCAAGTTTTGTCTCTAACCTTTTTCAAAGGAGTTCTTGTCCGTACAGATCGATCGTTTTTCAATAGGATAGAAATGATAGTACTTCTCACTATGCTTGATTGTGTTAATTCGGTAACAGAGGAAGAGGTCAATGACGTCAAGATTGAGACCCCTGTCATGGTTCAAGAGCAGAAGGACTGAAATTACCCTAACGAAGTTAGGGTTAACTTGTAGAGGGCAAAGCCCCAATTTGCTGAAGATATAACAGAAAAATGGATGTAAGGGGAACCTAATTACGTTTAAATGGACGGCAGAAAATAAAATCTCCCCAGGAAAGAGACCCTCACCAGAGCTCCCATCCAGGTTTGTAGGGTAGATCCTGAGAGAAATGTCATTGGGAATGCTATTTTTGGAACGAATGGCATTCAAATTAGGGGGAGCCATGGAGAAAGGGGGGAATTTCTGATAATGAAGGTTTGTCTTTCAAAAAAAAAAAAAAAAAAAAAAAAAAAAACTGACCTTGAGGAAGGAGTTTGTGAAGTACTCTACAATAGCACAAGAGCCAAATCACGAAGGAAAAACTCGCCGGAGAAACTAAAGAAAGCTCGCCGGAAAATGCAGGAAGATGACAGAAGAGACCCAAGAAGACAACAACAGAGGATAAAAGTAGAATATGTCAAAGGAAGACAAGGATTGAGAGGATTAGGGTTTTTAAAGAGAAGAAATGGAGGCGACACAAAATTCGAAAGGTTAAGGTAAAAGTGGCGCAACAGATCTCTGAGTCTGGGTCTTCGTGCCAGCCGTTCGATTCCCTATGTCATCACTCCGAGCCGTCAGACCAAGATTGTGTCTTTTCAATAATCTCACCCTAATTAATTAAGGGAGAGATTATGGGGGCAGATGAAGACACCAAAAGTGACCCGGGCTTGGTATGATTCATATTGCTAAGAACGGGTCGGGTGGGGGCAACCAAGATGGAGCAAGTCCTCGCTGAATGGGCCCAGGTCCAGGAAGTCAGTAAGGAAGCCCACATTGTGATGAAAGGAGTTGGGCCCAAGCAAAAGGAAAGAGGATAGGTCCAGCTCAGGAGTGATTGTAACCGTCTATAAATAAACGGAAATGAGAGAGAAAAGGGGTTGGAAAAAATTGTTTGAAGCGCACCATTTCTCTTTCTAGATTGGGGAAATTTCTATGTTTCTTCAGACACACCAATGGATCGATGCCGTTTCAGACCATGATGAAGGCAATGTGTAGAACCCACAACGTGTTTGAATAAATGACCAAATGAGACGAAGGAAGGAGTACTGGAAGAAAAGATGGTCGTGTGGTTCAAACAGCTAAATAAACTTGCTTTTGAGCAGTCAAAAGCTAGCAAAACTTAATTTTGAGTGATTGTGAAATTAATAAGAAAGTGACATTCATTCATGGCCATGGCTGATCCTTAACCATTTCACACAATACACCATAGTACGCATTAGGGCCTCTGAAGAACAAACTTGTGAGACAGAAATAACAAAAAAACCTACCTATTGATTTGACTATAAATTTGACAAATACTTTAAGAGTAGAGAGAGTTTATCTTATTTATTAATGATGTGCGGTCTTTGTTGGACACTACCTGTTAGAGTTGCACAAACATTTTATAGATATTGTCTTTGGAAACATTCTTAATCACTCCAACAAGCTGTTATTGATTTTTAGGATCCAACATTTCCTCGTTTGAGAATTGAATACAAGGACAAATCCAAGGTAGTCAAGCTCAAGCTTTCTTTCTTAATCATCACACTAAGTTCTAATTAAAAGACAAAATAAAACCCTGGAGCCATAAAACATAATTACCACTACAATTTAGACATTGACAACATAACATAGTCTAATTAACATCCATGGGGTCCCAATAATCAAGTTGGTCAGTCTTCACTGAAATCTATAATTCCTAATCCAAATTGGCTCAAGTAGTCGTCACCCCATTTTCTTTCACTTCATCAACTGAAGCTTTCTCTTTCACTTCTTCAACTGAAGCTTTCTTCTCTTTCACTTCTTCAGTAGACCCTTTCTCTTTATCTTTCTCTTCTCTCTCTTTCTGTTCCTTCTCAACCTTTAGTCTCTCTTCTTCCTCAGCTTTCAACCTTGCTTCCTCCTTTGCCTTCTCCAAAGCCGCAATCAAATTCTTCAGGCAAGTTTCAGCATCATCCTCAGAAGACTTGGGCATCAAATTCTCAGCAACGTCAGCCGGAGTAATATTGTTCTCCTCCAATAAATTTCCAATAGTTGCAAACAAATGGTGTGATTCGAGATCCAAGTAGTTCTTTGCAAGCAGTTTGAATGCTTCAAAGCAACAATAGGACAATTCAATGTGCTTGTCCATGCGTCCTCTCCTAATGAGAGCAGGATCAAGTTTTTCGACGAAATTAGTAGTAAATACAATGATTCTCTCACCACCACAAGCTGACCAAAGCCCATCAATGAAATTTAATAGCCCAGACAAAGTCACTTTGCTATCCTTCTGCTTCTCATCTTCAACACCTTTCGCCTTTTCCTTAATTGGATCTTTTTCTTTGTCCTCGTCATCCTCTTTCTCCTTCTTCTTCCTTTGGCCGGTAAGATCAAGTGAACAATCAATGTCCTCAATCACTATGATTGACTTCCCCGTTGTATCGATCAATAGCTTTCTCAGCTCCGTGTTGTCCTTCACCGAGGTCAACTCAAGAAGGTCAACTCAAGATCGTAAATATCATACTCCAAAAGGTTAGCCATGGCAGCAATCATAGACGACTTACCTGTCCCGGGAGGACCATACAAAAGATACCCTCTTTTCCATGCCTTCCCAATTTTCTTATAGTAGTCCTTCGCCTTACTAAATGTAATGAGATCATTCATGATCTGTTTCTTCTTGTTGGGCTCGAGTGCTAGTGTGTCAAACGTTGCAGGGTGCTCGAAATGGACATGAGTCCACATAGTCCTCCTGTACCAGACCCAACTCTCACTCTTGTTGTTGGTGTAGAGCTTGCGTTGTCGCTTCTCCACTGCAATAGCCTTCCCCTTAGCCAAAACATGACTCAAGTAAGTGTCGGTGATGATATCGCGATACCTCTTGTGGAAGGTGAGCTTATAATACCTCTTTTCATCCTGGCGAGGATAGATGGAGATTGATTGTGTTGATGGGCTGATTTTGTTCGATGTCCACCAGAGTTTGATGCCTTTGTATTCATCAAGGACCTCTTCATTGTCGTCCATACTGAGAACTAGAGATTCACTATCTTTCATGACATCTGCTTTGAGTCTTTTGGCACCAGAAGCAGAAGAGGAATTTGCGCTTAGATAGGTTTGAATGTCAGTGTAGACTTTGCTACGCTGAAAGCCATCACCGGAATACTCATGGAAAATGATTTGGATATAAGGGTACACAAAAGTGACCAGTTTTTGGCTGTATATTTGGAAATAGGATCGGAATTCATGGGGGACGTATTGCTGAAACATAGCCCAAATGAACATTACCCCAGCTACCATGGACCCTAGTTGAGTCCACATCTCTCCATTCATCATCATTTCTCTCTTCTCTCACAAAGCTCCACAACTAATTTGTTGGGTGTGTTTTGGTGTGGAATTTGTGTTGCAGAGTAATGCCACTTATATAGACAAGAAAATTAAAGGAATGATATTTTTGTTCTTTTATTTATTTATTTATTTTTTTGGAAGGTTGATTGTTGTTTGTTATTGTTCTTTTTCTTGCTAACCAAGATAGTGTAGGTCATCCTAGTTAGTAAATTCGCGCGTAGACACTACACAGTACTCCTATATCTATCAGCTCCAAAAATGTTGTCATCCAAATGTGGACTCTGTTTCTACCAAATTTCCAGTGGCATTAATTCTAATGTTGTACAGGCACGTGCTAATTTTTTCTACAAAGGAAATGGGTGGGAACCATACCCTTGAGAAAATTCCAAAAAACAAAGCCATACCCTTGAGAAAATTGTGTGGTGTAGTGGGAATGCTTTCATAGGCTTTGTTTCAATGCCAATATCCGGTAATGTACTGGACAACTATAATCATTCATGCGTGTAGAGAATTTATGTATGTGGGCGATCACAATCATCCGCTGGTGTGCCACACGATGTTATATTACATGGGATGACTATAATCATCCTCTTGTGTAGAAAATTCACACATTATGTACGATCACAATCATGTGTGGTTCACAACACAAAGGATCCTGACACTTGATTGATTACCTACTAAGTTTTTTGTTTTTAAAACATTTGATTTTTCTCCTCCACAGAACAGATGTGGTGAGGCCAGGTGACCAAAGGATGGTGGTTAGCAATAACCTGGAATTAATTGGCCGGTCGTTTAATTTTAGCAAATATGTTTACTTTACTTGACTTCAAAGGAGGAACTTAATAGTAAAAATGCTCCTCTCACATTATGAAAGTCATAATTTAAATTTTTTAAAATAATTTATACATTTTTTATAATAATTATTTGATATACATAAAATGAAAAAATTACACTATTGGATGAGAAGTCTGAACATAAAAAATAAAAATAAAAATATAAAATAAAAAACTACTTTCGCCTTGACTCTAGTTTCGTGGTCAACATTGAATTTAGACATTACAATGCCTTTTCCACAAAAGTCGATTTCAGCTTTCCAATTCCCAATCAAATTAAGGTACACAAGAAAAGACAAAAGTGTCGACACTATGGACCCAAAATATATTTATATTTATATCATTATTTATTAAAAATTTATCCACTTTTAAATTTTTATCATATTTTTATTTATTTATTTTTTAAAAAGAGTTTTTAGAAGAAAGTTTCTATAAAACTCTATCACATATTTACATATTTATTTTTTTAAAAGAATTTTTATTTATTTTAGTCTCTATAAACTCTATCACAATATTTACATATTTATTTTAAAAAAAGAATTTTTAGAAGGGAGTTCTTATAAAACTCTATTACATATTTATTCTTTAAAACGAGTTTTTATTAGATACTTACTTTTTTAAAAAATATATATTATTAATTTTATAAAAGAGTTGCCTCATGTAATTTGAAGTTTTTATTGGGAGAAAACAAAAAGAGTAAATAATTAAAATACATTGTAAAGAAGTTTTTATTATATTTTAAAAGATTTGTATTATGTAATTTGGAGATTTTTATTTTTTATTTTTTTCAAGTCGGACGTCAAATGGAGAAGATTCTTTTACGTGTGTATATATGTATATTTTCCGCCAACCAGGATTGATTTTTCAACATTTTTAGTTGTTGTAGTACCAAGGAACTTTTGTTTGGTCTTAGATGCGTGATCTTACTTTTACCTAACCACATATCATGAGCATTGACCCAACTCTAATTTGGGCCTGAAAACTAGAAAGGTCCAACTAAGACACTCAACATTTGGCAGCCCAAAATTTTGGGGCAACCAGATAGTTAAGTAGCCTACTAACCCAATTGATGTTCCACTGATCACATATCTTGAGCTCAGACCCAACTATAATTTGGGCCTGAAAACTAGACCAAGACACCCAATTCTAGGCAGCCCAAAATTTTGGGTCAACCAGCCAGTTAAGTAGCCTACTAACCCAATTGATGATCCACTGCAACCTACTTTAGATGATGCTAGTTATAAAATCCAATACCATTGTTGTAATTGCTGTCTTATTTTGGATGCAAGCACAACTCTGATTCTCGGAATAATTATTCAGATGTTACAACATTGAAAATAAGCTGGATACTTGGTATTAATGTAATATTGTTAACCTCACACTATGCTCTTACTCAATTTGATAGAGCAGAGTACGGGTTATTCACATTTCATTTGATGGTGGATGATAAATTGAAAGCTAAGCAGTAGTAATTTTATGAATTTTTTAAAAAAAGAAAAAAAAAAATTAGACCCATAAAATGTGAAAATATTAACGCAAGTTACCCATGTACAATATCATAACATGAGTGATTAAGCAGATTTGAATTCTCATAAATCTAACCGAAGTATAGTATATTATATATATATTTTATATTTTTATCATTGAGATAAAGATGGTACATAATTCTCATTGACGCCCAAAATAGATAACCGGAGGAGAGGCATGATGATTATCATTTTGCTTCAACTCTATATAGATGTATATGCAGTATTGCCCCATTTTGAGGGACAGAAAGTGATCGCATAATCATCTGATGCACAGTCCACCAATGGTGGTGGCGTGTCGAAGGCATAACTATAATAAGAGTGACAAGCATTCTTGAACATTTTCGAGTACATGCTTGGCTTGCACTTGTCTAGACTTCCATATTCATTCCTGCAGAATGTGTCAAGATTGAAAGCCAAGCAAGCGCTTTTGCACGCCACGACATCCCCTTTGTCATTCAAGACCTGAAGCTCTTATGGGCACATGCTCTTCAAGTCCTTCATACACCTTCCAATGTGACATTTTGATGCCCCGGGCTTCGTCGAGACGGCAACAGGCAAATTGTAGCCATCAACCAAGCTTACGTTGTAAAAATTCGGCTTGCTCTTGTCTGGCTGCAGTGAGATTTGCACCAGTGTGGCTGGAGGGAGGCCTATGGTGCCATTACACTCGAGTTTTCCATTACAATCGCCTGTTTCACAGGCCGACTTCCAATGGACGCTAAGTTGCAGCCTATTCTAGCCCAAATCCGACTATTCTAGTCGGCTGAAGCTTGGATTTTTCGGATTTGGCTGCAGGGAAGGTAGAAGTCGCCATTGTAAATCACAGGATGGCCTTTGTTCGGGGCAGTTGCAGGCCATATTGGAAAGGGGCATTTGTTGCTCACATAAAATATGCATGTTTGTGATAGTACTGCATTACCAACAAAACAATTTCAATCAGACTAAAATCATAGTAAATGGACAAGTGATGACATAACTTGTATTATCACACAGACCTAATAGTTTAACCGAGAGTTTCTTAAATTATATCAAAGTTAGGGTTAGAGATCATAGTTGAGTTGGATTCAGGTTAAGCGCATGCTTATCTCAAAATTTTACTATAGCTTAATGTCACGGGCTTAGAGTTTCAGCACCACTCTAGCTACTCCCGTGCGGCACCAAGACGTTGCTTCTACTCTCGCAAGTACTTGGTCAGCCTAACTCCCGTGCCCACCTTAGCCAACGCACTCCCCTCGTGCACTTACTAGTGTTGTAGTGGCCCTCGCCCTCTCCTCACTTGGCTTGCACACCCATACACACACACTAAGGCACTTAAGATGGTAAGGAAAAAACACTTCTATTACTTCAAAGAATGCTTTGTACAAGGCTAACTCTTAAACTCTCTACAAAGTTCTCAAGACTCACTCTAGGACTTGTTGGCTACAAAATGAAGTTCTACTCCTATTTATAGGCATCCCCATCCCTAATGGACGGCTAAGATGCATTCTAATTAACGGTGGAGATTGATTCTCTAGAATCTTCTCCCACCTTCTTCACACTTTCATACATATCTACAAGTATTTACAATATTGTAGAACTCTCCCTACTTCTCCACACAATTCTGGAGAACTCTAGAATATACTACACATTTCTGCACAAATCTAGAATCTTCCACACAACTCTAGACTACTTCGAAAGACTCTAGAAATTCTCATGACATGCAGTCGTTATGCAGCGTCCTACTCGACGCCTGCGTGGCGTAACTTCCATAAGCAGGGCGTGACATTATCCCTCACCCATTTCAGTGAAGCCCTCGTTACGGTTTCTTCAGCTGACCCAGCCTCTCGCATGTCATCAGCACTTGCGCATATGTCCTTGGCCTAAACGTACGCGCGCCCTTTGGGATATGTGAGGTCCTCACGAGCTCCATCATGTTGACTACCACCTTTGGACTTTCCTTCCTGCTTACGAGGGGCACCATGCATACGGCTTTGCCTTCCTCGCCTCCAAGTATCATCAACGCACCAAGGCATGGTAGTGGCACGACATTATTCCTGTCCATGAATTCCAGCCCCAACACCATGTCGTGGTCATCCATTTCCGCAACCTGGAAGTCGGCCTTGCTCTTCCACCCTTGCATGCATGGCTCTACTTCCTTGCACACTCTGCTTACGCGTGCCTCCTCGGAGTTGACGGCCTTGATCCAACCTTCCGTCTTGCGTATCTCCAAGCCAATTCGCTGCGCCTCCTTCGGGGTAATGAAGTTGTGTGTGGCGCCCATGTCCACCAACGTTTGCACGGTTTTGCCACCAACCTGTGGATCCACATAACACACCCCAACAACCTTCTTCATCTTGCCCTTCTTCTTGGTGTCATGCGCCATGCTACTCAGCATCTGCATAGCCTCCATGCACTTGTCTTCATTGCTGCTCACATCGTCCATCTTGCCCTTACCCTTATCCTTCACAAGGGCGCTCATATTCTTCTTGTTGGGACAGTATCGCAATATGTGCAGCCCATCGCACAAGTAGCACTTCGGCTCCTACTTACCCTTGTCGCGGCGCTCCCCTTTGCCACTAGCCTTTGAACTCTCTCCATGGTCCTTACCCTTATCATGGCATGGGCGTTTCCTCTCATCGCTGTGCTCATTATCACTGGACTGGGGCGAGCCCCATTTCTTGAAGCGCCGGTCTCCCCCATCTTTGCCGTGGTCTCTCTTATGAGACGTTACCCTCTTGTCATTGTGCCTAAAGTCTTCAAGGCGCTCTGTTATAGCCATTACGGATGCCAAGTCTTTAGGCTCCCTTCTCCTTAGTTTCGTGGCCCAAAACTACAGCCCATCTATGAACAAGCACACGCGTTGCCGTTCCGGCATATCTGGGATCTCTAGCATCAAGTTGGAGTACTCCTTTACATACTCCCTTATGCTGTCCTTCTGCTTCAAACGCCTTAGGTTGATCATGGTGAGGTCCTCGACGCACTCGGGGTAAAACTGCCTCTTGAGCTGCTTCTTGAACTCCTCCCATGTGTCAACCGCTCTTGCGCCCCCACCGATGAAGCGCTGTCTCCACCATAGAGCGGCAGTGTCTGTGAGCTACATAGTACCTGTCTGCACCTTCTCCTCATCATCCTCGATCTCCATACACACGAAGTACCGCTCCATGTGCCAAAAGAAGTTTTCAATCTGGAGCGCATTCCTTGCCCCATCGTACTCCTTAGGCTCCGGTGCCTTCTTCTTCCTTGGCTTCACCACGACCTCGCATGCTTGGGAGAACTCCTTCTTGCACTCGGTAATCTCCAACCGCAAGTCGTCTACCCGATCATGCAAGTCCATTTCCTTCTCTCGTGCCTTAATGGCGATGCCGTCAATCAGCCCGTAGAGCTCTGCCATCTTTCTCTCGAGCTTGTTGAACTTGGTCTCCGTGTAAACCAAGTGTGTGGCGAGCATCTCCTCCAAGCTCTGCTCCAAGACATGGACATAGTGGTCTCCTTCGCTAGCCATGTCTACTCCAACAAAGCTCCTTGACGAACCTGCTCTGATACCAACTATGTAATACCCCTAATTTTAAAAGGATAGTCTCGGCATTTGTTTATTATTTTTATTGTATTTTTCGTGATTATTTGGTTTAAATATTTTTATTTATTGATTTGATTTAATTATTTTCCTATGTGTCATGTGTTTTAAATTGAATTAAGTTATCTTTTAATTATTTAATTGGGTTATTTAATTGGAATTAATTAGTTAAGTGTATTTTATTATTTAATTGAATTTTTAATTTAATTATGGTTTAAGTTACAGTTAGCTTTGGGTTGCAAATCACGTATAGGTAAGCCGCACTATGATAACCTAGATTGCTATATGGGCCGATTGACTAAAGTTTTACATTAGGGCTCTGGCTTTAATTAAACAAGGATTAGGGTTTAGGTTTTTACGCCTATATATACATAGTTGTAATCTGTATTAAGGGTTGGAAAAAAAACCCTACTCACGTAACATAGATACAGAGAGTTACACAGTGGGGCTTTGAGAGAGCAGAAAGTTACACAGTGAGGCTTTGAGAGAGGACCAAGGGAGGATTTTGGTGGATTAGATCAGAACCAGAGGAGGCTAGAAAGTTTAGAACAACGGCGACAAGGTTTTGGTTATAAAACTGTACAGGCAAGTTCTTATCTTCCTCCTTCCCTTTGGCTTGTGTTCTGTGCACCTAGACAGTCTCTAGGAGATTAATTGGCCTTAAACTGAACCATGCATATTTTATATATGTTTTACTTGATCGTTTTATCTGTGAAAAATTTATTTACAAAACAATTATAGCACGTATGTTTTTCTTGACTCTGTTTTGGCATAACGTCCCACTGTTCTAATTTTTATTTTGAATCTTACTGAAATCAACCAAGGTTTGATTGGATACTAGATGTAATTTAAGACTTCAAATTTAAATTGGAGGAAGAACAGAGGGGTTGGGATAAAACTGATGTTGCAATTTAGTTTCAGTGTTGTTCTTCAACAATACTAGTTTAAATGGCTTGATTAAACTCTTTAATTGTTTTCAAAATTATTGTAAACAATCTTGGGGAATGCTTCTAGACTAAATTAAGGTTCCTAAGATTAGTTTTTAGAAACCAACAGAGTGGCAGGAATTGATCAGAGAAGGGGCGGACGGACTGAAACGAAGCAACGGGGACAGAGGCTCTCAAAGGAGGTGAGAGCCGGCTCTATGGATATGGGAGCCGACTCCCACAACAAGTAGAGCCGGCTCTAAGGAGTCCTAGAGCCGGCTCTAGGCTGGAAAAAGAGCCTGCTCCAAATTTTGGAGCAGGCTCCCTTTTTATTTTCTGATTTATTTTAAGTTTTTTTTTTATTTTCTACGTACTGTGTTCACTGTTGGAGCATGGAGACTATTTGAGTGAATTTGGAACTTTACAGAGGGATTAAGGAATGAATTTTGAGTGTTATTAAGACCCTAAATTGATTAAAGTTTAATTCTAAATTGTCAGGACAAACAGTGTAAAAATTAAGGCACTTCTTATGTTGTTAACAAATGGAAGTTGAATTAATTGTTGAATTAAATTTCAGCAATTTGATGGAATATAATGTGTTTATAAAACTTGTTTTAGAATGCATTCAAGTGCATGATAAGGTCATTTAATTATAAATTTTGATCTATGCATGCTTAGGAGGCTAGTTGCTGAATTATTAAATCGTTTCCTGCAACTATATGGTTAATGCTTGGATTTAAATTGCCGAAATATTAAACAATCTTCTGAAATTGTTTTAGCAATTTATTGGATAATAATAGGATTATTTAACCTATTCACATGCATGATGGAGTCCCTGACATATTAAATTTAGTTTATACATGCTCTGGATGTTAGTTGTTGATTTGTTAAATCGTCTCCTGCAACTATATGGTTAAATGCTTGGATTTAAATTGCTGAAGCTTTAAATATTTTTTTGCAATTATTTGGATGGTGGTTTTTGGGTCTGTAAATTATTGAACTGTTATATATGTTGTAATTTACATGGATATGGAGGATTGTATGTACCGGTATGGGACGGTGACATACTAGGGACAGTTTAGCTCAAAACGCATAAACCTAACCTAATGAATTAATGGAATGGATTGGAAGATATCGAATCCTAATTGTGACTAAGTCAGATCAGCTGTAACCAAGTTGGATGACTTCCTGGATTAACGGATGGTAGTTAAGTCATATCAACTGAATAAGTTAAGTGACTAACTAGTTGGTTTATTGTATGTCAGTTTAATAAATAGTTGAACTGCATACCCTGGATTTGGACTGACTTTATATATATGTTTATGGTACCACGAGTTGAGCTTGAGTCTCAGACTCGTTGGTTAGGGTGCGTATATGCGGTGGATGCGTAGCTGGTTATAATAGGTTGAGGTGTACCCTGTTAGGTCTAGGTACTCATGCCCACCTTTGGGTGCGTTTTCGCATGTTTCCTTCTATTCAGGTTGAGACCCCTATTATAGACTAGTGAATGTCCCTTAGTGTGGATATATTTATATGTATGGACTAAATAGATATTGTGAGGTGTCTACGGTGTATCTGCCTATCGGGTCACTGTATGGATTGCAGTTAGATTAGAACTTGCTCGTGGGTCTGACCCACTCCTTTATTATACTTTTCAGATACAGGACGGTTCCAGCCTTAGAGCTTGATCGTGCTTGTCGAGGACAGTCTCACTTTCATCGGATTACGTAGGACTTCCCTCGATGTTTCTAGTATTATCTATTTTCAGTTTCAGTCTCAGTTGAATTTTTAGTCACGGGTCCACCCCAAGTTGTAACTTTGAAGTTTTGGAGGATTGGAGTTTCAATTTTTAGTTACACATGGAGGATTTTATTATTATTATTTCTTTCAGTTTTATTCTATCTTTATTGTTCTTTTTGTCATCTGTGTTCGTTTTAAAATACTTTAATTGTTTGATATTCCCTCGGGTTTGGGCCTGGGCCTGATCAACCCGTGTCTCGGATCCGAGGGGTATCACAGTTGGTATCAGAGCACTCCAGGTTCAAGTGTCTTTAGGACGTTTCGTATTAAGACTTCCGCGTAGCGTTTTTTTTTATAGAGCTCATGTTTAGAATTCGTTGAATTCTTTTACGGTTCGTTTAAACTCGTACTGATGTCTGTCTTTCTTTGTTAACAGCATGGTTAACACTGGAAGAGGACAGAACATGAACAGTCGACAGATGAGAGCGGCTCGTAGACAGCAGGAACGTCTACAACGTCGGCAAATGGAAGAAAAGCAGCAAATGTCAGGGTTTCAGGAGGAGCAAGAGGAAGTTCAACAAGCTCAGGGTCGGGTCAGAGATCCAGAGATTCCTCCACACCTCAATGACCTTGTTGCTCGGGCTATAGAGGCTGGGGTAACAGCTGCACTCCGGAACCAACCACTGGTTCAGCAGGCACCTGTATCAGTACCAGTGGTTTAGACGGATTCTTGGGGAAAGGCTAGGAGCTCTTTCACAAAGGGAAGTCCACCTGTGTTCTCAGGCTCAACTGATGCGAGAGTAGCTCACCAGTGTAAACAGGACATTGAGCGTCATCTTCGTTTGGTTCAGTGCACGGAGGTTCAGAAGCAGATGCTTACTACTTTCAAGTTAGTTGGGGATGCACTACAGTGGTGGGAGTCAGTTACCACCCCAAAGGAGAGGATGACATTGTCTTATGATGAGTTCAGTGCTCGCTTTGACGAGAAATATTTTTCCTATGCAGTCAGGGCAGCTATGAAGACCGAGTTTCTAAATCTGCAGCAGGGAAACATGATAGTGGCGGAGTATGAGCAGCAGTTCACACGCTTGTCTCTCTTTGCACCGGAGGAGGTAGATACAGAAGAGAAGAAGCGTAACAATTTCGTCAAGGGACTGATGTGGTCTATCAAGAGAGCTATTACAGGTAGTCCAGCCAATACTACCTATGCTCAGGTGGTAGACGCCGCTCTACAACAGTATCAGTTGACTGTGGACATCAGACAGGCTCGTGGTGAGAAGCGGGGTGATAAAGACTCTACTAACCAGTCAGCTGAAAAGGGGAATGGCAATGGTCACCGGCAGAATGACAAAGGCAAGTTCTAGGGACAACAGCCTTGGAAGAAGCACAAGGGTGGTTCAGATACTCACCGGAATGGGGCACCTATTCAGAGGCAATAGAATGGGGGACCACAGGCAGGACAGGGTTAGCCACAAGCTAACCGACAGAGGAGGCCATTTGGTACTTTCCAGGGTAGTTGTTACACTTGTGGAGAGTATGGTCATACCACTAGGCAGTGTCCTAAAGCAGGACAGGGACAGGGATAGTATGTGCAGCAGGGACAGAGGGCGCCAGTGCCTCTACCAGCTCCACAGGTTCCACGGATTCAGGGACAGACATGTCTGGCTTTACCAGCACCGCCGCAAACTCAGGGACAGGCACCACAGCAGTTGCACTATGGTAGGGTGTATAACCCCATACCACAGGATATTCAGGCACCTCAGACTATTGAGGGTAAGTTTCCTATTCATGGTTTGCATGGATATGTTTTATTTGATACAGGTGCTAAACACTCATTTGTAGCTAGGACTTTTGTTGTTTTATCTGGGATGAGGACGAGGGTATGCACTAGACCTCAGGGTATTTCTACACCATTGGGTGATACAACTATTATACATGAGAGTGATGGGCCTGTGACATTAGATATTGGCAGACTCAGATTTCTAGCCAATCTACTGGTCCTGGACATACACACTTATGATGTGATACTTGGGATGGATTGGTTGTCTCACTACCATGCCCAAGTTGATTGTTTTGATAGATCTATTATTTTTACCATACCTGGTCAGGATATGTATGTAGTAGCTATGCCACGTTCTAAAGGGGGCGGTAGCACCTATTTGTTCCATGTGGAGGAGGAAAATAAGGAGGGGATTACTGTGTCATTAGATAACATACCGATTGTACAGGATTTTCTGGATGTATTTCAGGAGATTCCAGGGTTGCCACCTAGTCGTGAGATCGATTTTGTGATAGACTTAGCTCCAGGCACTGCGCCTATTGCTAGGGCACCCTATAGGATGGCACCGGTGGAGATGAGAGAACTAAGGGATCAGATTCAGCAGTTACTCAGCCAGGGTTTTATTCGTAGGAGTACATCACCTTGGAGAACACCGGTTCTGTTTGTGAAGAAGAAAGATGGTTCGCTTCGTCCGTGTATAGATTACAGGGAGTTGAACAAGGTTATAATTCGCAACAAGTATCATTTGCCCAGGATTGATGACTTGTTTGATCACTTAAGGGGAGCCACATACTTCTCCAAGATTGATCTGCGTTTTGGGTATCATCAGCTGAGGGTTAGGGAGTAGGATGTTCCTAAGACAGCATTTCTCACGAGATATGGTTCTTACGAGTTTCGGGTTATGCCGTTTGGGACGACTAATGCACCTGCAGTATTCATAGACTTAATGAATAGAGTCTTCCGGGCTTATTTGGATCAGTTTGTTATTGTCTTTATTGATGACATCTTGATCTATTCTCAGTCGGAGGACGATCATGCTAGACATCTTCGCATAGTCTTGCAGACGCTTCGTGAGCATCAGTTATATGCCAAGTTCGAGAAGTGTGAATTTTGGCAACGGGAGGTGAAATTTCTGGGTCACGTGGTGTCAGAAAAGGGGATAGCGGTGGATCCGGCCAAGGTTTCAGCGATGGTTGAGTGGGGACAGCCTACATCACCTACTGAGATTCGGAGTTTTCTCGGTCTGGCAGGATATTACAGGAGATTCATCCAGGGGTTCTCCAAGATAGCAGGACCACTCACTCGTCTGACCAAGAAGGGTGTACAGTTCGTGTGGGATGAACACTGTCAGTAAGCTTTTGATGAGTTGAAAAGGAAGCTGACTTCTGCACCGGTTCTGGCTACTCCGCAGAGCGGGATAGAGTATCTTGTTTACACGGATGCTTCGTTGCAGGGTCTTGGATGTGTATTGATGCAGGAGGAGCGACCGATTTCTTATGGATCTCGGAAACTTAAGCCTCATGAGCTTAATTATCCAACACATGATTTGGAGTTGGCAGTAGTGGTCTTTACCTTGCGTAGTTGGAGGCATTATCTGTTGGGTGAGTCCTTCAGATTATTCAGTGATCACAAGAGTCTGCAGTACTTGTTCACTCAGCGGGAGCTGAATATGAGACAGCGCAGATGGTTGGAGTTTGTAAAAGACTATCATTTTTCTATACAGTACCATCCAGGGAAAGCGAATGTGGTGGCGGATGCATTCAGTTGCCGACCTGTTGGTAGTCTTTCTGCTCTATTCACTACTGAGTGGAATGCTTTGAAGAGTGTGGATGAGTTATCGGATATTTTTATGGCTTGCATGGTGGTTACACCTTCCATCATTTGCAAGGTTTTACAAGCACAACTCATGGATCAGCAGTGCATTGACAAGGTCGCAGAAATAGCTTCCGGAGAGGTTCCATTCTACTATGTTGGGGCTGATAGAGGTTTAAGGTACAAGGGACGGTTAGTGGTATCTTCTGCTGATAATTTGAGGAAGGATGTGATGACTGAGACTCACCATTTTGAGTTCTCTGTTCATCCAGGAGGCGATAAGATGTATCAAGATATGAAGCGGCAGTTTTGGTGGGCAGGTATGAAGAGGGACATTGCTCTTTTTGTTTCTCAGTGTGGTACTTGTCAGATGGTTAAGATTGATCATCAGAGGCCGCTAGGAGCTCTACAGCCACTACCAATTCCGGAGTGGAAATGGGAGAGCATATCTATGGATTTTGTGGAAGGGTTGCCAAATTCTTTTAAGGGGCATAATTCCATATGAGTTATTGTGGATAGGTTGACCAAGTCAGCTCATTTCTTGCCTATTTGCACTGACTACACTTCGGAGCAGTTGGCGAGGCTTTACATTTCAGAGATTTTGAAGTTACATGGCATTCCATTGTCTATTATATCGGACAGGGATTCGAGCTTTGTATCTGGATTTTGGAAGAGTTTTCAGCAGGCTTTAGGTACGGAGTTACACCTTAGTACTGCTTATCATCCTCAGACTGACGGACAGACTGAGAGGGTGAATCAGATTATGGAAGATATGCTTCGGTCGTGTGTCCTGGATTTCAAGGGCCACTGGGAGGAATATTTGCCACTTGTGGAGTTTGCTTATAACAATAGTTTTCAGAAGACTATTGGGATGGCACCTTTTGAGGCGTTATACGGTCGACCGTGTCGATCACCTGTTTGTTGGATGGAGGTTGGAGAGAATCGATTCTTAGGTCCTGAGTTCATCAAGGATACCTCTGAAAAGATTGCTCTTATTCGAGATCGCATGCGTACTGCCCAAAGTAGGCAGAAGAGCTATGCTGATCGTCGCACTCGTGCTTTGGAGTTTCAGGTTGGGGATCAGGTTCTACTCAAAGTGTCTCCTATGAAGGGTGTTATGCGCTTTGGGAAGAAAGGGAAGTTGTCTCCGTGGTTTGTCGGTCCATTCATGATTACCGATCGCGTTGGAGCTATTGCTTATCAGTTGGCAATGCCGGATAATTTGGACCGCGTACACAACGTATTCCATGTGTCCATGTTGCGGAAATTTCTGTGAGATGAGGATCGGTATCAGCATATCGATGTGGGGGAGATTGAGTTGCAGCCGGATGCAACTTATTTGGAGCCACCATGTCGTATTATTGACCGTCAGGATCAAATCCTTCGCAATAAGGTTATCCCTTTGGTTCGTGTGCAGTGGAGTCATCATAATGAGGCCGAGTCCACTTAGAAACAGGAGGATGTCATTCGCTCGCAGTTTCCTGAAATATTGGAAGAAGGTCAGGGCGAATTCCAAGGACGGAATTCCTTTTGTTAGGGGGGAAGAATGTAATACCCCTAATTTTAAAAGGATAGTCTCGGCATTTGTTTATTATTTTTATTGTATTTTTCGTGATTATTTGGTTTAATTATTTTTATTTATTGATTTGATTTAATTATTTTCCTATGTGTCATGTGTTTTAAATTGAATTAAGTTATCTTTTAATTATTTAATTGGGTTATTTAATTGGAATTAATTAGTTAAGTGTATTTTATTATTTAATTGGATTTTTAATTTAATTATGGTTTAAGTTACAGTTAGCTTTGGGTTGCAAATCACGTATAGGTAAGCCGCACTATAATAACCTAGATTGCTATATGGGCCGATTGACTAGAGTTTTACATTAGGGCTCTGGCTTTAATTAAACAAGGATTAGGGTTTAGGTTTTTACGCCTATATATACATAGTTGTAATCTGTATTAAGGGTTGGAAAAAAAACCCTACTCACGTAACATAGATACAGAGAGTTACACAGTGGGGCTTTGAGAGAGCAGAAAGTTACACAGTGAGGCTTTGAGAGAGGACCAAGGGAGGATTTTGGTGGATTAGATCAGAACCAGAGGAGGCTAGAAAGTTTAGAACAACGGCGACAAGGTTTTGGTTATAAAACTGTACAGGCAAGTTCTTATCTTCCTCCTTTTCTTTGGCTTGTGTTCTGTGCACCTAGACAGTCTCTAGGAGATTAATTGGCCTTAAACTGAACCATGCATGTTTTATATATGTTTTAATTGATCATTTTATCTGTGAAAAATTTATTTACAAAACAATTATAGCACGTATGTTTTTCTTGACTCTGTTTTGGCATAACGTCCCACTGTTCTAATTTTTATTTGGAATCTTACTGAAATCAACCAAGGTTTGATTGGATACTAGATGTAATTTAAGACTTCAAATTTAAATTGGAGGAAGAACAGAGGGGTTGGGATAAAACTGATGTTACAATTTAGTTTCAGTGTTGTTCTTCAACAATGCTAGTTTAAATGGCTTGATTAAACTCTTTAATTGTTTTCAAAATTATTGTAAACAATCTTGGGGAATGCTTCTAGACTAAATTAAGGTTCCTAAGATTAGTTTTTAGAAACCAACAGAGTGGCAGGAATTGATCAGAGAAGGAGCGGACGGACTGAAACGAAGCAACGGAGACAGAGGCTCTCAAAGGAGGTGAGAGCCGGCTCCATGGATGTGGGAGCCGGCTCCCACAACAAGTAGAGCCGGCTCTAGGGAGTCCTAGAGCCGGCTCTAGGCTGGAAAAAGAGCCTGCTCCAAATTTTAGAGCAGGCTCCCTTTTTATTTTCTGATTTATTTTAAGTTTTTTTTTTTATTTTCTACGTACTGTGTTCACTGTTGGAGCATGGAGACTATTTGAGTGAATTTGGAACTTTACAGAGGGATTAAGGAATGAATTTTGAGTGTTATTAAGACCCTAAATTGATTAAAGTTTAATTCTAAATTGTCGGGACAAACAGTGTAAAAATTAAGACACTTCCTATGTTGTTAACAAATGGAAGTTGAATTAATTGTTGAATTAAATTTCAGCAATTTGATGGAATATAATGTGTTTATAAAACTTGTTTTAGAATGCATTCAAGTGCATGATAAGGTCATTTAATTATAAATTTTGATCTATGCATGTTTAGGAGGCTAGTTGCTGAATTATTAAATTGTTTCCTGCAACTATATGATTAATGCTTGGATTTAAATTGCCGAAATATTAAACAATCTTCTGAAATTGTTTTAGCAATTTATTGGATAATAATAGAATTATTTAACCTATTCACATGCATGATGGAGTCCCTGACATATTAAATTTGGTTTATACATGCTCTGGATGTTAGTTGTTGATTTGTTAAATCGTCTCCTGCAACTATACGGTTAAATGCTTGGATTTAAATTGCTGAAGCTTTAAATATTTTTCTGCAATTATTTCGATGGTGGTTTTTGGGTCTGTAAATTATTGAACTGTTATATATGTTGTAATTTACAGGGATATGGAGGATTGTATGTACCGGTATGGGACGGTGACATACTAGGGACGGTTTAGCTCAAAACGCATAAACCTAACCTAATGGATTAATGGAATGGATTGGAAGATATCGAATCCTAATTGTGACTAAGTCAGATCAGCTATAACCAAGTTGGATGACTTCCTGGATTAACGGATGGTAGTTAAGTCATATCAACTGAATAAGTTAAGTGACTAACTAGTTGGTTTATTGTATGTCAGTTTAATAAATAGTTGAACTGCATACCCTGGATTTGGACTGACTTTATATATATGTTTATGGTACCACGAGTTGAGCTTGAGTCTCAGACTCGTTGGTTAGGGTTCGTATATGCGGTGGATGCGTAACTGGTTATAATAGGTTGAGGTGTACCCTGTTAGGTCTAGGTACTCATGCCCACCTTTGGGTGCGTTTTCGCATGTTGCCTTCTATTCAGGTTGAGACCCCTATTATAGACTAGTGAATGTCCTTTAGTGTGGATATATTTATACGTATGGACTAGATAGATATTGTGAGGTGTCTACGGTGTATCTGCGTATCGGGTCACTGTATGGATTGCAGTTAGATTAGAACTTGCTCGTGGGTCTGACCCACTCCTTTATTATACTTTTCAGGTACAGGACGGTTCCAGCCTCAGAGCTTAATCGTGCTTGTCGAGGACAGTCTCACTTTCATCGGATTACGTAGGACTTCCCCCGATGTTTCTAGTATTATCTATTTTCAGTTTCAGTCTCAGTTGAATTTTTAGTCAGGGGTCCATCCCAAGTTGTAACTTTGAAGTTTTGGAGGATTGGAGTTTCAATTTTCAGTTACACATGGAGGATTTTATTATTATTATTTCTTTCAGTTTTATTCTATCTTTATTGTTCTTTTTTGTCATCTGTGTTCGTTTTAAAATACTTTAATTGTTTGATATTCCCTTGGGTTTGGGCATGGGCCTGATCAACCCGTATCTCGGATCAGAGGGGTATCACAAACTATCACGGGCTTAGAGTTTCAGCACCACTCTAGATACTCCCGTGCGGCACCAAAACGTTGTTTCTACTCTCGCAAGTACTTGGTCAACCTAACTCGCGTGCCCACTTTAGCCAACGTACTCCCCTCGTGCGCTTACTAGTGTTGTAGTGGCCCTCACCCTCTCCTCACTTGACTTACACACTCACACACACACACACTAAGGCATTTAAGTTGACAAGGAAATAACACTTCTATTACTTCAAAGAATGTTTTGTACAAGGCTAGCTCTCAAACTCTCTACAAGGCTCTCAAGACTCACTTTAGGACTTGTTGGCTATAAAATGAAATCCTACTCATATTTATAAGCATCCCCATCCCTAATGAACGGCTAAGATGCATTCTAACCAATGGTGGAGATTGATTCTCTAGAATCTTCTCCCACCTTCTTCACACTTCCATACATATCTACAAGTATTTACAATATTCTAGAACTCTCCCTACTATTTCACCCAATTCTGGAGAAATCTAGAATATACTACACATTTCTTCACGTATCTAGAATCTTCCACACAACTCTAGACCACTCCGGAAGACTCAAGAAACTCTTATGTCATGCAGTATCCATGCAGCGTCATACTCGACACCTGCGTGTCGCTTGCGTGCCATAACCTCCATAGGCGGGGCATGACATTAAACTCGACTAACATTGACAACTCAAAGTCTCAAACCATATTCAGGTATTAGGTTAGAGAACACAAGTTACATTCTATGTTCCACTTAGTGTCACTCATGTGCTATGAAGTACGAACAAAGGACCCGAGTATGATACGACACGGATACGGCGACACAGCAAATTTTAATAAAGTAGGACACGAATACGGCGGGAATACACTTATAAAATTATATATATATATATATATATATATATATATATATATTCAAAATCCACAATACCATAAATCTAACATTTCCCAAAAAAATAATGCAATAAAAGAAATATTTCAATTAATTAAGAACAAAATAAAGTTATCAACAACTTTACAGTTTACCTTTTACATACATTCACAAATATAATTATTCTGATTTCTCTTTGTTTTTCTTACTACGGCCTAAAAGTTTATTTAATTCCAATACCAATGAATCAAATAAAAAAATAAATATAATGGAATCATAAATTTTAATAAAAATAGAAGTTCGGAATCTCAGACAAAAGAGTCAAAAGAGTTAAACTTCTAAAATTACATTAGGTACTCTATTTTTCTTTAAAAAAATTACAAAATATACTCAGCCGTGTCCAGTACGTGTCCTCCGCGTGTCTCACCTGTGTCTCAGCCGTGTCTACCCCGTGTCCAATAAAAAATAATTTCTGGACACTTCACAGAAGTGTCGGACACGTGTCCGACACTGGTACGGGACACCTAGGAGGGGTGTCCGTACTTCGTAGCTCACGTGGAATGTGCGACTAAATGTATTAATTAATGAATTATGAGATGCTTTAAGAGATCTCACCACCATCATATTATATATATATATATATATATATATATATATTTGTCCCACCAAGCAGGATTGATTTTTCATGATGTTTAATTGTTGCAGTACCAAGGAACATTTGTTCGGCCTTAGATTGTGATCTAACCTCTGACCCAACTCTAATTTAGGCAATTGTTGTAGTCAGGCCCAGCAAAGAGTCTTAAGACACAAATTTAGGGAGCTAAAAATTTTGTGGCAACCAGACAGTTAATTAGCCTACTAACCCAATTGACTATCCACTGATCACATACCATGAGCTCAGACCCAACTCCTATTTGGGCCTGAAAACTTTAAAGGCCCAACTGAGACACCCAATTTAGCTAGCCAAAAATTTTGGAGGGTGCAGTGGGCGACAGGGTGATGGTGCAGCAGTGGTGGTGAGGAGGGGTTGCGGCATCGTTGATGCTGGTGGCAAGAGGACAGATGACAGATTAATTAGGACTTAGTTTTGTGTCATTTTTGTCCTTTTAAAAAAATGATACGATTTGCAAAATCGTTTTCAAGAACAATTTTTAAAGAATCAAAACAAAGATTAGTTTTTAGTTTTTTCAGTTTAAAAATCTTTTTGGTTAGAAAAATTACAAAAATAATTTTCAGAAAATAAAAATTCATAAATCTATACTGAAAATAGTTTCATGAAAATTAAAGAGTATTGCATATACTCTTTTATTTATTTTTAAAATTTATTATAAGTATTAGATGTGCATTATACTTAACGACAATTGCACAAATACCATATTGAAATTCTTTTTATTTTATTTTATTTTATTTAGGAAAAAAAATTATTTTTATTTTTTTTAAAAAAAAGGAAGGAAAAGAATTTTATTAAAGTTCTTACACATGTCAAATAAAGATAAATAAAAATTGGATTGCACTAGTAAAAAAAGGAAAATGATATTATTCACGACTTTAATACCTCGATTTAAAACCAACAGATATAAAAATTTTAACTTAAATAGGCATAATTATTATTTTTGTTTGTTTTCATAAAATACTCCCTTTCCCTTTTCTTATCTTTTTAGTTTTCTATAACCCCTTTCCTTATCTTTTTAATTTTTCATAGCCATATCATCTTCTTTTTCTTTTTCACAGCAAGTTTTCCATTGCTCTTGTAATTTTTTTTAAAAATTTCTCTTCTTGTCTTTGTTCTTAGGAGTTAGATAGATTATTAGATTGGATCATTATAACAATTAACAAATGTCTATCAAAGTAATAAATAGATATTAATGATAAAAAAAATATAATATGAAGTATTTCAATGGTCCTTAGATGGATAAAATTTGAAATATAAAACAAATATACATATATATGGTTGAAACTTTAATCACCAATAAATATACTAGATTAAGATGAATCTAGAGAAAATATTACAACTTTTTAAATAGTCAATTACATTATATTTGATACATAAATAGTCACATAGACTCAATAAAATAATAAATTTTTATTGACATTCTTTTCTTTGTTTCTTTTGCCAAATTATTTACTTATCAAAAATAATAAATATTGCCGGGTCAAATAAAAATAAAAAAGAGTTGTACAAGCGAACCATTATTAGTTTCCAAAAGATCATTATTAGCAAGAGGATTGGCATTAGTAAAATATTATAAATATTTTAGTAACTACAAATTTTTTTATTAACCTTCTGGAAAATTTTATTGGGGAAATAAGTTTATATGTATTTGGGGAAAGCGAATCTTAGAGAAACAAGGATCGTCAAAGACGTAGATTTGCTGCAACTGAAGAAGTTTTTTAAGATTGATCTGCAAAACAACATAGATCCACGTTCAAGAGAGAGAGAGGTGTGGTGAAGAGGAAGAGTTCAGCAGAGGGAAAAAGGGGGAAAGGAGAGAATGATATAAAGGAGAAAAAGCAATGCCACAAAAGACGAACAGGGAAGTTCCTGGCACCATGTTCGGTCCGGAGGTCTCGGAGTCTGCACCAAGTTCAGTACAGAGGCGGTCTGATGACAGAATCTGTGATTGGTTGATTTGGCACACCAATGAATTTTCAGACCATGATGAAGGCAATGTGTATAACCCACAACGTGTTTGAATAAATGACCAAATGAGACGAACGGAGTACTGGAAGAAAAGACGGTCGTGTGGTTCCGGCATATCAGAGCACACAGGTTAGGTGGATAGTAGAATATACATAATTGCCAATAAAGATATAAACATAGTGTTAAGAACTTGACATCAAAGTCCTTAATTTCGGCGTAATTCTCTACTTTGATGATTCAGTTGTTTTCTTGGGGCTATCTGATTAGGTGCAAGCAGCCAAATAAACTTGCTTTTGAGCAGTCAAAAGCTAGCCGAACGTAATTTTGAGTGATTGTGAAATTAATAAGAAAATGACATTAATTCATAGCCATGATCCTTGGATCCTTCACCATTTCACAAGTGCATTTCACATTGGTAGTTAATGACTTAATGGTACAATACACCATAGTCCGCATTAAGGCCCCCTGAAGAACAAACATGTGAGACAGAAATAACAAAAACCTATTGTTATGACAATCAATTTGATAGAGACTTTAAGAATATAGAGAGAGTTTATCTTGTTTATTATTGAGGTGTCGTCTTTGTTGGACACTAGCAGTTAGAGTTGCACAAACATGTTATAGATATTGTCTTTGGAAACATTCTTAATTACTCCAACAAGCTGTTATTAATTTTTGCGACATAAGGTAAAATATACTAGGATCAAACATTTCGTCATTTGAGAATTGAATAGAACGACAAATACAAGTTGTCAATCTCAAGCTTTCTTTCTTAATCATCACACTAGAGTTCTTGTTAGAAAGACAGAATAAAACCCTAAAGCCATAAAACATAATTTACCAGTACAAGTAAGACACTAACAGAATAATATAGACTAATTAACATCAATGGGTTCCCAGTAATCAAGTTGTTCAATCCTCACTGAAATATATAATTCCTAATCCAAATTGGCTCAAGTAGTCATCACCCCATTTTCTTTCACTTCTTCAGTAGACTCTTTCTCTTTCTCTTTCTCTTCTCTCTCTTTCTGTTCCTTCTCAACCTTTAGTCTCTCTTCTTCCTCAGCTTTCAACCTTGCTTCCTCCTTTGCCTTCTCCCAAGCCTCAATCAAATTCTTCAGGCAAGTTTCAGCATCATCCTCAGAAGACTTGGGCATCAAAATCTCAGCAACGTCAGCCGGAGTAATATTGTTCTCCTCCAACAAATTTCTAATAGTTGCAAACAAATGGTGTGATTCGAGATCCAAGTAGTTCTTTGCAAGCAGTTTGAATGCTTCAAAGCAACAATAGGACAATTCAATGTGCTTGTCCATGCGTCCTCTCCTAATGAGAGCAGGATCAAGTTTTTCGATGAAATTAGTAGTAAACACAATGATTCTCTCACCACCACAAACTGACCAAAGCCCATCAATGAAATTCAATAGCCCAGACAAAGTCACTTTGCTATCCTTCTCATCTTCAACACCTTTCGCCTTTTCCTTAATTGGATCTTTTTCTTTGTCCTCATCATCCTCTTTCTCCTTCTTCTTCCTTTGGCCGGTAAGATCAAGTGAACAATCAATGTCCGCAATCACTATGATTGACTTCCCCGTTGTATCGATCAATAGCTTTCTCAGCTCCGTGTTGTCCTTCACCGAGGTCAACTCAAGATCATGAATATCATACTCCAAAAAGTTAGCCATGGCTGCAATCATAGTCGATTTACCCGTCCCAGGAGGACCATACAAAAGATACCCTCTTTTCCATGCCTTCCCAATTTTCTTGTAGTAGTCTTTTGCCTTAGTAAATGTAATGAGATCATTCATGATCTGTTTCTTCTTGTTGGGCTCGAGTGCTTGTGTGTCAAACGTTGCAGGGTGCTCAAAATGGACATGAGTCCACATATTCCTCCTGTACTCACTCTTGTTGTTGGTGTAGAGCTTGCGTTGTCGCTTCTCCACTTCAATAGCCTTCCCCTTAGCCAAAACATGACTCAAGTAAGTGTCGGTGATGATATCGCGATACCTCTTGTGGAAGGTGAGCTTAAAGGGAGATTGATTGTGTTGATGGCCTGATTTTGTTCGATCTCCACCGGAGTTTGATGCCTTTGAATTCATCAGTGACTTCTTCATTGTCATCCATACTGAGAACTAGAGATTCACTATCTTTCATGACATCTGCTTTGAGTCTTTTGGCACCAGAAGAGGAATTTGCGCTTAGATAGGTTTGAATGGAAGTGTAGACTTTGCTACACCGAAAGCCATCACCGGAATACTCATGGAAAGTGATTTGGATATAAGGGTACACAAAAGTGACAAGTTTTTGGGTGTATTTTTGGAAATAGGATCGGAATTCATGGGGGACGTATTGCTGAAAACATAGCCCAAATGAACATTGCCCCAGCTACCATGGACCCTAGTTGAGTCCACATCTCTCCATTCATCATCATTCTCTCTGCTTTCACAAATCTCAACAATTTGTTTTGGTGTGGAATTGTGTTGCAGAGTAATGCCACTTATGTAGACAATAAATTTAAAAGAATGAGTTTCTTTTTCTTGCTAACCAAGGTTGTGTTATGTCATCCTACACGCGTAAACAGTACTGCTCTGCCCTTATCAGCTCCAAAAGTGTTGTCATCCAAACGTGGACTCAATTTCTACCAAGTTTCCAGTTGCATTAAGTTGAAGCACATGCTAATCTTTTCTGTAAAGGAAATGGATGGGAACCATACCTTTGAGAAAAGTCTCAGGTGCAGTGGGAATGCTTTCATGGGCTTGGTTCATTGCCAAGATCTGGTGCAGTAATAGCACAGACACAGTGTTGTATTATATCGGACGATTATAATCATCCTTGTAGAATATATATTTACATATATGAGCGATCATCGAACCACTAAAATCATTTATGCTTATGAAATACTCATATATGAGCGATCACAATCATTTGCTGTTGTACTGCAAAGGATGCTGGCTCTCAAATAATTATGTATTAGATTTTTTGTTTTTGAGAGTGAGTTGTTGAGAAGTCAAATGCGTGCATCTTAGTTAAAAAAATTAATAATAATTTTTTAAAATTTGAAAAAGACAATTGTTTCATTTATAATAATAATAATAATAATAATAAAAATATTACCGTCCTTTCTTATGTCAATACATAATATACGTGTCATCACAGGATTTATAAAATAATAATAATAATAATAATAATAAAAAAATGATATCACAGTTACAAAATATGCAAATAGTCCACTAACCCATCAAAACCTGTGGAGGAATGTCGTCCACCACTTCTTTCTCGTGACCTGAAAAATGTTAAAATGATAGAGTGAGCATAAAGCTCAGTAGGAAGTGTCTAAGACGCACTTCTTATGACCCCGTGAATTCATATAAGGAATAGAGTAGAAGTAAATGAGATCATGCATCGGGGAAAACAAGTAAAATAACGATAATAATCAACAAATACATACGCAAGTCGTATAACCACCAACTATACAATGTATGCCAATGCAATGCCATGCTATATAATATCACTCCCCATTTCCGAAACAATACCGTTTTAACTTCCAAACCGTTAGTGTGATTTGACCCAAGGCACCTCCAAGGCGTCAAGAAGGGAGGGTTGGCTAGCTTTCTTCGACCACATGGCACCTCCATGGTGTCATCTGGGCCTAAGTAACTCAACCACACTAGAGTCTCTCTCTAGCTCCCCTCTAGACCAAACTAACACCACGGACCACTAGGCGCCTCCTAGGCGTTCGGTTTTTCACAAGCACTTTCGAAAACGCTTTCCCAAAATAATTTCATTGGTTTTAAAATAAATATTTTTCCCCTTTTTCTTTCCTAATAGATGCATGAATGTTTCATACTTCACAATTTACCATAATTTTCACGTCATCAAACCGTAACAACATTTTATACTAAAGAAGAATTTTCTCATGAATTTATAACATACTTTAAGTTAACAAAATTTTGACAATTACACATATTAAACAAGGACATAATCATAAAAGCATGTTTTCCATATCCAATCAACAAATCATACACACCTATATTATTTACACATAACACACGTAGAGATACACATCATATATCTAGCATCATGACAATTTCTCAAGAAAAATTTACAATCTAGCATGCTATACTTCAATTATAGGGAATTAATTTACAAAAAATCTAAGATATTGCAAATTAGAATACCCCTACCTCAAATAATGCAAAAACCCCCAATGTATGCCTAATTTTCGAAATTCCAAGGGTTGGCCAAACAAGGATTTGTTTCCATCAAAATGACGGCCTCGACGAGCTCTCCAACATTGCCTAAGGAAGCACTATCAAATTCCCAAAGAGTTAGGCTTAATCAAGCCTTGAATTAGTGTAAAAAGAAAAAGGAAAATGGAAGAAGAGAAAGAGAAAGAGAAACTGCCAGGAGTGAGAAGAAAATGAGGCAAAGAAATGGCCTCTTGACCATTAAAGGTTGAAGTGGTGGGTCCCACCACTAAAGAAATATCTAACCTTTTTAAATTTTTTTTTCCACCACAATATCTATATGTATAAATGAATCATACATATTATAATCTACACTCTTTAAAAGATTTCATCCTCGAAATCTACCCTCCTTAAAGAATAAGGCCCACAACCACACACTTTCCCGAGAACACCTCACAAAATCCCAAAACCATGAACTCACTAACATTATTACCTTTAACACCGGACGTCACCAGACAATCACACACCACTGCCCCAAAAACACAATGTTCACCACCCTATTAGGGTACTCATTACTCACGAGACCAACTAGGCCCTACATCCGACTCTCAACGGACATCAATCCACTCTACACTGCTACGCAAGACTCCGAAGCCCAAAAGAAGAACGGTCTCTAGACCACCGAACATAACAATATCCAATCTCAACTCCTCCCTAAAAATACACACAAAACTCCAGACAAAGAACCCCGTCCATCTCACAATCAAGCTCAACTCTAATTTACACATCTCTGTCAGACCGAACACTCACTACCTAACACTTAACTACACCATTACATACCCGTACAACGACTACCAACCACATCAAGTGGCAATCACTAAACTTATCATCCTCAAGATGACTAAATAATGAATCTCCCAACAATTACATAATCATGAATTACCAGAACAATAAAACAAATTATCCTGTACCCAGTCACAAATCCTCAAACCAAAATCTTTAATAATTAATGATCGAACTGCAAACCTTATACTAGACACTTGGTACTACCTAACATGCTTTGTCATCCAAAACAAATCATCCGATTCCATACTGTCACACCGACACAACGCGCTGTACCGTGCTCTCACTATCCCTGACAAAATTGAAACAATCATTGACCTTTGACCCGAAAAGGACTGATTCAGGAAAAATGGTTGGCTAGGCCATTCTCATCATCGATCCGGTCTCAACACAGATGTCGTTCATGTCCTCAGGTCTAAACCTCAAACACACTCTCATACAATCCACAAGACAACCATGAGATTCACTCGCTATCAATCCATCGTTCTACATAACCACAACGGCTAAACAGTCACATACTTACTCTAAAAATCCTAATCATGCTTTATTCATACAACCTTAACAAGCTAGTAATAACACAGCACCAAACGTCACAATTATCGACTAGCGTAAAAACTCTCTAATGATCTCATAGCACCCATACCAAGTAGACGACTCCATAACATCATTCGGTTCAATTCTTACTTCTTCAAAACATACAATACGACCGTTTTATACCTAAAACCTCAAAATCAAAATCGATCATTCCCATTATTCCTCAACGGAATCCCACATTCACTTTCTAGCTGCTTAACACTCAAACAATACCAACACTTATCCTCAAGACACTGTTCGAATCAAACGCCTATAAAAACGTCCGAGTACATGACTCACATCACATTACCAAACCATCCTCAAGCTTACAATTCACGACACACCCCTAGCCATCACCAAAAGTATTAGATACTGGAAACATAATCCCTATTCGGCAACTCATGCTGTCAAAACCACCATCAAAATAAGCAATACTAAAAACCGATGACTTTATCTCTCTCCGTGGGAGTGAGTCGACCAAATCAACCAAACATTTACCGATGAACTTAACAACATAACAAATCACACACAAGTCCGTCCACCCACGAACGTACACAACTCCTAAATGGAAAACAAGACTCACGACAAACGACGTCCTTGCCAAGACTAGAACAAATGGAAAGGGTAACAAACCCCGTTCTCACAAGAGACTGACAACTCGCACCTGAATACAGCCGACACCTTATCACATGCTACACACCAATTATCCAACCATGGATACCCAATCTCACCTGAGATGAAGTAAACTCCTTACACATAAAAAGAATAACCAAATGGATACCCGTACGGAACTACAAACTCAATTCTAGGGGACCTTGCCATTGACGGACCGTCATATACTATCAACACAGAAACTTCGCATACGATACCTCGCAACGCCCATGCTAACCAAAACCAATCAAATCCCTCCACCCATTCGTCGAGCACTAAGATACAACTCATAACACAACCATCAGACAAAAGCATCAATGCTCACAACATACCAACACTAGAAACGATCATAACCCATTGGACACCGCATCCCATCACTCCCAAATGACAACCCCTATGCCATAAAATGACATTTTACCACCCGTTCCATCAATACCTTCCCAAACGATACTGCCTCGATCACCGTGCACACCCGACTCGTGACCTCAGTCACAACAACCCACTGACTCGTTTAAAGAAAAAGGTGTTTATCTGTCAACATCGTCTTCTCTGACTCTAAAAACTAAGCCGACCACAATCGCCTCAACTGGCGCACAATCCCATCACCTACTCGACAACATACAATAACAATTCATACTTTCCAATCCACCCTCTGATCATACCCCAAACCATTCTACTTATCAATACTAAACATCACGCCATAACGCCTCTACTGCCATCATCCTCGAATGACAACTCAAACCTCTCATTTCACCAGATCACCAAGTCACTACCAAGCAATTCCTCCTATGACACCATCATAACAAAAGAATAAGCATCACTTTCGATACTCCCCCACAACGGCCACTATTTACCACTAGAAAAGAACCTCCATATGGCAATGCTATGCCGACAAATCCTCAAAACAAAAATGAGCATAAAACCCAAATGTTTAACACCCAACTATCTCCTCAAAACCATCTACAATGCAATCAATCACCAAAGCTTAACCGGCCACTTAAACCACTTCTCCTAAAACAATCTACATGCCTAAATAATAAAACTGCATACCCCAGGTTCAACGTTACTACCTCCCCCTCTTCACCGTTCCTCAAAACACTCTTGGCTCCGACAAAAGTCAAATGGGGCTACCAACTAGACCTACGAGATCACCCTCATCCCAATCATTCCAATCAACATTCCATCTCTTTAAATCCTTAAACAGTAAGCACTACCTCCTCATACCCCATATGCAACATAAAATTCAACTCTAGTCCACAGTTTTCAATTTCAAAACACAATCCATTTAGTAGCACAGTACCTACCATCTATCATTTCATCCGCAACCACCAAACATACCGATGACTACATAATACTTGCCTTATCGTCAAATCCTACACTACATAGCTAAAATTGTCCACTGTACACCACCTCGAGACTCTCTTGACAACTGTGACAACCTATAATCCCGCTCATCCACCAAGCCATGCAATCAACTCACCGAGAGTTAATTACCCGCAACACGCTCCTGTAGCTTCCCGGAATGGGAATCATCCTCGACTAACAAGTCTCTTAGACATACTCTTACATGACCACGAAATGATCCACATCCCGTAACCTGTCCTATGTCATCCTAGACCTACAGAGTCCAACAAGTTCCCTTTACAATCAAAACCAACATATTTCTTTAGACCGTACCAAAATACCCGAAATACACGTCTACAACCCATAGACTACACTCGTGTCTCAAGCAACCTCTATCACACCCACCACAAACCGGTTCGAAGAGAACCTCAATACTAAATCGTGATCTAAGTCACAAACACTAAACCCCTAAGGTCATACCTTTCTCCTACGAAACCCTCACTCGTACACCTAACCTCTACGATCTCAAGAACCCACACACCGATGCATAAAACTCACACACAACATAGACACCGTGCTATAAAATGCGAGCCCATTCTAAAGTCGTGCTCTAAGCACCGTACAAAATGTAACAAGAAGATCAAAATGACTACATTCCCAATAACTCAATCCACAAGCTAGAAGTCCACGCCATTCGTTCGATAAGAACCGGCACCCAAACAACCCTGGAGTAACTGAGCTCTTCGCCCACTCAAGTCAAAACTCACACAACCATCCATGTCGTAACAAGTACTCTACCGTACTAGCAACCATCCCATACTCAACCACATAAACATATAGGAATATAGATATATACGTATACAAAATGAATTAAACCCACAATATTATACGAAACATGCTTGTATATATCAAGCTCATTACTTGTCACATTAGCATAAAAGAAAATTGCACCAACCGTACCTACTGTTTGTCACCGTCATGTATCACATACTTTCCACCTTATCATGTATAACATGCTTTCAAATACTTTCACATTTCATTTACATATAACGGCAATTTAAACACGTAAGCACTTAGCAAATAGGCATGCCTTCAAAACTGTAAACATATAAACAAGTAGCAAGTAAGCATGCTTCATAAAACAGCAAGTACATAAACACCAACATGTAATCAACGCATGTCAACTTTCTCCCCCTCTAGGCAAGCCACTACCCGTCATCCTTAGGTTTTCGAACCTAAAGCTCTGATACCAACTTTGTAACGACTCGAACCCGAGGGTCCGAATCTCTAATCGGGTCCCTACCCGAACCCGAGGTCAACTAAAGATGTTACTGTCCTTTCTTATGTCAATACATAATATAAGTGTCATCCCAGGGTTTATAAATAATAATAATAATAATAATAATAATAATAATAATAAAATGAGATCATAGCTACAAAATATGTCAAACAGTCCACTAACCCATCAAAACCTATGGAGGAACGTCGTCCACCACTTTCTTCTCGTGACCTGAAAAATGTTAAAATAATGGGGTGAGCATAAAACTCAGTAGGAAGTGTCTATGATGCACCTCTTATGACCCCGTGAATCCACATAAGAATAGAGTAGAAGTAAATGAGATCATGCCTCGGGGAAAACAAGTAAAGTAACGATAATAATCAACAAATACATACGCAAGTTGTATAACCACCAAATATACAATGTATGCCAATGCAATGCCATGCCATGTAATGTCGCTCCCCATTTCCGAAACAATACCATTTCAACTTCCAAATCGTTAGTATAATCCGACCCAAAGCACCTCCAAGGCATCACGAAGGCATCACGAAGGGAAGGTTGGCTAGCTTTCCCCGACCACATGGCACCTCCATGGCGTCGTCTGGGCTTAAGTAACTCAACCACACTAGAGTCTCTCTCTAGCTCCCCTCTAGATCACACTAACACTATGGACCACTAGGAGCCTCCTAGACGTCCGATTTTTCACAAACACTTTCGAAAACGCTTCCCCAAAATAATTTCATTGGTTTTAAAATAAATATTTTTCCCCTTTTTCTTTCCCAATGGATACATAATGTTTTATACTTCACAATTTACCATAATTTTCATGTCATCAAACCGTAACAACATTTTATACTAAAGAAAAATTTTCTCATGAATTTATAATATGCTTTAAGTCAACAAAATTTCGACAATTACACATATTAAACAAGGACATAATCATAAAAGCATGTTTTCCATATCCAATCAACAAATCATACACACCTATATTATTTACACATAACACACATAGAGATACACATCATATATCTAGCATCATGACAATTTCTCAAGAAAAATTTACAATCTAACATGCTATACTTCAATTATAGGGAATTAATTCACAAAAAATTTAAGAGATTGGAAATTAGAATACTCCTACCTCAAAGAATGCAAAAAACCTCCCAATTTATGCCTAATTTTCGAAATTTCAAGGGTTAGCCAAACAAGGATTTGCTTCCATCAAAATGACGGTCTCGACGAGCTCTCCAACATTGTCTAAGGAAGTACTATCAAATTCCCAAAGAATTAGGCTTAGTCAAGCCTTGAATTAGTGTAAAAAGAAAAAGAAAAATGGAAGAAGAGAAAGAGAGAGAGAAGCTGTCGGGAGTGAGAAGAAAATGAGGCCAAGAAATGGCCTCTTGACCATTAAAGGTTGAAATGGTGGGTCCCACCACTAAAGAAATATCTAAACTTTTTAATTTTTTTTTTTCCGCCATAATATCTATATATATATATATATATATATATATAAAAGAATCATACATATTACAATTAAGTTTAGGAAGGAAAAAAAATTATCAAAAGTTAAATGGCACATATACATCATAAATATATGGAAATTGATAAAAGTTGAAGCATCTGACTTCCTAAATCCTACCTAAGAGATGCTCTAAGACTTGTCCGCAATGCCAACTTTTCCCAAAAGTGTTTACATTTTTAACATCTAAAATATATATGTAACATGCCACGTATATTATTCCTTTAACGTGCATTTTTTTTTTTTTTTTTGAAAGGTTAATTTTAAATGTGTAATATATATATATATATATCAGTAAGATATACTAGCCTATAAAATAGGAAACGGCCCAAAGACGAAGATATAGTAGTATGGAGAAGACAATTATTTCAAGCACTAATAGAACCGGAAGCGCCCCTTGTTTCAAAGAGAGGAGGACGGGTTACTCACATTTTATTTGATGGTTAGAGGCGAATTGAAAGCTAAACAGTGGTAATTTTAAAAAATTTTTGGAGGAAAAATAAAAATGTCTCCTATATTACCCATAATATGTATAAGTATCGAACAGTGATAATTCTAAAAAAATTTCGGGAAAAAAATATGAATGTCTCCTGAGTTACCCATAATATGTGAAAGTATCGAATTTAATTTCATAGTCTCATTCGGTCTAAATGCTACATGAAAAATATAAGTCAGATGACAGAACGGAAGATCTAGAATGTAGAAGATCGCAACACGAGTAATTTGGTAGATTTGGATTCTTATATATACACTCCTGTGATACTTCATTATACGAGATATATGTATATATATATATATATATAAAAGAATCCATCTGTATAGATAACAACTTGACCCAGAGTTCAGCCCAACCCAAGTAAGAAACTTATGAAGTGACTTCAATTACATGAACTTTAGTCAGTAACAAAATTGTACAATTCAGGGACATTCAGCAGATGCCACAAAAGACGAACAGTGAAGTTCCTGGCACCATGTTCGGCCCGGAGGTCTCGGAGGCTGCACCAAGTTCAGTCCAGAGGTCTCAGAGGCGGTCTGATGACAGAATCTGTGATTGGTTGATTTGGCACACCAATGAATCGATGCAATTTAAGACCATGATGATGGCAATATATAGAACCCACAATGTGTTTGAATAAATGACCAAACGAGACGAACGAAGGAGTACTGGAAGAAAAGATGGTCGTGTGGTTCCGGCATATCAGAGCAGGGTTTACACTGGTTAGGTGATCTTCTATGAGTTCATTGGTTTCCTATCAAGAGTGGATAATTGAATATACGTAATTGCCTATTAAGATATAAACTTAGTGTTAAGAACTTGACATCAAAGTCCTTAATTTCGGCTTAATTCTCCACTTTGATGATTCACTTGTTTTCTTGGGGCTATCTGATTAGGTGCAAGCAGCTAAATAAACTTGCTTTTGAACAGTCAAAAGCTAGCAAAACTTAATTTTGAGTGATTCTGAAATTAATAAGAAAGGGACATTGATTCATAGCCATGGCTGATCCTTCACCATTTCACACAATACACCATAGTACGCATTAGGGCCTCTGAAGAACAAACATGTGAGACAGAAATAACAAAAAACCTACCTATTGATATGACAATAAATTTGACAAATACTTTGAGAGCAGAGAGAGTTTATCTTATTTATTAATGACGTGCAGTCTTTGTTGGACACTACCTGTTAAGAGTTGCACAAACATTTTATAGATATTGTCTTTGGAAACATTCTTAATCACTTCAACAAGCTGTTATTAATTTTTAGGATCAAACATTTCCTCGTTTGAGAATTGAATACAAGGACAAATCCAAGGTAGTCAAGCTCAAGCTATCTTTCTTAATCATCACACTAAGTTCTTATTAAAAAGACAAAATAAAACCCTGGAGCCATAAAACATAAGTACCACTACAATTGAGACATTGACAACATAACATAGTCTAATTAACATCCATGGGGTCCCAATAATCAAGTTGGTCAATCTTCACTGAAATCTATAATTCCTAATCCAAATTGGCTCAAGTATTCGTCACCCCATTTTCTTTCACTTCTTCAACTGAAGCTTTCTTCTCTTTCACTTCTTCAACTGAAGCTTTCTTCTCTTTGACTTCTTCAGTAGACTCTTTCTCTTCTCTCTCTTTCTGTTCCTTCTCAACCTTTAGTCTCTCTTCTTCCTCAGCTTTCAACCTTGCTTCCTCCTTTGACTTCTCCAAAGCCTCAATCAAATTCTTCAGGCAAGTTTCAGCATCATCCTCAGAAGACTTGGGCATCAAATTCTCAGCAACGTCAGCCGGAGTAATATTGGTCTCCTCCAACAAATTTCCAATAGTTGCAAACAAATGGTGTGATTCGAGATCCAAGTAGTTCTTTGCAAGCAGTTTGAATGCTTCAAAGCAACAATAGGACAATTCAATGTGCTTGTCCATGCGTCCTCTCCTAATGAGAGCAGGATCAAGTTTTTCGACGAAATTAGTAGTAAACACAATGATTTTCTCACCACCACAAGCTGACCAAAGCCCATCAATGAAATTCAATAGCCCAGACAAAGTCACTTTGCTATCCTTCAGCTTCTCATCTTCAACACCTATCGCCTTTTCCTTAATTGGATCTTTTTCTTTGTCCTCATCATCCTCCTTCTCCTTCTTCTTCTTCCTTTGGCCGGTAAGATCAAGTGAACAATCAATGTCCTCAATCACTATGATTGACTTCCCCGTTGTATCGATCAGTAGCTTTCTCAGCTCCGTGTTGTCCTTCACCGAGGTCAACTCAAGATCGTAAATATCATACTCCAAAAGGTTAGCCATGGCTGCAATCATAGTCGATTTACCTGTCCCGGGAGGACCATACAAAAGATACCCTCTTTTCCATGCCTTCCCAATTTTCTTGTAGTAGTCTTTTGCCTTAGTAAATGTAATGAGATCATTCATGATCTGTTTCTTCTTGTTGGGTTCGAGTGCTAGTGTGTCAAACGTTGCAGGGTGCTCAAAATGGACATGGGTCCACTTAGTCCTCCCGTACTCACTCTTGTTGTTGGTGTAGAGCTTGCGTTGTCGCTTCGCCACTTCAATAGCCTTCCCCTTAGCCCAAACATGACTCAAGTAAGTGTCGGTGATGATATCGCGATACCTCTTGTGGAAGGTGAGCTTGTAATACCTCTTTTCATCCTCGCGAGGATAAAAGGAGATTGATTGTGTTGATGGCCTGATTTTGTTCGATCTCCACCAGAGTTTGATGCCTTTGAATTCATCAGTGACTTCTTCATTGTCATCCATACTGAGAACTAGAGATTCACTATCTTTCATGACATCTGCTTTGAGTCTTTTGGCACCAGATGAGGAATTTGCGCTTAGATAGCTTTGAATGGAAGTGTAGACTTTGCTACGCCGAAAGCCATCACCGGAATACTCATGGAAAGTGATTTGGATATAAGGGTACACAAAAGTGACCAGTTTTTGGCTATATTTTTGGAAATAGGATCGGAACTCATGGGGGACGTATTGCTGAAACATAGCCCAAATGAACATTGCCCCAGCTACCATGGACCCTAGTTGAGTCCACATCTCTCCATTCATCATCATTCTCTCTGCTTTCACAAAGCTCAACAATTTGTTTTGGTGTAGAATTGTGCTGCAGAGTAATGCCACTTATATAGACAAGAAATTTAAAAGAATGAGTTTCTTTTTCTTGCTAACCAAGGTTGTGTTATGTCATCCTACACGCGTAAAAAGTACTGCTCTGCCCTTATCAGCTCCAAAAGTGTTGTCATCCAAGTGTGGGCTCAATTTCTACCGAGTTTCCTGTTGCATTAAGTTCAAGCACATGCTATTTTTTCTGTAAAGGAAATGGATGGGAACCATCCCTTTGAGAAAAGTCTCTGCTGCAGTGGGAATGCTTTCATGGGCTTGGTTCAATGCCAAGATCTGGTGGGGTAATAGCACAGACATAGTGTTTTATTATATCGGACAATTATAATCATTCACACGTGTAGAATATATATTTACATATATAAACGATTATTTAATTGCTAAAATCATTTTTGTTTGTATAAAACTCACATATATAAGCGATCACAATCATCAGCTGTTGTGCAGTACAACTACAAAGGATCACGACTCTCAATTAATTACATATTAGGTTTTTGTTTTTGAAAGTAAGTGATTAAGAAGTCAAATGCGTGCATCATAGTAAAAAAATTAACAATAATTTTTTAAATTTTGAAAAAGACAGTTGTGTCATTTATAAATTTAAAAAATCAAATGAAGTGTATGCTCCAAGCCTCCACACACACACACACACACACATGTATATAATATCCTCTGAACAGGACCACGTTTGGGAAACATTAGATTTTTCTCCTCCACAAAACAGGTCTGGTGAGACCAGGTGACCAAAGGAAGGTGGTTAGCAATAACCTGGAATTAACTGGCGGGTGGTTTAATTTTGACCTTGACTATTGCTACGTACGCATGTGGTCCCATTGTGAACGAAATCACAGCGACCACCTATGAGAATCTGAGTACCTAGTCCAAAAATAAAATATTATCAACTCTTGTTTTTACACAAAAGTCGATTTCAGCGTTCCAACTCCCAATTAAATTAAGATACACAATAAATGACAAAAGTGAAAAGGTCACCACTTGGACGGTGGAGTCATCAAGATAATATTCCTTAATTTTTTATGAGAGAGGAATTAAAAATTTATATTGTAATTGGGGACCCAAGAGTCTCATTATAGCTGACCCTAACTCTAGGGTTAGAGAACATGGTTGAGTTGGGTTTAGGTTAAGCTCCACTGACATTGACATCTCAAACCATGTTCAGTTTTAGGTTAGAGAACACAAGTTGCAGTATTATGTACAGTGACAAGTAGTTTATTTTATATATTCAGCTTGGAGTCGCACCTTCAATAATTGTCTGTTTAGATGGTGTCAGCCTTCTTAAAATACACCATAATTTACTTATGAGTACATACAACTGTCCTATTTCACATGTCAGTCTTCTTAAAATATATATATATATTATTATTCTCTCCAAGATGTCTTTTCCTAAATTTGTTTTGCTTGGTTGGATAGGGGTCTCTCTATCCTTCTTTTTTAATCTTGTAAAGGGATTTATTGTGCAGTGTTCACTTCTTGCTTGTATTTTTTTGTTTTTATCTATAAATTTTTCTTCATTTAGGAAAAAAAAAAAAAAAAGTTTTTATTCAATTTTGAATTTCTATCATTTATTTATTTATTTTGTAAAAAGAATTTTTTAGAAGGGAATTTCAATAAAACCCTATCACATATTTATATATTTATTTTTTTAAAAATAATTTTTATTTATATGAGTTTCTACAAAACTCAATCACCATATTTACATAATTATTTTTAAAAATGAATTTTTAGAAGAGACTTCTTATGAAACTCTATTACGTATTTATTCTTCAAAACAAGTTTTTATTTAGATTTTTACTTTTTTAAGATAAAAAAATATTATTATTTTTATAAAAGAGTCTCATGTAATTTGAAGTTTTTTTATTGGGAGAAAACAAAAAGAGTAAATAATTAAAATACATTGTAAAGAAGTTTTTATTATTTGTTTTTATAAAGAGTTTTTTATTATTTTTTTAAAAGAGTTGTATTATGCAATTTGGAGATTCTTCTTTGTTTTTTTTTTTTTTTTCAAGACCGACATCAAAAGGAGAAGATTCTTTTACGTGTATATATGTTCCGCCAACCAGTATTGATTTTTCAACATGTTTAATTGTTGTATTACCAAGGTACTTTGGTTGGTCATAGTTGCGTCATCTTACTACTAGAAAGGCCCGAAACTAGAAAGGCCCAACTAAAACTAAAGGCTATAAATAGGTGATTATTTGAGGGAAAGCATATTTATTGCGCCTTGTGACAAGTCCGATTATTAATCACATGGTGCCTGTACGTTGATCATTTGCTGGGTAGCACATAAATTTATGTGACTGATCCAATGTAAAATGTTGCATCAAATTACAAGTAATTGACAGATGTAGAAAACCACTTTAACCAATTGAAATGAAAAATAAGAATCTTGAGTTTAGGAAGAAAAAAAAAATTATCAGAAGTTAAATGGCACATAAACATCATAAATATATGAAAATTGATAAAAGTTGAAGCATCTGACTTCCTAAATCCTACCTAAGAGGCTCTAAGACTTGTCCGCAATGCCAACTTTTCCCCAAAGTGTTTACATTTTTAACTTCTAACATATATATGTAACATGCCATGTATATTATTGCTTTAACGTGCATTTATTTATTTATTTTGGAAAGGTCAATTTCAAATGTGTAATATATATATATATATATATATATATATATATAAAAGTAAGATATACAAGCCTATAAAATGGGAAATGGCTCAAAGACAAAGATATAGTAGTATGGAGAAGACAATTATTTCAATCACTGATAGAATCGGAAGCGCCCCCCTTGTTTTAAAGAGAGGACGGGTTACTCACATTTTATTTGATGGTTAGAGACGAATTGAAAGCTAAACTGTGGTAATTCTAAAGATTTTTAGGAGGAAAAATAAGAATGTCTCCTACGTTATCCATAATATGTGAAAGTATCCAATAGTGGTAATTCTAAAGATTTTTCGGAGGAAAAATAAAAATGTCTCCTACATATTCATAATATGTGGAAGTATTGAACTTAATTTCATAGTCATTGAGTCTGAATGCTATGTGAAGAACATAAGTCAGATGACGAACGGAAAGACCTAAAATGTGAAAGATCATAACATGAGTGATTTGGTAGATTTGGATTCTTATATATCCACCCGTGTGATACTTCTACGAGATATATATATATATATATATATAGATAACAACATGACCCAATGTTCAGCCCAACCCAAGCAAGAAACCTATAAGGTGACTTCAATTACATGAACTATAGTCAGTAACAAAACTGTACAATTCAGGGACATTCAGCAGATGCCACAAAAGACGAACAGGGAAGTTCCTGGCACCATGTTCGGCCCGGAGGTCTCGGAGGCTGCACCAAGTTCAGTCCAGAGAGGTCTCAGAGGCGGTCTGATGACAGAATCTGTGATTGGTTGATTTGGCACACAAATGAATCGATGCCATTTCAGACCATGATGAGGGCAATATATAGAATCCACAATGTGTTTGAATAAATGACCAAACGAGACGAACGAAGGAGTACTGGAAGAAAAGATGGTCGTGTGGTTCCGGCATATCAGAGCAGGGTTAACACAGGTTAGGTGATCTTCTATGAGTTCATTGGTTTCCTATCAAGAGTGGATAATTGAATATACATAATTGCCTATAAAGATATAAACATAGTGTTAAGAACTTGACATCAAAGTCCTTAATTTCGGCTTAATTCTCTACTTTGATGACTCACTTGTTTTCTTGGGGCTATCTGATTAGGTGCAAGCAGCTAAATAAACTTGCTTTTGAACAATCAAATGCTAGCAAAACTTAATTTTGTGTGATTCTGAAATTAATAAGAAAGTGACATTGATTCATAGCCATGGCTGATCCTTCACCATTTCACAAGTGCATTTAACATTGGTAGTTAATGGTACAGTACACCATAGTACGCATTAGGGCCTCTGAAGGACAAACATATGAGACAGAAATAACAAAAAACCTATTGATATGACAATAAATTTGACAAAGACTTTAAGAGCGGAGAGAGTTTATCTTATAGGCGTAGTCTTTGTTGGACACTACCCGTTAAGAGTTGCACAAACATTTTATAGATATTGTCTTTGGAAACATTCTTAATCACTCCAACAAGCTGTTATTAAATTTTGCGACATAAGCTAAAATATACAAGGATCAAACATTTCCTCATTTTAGAATTGAATACAAGGACAAATCCAAGGTAGTCAAGCTCAAGCTTTCTTTCTTAATCATCACACAAGAGTTCTTATTAAAAAGATAAAATAAAACCCTGAAGCCATAAAACATAATTACCACTACAATTTAGACATTAACAACATAACATAGACTAATTAAAATCAATGGGATCCCAATAATCAAGTTGTTGTTCAATCGTCACTGAAATCTATAATTCCTAATCCAAATTGGCTCAAGTAGTCATCACCTCATTTTCTTTCACTTCTTGGACTGAAGCTTTCTTCTCTTTCACTTCTTCAGTAGACTCTTTCTCTTTCTCTTCTCTCTCTTTCTGTTCCTTCTCAACCTTTAGTCTCTCTTCTTCCTCAGCTTTCAACCTTGCTTCCTCCTTTGCCTTCTCCAAAGCCTCAATCAAATTCTTCAGGCAAGTTTCAGCATCATCCTCAGAAGACTTGGGCATCAAATTCTCAGCAACGTCAGCCGGAGTAATATTGGTCTCCTCCAACAAATTTCCAATAGTTGCAAACAAATGGTGTGATTCGAGATCCAAGTAGTTCTTTGCAAGCAGTTTGAATGCTTCAAAGCAACAATAGGACAATTCAATGTGCTTGTCCATGCGTCCTCTCCTAATGAGAGCAGGATCAAGTTTTTCGATGAAATTAGTAGTAAACACAATGATTCTCTCACTACCACAAGCTGACCAAAGCCCATCAATGAAATTCAATAGCCCAGACAAAGTCACTTTACTATCCTTCAGCTTCTCATCTTCAACACCTTTCGCCTTTTCCTTAATTGGATCTTTTTCTTTGTCCTCATCATCCTCTTTCTCCTTCTTCTTCTTCCTCTGGCCGGTTAGATCAAGTGAACAATCAATGTCCTCAATCACTATGATTGACTTCCCCGTTGTATCGATCAGTAGCTTTCTCAGCTCCGTGTTGTCCTTCACCGAGGTCAACTCAAGATCGTAAATATCATACTCCAAAAGGTTAGCCATGTGTCACGGGCTTAGAGTTTCAGTACCACTCTAGCTGCTCCCGTGCGGCACCAAGACGTTGCTTTCACTCTCGCAAGTACTTGGTCAGCCTAACTCCCGTGCACACCTTAGCCAACACACTCCCCTCGTGCGCTTACTAGTGTTGTAGTTGCCCTCGCCCTCTCCTCACCTGGCTTGCACACTCACACACACTAAGGCACTTAAGTTGGCAAGGAAAGAACACTTCTATTACTTCAAAGAATGCTTTGTACAAGGCTAGCACTCAAGCTGTAACACCCCCACATTTTCCACGCATAAGTTGATCAGGCTTATACACGAAAAACGAGGGATATCAAAAACAATTGGCAATATACAAGCATGGAATACAAAATGATGATAATAAAAGAATTTAGACCGGAAAGGAACACTAAATAATACAACATCCATCCATCCTTTATTTAATACAGTACTTCATTACAACTTGGAAATTCTACGTCAGGGATCCTTAAATATAACCCTGAGAGTTCAACGTCAAAAGTAAATAAAAACTGAAACTGAAATACTACATAAAACTTCTACCCTGCACTGGATCGTAGGAGTAGATGAGTTCGGATGATGGTCCCACACTGCTAACCTCAGCCTTGAAACGGATACTGACCGTATCCTGAAATAACAACAATGGTGGGTCAACCCCACGAGCAAGTCCTCTCTACTATGACCCAAATCAGAGAATCAAATAAATTAATCATTATGAATCGGATGAGTACTATATCTGTATACATCCTACGGGAACTATCCGATGTATAACATGACCTCAACCAGAATAGACGGTGATCACTTAGACTCACACTAGGTGGTTAAGTGTCGCCTTTCCCTACCCGGGAAATCAGCTATTATACATGGTGCACGGTACTGACAACACAGACTATAACGAACTACACAGTGATAACACCTCGCAAAGTACTGATGAATATACTGAGCATATAAATTAGGCAACACATGCCAACAATATTAATAAATATACCGAGTATGTCATTTAGGCAACACATGCCAATAATATTAAACCACATACCCCGACAGCCACACATCTGTCTATCGCAACGAATGCATAAGGTATAAATGAGTCTAAACTTATTAGTCAGCTCACATGGTTCTATATGGCAACACATCCATATAATATAAATGCGACATAATAAACAGTCCATTTATTCCCTGAAATGCACACAGCATAATAATCATGGTTTATATATCAATTAACAGTATAAACATCCTATAAGATATCATGGATAATTTATCTGACTAAAACCATGGCCTTATTTCATTTAACAGTAATGTTTGATACCATTAAATACGATAATAACACTATTTATATTTAACAATGTCGTTAAATAAATCACATTAGTATCTGTACTGTGAACGAGCCAATAAATGCTTAGAAAAGATTAATCGGCCATAAGAATAAGTAACGGGTATTAAAATAATAATTTCGTGGCCCGTTAAACCCGTAATTACCAACACAGTACCTAAAAATCCAAGTTTAAGGTTCTGGAATTTACAAAACAGGCCCTAGGGGTATTCTGGTAATTTCCAGCAGCTGTAGGGACCCCACACGCGCCCTCACGCGCCTCCCAGAGCCTCCCCACGCGCAGCCCAACCTTCCCCACTCTCCCACGCGCCTCCACGCGCGTCTGGCATCAGCCACGCGCTCCCACGCGCGCGCACGCGCTGCCACGCGCGCACTAAGGGTGCCTTGCTGACGTGTCACTTCCTGGTTGGTTGGCTGCATCCGGATTCCGTACTCGCGTCACACCGGATCATCTCACCCTATCTTCCCTCCATCCAACGCCCACAGATCCGGGTGTACCGCGGTATCATGGACCGCGATGCACCGGATCAATCAGACTCCACTAATGGCCAGGATGCGCGCGTACACCCTCCTATGGTGCGCCGCGTTGCACCGGATCACTCCGGTCGTCTCCCCCACTGCCGGCGACCGGAAAACTCGCCGGAAGGTCGCCGGAAATTGCAGAAAATGCCCGGAAAAATCTAGAAAATTCTAGAAAAATCCCTAAAGTCTTATTTAATTATTTTTAGCCATTATTAATTTCATAGGACATTAAATAAATATATACCATCCTATATAATTAAAATTCCATTAATTTAATAAAATAAAATTAATAATTTATTAACCTCCTAACCTTGGCTCTATGCATAAAAATAGGCTAAACAATTAATTTATTAATTCAAAGGGGAAAAGTAGATAATAACTTGCCTTTTTGGATTTAAAATAAATCCGCCGGTCTGCGCGTAGTCGGGTAAAATTGCCTACACCGGTCCAAGCTTCTTTCTCTTTCTCTTTTCCTTTCACTCTTATAAAATAGCTCTCTAGAATTTATACTTTGCTTCTAACTCCCTTTATTTTTTTCTAAGGCAAGCTAGTTAATTTATACACAAAATATATAATATAAATATTACAAATATCTAATTTATAATAACTTCTCACCCATTTCTCATATTCCTACCTATATGGCTTTAATTCCAACCATAACCATTGATGCAATCCTATCCTAATCTCTAATTTCATCATGACTTTGGTTTAATACTATTATTATTATTATAAATATTATTATTATTATTACTAATATTATTATTAATAAACTTTTATAATAATTATTATTATTATTATATTATTATTATTATTATTATTATTAAACTAATATAATTATTATTATTACAAAATAATACATTATATCATCATAATACTATATAACACAAATATAATACTTTAATTAACTAATAATGATTAATATAAGCATAACCAACAAATAAAATTATTATTAATAATACATGCATAATTAAATGAATAAATTTACTATTTTAACATACACAATCACTTTACATGCACAATTAAATGAACATAATATAATAATGTAGTATGCACAAATAAATAAAATTAATTAACCTAACACAAAATTAATTTAAATACATTCTTTAAAATTACGGGGTATTACATTCTCCCCCCCTAATAAAGGAATTTCGTCCCCGAAATTCACTACATACCTGTATTAAAAAGTCCTGGATACTTGGCACGGATAATATCTTCCCGTTCCCAAGTAGACTCTGTAGCATTATGATGACTCCACTGTACACGTACTAATGGAATAGTCTTCGTGCGCAGTATCTGATTCCTACGATCGAGAATACAGTAAGGTTGTTCCAAATAGGTTGCATCGGGTTGCAACTCAATCTCACCCACATCAATGTGTTGGTATCGATCTTCATCCCGTAGAAATTTTCGCAGCATAGATACATGAAAAACATTATGTACCCTATGAAGATTATCTGGTAGAGCCAGACGATAAGCTACTGCCCCAATCCGATCAGTAATCATAAAAGGACCCACAAAACGAGGCGATAACTTACCCTTTGACCCAAACCGCATTACTCCCTTCATAGGAGAAACCTTAAGCAAAACCTGATCACCAACCTTAAACTCCAAAGCACGAGTTCGACGGTCAGCATAACTTTTCTGTCTGCTTTGAGCTGTAAGCATCCGATCCCTAATAATAACGATCTTTTCTGACGTGTCCTTAATAAATTCAGGACCCAAAAAGCTGTTCTCACCAACTCCAAGCCAACAGACAGGAGACCTACACGGTCTGCCGTACAAAGCCTCAAATGGTGCCATACCAATAGTTTTCTGATAACTATTGTTATAAGCAAACTCTGAAAGTGGCAAATATTCCTCCCAATTGCCCTTAAAATCAAGAACACATGCCCGCAACATGTCTTCTAAAATCTGATTAACTCGCTCAGTCTGTCCATCTGTTTGAGGATGATAAGCAGTGCTAAGATATAGTTCTGTACCCAAAGCCTGCTGAAAGCTCCTCCAAAATCCTGATACAAACTTCGGATCTCTATCTGATACGATGGACAATGGTACACCATGAAGTTTCACCATTTCTGCAATATACAGCTTAGCATACTGTTCTGACGTAAAGTTTGAATGAACAGGCAGAAAGTGAGCGGACTTGGTCAATCTATCAACAATGACCCAAATAGAGTTGTGATTATGCTGTGAAGTAGGTAATCCCTCTATAAAGTCCATAGAAATACTTTCCCATTTCCACTCTGGTATGGGAAGTGGCTGTAACGATCCTGGCGGTCTCTGATGATCAATCTTAATCATCTGACAGGTGCTACATTTAGAGACAAAGATAGCTATATCTCTTTTCATGCCAGCCCACCAAAACTGGCGTTTCATGTCCTGATACATCTTGTCTCCCCCTGGATGTACAGAGAACTGAGAAGTGTGTGTCTCTCTCATCACAACATTTCTCAAATTATCAGCTGAAGGCACAATTAAACGTCCCTTGTACCTCAATCCTCCATCAGTCCCTATAGAATAAAAAGGAACATCTCCGGAGGCTAACTCCGAAACCCGATCAATACACTGTTGATCTGAGAGTTGCGCTTGAATGACCTGATGAATGATAGAAGGAGTTACTACCACACATGCCATAAAAGCGTCTGCTAACTCATCAACAGTCTTCAAAGCATCCCACTCTGTTGTAAACAAAGCTGAAAGGCTGACATAGGGTCGGCGGCTGAGTGCGTCTGCTACAACATTCGCCTTCCCTGGATGATACTGAATAGAGAAATGATAGTCTTTCACGAACTCCAACCATCTGCGCTGTCTCATATTCAGTTCCCTCTGTGTGAATAAATACTGTAGACTCTTATGATCGCTAAACAATCGAAAAGTCTCCCCCAAAAGATAATGTCTCCAAATACGCAAGGCAAAAACCACTGCTGCGAGTTCTAGATCGTGAGTCGGGTAATTAAGCTCATGAGGCTTAAGCTTCCTAGACCCATAAGAAACTGGTCGCTCTTCTTGCATCAACACATAACCCAAACCCTTCAGAGAAGCGTCGGTAAATACTAAATACTCAATTCCACTCTGAGGTGTGGCTAAGACAGGTGCAGAAGTTAACTTGCTCTTCAATTCAGCAAAAGCAGTCTGACAAGAATCATCCCATACAAATGGTACATTCTTCTTAGTCAGATGAGTAAGTGGACCCGCAATTTTGGAAAATCCCTGGATGAACCGGCGATAATACCCCGCTAATCCCAGAAAACTGCGAATCTCTGTCGGTGAGGTAGGCTGTCCCCACTCCATAACGGCCGCAACCTTGGCTGGATCTACTGCTAACCCTTCTTCTGACACTACATGTCCCAGAAATTTGACCTCTTTCTGCCAAAATTCACACTTCTCAAACTTCGCAAACAACTGATGTTCTCGAAGTGTCTGCAATACTGTGCGTAAATGTCTGGCATGGTCCTTCTCCGACTTGGAGTAAACCAGAATATCATCAATGAAAACAATGACAAACTGATCTAAGTATTCTCTGAATACTCTATTCATCAAGTCCATAAAGACAGCTGGAGCGTTCGTTAAACCGAAAGGCATAACACGAAACTCATAAGATCCGTACCTCGTGAGAAATGCTGTCTTTGGAACATCTTGTTCTCTGACTCGTAGCTGATGATAACCAGACCTCAAATCGATCTTTGAGAAGTAAGTAGCTCCCTTCAACTGATCAAACAGGTCATCAATTCTGGGCAACGGGTACTTGTTGCGAATAGTGACCTTGTTCAGTTCTCTGTAATCAATACAAAGACGAAGAGATCCATCCTTCTTCTTTACAAACAGTACTGGTGCTCCCCATGGTGAAGTACTCCTGCGAATAAATCCCTGGCTGAGCAACTGTTGAATTTGATCTTTCAACTCTCGCATCTCCACTGGTGCCATTCGGTACGGCGCCTTAGCAATAGGCGTAGTGCCTGGAGCTAAATCAATAACGAAATCTATCTCTCGACTCGGTGGCAAGCCTGGAATTTCCTGGAATACATCCTGGAATTCCTGTACTACCGGGATGCTGTCAAGAGATACCGCAGTCGCTTCCTGTGAGTCCTCCTCAAGAACGAATAAATAAGTGCTAGGCCCTCTATCAGGTTGTGGTACAACAAGAAGATACATCTCCTGTCCTGGTATAGAAAATCCAATAGACTTTTCGTAACAGTTAACCTGAGCATGGTACTGAGATAACCAGTCCATCCCAAGTATAACATCATACGAATGCATATCTAACACTAACAAATTTGCAAGAAATCGAAGTCGGCCCATATCTATAAGGATATCACCGCTATACTCTCGTAAAATTGCGCCAACTCCCAATGGTGTATAAATATTAAGAGGTTGGTCACATAACTGAGTCGTCATACCAGATAAGATAACAAAAGATCTAGACACAAAAGAATGTGATGCACCAGTGTCAAACAGTATACGAGCAGTTCTACCATGTATAGAAAACATACCCTCAATAGCCTGAGGAGCCTGCGCATTATGTGACATGAAGTTATAAACTCTGCCATTATGCAACTGCTGTGGAGGTTGTCCCGGAGGAAATGGTGGTGCTGGAAGTGCCGGAAAATTCTGAACTTGCCCACGTGGCATCGGTGGGGCCGGTAGAGGTAATGGCTGATTAGGTCTCGGCTGCCCATACTGTCCCTGCTTAGCTTTGGGACACATCTTGGCCGGATGCCCAATCTCTCTACAGTGATAACAACGTCCCGTAAAAGGACCTGCCTGCCTCCTCTGTTGACTTCCCGACCACTGTTCCTGTCCGGTCTGAGGTATCCCACCTTGTCTACCCTGATTAGGGACTCCATCCCTCTGCACATCTAGGTTTCCTTTGTTTTTCTTCCAAGGTGGATGTCCTTGAAATCTGCCCCGATCATTGGACTTGGCACCACTGCTGCTTCCTTTCTCCACTGTCTGGTAGTCTCGGTTAGTCCGCTTATCTCCCTTGGACTTCCGGTAATCACTCCTCATCTGGCAGTGCTGTAAGGCGGCATTAACCACCTGGATATAAGTAGTATATGCCGGACTACCTAAGATCACCACTTTAATCGGCCATATTAACCCCTTCACAAAGCGGTCTCTCTTCTTTTCTTCCGTATTGACCTCCTCTGGTGCAAATAATGACAAATTTATGAACTTCTGTTCATACTCAGCCACAGTCATCTCTTCCTGTTGCAGATCCAGAAATTCGGTCTTCATCGCTGATCTTACTGACATAGGAAAATACTTGTCGTCAAAGCGAGTCTGAAATTCAGCATACGTCAATCTGGTCCTCTCATCGACAGTAGTAATAGACTCCCACCACTGCAATGCATTGCCTATCAGCATAAACGTAGCCAGCATCTGTTTCTGCACTTCGGTACAGATTACCATCCGAAGATGACGCTCGCTCTCCTGTTTCCACTGATATGCTAACAGGACATCTGTGGACCCCGCAAATGTCGGTGGATTTCCCCGGATGAACGAGTGACGAACTTTGTCCCATGACATTGGCTGTGCCACTGGTTCAGGAACAGGTACTATCGGAGGAGGTTGCTGGTTTCGTAGAGCAGATGCTACTCCTGCTGCTACAGCTCGTGCAATGATATCAGCAACTTGAGGAGAAAATTCCTGATTCTCATTTTGAGTTGGGGAAATACTGCGATGACGGTTCGCATTCCTTGTCCCACGCCGAGACATCCTTCTTTTAAATTCAGAAAAATCTAACGTCAGTACATTATAATGGACCGACTAAAAGAATACAAAGAACCCTAATACTTAGGCTCTAATTATCAGAATACACAACGCGGAAGTATAGTAATCACAGATCCCTAAGACACTCGAACCTGGAATGCTCTGATACCAACTGTAACACCCCCACATTTTCCACGCATAAGTTGATCAGGCTTATACACGAAAAACGAGGGATATCAAAAACAATTGGCAATATACAAGCATGGAATACAAAATGATGATAATAAAAGAATTTAGACCGGAAAGGAACACTAAATAATACAACATCCATCCATCCTTTATTTAATACAGTACTTCATTACAACTTGGAAATTCTACGTCAGGGATCCTTAAATATAACCCTGAGAGTTCAACGTCAAAAGTAAATAAAAACTGAAACTGAAATACTACATAAAACTTCTACCCTGCACTGGATCGTAGGAGTAGATGAGTTCGGATGATGGTCCCACACTGCTAACCTCAGCCTTGAAACGGATACTGACCGTATCCTGAAATAACAACAATGGTGGGTCAACCCCACGAGCAAGTCCTCTCTACTATGACCCAAATCAGAGAATCAAATAAATTAATCATTATGAATCGGATGAGTACTATATCTGTATACATCCTACGGGAACTATCCGATGTATAACATGACCTCAACCAGAATAGACGGTGATCACTTAGACTCACACTAGGTGGTTAAGTGTCGCCTTTCCCTACCCGGGAAATCAGCTATTATACATGGTGCACGGTACTGACAACACAGACTATAACGAACTACACAGTGATAACACCTCGCAAAGTACTGATGAATATACTGAGCATATAAATTAGGCAACACATGCCAACAATATTAATAAATATACCGAGTATGTCATTTAGGCAACACATGCCAATAATATTAAACCACATACCCCGACAGCCACACATCTGTCTATCGCAACGAATGCATAAGGTATAAATGAGTCTAAACTTATTAGTCAGCTCACATGGTTCTATATGGCAACACATCCATATAATATAAATGCGACATAATAAACAGTCCATTTATTCCCTGAAATGCACACAGCATAATAATCATGGTTTATATATCAATTAACAGTATAAACATCCTATAAGATATCATGGATAATTTATCTGACTAAAACCATGGCCTTATTTCATTTAACAGTAATGTTTGATACCATTAAATACGATAATAACACTATTTATATTTAACAATGTCGTTAAATAAATCACATTAGTATCTGTACTGTGAACGAGCCAATAAATGCTTAGAAAAGATTAATCGGCCATAAGAATAAGTAACGGGTATTAAAATAATAATTTCGTGGCCCGTTAAACCCGTAATTACCAACACAGTACCTAAAAATCCAAGTTTAAGGTTCTGGAATTTACAAAACAGGCCCTAGGGGTATTCTGGTAATTTCCAGCAGCTGTAGGGACCCCACACGCGCCCTCACGCGCCTCCCAGAGCCTCCCCACGCGCAGCCCAACCTTCCCCACTCTCCCACGCGCCTCCACGCGCGTCTGGCATCAGCCACGCGCTCCCACGCGCGCGCACGCGCTGCCACGCGCGCACTAAGGGTGCCTTGCTGACGTGTCACTTCCTGGTTGGTTGGCTGCATCCGGATTCCGTACTCGCGTCACACCGGATCATCTCACCCTATCTTCCCTCCATCCAACGCCCACAGATCCGGGTGTACCGCGGTATCATGGACCGCGATGCACCGGATCAATCAGACTCCACTAATGGCCAGGATGCGCGCGTACACCCTCCTATGGTGCGCCGCGTTGCACCGGATCACTCCGGTCGTCTCCCCCACTGCCGGCGACCGGAAAACTCGCCGGAAGGTCGCCGGAAATTGCAGAAAATGCCCGGAAAAATCTAGAAAATTCTAGAAAAATCCCTAAAGTCTTATTTAATTATTTTTAGCCATTATTAATTTCATAGGACATTAAATAAATATATACCATCCTATATAATTAAAATTCCATTAATTTAATAAAATAAAATTAATAATTTATTAACCTCCTAACCTTGGCTCTATGCATAAAAATAGGCTAAACAATTAATTTATTAATTCAAAGGGGAAAAGTAGATAATAACTTGCCTTTTTGGATTTAAAATAAATCCGCCGGTCTGCGCGTAGTCGGGTAAAATTGCCTACACCGGTCCAAGCTTCTTTCTCTTTCTCTTTTCCTTTCACTCTTATAAAATAGCTCTCTAGAATTTATACTTTGCTTCTAACTCCCTTTATTTTTTTCTAAGGCAAGCTAGTTAATTTATACACAAAATATATAATATAAATATTACAAATATCTAATTTATAATAACTTCTCACCCATTTCTCATATTCCTACCTATATGGCTTTAATTCCAACCATAACCATTGATGCAATCCTATCCTAATCTCTAATTTCATCATGACTTTGGTTTAATACTATTATTATTATTATAAATATTATTATTATTATTACTAATATTATTATTAATAAACTTTTATAATAATTATTATTATTATTATATTATTATTATTATTATTATTATTAAACTAATATAATTATTATTATTACAAAATAATACATTATATCATCATAATACTATATAACACAAATATAATACTTTAATTAACTAATAATGATTAATATAAGCATAACCAACAAATAAAATTATTATTAATAATACATGCATAATTAAATGAATAAATTTACTATTTTAACATACACAATCACTTTACATGCACAATTAAATGAACATAATATAATAATGTAGTATGCACAAATAAATAAAATTAATTAACCTAACACAAAATTAATTTAAATACATTCTTTAAAATTACGGGGTATTACACAAGCTCTCTACAAGGCTCTCAAGACTCACTCTAGGACTTGTTGTCCACAAATTAAAGTCCTACCTCTATTTATAGGCATCCCCATCCCCAATGGACGGCTAGGATACATTTTAACCGATGGTGGAGATCGATTCTCTAGAATCTTCTCCCACCTTCTTCACACTTCCATACTTATTCATAAATATCTACAACATTCTAGAACTCTCCATACTACTCCACACAACTCTGAAGAACTCTAGAACCTTCCACACACTTCTACATATTTCTACACATATCTAGAATCTTCCACACAACTCTAGACTACTCCGGAAGACTCTAGAAACTCCACTTGCCATGCAGTTGCCATGCAGCGTCCTCCTCAGCGTCTGCGTGTCGCCTGCGTGGCACAACCTCCATAGGCGGGGCGTGACATTCTCCTCCACCCATTTCCGTGACGCCCTCGTCACGGTTTCTTCAGCTGACCCAGCCTCTCGCAGGTCATCAGCACTTGCGCATATGTCCTTGGCCCAAACGTACGAGCGCCCTTCGGGAGATGTGAAGTCCTCACGAGCTCCATCGTGTTGACTGCCACCTCTGGACTCTCCTTCCTGCCCACGAGCGGCACCATGCATGCGGCCTTACCTTCCTCGCCTCCAAGTATCATCAACGCACCAAGGCATGGTAGTGGCGCGGCGTTGTTCCTGTCCATGAACTGCAGCCCCAGCACCATGTCGTGGTCGTCCATCTCCGCAACTTGGAAGTCAGCCTTGCCCTTCCATCCTTGCATGCATAGTTCCACCTCCTTGCACACTCTACTCACGCGTGCCTCCTCGGAGTTGACGGCCTTGATCCAGCCCTCCGTCTTGCGCATCTCCAAGCCAAGTCGTTGCGCCTCCTCCGGGGTAATGAAGTTGTGTGTAGCACCCGTGTCTACCAACGCTTGCACGGCTTTGCCACCAACCTGCGCATCCACGTAGCGCACCCCAGCTACCTTCTTTGCCTTGCCCTTCTTCTTGGTGTCATGCGCCATGCTACTCAGCATCTGCATAGCCCCCATGCACCTATCTTCATCGCTGCCCGCATCGTCCACCCTGCCCTTGCCCTTATCCTTCACAAGTGCGCTCATGGTCTTCTTGTTGGGGCAGTGTCGCAATATGTGCGGCCCTTCGCACAAGTAGCACTTCGGCTCCCACTTGCCCTTATCGCGGCGCTCCCCTTTGCCACTAGCCTTAGACCTCTCTCCATGGTCCTTACCTTTATCATGGCGTGGGCGTCTCTCCTCATCGCTGTGCTCATCATCGCTAGACTTGGGCGAGCCCCGTTTCTTGAAGCGCCGGTCTTCCCCACCTTTGCCGTGGTCCCTCTTGGGAGACGTGGCCCTCTTGTCATCGCGCCTAAAGTCTTCGAGGCGCTCCGCTATAGCCATTGCGGATGCCAAGTCTCTAGGCTCCCTCCTCCTTAGCTCCGTGGCCACCCAAGACTGCAGCCAATCAATGAACAAGCACACACGTTGCCGCTCCGGCATCTCTGGGATCTCCAGCATCAAATTGGAGTACTCCTTCACATACTCCCTTATGCTGCCCTTCTGCTTCAAGCGCCTTAGGTTGATCATGGCCAGGTCCTCAACGCACTCAGGGTAGAACTGCCTCTTGAGCTGCCTCTTGAACTCCTCCCATGTGTCAACTGCTCTTGCGCCTCTACCAGTGAAGCGCTGCCTCCACCATAGAGCGGCGGTGTCTGTGAGGTACATAGTGCCTGTCTGCACCTTCTCCTCATCATCCTCGATCTCCATGCACTCGAAGTACCGCTCCATGTGCCAAAAGAAGTTGTCAATCTGGCGCGCATTCCTTGCCCCATCGTACTCCTTGGGCTCCGGCGCCTTCTTCTTCCTTGGCTTCACCACGACCTCGCGCGCCTGGGAGAACTCCTTCTTGCACTCGGCAATCTCCACGCGCAAGTCGTCTACCAAATCATGCAAGTCCCTTTCTTTCTCTTGCGCCTTGTTGGCGATGCCATCAATCAGCTCGTAGAGCTCCGCCATCCTTCTCTCGAGCCTATTAAACTTGGTCTCCGTGTAGACCAAATGTGTGGCAAGCTTCTCCTCCAAGCTCTGCTCTAAGATGTGGACTTGGTGGTCTCCTCCGCTAGCCATGTCTACTCCAACAAAGCTCCCTTGACGAACCTGCTCTGATACCAACTGTCACGGGCTTAGAGTTTCAGTACCACTCTAGCTGCTCCCGTGCGGCACCAAGACGTTGCTTTCACTCTCGCAAGTACTTGGTCAGCCTAACTCCCGTGCACACCTTAGCCAACACACTCCCCTCGTGCGCTTACTAGTGTTGTAGTTGCCCTCGCCCTCTCCTCACCTGGCTTGCACACTCACACACACTAAGGCACTTAAGTTGGCAAGGAAAGAACACTTCTATTACTTCAAAGAATGCTTTGTACAAGGCTAGCACTCAAGCTCTCTACAAGGCTCTCAAGACTCACTCTAGGACTTGTTGTCCACAAATTAAAGTCCTACCTCTATTTATAGGCATCCCCATCCCCAATGGACGGCTAGGATACATTTTAACCGATGGTGGAGATCGATTCTCTAGAATCTTCTCCCACCTTCTTCACACTTCCATACTTATTCATAAATATCTACAACATTCTAGAACTCTCCATACTACTCCACACAACTCTGAAGAACTCTAGAACCTTCCACACACTTCTACATATTTCTACACATATCTAGAATCTTCCACACAACTCTAGACTACTCCGGAAGACTCTAGAAACTCCACTTGCCATGCAGTTGCCATGCAGCGTCCTCCTCAGCGTCTGCGTGTCGCCTGCGTGGCACAACCTCCATAGGCGGGGCGTGACACATGGCTGCAATCATAGTCGATTTACCTGTCCCGGGAGGACCATACAAAAGATACCCTCTTTTCCATGCCTTCCCAATTTTCTTGTAGTAGTCTTTGGCCTTGGTAAATGTAATGAGATCATTCATGATTTGTTTCTTCTTGTTGGGCTCGAGTGCTAGTGTGTCAAACGTTGCAGGGTGCTCGAAATTGACATGAGTCCACATAGTCCTCCTGTACCCGACCCAACTCTCAGTCTTGTTGTTGGTGTAGAGCTTGCGTTGTCGCTTCTCCACTGCAATAGCCTTCCCCTTAGCCAAAACATGACTCAAGTAAGTGTCAGTGATGATTTCGCGATACCTCTTGTGGAAGGTGAGCTTGTAATACCTCTTTTCATCCTCGCGAGGATAAAAGGAGATTGGTTGTGTTAATGGGCTGATTTTGTTCGATCTCCACCAGAGTTTGATGCCTTTGAATTCATCAGTGACCTCTTCATTGTCATCCATACTGAGAACTAGAGATTCACTATCTTTCATGGCATCTGCTTTGAGTCTTTTGGCGCTAGAAGAGGAATTTGCGCTTAGATAGGTTTGAATGGAAGTGTAGACTTTGCTACGCTGAAAGCCATCACCGGAATACTCATGGAAAGTGATATGGATATAAGGGTACACAAAAGTGACCAGTTTTTGGGTGTAGTTTTGGAAATAGGATCGGAATTCATGGGGGACGTATTGGGGAAACATAGCCCAAATGAACATTGCCCCAGCTACCATGGACCCTAGTTGAGTCCACATCTCTCCATTCATCATCATTTCTCTCGTCTTTCACAAAGCTCAACTACTGATTTGTTGGGTGTGTTTTGGTGTAGAATTGTGTTGCAGAGTAAAGCCACTTATATAGACAAGAAAATTAAAGGAATGAGCTTGTTTTTCTTGCTAACCTAGATTGTGTTATGTCATCGTACACGCGTAAACCGTAGTGCTCTTGCCCTATCAGTTCCAAAAGTGTTGCTATCGGCAAACGTGGACTCAATTTCTACCGCGTTTCCAGTTGCATTAAGTTGAAGCACATGCTAATTTTTTCTGTGAAGGAAATGGATGGGAACCATGCCTCTGAGAAAAGTCTGTGGTGCAGTGGGAATGCTTTCATGGGCTTGGTTCAATGCCGATCTTAGTTAACTTCAGATTTTTCTCCTCCACAAAATAGATGTGGCAGCATTAACCTGGAGGAATTAATTGGCGGGTGGATTAATTTTGACCTTGACTATTGCTACGTACTCATGTCGTCCCGTTGCCAACGAAATCACAGTGACCATCTATTATCAACTCTTGTTTTTGCGAGTACCGTTTACTTAGAGTTTACTTCAAAGGAAGAACTTAATAGAACGCTCGTCTCTCATATTTTGGAGTTCGATCAATAATTTGAATTTTTTAAAATAATCCATAGGAATTTTTTTTTTTTTTTTTTTTTTTTTTTTTATAGTATTTATTCGGTATACATAAAATGAAAAAAATTATATGTAATCGGTGATGGATCGTATTTAAGGACATGCCTGAGCATTAAAAAAAATTTAAAAAAAAAATCTATTTTCGCCTTGACTCTAGTTCCTAAAGAAATTGGGTACGTGATCAGCATTGAATTTTGACAACAACAATACACATCACAAAAAAAGACAAAAGTGAAAAGGACAACATCAACCTTAATAGATATTTAATATTTTAATGTTGGTATAATTTACGTAAAAATTTTCTTAATGCTGGCGTAAAAAACGTGAACAAGAGTGAAAGAAAGAAGGGAAAAAAATATTTACTCATAAAATTTTTGGACCTAATATTAAATTTTTATATTAGTTAGGATTTATTGTAAAACATTGTAAAACGTGAATGAGAGTAGAAAAAGAAAGGGAAAAAAAAGTCATATAAGGATGTAAATTTTTGAGGGTTAATATTAAATTTTTGTATCAATGGGAGTTCAACGAAAGAGGAAGGAGAGAGAAAAGAGAGAAAAATAAAAATTTATTTTAGGATATAAATATTTTAGGCATAATATAAAATTGGAATGAACAAGGAGAGAGAGAAAAGAGAAAAAAGAAATTATTTCAGGATATCAATATTTGAAGCCTAATATAAAATCGACGCGAGTGGAAAGAAAAAAAAAAAATATATATATATATATATATATTTAGGATATAAATTTTTGAGGTCTAATATAAAAATTTTATATTTATTGGAATATAACAATATTAGAAAATAATTATAGTATAACTTAATATAAGAAAATTTTGGGACTTTTTTATTGGTTAGGGCCTTAGGCGATTGCTTAAGTCGCCTAAGGCTTGAACCGGTCCTTGGACGGTGGGTCTCATTCTCATGAAAATAATATTTATTAATTTCCATTAGTTAGGAATTAAACTTTTATATTGTTGTTGGGTGTAATACCCCGATAATTTTAAAAGATTTATTAATTAGGATTAATTATTTTATTTTATTTTTCAATGATTTATTTTATTTTATTGAGTGCTAGATTAATTATCTTATTTTAATTAAGTTATATTTCATGATTATGTATGATGATTGATTGTTTGTGTGGTTGATTATTGATTGAATTATTGGTGTGTTGATTTTATTGGTATTATATGACTTAGTTGTAAATTCTTGTTTGTTTATGTGCTTCATGTAATTAGTTATTTTAATTTCTGTATTTAATTAATTATCTTATTTATTTAAATTAATTGGATTGGGCTTAAGGAAAGTTGGACCAAAAGATGTGGTCTTGGGCTTGTATGAAACCTTATTGGGTTAATTAATGAAGGTCCGTGGTTATTTAATTATTTAAATGATCACTTTTGTATCAATTATATTTATATATATATATAATTATATATAAATATAATTCATTAATAATTGTTATGGAAAGATATATATATAGATATATATTTATTGATATTTATAAGTATATATGATTTAATTAACTAATGAGTTAATTATGGAAGGAATATATATTTATATATATATATATATATATGTTTATAGATATAAATTATTTAAAGATTATTATTTTAATTCATAATACTAGTTGGAATAGGATTTGGAATTTAAGGTGTATAAAAATACACATAAGGCTTTAGGGTTAAAGGTTTTACACGTTAGAAAAATAAAACAGACAGAGAGAGAGGAAGAAGAAGGGCTGACAAGGAGGAGGTCGAATCTGAAAAGGAGGACGTCGAAATTGGAAGAGATAATTAAAGCTTAAAGCGTCGGTTTCGTTTCGAAACCTTCAGGCGAGTTTTCTCTAACTTTCCTCTTAGAACTCATAAGGATTTCACCTTGAGTATCAAGGCTTTAATTAAATTTATTTGTTTAAAAATTATGGTTAGATCGGAATAATTAAAAAATATAAACTATTATATTTGATTTTTAGATTATTGGATTTTAATTGATATATATAGGTGTTATGTATATTTTAAAATCAATCTATAGGTGGATTTGTGACCCAAGAGAGTTAATTATGGTTTCTTTATTTTCTAGAATTGTTCTGTAATTTTCTAGAATTTTTCTGATATTTTTAGGAATTTATTAGGATTTATTTTCCTATTATTTGTTAGGAAAATAATTATATATATATATATATATATATATATATATATATATATATACTAGGTAACTGGCGCATGTGGAGCGGCGGCACAATAAAGAATTGATCCAGTGCGGCGCGGTGTAGGATAATAGGGTGTATACGCCAATTAGGGCCATTAGATTAATTAAACTTATGTGAATTGATATGGTGCATCGCGGCGCATAAAACTTTGGTGCGCATGTGTATCTGGACCATAGAAGTGGTCTGGTCAACTATGGGATATTTGGTGTATTGCAGACCATGAGAAGATGGTGCACTCGCTGATCTGGACCTTAGATCTATTATAGTTAATAGAAAATAATCTAGTGTGAGCGTGTTCATTTGCGCACTCATTTGTGACCATTGGATGCGGCATAAAGGAAGTGATGGATTCAGTGTGGTGAGCTCACGGTAGCTGAAAGAGCTTAGCCAATACCAGCACACAAGGAGGCTTGAATCCAGCGCGTGCAAGTGCATAGTAAGCACGTGGGCGCGCGTGGGAAACTATGTTGGCCTAATTCGACACTAGAAATTAAAACGGTCATAACTTAGTCATTTTAAATCGAAACTGGGTCATTCTTGAGCTCAAATTCAAGGATTTTTCGTCCTCTTTCCAATGGTACCAATTTCATTATCAGATTCTTATCCTAATAAGAGATATTTACGTTTTAGTGAGACGGTGTCGGAAAACTATTTAAACCGGTATGGAGTATTTAAAGGAAACTATTTCTGACATATTTAGTTGTACTAATTTGTGTAAATATAATAAATTAATAATTTGTTATGGAAGGAAGTGTATATATATATATATATATATATAATTATTTATATATGGGTATATATAATTTGTCTATGAGTTGTATGGAAGGATGAATATATATATATATATGTATGTATGTATGTATATTGATTTTAAATAATCAAGGATTATTAAAGAAGGTGTTAAACACATATATACATTAAATAACATATGTGTAGGTATATATATATATAAATCATTTAAGATGATTAATATTATCATTCTTATTTGGCATATCTTAATAGGCTGGTTGTTAAATTAATGATATGCGTATAATATGCATGTGATGGCTATGTATGATTTAGCGTATTGTTAATTTTAAAGTTAATTCATGGTTAAAGTGTGGGCATGGATGAATTGTCAAATGATTAAATATATTACCTAAATATTTGTATGAATAGAATACATATATGGAAAGCATGGATGAATTGCTAATTAAATATATGAATAAATATACCTGTGGAGGCATGGTTGAATTGCCAATGTATAAATATACATACACGGAGGCATGGTTGAATTGCCAATGTATAAATAAATATACTTATGGAGGCATGGTTGATTTGCCAAAGCATAATTACGTTGTTATGTGTTAGATGATTAAAATATCATCTATGGTTGTTGTATGTATGGATTGGATTAGGGTTAGATATTCTTAAATGAGAATAGTTTAGTACTTACTGGTTAGTGTATTATTTTACATTAATAAAATAATATTGGGGAAGACGTGGATGATTTGTCAAAACTTGGATTTTGGATATGTGATTTAAACAATTAAAATCATTATCGGGTTGGGATTAAATAGAGTATTTCTTTTATTATAATTTGTTGTTTAAATGATTAGACAACTGACTAGGATGGGATTAAGGTCAAAGGAGTTTTTATAAAATGAAATGGTAGATTGGTCTAGGTATGAATATTATTTTAATAATTATTTAATAGGTATGGAAATTTAATAAACCTATTAATGGATGTGATTAGTATAGTATATATAATTATATATAGACATGTATATCGTGCTTTATTAAAGTTAAAACTTTATTAGGTTTGGTTTTGATCAGAGATGATCTGCTTATTGGTTTTCAGAGGCCTGGTGGAGTGAACTTGCTCGTAGGGTTTAACCCACGATTTATTTTTCAGGTTATTAGAGGTTCCAGTCTCGAGGTTGAGGATCCGCAGCTGGGAGACTGTCATTCGTCTATTCATCTTGTGTACTTTTAAATAGTATTGGATTATTGGATAATGTTTTAAGGGGTCCTTGAGTTATGGGATTTCCGAATTGTAATTGTTGGAGAATCATTAAGTAATATTTATTTATTAGTTTTCTTCAGCGGTTTATTTATTCTTTATTATTCATCTTTGTATTCTGTGCTTGTTAAATACTTAAATTGTTTTGATATCCCTTGATTTTGTGCGCGGACTTGATCAACCCGTGTTCCGAAATCAGGGGGTATCACATTGGGGGCCCAAAACTCTCACCATAGCTGAGCCTAACTCTAAGGTTAGAGAACATGGTTGAGTTGGGTTCAGATTAAGCTCATGCTTATCTCAATATTTTACAATAGCTTAAGCTGACATTGACAACTCAAACCAATGCCAGATGCTATTATGGTTAGAGAACACAAGTTGCATTATTATGTTCAGCTTGGGGTCATGACTTCATCATTAATTGCCCATGAATGTGAAGTAGGGAATTGTATCGGTTCAGTAAATTATGGAGTGTTCTAAAAGGGTGGCTATCACCATTATCGATCCAAAATATATTTATATCTATATTATTATTAAAATACAAAGAGATTTTATTTAATTTTAAATTTTAAATTTCTATCATATATTTATTTATTTTTAAAAAGAGTTTTTATATAAAAAAAAAATTTCTTAGTTATTCACACACGCATGTCTCTACTGAGATTCAAATTTTTGACCTCCTTTTAAGAAGTTGGAGTCTAGTACTGCTATGAGTTTCTATAAAACTCTATTACCATATTTACATATGTATTTTTTAAAAATAATTTTTATTTCTATGAGCTTCTATAAAACTCTCACCATATTTACATATTTATTTTTTTAAAAAGAATTTTTAGAAGAGAGTTCTTATAAAAGTCTATTACATATTTACATATTTATTCTTTAAAATGAATTTTTTTATTTAGATTTTTACTTTTTTTAAATAAAAATTTATTATTATTTTTATAAAAGAGTTGCCTCATGTAATTTGAAGTTATTTATTGGGAGAAAACAAAAAGAGTAAATAATTAAAATACATTGTAAAGAAGTTTTTATTATTTGTTTTTATAAAGAGTTTTTATTATATTTTTAAAAGAGTTGTATTATGTAATTTGGAGGATTTTTTTTTTTTTTTTCTTCAAGACCGATATCAAAAGGAAAAGACTAAGTTACATAAAGTGAGAGCAAGAGTGAGAGCGAATTTGAGAGCGGGAGCATGAGCGTGAGAGTGGCATAATTAAGTCATAAATAGTGAAAATTTGAGTCAGAATGTGCTCAGAACGTGAGAGCGACACCTGTTAAAAAAAATTGTGTGATTGTGTGACTTATAGAGAAGATTCTTTTATGTGTAAGTTCCGCCAACCATGATTGATTTTTCAACATGTTTAATAGTTGGTGGTACCAAGGAACTTTTGTTGGTCTTAGATGCGTACTAGAAAGGCCTGAAACTAGAAAGGCCCAACTAAGACACCCAATTTTAAGTAGCCTAACAAACCAATTGATGGTCCACTGATCACACATCTTCAGTTCAGACCCAACTATTATCTGGGCCTGAAAAGTAGAGAGGCCCAACATTGTGGGTCAACCAGACAGTTAAGTAGCCTACTAACCCAATTGATGATCCAATGCTTATAAAATCCAATACCACTTTTGTAAGTGCTGTCTTATTTTGGATGCAAGCACAACTCTGATCTCCAGTATAATTATTTAGATGGCACAAAATTTAAAATAAGCTGGATGCTTGGTGTTAATGTAATATTGTTCACCTCACACTATTCTCTTACTCAATTTGATAGAGAGAGAGAGAGAGATAACAACATGACCCTTCAAATTCACGAACTTCAGTCAGCAACAAAATTGTACAATTCAGGGACATTCGGCAGATGCCACAAAAGACGAACAGGGAAGTTCCTGGCACCATATTCGGCCCGGAGTTCTCGGAGGCTGCACCAAGTTCAGTCCAGAGGTCTCGGAGGCGGTCTGATGACAGAATCTGTGATCGGTTGATTTGGCACACCAATGAATCGATGCCATTTCAGACCATGATGAAGGCAATATATAGAACCCACAACGTGTTTGAATAAATGACCAAATGAGACGAACGAAGGAATACTGGAAGAAAAGATGGTCGTGTGGTTCCGGCATATCAGAGCAGGGTTTACACAGGTTAGGTGATCTTCTACGAGTCATTAGTTTCCTATCAAGAGTAGATTATTGAATATACATAATTGCCAATAAAGATATAAACATAGTGTTAAGAACTTGACATCAAAGTCCTTAATTTCGGCTTAATTCTCTACTTTGATGATTCAGTTGTTTTCTTGGCTATCTGATTAGGTGCAAGCAGCAAAATATACTTGCTTTTGAGCAGTCAAAAGCTAGCAAAACGTAATTTTGAGTGATTGTGAAATTAATAAGAAAGTCGCATTGATTCCTAGCCATGATCCTTCGATCCTTCACCATTTCATACGTACATTTCACAATACACCATAGTACGCATTAGGGCCCCTGAAGAACAAACATGTGAGACAGAAATAACAAAAACCGATTGATATGACATCAATTTGATAGAGACTTTAAGAGCAGAGAGAGTTTATCTTATTTATTACTAACGCGCAGTCTTTGTTGGACACTACCCGTTAGAGTCGCACAAACATTTTATAGATATCGTCTTTGGAAACATTCTTAATCACTCCAACAAGCTGTTATTGATTTTTGCGACATAAGGTAAAATATAATAGGATCACACATTTCGTCATTTGAGAATTGAATACAACGACCTATCCAAGTTGTCAAGCTCAAGCTCTCTTTCTTAATCGTCGTCACACTAGAGTTCTTATTACCAGGACAATTTAGACATTAACAACATAACATAATTACCCTAAAGCCATAAAACATAATTACCAGGACAATTTAGACATTAACAACATAACATAGACTAATTAACATCAATGGGGTCCCAATAATCAAGTTGTTCAATCCTCACTGAAATCAATAATTCCTAATCCAAATTGGCTCAAGTAGTCTTCACCCCATTTTCTTTCACTTCTTCAACTGAAGCTTTCTTCTCTTTCACTTCTTCAGTAGACTCTTTCTCTTTCTCTTTCTCTTCTTTCTCTTTCTGTTCCTTCTCATCCTTTAGTCTCTCTTCTTCCTCAGCTTTCAACCTTGCTTCCTCCTTCGCCTTCTCCAAAGCCTCAATCAAATTCTTCAGGCAAGTTTCAGCATCATCCTCAGAAGACTTGGGCATCAAATTCTCAGCAATGTCAGCCGGAGTAATATTGTTCTCCTCCAACAAATTTCCAATAGTTGCAAACAAATGGTGTGATTCGAGATCCAAGTAGTTCTTTGCAAGCAGTTTGAATGCTTCAAAGCAACAATAGGACAATTCAATGTGCATGTCCACGCGTCCTCTCCTAATGAGAGCGGGATCAAGTTTTTCGACGAAATTAGTAGTAAATACAATGATTCTCTCACCACCACAAGCTGACCAAAGCCCATCAATGAAATTCAATAGCCCAGACAAAGTTACTTTGCTATCCTTCTGCTTCTCATCTTCAACACCTTTCGCCTTTTCCTTTATTGGATCTTTTTCTTTGTCCTCGTCATCCTCTTTCTCCTTCTTCTTCCTTTGGCCGGTAAGATCAAGTGAACAATCAATGTCCTCAATCACTATGATTGACTTCCCCGTTGTATTGATCAATAGCTTTCTCAGCTCCGTGTTGTCCTTCACCGAGGTCAACTCAAGATCGTAAATATCATACTCCAAAAGGTTAGCCATGGCTGCAATCATAGTCGATTTACCTGTTCCAGGAGGACCATACAAAAGATACCCTCTTTTCCATGCCTTCCCAATTTTCTTGTAGTAGTCTTTTGCCTTAGTAAATGTAATGAGATCATTCATGATCTGTTTCTTCTTGTTGGGCTCAAGTGCTAGTGTGTCAAATGTTGCAGGGTGCTCGAAATGGACATGAGTCCACGTAGTCCTGTTGTATCCACCCCACCTCTCACTCTTGTTGTTGGTGTAGAGCTTGCGTTGTCGCTTCTGCACTGCAATTGCCTTCCCCTTAGCCATGACATGAGTCAAGTAAGTGTCGGTGATGGTATCGCGATACCTCTTGTGGAAGGTGAGCTTGTAATACCTCTTTTCATCCTCGCGAGGATAAAAGGAGATTGATTGTGTTGATGGCCTGATTTTGTTCGATCTCCACCAGAGTTTGATGCCTTTGAATTCATCAGTGACTTCTTCATTGTCATCCATACTGAGAACTAGAGATTCACTATCTTTCATGACATCTGCTTTGAGTCTTTTGGCACCAGAAGAGGAAGTTGCGCTTAGATAAGTTTGAATGGAAGTGTAGACTTTGCTACGCCGAAAGCCATCACCGGAATACTCATGGAAAGTGATTTGGATATAAGGGTACAAAAAAGTGACCAGTTTTTGGGTGTATTTTTGGAAATAGGATCGGAATTCACGTGGGACGTATTGCTGAAACATAGCCCAAATGAACATTACCCCAGCTACCATGGACCCTAGTTGAGTCCACATCTCTCCATTCATCATCATTTCTCTCTTCTTTCACAAACCTGAACAACTAATTTGTTGGGTGTGTTTTGGTGTGGAATTGTGTTGCAGAGTAATGCTACTTATATAGAGAAGAAAATTAAAGGAATGATATTTTTGTTCGTTTTTTTTTTTTAAAGGTTAAGTGTTGTTTGTTTTTGTTCTTTTTCTTGCTAACCATGATAGCGTAGGCCATCCTAGTTAGTAAATTCGCGCGCACACACTGCCTATCAGCTCCAAAAGTGTTGTCATCCAAATGTGGACTCTGTTTCTACCGAGTTTCCAGTGGCATTAATTCTAATGTTGTACAACTCGCAAGCTAATTTTTTCTGCAAAGGAAATGGATGGGAACCATACCTTTGAGAAAATTGTGTGGTGCAGTGGGAATGCTTTCATGGGCTTGGTTTCAACTTTCAATGCCAATATCCGGTACTCTATCGGACGACTATAATCATTCACGCGTGTAGAGAATTCACGTATGTTGGCGATCACAATCATCTGCCGATGTACCACATGATGTTATATATATTACATGGGACGACTATAATCATCCTCGTGTAGAAAATTCACATATATGAACTATCACAATCATGTGTGGTTCACCACACAAAGGATGGTCATTAGTCTTCAATGTGGAAACGTAACAATGGGTTCGTTGTCTTTACACCCATGGAGTCTTTTAAGTTGACGAATGAATTGACGTAGATTTTTATTCTATATCAATTCATTGGATGGTCATTAGTCTCCAAACTCCATCTCCTCGTCCATTAAAATGCACACCCACGTCTACTCAACCTCCTGTTACTCCATGTTTGTGCCCAAGTTGGACTCGGCTCAAACAGTTGGACATTAGTTACTCCATGTTTGTGCCCACGTTGGACTCGGCTCAAGTTCGAGCTCAAACAGTTGACAGTGAGATTTGATATTCAATGCAATTGTAATTTCATTAGGCCATGAACTATTAAATTTGACATCCAAAAACTTATAAACAAGTACACATATGCATATTGTCGAAGTGAAATTCTGCACGATCCAGAATGACATCGTTTCCTGTAAAGAGAAGTCATGAACCTCGACAACACCGGTGTGGTATTTGCCAAGAGCTCTCCGACGACAACACCGGTGTGGTATTTGCCAAGAGCTCTCCGACGTTTAAGTTAGTTAACGGAGCTCTAAAATAATAGCAAGATTTCATATATCAATTATCTCATACCTTTCAAGTCGATTATTTACCTTCTTATAGGAGATGGTAACTATCGTTACATATGGTAACCGTTAGAGAGATTTTTTATGATTTAGAGATTTTGGGGATTTATCCTTACCCTTATCTCATTTCTCATTTGAATTGTTCATTATTCACATTCAAACTGCCTATTATTTTTATCCTTGTCACATATCATGTAAATGATTGCCTTTTTTTTTTCTTTTTTTTTTTTACCTTGACAAGGAAGGGGAGGGAGGATGAGATGAGTCGAACCTGAACTCCCACTCTCATACAACTCAAGAAAACGTCTCTACTAACTGAGTTATCCAGCTCACTCATGGTCGAGAGTCCCTCGAACAAATACGAGCACTTTGGGTACTCTTATATACTTTCATGTCCCAACCTGAGGCCCTGTGATTAAGTTTGGACCACATTAGGCATTGACCAAGTTGTGTTCACTTCTAGGGTCAAGACCTTACATAAAACAGGTCCCATACATTTAATTTGTCTTGCCAAGCATACGTTAGACGCTTTTTTCTTCCCAGAAAAAAAATAAAAATAAATTATAAATAAATAAATAAATTTGTTAGACGCGTTAAATATTGGCCTAAAAAGTCGAGAAGGTAAGTGAATGGCTTGCCGTGTAGGCTCAGATAGATGACTGTCCAAGTTGGCTTCACCTAAATGGGTCAAGTCCAAGAGGTTTTTGATTTGTGCCAAATGCATGGTATAAAAACAGAGGCACACAAATAATTGATCTAAGGAATCCAGGATGAAGATAGGCTGAATTTGGGCTTTTGACTGGGTCACCCTGTTCAAAGGCCCCATTTGACAAGCCCAGTATACTTGTACCATACTTGTCACACATGGTATAGTAGTTTTCCCAATAATCTAAACCAATGTTGTCTTGTCCAAGAGCATTCCTAAAACCTGACATGTGCAATTGAGATCTGACATGTGCAAAAAAAAAAACTGAGATCAGACATTCCCCCATCATTTGCCCTTTACGAAACTGAACAACATATATCACAAAAATTCAATATTATAGTTGTGGGTTCAGTTTTTGATCTGATGTCACGCTAAGTATTCGGTTCAGAGATTTTTAGGTGAGTCACTTTGGGTAGGCAAGGTGGCCGACTGCAACGAGGGCATTGTGAGTTCGGTTAGAAGAGAATATTACAAGAAGGCCCTGTCCCACATCGAATCCGAATAAAAAATGACATGAGTATATATGGATTAGATATTAACTTCACCTAACAGCTTAAAACTCTCTGAGATAAACGGTATTATCTATTCTGCCTTCTTTTCTCACGGAGAAAAAGAAAGACGTTTTGCGCATGCATGATTTTTTTTTTTTTTCCAACTACATATAAATTTGTAACAGTGCAAACATTCATTCTTAAAATTACACTAGCTCTCGTCCAAAGGAATTTAATATTTAATTACTTTTTTTTTAAATGACTCATGAACACTAACCATAAATTCCTACCTCATTTGTGTGTGATTCTTTATAGCAATTATCGTCAATCTATTTGTGCAAAAATATATCAAAAAAATTAAAGAAATTCTGCATTTGTAACTTTTTTCTCCCCATGCTGTAAAGTGTGTCATCGGAATATGAGAATGTATGAAACTGAGCTTTTACTATTCTCACAAAATGCAGCAAGATACATCATCAGTACCTCGAAATATTAGATATTGTTTGTAATGGTATACATGACTTGGTTTGATTCGATTTATACGATAAATGCAAACCAGAACAATTTTTTTTAAAACAATATATATATATATATATATATATATATATATATATATATATATTAGAATTGAATCGAATTGATTTAACTGTCTAAACTGAACCTATGACAACAATTTGGATCAGTTCTATTTGACCAGTAAACAGCAATGGCCTGTAATGGCAACAAGAAGTAAAATATTGTTATTCTAATATGTGCATGTCGAAGATATTACTTAATACTCTTATTTTATTAGTATATATATTTCTCGGTATATATATTAAGTATCCTATATAACAATATTAAAGAAATAAATGAATTTAATTAAAAAAAAAAGTTGCAATGGTAAATAAAATATGAACGAAATCACAGGACCACCTATGAGAATACCTACTCCAAAAATAAAATATTATCAATTCTTGTTTTAGCAAATATGTTTACTTTACTTGACTTCAAAGGAACAACTTAATAATAAAAACACTCGTCTCACATTTTGAAGATCATAATTTAAATTTTTAAAAATAATTTATGCATTTTTTTTAATATTATCTGATATTCATAAAATGAAAAAATTACACGTATTTAGTGACGGATGAGAGGTCTCAACATAATAAAATAATAAAATAAATAAAATAAAAAAATCTACTTTCTCCTTGAAGTCGATTTCAGCTTTCCAATTCCCAATCAAATTAAGATACACAAGAAAAGACAAAAGTGTCCACACCCAAAATATATTTATATCTATACTATTATTAAAATACAAAGAGTTTCTATATAATTTTAAATTTTTATCAAATTTTTATTTTTTGTTTTTTTAAAAAAGAGTTTTTAGAAGAAAGTTTCTATAAAACTCTATCACATATTTACATACTTAATTTTTTAAAAGAATTTTTATTTATTTCAGTTTCTATAAAACTCTATCACCATATTTACATATTTATTTAAAAAAAGGATTTTTAGAAGAGAGTTCTTATAAAACTCTATTACATATTTATGTATTTATTTTTTAAAGAGTTTTTATTATTTGTTTTTATAAAGAGTTTTTATTATATTTTTAAAAGAGTTGTATTACGTAATTTGGAGAAACATTTTTTTTTTTTTTTTTTTTTTTTTTTTTTTTTTACGCGAGTGTGTATATATGTTCCGCCAACCAGGATTGATTTTTCAACATCTTTAATTGTTGTAGTACCAAGGAACATTCGTTTTGGTCTTAGATGCGTGATCTTACACTTACTACTACCTAACCACATGGTCCACATATCATAAGCTCAGACCCAACTCTACTTGGGGCAACCAGAAAGTTAAGTAGCCTACTAACCCAATTGATGATCCACTGATCACATATCTTGAGCTCAGACCCAACAATTATTTGGGCCTGAAAAATAGAAAGACCCAACATTTTGGGTCAACCAGACAGTTAAGTAGCCTACTAACCCAATTGATGATCCACTGCAGCCTGCTTTAGATGATGCTAGTTATAAAATCCAATACCACTTTTGTAATTGCTGTCTTATTTTGGATGCAAGCACAACTCTGATTCTCAGAATAATTATTCAGATGTTACAACATGGAAAATAAGCTGGATACTTGGTATTAATGTAATATTGTTAACCTCACACTATGCTCTTACTCAGTTTGATAGAGCGGAGTACAGGCTATTCACATTTCATTTGATGTTCAATGACAAATTGAAAGTTAAGCATTAGTAATTTAAAAAAAAAAAAAAAAAAATTTAGACTATATGAAAGTATTAATGCAAGTTGCGCACCATGTACAAGATTATAACATGAGTGACTCAGTAGATTTGAATTCTCATTAACCTAACCGAAGTATAGTATAGTATATATATATATATATATAAAGCGGCAAGCTTTGAAAGAATCAATTTCAAGAACCATATGATTTTATTATTGAGGAAAAGATGGTACATAATTCTCATTGATGCCCAAAATAGATAACCAGAGGAGAGGCATGATGATTATCATTTTGCTTCAACTCTATATAGATGTATATGCAGTATTGCCCCATTTTGAGGGACAGAAAGTGATCACATATTCATCTGATGCACAGTTCACCAATGGTGGTGGTGTGTCGAAGGCATAACTATAATAAGAGGGACAAGCATTCTTGAACAACTTCGAGTAGATGCTCGGCTTGCACTTGTCTGGACTCCCATATTCATTCCTGCAGCAGAATGTGTCGAGATTGAAAGCCAAGCAAGCGCTTTTGCACGCCACGACGTCCCCTTTGTCATTCAAGACCTGAAGCTCTTGTGGGCACATGCTCTTCAAGTCCTTAGTACACCCTCCAATGTGACATTTTGATGCCACAGGCTTTGTCGAGACGGAAACAGGCAGATTGTAGCCATCAACCAAGCTTACGTCGTAGCAATTCGGCTTGCTCTTGTCTGGCTGCAGTGAGATTTGCACTAGTGTGGCTGGAGGGAGGCCTATGGTGCCATTACACTCGAGTTTTCCATTACAATCGCCTGTTTCACAGGCCGGCTTCCAATTCGACGCGAAGTTGCAGCCTGTTCTAGCCCAAATCCTACCATTCCAGTCGGCTGGAACTTGGATTTTTCGGATTTGGCTGCAGGGAAGGTAGAAGCCGCCATTGGCAATCACAGGATGGCCTTTGCACGGGGCAGTTGCAGGCCATATTGGAAAGGGGCATTTGTTGCTCACATAAAATGTGCATGCTTGTGCTAGTACTGCATTACCAACAGAGCAATTTCAATCAGACTAAAATCATAGTAAATGGACATGTGATGATAAAATTTGTATCATCAGACAATGTTGTATTGACCTAATAGTTTAACCGAGGAGTCTAACTGAGAGTTTCTTAAATAAGATCAAAGTTTTGACCTTATTCAACGCATCTAGTGAATAATTAAGAAACTCTCGGCTAGATTCTTTAATCAGATTATTAAATCTAAGATTCATTATCCAAAACGAAATGGACTCGTATTCATGAAGTTGCATGAGTTAAAAAAGAGAGAATGAAGACCAGGTTTAAAGAGTTACCGGATGATGTAAAATGCCATATAAGGAAGAGAGAAAAGACAGTATATGGCCTAGGTAACTTCATTCTCTTGTTGCAATTTGGTGTAAGGTAGGTCAAGAAAATGTATTTATGGTAGAAAATATGGTCATCTTCTTTGATTGTACTTCAAGTTGTGAGATTGGCAGTCTTTGGGGCTTCCTAATTATCATTGTCCACTCTTGAAAGAAAACCAATATATTATGTTAGGTGGGCACTTGTGAAATTTGACTGTTGTTAGCATAACATGATGTTTAATTGCTTTACATGAGGAATTTCACCAATAAAAAGCCAATTGTATAACTGTGTGTGTGCATGATTTGATCAAATATTAGACCACTGATAATTATTGCTCATCTGTAGCTGATGTGCTTGAAACTCATCACAATTGAATGTCTATATAGTTAGGTATTTACTTGAAGAAATTATATATATAACTATTAATTCAGAATTGGCAGTCACTTTAAGAAATGGTATTGTTTCATGAGAAGCCATGTAAATTGCATGCTTATTGCGTTGGTTGTTGATTTGTAACATTCATAAGTAATTACCCAATTATAAAATGATTGAAACTCATCTTAGGAACAATCACAACTCAGAAGAATCTTGGAATTTCATACGTGGTGTGATATTGTGGTCTGAATTTGGTATCCGGTTACGTTGGAAAAATTTTGATTCGTTTTTTGCTCATGGGTTGTGGATCCTAATTATTCTCTTGTAACCCGATATATAAGGGTGCTTAGAGTTTGGAGTGGAGGAAGAGAGAGACTCTGAAATTCGTATAGAAATAGAGTGAGAGGCTGAAAACTTATAATATCTGATTTTACACATAGAAAAAACTTCCGTCGAATCCCAATCGTGGACTTAGACTGTTACCGAACCACGTATAAATTTTGTGTTTTTTGTGTGGCGTGTTTACTTTTCTGTCATGATTCTTAATTCAACTAGGGTTCGTTGCGTTTGTCATAACACATGGTTTAAAGTTCTTGTAACTCTGCCCTATAGTCATCGAAAGTCGATCAGTTAAGAGATCTAGAGTCTATATAAGTTGATCTAACTCATTAGGTGAAGTAGTCGTCTTCTTCACCAATCGATGTGAAACTCATTCAGAAGAAGCTTTGAGTACCATACACCGCTTGAATATCAAAAGTCGACATAATTCTGATATCAGTTATTGGGTTGGATTAAGTGATCCTTATCTTATATAAATTTTAAATTTCCTTCTTCATCAATCGATGTAAAACTCGTTCAAGTGGCTAACACGCAAACTTTATAAACCATTGTCTTGGAAGGGTTTATTTGGATCATTAAAAGAATCTGATTCCTAGGCATATCATTGTATATATCGCCCAAAATAGGACCCTTCCAAATTAATTTCTATTAGTGTGTTCCTTCACTTGTTTTTGGCGCCGTGTGTACCTGTTCCATCATTCTTCCATTGGATTTATCAACACTAGTAACTATCAATCTCCCCTATCAAAGGAAAGAGAGATTGCAAAAGTATGAAAAAATAAATGGGGCATGATTGAGCATTGTTCAAATAAAGTTGGGAAAAAAGTTCTACTTCGGCGAGTTACACAAAGTACATTTCATTTTGTATTCATATATTGCAAAAATATGTCTCCTACCACATTAGACAATCAGACTGTGCATGTGATTCTCAAGTTGAATCAAATAACTCCAAAATAAGGTTTAGACAAAATTAGGGTAAGGAAAATAAAGATAGAGATTATAGACATCTTCAATCAGACTGTTCGCATTCTCACAACGGGCTGTGAATCCCACAATCCCATTCTTAGACCTCAAGTAATTTTAATATTCTTTTTCTTTTCTTTTTTTCATTTTTAAGAAAAAATAACTAGCCTAATGGATCATAAGTAATGGAGTATGTTGGGCAAAGACCAATAATGCTCTTGAATTAAATGATATGAATGCTCTTTATACTTGATTCTTATAATTTGACTCGTGATCAATAATATCATTATGCGTTAAAATTGGAGTGCATTTATGCAAAAGTAGTGCATTTATCACCTCCCTGTCTATATACATGTAATCAGTAATGGAGTACTTAATTGCTAAAGAAACTATATAGTCCATTAATCAAATCCCAAATGGTGCAATAGTTTTTAGTGAAGGTCAGACGTCTATGACTGCATTTATGTGAATTACGCGTAAGATGATATTATTCTCACTTATATTAATAATTTGGATGAACTAATCCAGACTATCCGACTCTCAATCATTTTTCAAACACTTTTAAATCTATCAAATGTAATGTAAGAGATCAGACATGGATTCAGCCATGAAGGGGCTGCCCCTACTGAATTTTTTTTTTTTCTAAAATTACTTATAGATTTTGTGAAAATCTTAAAAATATCTGCATTTTTTGGTGAAAATTTTAAATATGCCCCACTCAATTTCTAATAATAGTTTACCATACATTATTGTTATTAAAAATTACCCCCTCATAAAATTCTCTGATCCGTCACTGCAAGAGATTATAATTAACATGCTTGTTTAAGCTTTAATTATTTGAGCTCATGAAATAAAACAACACACTAACCTCCTCGGTGATTCCAAAGGAAGATATTCCCCACCACAATTTTGGAAATCTCGGCGCATCCCTTGATATCATAAACTAAACCAAAACATTTGTCCCCATTTTCACATTAACAATGACCTATTTCTATATATATATAAGAAACAACCTTACAACAATTTCCAATTAAATTATAACCATTAGTGTTAATTAACACTACGACCCTCTCCCTATAACCATTTCTCTCTATAGCAATGGCCAAACCTCATGAACATTCTCTCTATAATTTCCCAACAATCGATCAATGTTCCTCCACCGGACGCGAAAAGCAGACCGTGGTCACTGACATGGACGGAACCTTGCTCCGAGGAAGAAGCTCATTTCCTTACTTTGCACTTGTTGCTTTCGAAGTTGGTGGTGTGTTAAGGCTTCTCTTCTTGCTCTTGGCCTCTCCACTAGCTGGACTTCTCTACTACTTCATTTCGGAGTCTGCAGGGATTCGAGTTCTCATCTTTGCAACGTTTGCCGGCATGACGGTGGCAGATATCGAGTCAGTGGCGCGTGCTGTGCTGCCTAAGTTCTACTCCAGTGACTTGCATCCCGAGGCGTGGCGCGTGTTCTCGTCGTGTGGGAGGAGGTGTGTGCTCACCGCGAATCCGAGGGTTATGGTGGAGGCGTTCTTGAAGGACTATTTAGGTGCAGACATGGTTTTAGGTACTGAGATTGGGGTGTATAAAGGTAGAGCTACTGGTCTGGTGTGCGCTCCTGGAATAGTTGTTGGGAAGAACAAGGCTCAGGCTCTCAATAAGGCTTTTAGTGATGCATGTATGCCAGAGATTGGACTTGGTGATAGGAAAACTGATGCCCCCTTCATGAAACTATGCAAGGTTTGTAACCAAAAACACTTTTCAAAACTGTTTTTATATAACCATAGATAGTATTTGGAAATGAATTTTGAAAACATCAATCAAATTAGGGTATATGTGGTTTAGTTGTGTAAGAACTAAGAACTAAAAATCTCAAATTGTATAAAAACCCTATACAAAATTGTCAATCCAATAAGGATGTGTTTGAATTGATTCATTTCTCTAGAACTAAAAATTATATAAAAACTTGTTTAGTTGATAATTTTTTAAAATTATTTTCTTGTTTCAAAGAATTGTCTTGTTATCTAAAAATATATTTATGATTTCTGAGATTTTGATAATCATTTTTAAAAAACCTAACCAAGCGGGCTTTATTATGAATTTTACTATTTAATAATCGAAATTATTAACAGGAGGGCAATACTATTCTAACCAAATAGGTATGCCCAATTCCTTGACCGAATTATCTAATACCATCAAGGGCCACTGTAATGCATCTGAAATGGTTTGGTGTGATCAGATTATAATGTTAGACTTTTCACTTTAGTCCGACTATAACGCTAGCCTATTCACTTTCAAAATCATTTTCCTTACCAAAAAGATGAGCATTCAAGCATTCATAGTTAACCAAAGTTATAGCTTAGTGGTATGAGTTCAAATATGTGAGTTTCTTGCAAGTATATATATATTATGATTCGTCTCGGTTTGTAATCCTTTTTCAAGTGATCGATACCGTTAAACACTCTTATGAATCCGTCGATTCGACCTATTTACTTCAATGTTCGCCCGAATCCATTACACCGCCCTCGTTACTGTAACCGATACCGCGATTACGAACCATAATATATATATGTATATATGTATATATATATATATAGCCTTGACAATTGATATTCTAAACGAGATTCAATGTTTTGTGACACAGGAGGGTTACATGGTTCCAGCCAAGCCAGAAGTGGAGACAGTGAGCCAAGACAGGTTGCCAAAGCCCATAGTCTTCCATGACGGCCGGCTTGTGGCGAAACCAAGTCCTCTCATGGCCCTTCTCACCATCCTCTGGATCCCAGTAGGCTTCCTCTTAGCCTGCCTGCGCATAGCCGCCGGTGCACTCCTCCCAATGCCACTCGTCTACTACGCCTTCTTGGCACTCGGAGTCCGAGTCACCATCAAAGGCACCCCACCTCCCCCGGCAAAGAAATCCACCGGCCAAACCGGAAACCTATTCGTTTGCTCTCACCGGACCCTCCTCGACCCCATCTTCCTCTCCACCGCCCTTGGCCGGCCAATCCCCGCCGTCACATACTCCCTTTCAAGACTCTCAGAGATCATATCACCAATCAAAACAGTGCGGCTCAGTCGCGACCGCATCAGGGACGCAAACATGATCAAGAAGCTCTTAGAAGAAGGCGACCTAGTCATATGCCCTGAAGGGACAACATGCAGAGAACCATTTTTGCTTCGATTTTCGGCCTTGTTTGCCGAGCTAACTGATCAACTAGTGCCAGTGGCTATGATCAATAAGATGAGCATGTTTCATGGGACAACAGCTAGGGGATGGAAAGGGATGGATCCATTTTACTTCTTCATGAACCCTAGTCCTGCATATGAAGTCACATTCTTGAATAAATTGCCAAACGAGTTGACATGTAGTGGAGGAAAATCAAGCCATGATGTTGCAAATTACATACAGAGGATGATCGCCGCGACATTGTCCTACGAGTGCACCGGCTTCACTAGGAAGGATAAGTACCGGGCATTGGCCGGAAATGATGGTACAGTGACGGAAAAGCCTAGACTTGAAGCCAACAAAGTCATGGGCTGCTAGACTTTTTGTTCGTTGTACCAGATCAAAGAACCCTGTTCAAAGGATTAAAGTACAAATAGACTCTGACTCAATCAGACCGGCAAGAATTGGTATTGGCTAAATATTGTGACCTTTTGTTTCAGCTTTCTCTTAGATTATGCACTGTTTCGCTTCTATATATATAGTTATGTGAAGATATGTGGAGACCATGATATAATATTTTGCAAAAATGTAGATTACAGCTTTAATAAATGTATCGAAGTTACATACAATGATACTACTAAATTTTGGCCAGTTTATCAATTGTAATTAGTGGGTAAATTCGATTGTCATGCGTGCCTATTAGTGTAAAGGTGACAAAAATAAGGAGTTCGATCAAGAAATATTCACCATTGCACTAGTACAAAATCACAGAGAGAATTTTTTTTTATTAAAAATAAATAATAGCCTCATTATTCTAAAAAAATATTTGGTTCATATTCAAAAACAATTTATATCTCTGCAAACATTTACCAAGTGATCCTTTTTTCTTCTTTTTTCTCTGGAAGATCAAACAAAGTTGTATTAATTGAAATTTGTATGTAATTACAATAATGGGCCAATATAGGTTTATTAGTAGGAAGGAAATACATTGGGCCAATATTACCATGTAAGAATTAGGCCGGTAACCAGAAAATAAGAAGATAGAAATGATTGAGCCCAGTTAGTGAGAACAAGTTTGGCCAAGGCCCGATAGGCAACTTTAATGGTGTAATTTTCATTTCAATGGATGTTGAGGATTGGCCCAGTCAAATTATACTAGACACACATTTTTTGCATGGAAACACACTTTTTGTTGAGGCTTATTTATACTATTGTAAGGCTATAAATAAGCCTTGTTCATTCGGCCCGTGTTTTTAACATTTTGAATGGACCTCTGAGTTTAGGACAACACAACACCATCACCTGAACAGACCGGAAATCTACTGTCCAGAAGGCTTGGGCGGGACCCAACCTAAACTAGGCCTTATTTTATAGCGTACTTATAGAGACTCACAGCCCAAATATTCATAACATGTTCGAAGGACCCAAAATTTTGTACATAAATTTTGGATCTTACTGGATCACGAGACATATAGAAGAGGTGGGGCCTCACTTCATCTATCAACGTCCCCATCCCGGTACGCAATCCACTCCCATTTTAAGATCTCTCCAAAATCAGAAACAAAATAAATAAGGATACAAAAGAAGGGACTGTTTGGTTGGCTTTTTGTTTATGTATTTTTGTTGTGGGTCAGTTATTAACTTATCATAGAAGCATTTTTGGTAAATAATGTTTTATTGTGTATATTACTAAAATACTTTGTAAATAGTGATTCAAAGTCAAATCATCTAGCATTTTTACGTGTTTTCACACTTTTGACTATATTTAAAATAAAAAAAATTAAAATTTTTTAAATAACCTTTTTAAAGTAGCATTTATTAACTTATCATAGAAGCATTTTTGGTAAATAATGTTTTATTGTGTATATTACTAAAATACTTTGTAAATAGTGATTCAAAGTCAAATCATCTAGCATTTTTACGTGCTTTCACACTTTTGACTATATTTAAAATAAATAAAATTAAAATTTTTTAAATAACCTTTTTAAACTAGTCATTATTTTTTCAAACTAAACTATTTTCATATTTTAAAAATCTTACAACTTGGTTACTATTATTTAAAACATTTTACAACAAAAATATTGTTTTTATTTCGAATTAAAATAAAGATGCAAAAAGTTTCGTTCCAGCTCTAAGGACAAAAATAAACCACAATGTTCCTTTTTTTTTTCTTTTCTTTTTTTAAGTGTGTGTGGCAAAATAAATAAATAAAAGGTGGTTTGTTTAGATCTTTAAAATCAAATTTTAAGGATTTTGAAATAAAAGAAAAAACCAATAACTAAACATATTTCTATTAAACACAAACTCGAAGTGCAATTCTGTCGAAATTCTTAGAGTATCCACTAATCTAATACCAATTACATGCCGTCCTGTTTTGCAATTACTGAAAAAATTATCTGGTATATTTCTTTAGTCAATGCCCAACAGCCCCTTCAAAGGTTGCTGGATACATGACATCTCACCATCTTTTTTTATTTATTTTCAATTAATTAAATTCTGGATCTTACAGCTGGCTCTGTTTTTGAACGTTTGGGGTTCTGTTTATGCATTTGATATTTATTTAATAATTATAGTTAATGCTACATAGTAAAGTATGTTATTTTATTAAACCCAAAAAAAAATAAAATAAAATAAAATAACTATGTGATTTATTAATAAAGTGATATCACAACTAGCGTTTACTTTACATTTTAAATGTCTTGGAACTCTTTAAATTAGTTGGCTAACTCATTCAGGATTCAACTAATTAGGGTTTAGGAGATTTTAGTAATTTTTTCCGATTAATAACTTATGAGAATTATCATGATCAATCCATACTGGTATTTCTCTTCCTTCAAAGTATCATCATGGATGTGTACACGTATCTAACTTAATAAAAAATAAAAATAAAAACTCAATGCCATAAAGAAAAAATACCAAAAATTTTAAGCCACCTTAAAATATGTATGGAAAACTAAGCACGAGGTTGATTCGGATGTGTCTCGAGAATGCACTCCCATCATTATAAGCTCGTGAAAGAAAATATATACGATGTGTCCGATATACAGTACACTGAGTGCACCAAATACCTGCTCCTCGTAGAGATTGAATATCCATTGTAAACGGTCAAACCATCTCTAATGCAAAATCAGTGTAAATTGACCGAATCAGCCGATATGAGACCCTTGAAAAACGATCGTGTATCGATCAATACGACGAACCATGGTTTAAACTAGTTATAAAATTATATTGCATAAGTTCATAATAGTATTGGCAATGCAGTCAAGGTTTACTCTTAATAAGTTATGCGGCTAACGTAGTTGACCGTCACAAACATAAGGTTTAAGTACAAGATTGAAACCCTTTCTAACACCAATTAATTTTAGGAGATAGGGTGACATTTAGTTAATAAACATAAGTCCTAAATTTATTTAGGTTTTTAAATTTTTATTTTTGTAGTTTTTATAAAGAAGATTTCAAGGTTTTCTCCAATATGATATAAATAAATAAATAAGAAGAAGAAGAATAATAATCATCATCATCCTCATAGTATTATACATAAGCAATTATCTAATAATTAGAGAAAAAACTTTGGGCACATAGAAAGTGTCAAACTTTTGAGATTCTAGTAATGGTGTCAAAAAAACAGCTCCAAATTATAGTATTATTTCTAATGACAGCTAACCTAGGAGCTATGTACCATATGTATTACGTACTTTTTATAATCATACCATAAACTATCTCAAGTTCTCAACTGTTGATTTAGCAGAGAGAGAAAGAGAACAAAAATTATATGCCATGTCTAAATAGCATTTTAAATGAGTCAAAGGAACAAAAAATTGAATGTGTCCAACTTTTGAGTTCCAAATAAGATGTCAAGAATGGCAGCTCCAAATTATAATATTTGAAATGATAGCTCATCTATATACATATTGTTTTTTTTAATCATAGTACATATTATTATTTTTTCAATGTAAAATAATTTTTTTATGCATTGTATATAGCTATAGGCATGAAAATAGGTTTTCTTTGAAATCATATGAATTTGTTATTTTAACTTCAAATTCGTGCAAACAAAATTCAAAAAGTGTGGGTTTGTGCAAATGACTCACTCATCAAGACGACAACGTTTTCGACTAAAAATTCTTAATTTCTAATTCAGAACATGATTTATCTATTGATTTCGTTGAAAGATAATTACTAACATTTTTTTTCCTAGAAAATTCAAACAATTGTATAAAAGTTAAAATATGTTTAAAATGGCATATGTCACTAAAGCCACCCTCCAAATTATTAGTATTCAACTTTTAGAATACCAACCACTTCATTTGGTAGTAAATAATCCACCTCTCCATGACTCTCCACCGTCCACTACTCTCTCCTCAACACTCTCTCTCTCCACTTCATTTGTCACCGCCGTCCCCCTCCTCTTCTCCGCCCACCTCACCACCTCCTCCGCCGCCGACGATGTCACTTACCCAAATTGCACCAACACCTTCACTTGCGGTTCCCTCCAAAACATCACCTACCCCTTCACCGGCGGCGACCGCCAGGTCCACTGTGGGCCACCGGATTTCCACCTCAGCTGCCGCGACAGTACCACCGAGTTCACCACCAATTCGGTGACCTATCGTGTTCTCCAAATCAACCAGAGTGAGAAAGCCCTAACCCTAGCCAGGTCGGATCTATGGAACAACACTTTGTCCCCAGAAATTCATCAATTCCACTCTCAATTCTTCGGTTTTCGATACGACTGCGGGGAATGTGGATCTCACTTTGATCTACGGCTGTTCTTCGATTCTGATCGTTAGGCCTCTCAATCTTTTTAGCTGCAATGTGAGTGGTGTCAATGGTAGTGATGCGTTTTACTTGAATGGACCGGTTCCGAATGATCCCGTACTGAAATTTTTTGCGTGCAATGTTAGTGTCACGGTTCCGGTGGTCGGAGACGCCAGCAAGAGGCTCGCCGGCAACCGGACGACACTTGGGGAGGCTTTGATGGAGGGTTTTAATGTCAATTATAACGATCCCTATGATAAACAGTGTTTGGAATGTATTGGGTTTGGTGGGCAATGTGGATTTAGTTCGAATTTGGGCGAACCTGTTTGTATTTGCGGCGGCGATAGAGTTTGTTCCGTACCAAGTCCTGCAACAGGTACTTCAACTTTTTTTTTTTTTTTCTTCCTTTGGCGAAACTGCAAATATATATAGTTCTTAGTTAGGCTTTTGTGATGATTCATTGTCATTAGAGTAGAAAAAAACAATCAAGTTGTTAATGACTGGGCTCACGTGCAAAATTATACAAGATCTTCTTTAAGATCGATCAAGCAATTCCATCATCGAATTGTGTATGATTGTATGTTTGATAGCATCTACTATATCAGGAATCTCAATGAACCCAGTTATTGCAAATGCTTAGGATACCCTTTTGTAGCTTCTAGGGCCTATATCTTAGTTCAAGATCCGTGTTACCAACTGGAATCAAAGAATTAGTGGATCTGTTCCACCCAAAATCGGAATTGGCTAGGGTTATGCACTTAGAGAGCATATTATTGAACAATAGGATACTACTATTCTGTTTTTTCATTTTCAATTTATTGGACAAAGAGGTTCTTATTAATTTATTGTGTTTGTTCCTTACATAGATCTATCTTCATGTTGTATGGTGTTTTACAATGCAACTAGGACAGAACTTATCCAGCCCCCATCGCGAAATACTTGTTTTTTTTTTTTGTTTTTTCATTTTTAACCATCCCAAAATTCATGTTTGAAAAGTCAAAAAAAAAAGTTTGCATATTTTCCAAAAAAATTTCAAGTTTTGAAAGATTTATTGAATTGATGATAGTATGAAATTTTAAACTATAACGGTTAGTTTTGGAATTTCAAAATGGACAATGCATTAGTAAATGCATGTCAGTATGTCCTCTTAAGAAGTTACTAGAATCCCAAAAGGGAGAACGAAAATGGGATTAAGGGAGTTGTAGATGTGGTACAAGACTTTGATTGTACCTAACTACCTTCATCAATGTTGGCTTCATTGTATAGCAATTAGAGCACATGTTGAAACTTCTGATTTTATAATTATTTGATGTATCAAGCACCTTTTTTTTGGGAGGCCAGAGGGCTTGCTGAATGATTGTTCTTTCTTTCAGTCTTGACTGTACTCAGTATAGAAGCATGAAATCCTAGTTATTTCCTAATCCTTGTCAATTTCTTCTGTTGTTGATCCTCTCTGTGGAGCATAGGACTTTAAAAGGAGTTTTACCCCATGACTAACTGCTAGTTAAATGTGACATCCTGTCTTCCCACTGGTCCTTGGTAGTCATTATACTGTTTGATTCCAAAGCATTTCATCTGGTATATGTAGTAAATAAAATAAGAAAAAGATGTAAACAAAATTAAAATGAAAAAGAGGGGTTTTGGTCAATGAAGTTCTAGTGATTTCTTTTTCTTGTGTGTATGAGATGGGTTGTTACGGGTTTTGGTCAATGAATTTCTAGCGATTAATTTTCCGTGTCTGTATGAGATGGGTGGTCCCCAATTTGCTTACAGTGTATATCAGTTCTAATCTGGTTTTATGGTCCATCGCTCTTCTCTTTGTTTTCTTGATCTCATAAAGTACTCTCTTTCCATCTTGGGAAGACATCACCAGCTTCATTTTGCCTTCAGCTCCAAGATGGGGTAATAATCAAACATTGTGCACAACAATGAACAATGGTGATGATTGTAAAGGAAGACAGGAATCTATTGTTAAATGACAAAATTTTTACATTTTTTTTATATCTCATTTTGGCGATATGAAACAACTTTGAACTTACCATGGTTACTCCTTTACCTTGTTGGAGTTAACTGCAATAGTCATACAATAAGTTCAATAATGACCTCTCCGGCATACCTAATTAGATTAAGAAGCAATCTTAAGTTGTTATTCTACAACTAGTAATTTAGGTTAAAGTTTTCTTCTCCAATTGCTTTTGAGATATTGTCACTTACTCCCCTTTTAGTGACAGGCAGTTTGGACACTGACTAATAGATGACAAAATGTGGAGTTGTTGAATATGAACCAATTTGGGCAATGCAATATGAAACGGTGTCCCACATATTGTGATAAGCAGAATGTCATTTACCTGTGTATCACCCTGTTCTATATTTTGATTCAGTCATAAATGTTTCAACTAAAGTTTCTGCATCACATGGTTCTTGCAGGGGGTTCTGGTACTTCGACAAATGTGCCAATGTACAATAGGTATTTTGTCATTCTGTTAGAAACAGTTTCTATTTCCAACATTGTTAGTGTCTCAGAAAAGAAGAATTTTACTCTTTTCTTTCACTTTCGGGTTTTGCCCTAGCAGGTGCTGCCATTTTTGGTATTGGCGTAGGATGGTGTATCTTCTCTTGGAGATAACGAAAGAAAAGAAGACTAGCTGCCCAATCTGACCAAACTAAAAGCAAAGACTCTTTGATTCCTTCTTCAAGCAAAGCCCCTACTACTGTTCCTTCAACCAATTTTTCTCAAAGCATTCCATCTTATCCCTCCCTGTCCTTGAAGTCGTCTGACCTTGAAAAGGGGAGCACCTACTTTGGAGCTCATGTCTTCAGCTTTGCTGAACCCGAAGAAGCTACAGACAATTTTGACCACTCAAGAGAACTTGGAGAAGGTGGCTTCGGCACTGTTTACTATGGTACGATGATAAACCTTTGTATATCTTTGTTAGTTTGCTATGTAACTAGGCATTTGATAATTGTCTCTTTTCTGAACTGTTTGTATGAACTCTGAAATCAGGCAAGCTCCATGATGGCCGTGAAGTTGCAGTGAAGCACATATTCGAGAACAATTTGAAGTGTGTGGAGCAGTTTATGAATGAAGTTGAGATCCTGACTTGTTTTAAGGCACCACAATCTCGTGAAGCTGCATGGATGCACGTCGAAACGAAGCCAAGAACTCCTCATTGTTTATGAATATATATCTAATGGAACAGTGGCTGATCATCTTCATGGAAAACAATCAAATTCCAGTTTGCTTTCCTGGCCTGTTCGGTTGAGGATTGCCGTAGAGACAGCAGAAGCGCTGGCTTACCTCCATGCATCAGATATTATACATCGTGATGTCAAAACCAACAACATTCTGCTAGACAAAGATTTTCATGAACATTCTCTCTATAATTTCCCAACAATGAATCAATGTTCCTCCACCAGACGCGAAAAGCAGACCTTGGTCACTGACATGGACGGAACCTTGCTCCGAGGAAGAAGCTCCTTTCATTACTTTGCACTTGTTGCTTTCGAGGTTGGTGGTGTTCTAAGGCTTCTCTTCTTGCTCTTGGCCTCTCCACTAGCTGGACTTCTCTACTACTTCATTTCGGAGTCTGCAGGGATTCGAGTTCTCATCTTTGCAACGTTTGCCGGCATGAAGGTGGCAGATATCGAGTCAGTGGCGCGTGCTGTGCTGCCTAAGTTCTACTCCAGTGACTTGCATCCCGAGGCGTGGTGCGTGTTCTCGTCGTGTGGGAGGAGTTGTGTGCTCATCGCGAATCCGAGGGTTATGGTGGAGGCATTCTTGAAGGACTATTTAGGTGCAGACATGGTTTTAGGTACTGAGATTGGTGTGTATAAAGGTAGAGCTACTGGTCTGGTGTGCGCTCCTGGAATAGTTGTTGGGAAGAACAAGGCTATGGCTCTCAATAAGGCTTTTAGTGATACATGTATGCCAGAGATTGGACTTGGTGATAGGAAAACTGATGCCCCCTTCATGAAACTATGCAAGGTTTGTTACAAAAAACACTTTTCAAAACTGTTTTTATATAACCATAGATAGTATTTGGAAATGAGTTTTTGAAAACATCAATCAAATTAGGGTATGTGTGGTTTAGTTGTGTAAGAACTAAGAACTAAAAATCTCAAAATTGTATAAAAGCCCTATACAAAATTGTCAATCCAATAAGGATCTGTTTGAATTGATTCATTTCTCTAGAACTAAAAATTATATAAAAACTTATTTAGTTGATAATTTTTGAAAATTATTTTCTTGTTTCAAAGAATTGTCTTATCAGGTCGAAGCGAAGAAAAGACAAAAAAAAAAAATCAAGAAATTTGGATACTGGTTTAGTTCTCAAGAAGCGAAGAAAAGAAAATAATACCTCAAGAAGCCAACCACTGAGAGTGAGAATCTGAACATCCTTTAAAGCTGCTAGTAATGATAAAAGCTCCTCACAATCGAACTCATTGTGGCCTATAACGGCTCTCATATCGAGCATGACATCAACAAGGTTCACGCCATTCTTCAGCTGAATCCGAGGAAGAACTCCTTGATACGAGAAGGATTTGAGATTAGAAGCAGAAAGAGTAATCTCAGCCAAGTCAGGACAGTCCACCACTGTCAAGCTTTTGAGAGAACCACCCGCGTTTATCTCTAGACATCGCAACCCAATGCATTTCTCAAGCTTCAAGCATTCAAGAAACTTGAAATCCGAGAACAAAGCAGGAACTATATCCTCAGCAAGACCAGTAACTGATCGCAGATGGAGAGTCTTGAAACAATTCTTTGAAACAAGAAAATAATTTTCAAAAATTATCAACTAAATAAGTTTTTATATAATTTTTAGTTCTAGAGAAATGAATCAATTCAAACAGATCCTTATTGGATTGACAATTTTGTATAGGGCTTTTATACAATTTTGAGATTTTTCTTAGTTCTTACACAACTAAACCACACATACCCTAATTTGATTGATGTTTTCAAAAACTCATTTCCAAATACTATCTATGGTTATATAAAAACAGTTTTGAAAAGTGTTTTTTTTGTAACAAACCTTGCATAGTTTCATGAAGGGGGCATCAGTTTTCCTATCACCAAGTCCAATCTCTGGCATACATGTATCACTAAAAGCCTTATTGAGAGCCATAGCCTTGTTCTTCCCAACAACTATTCCAGGAGCGCACACCAGACCAGTAGCGCTACCTTTATACACACCAATCTCAGTACCTAAAACCATGTCTGCACCTAAATAGTCCTTCAAGAATGCCTCCGCCATAACCCTCGGATTCGCGGTGAGCACACACCTCCTCCCACACGAAGAGAACACACGCCACGCCTCGGGATGCAAGTCACTGGAGTAGAACTTAGGCGGCACTGCACGCGCCACTGACTCGATATCTGCCACCTTCATGCCGGCAAACGTTGCAAAGATGAGAACTCGAATCCCTGCAGACTCCAAAATGAAGTAGTAGAGAAGTCCAGCTAGTGGAGAGGCCAAGAGCAAGAAGAGAAGCCTTAGAACACCACCAACCTCGAAAGCAACAAGTGCAAAGTAAGGAAAGGAGCTTCTTCCTCGGAGCAAGGTTCCGTCCATGTCAGTGACCAAGGTCTGCTTTTCGCGTCTGGTGGAGGAAAAGCCTAGACTTGAAGCCAACAAAGTCATGGGTTGCTAGACTTTTTGTTTGCTGTACCAAATATCGAACCTTGTTCAAAGGATTGAAGTACAAATAAAATCTGACAAACAGGCAAGAATTGGTATTGGCTAAATATTGTGACCGGCCTTTTGTTTCAGCTTTCTCTTCGATTATGCACTGTTTCGCTTCTATATATACATATAGTTATGTAAAGATATGTGGCCTTAGCCCATGATATAGTATTTGCATAAAGTAGATTACAGCTCTTATAAATGTATCCAAGTTACATACGATGATACTACTAAATTTTGGCCAGTTTCTCAATTGTAACTAGTGGGTAAATTCGATTGTCATGGAGTTCGATCAAGAAATATTCACCATTGCACAAGTACAAAATCACCGAGAGAAATTTTAAAAAATAAACAAATAAATAAAATCTAAAAAGATTTTGGTTCATATTCAAAAACATTTTATATCACCGCAAAGATTTACTGAGTGATCCTTTTTTCTTTTTCTTTTTTCTCCGGAAGATCAAACAAAGTTGTATTAATTGAAATTTGTAGGAAATTACAATAATGGGCCAATATAGGTATATTAGTAGGTAGGCAATACATTGGGCCAATATTAACATGTAAGTATTGGGCCGGTCACCAGAAAATAAGGATATGAAAGTGATAGAGCCCAGTTAGTGAGAACAAGTTTGGCCAAGGCCCGATACGAAACATTAGTGGTGTAATATTCATTTCAATGGATATTAATGTTTGAGGATTGGCACAGTCAAATAATACTCGAAACACACTTTTTGCATGGAGATATGAAGTATTGGACCCACAGTTATAAAACGAAGGAAGACGAGGATGTCTTCTGTAACAGCATCTGGTAAAGTCTTTGGGTATAAATGAATGAATATGCAGCACTATCCAATAATTTAAAATTTTAAGTAAATATATAAGCGCCCACTCGTTACATCTTATATCCTAAATCCAATCCCAATCAAAGTAAATGTGAAGTAATATGATTTTTTTTTTCTTTATCCAGGCAAAAAAGGAGGAAGGAACACCAATTAAACGCTTCACTAACTAGGCCAACAGGTATTCAACACATTTATTTTATGTGTTAAAATTGCATGGAAATATAAAACAAAGGAAGAAACACTTTTAAATGTGCTGAACAATGTACAATTTTAACCATTCTCAAAATAAATATTTATCTTGAAAACTATGACTCATAAATAACAAATTTGAATCATAATATTCAAGATGAATATCTATTTTAGAACATAATACTAATTTTTACTGTCTCAATCCAATGTTAATGGAACAGCCGAGTAAGAGATTTTGGCCCTGCTTAGGTTGGATCTAAGAAAACAGTTTTCTGTTGACAAAAAACAGAAAACTGTATTACAATTGAGAAACTGGCCAAAACTAAAAACTGATAGTTACAAATTTTAGAGAACAATAAAAATGTGTTCTCACAATTCTTGAGTTGCGATTCTCACTTTTTAGGAATCACGGAGAACAACTCATACTTAAAAAAATCACGTTGAGGGGCATCGTTTAAAACATCGTCCTAACCTTATTGATTTTTCCATCTAAGTCGTACACTTCTCCTTCTTTATCTTCTTTTTCTATGCGCAGAAGTGCTCTCTATTTGGATCATCGAAGTAATCCAACCTCATCAAGAAGCTTCTCCCGGTCATTCCTCACACTCTTTCTAACAAAACATAACTCAGCTTTCTCTCCAGATTTCTTTGTCGATTAGATCTCATCTTCTCTGGATTTCTCACTGGTGTTGGGCTAGCGATCGACCGAAAAAAGGCTCATGATCGATTGGTTTAAAGACACTCTTTCAAGTAATCCATCGATCTCTCTCTAACATTATGTGGGTTTTCTTGGTTGGATGGATTCGATTTGTGAAATTTATGGTGGATTTGGTTGGTTGGTTGGATTTGGGAGTGGATTTATTTGTCTAATACTTCTTATTTGGGTTGAGGCTTGATTGATTTGCTTTCGTTGACTAGATTTGGTTGTGGAAAAGTGGATTTAATGGGCTGATTTGGGTTTTCTTTCAAACCCCCAATTTATTTATTTTGCTTTTACGAGGGAGGTACGCAATTGGATCAAATCTTTTCATCTCCCCATGGTTAATCTAGTTGACACCAGATTGAAATCTAGGAATTTTCTTAAAATTTCTAATTTGGTTAACAAGCCTTGCACAAGAAATGTTTAAAATCCTAAAAGCATCGAAGGCATTAAATTGATGAACTGGTAGTTAAGATTGACGGGTATGAGTATTTGGTTGTTTTTGGTTTTGGGCAAATTGTTTGGTTTGTCGATTTTTCTATTTTCATTTCTAAACCTTTAGCATCATTTTTTATGGAATCCATTGAAGTACATGTTTTTCTGCTCCTTAAAATTATTTAAGATAAAAAATATTTGATTTGAAAAATGAAAATAAAACTAAAAATCAGATCGATGCTACCATTGAGTACTGTTTACTCCATTATTTTTTGCCCAATGAAAAGACGACAAGTGGTGAGTTTTAACAAGCTTGCCACATTGGATTAGTATTCTAATTATCAAAAAGAGGAAGGTGTAACATGAAATTATTGATATGATCTACCAAAAGAGAAGAGGTACGTGGCGAGTTCCAATGGAACTTGTCACGCCGGATCGCAACTCTGATAGAATTTCCTTTCATTAGAAGCAAAGAATGATTGATCAAGATAAATTCCACCACGTGGAATTGTTAATTAAAAGAAAGTGGTGAGTCATGTTAGGACTTACCAACTTTAAATACAATGTCCTAAAAGGGTAGAAAGGTGGCATAGAGTCACTACCATGAATTCAACCTCATATAAATATTCAATTCAAGGCCATCCAACCAATGGTTTCTTAACACATGACGAGTTCTACTGAACTTGCTATGGTAGATCAATTCTTTTAAGAGTTTATTATATTGAAGATTCATGACAAATCCTATTTTTAGAGGATACCAATTAAATGGATATTTTTCATTTAATTACCAAGTCAGAAGTTGACTAAACCAGACGTGGGGACTGGATTCTCTCATTCTTTTTAGGAGACTTTGGTAAATTGTCCAAGCTAAGTCAAATTCGGTTGCTAAAATTAAGCAAGACGTGGAGGCTAGTTTGTTTATATATATATATATGCGCCAGATTATATCAACGATGAAGAAACCAATGAAATTAGGGTGTCCATGGCGCCATGAACTCCAAACTCATAAGGAAAGCTGGAAAAAGGGAAGTTGTCGGAAATCAAGGGAACGTGGTTACAGAAAAGAGAAGGAACGTGGGTAATTTATGGATACAAATATATTTATATATATATTGTGTCAGATGCAACCCCACGATGGGAAAATTACTAAAGTCCTGGGGCCACGATGCCATGAAAGCCAAGATTAAATTGGAAAGTCCAACAAAATGAGGTTATGAAAATCAAGGAAAGAAAAGATTACAAGGATCGTGGGATACTGGGTTCAAATAGATCAGTTGTAAGTGGTGGTACCTCATGCAACTACTACCACTAACTAAAGTAGTTGTCGAAGAATGTGGTTAACAGGGCTAATAAAATCGTATCTGAAAAAGAAAGAAATCTATGGCGAAAGAAGAAGAACATGAAGACGTGGGACACCTGTTAACTGATAAAGAGACAAATGGAAAATTCACTTTAAAACTACCAACGATACAAGTTCATGGAAGACTAAAAAGACATGGTTCAAGTTAAGCATCAAAATAAATCGATAAGAGAAAGGAAGAAGAAGATGATGGTAGAAATAAAAGGAATTGCCGAGAGCATGGGGCACTTGGCAGCTTCAAGCCAAGCCATGTGGATATGTGCCATGCCGAATGGTTGCATACATATAAGTGTTCTATAAATAGAGCACGTAAGGCTAGTTTGCAAATCCTATTCAATTCTACTCAAAGCCTTGCTTTATCAACATATTAACACAAGCATCTTTGTTTTCATGTATATCTCATTTCAACAATGAGTTTGCACTATGTCTAAACCTAGCACTTTGCTAGTACACATCATTTTAAGTTGAGTCCAGCACTTTGCCATCTTATATAACATTCATTCCATGCGATGAATTCTCATAACGCTTGAGTTAAATCTAGCACTCTTTCCGTTTCTTCTAGCTGAGCATTGCATTTCCACGTCTCTAAATTTCCAGTCCTGCACTTCAATTTTCAGCCTTGCACCTTCAATATCGTCTTCTTTTCCATTAGCTATAGAATAGTTTAAAGTCCTTGTTCAAAGCCAAAAAAGACCATTCGAATGTGGTCATTCCAAACTTTCGTACAATCGTCTGATCCTTACAAATTTTCAACTGGATTACTGTTCAGATTTCTACTTTGGAACTACTGCAATTCCTGGCACGCCCGCACACCCACACTATTCTATCCTATCCACATTCCACATATTCCGAAAAGCGGATCCAGTGCTTTTTCGCGAGCCGAACAAGTACAGTTGCCTTTTTTTAATATTCTTGGCATAAATAATTGTAGCATTTTTTTTTTTCCTTGACATTCTTACCAATAATTGTAATGGGGTTTGAATTAAATTAATTTGTCTAGATAATTCTAGATGCCCTCTCTTTATTTTTCTTATGTGAATTATAAACTCTTCTAAGTCTTATACATAGTATAGAAAGTATTTTATACGTGAAAATTGTTTCAAGAACTGTTTTTAAAAATACAATCCAAGCAGGCCTTTCTTTTTTGGAATTTTCTCAGCACTTTGCAAAAAGAAAAACGAAAAAAAAAAAAACTCAGCACTGTGGACCATTTTTAAAATATCCAAATAACCAATAGAATCATTGTTTTTTTGGAAAATGAAACGTTTCAACTTTATGTGAAGATGAGATTTGGGTGAAGGAGGAACTGTGAGTTTAGGACAACACAACACCACCACCTGAACAGACTGGACATCTACTGTCCAGAAGGCTTGGGTGGGACCCAACCTAAACTAGGCCTTATTTTATAGCGTACTTATAGAGACTCACAGCCCAAAATATTCATAACGTGTTCGAAGGGCCCAAAATATTGTACATCAAATTTGGATCACGAGATAAATAGAAGTGGTGGGCCTCACTTCATCTATCAACGTCCCACTCCCATTTTAAGATCTCTCCAAAATCAGAAACAAAATAAATAACGACACAAAATAAGGGACTGTTTGGCTGGCCTTTTTGTTACTGTATTTTTGTTGTGGGTCTTATAGAAGCATTTTTGGTAAATAATATTTTATTTTGTATATTATTAAAATATTTTGTGAATAGTGAAGTTTCGTTCCAACGCTAAGGACAAAAAGAAATCACAATGTTCCTCTTTCTTTTCTTTCTTTCTTTTTTTTTTTTTTTTAGTGTGTGTATATATGCAAAATAAATAAATAAAAGGTCTAGTTTGTTTGTTTAGATCTTTAAAATCAAATTTTAAGAATTTTGAAATAAAAGAAAAAATCAATAACTAACATATTTCTATTAAACACAAATCCTCTGTGAAGAAAAGGCAATTAGGTAAAAGATTAACAGGGAAAAACACTAATCATTCTCATTCTTTGAACCTGAATTACCTCATTTACAATTTAAATAGCATAATGTTTATCTCTTATTATTATTATTTGTTTCCTTTTGCACATTTAATATGGTTTTTTAATTAAAAAGTTAATTTGAATCGAGGATTGCCTTTATTAATTCCATACCAGTTTGGTAAGTTATTTATTATTTCTTACAAAGTTCAAACTTTACTACAAATGTTGCTTATTTATTCTTTGTATCATATTAATTGAACGAACATGCATGGTTGTTCCATTTCAAGTGTAATTCGTTATCTCTCTTATTAATTACATCCTTATCCTCTTAAAAATCAACACTAAATAAGAGTCACCTGCCTATTGCCATTGCTTTCCAGATATATATATATATATATATAAGTAACCATTTTAATTTTAAATTAAATTTTATGTGATTTTTTTTTATGTGATTTCAAAATTAGATTCGATACTGTCAAACGGAATTTCATTTTAAACATATTGTCAAAATCAATTCTTTATGTAACATATCATATAAATACATTATTTATTTTGTGAAAAGAGTTAAGTGTTATATACAAAAAGGAAAAATTGGAAATTCCATGGTAATTCAATTTAATAGTTTTTTGTCATTGAAAATTAAGTTTAATTGTTCATAAACCACATTCACACACTAGTTTAAAAACTCTTATAATAATATTATAAAAATTAAAATTAAAAAAACTGCACCGACTTGACTCAACTGAGTCGTTTTCCACAAAACCAATGGCCTTGACATTTGGCAAACGTGTGATCTCTCAGAAAGTAAAGTTTGACATCTGAAGATGCCAACTACAAACCAAATTACAGTGGGCGCCCCTTTAATGAGCAAAAATAAAAGCTTTGAATGAGAAAATGAAGAAAGTTGAAGAGAAGACCCAAAGAAGAATCCAAAAGACCACGCCATTTGCTTTGAATTTTCTCGCTCGCCAAACAAACAAATAAAATCCAACCTTTTTGTTGCACCATCATACTCGGCAAAATCCTCAATTTGCTGAAAAACCCACCATTTTTTTTTTTCCTCATGGATTGCAGAGTTTTTCTCCCACTTTCTCTCTGTTTCCTCTCCTTGTTCCCAAATTTCTCTCATTCTGCTACTGAAACGTATCTCTTTCTCTCTCTATGAAATTTTATAAAATACCCATTTAAGAACACAAATCATTGTTGGTTTTGTTGTTTTTTTCTCAGGCAAAGTTCGGTGCTTAGATTGACTACTGGTGCTTCGTCTGCCCCGTTTGATCCTACTCGGGTCACCCAGATATCTTGGCATCCCAGGTCCTATTCTCTCTCTAGACTTCTTCTTCTTCTCTCTCTAGACTTACACAAACAGCACATATACACTGGAATATTCTGTAATCTTTGTTGGATTTTTTTTTTTTAATGTTGATCGTATTTTGTTTTGTTGTGTTTGAAATTATACAGGGCTTTCATCTATAGAGGATTTTTAACACATGAGGAGTGTGATCATCTCATTAATCTGGTTAGTATTTTTTTTTTTTTTTTTTTTTTTAAATTCCTATTTATGGATTTAATAGAGCAATGCTCTGTTTGCTTGCTGAGAAAATGTAGGGAAAGAGAATAAAGTAATGATTTTGGTATTAGTTATTTTTGCATTATCTGAACCAGAGAAAGCAAATGATTCTTATTTAATTGTGGCTATAACAGTACAACGCACTAAGTATCATAAAATTGTGAACCTCAAGATTGTTTTGGGTTTCCTTTTCTCTGTTTTCTCAGCCGCCAAACAGGTCATTAGACAACTGTTGTTGAGGAGTGTGATCATCTCATTAATGTGGTTAGAATTTTTTTTTTTTGGGGGGAAATTCCTCTTTATGGATTTAACAGAGCTTGTTTGGTTGCCGAGAAAATGTAGGGAAAGATAATAAACTAATGATTTGATGTTAGTTTTTTGCATTATCTGAAATTCTGAACCCGAGAAAGCAAATGATTCTATTTAATTGTGCTAAGTAACAACAGTACAACTAGCTGTACCAAGTGTCATAAAATTGTGAACCTCAAGATTGTATCCCATTTCCTTTCTGTTTTCTCATCTGCCAAACAGAAGGTCATTAGACCACTGTAGCTGATTTCTTGTCGCTATAATGTTTCTGTTCTTTTGGCTTGATTGAATTTGAATGAATAGGCCAAGGATAAGCTAGAGCTGTCAATGGTGGCTGACAATGAATCAGGCAAGAGCGTAATGAGTGAGGTTCGGACAAGCACGGGCATGTTTCTCAGCAAGGCTCAGGTTAATGAAACTTCCTATCTATCTTGAATTATTATTGATTTAGGAGGATGTTATTATAATCAAATCAGGATTTTTTAAATTTTGATTGCACAACCTTTATCATAATGTAGTAGTCTCGTAAGGGTAATATATGAAATTATCGGTTATGCCGATTGTTACATATTTGCAATTGAATCTTTCTAATTGTAGTGCATAGAATTGTGTAGATTCTAAATGCAGATTCAAAGTCAATGAATGGAGAATTTAGCTAAATGAAATGTTCCAATCTTTCTCAAAAAAAGAATGTAATGAGAAATTGGCCAAATGAAATGTTCCATTGTTTCTTGAAAAATTAGGATGTAATTTCATTTCGAAGCGGTAATTGTGCAAAATACTAATTGGAACATAGCCCCATTGATAGATCTTTATATAAGGATTCATTGTTTTAATTAGTTTGTTTTATGTTCTGGTATGAAAATAATATAAATTATTTTTGATTGGTTTCTTATTTCTCTTTACCTTTCCAAAAGGGCAATTAATTGAAACATAACCAATCTGTAGCTCTTTTATTGCATGTAGTGACATTTTCATTTCAAAAGGATCACCTTCGTTTTGAAACAATTTTGAGAACTTTCGTTTATAACTGAGCTATAAATTATCTAAATTTGACAACTTGCTTGATGTCCTTTGTTTCATCTTTGAAGGATGATATAGTTGCTGGCATTGAGGCCAGGATTGCTGCTTGGACTTTCCTTCCCGTAGGTAAATTGGTGTGCTGATTCTTGGTTTGATATATCAGTGGGCACAAAAATATTTTCCATTCATTACCTTAATCTGATGTTGTAAGCAGAAAACGGGGAGGCCATGCAGGTACTGCGGTATGAGCTTGGTCAAAAGTACGAGCCACATTTTGATTATTTTCATGACAAGGTCAATCTAGAACTGGGTGGTCACAGGATTGCCACCGTACTTATGTATTTGTCTGATGTTAAAAGGGGTGGAGAAACAGTGTTTCCCGATTCAGAGGTATATGATAATTTTGTTATGCAATGGTTCTACCATGGGTTTTACTTCTCCCTAGGACCTAATTACGTAATTTTCGTTATTAGCAGGCGAAAGAGTCTCAACCAAAGGATGACAACTGGTCTGATTGTGCTAAAATGGGCTATGCAGGTATAATTGTTTTTATTTATTAATTGATTATCTGGAATATTAATTATGTGAAGGATTGCTAGAACTTTTTCGGTAGCTTCTCTAAAGTGTTGAATCATTAAAAGGTGTTAGGAGTGGGATTATAGTAAACAAAAACTAAAAGACACGATAAAAGTGTGGAGGGTTCGTGTCTTTTTTCTAGTGATTTATGTTGATTATGCTTTCAACTAGAGAATGACTTAGCAATATGAAGAAGATACATGATATGTTAACGGTTTAAAATTATTGTAATTCTCCTTTACAACGGAATTTTGATCATTGCTGCATTTCTCTAAAAAAATCATAAAAGTTGGTGGCATGGGAATAGGTTCTAGATGAATCAAAAGATCACTTTTGTTGACCCTTTTTGGAAATTATTTCGTGTGCTTATATAATGCATATTAGCTGTCATCTTTGTTGCTCACCATTATTGTCACTAGAATAATGGCATATAACAAGCGTAGAGTGATTGGTGTGAAATGTCCCTTTTGTCATTTATGATAGTAAATGGAGTGGGGCAAATCAGGAAAAATGTCGGAAATGGCAGCAAAGTGATTGGTTTTGTTGTAGTATAATCCAAGCAATATGCAGGTCAGAATTCACTGCATATTTCATCCAATGTGTAATTTTGTAATTGCAGTGAAACCCAATGAGGGCGATGCTTTGCTGTTCTTTAGTCTTCATACTAATGCAACCCCCGACCCATTGAGCTTGCACGGGAGCTGCCCCGTCATTGAGGGGGAGAAGTGGTCTGCAACCAAGTGGATTCATGTGAGGTCATTTGAGGAAAAAGAGGAGAATCCGGAAAACGGTGACTGCGTCGATCGGAATGTGAACTGCCCTCAGTGGGCTGCTGCTGGTGAGTGTGAAGGGAATCCTATCTATATGGTAGGCACTGAAGATGCTGCTGGATTTTGTAGGAAGAGCTGCAAGGTGTGCTCATCAAAGTAATCGGTTTTTTTTCCCGGCATTTGCATGTTCATATTGTTTCCTGAGGTGAAAAGTTGTCCTCTATATTTGTATATAATGACATGCAAATGTCCTATAATTGAACCAAAAAATGAGAAAATGGAAAGTAGAGTTTATGTTGTATCTGGAGTTTGAGGCAGTCATCCAAATTCAACTTTTGTAGTTTACTAATTTTTTTTGCACAGTTTGGCTGTCATGTCTTGAAGCATTGCTTATTCTCAAATGAATCATGTCATGGGCTACTAATAAATCATTTGTCAAGCTGATAAATTAAAGTGATTGGGTTGCCAGTGGATTATGATATTTTGCTACTCAATAAATCGTTGTTGCTTTCTCAATTTCAATGTGAGAACTGTAAAACTAAAGAAAGTAGACAGGTTTGGACACTTGCATTGGAGACAGAGACGTAGACACACCCCCAATCAATAGAGTACGATGAAAATAATATGTGATGAAATTATTAAAAATGATTTATAAACATTTAATACAATAGGCAAAATGGCATTAAAAATTATTTATAAACATTTAATACAGTAGGCGAAATGGCATATGATAAAAAATATAAAAAATATTGGAGATGGAGAAGAATATGGACATGCCTTGAGAGCATAATGTCACGCCCCGCCTATGGAGGCTGTGCCACGCAGGTGATACGCAGACGTTGAGGAGGACGCTGTATGGCGAGTGGAGTTTCTAGAGTCCTTCCGGAGTTGTCTAGAGTTGTGTGGAAGATTTGAGATATGTGTAATATATTCTAGAGTTCTCCAGAATTGTGTGGAGTAATATAGAGAGTTCTAGAATATTGTAGAGACTTGTGGATAAGTATGGAAGTGTGAAGAAGGTGGGAAAAGATTCTAGAGAATCGATTAGATACTTAGGGATGGGGATGCCTATAAATAGGAGTATGACTTCATTTTGTTGTCAACAAGTCCTAGAGTGAGTCTTGAGAGCCTTGTAGAGAGCTTCAGTGCTAGTCTTGTACAAAGCATTTTTTGAAGTAATAGAAGTGTTCTTTCCTTGCCAATTTAAGTGTCTTAGTGTGTGTGAGTGTGCAAGCCAAGTGAGAAGATGGTGAGGGCAATTACAACACTAGTAAGCGCACGAGGGGAGTGTGTTGGCTAAGGTGTGTAGGCTGACCAAGTACTTGCGAGAGTGGAAGCAACGTCTTGATGTCGCACAGGAGCAGCTAAAGTGGGGCTGAAACTTTAAGCCCGTGACAATAAGTGACAATAAGCTAGAGGGTGTGATCAGGGCCCAGTTTACCTACATAAACATTTGTTCATCTTCTTTTTCGGTTCTTTAAAAGCAATATATATCTCACTGCCCCATTTTTAAGAATTAAATGACCTGCCTTTTTATTTTCTGCAACCATTCATTTTCAAATGATAAATAGCCTGAAAGTCGGACACAATCCACTTTTTTTATATTTTGTGTGAGCGATGGATGAAGTCGTAATGACGTCGTTACATGTGATAACCTAGTCTCTCACTCACATAAATTTCAATCACTGTAAATTGTACATACAATGGAAAGTTGGAAACTATAAATAATACCACAACCATCATTGCAAGTTAAAAAGAAAGAATTAATCAAAGAATAATCTCATTATTTCATTGAAGTTTATTGTAGGTCAGGACTGTACACTCATGAAGATATTAAATAAAACTACAAAAAGAAGAAATGAAGGCTAACAATAGAAAGTAACATGGCTCTTTATCAGTTCTCAATTGCCAAGTACCTTCAATGTATTTTAGGACATTCTGGTTGAGGTTCCTAACTTAAAATCCAAGATTGTGGCCGATCCCATTCACGATGAACTTAAAAACCGAGTTGCCTGTAGTTATTAAAGTCGATTTCCTTCAACTGTAAACAACATAGCACATGCTCTGGCAAGTCTTCTGCCTTGTTTCCCTGATATAAATTTAAAAGGTCATGTCAGGTGTATGCCTAATAGTAGATTTTAAAATAAAAGAGGAACTTTTCATTTTAAAGATGGTTACCTGAATTGTCAGGCCGAAATCCAAGATACAGTGCTTCAACCTATCTCGAATTGCTTCGAATCCTCTCCTAGAGATGTAACTGAATCTGTGCATATCCAAATCAATCTCAAAGTAGTTCTCTCCCTGTAAAAAATTTCACAGTGGATATATTATTGAGAATATAATGAATATTTTCAGTAAATATTTCAGTCTGATGGAATTACCACATCATTCTATATTAGCAAATAGAAAAGTTCAATAAAAAAAGTTGCTTCTTGAAATTACAGGAGGCATTAGCCAACATCCACAACCCCATCGTTCCCTAAGGTGGCAAATCTGTTTTTTCCCAGTTACTTAGGGTCGGCTACATGAATCCTATGTTTCTATTCCGCTCCATTTAAGGCCATAGCCCCAGTTAATCCACATACTATTATTTCTTTACTAACTCTACCCATATTTACTTTGGTCTTCCTCTTTCCCTAGTATTACCCTCAATGTGGACGGTCACTTTTCGTAACCTGCGCAGTGGCAAATCTTATTTCTATTTAGGAAAAAGTACAAAAAAGTTATGTGGGCTTCATGTATGGAAAGACAATAACTATAAAAAATTAATCTACTAAATATTCGAACCAGTGAAATGGAAATATTAGAAAAGAATAAAATCCAACCATGTTAAAGAAATTTGAAATTTTTAAGGAAAGCTTACCAAGTAAAATTCATGTTGAGGACGTGAGAGAACAGGCTTTTCATTATAAGCATTGATGAGCTTTCTCTCAGTTGAACTCAAATGAAGATCCTCGATATTTGTCAATCGGCCCAAGATCTTCAATCTTTCCCTGAAGGGTGCAATTGTATCTACTGGAAAACCTCTAACCCTCTCTACTTCATCATCAATTAATTTCTGTCCAAGAAGAAGCATGAACTCAAACTAGTTAGAATGGAGTGTAACAGTAAATACACATCATATAGATGCGTCCATTAACTTCCCAAAAAAAAAAAAAAAAAACCACTCCCCAAATTAAAAAATATTACTTCTAAAATATATTTCCATTATTTTAAAACTCGCCTCTTGGAACAAAATGCAAAGATTAGAAGCAGAAAGTTATACAAGTATCTTACTCTGATGCTTTCTTGAAGATGAGTTGGAATTTCTTTTGAATAGCTCTCAGACAGATTGAAGTACAACACGAAACTCATTCCATCTCCATCATATTCATTTTGAAATATTGTAGCAGGATACAGCGGTATCTGAGAAAAAGAAGACAAAAGGGGGCATGTCATTATTGAAGGAGTTTCCAAAAAAATATCCTATTTCCAAGTAAATTATCTTAAAGCAACTTCATAACTTCAACTTGTCAATTTAACATTGAAGGAATGCTTTCCCTTTCTTAATTGACCAACGGTTGTTGGAGCGTAAGATAATTTTAGAGACTTTGTTGGGCCCCAAAACTTGAGAATATATAGTGATATAAATATCTATATGATGCACCTTGGACAAATAGTTTAATAAACGCCAAGCAACACAAATTGTTTATATAAAAAATTCGACCAAAATAACATGAAATAAATTTAAGGACTAAATTACAGCGACAATGGAATGTATATACCTGGAGATTTACAACAAGAATTTGAGGGACTTCTCCAGATGAATTAACAGCAGGAAGTTCCACAAAACGAGCAATATGATCAATTTTCCGTGGAGATAAGAATACATCAACACCAAAAGGAGAAAATGCAGTGTAGTTTGGAGCAAATTCTTTCTTTTTATCCCTGTCAAACAAATAAGAGCAGATGCAACATCCAATTCAGGTAGGTAGAAATAAAGAAAAAATAAATAAATAAATAAATAAATTGAGTTTCCAGCCAAAGAAGAGAAAATAGTGAAATCGTCTACCAAATATTTGCATGGTATCAAAGGAAAGAGGGCAAAAAAAAAAAAAAACTGAACTTGGCTCCTACCTAAGATAGTTTGGTCCCCGGACTTTGAAAGTATTTGGCTCAAGTGGTGACCAACAATCAGACATTTTCTTCCCCATTGGACAAAATGGAACTTGGGAACCTGCTATTGGTCTTTGCAGAAGTTCCTTTGGTGACTCTGAGAAAGAAAGCAAATGCATATATAAGCTGTTCGTTCTGTTGCAAATAGTTTACAAACTACAAATAGCAAAATAAAGAGGGAAATTGCATTATGACAGGTATCATCATCTTGCAAGATATGCGACTTTGTATCTCGCGCACATTTGCTGCAAATCTTATAATCATGGAATAATGACTTGTTTTCTGGACAATATAGGAGTTAATATAACATTGTACCGGAAAAATGATATGCAAGCCCTTAGACCTAAGTTTAAACTTCATGAATTACATTACAGTTAGTTTACGTAATCATTAAAAAACCAGCAACTGTTGAGCATCTGATATTGTATAACGATCATTTGAATTCCAAACTTGTTTGATATGGAATTCATGTAAATAGGAACTATTTAAGAAGAGATTTGAAGAACAACCTATAGCAGCATTACAATAGCATGGACATAAAAAATTCATACCAAGGATGACCTAAGCAACTAGTGGCCTTTCTTGGTATAGGAGCAACAATCATATATTTATACTGAAATGGTTTTATGCATCTGAACTACGTTCAGTAGATCTTATAGTTCAACAATTAGTTGCAGATAAAATGTTAAGAATTAATAACAATATCCCAATATTAAGAATGTTGAGTGCGGATATTAGTAAGGACTCATGTTCACTTCTTGTAAAGTCGGAAAACAGGAGAGAACCCAGCAACCAAGAGAAATTCTAATGAATCTACATAAAGAAAGAGACAATGGTGCATACTTGTAAAAGAATTAACTTGTCCTTCCCTCCATTTGAATGAGAGTTTCAAGGATGCCTTTTTTTTAAAACTTGTAGAGCTATTGCTAAACGATTTTCTCTTCTCATCTGAGGGATCAGTAGAAGCCAGACAAGGTAAACAGGCATTTGAAAGAAGTCCACGATTATGCATTCCAACCGTCTCGCCCCCTCCAGAACTTTCATCCATAGAACGAGTGGAAATTTCATCCAAGAAAACAGGGGTTTTCATCTCACTCTGCGAGTCATCTAATTTTATTTGATCAGCATCAGCATGTTTTGGCCGGATTTCCAAGCCATTTTGAGATACAACATCTGCATACACAAATATCATTTATGATACAATCAGCAACTCCCATAACTCAACTACCTCACAAAATTAAATTAAAGCATAATCTTTAATCAGTTGCTCACAGTCAAAGCCACATACCATCTTGAATGCTGTAAAAATCATCATCACCGTCAGAGTCAATTACAGTCGTAGTATCAAACCATGAATCTGAGCCAACTGTTCATGAAATCAAATTTAGTAAAAAAAATCAGTTCAACATAAAAATAAAAAATCCAAACAGTGAAAATCAGAGACCACTGTCACAAAGATATAGTTACCTTGCCACCAAACTTCAAGATAGTTAACTAGAAGAATCAAAAGAAAAACCAATTTTTTTCCAAGCTTGAAGTAACAAGAAGAATCAAAAGAAAATCATTTTTTTACAAGCGTGAAGTCACATTCCATTATTTATGAAATCAGACTAACTTCCCACATAACCAATCTACTTCCACACCTTCGCTACCAAACAAGAAAAAGGGGATAATTGATTGCGTTAGGTAGCTTGACAGTTGCAACTCAGACTACATCTTTTGTCAAGATTATATCATCATTAATTTTATTAATCTAAATAGCCGACCCCAAATAGTTAAGAAAATACTTTACTGATTTGAATTAATCAATTACTTGTCAATCCAAAAATATATACCCAAAACAAAATGTAATGTGATACCTTCTTTAATCACTCCTAATTAATCAAGTATTAAGTAAAATGGAGTAAACTAAAAGCAAAACTCTAAATTCTCCTAACGCAAAAACATACATAAAATCTCAGAAACCAAAAATTCAACATAGAAACATAAAATTCAAACAGTCAAAGTAAAAGATCATTGTCACAAGCACATAGTTAACTAGAAAAATCATTTTTTTTACAAGCTTGAAGTCACATACCATTATTTATGAAATAAGACTAACTTGCCATCTACATTCATACTGTCGGTGCCAAACTCGAAAAAAGGGAATAATTGCGTTAGGTAGCTTGACAGCTGAGACTCAGCCTAAATCTTTTGTCGAAACTATACATTATCATTAATTTTGTTTAATCTAAGGATCCTCAAAAAAAAAAAAAAAAAAAAAAAATTCATTGGTTTGAATTAAGTTGAGTATACAGCCTTAATAAATTATTTGTTGATCTAAAAATACAACCCAAAAAATAATAATAATAATATACCTTCATTAATCAGTCCTAATTAATGAAGTTTTAAGTAAAATGTCGTAAACTAAACGCTAAAAAAAATCAAAAAATAGACTCAGAAACCAAAAATTAAGCAAAGAAACGAAAAGGGTAAGAGATCGGAACCTTGAAAAGTGGGATTGGAAAAAGAAGGATCGATTTGAGCTGATGAATCGACCTTGTTGAGCTTACGAGATAAAGATTGGGTTTTGATCACTTTTCTTTGCTTGCGATGGTGCTTCTTTCTAAAGCACGATCGACCTCCCGGAAAGTATTTGGGTTTCGACCCAGATACTCCCATTGTTTCTCTTTCTCTCTCTCTCTCTCTCCCTCTAAAACTTTCTCTCTCTAAAACTGGATGATTTCAGATCAGAATAAAATTTCACCCAAATCAAGTCTCACTCTTAGAAATAGAAGCGAGTCTCAGTTCTCCATCTTCAGTGGTTCACTTCCCCTTACAAAATATATATAAACAGATACAATTGGTAGGAGAGAGATTTATACAGATGTAATTATATAAAAAAATATATAGAAGTTTTTGTTTTAGGGTAAAATATAGCGAGAGAGATTATATTAGAGAGAGGAGGGGTATCGTGTATAGAAAAGTTATGGTCAATAAAATCGCCACTGACTCATAGCAGCAGTAGTTAGCGTACGGCATCTTTCCTCGAAGGGCCCACATTACTGTTGTTAATTGATAGCCAGGTGGCCTTATTAATGAGACTGGGGCAATGTCATGGTTATTCCACGCGCTTCTTCACGCTCCAAAGCTGCAAAAGTGTGTTACTGTTTGAAAAAAGTGGTACCAATAATGCAAAATTGGGTCAATAGGTGTATTGTTTGATAGCATATAGTTTAGACTTTATGGTGATCCGAATGGAAGGAATACTACAAGATGGGATCAAAATCCTACTCGTGAAACATTGTCCGTCCATCAAGATATTTGTGTAAGGTACCGGATAGGATAGAACATTGTTTTATAAGAGAGAATTTTAATCCATCAAAATATCACCATGATGTAGGGTGTAGTAAAGTCCCTAACTCACATTATCCTATTTCAGCATCTCCGAATTTAAAGAAGGTATATATATTTTTATATATAATTTACTCATAGGTAGATTGAAAGTATAGGATACATATAACCGACTCTTAAATAAATAGGAAAAAGACTTGCTATTATTGGGGTTTATAATTGGGGTTTATAGTGAGTAATTAAGAGAAATGAGGAGTTTTTATTAGTGAGAAGTATGACAAATTATTCTGTCTAATCGGGTACCCCCAACCCTGGTTTAGGACGATTGTGGAGGTAGTTAAATGGTTTTAGGTTGAAGATGAGAGTTAGGATTGAAAATGCACATGGTTATGGGCGAGAAAGGGGAAAGGTCACCTATCCGTTTATAATAATAAATTATAATATTATTCCTATACTTTATTTTATATACAATAATATTAGATATATATTAATTAAACCCTAAGCTATTATATTTCAATCACTAAATATTTTTTCGTATTATTTTTATTTGTGAATTTTTATGTATTATTTTTATATTTTTAAGTCTTAAGTTTCAATTAAGAGGTTGAATTTTTATTTTTATTTGCATTAAACAAAAGTATTATTATAATACTTGATTTTTTTTATTATTTACTCTCGTTAGATTCGTAATAACAATTATGAAAGTATTCTATAAAATTCATTCCAACCCTTGACTCACCCCATCTTCGTCCCGTCATGTTTAATAAATAATTTTAAATAAAATTAAAAATAGTTACGGAAATAAAAACAAACACTTACAAAAATAACCTATAAAATTCCTTCCGGTCTCGTCTTATCCCATTCTTGTTCCGCCTCGTTTAATAAATAATTTTAAATAAAAATAAGTATGTTAAACGGGGAATAAAAATAAAGACTATTTTCCGGTCCATACCCGGCGTCCCTACGGCAGAAGTACACTTGGTAGGTACAAGAGCACTGAAAATGCTTCTTATTTGAAAGGGTGAAAAGTAGTACTACTACATTAATTTACAACATTGGAATGGCCCACACAATTAGGGCACAGGTGTTTGCTAACGTGGTGAAGGCGCGTGGATAAAGTAATAGGACTTTGTGGTTAAAAAAACCGTGTGCGTAATGCGTGGAGTTGTTGTCATCACGAGGTTTTGAGTCAGTACGAGAGAGCGTCATGTTACGCGTTTAGAAAATTACCAGTGGACATATTTTTCGTGAAGTGCACGTGTGACTGCTACCTATTGCACGAATGTTCACGTCTTTGTTTCCTAATCAATATTTGATTTTTTACGTCTGGGTAGACACGTCAATCATATTTTAAGGGCCCATCCCAATTTCAAAGTGGTTTGGGCTCCGTACATCCTTAAATAGTAAGCCAGCCCATCTCCTCAGAAAATGGGCCTCTTCGAAGTCTGTCTCAGACCTAGAGCGGGAAATCTGGCCCACTTGGCTCCATCTTTTTTCCTCTGTGATTAGTTTGTAAATTTTTATTGGACTCATAAAGGTTGGAATAGTAATTATCAAAATAATAATAATAATAGGAGTAACCTTTCTGATTTTTTTTGGGAAATAGAGTTTGATTTGATCAGAGTATTTGTTGAGTTAAATATTGGAGAATATAAAACAGTCAAAATTTCAGAAATTTTTATTAGAGGGGGGAAATTCACAATTTTCGAAATAAATTTTTAATATGAGACACTGGGACTGGGGGTATTATTATTAAAAAATTAATGACATAAAAGTTGGATAGCTTTTTAAAACCTCAATGAAGTTTGGTGTTTATACCAAGAAGATGCATGCCATGTCATTGATAAAAGAAGTTGGTCCCACTACTTAAAAAATTTGCTCTAAACCGGATTCACAAACTGATTTGTTAAATTTTTATTGGGTAAGGATATTTCAATGACAAGGTGTAGTGAGGATGAAGCATAAAAGCAGGTCGGCCATTGGGTAAAGACCAGGGCGATCGTCTCGGGCTTTCAATTTCGAAAGGTCTCAAATTTAGTACCATAATTTAATATAGTAGTATATATCTCAAATATCACTTCTTCCCCTAATTGAATATAAATAACCTTTTAATTAATTAAAAGACAGTCATTTCATTTCAAGCTATGATATCCATAATTAAAAAGGTGAATTTAAAAAAATTTGAGATTTTTTTAAATATGAGACACTGGGACTGGGGGTATTATTATTAAAAAATTAATGACATAAAAGTTGGATAGCTTTTTAAAACCTCAATGAAGTTTGGTGTTTATACCAAGAAGATGCATGCCATGTCATTGATAAAAGAAGTTGGTCCCACTACTTAAAAAATTTGCTCTAAACCGGATTCACAAACTGATTTGTTAAATTTTTATTGGGTAAGGATATTTCAATGACAAGGTGTAGTGAGGATGAAGCATAAAAGCAGGTCGGCCATTGGGTAAAGACCAAGGCGGTCGTCTCGGGCTTTCAATTTCGAAAAGTCTCAAATTTAGTACCATAATTTAATATAGTAGTATATATCTCAAATATCACTTCTTCCCGTAATTGAATATAAATAACCTTTTAATTAATTAAAAGACATTCATTTCATTTCAAGCTATGATATCCATATTTAAAAAGGTGAATTTAAAAAAATTCTCCTCGATTATTACTCACTTGCAAAAAACTTTCTTTATGAATATTTTTAGCAAGAAATCCCCCTTAATTATACTGAAAGGGGTATTTTAACTTAACATCGTGTAATAATTTTTTAAGATAATTTTTTGGACCAAATTACCCCTTGTTGACCTTAAGGACTCCATTCAAGGACAATCTATAGGTTTTGATGATAACAAACTATTAATGGTGTTTAAGGATTAATGTTTACATTGAGTGTTATAGATTATTCACATTCAAAGGATGACCTCAATGAAGCATGAAAGATCATTCTATATATTCCATTACTCAAGGTCACATCTATGGAAAACAAATGAGACAAAAGGAACATGAAGTTGCAAGGAACCAAATGCAAAGTCCATCCAAAGGTAGCTTGGACTACAATGAGCAAGAAAGCAACTCAAAGAAAGGAATAAAACAAGTTTACCTAAAAGCCTACACGATCATGGACAAAGCGTGAAAAAAAATGGGTAGATAGGATGGTGAGTGTTTAGGATTCAATGTCACAGTATTTATGAATCCATTTGAAACTCATCTCTATAGGACCATGCACATCATATCATCATTCATATGCTCCTATATCCATTAGCAATAGACTATGCACTTCATTCATATACGATTACACATGAAGTCATTGCTAAAGAGTGAGTTAGTTCAAGCTTGCATAAGCTTTGAAAGAACTCATCATTTGTGCTAGAAATACTAAGACCATGCACATCAATCATATAATTCATATTGGTCAATAATTAAGGCATGCGAAGCCTTCATTACCATGAGTTGGTAACGGACATTAGGACCCCAGAATGCGCGTCATAAAAAACTGTGTTTTTGGCTAAGTATGAAAAATGAATTTTTGAAATAATGATTATTTCAAAATAATTTTTTCCGGTAATAACTCTTTATACTTAAACTAGCCTAAACTGATTTTATTAGAATTTTTGACCAAGTCTACATTGGTCTACATACAGATTCATTTTTACCAAAACTGTTGGAAATCCAAATTTGTACTAAAACTGAATTTCTACATTTTGATTTAGTTAGATTTCAATTTTCTAGTATTTTTTATTGAATCCAAGTGGGGGGTACTTCCTTATTTACATTGTAAACTTAAAGTAAATGGACATATAAATTAAAGTAAAGACATTTCCTTAAATGTTTTCAATGAAAATAAGGTACTCTGTGCATAGACTGTTTCATCTGTTAACTTAGAGCAATTTCTGAAGCATCAGTTCTATTTTGGTCTACCGAAATATAAGACCAACTGAGTTCGGTCTACTGAACCAAGGAAATGAAATGTTGCTCTAAGAGTTTCAGATGACCGAAACTAAGGAGCCAAATGAATCGGACGACCGATTCTCACAGAATGCTTTAAAACAAAGGAAGAAGGACTTTCGATCGACCGAAACTTGTGAAAGTTTTCTTTGGTCTACCGAAACAAAGATGAAAGCCAATCTTGAACCATTTCGGACGACCGAAACACATAGGTGTTCTATTTCGGTCGATCGAACTTGCGTAGATTCAAACTTGAATGGCTATTTTGCCTTGAACCCTGTGCACAACAGCTATATTTTTGAATTAACTCATCAAAACTCTATAAATAGAGATGGGGACTTCGGGATTAAGTGTTGCTACCATAGAAAAATATCATATAGCATCCAAAGAGTTTTTGTTCTTGTATTCATATTATACTCTCTCATCCCATATCATTCATAGAGTATTGAGCTTCAATTTATTTATATATATACTCTAGAGTGAACTGAAAGTTGTGAGCTAATATTTGCATATCAATCTTTGAGAGATATATTTGTATGCAACAAATCTGATCTTCAATTTGTAAGGGCTGGTGTGGCCCAAGGAAGAAGAAGCAAGCTAGCTTCAATTTGTAAGGGTTGGTGTGACCTAAAGGAAGACTAAGAGAGGTTGTCTTTTAGCAAAGTAAAGTAAGGAGTTGCTTCATGTAAAGATTTGCTCTTCACCAGTAAGGAGGTGCACTAGTGGATTGGGAAGTCTCAAGAGGGGTCTTGAGCCGAGAAGTAGGAGTTTCCGAACCTCGCTAAAATCGCCGTGTGAATGTTTGCAATCTCTCTTCCCTTATCTCCTTTATATTTATGCTATTAATTGCTTATATTTATATCTTCTTTATAACATAATTGTTAGAAGGGTTTAGTAAAATTTACAAATCCGAAAATTGGTCATTGTTTGCCAAAGACTCTATTCACCCCCCCTCTAGAGTCTATACTTGAGCAACACCCCTCAACATTGTAGATTGGATCATTGTTCAGTCCTCCATTAAATTCTGTGAACACCAAATTCAGTGGAACGCCAAATTCGGTCAAACCCAAATTTTCTGACTATTTTCATCTACCCAAATAATACTAAAATTTTGTGATTCTTCATTTTTAAACTATTGTAACATACAAATGAAGAAACATGTATTCAGATTGCCATCAAGGGCTTCGCATAGAAGCTGACCGAGTTCGTCTTTGATGTCAACAAGTTGACAACACAACTTTTGCACATTGTTCAATCTTCCAAACCCGGTCCCATCGACATGGCACCTCGCTGCTCCGGTCCCGTCAACAAATATTCAGAGAAAGTGAATTTATGTGTTGCAGAAGAGAGTAAAAGGTATTTAATTTTCACAACCTCCAAGCTGACTGACCACCACCCATTTCACTTCATTGGTTCTGTTCTCAAACCCTAGAAATATAAAACACAAATACCCAAGTGGAGTAATTGGGTTCATCCAACAAACCCTAGAGAGAGAAAGTAACAATACACAAAGCACAGTCCCAGAATCTCAGCTCAAACCCAGATCGACTATGGTGGCTTTTTCCCCTTCCAGGTACTTCACAGCCCTTTCTTTACTCTTTCTCTACTTTAAAACCCTATCTGTATACCCAAATTTGTCATTTTCTTTCAAGAATTTCGATAAAAGATTCGAGCTTTAAGTCCCAACACACTCTATATGGTGATGCTAAGATCGATAATGGTTGTTCGTCCGTACAACTCACTGGGTCGTCGAGTTCAAGTGCTGGGCAACTCATTTACAAGAAACCCATCAAGTTGGCGGAAGGAACCAAAGAGAATGGTGTTTTTTTTCGAGTTATTTCTCGTTTTTGATTTCGCCAAAAAATGGTGATGGTTTAGCTTTTGTTATGTTTCCAATTGGGTTTCCTTTGAATGTATTTAATGGTAGCTCATTTAGGCTATTGGTTGAGAGGAAATTGGGTTGATGAAAATCGTCTAAAAATTTGGGTTTGACTGAATTTGGTATTCACCGGTTTTAATGAAGTACTGAACAATGATTCAATCCAAAATGTTGAGGGGTAATTTGGTTCAAAAAATTATCTCAAAAAATTATTACACGGTGTTAAGTTAAAATACTCCCTTCAGTAAAGTTGAGGGGAGTTTCTTTCTAAAAATATTCATAAGGGGTGTTTTTTGTAAGTGAGTGATAGTCGAGGGGAATTTTTTGCAATTCGCCCTAATTAAAATACAATACACAATCATATATCATGTAAATTTATGGTAATAAGTAACTTTCAAAAAAAAAAAAAAAAAATTATGACAATAAACATATACTTATAATATCAATTTATATATGTAATATAATAATTTGTATGGAAAAATAATTTGTTTCTATTCCATTCTTTCAAAAGAAAAAAGGATTTTTTTTATATTTTATTATTATATTAGTTTTGGGCTCACGTGCATGCATGATAATTAAGCCCAATTCAAACAACTAAATTTTTAATTCATAGATGCAATCAACTGTCAAAATTTTAACTCAGCTCAGTTCAAATAACAAAATTATGATAGCGATTGGAATACTTTATTTATAATTTTGCATCTCAAAATGTAAGAGGGTTACATTTACTTTGATATGAAGTTGAATTTTGATTTTTGTGACTAAGTTATTTTGAATATTTTTAAATTTTTTAATGTGAATTGGATTGTACTCTTTTATAAATCACGAAGACCTACTTTGCTTTGTGTGTTTTCAAACTTATTATATTTTATTTGTTTATCGTCTAATTTTAATGAAAATTTCACATTCATATAAAAACAAATTATTGCTACGAAAGCATATGTCTAAAGGGCTCGCAATTTAATCTCTCAAAATTTTGAGAATCTCCCGCCCTACACAAAAGCCTATGTTTTTTGCACCTACAATTCTGTTGGTTTCTCTTATAGAGAATCAATACTGGGGCATTCAGAAGACTATATATATATATCCAGCTAACATGTCTTGCTCACAACTTTAACAGATATTAAGTTCAATTTGAAGGTCCCATGTACAGAGGTAGCTAGAGTTCATAAAAGGAGGAGAATTTTTTTTTTTTGAACAGAGGATTGGTGGACCATTCCTGTTGATACTTTGAGTTTAAAAGGAGGAAGCATCTCTCCCCTTCCTTTTTTCCACTCTCTCCCTCCTTTTTCCCGGAAGAAGTAGCATATAGAATGAGCTTAACCAGAAAGCGTGAAGGCCATTGTTGGATATGATGAGTTGGAATCAAATTTAGGTTAAAGGTAAGGTCAGGATGCATTCGAATCTCATATGTCTACCTCCTTTTATTATTTTCCCTTAATAAAGAGATGGATATTAAATACCGAGTTGGGATCTTCCACATCATGATCTCAACTCAAACACATATAGGCACCTACATATGCCCTATCGAGTTGGAATCCTCTGCGGCTCCACGTCGAATGGATCCCTATTGATCACACACACGTGTAAACGCTCGCATGTGCAAGTGTTGAGATCTGTCCAACCTGCAGGGGATCCCAACTCCTACCCCCTAATCTATAATGCACCTTTATATTGGGACGGCATTCTCTACTATAGGAGCTCACACTTCCTTTCTTTAATTGTTTTTTTTATGGAATATTGTATGTGAAATTTACAAAATGTACAATAAGATAGAGCAATTATAAAAAACTCAAAGTTGCATGTCCATTTTACCTTTTAGGAAATTGCTCAAGTGGACCTCCACGTTGTCCTCTGTCTCTGTGTTTGTGTGTGTGTGAGAGAGAGAGATCTAATTAACCAAAAATATTTCATTTTCTGCAACATACAGTCCAAAATTTAGAAGTACATCTAATGAAATAATTCAGTTTAGACTTGAGACATCTCACTGAGACAAAGATGCCATTTAATTTTGTGTATGAATATTGTTTCCCATCCAAATCCCCAATATGAGCTCCACAGAACACATTTTTATATTTTCTCAAATGGAGGACAAGACCCTATATATATATATATATATATATATATATATGTCTTTTTTTAAACTTAGTGTACCCAAGGACTAGGAGATAGTGAGGTCCCCTTTGGTCTACATGAAGATGCAAACCAAAGCGAAGGAAGAATTTTTTCTGTGGACCCAATCATTTTAAAGCAACACTGGTACCAATTACTTTTTTTTCTTTTTTGCAAAATACTGATCTGACTCTCACTCTCTCTCTCTCTCTCTCTCTCTATATATATAAATGCAAAAAGAAATACTTCCAGTCTTCGCTCGATCTATAAAGAAAACGAATCAGTCCTTACCCGCCAAGTTGAAAACTACAATATTTGCCTAACCCTGCTCTCTCTCTCTCTCTCTCTCTCACACACACACACACACACACACATCATGATTGTTTCAACCTCATTTTCATTTCTATCTCAGAAAGGGCAGTTATTATGTGTTGGGGAGGATATTTAGAAGAAAAGGGGAGAGAATTTAATATGGGTGGCAGGGGTAGGGTTTTGAGGGCTTTGTTAGGAGTTGTTCTGTTCATGGGGTTTATCTTGTTTTTATTAATTGGTATTGAAACCAACTACGAAGCCACAACCATTACTGTAATGATTTCGTCGTCAGCGAATTCTAGATTCTTGAATTTGATTGGAACAGAGAGACATGATGTTCACTGGGATTTGGATCTGAATTATGTAAGCAAAAGGAGAGTACCTAATGGAGCTGATCCGATTCATAACAGGTACACACATCCAGTTCCTCTACATGCACACATACACATACACACAAACGTAATATGTATAAACGGGGAGCCTCATGGGCTAGCCTTTTTACGTGGCCAACTCTATTCATATGAGATTAAGACAAAAATGATAATGATGAACACGATGCTCATTTTTTTTAAATTCTCTTCTTAATTCTCTATTCGAATTTCTTTATCATGGCCATAATCTATTTATTGTTAAGAATATGCACATTACACCTACCAAATTTTGATTCAGATATGTTTTTGATGTCCACTTGAGAGTCATAAACTTTTTTGCCAATTTTTATAACCTATGTTAAACTGCTTCACACAAAACCAAATTTTGTTTTAATATTATATAGTTATCTGTGTGTGTGTGTGTGAATATTCATGCTCTTATGGTTATCTTGTAATATTTTCTTCAGGAAAGCAGGTAAATTTAAACTACCACCTGGTCGAGCTTAAGTGGAAGGCATTTGCATGGCGAAGGAGAAAAAAATGTTTAAGCTTGTAGGTCATGTTTTCTTGCACTTGTTGCAGTGAACCATGCTTCTTCACTTTGGGATTTGTTGTCATGTGTTTAGCAGAGAAAAGAATCAATATAGCCAAGTTATTTACTCTTGTAATTGATATAGCCAAGTTACTAATTAAGTTCCTATTGTGCTTCTCTCTCCCTCTCTTTTTTATTTTATTTTTCAACCAAGTTGTTATTGCGCCTCCTTGTTACTGAGTTTGAGTATTGGCAGTGTGTGATTGGTGACTTCATGTTAAAGAATTTGTGTATGCTCAGAAGTTTCTTTTCTATGAGTCCGGATGCTCTACAGTACAACATGGATGTATCACATCAGACGGCTCATCACACATACACATCGCGCATGTGTGTGTGGTGTGCCGTTGGATGTGGTCCCGTGCTATTGGATATCAAGAGAGACAGAGATTCATGGAATGGGATTTTAGTTTGCATGGAAAAGGAAGAAGAGAAGAGGTAGATACAATGATAAAAGTTGTTGCACAATCCAAGAAATGTGTTAGTCTCCAGACATCTTCTGGAGACATGGAAGATAAACCTAATGGACAATTGCTTTTGGTTTTCTGAAGCAATACAATACCTTTATCTTGTGTTCCTTGTATAAAGCTATTCCACTTATCAATTAAAGCTTCTCTCTTTTCCAAAAATGTTTTTTCCTTTATTTGTGATTCAATAGTACTGTGACAATTTCATGTTATTAGATCAAGAATTTGAACTCATATTATTTGGGTGATTCAGTTGGTTGAGTCAACAAGTATTATATTTTCATACTAACAAAATTTTATCATTATAGAAGCGAAATTCACTAACAGCACAAAATAACGAGAAATCGTTACTCAAGAGGATTCGCGTAATCGTTCGCTGAATATTTTATATTAATCAGTTATTAAAAAACACACACATTATACTTGGTGTTTATGATGATATTTCCAAAGTGAAGCAAAGTCTCTGTCCATTGCTGCTTCTTTTTTCTCACTCTCTCTTTCTTTGCTTCTTTTTGGTTTTTGATTGTTTCAAGAATCGAAGACTTGGTCTAAAGCTCATCGACATTCAAATTGAGAGGCCTTTTATCGTTGCACGAGAGACAGAACCCAATCTTTATATACGGTAATAATCTCGTTGCACACCCCCAAGTTTGAAAATTCATACAAGCGTGATTGTTGAATGTAAAAAAAAATAAAAGTAAAAAATAAAAAAATATACTATATGTTGAAAAATAAAAAGTACACCAAGCTTGTGTTCACACCTTGCCCAACTTCACCTAACCCATTAGGTTTTGCCTATGTATATCTCTTGTTCATTCATTGTAAGTGATTCAATACAATATATTTTACACTCTGTAACAATCATATCAAACACACTAAAATATGAATGAATTTCTTATTTACAGGTTAGCAAGTGATCATTTTCCACACACATATAATTCAAAAAAAAAAAAAAAAGCATCGTCAACATTCACAACCATGCCAAGAATAAAAAGTTTCCTTCACAGTCAATCCAAGCCATTTCATTCATACACGCACAATCTGAATTCATACGTGTTGAATTTTTAAGAAGTTGAATTGGAGGAGCAAAAGTGGTTACTACGGGATTGAAAGAGGGGATGATGATACTTGGATTGAGAAATTGAGGGCGGACAAGCTTGTTCAGGTTTCGTTGTTCCAGGAACCACTTGTGAAACTTAAGCTGGCGGATTTAATGGCTTCCACCAACAATTTCAGAGCAAAAAGTTTTGTAGGTTCGACTAGGACTGGGATTACTTATAAAGCTGTTCTTTCTGATGGGTCTGAGCTTGCAATCAAGCGGCTTAATGCTTGCAAATTAAATGAAAAGCAATTTAGGTCAGAGATGAATAGGTTAGGGCAGCTTAGTGTCATGCCCCGCCTGTGGAGGTTACGCCACGCAAGCGTTGAGTTGGACGTTGCATGGCGAGTAGAGTTTCTAGAGTCTTCTAGAATAGTTTGGAGTTGTGTGGAAGATTCTAGATATGTGTAGAATATTGTAGAAGTGTGTGGAAGGTTCTAGAGTTCTCCAGAGTTGTGTGGAGTAGTATGGAGAGTTCTAAAATGTTATAAATACTTGAAGATATGTATGGAAGTGTAAAGAAGGTGGGAGAAGATTTTAAAGAATTAATCTCCACCGTCAATTAGAATGCATCTTAGCCGTCCATTAGGGACAGGGATGGCTATATATATAGGAGTAGGATTTCATTTTGTATCCATCAAGTCATAGAGTGAGTCTTGAGAGCCTTGTAGAGAGTTTGATAGCTAGCCTTATACAATACATTTTTTAAAGTAATAAAAGTGTTATTTCATTGCCAACTGAAGTGCATTAGTGTGTGTGAGTGTAAAAGCCAAGTGAGGAGAGGGTGATGGCCACTACAACACTAGTAAGTGCACAAGAGGAGTGCGTTGGCTAAGTTGGGCACATGAGTTAGGCTGACCAAGTACTTGTGTGAATAGAAACAACGTCTTGGTGCCACTCAGGAGTAGTTAGAGTGGTGTTGAAACTCTAAGCTGTGACATTAGGCACCCCAATTTGGCTCCGGCTTTGGGGTTGTGTGTGGTGGAAGAGGAGAAGTTCTTGGTTTACAAGCAGATGTCAAATGGAACTTTGTACTCATTATTGTATGGGAATGAGATTGTATTGGATTGGGCAGATAGATTTAGGATTGCTTTAGGTGCTGCGAGAGGGCTTGCTTGGCTTCACCATGGCTGCCAACCTCCAATCTTGCACCAGAATATTAGCTCTAGTGTGATTCTCCTTGATGAGGACTTTGATGGGAGGATAATAGATTTTGGACTAGTGAGGCTTATGATTTCTTCCGAGTCGAATGGGAGTAGTTTTGTCAAAGATGATTTTGGTGATTTCGGTTATGTGGCTCTGGAGTATTCAAGCACGGTGGTTGCTTCATTAAAACGGGATGTTTATGGTTTCGGTGGAGTGCTTTTGAAGTTGGCAACAGGTCAGAAACCTCACAAAGTTTGTGACACTGAGCCAATGGTCAAAAGATCCAATTAGACTCAACAAACACGTTTATTTTTCATGTAGTAACCCTAAAGATAAGAGGAATGTTGAGGACGACTTAGTTGCACAAACAGTACGAATGGAATGTTAAGGATAACATCGTTTCACAGACAGTACTGAAAACTCAACAAAGATGTATATTTTGGTATTATTGACAGTGTCCACATCCGGAATCAAGTGTCAATATACACTCTAAAAATTCATGTGAAGATTTGGGCGAAGGAGAGTGGAGTACCTTGGAACTAAGAATAAACACTCTCATGATTTATTATAGAGCTCCGTTTAGTTATCTTCTATTAGCTGTGATTGTATTCTCATTCATTGTTTCCATTACCACTGGTGAGGATGACTTGAAGTGCTTGCGAGTATGAAGAACTCGCTCAGCGATCCTCTAGGTAAGCTCAGCTCATGGACTTTCACCAACACCTCGGCTGGCGCGCTCTGCAATTACACTGGTGTATCATGTTGGAATGATCGTGAGAACCGTCTGTCTGGTCTTGAGTTTCGCGACATGAAGCTCGTCGGCCACATTCCAGAGGCTCTGCAATTCTGTCATAGTTTGCAATCTGTGGATCTTGCTGGTAACCAACTCACTGGTTCTATCCCTGCACAAATCTGTAGTTGGTGTCCTTATCTCGTAACCATTGATTTGTCTGATAACCAACTCACTGGTCCGATTTCGGCTGATCTTGTTAATTGTTCGTATATGAACAATCTTATTTTGTCAGACAACAAATTATCTGGTAATATACCTTATCAATTTTCTGCAATGCAACGACTTAAGAAGTTTGCTGTTGCAAATAATGATCTGTCTGGCACGGTTCCATCGTCCTTTGATTCTATTAATTCCACCGATTTTGTTGGGAATAATGGGCTTTGCGGCTGGCCGCTTGGGAAATGTGGCGGTGGTTTTAGCAGGAAAGATATGAGAATTATAATTGCAGCCGGTGTTTCTGGTGCGGTGGCGTCCATGTTGTTAGTGTGATTTTATTGTTTCATAAAACGCTCTAAATATTAAGATGTGATAATTATGATTTTATTTTTGGAAAAAGTAAAAATAAAAAAGTGAAAACGTGAACAGGCTCAGGTTCATTGCGTAAGTGTTTGCTTGTGTTTTGCATTTTTTATTTCATACGAAGTAAAAGTAATATTTTTGTTGTGCTCTAATTTATTTCAAAACAGAATCATGTCGTTAAAAAAAAAAAAAAATTGTATCCATATATCTTGACTTCTTTTAAAAGATTTTCTTTACATTGAGTGAAAACAAATTATATTTTTTAATGGGCTCTCTTGGCAACCAACCCAAGTTCTTGCACCAAGAACATAACCCCTAATGTGATTCTCATGGGCTGATGACTTTGATTCCAGCCTCTAGGATGATGTATACGTTTGAAAATGGTTTTTGTTGCCAAATCAATTAAAAACATAAACAAATGACAGACATGCTTGGTAACATTTGTTCTGTCGAAAAAATGTTCAAATATGAAAATTACAATACTTTCACATGAAACTGTGAAAAACAATCAGCAAAATGACTTATCTAATTATATTATTATTTATCTTATTTACTAAAGTCCTCTTTAACAACCATTTTTGTTTCATGTTTTTGTTGCTCAATTCATTAAAAATAATAATAAAAAAGAAAAGAAACAAATGGCAAAATGGTGTTTAGCAACATTTGTTATGTTTTTGCACATCTTCAAAAAAAGCCCGAATCTAAAATAAATAAATACATGATGTTTTCACTAATGTAGCTGAACAAATGTAAAGTGCTTATTTTAAAAAGAAGTCAATATAGCGTATATACTACAATGTTTTTTTTTAAGACCATCCAAACTTTTTATATTTTATATTTTTTGAAACATTACCCAAGAAGTTTTGAGACATTTTTATTTGGGAATAAACAGAGCCAAACAAAAACATTACTTCTTATGAAATCTAAAATGCAAACACAAGCACTTGCGGAATGGACCCTAAATGATCCACCATAGCAGAAAATTGTTACATCTTAACCTTTAGAGCGTTTTGTGAAACAACAGAACCACACTAACAACATGGACAACAACATGGACGCCACTGCACCCGAAACACCCGCAGCAATTATAATTGCAACATCTTTCCTCTTTAAACCACCATCTTTCTCAAGCGGCCGGCCGCGAAGTCCATTATTCCCAACAAAATCTGTCGAATTATAACTACCAAAAAAACGACGGAATTGTGCCCGACAGATCATTATTTGCAACAGAAAACTTCTTAAGCCGTAGCAAACTAGAAAATTGGGTAGGAATGGTACCAGATAATTTATTGTCTGACAAAATTAAAGTGTTCAAATACGAACAATTAGCAAGCTCAGCCGAAATCGGACCAGTGAGTTGGTTATCAGACAAATTAAGGGTTACGAGAAAAGGACACCAAGTACAGATTTGTGCAGGGATAGAACCAGTGAGTTGGTTACCTGATAGATCAAGAGATTGCAAGCTATGACAGAAATGCAGAGGCTCTGGGATGTCGCCGACCAGCTTCATGTCACGAATCTCAAGACCAAACAAACGGTTATCACGATCATTCCAACATGATACACCAGTGTAATTGCAGAGCGCGCCAGCCGAGGTGTTCGTGAAAGTCCATGAGCTGAGCTTACCTAGAGGATCTCTGGGCGACTTCTTCACACCTTGCAAGCACTTCAAGTCATCGTCACCAGTGGCAATGGAAACAGTGAACGAGAATACAATCACAGTTAATAAAGAAGTAAATGGAACTCTGAAACAAACCATTAGATCGTTTATTCTTAGTTCCAAGGTACTCCTCTCTTTGGCCCAAGTCTTCATATGATTTTTTTAGAGTGTAATTGACGCTTGACTTAGTAAGTGGACTTTGTCAATACCTCTCTCTCTCTCTCTCTCTCTCTCTCTCTCTCTCTCTCTCTCTCTCTCTATATATATATATATATATATATATATATATATATATATATATATATCTTTGTTGAATCTAACTGGATATTTTGACCATTGAATCTAATTGGATATTTCGACCATTGGCTCCAATATTATTACCAAAAGAAAAAAAACCAGAAAAAAGGATATGCAATAAAGATAGAAAAAACACTACCTGCTAATTGTAGCACATGATATGTAATTGAGTAGCAAGGAAAGATTCATCTATTAACCCATGGCAAAGATTTCACTAAACCAAATCAGATAACTGATTTTTCCAATTCTATATTACAATATTACAAAGTTCCGTCTATCATCTTCTATGTATTTTCACCTACATGCAGGGAAGTTTGTTACAAACAACAAAGAGCTCAGAGATGCTTTTCCTTCAACAGAAGGCAAACACAGATTTTCTATAAATGGGTGGCTACAGTTTAAGCAGCTCATTGTATCATATAGCTACATCCAATCATATGGTAATGTATCAGGAAAAGCTAGCTAAAATGAATAATATGACATTTACATTTAGAGCATCAGAGAACGTACAATGAGACGCCGAAATTTTCACACGACAAGGTGTGGAACTACTTTGTCGTGCTTCTCCCATCTTTTTCTTCTAAAGATGAACCGGATTATCAGCGTCTTCCCGGCCAAAAAATAGTGGAAATTCATCATATTGTTCTGAGAAACCTTGTTCCTCAGCCATGCTCTGTAATGATTCATAAACCTGGTACATAGGCCATCTCTCCTTAGGTCGAGAAACTACACAATTACATGCAATTCTCAGGAACCGCACAATTTCTTCATCATGACCCCTTCCACAGAGATCTTTATCAATGACATCCTTAATTTGACCAGAACTTGAGAGCTGATTTACCCAGTCCACCAAATTGCCATAAAACTCTTCCTTGGTATCGCAAACTTTGTGAGGTTTCTGACCCGTTGCCAACTCCAAAAGCACTACACCGAAACCATAAACATCCCCTTTTAATGAAGCAACCCCCGTGCTTGAATACTCTGGAGCTACATAACCATATTCACCGAAATCCCCATTGACAAAGCTACTCCCATTTGAATCAGAAGAAGACCTAAGCCTCGCTAGCCCAAAATCGACTATCCTCGCATCAAAGTCCTCATCGAGGAGAATCACACTAGAGCTAATATACTGGTGCAAGATTGGAGGTTGACAGCCATGGTGAAGCCAAGCAAGCCCTCTGGCAGCACCTAAACCAATCCTAAATCTATCTGCCCAATCCAATACAATCTCATTCCCATTCAATACTGAATACAAAGTTCCATTTGACATGTGCTTGTAAACCAACAACTTTTCCTCTTCCACCACGCAGAACCCCAAAACCGGAGCCAAATTCGGGTGCCTAAGCTGCCCTAATCTATTCATCTCTGACCTAAATTTCTTTTCACTTAATTTGCAAGCATTAAGCCGCTTGATTGCAAGCTCAGACCCATCTTTAAGAACAGCCTTATAAGTAGTCCCCGTCTTAGTGGAACCTATAAAATATTTTGCACTGAAATTGTTGGTGGCAGCCATTAAATGCCCCAGCTTAAGCTTCACAAGCGGTTTCTGGAACAACGAAACCTGAACAAGCTTGTGCGCCCTCAATTTCTGAATCCAATCATCATCATCGCTTTCAATCCCGTAATCACTATTGCTCCTCCAATCCATATCATCAATCCAGTAACCACTCTTGCTTCTCCAATCCAACTTCTTAAAGTACCACCGCCACAACCCAAACCCTAAAAACATCCACACCGCGGCACCAACACCACCTGCTGCAATTATAATTGCAAGATTCTTATTGCTCAAACCAGCACCACAACCCCCAAGCGGCCTCCCACAAAGTCCATTATTCCCAGCAAAATCCGCCGAATCAAAATCATCAAAATTCATTGGAATTGTGCCGGAGAGATCATTTTTTGCCACAGAAAACTTCTTAAGTCGACCCAAACTCGATAATTGATAAGGTATAGTACCAGAGAGCTTATTGTTTGACAATATAAGATTATTCATATACGAACAATTACCAAGATCAACCGGAATTGAACCAGTAAGATTATTATTAGACAAATCTAGGGTTACTAAATAAGGCAACCAAGTACAGATTTGTGCAGGAATTGAACCGGTGAGATCGTTACTGGAGAGATCGAGAACTTGCAAGCTATGACAGTAGTGCAGAGACTCCGGAATTTCGCCGCCGAGGTTCATATCGCGAAGCTCTAGGCCGAAGAGACGGTTTTCGCGATCGTTCCAGCATGCAACGCCGACGTATTTGCAGAGAAAGGCGACTGAATTGTTGGAGAAAGTCCAATAATCGAGCTTACCTTGAGGGTCAGTGAGCGAGCTCTTCACACCTTGCAAGCACTTCACATCGTCGTCGGCGATCGAAACAAAGACAACACAGAGAAATGCAATGATTGTTAATAGAAGAAAGCTGAATAATCTGAAACAATTCATGAGACTGTTGTTGAATAGAATGGTGAGATTGGTTTGTTTTGTTAGGGTTTAGCGTTTGTAAATTCAAGATGTATGAAGTCATATTGGGAATCTATGCAAGATATGGTTCTGATTGACTGTGAAGGAATAGTAAGGGATTGACTTTGGCTTGGTCGTGAAGAAATTGCCGGACAATTGCATATGCAATTTCTGGTTTGAATTTGGTGACTTTTTGACTTTTTAATTGTGTGCTCATCCGCGTAAAAATAAAAATAAATTTTAATTTTAAATGCCCATGGGGTCATGGGTTTATTTATTTATTTATTATTATTAGTAGAATAATTATACAATTATTTTGCCACTTCAATCACTAGTGTTCCATGACTACTTTAAAATCGAGTTTTACTGTGGTTTTTTTTTTTCGCATTTCAACTCATCAGAAAAATACTGGCAAAGTGTGGAATATTTCAAGCCCATTGGGCCTAGCCTTGATCCAGGACATGTTCATACTAATAAATTTGTTTTCTATAATACATATATTTTTAATATTCATAATAAATATGTTATATATTCGCTAAAATTTTATTTAATTTTATAGTGTGAGAATATCAGTATAGTCGGTGACACGCTACATGTACCTATTTGAGTGGATGTATAGTTAAGGGTTGCAAATAATGAATTTCTTGTTCTAAAGAACTATTTGACTTTTTGTTGAAAAATCCAATTTTAGAAGAGTAACAATGTGAAGATAGATGGACAATATTTCTTGTTTGGGGCATGTTTGATAATGGTTTTTGTTGTCGAATCAGTTGAAAACATAAATAAATGACAAAAACATGTTGGTTAACATTTGTTATATTCTGGACAATACCATATCTTACCAGTGTAATTACAGAGCACGCCAACCAAGGTGTTGGTGAAAGTCCAAGAGCTGAGCTTACCTAGAGGATCGCCGAGCGAGTTGTTCACACCTTGCAAGCACTTCAAGTCATCCTCACCAGTGGCAATGGAAACAATGAACGGGAATAAAATCACAGTAAATAAAGAAGTAAACGGAACTCTCAAACAAACCATGAGATCGTTTATTCTTTGTTCCAAGGTACTCCCTCTCTTTGGCCCAAGTCTTCATATGATTGTTTTAGAGTGTAGTTGACGCTTGACTTAGGAAGTGGACTTTGTCAATACCTATATATATATATATATATATCTTTGTTGAATCTAATTGGATATTTTGACCATTGGCTCTAATAATTTGACAGGTCTAATTGTTATTTAGACTAGTAAGTAAAATTATGCTGCAATTAAAAGTACTATGAATGAAAACTTTATTACCAAAAGAAAAGAAAAAAAACAGAAAACGCTCATTGAATCATACAGCTACATCGAATCATATGGTAACGTATCAGCCTCCCAGCCTGGTAAGCTGGTCCTATCCTCTGGGCTTGGGCTCAAAACTGGGTGAAAGTGACTCATGGGTCATGACAGGGCAAAGCCCACAGTGAAGTTTTACTGAATCCAGGTTAATTTTAGACTGTCGGTCAACTTTGGGCTCTCAGAGGCTGGGTCAACAAAGGCCCAACAATAATGAGGATGGCCTGATTTTAACAATCTGGGCTGGTTGCACAACCCATCATTCGAGAATTGTAACTGGACTTTTGTTCCAACTTAGAACATTTCTGACTATCTACTTGTAATAACTTGATACAGGTCCATCCAATAAAAAGCTATCACGGACATATAGTGTAGAGAAGGTAATAGCTAAAAGCCTTCATTTTCAAGGAGAATTACAGCATACAATAGATAGCACACTTCATGACCTTGCATCCGAACCACAGCATACGGATCAACGGTTTTAAACAAACACAACAAACATTATTTCACTTCTACATATCACCTAATTCGCTAACACATAAGGGCATGTTAGGTTTTTTCTTTTTCTTTTTTTTTTTTTTTTTTTTAACTTTGCCCCTCTAAATTAAAATAAAATAAAAAAGAATTCAACTAGAACCGACAAATCGAACCGAATCAAACCGATTTTTAACAGTTTGGTTTGATTCCATGGATATTATGGTTCAGTCTAATTTCAAAAATAGTGGAACCGTTATATATGATTTGGTCCCAAAATGTTCCCAATCCGGTCCAAACCGGACCGTGTGCACCCTTAGTATCAGAAAAGCTAGCTAAATGAATAATATAACATAATGAAGTAAAAATATGAAAACATATTTGATTTGAAAAATATAATGGCTGGTTTAAAAAATCATTTTAGAGTTTAAAAAATCACATTTGATTTGGTGTTTCAAGTTTGAGCAACTATTCAAGACGCACATTTGGGTAAAGTATAAAACAAATCACTATTTAACAAACATGTTGCGGTCCAAAATAATGCTACAGTGTCGGTCTACCTCTCCTGTCACAAAATTAATGGTAAAACTCTTGTTTATAAACGAACATATATTTTACATTAATAAGGGAAGTGAATGTTATATTTGAATCCATAGAGGATGTTTCTATTATTTAGACAATCAACAAGGGAGGCAAACGTAATTGTCCCTTCTTTTAACAGTGAAGAAAAGATTAAAACATACCATACACAACCCCGGGTCCCCAAAAAGGGAGACAATATTTGGATACCTAAGCTTCCCTAGTCTTATGAGCATTCCCCAATCCTAGTTCAAATTAAAATATTTGGACTTGAAACTGTGAAAAAACAATTTCAATAAAACAATCAAACAAACAAACTTTTGAATCACCAAACACGTTCTATTTTGCAGTAAATCAGAGCACAATTGTGTATAAACAACAACTCAAAACACAAACAGTTAACAAATGAAAATTGTTACAAGAGAGTTTTCTTAAACAACAAAACCACACTAACAACATGGACGCCACTACACCAGAAACACCGGCAGCGATTATACTTGCAAGATCTTTTTTGCTAAAACCACCACCACCACAAATCCCAAGCGGCCAGCCACAAAGTCCATCATTCCCAACAAAATTCGTTGAATTAAAAGAATAAAGGAATGACGGTATCATGCGGTAAACTTCTTTAAATCGTTGCATTCCAGAAAATTGATAAGGTATAGTACCAGATAATTTGTTGTTTGACAAAATAAGATTGTTCAAATATGAACAATTAACAAGATCAGCCGAAATCGAACCAGTGAGTTGGTTATCAGACAAATCAATAGTTACTAGATAAGGCCACCAAGTACAGATATGTGCAGGGATAGAACTAGTGAGTTGGTTACCTGAGAGATCCAGAGATTGCAAATTATGACAGTATTGCAGAGCCTCTGGAATGTCGCCGGCGAGCTTCATGTCGCGAAGCTCGAGACTAATCAAACGGTTCTCATTCCAACATGATACACCGGTGTAACTGCAGAGAGAGCCGGCCGAGGTGTTGGTGAAAGACCATGAGCGGAGTTTACCTTGAGGATCACTGAGTGAGTTCTTCACACCTTGCAAGCATTTCAACTCATCCTCACCAATGGCAATGGAAACAATGCAGGAGAATACAATCACAGTTAAAAGAAGATGACTAAATGGAACTCTTAAACAAATCATGAGAGCATTTATTCTTAGTTCCAAGGTTCTCCTCTCTCTTTGGCCCAAGTCTTCACATGATTTTTTTGTGTGTATTGATGCTTGACTTAGGATGTGGGCTTTGTCAAATACCAATATATATATATATATATATATATGATTGTTGAATACATGTATTTGTTGAATGTAATTGAATCTTTTGACCATTGGCTCCTCCAATAATTTGACAGGTCTGATTGTTATTTAGAAAAATAAGACTTACTAAATATCCTTTACAAGCATGCAGTACCATACCTAATTGTTAACATTCCATTGAGAACTAAGTTAGTTGGTACTCGGAAGTGAAATGGAATGGGAATGATATGGTCAATCTCATTTTATTGTTTGGTTGCATATATGAAATGATGGATGAACGAAATGATAATCACTATTCTAAGTGGTGGTGGTGGAAGTGGTGGTGGTGGTGGCGGTGGAGGCGGCGGCGGTAATGGTGGAAGGTGGTAGTGGTGGCCAAGGATTTCATTCCTTGAAATGAATTTTCATTCCATCGGTTTAGATGTAGAATGGATTTTCATTCCTCATAATGAATTTTCATTACAAGGAAATGGTTGCTCTCACTTTAAATGTCATACCAAAAAAAGAAATGGTTGGAATCGCGTATCAAATTAGGCTTAAAATTGTCCTAATTTATCTTATTGAGTTGAACATAAACCAGCCTTCTTTAAAGTGGCATGATGCTATGACATGCTTATGCAGCAAAAACATAGGAATTACGTTCCTGAAATGAAACAACTACTATCCATCAATCATTCAAACCAAAAAAGTCAAGGAACTAAGTAAAATTATGCCGCAATTACAAGTACTACTAGTGGAAATTTTATTACCAAAAAACAAATAGAAAAAAGAAAGAAATGATATACAATAAAGATAGAAAATACACTCTCGGCTAAGTGTAGCATATGATATCTAATTGAGTATTAAGGAGAGATTCCTCTATTAACCCAAGGCAAAAATTTCACAAAACCAAATCAGCTAAGTGATTTTTCCAATTCTATATTACAATGATATTCAAAGTTCTTTCTATCATCTTCAATGTATTTTCACCTACATACAGGGAAGTATTTTACAAACAAGAAGATCTCAGAGATGCTTTTCCTTCAACAGAAGGCAAACACAGATTTTCTATAAACAGGTGGCTACAGTTTAAGAAGCTCATTGCATCATACAGCTACATCCAATCATATGGTAATGTATCAGGAAAAGCTAGCTAAAATGAATAATATGGCATTTACATTTAGAGCATCAGAGAACATACAATGAGATGCCGAAACATTCTCCCATCTTTTTGCTCTAAAAATGAACCGGACTATCAGCGTCTTCCCTGCCAAAAAATAGTGGAAATTCGTCATATTGTTCTGAGAAACCTTGTTCCTCAGCCATGCTCTGTAATGATTCATAAACCTGGTACATAGGCCATCTGTCATTGGGTCGAGAAACTACACAATTACATGCAATTCTCAGGAACTGCACAATTTCTTCATCATGACCCCTTCCACAGAGATCTTTATCAATGACATACTTAATTTGACCAGAACTTGAGAGCTGATTTACCCAGTCCACCAAATTGCCATAAAACCCTTCCTCGGTATCGCCAACTTTGTGAGGTTTCTGACCCGTTGCCAACTCCAGAAGCACTACACCGAAACCATAAACATCCCCTTTTAATGAAGCAACCGCCGTGCTTGAATACTCTGGAGCTACATAACCATATTCACCAAAATCCCCATTGACAAAACTACTCCCATTTGAGTCGGAAGAAGTCCTAAGCCTTGCTAGGCCAAAATCCATTATCCTCGCATCAAAGTCCTCATCGAGGAGAATCACACTAGAGCTAATATACTGGTGCAAGATTGGAGGTTGACAGCCATGGTGAAGCCAAGCAAGCCCTCTGGCAGCACCTAAACCAATCCTAAATCTATCTGCCCAATCCAATACAATCTCATTCCCATTCAATACTGAATACAAAGTTCCATTTGACATGTGCTTGTAAACCAACAACTTTTCCTCTTCCACCATGCAGAACCCCAAAACCGGAGCCAAATTCGGGTGCCTAAGCTGTCCTAATCTATCCATCTCTGACCTAAACTGCTTTTCACTTAATTTGCAAGCATTAAGCCGCTTGATTGCCAGCTCAGACCCATCTTTAAGAACAGCCTTATAAGTAGTCCCCGTCCTAGTCGAACCTATAAAATTTTTTGCACTGAAATTTTTCGTGCCAGCCATTAAATCTGCCAGCTTAAGCTTCACAAGTGGTTTCTGGAACAACGAAACCTGAACAATTCTGTGCGCCCTCAATTTCTCAATCCAACTATCTTCATCCCCTCTTTCAATCCAGTAACCACTCTTGCTCCTCCGATCCAACTTCTTAAAGTACCACCGCCACAGCCCAAACCCAAACAACATCCACATCGCGGCACCAACAACACCTGCTGCAATTATAATTGCAAGTTTCTTATTGCTCAAGCCACCACACTTACCAAGCGGCCTCCCACAAAGTCCATTATTCCCAGCAAAATCCGCCGAATCAAAATCATCAAAATTCATTGGAATTGTGCCGGAAAGATCATTGTTTGCCACAGAAAACTTCTTAAGTCGGCCCAAATTCGATAATTGGTAAGGTATAGTACCAGATAGTTTATTGTTTGACAATATAAGATTATTCAAAAACGAACAATTAACAAGATCAACCGGAATTGAACCAGTAAAATGATTATTAGACAAATCTAGGGTTACTAAATAAGGCAACCAAGAACAGATTTGTGCAGGAATTGAACCGGTGAGATCGTTACCGGAGAGATCGAGAGTTTGCAAGGTATGACAGTAGTGTAGAGACTCCGGAATTTCGCCGGCGAGCTTCATATCACGAAGCTCGAGGCCGAAGAGACGGTTTTCAAAATCGTTCCAACATGATACTCCGACGTAATGGGCCAAATGGCAGAGAGAGGCGATTGAAGTGTTGGAGAAAGTCCATGAGGCGAGCTTACCTTGAGGGTCAGTGAGCGAGCTCTTCACACCTTGCAAGCACTTCACATCGTCTTCGGCGATCGAAACAAAGACAACACAGAGAAATGCAATGAATGTTAGTAGAAGAAAGCTGTATTGTCTGAAACAATTCATGAGATTGTTGTTGAATAGAATGGTTAGATTGGTTTGGTTTGGCTTGCTTTGTTAGGGTTTAGGGATTGTAAATTCGAAGATGTATGAAGTCAGATTGTGTGTATATGACAGATATGGTTCAGATTGACTGTGAAGGAACAGTAAGGTATTGACTTTGGCTTGGTGGGTGAAGAATTGTCAGACAATTGCATATGCAATTTCTGGTTTGAATCTTTTGGTGACTTTTTGACTTTTTGAATTGTGTGTTCATCCGGTAAAAATAAAAATAAATTTAAAATTTAAATGCTCAGTCATGGGCTACGAAGCACGGACACGAATATAAAATACGGGTATGACAACACGATACGGATACGATGACACGATAAATTTCATCAAAAAAATAGGACACAGACACGGCGGGAATACGCCTATAAAATTATATATATATATATATATAATTATATATTCAAAATATAATTAATAGAATCTTGTACAGATAAATAAAATAACAACAAAGAACAGAATCAATTTCAATAATTTCATTTCTATTATAAGAAAAATATAAACAAGACAAAACAGAAAATAAATGAAAAATAAAGTTGATCCAAATTCCAAACGAAGATGTGCAGAAGAGACATAGTTATAATGAACTAAATATGTATATGAATAAACATATATACTTTCAGTCTTTCACAAAATCTTATTCATGTAACTTATATATATATATATATATATATATCTTGTTCATGTAGAGAGATAATTGAAGAAGATAAGAGACTGAGAGAGGAATGAGAGAAAATAAATTTTGTCTCACAGAAGTGTCGGATCGCGTGTCCGAGCTCGGACACACGTGTCCAATAAAAAATAATATTTGGACACTTCACAGAAGTGTCGGACACGTGTCCAAGCCTCGAACACGGGTGTCGGTGTCCGAAAAGTGTCCGACATTGATACGGGACCTCTGGGAGGAGTGTCCGTGCTTCATAGGTCATGGGTTTGTTTATTTATTTATTATTATTATTATTATTAGAATAATTATACAATTATTTGGCGACTAAAATCACCACTGTTCCATAACTCAATTTTAAAAGAGAAATGGATAATATTTTCCGTTTGGGGCATATTTGGTAACTGTTAGAATTCTAAGTTACATAAAAAAAATTTTAATAGATGTTTTTCTCACACTACGAATGTACTCCTATTCTCATATTTTGCACACGCTCCCGTTTTATGTGACTTAGTTAAAAATATAAATAAATGATAAAAATATATAGGTTAACATAATATGATATCTGATTAAAATATATGTTCAAATTTGAAAAATATGTATATATATATATATATATGTTTTCATGCTCTCACGTTCCGCACATGCTTTTGTTTTATGTGACTTAGTTAAAAACATAAATAAATGATAAAAACATGTTGGTTATCATATCTGTTTCAAAAATATGTTCAAATTTGAGAAAAAAAAATGTTTTCAATTTTCGTTTTTACTGTGTTTGTGGTTTATATAAAGAAAGGCACATTGGCCTTGTATTATTAGAGATTAAAGTTTCACTCTTCAGAGGAGGGAAAAATAATATAGAACTTTTATTTAGTAGGAAAATGGGAAAAAAAATTGGAAATAGAAGGGGAAAAAAATTATTATTATTACTTATTTTATTTTTTGTTAAAAGAAAACAAAAGACAGAAAATAGAAGAAATAATAAACTTAATATTGTTTTATTTTAATGTAAAGGAGAAGAAAGTATACCAACACTGCAACACACGCACAATGGTTTATTTGGAAATGTATAAGTGATAAACAGCAAATTTCGAGTGCAGGACTAACTGAAGTATATTATAAGCCCAATGGGCCTACCCTCGATCCAGAAGAATCACTCCGCATATTGACAATTTGTATTCAATACGCTTGGGTCAGCCCATCCTGTCTAGTGGATTAGTAATCACCAAATTACCAATTATTGTCGGAACTATTGGACTTGAAGCTAGGCCCATCCTTTCCAGTAAGCTCATACTAATAAATTTGTTTTATATATATATATATATATATATATATATATATCCTTTTATCTTCATAATAAATATTGTTATAATTCATAATTTTTTTATTTAATTTTATAGTGTAAGAATATCAGTAAATCAAAATTTTATTTAATTTGAGTCATTGTTGAAAAGCCCGCTTTTAAAAGAGTAACGATGTGGAAGAGAAATGGACAGCATTTTTCGTTTAGGACATGTTTGATAACGTTTTTTTGTTGGCGAAATAGTTAAAAACATAAATAAATGACAAAAACATGTTGGCTAACATTTGTAATATTTTGCATAATATCATATTTGCCTATGAAATAGGTTCAAATCTGAAAATAAGGAAAATATGTTTTCACTTGTTTTTCTATTGTAGAGAGCGATCCTTTTAATAAATAAATAACAAATTTTTTTTTTTTTTTACAATATTCCAAAAACTTATTTAATTATTAAATTCCACTTATGTGCAACAAATTTAACCAATGCCCATTCTTTTTCATCTGTACAAAGTGTTTATTAATATCTCTTTTTTTAGTGACCACAAGCAGCTGAGCATGGGTCCAATTAAGATCCAAAGGAAAGGGAGTCCACCTGTTTTTAGGTGCTGGACCACCAACTTATTTAAAACTCTTTCTCTAAATACATTTCTATATTTTGCCTCCAACCAAAAATAATTAGAAATTAAAAGTTAAAGAGTAATAATAGAAGGACCAAAAAAAATCTCCAAATGAATACCGAACTTTCACGTGGTTGGCCCCATCAGCACCTCTTATTTCCATTGCTTTTGAGTTTCCAACCCTTCTTTCTCTCTCTAATTTTTTGTCCGTATATCTATATTACGTACCCTTCAATCTCTCTATTCTCTATCTTCCATTGACGCCATATCTCAATTCATAAAATCCTATTGTACCTGTAAATCTTTTCATCTATTCATTCTTTTTCTATTGTCTTGTTTCTTGACTTGTAAATTTTTCATAATTTTATTCTTTTTCTGTTGTCTTATGTTTTCGAAGAAGATCAAATTAATAAGCCACCATGACAAATTGACCCATTTTGATGAAGTTTAGAGATTAGGGTTTATATGTGGAAGACAGATGCAAGAGACCTCTTCAAGGAATATTGAAGAGAGATGATGATGGTTACAGGTCAAATTTGGGTATTTTAGGGAGAAATATGAGATGTGAAATAAAGGGATGGTGGCGGTGGTGGTGAGAAGAACAAAGAGACAGAGATGATACATTTATATTCACATAGGGAAAGAGATGGTAAATTAAGAGATTTCATCTACTTTTAGAATCCAGAGTGATTGCAGAGAGCCAGTGAAGAAGAGAAATACAGAACCCAAATCCGAGAAAGAGAAAACGAAGATAATTTGAGAGGGATAAAATATTTAGAGAGAGAATAAGTGAAGATAATCTGAGAACTTGTATAAAATAAAGATTAGAGTAAATATGGAAGACTTACTTGTCATTTGTTGAATAATTTTATATTTTTTGGAAAGCTGTTTAAGTGGATGACGTGACCAATACCATGTAAGATTCGGTGTAAATTCGGGATTAATGCTTTGGTGTCTCTATCATTATTCAAAGTTAAAATAAAGTAGACAAATGAAAAAAGTTGTCCATATTCTAAATTGTTGCTGTCATTTAACTTCATCTAATATCTATAGATTTACATGAAGTTTACGTGAACTTGTTCAGACCTAAGATTAATAAGTTTGTGAGCTTAGTCTTACGTCGTCGAGAAATTAAAGAAGACTTCCATCAAGTTTAACTTTAACATAGCTATCATTCGATTAATGAGGGTCGGTGAACATGATACATTGCTACATGTACCAATTTGAGTGGATGTGCAATTAAGGGTGGAAATCATGATTTTTTTTTTTTCATCAAAAAAGTGAAAATATTGATTTGAGTCATTGTTGAAAAGCCGAGTTGAAAAGAGGAACAATGTGGAAGAGAAATTAATACTAGCATTTTTCAATTTGAATCTTTTTGACCTGCTAAAATTATTTGAAAACACCCCCATTTCATAGTCCCCCACAAGCTGTTGGGTAATGGTCCAATCAACCTGTGTTCTTATGTGCTGGACCACCAACTTATTTTAAAACTTTTCTACATTTTGCCTCCCACAAAATATATATATATATATATATATATATATATATATATATATAATTAAAACAAAGTACTCAAATTAAAAAAATTATCCATAATGCTATCTAACTTTCTCTGTTACATAAAATGGTTAAGTTTTAAGATTTAAGCAGAGCGCCCATCATTAAACAAATGAAATCTCTAATGTATATGAATTTTAGTAATTTAGCTCGTTGAGATCTTTGAGACGAATTACTGAGATAAAAGTAGATGTAAATGAAAAAAATAAAACATTGATGTCACATTCCTAGGGGGGTACAAAAATGTCCCACTCCTATTTTTATAATAAGTCTCAACGTCCTTTAAATTTTAGATGATCATGATGATGAAACAACCAATAGAGACTAGGAGAGAAGGATTTCATGAATCACAAAATAAAATTTAGCCAAAAAAAAGTAAATTTAGCACCTCAACTACTGAAATGATGATTGACAAAATCAATATAAAAGAATTCAAATGAGTAGTGAGATGCAAAAAAAAAAAATAAGAAATTGAGCAAGAATAGGAACAGGTGCGATGTCAACATATGGTATTAATAGTTGACCTAACCTAGTCTGTAGGGGTCCAACATGATCACCATTCATGAATTATGATTGAAATTCTTAGACTCTGGCCCACTAAAAAGATAGCCAGGTTGGCATGTTCGTTGAGAAATGGCCCAACTCTGGTTCGATATCCATCGATATCATTCGGTGAATAAATGAGACTGTGTCCAACTTTTTAAGTAAGTGCATCTCTATTCAATATATTTAAATGGTTTGAAAACATATAAAGTTAAATACGTTAGAGAAAAAAAATGACACGCAATAAGAAATATTTGCGAGTGAATTTATACAGCCGACCTCATTCACATGAAATTAAGTTAAGAATGATGATGATAAAATTAAAAATAATGATGATAAATTTAGGTGTGATCGTGCTATTGATCTTGCCGATGATTTCAACCTTATTTTTCAATGTATAATGTAAACAAAAGTAATCAATATTGACTAATTCTTTGTTTTAAAATGAGAAAAGTAAAAAATGTTGGGTAATCAAAAAAAAAAAAAAAAAAAAAAAAATGTGTTAGATTAAAAAATTGAAGGTTGCCTGTCATGAATGGGGTGATTTAACAGTAACAATGTAGACAAAAGGAAGGTGGTTGAGGGATCGTGCATAGCATTAATGAAATGAGGTTGAAAGATATCTACAAATAATGGTTTACTCCCTCATCTACTAGTTAGAATGTCGCAGCCCATGAAAACGGCAGGCTTTTAATTATGTTGTGCTGGTGGAGTCCCTTTTGATGTAAATAATATCTGTACTTTGTATTTTGTGTTTAATACCAATGGACCCCACTTTCATCCAACTCTATCCTGTCCATCCTTTCCATCTTGAGAGGCCTCTCTCACAATTTACGTCTCTAATGTACTCAAAATTATATTGTTCAATGACAAGTCCTAGTATGCAATGATCTTCCCTCTCATTTATACTCATCATCGGTCCCACATATATCTTAAATCACATAGGAGGGCCCTGGCGTTACCCTAAAATTATTTCATTCTCAGGAGTTTAAAACGAAAAATAAACATTTTGCATGTATTGGGATGATTGCGTACACATATGATTGCGTACATTTGATATTAAAAAATTTGAGTAATTGAATCATTACACAACACCCGTGAGAAGTTTATGGCGTGTGTTTGGTGTGCAGAATTAAAATGGAATGTAAGTGAAAATGGATCATTCTAGTATTTGGTTAGAAAGGACATTTCATTTCATTCATACACAAACACAACATTAATCTCTATAGAAGGTAAAACACATAAAACTTGTAATAAAGTTATTAAAAATGAATTTAAAAAGTGAAATACAGACTACACAGTAGACAATACGGTGGGCAAAAGAAAAAAAGGATTATTAATTTATTACCTATAAATTGTGTTAATGGTCCATATTTACCACTTAATGGAGTCAAAATCTCATAATTTCAAAAAAATGAAATTACAAAAATGCTGACAAAACATTGTTCATTTGTCAAAAGGTATCACTTTTAGGTACATAAATACCATTTTTTGTGCACTCAAATACCACTTTTTGTCATTAGGTACAACTTTTTGTGCTGCACAAAAAGTGGTATATATGTGTACAAAAAGTGGTACCTATAGGCATAAAACTATACTTCTATGCCCAAAACAAAAATAGTATATGCGTGCACAAAAAGTAATATTTATGTGCCTAAAAGTGATACCTTTTAATAAATGAAAAATGTTTTTTTTTTGTCCACATCTTGATCAATTTTATTTTTTTAAAACTACGAGACTTTGACTCTATTAAATGATAAATATGAGTTATTATTTATAAGTAATAATTTCCCAAAAAAAAAAAAGAAAAAAATCCACATATAATTAATGTAATTCACCTATTCATAGGGGAGTGCACCGGGTCAATATTAATAGGTATTTGAAGCATCACAGTGCAGCAACTTTGGAGAAAAAAAATAATTACATGGTACAAGTGATAGTGTCATTACACTATTTATCATTATCCTAAAGTCACTCCATCAATCATTAAATCAAAATCTTAATAACTTGTCGAATAGACCTAATCCAACATTGTTTCCTAACAAGATGAAATTTTACATAGTTTTGATATATATATAATTACCACGTGGCATTTAACATTAATGACTGAGCTACATTATCTACAAGGTCTGTTAGACTCCGACGAGGACAAGTGCTTCCAAGACTGAAAAATCCTAAAGTTTCAATCATTTACTTTTAAGTCCAAAGATTTTGCTTTAATTTCCGGGAAAATAAAATTTAGGTCCCAAGATACCAAAAGTTGAGATGCCAAAGACGCTTTAAGGCACTTTTAATTGATAGATTCAGAAAATTGTCCATCAAGCATCAGCATCAACTCTACTTAGTCCATTGACTTGGATTTGTACAGCTAATAACCTCAAAACACAGATCAATAATTTATCAATTTATGGTGAAGTGTTCCATATGAATACATGAATTAAATCAATCAAATCAGATTCATTTCTGATTATTCAATCAGATGTGCACCAACACCAGTGGCATCTCCAAATATTCCAGACACATACGTAGAATTTGGATTTCCTCTAATCCTGTGTCACGCCCTATATCACATAACTATAATACAACAGCCACATATTATAATTATTGCATAAGTTATGTAAACACACAAAACGTGATACTGAAACACCACAGCAAATCATCGGAGTTCATATATATATATATATATATATACACACATTATTATTAAAAGTACAAAGGGTGTCAATAATTTTAAATAAATAATAAAATAAATTATTAATTAAAAGTTACCAATTAAAATAAATCATATTATAATCTAACAAGGTACCAATTAAAACAAATCTTATCATACTTGGAATTATTCATGACTAAAATAACTAAAACAAGTTACCAATTAAATAATCTTAAAAGTTACCAATTAAAATAAATCTTATTATCCTCGAGATTTTTCATAACTAAAACAATTAAAACAAGTTACCAATTAAAATAGAATAGGTAATTGTTTAAACTAATATGTCAGTTGCTTAAACGTCCAAAAATAAATAATAAAATAGGTAATTATTTAACTTGATCCGGTAAGTTAGATACGATTATGATTTTTTTTCTTTAATTTGATTGGTAACAAAAATGGTTGACCTTTAAAATTTAGTTTGATTTATTTTTTATTATTTCAAAAGTATCATGAAAGTGTTATTTTTTTCTTTTCTGTATTTTACCTTGCTCCTTTTCTCTTTGTAATTGGTGTTCAGATTTTTCTCCCAGGCAATCATACTTTATCGGGTAAGTTCATTAGGATTATGTTTTTCTTCCTTAGTTTTTATTTTTATTTTCTCATAAGCACCATGAAAGTATTTTATTATTTATTTTTTGTTTAATGTTTGATTGGTGACAACAACGGTTGATCTTGTAAATTAATTTAGTTTGCATTGTGATTTATTTTTTCAAAAGTATTATGAAGGTATTTTATATTTTTACATAACTTGAATCTTTTGATTTTTTATTTCTCTTATTTTCAATTCATTTTTTCTATTTTATTTCTAGAGTTGTTATTGTTTTGCTTCTAGACTTTGCAGTTAAAGAAGAATCTAGTGAGAGAAGAATCAAAAATTGTAAGTGCAAAGTTATGATTTTTAATTAAGTTTTTGCCACGTTTTCTAGTCCATACAAAGTTGTGATTTCTGTTATGAATTTTTTCAATTCATTTTCTCTGTTTTCAATTTTTTTTAAATAATTGATTAGCAACATTTTCTCTATTATGAGATTTTTTCACTAATTGATTAGAAACCTGGTAAATTGAATTTTATCTTTAAAATTTTATTTTCTCTAATCTCTTTTCAATCTGGTTTTGGTAATTAATTAGCAACTTGATAAATTTGGTTTCTTTTCTGCAAGTACAATTAATGTTGTCCACGCATATAAAAACTATTTTATTTGTGCTTGATTAATGTTTTTTTTTTTTTTTTTTTTTTTTTTTTTGGATCATAATTAATTTTTCACATATTAATTTTATCAACACATGGAAAAACTATATTATTTCTTTTTGATTATTGTTTTGTTTTGAATCACTTCTAATTTTCTGCATTATTTCTATTGATTATTGTTTATTTTTGTTTCAGATCACAATTATTTTATTATTAATTTTACTTTATTATTATTTATAAAATTTATTAATAAAAAAGTAATAATAAAACTAAACTCTTATAAATATATATTTATAATGATTTTATAAAAATTAAATATCAACTATTTAAAATAAGTTACTAATTAATTCTTTATATAATAAATTTTTTTATTATAAATTAACTTTTAAATTTTGATCACGTGCAAGTTTATTAATCTATATATATATACACACACACACACACATAGTCTATATATTATATAGAGAGAGAGGGAGGGGAGATGAAAGAATGAGAAGGTTGTATTGTATGTGGGAGTCACTTTTGTGGTCCACCTTATGTTACTCTTTTTGTTCATTAGATTGGTAGATTGGTGGACTTAGGTAAATATAATAACTCCATCACGTTAAAAAAAAGGTCACAAGACAGACGTGACCGGCACCCCCAATCAAAAGGCCAATGATAGAACCATTTATGGTCCATAACTTTTCTAGTTTCTTTCTCTACGAAACTAGAGATAATATTCCACCATGAAAATATAAGAATAAAAGTTTCTCAAAGGTACATACCAACCAACTTTGACCTTTCCTGGTTGTCTCTCTCCCCTTCTCTTGGAATCATCGTTTCAACTGTAATTTCTCCAGGTTTCTTAGTGATTGTCTCTTCCTTACAATCTCATCCCACTTTGTACTAGGCGATTTATACGATGACCTCCTACAGCAAAGTCCATGTTGATCAGTAAACGTTTGTTGAGAGCATTAATGTTTCCGTGAATTGAGATATACAGGTTTCATCAATGGAGGACAACAACAACATAGGAGATTCATGTTCGTATTGGTCATGACAATTTTAAGCTGACTGTGAAGCTACCTAACGCAACCCCTCCTCCTTCAACAGGGCTTGAAACAGACTGTGTAAAGAAACAAACACAGGCGGAGTTCGAGAAATTGCAGGAAGAGGCATTTTACTAATTGTGGCATGGACGGTATATATTTATTCTGAGTTATGGATAAAGAGAACAGAAAATCAAGAACAAGGAGGTTTCGGAGGTGGTTTAGGAGGAAGCACAAGAAAGCTGATCCATTTCAACTGAGTGAAGTTTCAGGTTAAACAATTAATCTTATACTTCGCTATTTTTCTTCATCTTTTTCCATGGCCTCCTGTTTTTGGTTTAATTATTCAGTTTTTAAATACTCTCTCTCAGATGAGGGTGAAGATGACGGTGATGACAGCATGGACGGTCATTTCTTTCCGTCCATGGAGATGGATCCATGCATTTTAACCAATGAACTAAGGTGTGGTTTTGGCAGGACTTTGTAAAAACAACTAGAAAATCAGAGCATTGTGTTATTTTCGGGTGTAACAATCATATCTGTGTTGTAGAGTATTTGTGGGTACTTGGAATGTCGCGGGAAGATCACCCATTGGGAGTTTGGCTGTAGATTTAGACGAGTGGCTTAATCTTAAAGATGCTGCTGACATTTATGTTCTTGGGTAAGCGAAATTGAGACAGTCAAAAGCTTCTAATATGTTATTTTAGATGAATTTAAGACTAAACAGAAAAAACTTTGCTCCTTGCAGATTTCAAGAGATTGTCCCTTTGAAGCCTATAAATGTCGTCGGAGCAGAAGATCCGACGGAGGCAACAAACTGGAACCAGCTTATTGGGAAAACTCTGAACAACAAATATGGGTGCCCTTGGTTAACACCCATGTTAAATCCAATCACAAGTGATGACTATCATTATGTAGGAGCTGCTGACCCTAAAAGAAGATTTAGTATGAGCAGCGGACCTGCTGCGACTCCAGCGAGAGGTAGGCCAAGCATTCAATACGAAGAGCCAAGTCGGAGCAGTGCGTACAAGCTCATGGCAAGTAAGAAGATGGTTGGAGTGTTCATAAGCGTGTGGATGAAGAGGGAATTGCTCAGGAGGTACAGCGTATCAAGTGTGAAAGTTTGTTCAGTGGCTTGTGGGATAATGGGTTATTTGGGAAACAAAGGTTCAGTTTCGGTTAGTATGTCTATTGAAGGAACTAGTTTTTGCTTCATTGCTGCCCACTTAGCTTCTGGTGAGAAGAAAGGCGATGAGGTGCGAAGAAATCACCAAGTTTCAGAGATTTTTAAGCGGACTTCTTTCCCTCGACACCCTCGAGATGGTTTTAATCCTCATCCCCTCACCATCCTAGGACATGAGTAAGTTGTCCTTTCATATTTATAATTTTATTTATATTGTGAACCAAAGAATTAAATTTCTGTTCTCTCTCTCTTTAATGGAGCCACTGAGAAAAGGGTACTTCAGGAAATTTAATTTACTCAATTAGGAAAGGAAAACTTGAGACCTAAATGAGATTGAATTAGTAACGGTGACCAGCCTCCTATAGTCCTACCTTGTGTGAGAGGAAGAGGAAATAATATTAGGCTTCGTCCTTGGTGGTAGAATTACTTTTCCATGGACCACATATTTATTGAATTATGTAGTAATCTATGTCAGCAAGTCTGACGACGAAACTCCATCTTTAACGATTGTACTTGATTTGTAGAACAGTCAGATATTCTGGTTCGGGGATCTCAACTATAGGTTATATTTGGAAGACAACTTAGCGAGGCAGCTGATAAAGCAGAAAAACTGGAAAGCACTGAAAGAGTTTGATCAGCTCCGAAAGGAACTAGAAGATGGTGGGGTATTCCAAGGCTGGAGAGAGGGAGACATAGAATTTGCACCGACCTACAAGTACTCTTCAACGAATTGCAATCGCTATTCGGGTGGTCTTCATAGCAGAACAGGAGAGAAACAAAGAACTCCAGCATGGTACAGATACACAACAATGATCTTTCATTTTTATACTCACAATTGTAGCCCAACTTCAAGCCAAGTTCTACATATATCTTTAGCATTTGAACTGGTCTTACGGCCTAAATGATCTATAATAGGTCATATGAGAATAGGCCTGGCCGAAGTTGAGAAGCTAGTAAAAATGATTCACACACACACACACACACACACACACATATCATATATTGTTGTTGATTTCTTTATAGCTTCATGAGGATAATGAATTTGATGAATATTTTTTATGGTGGAAGGTGTGACCGGATTCTGTGGTACGGAAAAGGAGTGAAGCAACTTTCCTATTTCCGTAGTGAGAGTAAGTTCTCCGATCATAGGCCTGTCTCTGCCCTTTTCGCCATACAAATTGAAGTCCTGAAGCCTACCAATCAAACAATTGTCGCACTCCAACCGATTGTTCCACTCCAACCGATTGTTCCTACCATAACTCCAAATCAAACTGTAAGATCTCTATGTATTCTATGTGTGCCTATGATACACTAATGATGTGGGACCTATCAAATAAGTTTAAATGAACAGTAAATGAATCCATTATATTGTGGCAGGAACAGGACAAGGTTGATGAAGAGACCACATCTACATTATTATCATTGATTGTAAAGGACAGAAAAGCATCGCCAAGGAACAAGCAACAAAAGTTAATCGAATAGACGATGATATCACTTGTATTGGTGCAGGCTAGATTTGTGGTATATATTTTTCGCAATCTTCTTCCTTTCTCTTCTCTATGTTTTCCACCCCTATACCATTTTTCCTTACAACTTAGTGACATATGTAGATTACAGTGGGAAAGTAAAGTTGGTAATAAAGCAAATGAAATTAACATTTTTTAATTGATAGTATGAAAAGTGCTACTTCAAGTGAAGTATAACATGGGTTCGAGCATGAGGATTCTATGAATTTCTGCTAACTGAATGACATATATGAAAACATTGGGATGCAAAAAAGGTTAATCCAAAACAACGCAAACTACTCTGTCTCACCTTTTGCAGAAGAGGTCATTCATATTGTTCAGCGAGAAGACAGCTTCACCTTCACTTCGTAAAGCCAATTGCAGCTGTTACGACATGAACAGAAGTTCCAAAAATCTGCAAAACTTAGGTTCTCATTTACTGTATGATTTGTGAAAATCGACATTTAAAATGCAGTGATCTCATGTACACTACTTACAAAATGTTGATTCCAATAGCTTGTCTGAAGAATTTCACCCACAATCTCCACAATTTTTAGATGACAACCAGGACACAGAAACACCTCGGCAACTCCTTACCAAGGGAACCACACCTCTTCTCAAATTCTGAACTCTGCTTATTTCAATCAAGGACACAATTATTCCTAATGTTAAAGCAATGTTACATGGAGTTAAAACTGTTTCACTAAATAATAGTTATTCAGCTTAATCTTTAGTCTTTACAGAAGCTGAAGAGAAATTGTAACTCATTAGAAGATAACGTATCCGCCCCAGAGAAAAATTCTGTCTTCCCTCTTAAGATGAAAAAGACTCATTTTTATTGCACCGGTTAATTGGTACTATCAATAAAATTAAAAGATAATGTGTCCACCCCAGAGAAAATTTCTTTCTTCCCTCTTTAGATGAAAAAGACTTATTTGTATTGTGCCGGTCCAGTGGCCATTTAATTGTTACTATCAAATGCATTTTTCAAGTGTTCAAGTCCTGCAAACAAAAATAAAATTAAAAGATAACGTGTCCACCCCCGAGAAAATTTCTTTCTTCCCTCTTTAGATGAAAAAGACTTATTTGTATTGTGCTGGTCCAGTGGCCATTTAATTGGTACTATCGAAGCATTTTTCAGTGTTCAAGTCCTGCAAACAAAGATAAAATCAAAAGATAACGTGTCTACCCCCGAGAAAATTTCTTTCTTCCCTCTTTAGATGAAAAAAACACTTATTTGTATTGTGCTGGTCCAGTGGTCATTTAATTGGCACTATCAATTGCATTTTTTTAAGTGTTCAAGTCCTGCAAGTCTATGCTTTATTTCATGACTTCCTCCACCATGAACATCTTCCTTTCAAGATAAATTAAGTCCGGGAGGAGCTGCAGGAGTTTCAGACAATCTAGACCTTTCAGGTTACTTTTAAAGGATAATGATGAGAAATAAGGGTTGAAATATATGATTGTTGTTAATGAAAAGTGTGAGACATGACAGACTAGTATAAGTTAAGTTAATTGCTTGCATGCTTGAGTAACTGGCATTTATGATAGAATAATACATTACGAATTTAAGAACAATAATGCACCAACTCCCAAAAGAGTAGCAGCATGATATCGGATTATTAGGGCAGAATTGTATTCAAATTTGGATGCAATTGAATAGTGCAGTGGCTACAGTAGACAGGTAAAATTGAATCCAAATATAGATATATATATATATATATATTCATGATTTAAACCGATCTCGTCAAAGTGCAGTGTCAGTCTTCTTGATATCTAGTATGTATATCCAATTATATACATGAAGACGATGAAAAGGAGAGAATGGAAAAGAAACCATGATCCAGAGTAGACAACACCAGCTTTGCTTTAGTGTTGAGGCGTTGAGCTAGAACATTTAATAAATAAAATCATGTTTGTAATGAAGACAAGAAAATACAGAAGATGTCTAGCAAAGTAAATGATTTTCCCTATTTGGTGCTTCAAGAAATCGTATTAATTGATTAACCAAAAAAATAAATGAAAAAACATGTACCGTGAAACTCTTTTGCTCTATCCAATTGTAGTTTCATATACAGTAAGGTCAAAAAGGAGGAGATATAAATCGAAATGAAAGCAATATGTATGAAGTACAAAAACACTAATTCAAACACAAATGCCTATTAAATTGTGAAGAAATTCAATGAAATTCACTACCAAACTTTGAAGAAATTTCAATCGAAAGAGCTCTTGAATTATGAAGACATTTGAGAAATAATCATATGATTTTGACAGAACATAACCTCTAGGGTTTGAATAGAAGCTTCATTCTTAGCCAATTCAACTTCGTAGCCTTATAGCTCTTGCTCAGTAGTTTCTTTGAGTCTCTTGGCGTCTTCGAGTTCAACATTCGCTGCATCTATTTCAGATCAAAGTTCTTCGATTTGATTCTTGAGAACGACTATTCTGTCTCTGCACACGCAAAAGCACAAATTCAGATTCATTTATCAGGCTAATAAAAGCTCTGTTTGGATACAGAGAAACAGTAAGAAAAAGAATTTTAAAATTTAGGGAAAAATTTTTTGAACGTTCAACTGATCCAAGCAAACAGATAATTAGGAGGAGTATTTTATCCCAGCAACCAAATGAAAAACGATGAACGTTATGCTGGCTGATTTCTCGGTGGAGAAATCGCGAATTAGGGTTTGCAGTTGCTTCTGTAGATCACTTCCCGCCATTGTTTTAGAATTCGGTTTCCCGCTGTACTATATAAAGGATTGAACAGTGGACTGATGAAGTTCGTTTTGTTTGGATGAAATATATATATATATATATATTGTTTTATTGGTGTTTGATTGTTGTAAATATTTTAAAATAAATAAATATTAAAATTAAATAAAAATAATTCACTTTATACATCTTGTTGGATGAATTCAATTTCAACTTAAACCTTTTCAAATATCAAAAAAATAAAAACAGAAAAATATTTTACCCAAAAAAATATTTTAGGTCGAAAGCCTTAGCATTTGACTTAAACCTTTCCAAATATCAAAATATTTTAGGTCGAAAGCCTTAGCATTTGACCATTTTGTCTTCTTTGACATCCAACAGCAATGAAGCATTTGTTTTAAATTTATGGCGGTCATCACCACCGCAAATGTGATTTTACACCTGGAGTTCTGAGGTGGAATTGGATTAGTGCTGGACTCCACTTTAAATAATACAATAAGTATTCGTGTTAAAAGTATAATTTACTCAAAATAAAAGAATAACCAAGTTAAAAGTATTTGTGTTGAAATTTCTTGATTTTTCATAACGACTATTACTGTAGATATTTTTTGATCCAAAAATATTAAACTAATTTTTTTTTTTATTTCAAGATATTTATTTAGCACTTCCAAACGTAAATTTAAAAGATTTGAAATTACATAAAATTCAGTATAAATCTAGCTAGTGGGATGACAAGGGCAATATGTAAATTGGCGTTGTGGTGGAGGATCCTACGTAATGAAACCAAATTGTTACCCATATCTCTTGACATGACACCACAGCTCATACTTGTCAACATCAGCTGGGCCCATTTTAGTGGGCTAGTGGGCTAACACTAACGGGCTTGTATTAGTGCAGCGCACACAATCTGTTGGCAACTGTGCTTATATTACTATGGGGCATAAAGGTGCTTCTTGGTGGATTGTCCAAATTGTTTGAGATCTGCTCTTCTAAGCGACAGAAGTCCTGTTTCTTATTCTGTATTTTTTGCTCTTTCCCCGTTTATTCAAGAATTTAGGTATGTGCCCGATTATACAAGGATCGGAAAAAAATTATGGAACAAACTTGGTGCACGAGATATACACAGATTTACTTCCGAACACAAGAACCGGAAATATTGTTTCTAGTTTTAAGCAAATGGCTATCGATTTCGAAAATTATTGGATAGTTTGGGATAATAAGTCCCTGCTAATTACGAGATGTCATACCATGGTTTTCAGTGGCAATTGCGGTGTAACGAATTCTAGTAAATATTGTTGTAAATCGGTCAAATCGGCCGATTTATGGAAGTATGTAATAATATTAGACCCTTAAAAAAGAATTATGAACTGGTCGATATGGGAACCATGTGTCATACAACATTTTGAATAAAGCTGACACACTTAGTTGTATAACATTCTGTAATAGGACGAAATCACATAATAATTTCACTTGTTCTTCTTTGTCTCTGTTGCATGTTTTAGAGCAAAGAAAGGGTACCTAGAAGCAATATATGTGTTTACATATTCAATAAATTCTATATAGATATGTAAAATTTTGTGTACTTCCTGCTGTCATCTTAAAAATAAAGAAATTTTCGTAATATAATTGTGCTTAATATTTAAGTCACACAATTTTTAATGGGTGTTATTCTCACGTTTTGCGCACGTTTTCGTTCTCAATTTCACTATTTGTGACTTAATTTTACCGTTTTCGCACTCTCACTTTCGAATTCACTCTCGTTCGCTCTAGCTCATGTTTTATGTGACTAGCATTAAGACCCTAAAATGGAAGTATATGTGTTGTTTTATCCTAATAAAAAAGGTCATCATACACATAAGCTAGGCTCCTCCTCAGCAACAGAGGCTAAAAGGATTCTGGTTATTTGTAATTTAAGCGTATAAAGGCACTGATCCATCATAAGTTATCAATTTCAACTTTGCATGGTTTAGCAAGATAAGGAGCCGAGCAGATCAAAGTAACAGACATATTGTCGATGTGAAGTTGTGGTCTAAATTTTGTTTTTGTTGATCAGGTCACGTTGATTTTAATCGGATATACAAGGTAGTAGAGTTTGCAACATGAGTAAAAGATAACAATGAAAAATGAAATAGAGATCGAAAGAAACCAAAGGTTAGGGGTTGATAATTAAAATCTTTTTGAGTGCGTTATACATTGAACGATGTAAATCTTTGTATAATTTGACGCACAATTTTCTTCCGTTTCTTGATTATGTCTGTGACTTGGCGGTGTTTGAGCAATTACACGGCTGCAAGTACTATCTGTGTGTGGTCAACCGAGTTGAAAAAGAATTCAAGGGCTGTAGATGGTTTTCAAAAAGAGAAGGAAAAAAAAAAAAAACAAAAACAAAAACAATAAGATTGTTGAGTCAATGAGTGCATTTCCATTTTGAAAGCAACAACTCACACACACCACAACTCAACACGCACACGCAAAGTAAACCCTAACATGATCACTTTAAGTGAACAAAAGGGTCTTCAACACTGACCCTGGTACGAATGTGTCATGACTGAAAAACACACACTAGGCGTAATTCTTGGCTTTTTTCTCATGTGAATTGAACCATTGGGTGTCTAGGTTTGGTAGCTTTCACACCAAAATGCCCACTTGAGAATCAAGACGATGACAATGATTGCTTTTCTTTGTTTTGCCAAGTACTCGATCTAAACAACATTTAGTGTTCTTATGACATGTTTGATTAACATGGCTTGCCACTCAAAAAAGCTCATTAGTTGTAGTTTGATTTTAATGTTTGAGAATCAAAACTAGTTGGCCATCAAAATCGAATGATCGATCAATGAGTCCTTAGTCATTTTCTAAGAGATTGACTACATGTGGACTCGGTCCCATACTATCTCCCTCAAAACCCAACACAGTCCACTTATTCTTGTCCTTATTTGACCATCTTTGTCCGTGTTCAAGTATTTTCACTAAAGAGAATGATGGGATTTGTGACTTCTGAAATTTTTGCAATTTGGTTCTTACACTTGGTGGGGTGTGATACAATTGCTGATGTGTTTTGTGTTCTTAATTAACAACACAAAATTAATCTAAATTCCTAGTTGTGCTTTAATTTCCTCTCGTCAGATATTTCCTGCAATTATTTATTTGGTTGTTTAAAGAGCAAATTCAGCGCACGAGTCTTTCTCTGAAGAGCATCCCTTCGCATGTGGAGAGATTATTTTCTTGTTTGACCGTCTTTAGCATCATATCCTTCTCATGAATTAGGATAATCGATCATTCAACTGGTTAAACATAGACACACAAACCTTTCTTTGAAAAGCATCCCTCTGTATGCGGAGAGACTATTTCCTTGTTTGGCCGTCTTTAGTTAAAAATGATAATACTAAAATAGACACGTCTCGATACTATCCGGTGCAGCTTTACAATCCATGCAGACTAATCTGAATGTAACATTGCAAAGAAACAAATTAATGAGTTGGGATTTGATTCCACAAGAAATAGATTCTAACCCTGTAGTTCTTAATTAAATCCTCGCAGGAACTACCACTATAGTCCATAACTGTTGGATCATTGTATGATGATATATATATATATATAACTTATGCATAAATCAGAGTATCATGACATGATGAGGTTCTATTATGGACACATATATGTGAATTTGGAAGAACATATTGTAAAGAACAATAACCACTTTTTGAAGGATATGCGTGGTTCGATAATTTAGTTGGACCTACTATACAGTTAGCAAAAGTGAAGATCAAAACTTCAAAAGTGACAAGACTAACCCATGATCAGACTTGTTTCAAGTATAAATTCGATCCCATTAAGACTATTATCGCATCTTGGAGTTCTTGTTCGGATAGGTTCTTTATACAACCATAATCTACATGCTTGTCCAATTGGAAATCACTACCCCAAATAATGAAAATTTGTAACATATAATTGCGTCTATTAAACTTCACATACATTCCTAACGGTCAAATTAAAAGTACCTAAAGTTAGCTTTTCAATCGTTGCTTTGATTTTTTTGGGATTGAAAGTTGTTTTGAAAAGTATTTGACTATTTTTTTTCTTTCTTTCTTTTAAGAGTTTTTGCTCTTGAAAAAGCGTTTTGGAGAAGTTTTGAAAACACTATATGCTCCGTTCAGTACGAAGGAAAAAAATTGAATGAAAAGGAGAGAAAAAATGATGACTGAGACATCTACTATCATCTTCTTATTATCCTTTTTTTCCTTATATCATCTTTACCAAACGAAGGAAATTTGTTCCTTTCTTTTTATTTTCCTTCCACCCCTCTTCTAACCTTCCTACTGAACATAGCATTTTGAAAATACAGTTACAAATCCACTATCATATAAACTAAATGAAAGTGGTAACTTCTCCTTCTTCTTTTTTCTGAATAAAAGTAGAAGTAAAAACTATGTCAAACTGCCCTAAATAATCTGCGAATAACTAAAAGTTATTATTTTCCTCTAATCTTGGGAGTTAGCACTGAAGTTCTTCATTTGATGGAGACTAATAGCATGTATGTGGAACAGTGAAGAGGGTTCATGGGGGACCTGAAAGACTTGTATAATTCAGTTAAAGTCCTTGTAAGGGGTCCCTCTACAGACAAGATTGGACTTGCAGGTTGAATTCCATAGCCAAAACTCCACCGTTAAGAATCCGAAAAAACAGCCTCACCACATTTTTGATTCAGACCTTTGCCTTATTTGGAAATTTGGAAAAGAATTCATGTTCCCTCATGTAGGAAAAGTGTGTAACCCCATCAACCCACCAAGCCACCACTATCATCACTGTCACACACCACCACTGTCAACATTCAACACCAATACTAGTTCCTACAAAATAGCCTTTTTTTTTTTCATGTGTGTTTCCTTATCCCCACCCATTCAATTTGACCTAACTCTGCACTTCCTTCAACCATGGATGATTAAAATTTGCTGGGGCATAACTCAAACAATGCCAAATTTAACTTTGATTTTGCGATATGTTACGGCCTACTTGGTTTGTAGTTCTGAAATCAGTTATCAAAACTCATAAAACTGTTTTTAAATAATTATAAAAAATAATTTTTTGAAAACAGACATTTTTACAACCGAATTTTCAAAAAACTAAACCAAACAGAATTGTTTTTACAAACCAAGCAGACCTTACTTTTTTCATTGACACTTCCCATCCATTGCCTTGGTCTTTGATGGTCCATATGTGTGCTGAGTTTTGATCATTCACATCCTATTGTCCATTACTCTTGACTCTTGCTTGATTTTTAACTCTCAAAACAGTTCTCAAAAATTCAAAAAACATAAAAGTATTTTCGAATAATTATAAAAGATAATTTTCTAAAAACAGACAATTTTTTAAAAAGAGACATTTTTATAACTGAATTTTTAGAAAACTGAACTAAACAGAGTTCTTAAACAATTTTCTATTTCCAGTACTCTGAAAACAGAAAATTATTTTCAGAATTACAAACAAAGTATGTCCTTACCTTTTTCATTGACACTTTCCATCCATTGATTTGGTCTTTGATGGTCCATTTGTGTGCTGAGTTTTGATGATTCACGTCCCATTGTCCGGACGCGTGCTTATGTTGTTAATATCTTCTTCTCCAAGTCACTTTCTTGTTCATGTAACATGTTACAAAGTAAATTTTCGATTTAAACCAAGTCATTCCTCAAACATGTCAAATTTAAACTTCGATCGAGATATGCGACCTGTTTCATTGGCACTTCCCATCCATTGCTTTGGTCATAGATCGTGTGCTGAGTTTTGATGATTCGCGTTCCATTGTCGATACCCCCATTTGCCTAATGGAGCTCCTGCTTAAAATCAATGACAAGGATGGATAACTAGGATTGAAGCCACTTATGATGTTGATGATGATGATGATGATGATGATGATGTATCGAGTTGTGTGTGAGACACAAGAAGAGAGAGTGGTGAATCAATTTAGTTGCTACCAATTCTAGAGAACAATAATGCCTTGTTGATTATAGCATGAAGATTCCCATATCCTTTTTAGTGCCAATTATTGGATCACCCAACTCACTACAAACTGCAATGTAATTAACCACTATTAATTTCAGCTGATCTCCTTTCCAAATAAATATCTGGTATAGTTTACTATTCACTAATGGAAATGACTCTGCATTCACCTAAATTTAATGATTTCACTTCTCACTCTCTATCTCTTATCTGATGCATTAAAAATTTGCAACAGAACTAAAAATCTGTACATTTAATTACTAATAAATGGAATCTAAAAGTTGTTTGTTCTTTATGCATTTGTCATTACATTTGTTTCAACAAGTACTCTATGGTTCACTTTATGACAATATATTATACAAATGTACGATTTGAATGAAGTGAAATTAAGAAAAAGAAAAAAAAAGAGGAATGCAACTACCTTCATGCCTTCCATTGTTCACTTTTTATTAGCATATATTCTCCCTCTTTATGATAAAAGCCATAGACCACATTAATCTATAACTTGAGCAATATTCCTAAATTATTAAAAATTAGAAAAGATTCACTATAAAGATATTTTCCGTCATTAACCATTAAACTCTTCACCAATCGCCCTCTACTTTAATTTTAAGATGTCAGATTCGGTTCCTAAAATATGACAACGTACGAAAGCAGAGTAAGACTTTTTTTTTTTCCTTTTTTCTCCCCACGATAATGGTGTCTGGCCTATTAAAGGACCCTCATAATCCACCACCAGGAATACATAGTCCCCCGTTCCCATTGGAAGAGTGACCTCGTGGGGATTTGAAGAGTGAATTGTTATTGATTCTATATTAATTTTCAATTTCGAACTTATTGATCGTTATGGGAAGGATATTTGTACTACAGAATTAGGGACCACAAATCCAACACAACATACAGAAATGACCCCAAAAGTTGTTATCACCAAGCTTAACACAAAAGAAGACACTTTTCTACAAGGTGGTTATGATACTGATATACTTTGTTCTACAAATGACCATTGTGTTTCCATTTACATTGTACTTGTTCATTAATGATTCAGGCATACTAGGACCTGCTCTCAATACACAGATAAGTGCATACTTAGTCATTGATATGTCTTCTAACATTTGGGCAAAGAATCAATTCTGAGATTGAGAATCTCTATACAAAATCCTAAAGCAACAATGGAAGCAACTACTGCATTATCAATCTTTTATTCTTTTTGCCTTTTTTCACAACTTGAGGTCCTGCATGAACAACTCTGATCAAAGCGTACCACAGATTGGAATCTAAAGTACTATAGTGTAGCTTCATGATTATTCATAGTATGGCAAAATAACGAGTGTTGCCACGGTAATAGAATAGGCTTGACTTCCAATAGAGATAGGCTGACAAGCGCATGGGACGGAACAGAAAACCATGTGAGTGGGGATGGTCTTTAACAATAAACATATAAAAAAATGATGTAGAAAGGCAATATTAAGATTTTTCTATAAAAATAGTGGGGGCAATTCTAAAATTTTAGAGGTATGTATTACAAAAAATGAAAAATCAATGGTATATGGTAAGAAGAAAAAAAAAATCCCAGTCAACAAGGGTGGGCTAAAATTCATGTAAGAGGGTGAACTTTGGTGTAATGGTAAAGGTTGCTCAATAGTGATTAAAAGTCACGCGGGTTGAAAATTGAAAAATAGTCACTCTATGCTAAAGTAAGTTGTATACAACTCCTTAGACCCAAAAATAATGAGGCCGTTTTTAACTCCATGTTTTGTTTTTGCACAAGCAATCCAAATTATGATGAATGTCTCATACAAAGTTAATGGGATTTTGACTAACTTATATTAATCACAAATAAACATGCATTCTTGAAAACCTTAAGGGATTAGCCTAGTTTGAAAAGACTTTGACACTTGTATCTCATGAAGTATCAGGTTTTAAGATCGATTCTTCCTTGATGTAAATAATTTTTTAGGAGTCACAACCGTAAACATAGTATAAATTTTATTCGATCCATGTAGAGAGTGCCTTTCCCGAGTCTCATTGATTAGTCGAGGCAAAAAGTCCCAGATAGGTCGATTTTATTGAAAAAAAGAAAAGGATGCATTGTTGAATAGCAAACATGATAAGGCCACTATGAAGGGAATGTGAATGTTGAACTGGCGTAAGTGGATGAAGGATCTCTTTTTTCAGGTATACAGCATGCTCATTATATGACCAAGTTGTAAGATTCTAAAGCATAGAGCTAATGGATTAATTCAAAGCAAGGTCAAGTCAATTTTGATCAACTATACTTCAACTTACAGTTTGAAAGAAGCAAGTCTACTTCAATAAATCGTGCGTTATAATGAAGTAATCGAGAATATTCAATCACTGCACTTCAAATTTTAATCGTAGCATGTTAAGAGTAATTAGGATAATGTAAACAATAAAACAAGAAATGTTAGTGACAGTTACTATTACTTTTAAATTATTGTATCGTGTGGGTTTTACGGTGAAATTATGTGTAATCTACTCAATTCGACAACAAAGATATAACAATCGTAACAGTTGTAACTGCCATAAACTTTCCTCAAAATATAATTGATGCGCGGTTTGAACTAATGAAAATCATGATTAACAAGGAATTATTTTCTATAATTTTGTACATTCTCACTGGGAATGCTGTATATGCACCATCCTAAGTTCCCCAAAAGTAATCAAACCATTTCAAGCCACATCTTAAGAACAAAAATCATGTAGACAACTCATAGGAGAGACCAAAAATTATGTAAATCTTTTTTTTTTTTTTAACCTTTAAACATGATTAGAATAAAGATAATCAATTTCTTGCGACGTGCCACCTAAATATTCGCCAAATAAAAAAGGCGCAAACCTTTTAATAATATATATACTTAACAATAATCGAAATTCGTACCTTTCTAATTGATTGGAATCATGACCAACCTCTAGCTAGCATTATATATAAGATACAGTACAAACTAGTAATATCGTTTCATTTTTCTAATGTGCCAAATCAGGGACATTCTAGGTAAGTGTGTGTCTATATATATATAGATATACAGGATTTTATATTGAGTTATGAAAAGTAGTCGGATAATTGGACAAATTTTTACTCAGTGATTTTTTTTCCAGAGATTTTCATTTTTCACTCACTGATTTTCAGTTACACTGATTCTTTTGAATAATCTTGCTCTTAGACTCCAAATCATTTTTTATTTATATTTGGATAGAAGCCAGCTAAGTAATTAAACACTTCCCAACAATTAAAGTCGATGTTTAGCTGTGAATTAGTTAAGCCACGCACGTTTCATTAATAAATTTTAAGCCTATGTGAAATTTCATAAGTATTTTTTATTTTTTATGTCAAATCCTTCATCTCGCTTGTGTATGAAATAATGCAATTAATTCTTAAAACAAGATTATTCATCAACCCCTAAATGAAGTATTGTTCAGTTGTTTGTAGGTACAGTTGTCCTACAATAACAGGATATTGTCCTGATTTTGATTTAAATGTATCTTGTAATATTATGGTATATCACTTTTTTTATTTATTTTATGAAGATTATATCAGTTAATATTACAAAATGCATTCAAATCAAAATCATACCAACATATTGATTCCGAATCTTCGTTGATTGTAACAGTTAACATTACAAAATACATTTAAATCAAGCTCAGGACCAATAGATTGACCTAGAATCTTCATTGATTTTACAAAATTCCAATTCTAGAAGCACTTGAATTAAAATAACTGAAAATCATACTTTTTGATAAAAAAATTTGAAAAAAAATCATCACCAGTTACTCTCTTACTAGACGAGGTCAAGTGCACATCTAACAGTAATAATTAACGCCACCTCCCCAACATAATCTTGTCATCACCAAGTCAGCGCCAAGTCAACAAGTTAAAAAAAAAAAATTTACTTTTGTTTTACCACATGTACGAATACTACTCTATAAACTATACGTTATACTTTATACAATATATTATAAAGAGTATAATATTATACAATTTAACTTTACCTTTGATTGAAATTAAAATAAAATCAAAATGCAAAATAATCTTACTTTAAAACAATTCAATAAAAATTAAAATATGGATACATAACATGCTACTCAAACAAAATTACAAGAAAGAACAAATCATATAATTATGAGTTATTAGGGTCAGTATATGTACCCTTACCTCAAAAATAGTTCCAAAGCACTCGATTATCAAATTTTCTCCAAATCGAAAATTTTGAAACGTAGTTGTGTAAGATTAAGTCGAACTGAGGTTCATATTATTTTTTAGGGTTTTGTTCTTTGGACCCATGAAGTGAAAATTAATTCATTAAATAATAAATATGTTGTATACGGAAATTGTATGTATATATTAGAAGTTTGGTAAATATAAATTTAACAAAACCCTCAACTGAAGTCAAGTCAGCTTTTTTACCCTTCACTGGACCAATCCAGTGAGTGAGTAATTGGAGAGGATTTTTTCTTGAAAATTTGTATTTCTTATTAATTCGAGAACATTAATTAATAATATAAGAGCTGATATGGTGTTCGATAAGTTAATAGTTGCTAAATTGCTAATAATACAAAAGCATGGTTGTTAGAGAACTTGTTTGAAAAATGTTACTCCCTCCGTCCCAAAATAAGTGACATGCTTTCCTTTTTTATCTATTTCAAAATAAGTGTCCACTTTCCTTTTTCAAACAATATATTTCACATCATTCCAAAAATGTCTTTGAGTTTAAATTTCAAACTTCAATATTCAAAACTTAAAAGCACAACTTAGTAATTTTTCAGACAGACAATACATGATCCCACATGTCCCCTTAAAAATTACTACTCCCCATAAGTGACACTTATATTGGGACGGAGGGAGTAGAACAATTGCTTGGAAAACGTTTTGAAATTTTATATACATGAAACTTAAAAAAAAAACTTGGGAGAAATTCTAGGAGAAACATTTTTAAAATTTGTCTCGTAACTCTCCTATACTTTAATTTCTACACAGCAACAAGTTGGCTTTTGACTAACTAAGACTATGATTTATGATTACGCGATGTAAAAGCATTTTCAGCGGTCTGTTAAAATACTCTTTATGTAAAATATACACGGCCACTTATGATGTGTAAATTTTTTTCATCTCCAGCAGTCTATTAAGATACATTGCCATATCACCAATATGTAAAAGGGTTGTGTATTTTACACAACATTTTTACACTACCAGATCAACATATTTCCTTTCTCATCCCTTTTTCTCGTTCCATTAAAAAATCAACCATATATTAAGTAGGTTTGTAAAAGTTATGTGGGATCCTGGCATGACACATAGTTAATTATTATTGGGAGATATATTTTTACACAAAAGGTATAAAACAACCGTTGGGGTTAAAATTAAATAATCCAAAATTTTTGTGTAAATTCATCATGACACATCAGATTTACAAAAAAAAAAATATACACAACAGTTAGAAATGTTCTAATGGACTTGATTCTAAATCGGTGTAATGTAACAAAATGGTTATCACCATCATCAATTTTTGTTGACATCATACAAAAATACACTTATATGATGCTTTTTATAATAGAATTCAATAAAAATATGTTTTTAGTGAATTTTGTCCTTATTAAATACACTTAATAATTATTATTTTCCTAATTGATACTTAATAATTATTTGTTAAATTAATGAATAATAATATATTTAATCAAGAAATAAATGAAAATTTATAACATATATAACATGTGAGAAGCAAGGGTTATTGTAAATTTCATAATGTACTTTAGGGTAATTTTTTTTTCCCAGTATTTTACTTAAGAGTAATTTGAACTCCATGTATGAATACTAAAAATTGACATGTAATTACTTTTACCTAATTTTTAGTATTTACATTTTAGTAATTAAGACTTCCTAACATGTTTTTTTTATTATTAAATTAACCCATGATTTTAATTGTATATACTAAAATGATGAAATAAGATTTGATTCGACGTCAAATAATTAGCCATATATATCACTGTAATACAATTTTTTCTGTAAGAATTTCTTGAATTATATCCTACCGTTAATATATCCAAATCTCTTTGATAAGTTTCTCCACCAGTTTTCAATGCAATTTATGTTAAGTCAGCACTCTAATAGCAAGAAGGATTGAGCAGTACTAGTTGGTACAATCACACATATATATATATATATATATATATATATATATATATATGTATATTTGATTTGTACATCAAGAACGTATGCAGATACGTCACTGTTAATAGCTCCTGTTCAAATTTCCACCAGCCTATATTTACACAAAAAAAACATATATACACCAACCGCTGAGTTGAAAATAAATAATTTAAAATTTTTGTGTAAATTTATTATGATACATGGATTTACACAATATATATACACACACACACACACACAACACGATTGAAGATGCTCTAAGATACATTGTCTCGTCATTAATATGTAAAATTATTGTGTATTTTACCCAATCTTTTTATATAGCCACATCAGCATAATCAACCCTATATTAAGTAAATTTGTAAAAGTTATGTGGTTTTTGGCATGCCACATGATTCTGTGGGATATATTTTTACGCAAAAGATATAAAATAAGGAGCTAAAAATAAATAATCTAAATTTTTTATGTAAATCTATCATGACACATCATATATATATATATATATATATATATATATATATATAATAATTGGAGATGTTCTTAACAGACAGTTGGAAACAAAAAATAAAAAAAAACATACACATCATACGTAACCGTATATATTTTACACAAAATAATATTTTAACAGATTACTAGAGATGCTCTAACATGTCTTTTTAATTAAATTAACCCATGATTTTAATTGTATATACAAATTAAGATTGACTTCAAATAATTAATGATATACTACGTATATCAGTGTAATACAATTTTTCTTCAAGAATTTTTGAATTATATCCTACCATTAATATATCCAAATCTCTTGATAAGTTTCTCCACGAGTTTTCAATTCAATTTATGTTCCGTCAGCACTCTAATAGTAAGAAGGATTGAGGAGTGACACTCGTCGGTACAATCACGTTTGTGTGTGTGTGTACTGTGTATATATATATATATATATATATATATTTGATTTGTACATCAAGAACGTATGCAGATACGTCACTGTGTTTGTAGGTCCGGCTCAAATTTCTGTCAGCCTGGGGAAAAATAATTACTTTATTAGTGGGTCAAATGCTATTACTTTTAACACAAGTTTAAACACGCCCTATTACTTTTAACACAAGCACGTCTCTACTTTACCAAGTTCAACGAGTCACTTTCTATTTCACGGTTGTATTTGTCTCATGTGACACTGTTTAATGAGTAGAAAGAAAATTTGAGGTTGTGATTCAATTCTCATAATCCAATAACAAATAAATTTAAGATATATTTACTTTATGTTTTGTCACCTAAAGTCAATACACACTACCATGGTTAGTAGAAAATTTCAATTTGAATAGTATTATTACGAGTAGTTTTTCTTTATTTCTTTTGTTAAATATTTTATTTATTCTTTACTTGGGAGTCTAAATATGCGATTTTGTTCATTATGCATGTTGATTGATTATGATTTTTTATTTATTGTTACATGTGTGATGAATTTTTTTTTTTGACACAGTCTTATAAAATTAGTCAGAATCATATAATAATTTATCATTACTCTCTATCCAACTATAATTTTTGCAACAAGTTCGTATTCAATTTGATTTTGTACGAGTTAAACGATGATAGTCAAAAGCTCAACCACCATTAATTGAGCCCCTCCCTTTTAACAATTTAGTGGACTTTTGAATGTACATTTTCCTCCGCATATCTGCAAAAATCTTGAAAGTTTCTTTCTTGGCAATTTCCTCCAAAGACGAAAAGTGAGAAAGAGGGCAAGGCATCAAAGGGAGATATATACACACACACACACACACACACGACCCAATGTATGTAATTGTACCATAAATTCAACTATATGATTCATATCCTTATATTCATCGTAACTATTCTCATTTATTTATGTATAATTATAGATATAGAAAAATAAATAGGGTCTATAATTTTTTTGTGAATGAAAAAATTAATTTATGGAAGAAAAGAAAAGAAAAATCATACATACATAGTGTGTGTGTGTATATATATATATATAAGTAAAACAGGTATGAGTGGGTAATATATAAAGTGGTTCACGTGTATACATGATGTAAAAGAACATCGATCTCATCTTCAGCCAACATCATGTTTGAGCTTGTCCTTTATCAACGATTGTAGTTTGCACCTGGAAGCAACAGAAGTGGGCCCTCCGATTATGGTTCCCAGCTCACTTCAATCTGTTGCGTAAATAGTAAATACCATAATATGGAAATATATATCTGTATATTTATATATATATACAATTTCCTAGCCTTTTTTATTTTCTTTTTTAAGTACTTTATTCTCTTGTGAACTAAAGGTGGTTAATGATATATGGAAATTGTTAAATTAGACAATTTCAGATTAATTATATTAGTGTAATATTAATAAGTTTTATTTAAAAATTATCCATTCTACTTAATTTGCAATAAGTTTAAGAAAATATAAAAACACTATTTACATTTTCTTTAAAATAATAGACAGTAATTTAATTGCCTTAGGAATTAATGTATAAGAGAGTTAATAAATTACAAAGTACAAAAGATATATAATTCTATTTATTTGATAACTATTATAATATACAAAACATAATTAATTTATTAAAAAAATTATAATTAATATGAGAATTCTGCTATTCTAGCCAAACAGTCTGGTCAAGTGTCAGGCAAAATTATTTGGGGAGCCTTAAATTACATTATAGTATGTCGAATTTCATTCTAATAGTTCAAAGAATTAATTAATCCTTTTTTTTAACCAAAATTAATCCTAATATCATTCAACTACTCTTTACTCTTCAAACATAAATTGTTGAATTGACCAGACGTGCATGCAATGCTTTCATAAAACTGATAAATCTGAAACCTCATCACCTTAATTAATTAGGCACTTATTCCAAAGAGAGATATTTTTTATTAGTAGTTATTACCCATTAATTTGTGGTGAGGAAAGGAGAGACTCATATATAAATATGTATAAAAGACTAAATGAATCAAAATTACTTAAAAATCTCTAGCAGTTTTGATTTGGTTAAAAATAATAATAATAAAAAATATATATAAAATAAAAAAAAAAAAATTAGACTAAACTTAAGTTACATACAAGTGTGAAAGCGACAAATTTTAAATTATATAGAACGTGCGGAGCATAAGAACAACCCAATTATAAGAATGGTGTGATTTAGATTTGAGCTATTCCAAATCAAACTAAACCATTCATAATAATTAAATATTTAAACAATATATTTCACACATTAATTATATAATAAACGTGTTCAATATTTAAACAATATATTCACACTTTAAACTAATTTTATTCTATTACCTTATAAATTAATTGCCAACACCCTTGTCTGGCTTGGGCTTCACAAAATGGTTCAAATAGCAACTGTCCTGTATTCCTTGAATTCCAAAATTCTTGAGCCATTTTTGGAACTAAAATTCCTTCAATTGAAATTTTTTCTTTTAAGATCACAAAGCAATTCATTTAAAGTGGTGATACTTTAAATGAATTTCTTTTAAAGTAATATTAGTTGGGAAAAATTAATTTTTTTAAGTTGAGAAATACTGTAAGAATTTTTGGTACATTCATAAATGAAAAGATGATCAAAAATTTTAGGAGGGAGAGAGTAAATTGTAAAATCATACGAGAAATATATTTTTTTAAAAAAAAGGTTGGTAAGTATGGAATTAAAAGTTTAGTTAACATGACCACACCCACACCATTCATGTCATATTAGTTGCAAAAATATCCATTAATAATAATATCCTATAACAGTATTAAGGAAAAAAAATCTTAAGCTTGAGCTTGTCGTCATTAATGACGACATCTGAGAAAGATTAAAGTCAACTGTGGCTCTATCTATCGTCTGCACCAGCACATATACAATGAATATCATTTTCATTTATATATTAAATTACCACACACACATGCTACTTATAGACTAACCACCCAAAATAACTAGTATATATATGTGACTTCTCTGTATTCCTCTAACTGAAACAATTTTGGAAGCAACCAACAATTGAATAACACACCATCATATATCAGAGAGTTTTTATAATTTTATGGTTTTTTTTTGTTAATCATTTGAGAGAGAGAGAGAGAGACAACAAAATTAAGCATGTCTATGGACAAGAAGAAAAATGGTTCATTTCGATCCATTTTCATGCAAGCGGACGGTGCTGATTTGTTATTGATGACTCTCGGCTTCATCGGAGCCGTCGGTGACGGTGTTTCCATGCCGGTCGTATTGTTTGTCACTAGCAAGCTCATGAACAATCTTGGCGGCGCTTCCTCCTCCGCCGCCGATGTTCTCACTCATAACATCAACAAGGTCGATCTCTCTCTAGATATACATAGTGTATATATATATATATCTACACACACGTAAATTTAATGTAGATACAGTTATATATATATATATATATAGCTAACTAGTTTTGGTTTTTGGGTTACAGAACGCAGTGGCTCTATGTTATGTGGCTTGCGGGCAATGGGTTGCTTGTTTCCTTGGTGGGTTAAACTCTAATATTATATACATATATATATATATATATATATATATATTTGGTGATCAGAAGAACTAATAGAAGTTTTCATGTGCATTTTTTTTTTTTTTTTTTTTTTGACAATTTTAGAGGGATATTGTTGGGCAAGAACAGGAGAGAGACAAGCTTCAAGAATGAGAGCAACGTATCTGAAAGCAGTGCTAAGACAAGATGTGGGTTACTTTGATTTGCACGTGACAAGCACGGCCGAAGTCGTCACAAGCGTCTCAAGCGATAGTCTAGTAATTCAAGATGTTATCAGTGAAAAGGTTAGTATTATTTCATAAAAATGATCTATAATCTAATCACTTCTCACCTCTCCACCTTACCTATCATAGAACTGTACTACAATTGTTGAGAGTCAAAAAAACCTATCGATAATCACAACCGTCCAAATTTCACGTCTCTTAGTCGGTTATCAATTCGGAACAAGTTTAGAGTTTTTCTTTAAAAATTGATCTTAAATTCACAATATACAGGTACCAGTTTTCTTGATGAACTTTTCAACATTCGCCGGGGCCTATATTGTGGCATTCTTAATGCTATGGAGACTAGCAATTGTGGGATTTCCTTTCGTTGTACTTTTAGTCATCCCAGGTCTTATGTATGGAAGAGCTCTGATGGGGTTGGCGAGGAAAATAAGGGACGAGTACACAAAGGCTAATACTATAGCAGAGCAAGCCATCTCTTCGATCCGAACGGTTTATTCGTTTGTCGGAGAGAACAAAACCATTAATGAATTCTCAGCAGCTCTTCAAGGGACTGTGAATTTGGGACTCAAGCAAGGGCTGGCTAAAGGCTTGGCCATTGGCAGCAACGGCGTCGTGTTCGCGATTTGGTCGTTCATGTCTTATTATGGTAGCAGAATGGTGATGTACCATGATGCTCGTGGAGGCACTGTTTTTGCTGTTGGTGCCGCAATTGCCATCGGTGGATTGTAATTATCTTCCTCTTTCTCTCTCTTACCTTATCTCTCTGATTCATTCATTTATTTATTTATTTGTTGTTTCCCACTAAATTCATAAATGGGTTCTCTGTTTTGCGCATGAATCTTTAATGGGTATCCGATATTTCTTCAGAAAATTTACTTTGCATGGCTTGGAAAAAGAAAAAAGATAAAACAATAAAAAGTACAGTTGTTTCACTTAAATTTTCAGTTTTTGTCGTGTCTGTTTGATTATGACTAAATTTATTATGCTTTTTTGTTTTATTGATCTTTTTTCACTAAATCTATAACTACTCAAGTACAGAGTATTTGTACCAAATATGTTTTTTTGTTTATTTTAGAAACAAAATCATGTCATGATCAAATACGCAAATGCTGTGGAATCTTTAGCTGTCACAATCCGTTCTGCAACAGTGTTACTATTCGTCAAACATATTTATTTAAATTTAATATATTGAAAACATATTTAATTATGTTGAAAAATTAAATAAAAAATAAATAAAAATTACAACAACAACAGAGTACACTGCTTGTGCATGTCCTCTGAGGCTCTGTGTTTCAGTGCATCCACTTGACATATGATTTTAATTTACTAAAATTCTGTTGTTTGTTTTTCTTGATTAGGTCATTGGGTTCTGGTTTATCCAACTTGAAGTACTTTTCAGAAGCGACAGCAGCTGGAGAGAGAATAATGGAGGTGATAAAAAGAGTGCCCAAGATCGATTCCGACAGCACGGAAGGCCAGATCCTAGAGGCAGTCTCAGGGGAGGTGGAATTCAGGCACGTCGAATTCGCGTACCCGTCCCGACCCGAATCCACCATCTTCAGGGACTTCAACCTGAGAGTCCCGGCGGGAAAGACGGTGGCATTGGTGGGAGGGAGTGGGTCCGGGAAGTCGACAGTGATATCGCTGTTGCAGAGGTTCTATGACCCACTTGGTGGTGAGATTCTTGTGGACGGGGTGGGGATAGATAAGCTACAGCTCAAGTGGGTGAGGTCACAGATGGGGCTGGTGAGCCAAGAGCCAGCTCTGTTTGCCACCACCATTAAAGAGAACATACTTTTTGGGAAGGAAGATGCTGGCATGGAAGAGGTGATCGAGGCTGCAAAAGCTTCTAATGCTCATAACTTCATCTCTGAGTTGCCTCAGGGATATGATACTCAGGTTTGTTTTGTTCTGCTCTAATTTGTCCCCATAATGCCCTCCTTGTCCATACACTCATAAAAGCTCCTGTAAATGTTACGGGGTTAAGGGATTGAATTTTAGGCTTCACTTCCCAAAGAAAATAAATTATTAAAAAAAAAAAAAAAAATTGGTACTCATCCCTAGGTAGAGAGTGTTGAAATTAATAGCACCAAATCAGAGAGTCCAATAAAGTTTGCCTAGTGCATTTAGGTGTGGTCTTAAGTGCCCCTTCAAGTAAAAGATAGGGCAATGGATACTTATTATTCGGATATTGTCGGTCAATGGATGCTTATTATTCTTCTTGCGAGGATCGGACATTATAGTTTCAGATATTTCTCTATGTCCACTAACAAAAATACACTATATTAACTTTTTGTCGTATTTGTTATAAGTTGGAGGGATAAATTTCACTAAGTGGGCAGCATATTTGATATGTCGGCACACCCAATCCCACTCAAGTGTATAAACGGAGAGTCCTTTATCCATCAAAGAGAATATCAATTATAACATGCTCGTTATATAAATAGGAAAGAAAATACTTAGATCCGAAATGACAAAAGAGAGACAAAGCGTGTGCCTATATACCTTATAGACTACTTATGTTATACAGTACAAGTTGAGGACTTCAACCTATACACTTGCAATATTGACCCCACCACTTAAAATTATTTCTTTTAAAACATATTAAGAAAATAACAATTCAGTCTAATTAAAAATGTAACCAGTAAAATTCATGTTAAGTTTAGTAATATATCATCTATTTTTTCATTAATTTAATTACTATAAATAACATTACTTTATTTATTAACATTGAAGCATCTTTAAAAATATATATATAACTATTTTTTTTAAACACTATTTTTTTTTAAGAGTTTAATAGGAATACGTTTCTCTTTGGGCAGCAGTGACATCTTTTCTCATATTGATTGTAAAAAAGCAAGTGGGTCTTGATATTATATTTGGGAAAGTCATTAAAACAATGAAATAAAGGCATAGGAATCTGTGGGAGACATAAAGGCATTTTACGCCACAAGACACTATTTGTTTTTTAATGTGACTACAGTGCTCCTACTTGAAGTATAAATCTAGTTTTACTAATTGAAGTATAAATCTAGTTTTACTTGGACATAGGTACATTCTCTTTTTACCCTTTTAGGAATTACTTTAGAATTAAATAAGGATGTCCAAAACAAGGCATCACTTGTTCACACACATAACGCAATCAAATACTATATAATGTGTGTTTTCAAAAAGTCAACTATTCAAATTAACAAAATTTTGATATGAAAATAGAGGGAGTGACTCTCTCACGCATAGTTGACTAAATAATTCTTAATAATTAATTTTTAAACAAACCTTACAATTCAGTCTTAAGGAAATTTTTTCTAAGTAACTTTATTACATGTTCCAAAGCGATTAATCCAATATTTTAGAACTATCCTCATTTTTTTTACATAGTAATATTCTCATTTAATCCCATATCTTATTACATTATAATGATATAATTTCTATCTTATTTACTTTTTAGTCAGAATTTTTTTATAAAGTAAATTTTTGTATTTGTGTAATTATTGTAGGTGGGTGAAAGAGGAGTTCAAATGTCTGGAGGCCAAAAACAGAGGATCGCCATCGCACGAGCCATCATCAAGGCACCCCGCATCCTCCTACTCGACGAGGCCACCAGCGCCTTGGACTCGGAATCGGAGCGAATCGTCCAAGAAGCGCTGGACAACGCCGCCGTCGGCCGCACCACCCTCATCATCGCCCACCGCCTCTCCACTATCAGAAACGCCGATCTCATTGCCGTCGTCCAGAACGGCCAGGTCATGGAGACCGGGTCCCACCACCACCTCATCCAACACCAAAACGGCCTCTACGCCACCCTCGTCCGCCTCCAACAATCCAACAAAGACGACGACGTCCCATGCACACCAACAACATCCTCCATCACAAACACTGATACCGTAAACAACACGAGCAGTCGTAGACTGTCAATGGTCAGCCGCTCCAGCTCAGCTAACTCTGCTAGCGCGTCGGGCATAGCTGGAGGAGGAAAGAATACTTCTATTACTAATACAGTTACTGAAGATCAAGTTTTTCCGGTACCATCATTTCGGAGACTTTTAGCTATGAATTTACCGGAGTGGAGAGAAGCGAGTTTGGGGTGTGTGAGTGCGGTTCTGTTCGGTGCAGTTCAGCCGGTTTATGCATTCGCCATGGGGTCAATGATTTCGGTCTATTTCTTGCCGGATCATGGTGAGATAAAGTCCAAGACGAGGATATATTCACTGTGTTTTCTAGGGTTGGCTGTGTTTTCGCTTGTGATCAATATATGTCAGCACTATAACTTTGCGGCCATGGGAGAGTACTTGACCAAGAGGATTAGAGAGAGAATGCTGTCCAAAATACTCACTTTTGAGATTGGGTGGTTCGACCAGGATGAGAATGCCAGTGGTGCTATTTGCTCTAGACTTGCCAAAGATGCCAATGTGGTACGTTTTTTATTATTCTGTCCCTTTCTCTGGTTCAATTTAACACAGATAGATACATATAGATATAGATATATAAAAAGGGTTCTGTTGCACTTTCACTATTGTAAGGTTGGAATTATTTGACCTACGTAATTTTATCTTCGTATACGAAGATAATAATGCTTAAATCTGATCTATCCAAATTTTACAATGACGAACGTCTTGTACACGAAAAAAACCTTTGATGTCCTATATTACTTACATGTATTTATTCTCTCACCTTCTATTTTAAATAATAAAAAAATAAAAATAAAAATAAAAATAAAAAATTATCACTAAATTACAAAATCTTACATACATGATTAATTAGCATATAAGGTTGGCCAAAACATGAAAAGAAACAAAAAGCTAGCTGGCCAACTGATAAACTCAAAAGGGATTTTTTTTTTAGTAATAGCTTCCCAAGCCGTAGGCTAATCCAGGTAAGGTTTTGTTTAGCGTAGGCTAATCCAGGTAAGGTTTTGTTTAGTTTTAACCATATTTAAGAGTGACGTACACTGTATATACATATGTATATACTTTTTCGAATCTATGAGGGGATATAAAATCTTTAACCACTAATTTCTTAGATTTTATTAGATGCTGCACTGTCTTTTAGTTGATCAATTATTGGGTGCAGATATATAATAATATACACACACCCATTATTGATTAATTGACTAATTTCACGTTAACTATGATTATGCACGTTATTGAAGAATAAAATATAAGATTAATTACTGTTTATCTTCTAACAACCTTACTAAGAGTGTGTAGGTCAAGAAACTTAATGGATAAAGACTCCTTCTAGAAATGTAGTTCTTTAGATTTAATAATAAAGACTCCCAAGTATTTCTCTAGTGGTCAAGAGTATATATATTATTAAAACGTGCATGTATTTAAATTTTAAATTATTAAAACGTGCATGTATTATTAAAACGTGCATTAGTGTGTGAGAGTTTTATTCCTTTTTTTAAGTCAGTTGATCGATATTGAAATAGACTGGACACCTCCATAGGTTGATAACTAATGTACGTTTTAACAATCAAATGGTTAGGCCACGTTATATTCCATCTACCTTATTTGACATTGAAAAAAAAAACAAAAACATCACAGGACAGAAAAATAAAATATTAAAATTAAAAACTAACGTTTGTTGAAAGGCAAACCATATTAGATGTGTTTTTTTTTTTGGTGATCAGAGTTGACTAGTGACTATAAATTTTCATTTTTTTATTTTAATCGAAAAACATAATTTGGAGTAGAAGCCCAACTCTTGAGGCCCATACCTCATGACATTGGGCCCATAATCACCATTTCTATAGTTACAATCTAATATTACTTTTCTTTTCACAATTGGGCAGGTGAGATCTTTGGTGGGCGATCGAATTGCCCTCATAATCCAGACCGTCTCAGCAGTAACAGTTGCTTGCACAATGGGCCTGGTCATTGCATGGAAGCTCGCAATCGTCATGATAGCGGTCCAACCTCTCATTATCATATGCTACTATTGCAAGCGCGTCCTGCTCAAGAACATGTCCCAAAAGGCCATTAAGGCCCAAGATGAAAGCAGCAAACTCGCTGCTGAGGCTGTGTCCAATCTCCGGACCGTCACTGCCTTCTCTTCCCAGGCCCGTATCCTCAAAATGCTCGAAAAAGCCCAAGAAGGCCCACGCCGCGAAAGTATCCGCCAGTCATGGTTCGCGGGTATCGGGTTAGGGACCTCCCAGAGCCTTATGTCATGCACTTGGGCTCTCGACTTTTGGTACGGCGGCAAACTCATTTCCGACGGTTACATTGGCGCCAAAGCCCTCTTTGAGACATTCATGATCTTAGTGAGCACCGGTCGTGTCATTGCCGACGCCGGTACCATGACCAACGACCTCGCCAAAGGCTCCGATGCAGTCGGGTCAGTTTTTGCTGTATTGGATCGGTATACTCGGATTGAACCCGAAGACCCAGATGGTCGCAAGCCCGAAAAGATCACTGGCCACGTGGAGCTTCGTGACGTGGACTTTGCATACCCAGCTAGGCCTGATGTGATGATCTTTAGAGGCTTTTCAATCAAAATCGAAGCGGGAAAATCAACGGCGTTGGTTGGACAAAGTGGGTCCGGAAAATCAACCATCATTGGATTGATTGAAAGATTTTACGACCCACTTTCTGGGGCAGTTAAAATTGACGGTTCTGATATAAGATCATACGATCTAAGATCACTAAGGAAACACATTGCACTTGTTAGCCAAGAGCCCACATTATTTGCTGGTTCAATACGTGAGAACATCATATATGGAGCGTCTGATAAGACTGATGAATCAGAGATCATCGAGGCGGCGAGAGCAGCAAACGCTCACGATTTCATCGCGGGTTTAAAAGACGGATATGATACGTGGTGCGGGGACAGAGGAGTACAGCTCTCTGGGGGCCAGAAGCAACGTATTGCAATAGCCCGTGCCATACTGAAAAACCCAGCCGTGTTGTTGCTTGATGAGGCCACGAGTGCACTTGACAGCCAATCAGAGAAGATTGTGCAAGACGCGCTTGAGCGCGTGATGGTGGGGAGGACTAGTGTGGTTGTCGCTCACAGGTTAAGTACAATACAGAATTGTGATATGATTGCTGTGCTGGACAAAGGGAGGGTTGTGGAGAGAGGGACCCACTCTTCTCTCATAGCTAAGGGACCCACTGGAGCTTACTACTCTTTGGTCAGCCTTCAGAGAACACCCAACACCAATTAGGGCCCACACAGTCAACTAAAGGTCGTCATTATAAGTTGGCTTATTAGGGTTTTGGTGGCCACATGATCTCAGTTAGTTCTGAAGGCCTAACAAATTCAAAAACTACCGAACACAACCAATATGTGAGCCAGAAAAATTTGTGAGAGCTTCGAACTTTAATTGTAATATATTTTACTATATGTAAATAGGATCATTACTTGATGAGCTAATAAAAAGGTGTCACGGTTTTAAGTATGTGTTAAATTATTTCTCTGTACATGTGTATACGTGTATGTAGGTATAAATGATAATTTTAAAATCTATATGTGGAGATAAATAATCACTTTACGTACATCTAATTCTCTTCAAATTCTATAATAACAGATAACTAAATAGCTAATCACGTGCACTTAGCTAGCGATTTTCCGATTTGTTCTACCCTTGGATTGTCCAAATGATCAAATTATAGGAAAGTCAAGATTGGTTTAAGATAGTTCCTTTTTTAATCAACCATGCCTTTTTTTCCTAGATTGAAAAATCTGTGTGCTCCCTTTTTATGATGTCACACCACAAAATGGTTTTCTCTACAATTCATAATATTAAATAACAAGTCTTCTCATGTCACACTACAAAATGATTTCTCTACAATGTGTATGTGTGTGTGTGGTTTCTCTGCAATTTATATTAAATGATGACTGGCCTTAATTGATGGCTAGTAGCCAACAGAGAAGGAAACATGAAATGGATGGTTTTATGGGAAATGAAATTGTCAACATAAGTACATGTGAACATGTACTTAAACTGCACCTTAAAGCCGTTAGAAATACCAATCAACATGGTTGACCTTTGAGTACTTCACGAGATGGAAGGGTTTAAAACTGGAAACACACGAGGCAATCAGTCAAACCCAAACCATAAAAAAGCTATATATGTTGTTTTTTTTGTTTTTTTAGTTAATTTGGTATTCGAAAAGGCATGAACTTTCAAGACCCTTAACAATCCGATTATTTTCGACCAAATGAAAAAAATAAAGGCATGATGATGATGTTATGTGGAAGGGAGGAGAGTTTAAATAGACCTTGAGAATGTGAAATTAAAAGATGTACTTATATTGTGCATTACTTGTGAATTTTTATATTGTTTTATAAAGAAAAATGGGTCATAAAAATTGTGTGTTTATATTGTGTAAATATTGAGGGTTATGTAGCATGGACACGAATACGAAACACGGATACAATACGACACAGATAAATTGATACGGGAAAATTTTAAAAAATTAAGACACGGGTACTACTTGAATACGGCTATATAAAAATATAAATTTTTATTTATATACATGTATTGAGTAATAGTACATATTATAAAACTTTAATTCATTTCTAATTTTTGTATTAAGAATTGTAATAACTTTATATTACATGTATAGTTATTTCACTACTTTGTCATAATAGTGTTTTTATTTTAAATGAACAAATATCATTTAATGCTTTGTTTGTAATAACCTGTGTAATGTCAATTTTTCTTATAGAAAAAGTTGAACACTTTATAATGTATTCATGTTATTTTAAAGATTATTGGATAAGTTTGTATTAGAAATGTTTGAAAGCTAGCGTAGACCTAAGTGTTCAAAAAGTATTGGGAATGTGTCAGAAAAGTATCTGAAGTAATAATAATTTTTTATTTTTTTTTTATTTTTTATTTTTTTTATTTATGGAGATGTATATGAAATGTTGAATAAGTATATGAGAATTATTCGACAGGTCTTAGTGTCTGACACGAACACGTACAACACCTTCGTAGTAGTGTCCGTACTTCATAGATGAAAAGATCTTTTGGGCTATCTTATTCTCTTTGGTTTGTCAATAATTAATAATAAAAATAATAAATCTACAATATATATATTGACTGTTGAAAAATATTTTCTAGTTGAATTCCCATGGATGACAGCTTCAACTTGACCTAGGTAGTTAGCATTCCCAATTAAATAAGTCAAGCACGTGCAACTTTTAAAGTAAAGATGTAAAAAATTGATAATTATGATAATTCAATATTGGTATTAAATTCTATCTCAATTTAATTTTTTATTCTAATGATTTCGTCATTTTACTTTGCTCTATTGTTTTCATTAAAGCTTGTGATTACCTATTTTACACAAGTTATGATCCGAACTAACGTTGCCAACCAAGAAACAATTATGTAAAATAACGAAATTTTACTTTTTTGGAATTAAATTGAGTTGAGGTTTATATGATAACTAAACCTCAACTAAATTTAATTTAATTTAATTTAATTTAATACATAAAGCTGAGCAAGTGCTTGTTAAAATTTTTATTTAATTTTTTAAACTCTTTTATTTTTATTAGACGTGAGAAACTAATGGTGGTAAAACTTTAAAAAGGGTTTTGGATTTGGTGAAGATATGTTTCTTAGTTTTAAATTTAATTTTTATTTGTGAGAATGATTTACCATCTTCTTTATCTATTTTACTGTGCATGACATGAATGGTGAATCTGTGTAATTTCATAGACACGATTAGTTATAGAGTGACTAAAATTATCAAATTGGAGTTAATTAAAAAAGATAGATAGCTAAGCAATTAAAATTGATATTGAAAATGAATAATTAAAGAAAGTAAGCAAATCCAAGAAAATGGTCATGAAATTAAAACAAGAGTTGTGGATTTGATGAAGAGACCACATTCTTTTTGTTTTTTAATAATTGCATACACCTATTTCACAGGGTACAACATGGAGGTTTGACATTTTAAAAACACATAAAAAGAAAACGAGTAATTGATCGTAATTTTTAGATGGTCATTTAATTTGTTAGGTTAAATTGAATTGAGTAAATACATGACTTTAAGTCAAGTTAGGTGGAATTGAATTTCATCCAAATTTACAGGAACTTTAATAATGAAAGGTTTTAAATACGCAGTACAAAGTATTTTATTTTAGATGGCAGGTATTCACCCATATAAGTGCCAATAACCTCTCTTCAAATAATATGCATAGGACCTATCTAACACATTATTTTTGTTAAATTCATGTTTACATTTTATAGAAAAAATATATATATTTTTCACAATCAATGAACCTTAATTTCCATCTTCGCGTTTCCTTAAAATATTTATTTACTCATCCTATGGACGGTTATTAGCTTAATAGAAATAATTGTTTTGTTCATTGTTGGATTAATAGTAATGATAAAAAATTTCAAACACATTCGATTATATTTATGTGAGTAAAAAATACCTAATGATGATATCATCATATTTAATAAATGTTATTACCATTTCTTCATCCAATGGATTGTTATTACCATTTACATTATGCCTTCATCTTTCTTTAAAAAATAAAAAAATTCCTAATCGGATGTTCTTTATTTCCTTAAATCTCAAATGCATGAGAGGTAATTTATAATTTTGATAAAAAAAAAAAAAAAAATTATATTGTAATTTATGAATTATAGTATTGTAACTTAAAACTTTTATACTAAACTTATTTATTTTCTCTTTTATCTTTAGTTCATATTTGAAAGGATAAAAAATAGCATGTAAAAGATGAAGAATGACTCTTCAAATAATATGCATACGACCTATCTAACACATTATTTTTGTTAAATTCATGTTTACATTTTATAGAAAAAATATATATATTTTTCACAATCAATGAACCTTAATTTCCATCTTCGCGTTTCCTTAAAATAATTATTTACTCATCCTATGGACGGTCATTAGCTTAATAGAAATAATTGTTTTGTTCATTGTTGGATTAATAGTAATGATAAAAAATTTCAAACACATTCGATTATATTTATGTGAGTAAAAAATACCTAATGATGATATCATCATATTTAATAAATGTTATTACCATTTCTTCATCCAATGGATTGTTATTACCATTTACATTATGCCTTCATCTTTCTTTAAAAAAAAAAAAAAATTACTAATCGGATGTTCTTTATTTCCTTAAATCTCAAATGCATGAGAGGTAATTTATAATTTTGATAAAAAAAAAAAAAATTTATATTGTAATTTATGAATTATAGTATTGTAACTTAAAACTTTTATACTAAACTTATTTATTTTCTCTTTTATCTTTAGTTCATATTTGAAAGGATAAAAAATAGCATGTAAAAGATGAAGAATGACTCTTCAAATAATACGCATACGACCTATCTAACACATTATTTTTGTTAAATTCATGTTTACATTTTATAGAAAAAATATATATATTTTTCACAATCAATGAACCTTAATTTCCATCTTCGCGTTTCCTTAAAATAATTATTTACTCATCCTATGGACGGTTATTAGCTTAATAGAAATAATTGTTTTGTTCATTGTTGGATTAATAGTAATGATAAAAAATTTCAAACACATTCGATTATATTTATGTGAGTAAAAAATACCTAATGATGATATCATCATATTTAATAAATGTTATTGCCATTTCTTCATCCAATGGATTGTTATTATCATTTACATTATGCCTTCATCTTTCTTTAAAAAAAAAAAAAAATTCCTAATCGGATGTTCTTTATTTCCTTAAATCTCAAATGCATGAGAGGTAATTTATAATTTTGATAAAAAAAAATATAAAAAATTATATTGTAATTTATGAATTATAGTATTGTAACTTAAAACTTTTATACTAAACTTATTTATTTTCTCTTTTATCTTTAGTTCATATTTGAAGGGATAAAAAATAACATGTAAAAGATGAAAAATGACTCATCTATCCAATTATCATTTACTTCATTATCTTTTCTCTCTCCGAAGGAAGAAAGATTATTCATTCTTTCCTATCTTCCATCCATCATCTTCCTTTCTTCCTATCAATAAAATATAAACCTTGTTTTTCTTATCGGATGGACCGTTATTTTCGTTAAATCTCGCCTTCAGGTTTCTTAATATTTTATTTTATTTTATTTTATGGACCATTATTTCCATTAAATCTTTGCCATCATGTTTCTTTATAAATAAATAAAAAAAACATCTTTGAATATGATGGACCATTATTTTTGTTAAAAATCCACATTTACATCTCTTAAAAATCATTTTATTTGCCTAAAGGACTATTATTGTTTTAAAAACCTTTATATTTTTTTATTTTTATTTTTTTAAAAATTTAAGAATATAGCCTAATGACAAAAATTCTCACCTCACATATTAAGTTTAAGGAGTTTGAATCCCTGTGAAGCTACCCTCATAAAATTTTCCCTACACCCAAGCAAGGATATGTGAAGGGCTTGGTGGGGGCAGAAAATTTTTATTATTATATTTTATACCTCTAAATTTATACCTTTTTAAATTTATGCTTCTAAAATTTTGAAATTTCACACACTGAAATTATGAAAAAACCCCTCTGTATAAATTTGCCCCCTTCATATGAATTCCTAGATCTGTCGCTACCTACACCACCATTGTCCAAAAAAAAAAAAAATAAAAAAAGAAAGAAAGAAAGAAAAACCTTTTTATTTGATGGATGGTTATTTCCATTAAAGCTCTCTTCACATTTCTCTAATAAAATTATTCTCCTAAAATGATGTTAGCTTTTTATTTGATGGATGGTTATTTTTCATTAAAGCTCTCATTCGAAAATAATCATTCCCCTAGAATGATGATGGTATAGTACCTACATTAATTCTCATCTTTGCATTTCTTAAAACGAATTCGTTTCTTCAACAATTTTTATTTTTGCAAATCCGCCTTTACAATTCATGGGAAAAAAATATTTTCCTCATTCAATTAACCATCATTTTCATTATATTCTACTTAATTTTGATTGATATCAATAAAAATACAGAAGAATCTAAGTAATTGACAATGATAAATAACTTTTAATTTAAGATTATCAAAATGTAAGTATGAGTCGAGCCAAGTCGAGTTAAATTAATTGAATTTGTCAATATAAGCTTACGCTTCATCCATACTTGTGTGAGACCGGAATTTAGAATAAAAGATGAATCCAAATAGGTTAAGGAAACCCAAGCCAAGAAGCATAGTAAAAAAAGTAGAGATAGAGAGAGAGAAAAAAAGAAAAAAAAAGAAAAAAAGAAAAAAAAACGGAGGTTAAATGTGACCGACCCTAAACAATTTCCATTTTTATTACTCTATTTTTCATAAAACATAAATCCAAATAGATTAAGGAAACCCAAGCCAAGAAGCATAGTAAAAAAGCGAGATAGAGAGGAGGAAAAAAAAAAAAAAAAGAAAAGAAAAGAAAAATTAAAATTGACCCTAAACAATTTTCATTTTCATTTGTCTATTATTCAAATTGTGAGTCGTAAAATATACAGTGTCAATCTATTCCATTGTGTAACTTTGTATACCTATTTGTTCCTCGAACTTGTTATTTCACAACGTTAGAGAGGAAAAGAAGAGAAAAGGCAAAGAAGAAGACGATTCGGTCTCTCAAAACTTTGATCGAAACAATTGAACTGGTTTTTATTTTCTCGGCCCTTAGATCTGCTCACTACTTTCTTCCCCTTTCTCGAGAAAATCTCTGGGAGGAGGTAAACATTTATTCTCACTTCCTATACACGTATATATGCACACGTATATATGCACATGTATATGTATATATATATATATATTCCTGTTCTTTCATTTTTACTTTTGGGTTTCGTTTATGACAGAGGGAAAATTGTTCATGTTGTGTTGCAGATATGAAACGAATACGAGACGATGGTTATGCTAACTCACAAGTTAAGCGGCCATTCAATTCTTCTCGTGGGGAATCGTAAGCTGTTTCTCTCTCTAGAATTCTTTGATTTAAGAGGTTTTTTTGCTTTGGGTTTGTTTGATTATGTATGCGTGGGAGTGGATTATTGGGGAATTCGTGTTTTTGGTTTGTTTGTAGATGTATTTGCTGTACAGTTGATCTAGTTTTTTAGTTAATTATCATGCATTCTTGCAGTTTTATGCCATGTTTGTTGATGTTTTACAATGGAATTTCTTAAGTTTGTGCTAGAATTGTTTGTTGAGTCACTGGATTTAAGTTATGTGTTTTCTAGTTGGAGAATTTCGTGTAGTAATTTGTTAGTTTCACTCCTAGGTTTATTTACTTTGGTCGCCGATTAACAGTTGGAAATCATTGAAAATAATTTTGAACTTTATGCACAAAAAAGAATAAAAGGAAGAAAAACAAACAGATGCCTCAATGAAGCCGCTTGGCACTGTTTGAAGGTCGTTAATTTCTCAATACCAAACTGAGCTTTAGGAGAAAATGAGATGAATGATGCAATTTTTCTCAAGAACACATGGATAGGAAGAAATAATGAAGACACCAATTGGTTATGGCCTTTGATTATTGGTTTTTTTTTTTTTGTTAAATTTGTTGCATATTTGGTGATGAAGCTATGGGCAACCGCCACCCCAGATCATGGGAGCTGGAGGGGGAGGAGGAGGAGGAGGTCCACAGAAACTAACAACCAATGATGCCTTAACTTATCTCAAGGAAGTTAAGGACATGTTTCAAGATCAAAGGGACAAATACGACATGTTTCTTGATGTCATGAAAGATTTTAAGGCTCAAAGGTAAATAGCTATACCCCTTGTAGGTTTAGCACGTGGTGAATGGGGCATTGCATGGAATATTTCCCTTATTTATTCCATGAGCTTGTTTTTTGCAGAATTGATACTACCGGTGTCATAGCAAGGGTGAAAGATTTATTCAAAGGGCATAATAACCTAATCTTTGGGTTTAATACCTTCTTGCCAAAAGGTTACGAAATCACTCTCACCGATGAGGATGAAGCTCCGCCAAAGAGAACTGTTGAATTTGAGGAAGCTATAAAATTTGTAAACAAGATAAAGGTGAAATTGCTGATGCATTTTTCATGTTGAGCTGCTGATTTTAGTTTACTTGGGATCTGATAGATGAACATTCTTCTTACAGAGACGTTTCCAAAATGATGATCACGTGTATAAATCATTTCTAGACATCTTGAATATGTACAGAAAGGAGCACAAGGGAATTACTGAGGTCTACCAAGAGGTAAAAGTTTTCACTTTTTAGTTTAATGATATTGGCTGCTTTATAGTTAGACTATCTTTTGTTTTGTCTTGGATCCTCTTCTACAAATTTTTCATGCAATTAGAGAGAGAGAAATAAAGAGTGTCAACTACTAGTGAGAAATAAGGCAAAAGTAGAGTTAGGTGGTATGAACATATTTTGCCTAGACCGATATACGCACTGGTGAAAACAGGAAGATTGTTTTGTACAAAAGTGAAAGACAAAGAGGTCGACCAAAATTAACATGTTATGATATAATAAAAAATGATTTAATAAATTAAACTTAGTAGGAGAAATAGCTTATAATAGAAAAGAAAGAAAAAAGAGAATTCATGTCGCCGACCTTGTTCATACTGGATTAATGAATGCATTGATGATGATGTCTCTTTGCAGGTTGCCGCACTTTTTGAAGACCATTCAGATTTGCTTGAGGAGTTCACGAAATTTTTGCCTGATGCCTCAGCTACAGCACAACACGTTCCATTTGGCCGACATTCTTTTCATCGTTATGATGAGCGCAGCTCTGCTGTGCCAACAGCAAGGCAGACACATGTGGACAAGGCAATTATGATTATTTTTTAAATTCCATGTTCATGCACATATTCTCTCCTAATTCTTTAATAACAAATGATGAATCTTCCAGCGTCGGCGGGACAGGATAATTGCTCCCAATGCAGATCGTGATTTAAGCGTTGAGCGCCCTGATTTGGATGATGATAAAACAATGACGAAATTGCACAAGGAGCAAAGGAAGCGTGCTGACAAAGAGAACAGGGATAGGAGAAACCGTGATCAGGATTATAGAGACGCTGAGCATGATAGCAATAGGGACTTTTCCATGCAACGCCTTCCTGATAGAAGGAAATCTGCTCGGAAGGTTGATGACTTTGGAGGAAATTCTATTTTGGCCTCTTACGATGATAAAGATACATTGAAAAGTGAGTCAATAGTGTCACTTGGTAATTTATGATAAGGTCACTTGCACGTGTAAGGATTTATGATATGTCATCATTTTTTGGGTTATCAACATTTTTTATGTTCTAGCCCCTTGGGACTAATTATCCCTTGTTGTTCTTCCAAAAGTTGGTTCTTAGGTTGCATGTGTATATGGTCTCTGTGAAGTATGTTTTCGTTATGTTGTGGTATTGATTAGTAGTTACTAATTACTATTTGTTGCATTTCTGAGATATATGGGTGATAGTGGAAAATGATAGTGTTGATTGAAAATGTCAGTCAACTGTTTCTGAGACTCATTTGATCATATATCCATGTTCAGAAGAAACTTTGCACTTCTTTGTTACACTTTGCTGATAATATAACTAGGGTACCAAAGAAGTCGGGAAACTGTCTGCTCTCACCACCTCCTAAACTTTGATCACCCCATGTTTATGAAAGGGATTATGCTTGCTATTTGTTTGATATAAGAGTCTATGTTGATATTTTATTTTATGTTGTTGTTTTGATGTTTTAAATTTTTTAGGTTTGCCTCTTATATGTTTACTTAGATTGCTGCCTTATTTTGCATAGTGCTTTTGCTCTCTAATTTGTTTACTTATTTAAGAGTTGGATTGCTCAATGTGCCAGGCATATACAACCAAGAGTTCATTTTCTGTGAGAAAGTGAAGGAGAGATTGCACAGTTCTGATGATTACCAGGCATTCTTGAAGTGTCTTCATATTTATAGCACCGAAATAATTACAAGAAAGGAATTGCAAAGTTTGGTATGTGTCATAACATCCATTCTATATATATGCTGGCAGCAAGTTCATTTGTCTCACCATAATGATAATTTGGGGTTTCAACCCTTACATGATTTTGAGTACTTATGGTTTTCTGGGTGTTACACTGCGCCATTGTGTTTGGTCCTGGACTTCTATGCTGGACAATAGAAGCCCTAGGTTGGTCCATCCATGTGATTGGCATGAAAAGTTCAATTCTGTCTGAACTTTGAAGATGTCCAGACTTGAGGCTGAGTTAGTGTTGATTGAACAGAACCCAAATTGGTTAACGCTGAAAAGTTTCTGACCTCTATATTGGGTACCAATCAATTATGTTGAAGAATTTACAATGTATTATCTGTGGGCAATCAATTTGTTTGGTCTTCAGATCCAAGATCTGATAATAGATTCACCCTCTTACTTTTTACTAGTATTTCAAATTGGTTGTAAGTTTTTTATTTTGTATTTTTTTTGGTCATTAGTTGAGCTTAGTTTAATCAGAAACTTCACTCATGTCAGGTTGCTGATTTACTTGGAAAATATCCTGATCTTATGGACGGGTTCAATGAATTTCTGGAGCGTTGTGAGAATATTGGTAACTGGTTGAGATTTATTTTTGGTTACGTTGTTATCTGAATTTCTTGAAGGTTGTTTCTAATTATGGCTTTTTTTTGCAGACGGATTCCTTGCTGGTGTTATGAATACGAGTATGCAATATTACTTTTTCTTTTTCCTCATACTGGAACAACAACTTACACTAATTCTGCCAAACTAGTTATAAATGCATTATCTGTTCTATATCTGTGCATAGAGAATTAATTTTTCTTATTTAATTCATTGTTTAAGCTGCTGTATCAATTTGAGTTTTACTTTGTGCTTTGTGAAATCTGATGAAGTTGTTATGTTAGTAGCAGAACCTTTGTGGAATGAAGGGCTTGTATCCAAATCAGTGAAAGTAGATGACAAAGATAAGGAGCAGAAGCGTGAAATGGATGGAGCTAAAGAAAAAGATAGATACAAGGAAAAGTATATGGGAAAATCCATTCAAGAGCTTGATCTCTCTAACTGTCAACGCTGCACTCCCAGCTATCGGCTTCTGCCAGAGGATGTATCTCCCTCTCCCTCTCTTTCCCCCCCACCCAAAACACACACACACAAAAAAAAGAGCTTGCACTTGATTTTTTTAATAATTCCTGTTCTCATTGCTAATTCTTGATGTTGTCACCTAGCAGTATCCGATACCATCAGCAAGCCAGAGATCGGAGCTTGGTGCACAAGTTTTGAATGATTATTGGGTATCTGTTACTTCGGGTAGCGAAGATTACTCTTTTAAGCACATGCGCAGGAATCAATATGAAGAAAGCCTATTTAGATGCGAGGATGATAGGTAAAAGTCTGCCACATGTATATACTCAGAACACACATTGTCTCCCCCCCCCAACACACACACACACAAAAAAAAGACACGCACACCAATTTTCCCATCACAGTCCAACACTCTCCCTTGTGTTTTCTTGTTTCAATTTAGTAAATGTGTTCCCTTTCTTCCTTCTTCCCTCTCTTTTTCTGCTCAAGCATTGTGAAAAGTTGGAAATTGAAAAATTTAAGAGGGAAAAATAGCCATGTCTGCTATTTCATTGCCCTTGAAATATTATTACTGTTTTTGATCGATCTTGTTTTTCCATATCCCATTTATTGTATTATCCACTGCTTGAAATATGGTTTGTGAAAGATGAAACTTAGTAAAATAGTAGAATGAATTGGGGCTTTGGTTTGTTGAGTTGTTATGGAACTTTATTGTGATTTTTCCTGTGTGCTTTGCTTAGTTAAGTAATAATGTAGTTGCTTTATTTTTATTTTTTTAATATATGTATTTTTTATAAATGATTGCAGATTTGAGCTAGACATGTTGTTGGAGTCTGTGAGCTCTACTGCTAAGCGAGCAGAGGAACTGCTGAATGGCATTAATGATAATTCAATCAATCTGGAGAGTCCAATCCGTATTGAAGAGCACTTTACAGGTTTGCTGTTGCAGAATCTCGCATGTATTTATGCCCCACTAATTGTCTGTGCCTTTCAAATACTTAAACTTACTTATTTTTTCCAGTTTCTTTTTCTTTTCTATTATTATAATTTTTGATAACTCTGTCCTTCGTCTCATTTCTTGTAGCTCTGAATTTAAGGTGCATGGAACGTCTTTATGGTGATCATGGTCTAGATGTGATGGAGACATTACGTAAAAACCCATCTCTAGCGTTGCCTGTTATACTAACTCGCCTAAAGCAGAAACAAGAGGAGTGGACCAAGTGTCGGTCAGATTTTAACAAGGTTTGGGCTGAAATTTATGCTAAGAACCATTACAAGTCTCTTGATCACCGAAGTTTCTATTTCAAGCAGCAAGATTCAAAGAACTTGAGCACAAAATGTAAGTTGGATCTTGATGTCAAAGATGATAGTTAAATATGTTACATAATTTTAGTGTTTTGATTGTTTGTTGTTAGCTTTACAATTGGTGAGATATATTATATATGATATCGTTAAAGATGTATAAATGACCAATGTGCCAGTGGCCTAGCGGTATTAGCCTCTTACTTCCCAAAGGGAGGTTAGCGGTTCAAGTCTTAGAAGAGACAAGTGTGTGTGGGTACCAACTAGGAAAAAAAATAAAGATGTATATTGTATTTTTATTTTTTCCAAATGAATATAAGCCAAGAAATTTCTACATTCTTTTTAATTTCTTTTGGGGATACTGTTTTAATTTTTTATTTTTATAATTTGAATGGTTTCTAAAGGAGTAAGTTTCTTTTAACTTGAATGGTTTAAAAAAGAGTAAGCTTCTTAAGTAAGGTAACAAGTGTCTATCGAATCTTTTTACAAATTATATATATATATATATATATATAGATATATACACTTTTTAGATTGGAGTATCATTAAAAGATCTGTTCTGATAGCTTTTCAAATTCTCTATGACACATCTTTAGTAAATCAAAGAAACAAAGAATCAAATAGGAGATGGGTGACTAGGATTTCTTGGTCCTCTCTTAATGTTGGGGGTTCAATTTATATTTGCGCACCTCTATCAAATATTTGGTGCAATCTGGTTCGTCGCTGTCTGCAATAAATGTCACACGTGGTTGCCTACCATTTGAGGAATAAGAAACTCTCAATATTCCGCATATTCACAAGATTGAATTCACGAATTGACAAAAATGAATTCCTGAATCGAGGTGGCAATCACTATCGAAGTGCCAATTCAAGCTTCAAGCGTGAGAGCGGTACTCCTTATGGGAGGATCATGTGACTTTGGGGGGTTTGTTTGGGGGACAGTAAAAAATCCTAGTTGAGTCTGGTCCAGGATTTGGTTTAGGTAAATTTCACCCCTCCCTCATTATATCACATTACTAAAATGACCTCTTATTTTACATGGTAGACCATTGATACCTTTCCTTATAAGGCTAGGGTTTATTCCATCTTTTGTCATTGCAGCTACTATCTTCCTTGGCCTCTCCCCTTTCTAGCGGCATCATCAACTCTACGACCATCACCTTTAAAGCCTGCCATTGTTGCTGCTTGTGGGATCGTAATTGCTTAAGCTTGCATTGCTCCTTGCCTTCGCTAAATCTTACAGAATTTAATAATTCTTTTATGCATATAGATCTGATCAAAATCTATTAAATGTCTTCTTTCTTTTTACCATCTCATCATCATCATCGTCTCTTTTGTTGCTTCGAATTTGAGTAAACCCCTCCATCTTCTCACAATTTTCTATCTGTATCGGATATGTGATTGGAAGGGTTTTTTTGGGGATCAGGAATGGGGCTCAGTATAAACCCATCACAGATATGGGATGGGGTTGGGTTTTTGGGGGATCAGGAATTCTTGCCCATTCTCACTAGAAAACATCTGGTATCCACTTACAGTAGGAAATATTTCCCTTTTTTAGGCTCCTTTAAGGTTGACACAATCGTGATTTACTGATATATTGTGATCCAGTTGGAGGATGTGTGAATTCATGATTTGGTTTCCTTTCTAAGAACTGACAGTCTTTTTGGCACATCGGGTTCTTACAATCATCATGCATCTCTCATACTCATTTGACATGGCATTGTAGGTGTGCAGTGTCTTTTTGATATTATTAGGATGAATCATGATTGACAAGGCATACTCTGTGTTTGGTTTGATAAGTCCTGGATGCATTATTGGAATGCATTAGAGGAGATTCTAAAATTTAATGTAATATCAATAATTTCCAAAAGTTAGCTTTTGGTACCAAAAACAGAAGCAAGGATTTTCCATCTTTTGTAATTATGAATTAAACGGGATTTTAATAATTTACCATCTTCTTGTCGATTAATAATTCTAGTCGATTCCCACGTAGATATGTCTACACAAGTTCACCACCAGCTCTTGTGCTGCCATTGTCTTTGATTTTACTGAATCCCTGCAACTTCCAATGCCATCACTTCTGCTGCCATTGTGACAATCATCCATTATGGATTTCTGGTGCTGGTGCTTTTTTCAGTACCATGATTACCAATATCATGCTGCCACCATTCTAATGTCACTCTCATACCATCATTTGCGCTCCTTTTGCTGCAATCTTTGCCAACAATAGCAGTCATTGTTACTTCCACGACCCTGTACTCTTTCGAACTGAATTGACACTGCTAGTTCCATTTCCTAGCAACTATTGATTTTCACCACCCTTTCAATTTATAAATATTATGGCGTTTTATACAACTTTTGCAGTTGCATCACTTTTTTGTAGTTCTTTATTATGACTCGAAAAATAGGGCTTATTTTTACCAAATAAATGTCGGCATATATATATTAGAGTGAATGTTTTAGTTTTGAATATTAATAGATCATTTTTTGTTCCATAAACAAATGTTCAATTTGGAAACAGTGTATATTATCATTTTTAATGATTCCATTGTGTGGATTAAATGCTACCTAAATTTTCACTGATGGTGTCTTATCTTCACACATATCAATGTCCAACTAATATGAGGATGATGAAGTGATTCATATAATTTTTTGTGGGGTTCAACTAAATTGAATGTTATTGAAGACTGAGATTTACAGAAGTTTACTTCCATATTTTATTTTTTATTCATATTACTTTTGCCTTTTGTTATCATGAAATTTTCTTGTTCTTTAAATTTATAGCCTTGTTATCTTGAATCTCTTATGTTCTTTAAATTTACAGCCTTAGCGTCCGAGATCAAAGAAATAAAGGAGAAAAAACAGAAAGAGGATGATGTGCTTCTGGCTGCTGTTGCTGGAAGCAGACATTATATAGCTCCAGATTTTGAATTTGAATACTCTGATCCTGACATTCATGATGACCTGTATAAACTTATTAATTATTCATGTGAAGAGGTCTTCACAAGTAAAGAACAATTCAATAAAGTTATGAAGCTATGGACTTCATTCTTGGAGCCCTTGCTGGGTGTTCCAACTCGGCCTCAAATTTCGGAGGGTGCTGATGATGTGGAAAAGGCTAGGGATCGTGCTGCAAGTAGTACGGCAGCAAACATAGGAGAAAATGATGGAAGTCCGGGTACTGATACTTCTATCTTGAATTCTAAGCAATCAAAACCTGTCAACAATGGGGATGAAAGCAATTCACAGCATCTAGTAAATTCTTGCGGGACTATTTTGGTGAATGGTGATACTGTGGCCAAGGAAAATGGTCTTAGTTTAGAGGAAGAGCAAAAGAACAAAGTTATTGTTGATAAAGTGTCTGGATTTAGTGCAGCAGTGGCCTCCAGTGAGCGAGTAACCAGTTCTAATGCATCACTTGCCATTGGAGTAGACAACAATCATGGAAGAATCAGCATGGAGGCGGTATCAGGTTGGTATCTAACATGATCCGTGGTTCTTGATTGAAATAAAGTCTGTAATTTGGCTTATGATTAATATTGATCTTGTTATAGTAAAATTTCTCTACTTTTTTGGACTTCTTTAATTGCTGCATAATTCTGGATCATTTGGAATTTCAAGGGCATGATGGAACTCCTGCTCCCACCAATACTGCTGTTGAGGATAACTGTGAAGCCAAGACTAAGATTGATGTTTTACCTTCATTAGAGGTAACAATTTGTTGTTTTGCTATGACTTGGAGGTCCTATTTGCCTAGGCCAAAGTATTTATCCATTGGTCTTGAATTATTATGGATTTTTTACCTTTTTGATTTGGGTCTTGATTATTCTGTATTAAGATGTCAGTATGTATATGTTCTAGGGTACTGATGTTTCGAGACCAATTCCATTGGCAAATGGAGGTTTGCCGGATGGCACTGACGAAATCAGATCTGTTGAACCCTCTAAAATGGAGAAAGAGGAGGGTGAGTTATCACCTAATGGCGGTATTGAAGAGGATAACTTTGTTGCCTATGGAGATGGTGCTTTGAACCCTATGCCTAAAGCAACACAAGGTAGCGGAAGCATGCAACATACTGCTGGAAATAGGGAAGATGCCTGTTGTCAGGATGCTGGAGGAGAAAATGGTGTAGATTCTGATGACGAAGGCAGCGAAAATGCATCTGAGGCTGGTGAAGATGTTTCCGGCAGTGAGTCAGCTGCTGATGAGTGCTTTCAGGAAGAGCATGAGGAGGAGGAAGAAGGAGAACATGATGAGCTTGATGTTAAGGTTGAAAGTGAAGGTGAGGCTGAAGGGATGAATGATGAATACTTTCTCGAAGGAGATGGCATAACATTGCCGCTGTCTAAACGTTCTCTGCAGAGTGCGAAGCCTCTCACAAGACATGTAGCTTCAGCATTACGTGACAATGAAAAGAAAGATGCTAGGGTTTTTTACGGAAATGACAATTTCTTTGTGCTTTTTAGGTTTCATCAAGTAAGGATATGGTTCTCTCACTTTTTCCTTTATTTATTTATTCTGTTTTTATCTTTTGATTGGGGAGGGGATGATATGCATTTAATTATATTACTGATTGTTGTATTACTGATTCCCCCCCCCCTCCCCTTCTCTCCTCTCTCTTCTGCCTTTTCCAGATACTCTATGAAAGATTACGATCAGCAAAACTGAACTCGCAGTCTGCTGAAATGAAATGGAGAACTGCAAAGGATACTAGTCCTCCTGATCCATATGCAAGGTAGTTCTGAATCATATATTTAGCTCTTAATTAATATAGAGTCTTTAATAGAAATTAATCTTGGCATGTTCTACAGATTTTTTAATACACTATGTAGTTTGCTTGATGGATCTGTTGACAATGCGAAGTTTGAGGATGAGTGCCGAGCTATACTTGGTAACCAGTCTTATGTGCTATTTACATTGGACAAGTTGATATATAAGCTGGTGAAACAGGTAATAATCTTCCTTATGTTCTGTTCTTTAGTCACTTGTTTTCCTGCAATTTTTTCTGAATTTTTTTCTTGCAGCTTCAAACTGTTGCAAGTGATGAGATGGACAATAAGTTGCTTCAATTATACGAGTATGAAAAATCTCGGAGACCTGAGAAATTTTTTGATGTGGTTTATTATGACAATGCGCGTGTCCTTAATGATGAGAACATTTATAGATTTGAATGTGTAAGTTCTTTTTTGTTCGATTTGTTCTATTGTTTGAAGTATTCTATACTTGTATCATTATTTGTGGGTATGCCTGAACATTTAAGTTGTTTTCATGCTTGCTGCAGTCATCTGCCCCATCCCGTTTGTCCATTCAGCTGATGGATGATGGATATGAAAAGCCCGAGGTGGTTGCAGTTTCTGTGGATCCTAATTTTATGGCTTATCTGGAAAATAATTTTCTGCCAGTAGTTTCTGGCAGAAAGGAGCCGTCAGGCATCATGCTGCAGAGGTACTGATGATATCCCGTTCCAAGTTTACACTGATATTCCTGTTCCAAGTTTACACTGTTTTATAGTGTATAGAAGTATATGCTCTTAAGCATCAAACAAGATCGATTGCAATTCAAATTTGCTTGGACCCATAACTGCATGTGCTCTCTTTAACATACCGCTGTTGCCAATATCACCGTCAGATGGTTGTCTTACTTGATTGTGCTCTTTTTGTTCTGCCATGGAAAATTCGGTTATAAATGTAAATTTTGTTCTGCAATGGTTCTGTTATAAATGTAAATTTTCGTAATTTCATCCATGTTTAGTTTGATGGATTCCATCAAGTGTTGTTTTTTTTTTTTTTTCTTTACATGATGTGCGATTTCTTATTTGTTTCTAAGGTTCTTATTAAACTTGGAATTGAATGCCTCAGAAATTGTGGAGAAACAGGATATCAAAGATAGTTTTGGAATGATCATATTCATTTTTTTTTATTTCTACTTAAATATGTCTGTACAAATATATGCAGAAATAAACGCAAGCATGCAGACCTCGATCAATTTTCTGCCATATCCAATGCTATGGAAGGCGTTCAGCTGGTCAATGGTTTGGAATGTAAGATGTCTTGCAGCACATCTAAGGTATTTTAACTGTCACTATTACTTGTAGTCGAGACACTAAATACATGCCATCTTAACTCTTTAGTCTTGTTGCATGATTTATTTATTTATTTTCCATTTTCATATATTTTATCTTTTTGACTTATCATTCCCCATCTCTATCTGTCAATAAAATAAAAATATGGTATTAGCCATTTTATGATATAATGTTTTTTGGCCTTGCTGGTGATCCATATCAACATTTTCGTTATAGCTTTGTTATATCTGATCACCATTGTTGACTTCCTGGAATTTTACACAATAAATCGAGTAAATGATTTTATGTTATTGTGATAGGTGATCCTAGTTAGGACAACACTATTCTTTTTCTCTTTTTATTTTTATTATTTTTATTTTTTATTTAATCTGATTCTAAACCATATCTAGAGCTGTTTACCATCTTTATACCTTTTATCAATTGGTTGAAGACACCTGTAGTTTCTATAATTGATTTTCCTAAAATGAACATGAAGACAAAAATCAACTAGTTTTGTTTTGTGTTTTCGTCTTTGCTTTAGTACTCTCAAAATTTTGGTTGCGTGAAACAGTTAGTTTGAATGTTATCTCATTCCATCCCCAAAGGGAGGTTTCAAGTCCTGTTTGATGAACGAGTGCACATGTAGGTTTTTTTTTAAAAAAAATAATAATAAAGGAAAAATGAATAGAGTTAGGTGGCATGACAAATGAAATTTTTAAATAAAGCAATTTTGTCAATGAAGCATTTCTTATTATTAGTCACCTAGTTATGTACTCGTCAGTCCCTCTGATAATGTAACCTCTTAACTATTACATGTACACTCCACTTTCAATGAAAATCAATACAATAGTACTAAACATTATCTCATTGTACAAGACCTCTTCCAGCCAATCTATGAAAAAATAGATTTATATATATATCTATATATATATTCTATTTTTTTATTTTTAAAATATGATCCGAAACCTTTTGAATCTTACCAAAAAAAGGTTGGGTGTCAGGTCTCCTATGTTCTAGATACAGAAGACTTCTTTTTTCGTACAAAAAGGAGAAGAAGTTTGTCAGGGAGCAGATCTTCATGCGATAATCAGGCAAGAGTAGAACGGTTCCACAGATTCTTAACAGCCTCACAGAAATTACCATGCCTTCTTTCGTGATACTAGACAGTTGAGGTAGGTATTTTATTTTCGTTATCCATTAAATTCATTCAATTTTGTCATATGAAATTGACCTATTGATATTAATTCACATTTTCCCCTCATGTTTGCAAAAACTAAATTTCGTTACCCATGCTTTTCGTGTGCGTGCAGAATTTATTGGGGGGGATCAAATCTATACAGGTTTAATTGAGGAGCATCTTTCTTGTATTTTCATATTGATTCTGATCAAGCAAATAACAGTGGAGATGGGGAACCGATCAGGAATGTAGTATATTGGGAAGTCGAAGTATCTTATGTTGTTGTCATATCAACTGCATTTAACCATTGTTCTGTAAATAGGATGAAGCGTGATATTACTATAGAGTTTTGTGTTTATTTCTGCTCTGTTGGGACTCTGCTAAATTTCTTGTAGCAATATCTGGTGGTTCCGATTAGTGGAACCAGAGTCATCGTTGATAGAAACTTGTGGTAGATTATGTATGTGTAAGTCGTGAAACAGGAGAAAGAAATATATGAAAATCATACATTCGAGCTCCCGCCGTTGCCTTTGTAATTTTATTCATAGCTTACGGCGTTGGGTTAATCGTGTTACGTTCATTTTCAGTAGGAAAGGCGTAAACTATTGCTGGTGGTTTGAATTTTGATGCAGAAATCATTGAACATGTTATTATTCTTTAATTATGTCAGGTCATTTTTCTGAGTTAGATTTTGGTTTTAAACAATTTAATCTCAAAAGCATTTCGGTAGCTCGAAACGAAATCATGCTAATTAGAAATGTCACTTTCTTCAAATAATTTCGATCCGTTGCATGCATCGTGCTATGCCCAAAAGCAAAAGCTCTAAGAATTGGGGATCTTTTGATGCACATCAGAGCATGTTGATACAAGTCTAAAGTTGTTTGCAATAGCTGTGACTTAAAAATAAATTCCTAGTGAAATTTGGAAATTTGTCTCTTTATTAGTTTAATTTTAATTTTTAATTTTTAACTCAGTTGAAATTGATTCCAGTAATTGTATATATAAAATTAAAATTGAACAAATTTGCAAGTGAATAATTGTGGAGAGGAGTCATATTCATTTTACAACTGTAAACTTGAGATCATAAATTCTTATCATACGTTGTCAAAAGAAATAAATTTAAAAAAAAATCTATTATACATTTGGTGATGTTATACGTGGGGCCTACTATTTTCACTCACACAAACACTATCCTTCGAATTTAATTTTTTTTTTTTTTTTTTAAAAGAAAAAATTACTTAGTTCGATGAAAATTTTTTTGAATCTAAATTTCACATCACAGTCCCTAACACGGGCTGATCATTAGGCCCAAAAGTTAGGTGGGTCAAATATCAACACCCGTTAACTTTGGGCTGCATTCAGCCATGTACAGCTGTCCACGTGCACTTACAATTCCGCGATTAAATTCCATTGTGGTATTAAACTAAGAATTAAATTCTAACGTATTTGATTGGTAAAACATAATGCTTTTATATAATTTAAATCGCACATTCAATACTAATACATATTCTTAAACAAAAACATAAAATGCAAGATATATCGTTTTCGGTGGCATGTGTCAAATATTGATTAGGATATTTTAAAAGGTGTGAGAGAGTATTTTATTTATTCATGACAATTTTTTATTTTATTTTATTTTATTTTATTTTCTAGACTTTATTCGTTGAAATCGTTACAAAATATCAGTAAATCTTGATTGTCGTTTTAACCTTTATCTTATATGACTAGTGTTAGTCCGATCACATGAATTCTCTTTTATCCCCTTGCCAAAATATTCATGGTCTATGTTGTATATAATCATGTCACATAAATATATTTTATCTATTTTATTAGTAATAGACACTACTATTATTTTTTCATTATTTGTTAATTATTAATTTTTGCTCTTCTAGTCCACTCATATAATTCATTTTAACATTTTCTTTTCTTTTTTCATATGCATAAATGCATTTATTATAGAATCTTATTCAAATTAATTTATTTCCATTTCGTCCAATTTATTTTAATTTTATTTAAATTGTCATTATTTTAAAATAATCGTCATTCAATTAGTTCGGTGTCTATTACATAACATGGGACCCTCATTAAATATATTTTTTCAAGGGACCCTCATTATCAGTTGTTATGGACTCCTATGTGATATATTTGACACTAGTTGTCAATTTTATTATTTTTCTTACGTTATTTGTTAAGTATTTAAAAAAAAAAAAAACATAAAAAACATGCATTACCAGAGATGGGCTTGTCATCTTCTCCAAGGTCCTTGTTTAGAAAGAGAAAGAAGTGTCGTGGAAACAAGCTGTTTTGGTCGGCAATAAACATGGAAAATAAATACATAACAGGTGTACAAAGCACGTGGTCACATTATATGTCGTTTAATGATGCATGAACCAATTGGTAACCCTCCTCGAACCTAACAATCCTCGAATTTTGTTACTTCCCACGTAGAAAATTCCAAGCACACCAACATTATATATATATATATATATAACGTACTAGAAGAGTTATACTATATATTTGAATTTTGAACCCAACAGCCACTATCAAACGCGTTGATGCGTTCAACCCTAAAATCAATCAAAATTCAACAACACGCTTAAACTCACAAACCGTGTTCGCTGTACTCTCTATTCCATATCTGACCATTTCTCTCCACAGTCTTGACTCTCTCTCTGTCTCTCTCTATATCTCTCTCTCATTTCACACACTAAGTGATTTGTAGCATTTGAATTGAATATGGTATGTCTAAGATTAATCTCTCTGTTAGTATTAGTTTCTCTGCTTTTCTCTCGGGTCTACGCAATCCGGTCATTTCCGAGCAGATTTAAAGACACGAGACTTCCGTCGTTACAGAGTCTAGAGAGGGACTCACAGTTTGTTGAAGCGCCTGAATATCGAAACGGGCCTGAATGTACTGTTTTGAATAAAAATGTTAATGGTTCTGTTTCAGCTTGCGATTTGAGTCTTGTTCACATTGCAATGACGCTTGATTCGGACTACTTGAGAGGTTCAATTGCAGCAATTCATTCGGTTCTCAAACACACTTCTTGCCCAGAAAATGTGTACTTTCACTTCATTGCTTCGGATTCGAATTCAATAAAACCAGATGGATTGTCCGGGTTGGTTCAATCGACTTTTCCGTCTCTGGGTTTCAAGGTGTACACTTTTGATGTGAGTTTAGTGAAGAATCTGATCTCGTCTTCGATCAGACCAGCTCTTGACAACCCATTGAACTACGCAAGAACATACTTAGCTGACATACTCGATTCGTGTGTTGATCGTGTGATCTATCTCGATTCGGATGTCGTCGTTGTCGATGATGTACAGAAGCTATGGTCAGTTTCTTTAACCGGGTCGAGAGCAATCGGAGCTCCGGAGTATTGCCATGTGAATTTCTCCAAGTACTTCACTAATGAGTTCTGGTTTGACGCGAAGCTATCCAAGGTTTTTGAGGGGAAGCGGCCGTGTTATTTCAATACCGGCGTGATGGTGATGGATTTGGGGAAGTGGAGGGAAAGGAATTACAGGAGGGAAATTGAGGAATGGATGGAAGTGCAGAGGGAGAGGAGGATATACGAGCTGGGTTCGTTGCCGCCGTTTTTGCTGGTGTTTGGAGGAGATGTGGAGGGGATTGATCATAGGTGGAACCAACATGGGCTTGGTGGGGATAATGTGGTGAGTAGTTGCAGGACTCTGCATCCGGGACCGGTGAGTTTGTTGCATTGGAGTGGAAAAGGGAAGCCATGGGTGAGACTTGATGGGGGGAATCCATGCCCAGTTGATCATCTGTGGGCACCTTATGATCTCTACAGACATTGATTTTTTTGTTTATTTATTTTTGTTCATTTCTCTCCCAATTTTGTTTAATTCTTTTGTATATGGATACAGTACATAAATACACACAATAGAAAAAGAAGATTCATATAGATATTTTGTTATTGCTTATGGTCTGTGTAATGGTGTCTTTACGCATCAGACAAGCCAAGGTGTGCTTGTTTTTGTTTGGATCCTGGATCCGTGTCTTATCTTTACATCATTTATGCAATAACTTCACCTTATGCAACAATTACATTATATCGTAATTTAGTGTTACATTTGGTCATTTGTTGTTGCACTAGCGACATAGGACCAAGACACAAAATCCTCTCCACAGGAGGGGATCCGGATTCTTGTTTTCGTTTCAACAATTCATGGTATCTAAGAAATGTCACCCTCGGGGGAGGATTAAGCGACTATGGTTGCTTCACTGGCTTTTGTTGTGCAATGAGAGTGACCACAACAAGAACAAACACTAAACTTTTCCACGTTCATAGAGCTATTTTGTTATTGCTTATGGTTTGTGTAATGGTGTCTTTAAGCATAAGACCAGCCAAACTGGTGTGCGTGTTTTTGTTTTGATCCCGAATCCTCTCTTGTGCCTTATCTTTACATTATTTATACAACAATTTCAAATCGCTTATGTAACAATTACATTATATCTTAATTTCATAGTGTTACAGTTAGTCATTTGTTGTTGCACTAACGATATAAGACCAAGACACAGAATCTGCTCCTACCAATATAGGACGAAGACACAGAATCCCTTCTAGAGGAGGGGATCCGGATTCTTGTTTTCGTTTTGACAGTTCATGCCATCTAGGATTGTTAGTTCATGCCATCTAGGAAATGCCAGTTTCATAAAGACCCTCGTGGGAGGATTAAGCAACTATGGCTGCTTCACTGGCTTTTGTTGTGCAATGAGAGTGACCACAATAAGAACAAACACTTAACTTTTCCCTTTCGACAAGAAATGTGCAACCAGCAGTCACATTGCTGTCGAAATAACCAAACAGGCCAACGGTCAAAACAAAGGTCATTTTAGTGATTCAGAAACCAAACTTACTTCTTTGAATGACTAGCACACCCTTTTTGCTCTGTGGTATAACAGTCACCTCGCGTTTAGCCGTGCATTGTCAATAGAGGAAAGCTATGGTGGAAGGAACGGATCGAATTCTATATTATTCGAGCCATTTTGGTCCCCAGATTGACAAAACCTGGTTCTCTATTGTAGTTTTTGCTATAGGAGTCGTGTTTTACGGCTATGCCTTGACCTGAATACATTTTATGTTCTGCTCAATAGAGATGATTCATTATATGAAATGGAAGAAATACATGTGATAATGAAATGTACAATTTTTATTTATTATGGATAAAAAGGGATAATGATTCACAAACCTAAAACTCAAACGGAGAAAGTTTCTTGATAAAATATGTACATGCCCATTTCTACTGTCTTTACTTATAACAAGCCAACTACACAACTCAGATGAAGTCTGTTCTCCAAGCCTCTCAAGTGATGACCCAATAACATGCACCTGTCAAAAAAATAAAATAATCAATGTACTTGCTCCAAAGGAAAATGAATTGACGCAATAGCATTGACAACAAAGAAAGAGATCACGAGGAAACTAACCAGAAAACTAGCTTTGCCAAGTAGTCCCGTGAAGTGCTTATGGCATCGTGAAATTCGTCACAACAACTTTGGTAGTTCTCTGTGCTCCTTATAGCTGAATCTCCAATAAAACCAGAGGGAGTATCATTTTTAAAGAATCTCTTCAATATGTTTCGAACAAGTTCACGAATAATTTCCTCCACCTCTAATGACGATAGCTGAGATAGTTCAGTCACCTGTGGAAACAAATTACAGTTTCTGAAAAATCCAACTTCAAACAGAGAGGCAATAGTCACATGAAAAAAAAATTAAGGACAATACCATATCGGATTCCAAGGACCTTAAATACTCCAACAAATCATTGTTACTTTCTCTAATATGCTCCATTCTTATGTGTTTCTGCTTCTGAAAATGTAGTTCCTGCAACATCATATACAGATCACAATTGGCGTGCATCGAATATAAAGTAGTTGCCACACAAAAAGGACAACCAATTCGCTAATCATTGTTTGTACATGGAAGAAACGAATCAGATTAGCATGATAGTAACTGTGATAATCATCATAACCTTGAGTTGCATAGGTCCATCTTTAACTTTAAGTCGAGGAACAATTTAGGAGCATATATATTTCAAATGTTAAGGTTGGCTTGTTGTGAGTAGGCTGAGGAATCCTCTTTGAAAAGTGCGTCATTTGAGATTTATGGGAATGGAGTCACTCAGTGAAGTTAAAATCAGATTTGCCACTAGGCAGTTATTTGAAAGACTTCCTTACAAAATATTTGAAGTCTAGATGCTGGAACCCTTAAGTGGAAGGTTTACCAATTTCAGAAAAATCATGTAGTCGGAAAGAATGCAATTCTCTGCCCATTTACTCCCCACTGCCTATAATGGACTTTGAACAAACCTATCGATTTTACACCAACCCATAAAATGTGAAGGCAGGAAGTGATTTCTGGTCTCTAGTACACCAAGTTATAGATTTTACCAGCAGATCAGAAGGCACCTTTAATATCCTATAATTAATTGATAGCATGTTCTTCCTGAAAGTATAATTACACATTGAAGATAACAAGGGCAAACTAATAATTTGAATGTGATATTGAACACCACCATGATTTCTAATTTTCATCAATAATCAGAAATTCGACTAAAGTGGCGGTATTGCATTAAATCATGTCATCTATGAGCCTATAGACCATATGGGTTTGGCATTGTAAATACCAACTTAAGCTTCATAGTCATGTAACTCCGAAATTTGTAAATACCAACTTAAGCTTCATAGTCATGTAACTCCGAAACCATCCTTCTTTACCATAAAACATTCACTAGTATTGAGCCCAATACAAGAACTCTTCAAGTTGTTAACTGAGTTTTCTTGCTAAATCAAGTTTCAAATCAGTTATGTAATCTAAATCCGGAAAACGTGTGTGCACGAGTGTGTATCCCATGAGAGAGAGTAAAATCCTCACCTTCTTAGCTGTGAATAGCTCCGATTCCAGCTGCTGAATGTAGTTCAGAACCTCAGGCGACAAATCGCCAATACTCTGAAAGTTTACTCTCTCCAAATCTTCAACATCAACACCAACAACCTCACTGTCCTCATGGTTTATTTCCCAAACATCATTGTCCAGCGAAAAAGTCGAACTTTCTGAACTCTCCGGCGATTTATTAAATTTCCTCATCAATGAAATTCTATACTCCGCGTTCCACAGTGTATATCTAACAATACAACAATCAAATCATTTTCTATAAGAATTCAATTTCGAGTGTATAGCTAACAATACGACAATTAAATCATTTTCTATAACAATTTGATTTCAAGCACAGCACACACATACACACATATATGAGTTAAATGAAGCAGAGAAGACGTCTTTACCCGGTGATTATAGAGGAGACGAGGAGGCGATCCAGAAGACGTTTTGAAACCCTAACGGTGACGGAAAATTGATCCGACGGGAGCAATCCTAGCATGGTTGAGATGGTCTGCTTCATGGAGTCCTTGGCGGAATCAGAAACCCCCTTGGAGATAACGGAAATGTCTAAAGGTTCGATCTTCTTAAGCATATCGGCGATTACAGAGAATTCCCGATCGAATGATCCAGATTTGGTGGCGGAGACAAAGTCATCGGAGACTCCGCCGCCGTCGACGCCGGAAACCAGGCAGCTGACGGCAAAGGAAGGATGCCTCTTGGTGGCGATGGCGAGAAGCAACGGTCGGAGAATCGGAGGGGGTTGAGGCTGGAGTGGCTTGAGTGACGGATCGGTGAGCCGAGGGCTCAAGAAAGCCCTAGCTATGGCCGCCATTAAACACACAGATACACACACAGTGGTGTGTGTATGTGTATGTGTGTTGTTTGCTCCGGCGAAGCTCTCACGCGTCTGGTTCAGTTCTCTCTTTCTGTCTTTCTGTCTTTCTCAGCCGATCGTTGATTTTGCTGTTTTGTTTGCTTGCTTGCAACCTCGTCCAAAAAAAGGAAAAGCCCTTTCTGTTGAAGTAATTAACCGATTCGCCATTGGTGGTTTGTGGAAGACAGACGAAAGGAAGTGGAGTTGGTATTGTGCCGATGGATTCGACGACGACGTTAACGGTCCGTTTTGCCGCCAACCCATGCCTGTCACGAGTGATGATGCTACCTCTAATTCTTTTATTTATTTTTAATTGGGACTAAAATCATAATAATTTCTGGGACTAAAATCAATTACAAATAATAAAAAGATGTGTTTAACTCATCACATAACTATTGTCCTTTTCAAAAAAAGGTCGCAGGTAAAGGGAGGAAGCCCCAAAGGAAGTGGGCCCAGAGGGCCCATAACTGGAGAAAAATATTATATTATATAAAGGCTGAAGTCAAAGTAGGTTATTTTTCAATTGCCTCCAGTGTCTGCGTGTTTTGCTCGAGTTGTGCGTTTTCGCTTCTCCAATGGCTCCTTCCACTTTCGGTCGATGGTTCAGGCCCGAGGTTCGTAACTCTCTCTATACATATACATATATATATATATATATATATATATATATATATCAAGAATTGCTATTTTTCCGATCTAAGGTAGGATTTGTTGGGAAACTTTAGGAGCTAATGGTAATTGTATTTGTATGTGTAGGTTATTCCTCTGTTTATTCCCGTAGGGTTAGCGGTAGGGATTTGCGCAATGCAGTTGGTGCGCAACATCTGCACCAACCCTGAAGTCAGGTATCCTTCTATCCCTTTCTTCATATATATATATATATATATATATAGCCTGTAATATGTGAATGAATCCACCACCAACCAGCACTTTGAAATATGGTATGTTTACAAACATGGGACATGTGCAACCTTAAATCATACTATAGGCTCCTTTTTTGCGTGACTCGTAGATCGATAGCTGAGAATCCAAACTAGGGCGTCCAAGTTTACTCTTCCTCTATTGTGTCTACCCACAACTTAAATTGTTCCTGCTATGCCGGATTCTACTTTGTTCACGTGTGACTGTAGGATCTCGATCAGATTGTTAGTCCACCAATTGCCAATTGCGGTGGTGGCTAACTATATTACAACGAACAACTTATCACCATCCTCTAGGATTGGAAAACAATATAAAAGTTTGGTTTCATGTTCAAGCTGACACATTTTTTCAATCCCATGGATATGACCACTCATTTTTTAGCAATGCAAGCTTGAACCAAGTTGAGATCAGATTGCTTAAACATTGGTGTGCCGAGCTCGAGCATGGCTAGCCTGAACACCCTCGTTAGCTGAGCCCGAACTACTCAAAAACTAGACTAGGTTCATTTGCAGCCCTACCACCCTTACACTCACAAAGGCAGTCATCTACGGCCACTCCTGTTCCCACCACTGCCCGTCACTGACACTTCTACCCAGTCACAACAATTGCCAACACTTCCATGACAATACCGCCAAAAATATGTCATTACTAAATTTTACAGATTGTCCTAGTACAGTTCGGAAAACCTCGATCGTAAAAAGGAAATCATGAATAGGTTTCTTTATTTCCTCACCTTTTACCCCTTTCCTTTTCTCTTACGTTTCCTTTTCCCTTTAGTTTTTATCATAACGGGTCTAAAATTTTTTGCATTTGCTTGAAGAACTTTATGAAATTTGCATTTCTTGAAATGATTAAAGTTTATTTCTTTATGGGTACATGCTGCAAAGTGCTGTAGCTCCTTTTGGTTTATTATGGTGTCTCAATCACTCACAAGCCACGTGCATAATATAAAACCGAAGACGGTTGAATTATAAAATTTGAGACATATGGTTTGCGACCCATCACATTGGTCATCTCACCTACATTTGAAGGTTCAAATTTTTTTGAAGGATTCAATTGAAACAGTTGCAATGGTTCAGATTCTGACAAGTTTCAACATTTTGGCAATTAAGATACTTTTTTATTTTTATTTTTATTTTTTGTTGTTTTTGTGAAAAATAAGGGTGACCAAGGAAAATAGGGCTGCGGGAATACTGGACAACTTTGAAGAAGGTGAAAAGTATGCTCAGCATAGCATCCGGAAGTTTGTTCGCAACAAGAATCCTCAGATCATGCCAGCCATCAACAACTTTTTTAGCGACCCAAAGCTTCCTTCTTAGGAAGTGTTTCTATTGAATGCTATTTTTTTGAAATGCAACTTTTAGATTTGGTTGAATTCAGAGCCTCAGATCATATCAGATAAAGGCGCAAACTTGAATAAGTTTCAGCCATAAATAATAATGTATATTTGTTCCTATATTAATGTTGTTGTCATTCATATATTTCTCTACATGTTCAATTACCTTGGGTTCTACTGTGTTCTTTCCTTGCATCAGAGTATCGTTGCATAGCTTCTGGTGCCTCGGGTTCAATCACCTGCAGTCGTAGCTTTCTCTGTTCTGATGAACCTTGTCAAGTTTATCCCCAACAATCTAAACTAGGAGGTAACTTGTGAACTAAAAGGAATGCTTTTGACAATCAGATTTCACTAAACAAGTTGATAATTTATTGGGGACTGCCTATGACCTTTTGGACAGCTTGTGGGGGACGAAATTTCCCGGTAGTTCCTTCTCTGTTCCCGCCAAGCTAGGGATTCCATCGAATTCTTGCTTGAGAGAAGCTTGCCGGAAGTCCTCTGTTATAAGGTTCTTTGAACTGAGAATCAATTTATCAGCAAAGGCTTCCGTTCTCATCCAAAGCCCATAGGGATGCTTCTCTTCACCACCTACTCTCTCTCTGCCGAACACTGTTTTAGGGAGTGACCAAGATGACATGAGTTGTAACAAAGGTTGGGTAACCTTTCATAGCAAAAACCGACTTTCAGTCTTGTTCTCCTGCAAAGAGATAGAGTTTCATCTATGCATTGATGATATACACAGTTTTAAGTTGATTTACGCCTATACTGTAAGGCTTTATGTTCGTCATTTGTGATAAATTTGTGATAATTTAAAAGTAATGCTGTCAACAACAGAGCAGCAAAATTTTAGTAACACAGAGCCAGAACAGGAGTAGAAGCACACTATCATCTTAGCGGGAGCGTGGCAGCACCTGACTTGGGTCAAGCATATTGATGCAATATCGACATGCATGATAATTGAGCATCTCATCCTTTCATTGTAATTGAAGTGTTGTCGTCCTCATTCTTGTCTTAATCCCATATTTTTCCGTATTCCAATTCAAGTGTCTTATAACTAAATGCCTATGAGACATTACTATAATCTAAACCAGAGTTATACTGCTTGTCCTGAAGTGCTGTTTGTATTTTCAATTCAAGTTTGAGAATCACTTAATCATTGAGGAATTGAAAATAGGAAAAAAAAGGAAGCCCAAGAATATAGAATCTAAACACCATGACAAAATATAAAAAAAATCAGCATTGTGATGCCAAAACATTATCATAGAACTGAATGATGACTTTTTATTGGTGCATCAAGAAAATACATCCAACAAAAAGAGACAAATATTCATTGCCAAGGAGAGTTAAAAAAGAACTGAGAGGGGGTGAATGGTATTTCCTTCTTGAGCATGTTCTATGAAGTGTGAGAGGGCATCAGGAGAGCTGTTGTATGTGTTTCTTTCCTGTAGCTCCAACATGCCACGACTTCCAGGCATCGGTATAATGAGCAAAAAGGTCATGTAGAGCTGCCACACCATTAACAAAACCCATCTTCTGTCATTTAATTGCTGCAACCATGGCGTGCAAAGAATGTAATATGTGCACATATGACGTGCAAAACAACATGGGTATAAATTAGTGAAGCACATACTACATGAGATAAGATGAAATTACATGGAAGAGAGGATATAAAGCATCAATCTGGTGTTAAAATTTAAGATCATCCATAGTCCAGAATCTGGGCAATTTAAGTATTCGGATGGAAGATATGATAGGCAGTAAGACAGCAACACCGGGTACATTATAATCTAGAGATACTATGAAACTTACTTTCAAATCCCTCTTTAGGGACGTATAGAGCTGTAAGATGAACCAAGTTAAACTGTGACCTTGCTTGTGGTTAGCTCAGTTCGAGGCTCACTTATGCTCTGCTACTGGGATAAACAAACCAAGCATAGAAATATTTTGGAACTCTCAGCTTGAACTTGGCTCAATTTGCTAATAAGATCCAAAGACTACTTTAGAAAAAAAAAGAAAACAAACTTGCTCTAGATATGTTCAAACTGCTCTTTCAAGATCGCTCATGAGATAACATGTCAAGCTCAAAGCTTCTTCTAAGGTTGGTTGACCTCTGGAGCTGAGCTTGAGCAACCTATTATTCAGCTTGACTCTGTTCACAGCCCTAGCCGGACACACATGTATAAGCATACTGATTTCTAAAAGAAAAACAAAAACAATATATGATATTTGTATGAAAACAACAGCACAGATCGAGGTGCAAGATAATTTCTTTTTCCATTTAAGCTTGTGAGTTACAAGATCAACAATCATTTTGACAGTCATTATCTGACTCAGCTGCCAATTACTGATTCACTATTTGAAGCGATTTTCATATCATATTATTTAATGTATCCATACTTCATCAACCCTGTGCAATGCTACAATTTGCAGGGCTGCACTATATGGCAAGCATAAATCACGAAGGTCATTAAGAATATTCATAATAAAGTATCAGAAGGTACCTCGGTTGCAATACTGAGGACGATAAGAAGAAGCCAGGTTCTCCCAGTCTTGAACCCGCCTTATATTCTTGTTTCTAGAATCTTCCACTTGGATGTTGGCAGGAGTAAAAGGGCCAAAAACAAAATCCTTGGAGCTGTGATTCAAATTCTGCTCCAATGAGTCCCTTCCATACTCATCTTTCAAGTTGTTATGTTTCATATGCATTGGCAAATTTGCCTTCTGGTTTGAATTCCAATCAACTGAAGAATCCCCCTTATATCTCTTTGAACTAGTATTTGTGATATCAATCCCGAACACTCTCCTTTTAGACTCGTTCAAATCCAAATCAGTAGCCGATGCATTCTTGAAACTTGCTTCCATCTTCAACCACTTATATGCTGGTTTCCCGCTTTTTGGGTGATGGGTCTGCAAATCAATCAAGCAAACCGAAGTCTAATGAGAAAAAAAGAAAAAGAAAAATCATATATAAGACAATGCTTTCTTGGGCTCATTTTCACTTGCTAATCAATCAAGTCGCAGAATATAATTTACCTTTTCGATGAGGTTCATGGAAGCCAACACATTTGCAATGTCATACAGGCGTCTGGCTTTTGCTGCAGAATTATCTTAAAGACAGTCAATCTAAAGAAATGTGTTCTTTTCCTCCTATATGATGCACTAAAATTTAAAGCATAAAGGTGATGTGAGGATGAATTACTTCTCATAGCTGTTGGATCATGGATATCACCCAGCAATTCTGTCGCTGCGTTATCAAGGGATATCAAATCCATCTAAAGGCAAGAGAAATGAGGATTGAATCAAGACAAATAAACCGGGTTGTAACAGTTAAACAACATAAAAATGTAAATACTTTGACATACATCAGAGCAAAGGAAAAGCCTGATAAAATTCCGCGCAAGAAGCCCCAGAGATTTCTCTTTCCTGTTCTCTGTACAAACAAATTTTAGAGTCAGGTATGCTGAAACTGAACTGACACAAATGAAAATACAGAAAGGAATGAAAAAATTACCAGCTTTCAATGATGCAAGAGTTTTTTCTTGCGTATCAATTTTGGAATTAGAGTCTCCTCCATCTTCATTTTCATTTGCAGCCTAGTTAAAGAAGCCCACATTAACCATAACTAGAAAACAACAAATGCACAAAACTCCCTTTGGTTTCCAAGAAAATAAAATCAATCTTAATTTCTGCATTACTTGAAATGGCCATGTAAGGACCCTTAACAAACTGAACTGACACAATTTACTTGGCTAAGTGCATAAAAATTCTTCAAATCCACAACATAATTAAACATTATTTTTTTTTTTATAATTATTATTATTGTTATTTGGATTGCTGTTCTCATTTTCCTTGGCAGTCTAATAAAGGGTAAAGAAACAATAAATTTTTCATTTTTTTTTTTTGGTTCTCTCAATCTATGAATGAATCAATGACAAATACCCAAATTTGACAGGCAATTTTCTATATTTGCAAGAACTAAATTGAAATCTTGACTACCTTGATCTCATATAAGGCCTGCGGAATTGCGCCAAAACCTTTCCAAAAATACTGATTCTTTGCTTTCCTTGATAAAACCTGAGAAAATTAACAAAACCCTAGTTATACTTGGGACATTCAATTCTGTAAAGAAAAGAACCCTAACTAGAGAGCTTTATAAACAGGTAAGGACTGTACTCCAACACTTTCTAGTATGTTAACAATATCGTAAATTCGCCTCCGCTCAACGCCTGCAATTTCACCAATACACAAATTCAACACATTTACATGATTTCACAAAAATGTGTGGTGATTAAAAGATGAGGTACAGACCTAATCGACTTGAGGCATCATCCAATTCAATCGAGTCGACGCCGTCTCGATCATACAGCTTCAAAAAACTGAACAAAAATCAATCAATAAAATGAATAAAAAGAAGAAAAAAAATGTATCAGTAGCCAGTAGATGAATATAAGAAACATATAGAAATTACTTGGAGCATAAGACGCCAAGAGATTTTTCTTTGCGGTTGTATGGATTTTTGGTTTCAGATTCACGAGGGATTAGCGACGACATTCTTCAACCAGCTTCGAAGATTGATCTGAACCAAAACCTAAAATCTAGTGAGAGAGAGAGAGGAGAGAGAGAGACATTCACTTGGCGGGTTAAGAAATTCAAAATGGTGATTCGGATCTGAGATTCGGGGTCGCAGAGAGGGAGAGAGAGAGAGAGAGGATTTACAGAGGTAGAGGGAATTTAAATTGAGTTTAACGCGCGGTAAAGCTTATTGTGCCCTTGTTAATCTCTTCTTTTAATGGAATTGTTGGCAACTTAACTTTTGTTTTCTTTGCGGTGTTTTTTCTTTTAGTGTTTCTTTTTCAACTTGGTAAGTTTTTTAAAAATAATTTTGAAGAAAATAAAATTTTATAGAAAAACCATTTATTAAAACAGACTTTCTTTAATTGATTTTTTTTTTTTTTAAATTGTAAATAAAACAAATTGTTAAATAATTTTTCATATTGAGTAAGACCAGCATATCAAGTTATACCAACGGAAATAAATTGATGGACAATAACATGCTAATCCCGACCTACCCTCTTCGAGGGGGACTCGGTGTGAGAGGCCTATGACTGGAACAACGTTGGCCAAATTCTTTGCGTGTGGAATTGTTTGTGTTCTGTTTTTGTTGTATTGTTGCTTTCCACAAGTATCAAAACATTAATAAAGCTGCCAATCAAGTGGACAAACTAGGTGGATTGAAAAAATAATTGAAAAGTAACCACTGAAAATTTTATTTGGGTAATACATGATTTGATTCATCAGCATTAATTTATCACTTTGTTTTTGCCTTGATTTTATTTATTTATTTAAAAGTATATTTTAATTAAGAACAAATAGTCATACAATCAACTTTTAGAACTCTACAGAATTAAGAAGGTCGTATCAAAAGAACCTTCCTCTCTTGATGAAGAGGGCATTGGACATGAGCGAGAGATAATAAGGGGTTAGTTGCAATAGGGAAGCTTGGGTACTTAGTGCATCGAGAAACATTAAGTTTTAGGTTCGAATCATTTCGAATGTGATTAATTTTTTAAGAGTTACAATTGCAGACATAATTTGAACTTTCTTCGATTCGTGTGGATGAGTCACTTTGTACGAGTTCTGTGAAATAGTCGGGGTGAAGTCCCAGACACCTCGACTATCGAAAAAAAAACCCTGAACGAGAAATCCAACCCAAAGACACTTGTCACCAAAGCACACCAACATTTTATCATTTTATGTCTTCAACAACAGCACTAGAAGGCGCAGAAGGCTTGAGAGAGAAAACAAACCGTTGTCAAGGCAGAACAGTGTATGCCCGGGGCACATGCCCCTTAGCCTCGCTTACTATAATATTTGTACTAAATTTATGTATAATGGCCCCTAAAATTTTTATTTTCTAAAATTATCTTTTAAGTTTTTATTACTTTTCCTTTTACACTCTAAATTTGTTTAATTTCCTTTTAAAAAATATTATTATTATTACTTTGAATCAAACTCTATTTATTTATTTATTTTTATTTTTTTAAAATTATCTCATTTTTCTTTTATTTTTTACTTTTTGTCAATCATTTATCTTTCTTATACTACTCATTGATTAAAATATTATTTTGCAATAAATTTTTTCCTTTGCCTGTCATGTTTTTTATTTTTTATTTTTTTACACTGCGCTCCCCCATGGAAAAATGAGAGAACTTTATCACAACATGTGGACTGAATCAACAATACGTGGCTCAAAGAGCGTTAGCACCACTGGAATTCTATCATGGTAACATGGCCAAATGGAGGCGTGAATCTTACAGGGAGTTTTAAGGTTCCAGATATCTTTCCAAGTGGACTGAATTTCCTGCCAAAGGCTTGGACCTATAGAGTTTTTAACTTGACAAAAGTCACTTGATTTTTTCACTTTGAAAACAACATTTCTTAAAAATATGTTGTATCAAGGACCTGAATTAACGTTTCATAAAAATATGTTCGATGTGGGTGCTAGCCAGATCAGGCTCCAGACGCTTTTTAAGTTTTAGGTTGTTATCATGACGGGTGTCGTGACCTAACTTAGTATTGGGTTTGTCTAGAGTTGGTTGTTTTGTTCATCTTTGTTGTTATTCAGTTTTGTGTTTTGTACGTGCTTATGGTGTTTTGCTGTGTAAGTGCTGTTTGGCGGTTATTTTGTCCGAGTAAAAAAAAAAAAAAATACTTGAATTAACGTTGTTCCTAATTACCCTTGATGTAGTAGTCACTGTGCAACACAAAAAGATACTAGACATGCCTTCGCAGAACCAAACCAACAAATATACAATTGAATTAATAAGAACGCATTATTACAACTTTTGAACTCATCTGTTTGCTATCAGCTAGCGCTGCTTCACTCGAAAACACAAACAAGGGGAGGCCAATTAGTTTTCAAGCCTCCTGAAATGATTCGCGACAACCCTGTGCGCGCCAAGCCCAAATTGCATTAGTACACTCGCTCAAAAGTAATTAAGAACTATAAGCATGAGAATACAAGTTTAAGTGAAAGAGCAGTTCGTTACTTTGTGAGAACTTAGATTTGTCTTCGGTTAATCTCTGAACCCCTGAACAAACGCATCAAGCAAAATATAAGAGCAAACACATTGTTTGCCATTCCACACTTTAAAGTGTGTAGCCACGTCATCAACTTTATATAAAGTGTACAGCCACGCCAGCATGTGATTGTACACTTATTTTAAAGGCTTTAAGTTCTTGTTGTGCACTCATTTTTTCATTGTACACTTTATTATATTATTATTTTTTAAATAATAAAATAAATTTATTATTATTATTATTATTTTCTTAACAATTTTATTCTCAACAACTATAATACTAATGGCTATAATTGTTTGCTCCGATTTAGATACAAGATTTTAAATATATATATATATATTAAAAAACAAGCTTCCTACAAATAAAATAAAACAGTACAACTTGGAAAAAAAAAATACATTAATACTTCCACACATGAAAAAAATATAGTAAACATTACAATTAATTGTCCTTTTTTGCATAACGCGCTATAATTTTATTTTGTTGATCCTCGATCCATACTTTCACCACCGGTGTTGCAGCATCATTTGGATTTTTTTCCATCATTTGTCTTTCCCAAAGAACTTGCTCCTGCTCAATCTCCATCATCTTCATTTCTTTTTGCGCTTCAAGCTCCTTTAATTTCATTTCTTTTTGCAGCTCAAGCTCCAATCGCCGTGTCCGTTCTTGCTCCATGCCCAAATCGAATTTCGATTTCATTTTTAAAGTACGAGATTCGAGTGCTAAGTTGTCCATCAACTTATTTTGCTCGGCAAATCCTTGAAACGATGTAAGAAATAAGTCATTTTGTACCTTATCTTTACTTTTACGACCCTTCTTGGCAGCTTTTCGCCCAATAAGTCGTGAAGTGTCACGTGAACTTTCGTCTATGGCCGGTGAGTCGTCATCGCCAAGGTTTACCGAACCTGGTGTTGATACTGCAGGAGTTAACTGAGTAGATGAATTAGTTGGGATTGAACCTGGTGTTGATGGAACTGTTTCGTAACAATCTCTAGGCTCATTCATATCAAGATCTATAGCTCTCTTATTTGTGTTTGGTGTTTGTTGTTTCTTCATTGTATCGCATTTTTAGAGCCATTTTGAAGATTTCCGAAGAAGATTCCAACAGTGCTCCAACTTAAATGGCTCCCCTTCTTCATCTTCATACAGTGCTTTTGCTGTCATGTACTATAAATATTAAACAAAAACTATATTTAGACAGATTGTCAATTAAAATAAATATTTATTTTTAAGGAAATTTAGACAGTAAGTGTAATGTTTGTGTCTTATATATGTATGTGGTGCATTTTGTTTATATGTGGAGTATTTTGAAACAAAAAGAAAAGGGAAAAGAAAAGAAAATCGGCGGGACCCACCACCCACTCAAACATATAGTTTAGAGACTTTTTTTTTATGCTCATTCTCTCTCCCCTCGGCCAGTGCTCTATCTCTCTGCCTTTTTCTTTTTCTTTTTCCTTTGTAACTTGAATCTTTGATTAATTCATCATCTCTTGGTAGATTTGGGTGCCGTTTGAGGCAAAACGAAGCTTGTGTCGAGTTCTACGCATCCATACCAACAATTCCAGATTTGGTGCACCTTTGAACTTCGAAATTTAGGACCCATTTTCTAGGGTTTGCTCATTTTTGAGATAGGGGCATCTTAATCCACTCTCATCTTGTTCCATTGTGAGTTATGTTTTTTTTGTTATGCTAGACATGCTAAATTTGAGAATTAATTGCTTCAATGAGGTGTAAGTGATGTTTAGAGAAAATTCATGTCTTAGGGTTATGACTTGTCTATGTGAAAAGCATGTATAGATGATGGCTTTGTGGTGTTTTTTGTGAATTACACCTCTTTTATGTGCTAACATGCTTTACTTGGGGATTAATTGTGTTAATGATTATTTTAATGTTGTCTAGAGAAATGTATGTTTATGCACATGTGATGTATTATGTGAAAAGCATGCCTATGTGTTGAGTTTATGTCTACTATGTGTAAACTTGCTGAAAGGGATGTATGAGACCATGCTTAATTGTATTGTGCCAAAATTTCACATTGTCATGATATTGAGATCATATGTACATTCTTGGACATGTCATTGGGATGCATGAAATGGGAGAATTTGTCTTGAAATGAAAATGAGGAATTTTTGGGAGATGATAGTTTTTGTGAAATGGTTTTGATAAACCCGGTCGCTGCGGGGTTACCAATGGGCCGGAAGTTAATATAGCCTAGAGGGGACTAGGGAGTCGCCCTAGTGTGGTTGAGTTAGCTGGGCCCCATAATGACGCCGCGGGGTTACCAAGGGTCAGAGACACTAGCCAATCCTCCTCTCGTGTCGCGGCGGGGTTACCAAAGGGCGGGCTGTATTAACGTTTGAAAGTGATGGTTTTGAGAATGAAAATGGGGAGTGTCATTGACATGCATTGCATTGCATTGGTTATAATTGGAATTGAATTGTATGTTGTATTTGATCCCCTACGTTGTGTGATCCCTATCTCCCATTGGCCTATGCTTTGCTTGAATTCACAAGGATACAAGATTTGTGTCTTAAGTGTCACCTACTGAGCATATAGCTCACCCTACTATTTATACATTTTTTTCAGGTTTTGGAAAAGAACCGGTGGACGACAACCCACCTCAAGGCTGAGCGATACTAGAAGCTCACTTTTGTGTCTTTTGTATATCTCCCATTATTTTTGCAAAGCACTAAAAGTGTGAAGGTGTATATGTATATTTTGCAAAACTTTGTCATGTAATGTAATAAAGGTATTTGATGATATTTTGGATGTGAATTTGATAGCATGTAAACCTTATTGATGAATGGGAAGAGTAATACTAGTTTAAAGTATTATTGAGGTCATTTGATTGTGTATTATCATCTACTATTGCCGTGAATTCAGAATTTGAGCCATGATAAGTTTAAAAATGAATTTAAACAGGTTGCGGTAGGTCCATTTTTAGGGGAGGTTATGCCGAATTTTTTTTTTAAAAAAAAAAAAAAAAATTCTTGGCATTAGTTTTGGGATCGTTACAGTAAGAAATTTATTACAAAGTAAGAAACTTACGACATCTTCAACGTCGTATCCACTTCGACATTGGTTTTGGATATGTTGGTGGTATCCACTAAATTTGCTGACTACTCGCCTAATTATTGAGAATCGATTCGACAAACCTGACTACTGTCGGTTCTTCTCCATGTCGCCCATTTGGCGTTTGAAATCAGCATGGATACGTCCCCAATATGTGCCACTTTGTTGATCTGCACTTGTTATTGGATCTTCCCCAATATTAATCCACGCTTTGCATAACGCTTCATCTTCTTGGGTGGACCAATTTTTCTTATCTTTCCTTGAATTAGACTTGGATTGAGAAGGTTCAGATTGAGATGTATATTGGGAAGGAGGTTGAGATTGGATAGGAGGTGGGTATTGGGGAGGAGGTGGGTATTGGGGAATGGGATTGGTATTGGGAAGAAGGTAGGTATTGAGAATGAGATTGGTATCGGGAAGAAGGTAGGTATTGGGAATGAGATTGGTATAGGGAATGTGGTGGGTTTTGGAAAGGAGAGAATTGAGATTAAGATAGGTTTTCGGATTGGTAAAATCCTGAAGAGTAAAAATCATAATTGAATTGTGGTTGTAGTTTTGCGATGGGGATAATGGAGGTCGTTGATCCATGGAGTGTTCAAGAAAGAAAATTTCGTCAGAAAAAATTGAAAGGAAGATTGAGAAAGAGAAGATAACTAACTGATGAATGATGAGAAATTTTGATAGAAATATAGGGGTATTTATAGAGAATATGTAATATTACAAACGGCTATATTTTATTTGTTTTTCTCAACAGCTATATTCTATTTGTCTTTTTCCTAACGGCTATATTCCCAACGGCTATATTATGTTTGTTTTATTCTATCGACAAAGAGTACAAATTTTTTTTAAAAAAATAATTAATTAAATTATTATGCAAATTAAATGACTCTTTTTATTTATTTAAAAAAAAATGACTTTTTTTAATTAATAAAAATTTAATTATTTTTATATTAATTAATTAATCCAATATACATACCATACTTATTTTACATATCACTACACAATATCACATTTTTATTTTATATTATTCTCACACACAAACCCACAAAATGGCCCAGTCCTCTGCTGCGACTGCACATTTGACAGGCGCTACTCCATTCCTCACCTGTGGCGTGTTGAGAGTGTAACATTATGTAGGCCCCGCAAGTGTGTAAGCTGCACAAGAAAGACTTTGCTTCTACACACTCATACATATTACACACATTGATGGTGCGCTGGGGTTGCTCTAATGTCCTTCATTCAAAGAGGGGAAAAAAAAAATCATTTAGTCTTGTTGAATAGGTTTATCACCAGTAGACACTCATTTTATTATTCTCATAGCAGCATTCTGATAATAACATGAAAGAAAACACCAAAGGCTTATGCGATATAATCTTATTAACGCGAGGTACTTAACGGTACAAGAAGCGTATTCCTTGGATATATATCATCATTTGTCAGATCCCTCTTGATAGTTCCAGGCATATACATTGCAAACATAATGGCATTGGGATCTCTACTGTGGCCAAGCCCAAGAACATGTCCCATCTCATGAACTGCAATTGATTCCAAGTCTACTTGGATCCTGTTCCTCGGATTAGTACTCCAATTCTCATCAGCATCATAGTGGAACCATCCTATATATTTCTGGTCTAAAGGCATGAGACAATGTGCCAAATGGACCATCAAATGGGTACCCATCACCATGATAACGGCGATGGAACCCAATAACAACGTCCCCGGTTGCACCCTGGGGAGCTTCAACAAATGTGAATAGGCTCACATTTTGCCACCTCTCAAAAGCTCGCGAGCACACTGACTTAAGTTCTTGCAACCCCACTTCCACTTGGGCACTGGATTGGAAGCTATAAAGAGACGGTTTTTTGACCACTTTGGCATTCCTGGGAAGAATGTGTATTGAGAAACCATGTTGAGAAGTTTGGGGTGTCTCATTTTTCTGCTTGACAATATTGAGTTTGGGGCAGCGACAACATCAGGCACACCACATCTTGGGCGCATCATTTCTTGAATGGTTTCTGAGTCTAAGCTCCCGGTGACCTTCAATTGATAATTTGATCGACATGCTCTGACTGCAGACTCTAAAAGGTCATCGAACTCATCGTCATTTGCATGGTTGAGATTGCTTGTAGTACTCTTTGAATCATGATCAGTAGATGCAGTACCATAGTTCAAGTACCCAAACTTCTCGAGATAAAGTTTGAGCTCATGAAGGCCTTCCACAGTCTGGCCCCTGTGGTGTCCCTCCAAGTGCTGGAGGAACTCGAAGGCATTTCCGGGAGGTTTCGTATCATCTTCAGATTGAACAGTGATAGGTACTGTCAAAACAAGGAGGAGGAAAGCTCCTAAAAGAATACATAAATTAGGGGCCATTGTAAGTTTGTTGCAGCAACGGAAGGCTCTGTGTTGGTATTAAGCATGTATTGGAGTCGGGAAGACTACTAATTTATAGAAGGGCTAAGTGCATCTTCAAAATTTTCATTAGATACAATTTTAAAATGGAGTTGTTTACTTTCATCAGAATAGTTTTCCATATAAAAACCACACACATAAAATTCAGAAATTTGTTGTTTAGTAGTTTTCTGAAAATCGTTTTATTGTTAAATATGTTCTGCCAATAATTCAACCAAAAACAACCTCAATCCTCTTAAAAAGTGAAAGGAAACAACTTGTGTTCCCAATGACTAACGTGACAAGTTTATTAGGTTTTCAAGATTATTTTTGAGCTCAAAGAGTAGGTTTAAGTCCAATTTGGGACAATAGCTTGTGTATGTGGACTCCATGTATAATCTGAAACTTCCAGCCATCTCTCTCCCCAAAGGAAGGTTGATTGTGTGTTTGCTTTAACTTCCCGGATAAAAAAAAAAAAAAACTAATAGTGTGTATTTGTGCACGTGTATATATTTATATATATTTGAATTGAGAGGAAGATATATGCTCAGAAGCAATTGATGTATATGTATTACAAATTGCAAGGAGGTAGAAAATATAGTACATTTAGTGCTTATAGCTTCTTGGTTTTGCATAAGATGTATGACATGCTGTGATTTCTGCTTAAGCAACTAAACTTTGCTTATAAAATTAATTGTAAGGAACCAACCTAGTGGTATCAGGCCCGGAGTATCAATTATAAAAAAAAAAAAAAAAAATTTAATCGTAGGGAAAAAAAGAAGAAGAAAAAAACTAATGATAACTTAGACATAAAACATAAGAAACAATGCTCCAGTTGTTTGTCGTACTTGAGTATTAGAAAAGAAAAAGAAAAAAATGCATGCCTTCTTCACCAGTCCTCAATTGTCTATATATCTCCTCTGAATTTGTTAATGTTAATCAGAACAAAATGTACATCTTAATGTTACTAGCACCAATTTCAGGGATGATAGCGTAATTTAAGATGATTATCAACAACTCTACGTAGCTCATGAAAGTATCAAGTAACTGTTCATCCATAGCGACAAAATGAGCTTTCCCAATTTCCAATAGTAGTTGTGTTTTCATGTTCTTGTGCATGAAATGTCAAACCGTGTATAGAGTTATAGAGATTTGGATATATATATATTCAAGAAGACAACTTTCTGGTATTTTTTATAATTATATGTGGTTGATATATATAAGTTACATGGAACCCTGTTAGGAGTTGGTCATTTTAAGAGATATTTTTTAGTCTTTAGTCCAAAATACAACTCGTGGCATTGTCCTTTCTTGTTGATCTTGATCAGACTTGGTGTGGTGGATAAGCAAAATTTGTAAACCTAATCTGTAACTATAACAACAAAAACTAATGTTGTTCAGATTCATCTAACTTTACATAGATTTCAAAATCTATCTCAATCGAGTGTCTAAATGGGGAGTCCATGACTCTTATCACGAGGGAACTCTCTTCATAGCACTACTCTACAACAAATTCATAGAAAGGCAAATAATAGAATATAAAATAATTATTAATTTCTCCATTGCTTGAAATGGCCATGACCCTTAACACACTGTACTGACGCAATTACTTGGCCAAGTGCATCTGGATTCTTCAAATTCCACAACATAATACAAGATTTTTTTTTTAAAATTTAAATTTTTTATTTTTAAAAAGCAATTGATTGATGTTCTCATTTTCCTTGGCAGGCAAAATAGTGTAAAGAAACGATAACATAATATCCTAGTTGATACACACACAAAGGAATGGTAGAGATTTTTATTTTTCACGGCAATTTTCTAGATTTGCAAGAAATAATTAACATATTTTTTCGGTAAATCTTGATTACCTCAATCTCATCTAAAGCCCGAGGAAATGCACTGAAAGCTTTCCAAGAATAATGATATTTTTGTTTTCCTTGATAGAACCTGAGAAAAGTTAACAAACTCCTAATTATACTGATGTTGCGTTTGGGAGCACAGAAAATGTCACCAGTAGAAATTCAACAAATTTACATTTCAGTAAAATGTAGGGAGATCAAAGATGAGAAATAGACCTAATCCATCATTCAATTCAATGTAGTACACACCATCTTGATCCAGTGAACGAAGATGGTATACTGAACAAAAATCCACAAATAAGATGAATGAGAAAAAAAAAAAAAATACTATATGTATCATCAGTACATGAATATAAGATACAGAAATTACTTGGAGCAAAAGATTTCACGAGATTTTTCTTTTTGGTTTATGAATTTTTCGTTTCAGATTCGTCAGAGATTAGCGACCATATTCTTCAACCATCTACGAAGATTGTTCTGAACCAAAATCTACAACCTTGAGAATACAGAGAGACACAATCACTTGGTGGATTAAGAAATTCTAAACGGTTATTCGGGGTCGAAGAGATATTGAATTTGGAGGGAATTGAAATTTTACCTGCGGTAAATTAATGGTCTTTGTTAATCTCTCCAATATAAGGCATTGTTGGCAATTTAAAAAGTTTTCCTCTTTTTCGACTTGGTAATAAACCCAATGGTGAAATGCCTATGTTTAGTTTGGTTTTGTTCACTTTTCAAAACAAAAAAAAATAAATATTAAAAATTATAAAATAATGTTTTTTGAAAAAAAAAACTTTTTTATTATTTATTTTTTTGTATTAGATAAATATTTACTAAACATTTCATTATGGATTATGATATTCTAACCAAATAGCCTAGCTGTTACAAGTAAGACTTATCTTACATCGGATTCGGATGGAAATTAAAAGGTGTATAAATAGGTAAGTTTGCATTGCTACACAACAACTTAATCTTTTGAATAAATGAACAAACATCTATCTATTAATGTTGATATCAGAGTCAAAACATAATCTTTGATTCGGTGTCATGCTAAGCACCCGAATCGGAGAGCGTCCGAATTTGAACCTCGGGTAAGCAAATACATTAAAGTTATTGATGGCGGGAAGTGTGATCCAAATAATCATTTTCTTTTCACAATTGTCCGCCATTGTCAGACTCTTCACCTTCCCTACAAAAGAGAAAGACAAGGAGAATATACCATTAGGCTAACTATGTACTCATCGGCTATTAAAAACAAATAGTATATTTTTTGGGAACTTATAATGACACTCCACTATTTTCCTCTCGCACTCCAACTCCTTTTATTATTAAAATAAAAAGAATATATTGCCCTCTTCCTTATTTTTACAAAGATATTTATATATATATATTTCCTTTTCTCTTTTTCATATACACTCTCCTCCCTTTCACACCATGCAAACAATGTTAAGGAAACCATTATCAAAAACTCGTTACTTTGAAATCCAAAAAGGCGAAACAAACACCGGCAATATTTCATTTAAAGTAATATTTTTGAGAGAAATCATAGAGGCAAAAAGAGTAGATATAACGAAAAGATGGCAAAAGTAATTTATTTGTAAAAGTAGACGCCAAAGGAGAGAAACAAAGATAACAATTGTTTGTTTTTAAGGTGAAGGGGATTAAGGAGAGATCCAGTGAGTTGCAATAATATTGGAGGGTTTGTGGAGCGCAACCTCCTCATCAAACTCCAACGCAGTTCTCATAAAATTTCAAATTTCGTCCTGAAATTTCACCCTTTTCAATTTTGAAGCTTTGTTTTTTTTTTTTTTTTTTTTTTTTTTTTTTTTTTTTTTTTTTTTTTTTCGGTAAATAAAATAATGCAGAAGAAATATTCAAGCTTTGTTAGTTCCATTACCAATTTAAGAACAATATTGGTGGTTTTGACATTGCAATTCTAAATTTCACTCATTTCAATTTTCAACCATTAGTCAAGAATAGATGGTTTCAACACAACAACTGATGTAATCTTGAACAATGCAATTGATGCTTGAACAACACTCTGAGTGAAAAAAAATGAATTCTCGGCGCCAGTGCTGGATTGGCTTTTGCAGCAATAATCCTGCAACTCCGGATCTTGTGGCCTGATATAAATCTTTTTCAATATTAATTTGGGGTTAGAGAGAGTGTTTTGTAGATAAGAGGATTTATTAGTAATTTTATTAAATTTAGAGTGCCGGAGGAGAATGTCGGAACCTAACATCAGCTTCCTATTCTTTTAAACTGAATTTTCAAAAAACGTAAATCAAACAAGTTTTTTTAGTTTCAGCATTATAAAGTTGTGCCAAAAAGAGTGCAATCTCTTTGTTTTCCTCTAAGCCTCAATAACCTTAAATCTTGGATTAAATTCGTTCTTAATTACCCTTGATGGAATTAATCGTTATATATGCAACATAAAAAGTTGCTATAGATCACATGCCAACTAATAAATATACAACTGAATTAAGGACACGTGCTTACTATAAACTATAAAGGAAAGAAAAATATAAAAACCCTTTTCTCTCTATTAACACTTTATTCACGAGTTTACATAGGTTCTCTTTATAGGAGAGAATACACGTACATACCTAGCTAGCCTATTTAATAATTTCCTATTTTACAGCATTTGACCAATATTCTATTTACAAAAAATATTCCCCAAATATTATATTTACAGCTAATAATATTTGGTAGTATTACTACCAAATCTTTCCTTTTCAACACTCCTCCTCAAGCTGGTTTGAAGGTATTCTCCATAGCTAGCTTGCCAATTAGTCCGTCGAACTGTCTTGTAGGAAGTCCCTTTGTAAGCACATCTGCAACTTGCTCGGTAGTAGGAATGTATGGCATACAGATTAATCCATTTTCGAGCTTTTCCTTGATGAAGTGTTTGTCTACCTCCACGTGCTTTGTTCTGTCATGAAGCACTAGATTGTGAGCGATTGAAATAACAGCTTTATTGTCACAGTACAATTTCATAGGCAATGGATTAGAGACCTTTAATTCATCCAATAGTCTCTTAATCCATAACACCTCACAAATTCCATGAGTAACTGATCTAAACTTGGCCTCTACTACATTCTGTTTTTTACTCCGCCAGGTGACAAGGTTACCTCCAACACAGGTGCAGTAGCCAGAAGTTGACCATCTATCAATAGCACACCCAGCCCAATCTGCATCAGTATAGGCTTCAACTTGCAAATGCCTACGGTTTTTTAACAATAGACCTTTTCCAGGGGTCCCCTTTAGGTATCTAAGAATTCTGTAGACTGCATCAAAGTGTTCTCGTCCAGGTGAATGCATGAACTGGCTAACCATGCTGACTGCAAAAGTTATATCTGGAAGTGAATGTGACAAGTAGATCAGTCTTCCAACAAGTCTTTGATACTGCTCTCTATTCAGAACTTCGTCATCTTTAGAATGCTGTAGCTTAAGGTTGGGCCCAATGGGTGTCTCGGCTGGTTTACATCCTAACAGACCTGTCTCACTAAGTAAATCAACAACATATTTACGTTGATTCACAAATATACCTTCTTTGGATCTAACAAACTCCATTCCAAGAAAGTATTTTAATGCACCTAAATCATTGATCTCAAAGTCAGCTGCAAGTCTCTTTTTTAGTCTCTCCAATTCTTCACTGTCATTACCTGTCAAGACTATATCATCCACATAGACAATTAACACTGCAACCTTACCTTCTCTACTATGTTTGTAGAACATGGTATGGTCAGCTTGGCTCTGACAGTAGCCACAATTCTTCACAGCTCTCCCAAATCTCTCAAACCAAGCTCTAGGGGACTGTTTGAGACCATATAAAGATTTCTTCAGTCTACAGACTTTATTAGGTCCCAATTTTCCTTCAAACCTAGGTGGTAGATTCATAAAGACCTCCTCATCAAGATCTCCATTTTAAAAGGCATTTTTTTTACATCTAACTGGTATAATGGCCAGCTAAAATTCACAACCAAAGATAACAAAATTTTGATTGAGTTTATCTTAGCTACAGGAGCAAAAATATGTTGATAATCAATTCCATAGGTCTGGGTGAACCCTTTTGTTACTAGTTTTGCCTTGTACCTCTTTATGCTACCATCAGCTTTACATTTCACCGTAAAGACCCACTTGCAGTCTACTGTTCTTTTCTCCTTAGGTAAATCAACTATCTCCCAAGTACCAATTCTTCTAAGAGCATTTATCTCTTCCATCACTGCTAACTTCCAATTCGGATCATCAAGAGCTTCCTGAATGTTTCTCGGGACAAACAAGTGTGAGATTTTTGAGGCAAAAGCCCTATGAGTATGAGAGAGTTTTTCATAAGAAATGTATTTGGCAATGGGATATTTTGGATTTGGATATTTGATTCGAATACCTTTCCTAACAGCTATAGGAATATCAAGGTCTGATGGCTCTTGAGTAGGAGAAGCAATAAGAACTGAAGATGAGTTAGGATTAGAATTACCTATGATATCTGGAAGTCCAATTCCCAGAGATTGAGATTGATCAATTCCAAGAGGAATAGGTTGACTGTGGCTCTTTTGATGAAGTATTCTCCGAGTATAAACCAAAGGCTCAGTATTGGGAACTTTTGTGCCCGGTTGTAATGATTCTTCCCCTGTTTCAGATACAATAATGTTTGGCACTATATGAGTAGGATTCTCTTCATTGTTTTTATTGGTTTTATCATATTATTCCTGACTTTGAATTTCAGGAATAACAGTAGGATGAGGTGAAAGAGTCAAAATCACATTTGGTAAAGGAGTAGGAGATAAATCCCAAAAATTTTCTTCCATCACCTCATTCTCCCCCTGAAGAGAATTTTTAGGAAAGTATGATTTATTTTCAAAGAAAAAGACATCCATACTTACATAAAATTTTCTTGTTTGGGGATTATAACACTTATATCCCTTTTGATTAGAAGCATATCCTATGAAAACACATTTTTTAGCTCGAGGATCAAGTTTGGACCGAGTATTATTGGGTATATGAACAAAAGCTATGTAGCCAAAAACCTTTAAAGGTAAATCCGAGTATATATATCCTTGATAATGGAAAAGTTCTTTTGAAACATTCTAATGGCGTGCTATATTTTACAATACATTAAGGCATTCTATTAATCAAATACGAAGCTGTTAAAACAGCTTCCCCCCAAAGATATTTTGTTTGGAACATTCATTGAAAACATTATAGCACGAGCCATTTCAAGTAAATATTTATTTTTTCTTTTAGCAATTCCATTTTGTTGAGGGGTATCCACATACGTAGACCGATGATGAATACCCTTTTCTTTCAAAATACTCCCCAAAATTTCATTAAAATACTCGGTTCCATTATCGGTGTGAAAAATGCTAATTTTTGCTTGAAACTGAGTTTCAACCATTGTGTAAAAATCCTTAAAAATTTTTCCAACCTCAGACTTTTCATTTGTCAAATAAACCCAACATAAACGGGTATGATCATCTATAAAAGTAACAAACCATTCTTTCCTAGAGATAGTAGTGACTCTTGAAGGTCCCCAAACATCACTATGTATTAAATAAAATGGTTTTGAAGAAGTATAAGGTTTTGGCAAATAAGTAGTACGATGACTCTTAGATAAGCAACAATTTTCACAATAGAACGATGAACAATCCAAACCTTTAAATAAAGTAGGAAACAAATATTTAAGATATGGAAAGCTAGGATGTCCTAGTTTTAAATGCCAAAACATTATTTATCCATAAATAGAGTTAGAACTAACACTACTAAGGCCCTGAGCCTTTTTATTACTAGAGAAGTCCCTATCAAAGTAGTAAAGTCCATCTATTATCTTAGCACTGCCAATCTTCTTCCCCGAGCTCCGGTCTTGAAATTCACAGTAAGAATTACAGAAAATTACACGACAATTAGATTCTTTGGTTAGTTTACTCACAGACAAAAGGTTACAGGCTAGTTTAAGGACATGGAGAACATTTTTAAGATTTATATTCTAGGATAATTTTATCAAACCTTTTCCTGCAATAGGTGAGAAACTACCATTTGCAATTCTAATTTTTTCAAGACCAGAACATGGTGAGTAAGTGCAAAAAAGATTAGAAAGGCTGGTCATATGATCAGAGGCTCCAGAATCGATGATCCATGGAGTATAATTTAAACAACAAGAAAGGGCATTAAGTGCACTACCTGTTTGTGCAAGAGAAACATTAGGAATACCAGATGAGGAATTAAATTTCAACAGCTTCAAAAGGTGATCAATCTGCTCTTGCTTAAGGGACTTGTCTCAGCTTCATTGGCAGTAGGAACCGCACGCCTATTTCTGTCATTAGGCTTGCTACTCTTCCAATTCGCTGGTTTTCCGTGGATTTTCCAGCAGTTCTCTCGAGTATGGCGTGGTTTGTTACAGAAGTCGTACCAAACCCGTGGTTTTTCTTCAGGTTTTCGCTGAAAATTGACTGCTTTATTAGCAGCAGTCTCGGCAACAATAAGGGCAGAACTTTCAACAGGTCCGCTGGTAGTCTTCTTCCCTAACATTACATGTCTGCGGCTCTCTTCTCTTCGAACCTCAGTAAACACTTCACTAATTAGAGGAAGTGGAATCCTGCCAATGATCCGTCCTGGTACTTCATCAAATTCCATGTTGAGCCCAACAAGAAATTTATAAATACGATGAGCCTCCACGGTCTGTTTGTAGTGTTGGCAGCTAGGTAGACAAAGGGACCCCTGGAAAGGCCAGCTAGGTATGTACGTGTATTCTCTCCTATAAAGAGAACCTGTGTAAACTCGTGAATTGTGTGCTAATACAGGGAAAAAGGTTTTTATATTTTTCTTTCCTTTATAGTTTATATGGTTATATGGTATCAGAGCCACCCTAACGGAAAAAAAAAAAAAAAAAAACCTAATTTTCTTTTCTGCACAATTTCTTCACTGATCAGCCATGTCTGACGTTCTTCCATGTCATCCTCGCCTATCATAACCCAGTCAACAAATCCGACAACCCAAGCCCCCAGTACCAATTCTCACTCGGTTCAAATCACCAATATTGGCCTTAATGGTGACAATTATTTACGGTGGTCCTAGTCCGTTCGGATGTACATCACAGGGCGGGGAAAGATCGGGTACCTGACGGGAGACAAGAAGGCACCAGCATCGGAGGACCCAACGTACATGACCTGGGATGCAAAAAATTCAATGGTGATGACTTGGCTTGTGAACTCCATGGACGAGGATATTAGCTCCAACTATATGTGCTACTCTACGGCTAAGGAGCTCTGGGACAACGTGAATCAGATGTCCTTTGATTTGGGAAATCAGTCTCAGATCTACGAATTGACTCTAAAACTTGGAAAGATTCAGCAGGGAGAAGACTCAAGCACCAAGTATTTCAATTCATTAAAGCGCATTTGGCAGGACATGGATCTATTCAATGATTATGAATAGAAATCCACTGAAGATGCCAATCACTACAAACGGACCGTGAAGGCTCATCGTATTTACAAATTTCTTGCTGGGCTCAACATGAAATTTGATGAAGTACAAGGACGGATCATTGGTAGGACTCCACTTCCTCTAATTGGTGAAGTGTTTACTGAGGTTCGAAGAGAAGAGAGCCGCAGACATGTAATATTGGGGAAGAAGACTACCAGCGGACCTGTTGAAAGTTCTGCCCTTATTGTTGCCGAGACTGCTGCTAATAAAGCAGTCAATTTTCAGCGAAAACCTGAAGAAAAGTCACGGGTTTGGTACGACTTCTGTAACAAACCACGCCATACTCGAGAGAACTACTGGAAAATCCACGAAAAATCAGCGAATTGGAAGAGTAGCAAACCTAGTGACAGAAATAGGCGTGCGGTTCCTACTGCCAATGAAGCTGAGACAAGTCCCTTAAGCAAGAGCAGATGGATCACCTTTTGAAGCTGTTGAAATTTAATTCCTCATATGGTATTCCTAATGTTTCTCTTGCACAAACAGGTAGTGCACTTAATGCCCTTTCTTGTTGTTTAAATTATACTCCATGGATCATCGATTCTGGAGCCTCTGATCATATGACCAGCCTTTCTAATCTTTTTAGCACTTACTCACCATGTTCTGGTCTTGAAAAAATTAGAATTGCAAATGGTAATTTCTCACCTATTGCAGGAAAAGGTTTGATAAAATTATCCGAGAATATAAATCTTAAAAATGTTCTCCATGTCCCTAAACTAGCCTGTAACCTTTTGTCTGTGAGTAAACTAACCAAAGAATCTAATTGTCGTGTAATTTTCTGTGATTCTTACTGTGAATTTCAGGACCGGAGCTCGGGGAAGAAGATTGGCAGTGCTAAGATAATAGATGAACTTTACTACTTTGATGGGGACTTCTCCAGTAATAAAAAGGCTCAGGGCCTTAGTAGTGTTAGTTCTAACTCTATTTATAGATAAATAATGTTTTGGCATTTAAGACTAGGACATCCTAGCTTTCCATATCTTAAACATTTGTTTCCTACTTTATTTAAAGGTTTGGATTGTTCATCGTTCTATTGTGAAAATTGTTGCTTATCTAAGAGTCATCGTACTACTTATTTGCCAAAACCTTATACTTTTTCAAAACCATTTTATTTAATACATAGTGATGTTTGGGGACCTTCAAGAGTCACTACTATCTCTGGGAAAAAATGGGTTGTTACTTTTATAGATAATCATACTCGTTTATGTTGGGTTTATTTGATGAATGAAAAGTCTAAAGTTGGAAATTTTTTTAAGGATTTTTACACAATGGTTGAAACTCAGTTTCAAGCAAAAATTAGCATTTTTCACACTGATAATGGAACCGAGTATTTTAATGAAATTTTGGGGAGTTTTTGAAAGAAAAGAGTAGTAATCATCAGTTTACGTGTGTGGATACCCCTCAACAAAATGGAATTGCTGAAAGAAAAACTAAACATTTACTTGAAGTGGCTCGTGCTATAATGTTTTCAATGAATGTTCCAAAATATCTTTGGGGGGAAGCTATTTTAACAGCTTCGTATTTGATTAATAGAATGCCTTCACGTGTTTTAAAATATAGCACGCCATTAGAATGTTTTAAAAGAACTTTTCCATTATCAAGGATATACTCGGATTTACCTCTAAAGGTTTTTGGCTGCATAGCTTTTGTTCATATACCCAATAATACTCAGTCCAAACTTGATCCTCGAGCTGAAAAATGTGTTTTCATAGGGTATGCTTCTAATCAAAAGGGATATAAGTGCTATAATCCCCAAACAAGAAAATTTTATGTAAGTATGAATGTCTCTTTCTTTGAAAATAAATTATACTTTCCCAAAAATTCTCTTCAGGGGGAGAATGAGGTCATGGAAGAAATTTTTTGGGATTTATCTCCTACTCCTTTACCAAATGTGATTTTGACTCTTTCACCTCATCCTACTGTTATTCCTGAAATTCAAAGTCAAGAACAATGTAATAAAACCAATGAAAATAATGAAAAGAATCCTAGTCATATAGTGCCAAACATTATTGTATCTGAAACAGGGGAAGAATCACTACAACCGGGCACAAAAGTTCCCAATACTGAGCCTCTGGTTTATACTCGGAGAATACTTCATCAAAAGAGCCAAAGTTAGCATATTCCTCTTGGAATTGATCAATCTCAATCTCCGGGAACTGGACTTCTAGATATCATAGGTAATTCTGATCCTAACTCATCTTCAGTTCCTATTGCTTCTCCTACTCAAGAACCATCAGACCTTGATATTCCTATAGCTGTTAGGAAAGGTATTCGAATCAAATATCCAAATCCAAAATATCCCATTGCCAAATACCTTTCTTATGAAAAACTCTCTCATACTCATAGGGCTTTTGCCTAAAAAATGTCACACTTATTTGTCCCGAGAAACATTCAGGAAGCTCTTAATGATCCAAATTGGAAGTTAGTAGTGAAGGAAGAGATGAATGCTCTTAGAAGAAGTGGTACTTGGGAGAAAATTAATTTACCTAAGGAAAAAAGAACAGTAGGCTGCAAGTGGGTCTTTATGGTGAAATGTAAAGCTGATGGTAGCATAGAGGGTACAAGGCAAGACTAGTAGCAAAAGGGTTCACCCAGACCTATGGAATTGATTACCAAGATATTTTTGCTCTTGTAGCTAAGATAAACTCAATCAGAATTTTGTTATCTTTGGCTGTGAATTTTAGCTGGCCATTACACCAGTTAGATGTTAAAAATGCCTTTTAAAATGGAGATCTTGAGGAGGAGGTCTTTATGAATCTACCACCTGGGTTTGAGAGAAAATTGGGACCTAATAAAGTCTGTAGACTGAAGAAATCTTTATATGGTCTCAAATAGTCCCCTAAAGCTTGGTTTGAGAGATTTGGGAGAGCTGTGAAGAATTGTGGCTACTGTCAAAGCCAAGCTGACCATACCATGTTCTACAAACACAGTAGAGAAGGTAAGGTTGCAGTGTTAATTATCTATGTGGATGATATAGTCTTGACAGGTAATGACAGTGAAGAATTGGAGAGACTGAAAAAGAGACTTGCAGCTGACTTTGAGTCAAGGATTTGGGTGCATTAAAATACTTTCTTGAAATGGAGTTTGCTAGATCCAAAGAAGGTATATTTGTGAATCAACGTAAATATGTTCTTGATTTACTTAGTGAGATAGGTCTGCTAGGATGTAAACCAGCCGAGACCCCCATTGAGCCTAACCTTAAGCTGCAGCATTCTAAAGATGAAAAAGTTTTGAATAGAGAGCAGTATCAAAGATTTGTTGGAAGACTGATCTACTTGTTACATACACGTCCAGATATAGCTTTTGCAGTCAGCATGGTTAGCCAATTCATGCATTCACCTGGACGAGAACACTTTGATGCAGTCTACAGAATTCTTAGATACCTTAAGGGGACCCCTGGAAGAGGTTTATTGTTAAAAAACCGTGGGCATTTGCAAGTTAAAGCCTATACTGATGTAGATTGGGCTGGGTGTGTTATTGATAGACGGTCAACTTCTGGCTACTGCACCTTTGTTTGAGGTAACCTTGTCACTTGGCAGAGTAAAAAACAGAATGTAGTAGCGAGAAGCAGCGCAGAGACCGAGTTTAGATCAGTTGCTTATGGAATTCGTAAGGTGTTATGGATTAAGAGACTATTGGATGAATTAAAGGTCTCTAATCCATTGCCTATGAAATTGTACTGTGACAATAAAGCTGTTATTTCGATCACTCACAATCCAGTGCTTCATGACAGAATAAAGCACGTGGAGGTAGACAAACACTTCATCAAGGAAAAGCTCGAAAATGGATTAATCTGTATGCCATACATTCCTACTATCGAGCAAGTTGCAGATGTGCTTACAAAGGGAGTTCCTACAAGACAGTTCGACCGACTAATTGGCAAGCTGGCTATGGAAGATATCTTCAAACTAGCTTGAGGTGGAGTGTTGAAAAGGAAAGATTTGGTAGTAATACTACCAAATATTATTAGCTGTAAATATAATATTTGGAGAATATTTTCTGTAAATAGAATATTGATCAAATGCTATAAAATAGGAAATTATTAATTAGGCCAGCTAGGTATGTATATGTATTCTCTCCTATAAAGAGAACTTGTGTAAACTTGTGAATTGTGTGAAGAGTTAGCGTGTATAGCTAAATGTACAGCTGTTATCTATTAAGAGTTACAGCTGTTATCTATTAGGAGTTAGCGTGTATTAGCTGTTATCTATTAGGAGTTAGCGTGTATTAGTTGTCAAATTAATTATATAGTTGACTTACTTTGAATAGGTTTGTGTATTCTATATAAATACCCTTGAGATATATGAAAGATAGATAACTATTTCTGCCATTTATCTATTTAGTATCAGAGCTGAAAAAAAAAAAAAAAGGGGAAAAGAATTTCCGTTGCTTTCTTTTCTTTTCTTTTGCTGCTACTTGTTTTCAATACCTTTTAGCCACGATCCATGGCAGCCAAAACAACCTCCTATAAACTATATAGGGAAGAAAAATAGAAAAACCTTTTTCCTTATATTAGCACACAATTCATGAGTTTACACAGGTTCTCTTTATAGGAAAAAATACATGTACATACCTAACTGGCCTTTCCAGGGTCCCAATCCGTGGAGTAGCACATATAGTTGGAGCTAATATCCTCATCTATGGAGTTCACAAGCCAAGTCATCACCATTGAATTTTCTGCATCCCAGGTCATGTACGTTTGGGTCCTTCGATGCGGGTGCCTTCTTGTCTCCCTTCAGGTACCCGATCTTTCCCCGCCCTCTAATGTACATCCAAACGGACTGGGACCACCGTAAATAATTGTCACCATTAAGGTGAATATTGGTGATCTGAACCAAGTGAGAATCGATACTGGGGGCTTGAGTTGTCGGATTTGTTGACTAGGTTGTGATAGGCGAGGATGACATGGAGGAACCGTCAGACATGACTGATCAGTGAAGAAATTGTGCAGAAAAGAAAATTAGGGTTTTTTTTTTTTTCCTTAGGGTGGCTCTGATACCATATAAACTATAAAGGAAAGAAAAATAGAAAATCCTTTTTCTCTGTATTAGCACTTTATTCACGAGTTTACACAGGTTCTCTTTATAGGAGAGAATACACGTACATACCTAACTGGCCTATTTAATAATTTCATATTTTACAGCATTTGACCAATATTCTATTTACAGAAAATATTCTCCAAATATTATATTTACAGCTAATAATATTTGGTAGTATTACTACAAAATCTTTCCTTTTCAACACTTACAACTTTTACACACACATGTTTCTTAACAGCACTGCTTCACTCGAAAAGACAAATGAAAACAAGCACTACAAGAAATTAGGGTTCTTGCCACAAGACACTTCGTGGCAGAAACCTTCAAATTTCGTGGCGAAAGCCTTTTAGCCACAAGAAATAGCCTCGTGGCTCAGTCGTGGGAGTAGCCCCATCACAGATTGCCAATAACCACGACTAAAAATTTTCGTGGCAAAATGTGGAACTTTTGCCACAAAATTTGAACTCGTGGTAAAATACCTCCTTTCGCCACAAGTTATTTCGTAGCTAAATAACAATACTTTCGTGGCAATTAGCAACCTCGATATAGGAATTAATCGTGGCTAATTTAATACTTTTGCAACGAAAATATATATCGTGGCTATAATTCTAATTGCCCACGAATATATGTCGTGGCAAATATCGGCCACGGAGTTCATTTGTGGCTATAATTATAATTGCCCACGAATACGTGTTGTGGCAAATATCCAAAATAGGCCACGGAGTTCTCATTCGTGGCTATAATTCTAATTGCCCACGAATATATGTCGTGGCAAATATCCAAAATAAGCCACGGAATTCATTCGTGGCTATAATTCTAATTGCCCACGAATATATGCCGTGGCCATTACCCAAAATAGGCCCATTTTTTCAATATATTAATTTTTTTTTGAATTTATATATATATATATATATATATATATATATATATTAATAACATATTAATATGGCACCAATTATAATTTTATAACCTATAAATTATTAACTTTATAAACAATATCAAAAATAAAATTTAATCACAAATCAAAATGATTATGCAAATAAAGAAATACTTGATATTATATACCACACCAACCAAAAAGTATTGTTTACAACATATACAATAAAGCCCATCGCGCAAAAAAACAGGAGCCTTAGCATCTGGACAAAAACAAGCTAGTATCCTTATCCGAGATCTTAGACAAAAATAAGATATAGAATCCTAAACGAAAGATTCAAAGATCTGGACATAAACAAAAAGAGCTTGAATTCTTATAGCATGAGCCTGTCCAACAATCTGCAAAACCAACATTGAATAAATACAATTAGTGCTTATGTAAAAAAAAAATGAACCCTAAACTAAGTTTTCAAAATATACTACATGAAAGAAAAAAATATAAATAGAAAATAAGAACACCAATAGAAAAGATTTATCAACTCATTAAAGATAAGGAAAAAGTATAAATAAATTAAAAAACAAAAAAAAAAAACATAATATTATTAAGATTTATCATTGACCAGTTACGCTTTGAAAATTCAATATGTAAGAATTTTTACTTTGAGAAATAAAACTAATCATATTACTTTTTATGTTATTAATTCCTCGCTACACTACAACAAAAATGATTATTAACAATGTGGCATTTACAAGATACATAGTCTAAGTGTTGTTAATTAGTTATCTTTTGCAAGATACTCATTAATTTAGGCCACAACACTTTTAGACCCTTGTTAATGTTTTATTAAATTTTAGCGCTCAAACTCTCACTTTTTAGTATTCTGTAACAAAAAGAATAACCTTTATTACATGCACTCTCCCATATCTTTTGCAAAAGTGAATTCTTGTAACATGGATCAATCGAGAATCTAGAAACCGATGATGTACAATTAGTACCTATGTCAATTAGAAAAATGAATCCAAAGATGGATTCTAAAAAGAGTTCATCATAAAGAAAAAAGTTCTAGAAGCACTAAAAATTGAATCTTCCATTTAAGCATATATGTGTGATCCCATTACAACACTAATATATTGTGTGTAGAATATTAATATATATTGTCTCCATGCAACATTAAGCATAGAAAATTTACCGAGCCTAACCAAATCCGCCTGAGCCCAAACACGTATCTAAAATGACGAGCTAGGGAATAAAAGGATTAATAATTAAATTGATTTAGTAATGTTGGAAATTTTTTTTTTTTTAAGTGAAAAAAAAAGTTACTTAACTGGGCGGCTCAAACCTTAGGAGTTAGGCAGTCGCCTAAAGCTCTAAAATGTTTTTTACTTTTATGTAATATATAATCTTTCTAAAAAATTTATTTCCTTCCAATAAAAAAAATTAAATAGTGGGCCAAAAAATTTCTATACTTTTCTCAATTATAAAAGTCCCAAAAAATTTATTTCCATATATTAAAATCTTCCTAAAAATTTTGGGAGGGAATTTGTTGAATGCTATTTCTTCACGAGTTTCACTAAGATGAAGTTTAGGTGGGCCAGTGGGAGTTTTCTCATTGCAGTTAAGTGCGCAGTCTTGTATACTTCACGTGTAATTGGTTGCATATCATCTAGCATCTTGTTTATATATTTGTATTTATCAACAACGAAAAAAAAAAAGAAGCTTTGTTTTACCACAAAATTTGCTTACCAACAACATTTTTTTTATTCAAGTAACCAATCAGCAGCAGTTTTATTGTAATGCAAGAGTCCTTTTTCCTATAAAAAATGCTAGTTAGAATATCATCTATTCCAAAGTTCCAGACAAAAAATTTGTGTGTAACTTGGTCTGATTCAACCTGAGTGACAAAACCAACATGTACTTTGGTTGAAAACACAGATAACTACCCAACTTAAGAAAACATTCCTCGTTCTTTCAACCATGTGTAATCTAAAATATATAGAAGTTTATATATGCATTATGTGTGCGTGTGTGTGTGAATAAGATAGATCCTGGAAAATATTTATAATGTTTAGATAAATGGACCTTTAACAGAACAAGTTTTATTTGAACATAAGGAGGCGGCTAACATATGAATCATATGATAACCCCATACTTCCAGGAAGAAATATTCATGCATGTGAGATTGTCGTATAGTCAACAGCACACCAACTTTAACCAACCTAAATCTTAACTTAGGTTGGTCCAATTTATCTCCATGACATCTTTTGTGTTCTAGTGACAGAACACCAACTTTAACCACCCAAAACTTTAGTTGGTTCAATATTCTCCATGCCATTTTTGTGTTCTAGTGATCCAGGATGAACCTTACAAAATCAACAAAGTTGCCAAGGTTTTTTGCTTGATTTGAAGCCCCATTATACTCAACCATGGAAAATCAAAATCCGGTAACCCACATCAAATTCAGGTAATTGCACTCTTGTCAACTTAACATCATATAACTGAGAGGCTAAGAGGTGTGGGTACAAATTGGACAAGGATGAACTTTTCTAACAAAAAATCAGAACAAGAGAATGGGATTTATTGAGAAAAGAACAAACTTCAAGGTCCCAGCCTAGACAATGGTGACAAATCACTTGGATCATCCAAACTCCTGGAGTCATAAAATTAACTAATCTTCTTCTAGGGGTTTCAAGCAAAAATAAGGCTTGGGAAAAAATTCCACCTTGACTGAGCTCAAGCTGAATAGAGCCCAGCTAGACTTACCTATTGAAGGGAGACTCTTAAAACAAAGAAAACTTCCCATTTCAGCTATTTGGATTTACAATAAATACAGTTACAGTCATCAAAGAGCAAGAACAAAATTTAGCGAAGGTGGATACTTACTGCCTTACTAACAATAGACATGGCAGCCTCCTTGGTTAAGCGTAAACCATGTGCAGCCTTTCTCAAAGAGTTCTTGATTTCAGCATCATATCCATCTACTCTAGCAGCAATGGCATCCTTCACAACCTGGAAAAGCAGCCTGATTAGAATAACTTAACAAACTTGTCAGCATTATGACAAGAAGGCATCTGCAGTATTACAGGACTCTAGTACATACAAGACAATCACATTGTTAGTACAATAGTATCAGAATCAACATCTGCAATTTACATGATTTAAAAATATATAGGTCCCTGTGACAGATGGATATCAATAGAAGATAATAATAAAACTAATTTACTTAATGAAATTTTTGGAGAATAAGCACACAATAGATGAAGATTTCAAGCTCTTCATGAGTACATCAATCAAATTCCTCCGGGGAGATTTTCATATTTCGACCAAAAGAAATGTAAGAAATAAAATCTCTCCAAGCCCCAAATTTTTTGGGCACAATCCAATTCCAAGATAGTATTATCTCTGGCTGACTGGCATTGTAAATAAACATTTCTGTCCAAAACTATTGATGGAACCTAGGAATCCTTTCTTTTATTTATTTTTTTGGTGAGGAATCTTTCTCCAATCTGCAAATTAGTCAATTGAAAATGGCAACCAACCAGTTCACACAATGAGAAGTCAAAATTACAGAATTGACAACATTTTGGAGTTTTTGGCCTTTCAAGGCCACAAAAAGAAATCAAATTGCTGCACCATGAAGTTCTAAATACCCCTAATTTATTGTATAGTCAATAAAGTGATATATTAATATCAAAGATTAATTCACATAAATACTCATAAAATCACTTCCAATGGGCACACTCCTTTAACCGTAAGATTGAACTCAAAATAAAATATAGTCTTACATCAAAGTTTAAACCATAGATGAAACAACTAATTTCAGCACTACATATCAAGGATTAAACAAAAGAAGTACATGAATATATAGTTTTAAATATAACATATCCTAATTAACATATAATGGGTTTATTATATTTTCTAATTGCAATCAAATGTAGTTACATAATAGGTAATGACATTTTCTTGAATAAAACAAATTTCCAATTGGTTTTCCCTTAAACTTTTATCACTTACTTCCTGGAGGATTGAATGGCAGATCAATGGAATTTTAACATTGCAAAAGAAGATTTAAGCCTTGAATCAATATGGAAACAGAGAAACACAAATAAAATTAAGACAAAATTATATATATTCCAAGCTAATAATTAGTTGAACAAAAATATTATGCCAGATATATATATATATATCTCACATCTCATCAAAAATTTCATTAACAACAATGAACTAAAAGAGCAAGAAATCACGTTCATCTCAAAGTGTGCGCTTGTGTGTGTGGTTCTGTTTGTGTGTGTGCGAATTATATGGGGAGAGAGAGCGCAAGAGAAATATAGAGAAAAAGAAAAACCTGGTAAAGGATATCCTGAGAGAGATTGAACCGAGTGGGTAACAGATTCCGAGTACTGAAACCGAGTGAAAGGTTCGGGCTTTGATATGAAGTAGAATACAGGAAGAGAGAACTAGGGCATTGGCTTAGTTTTGAGAGACAGAACAGACGCAGAAAGCTAGGGCATGATCTTATTCATCTTGAGAAACAGTAAAGTTATCTAATATAAGGTTTCTCTCACTTGGGTTATACCAGTCAAGTCTCACCAAAATCAGTGGCGCTAAAAATTTCCCGGTAAAATTTTGGGGAGATATGTTTTTGGGCTTTAAGATGGCACGGTCCCCAAAAGCTAAAAAAAAGGGACACTAATACCCCCTTATTCTTATTTTTGAATTTTTAATTAAGTGAAAATATATATTTGTAAAGAATGCTTGAAAGTTTAATTATTAGCTATTAGCCTATTGGACTACTAAGTTTAGTTATTTTTGAATTATTAATTAAATAATGTATTTAATTAGTATATATTTTATATTTTAACTTTGTCCATTATGCAAAAAAATAAGAAAAATAATTTGATAATTTTTCACTTTTTGTGTAGAACAATTTTTTAAAACCAATTAGATCTTCTAAACTCATGTATTCCGAAATCAATGATGAGGAATTTCATGTGGCCAACAATAATTATATTAAAGTATACTTACATGTAATAATAATTATATTGTTTTAAAATTTAAAATTAACCATTGTATCTAGCTCAGTAGTAATTAATTATTTTTACTAAAAAATCTCAATCTCAATATTGATTCAAAATGATTAATTAATATGTAACTGAATAATTTATAGAAGAAATTCACGCACCTATTTCCTTTGGGATTTGTACCTTCACCATCCACTATGGATGTCAAAGAGTTGCCACTTAGACAAGAAGTAAATATAATAAAGAAAATTAATTGTGTAAATATTTTTTGTTAAATATAATAAAGAGAGAATGAGAAATTAGCATCCCAATAATAAAACCACTTTTTGTTGTTTTCCTTCTCAATATATTTTGTGATTTTTAAAATAATTAAACCATTTTTTGTTGTTTTCCTTCTCAATATATTTCGTGATTATATATATATATATATATATACAAACCTAATTGGCAGTATTTTCGGTCCAATTTTTTGAAAAATATTTTATAAAATATTTTAAGCTATTTAAATAATTAAACTATTTTGTTAAATAGTGTGATATGAACTATAAATATCATATAAATCAAACTAATTTTCATATATTTAAGTAAATTAATTTAAATAAAAATTAATTATAAACTCTAAATATTCATAATCTTATTTTTAATATATTTAATTTTCAAAAATTAGATTGCATATATGATGGGTGATTTGATTGAAAATATAAATTTTTTTAAAAGACAAACATCTAAAAAAATAAAAATAAAAATCATGTTTAAAATTATTTGAAGTATCAATAAGTGTGTTTATACTATACACACTAATTGATAAATAAATTAAGAATACATCAAACATAAGTAATGAAATACATAACAAGAATTAATCAATAGATAGATAGATGATTGGTGGTGTGGCTCGTCGTCGCACGGCCACAACAAGCTTGAGAGTGTGCATTAAGGTGAGGGTCAAGTTTTACATTTATAATTTGCCACTACTACCTTTCACTAAAAATATAATTAGGGCGAGTAGGGATCGTCCCAAGGGATTGTGAGGGTCGCAAGAGGTTGTGGAATCAAGATTAGGGTTAGTAGGTCGAGTGATCAAAGAATTGGTTGGTGGTTGAATTAAGCTAAGATGCACTTTAAACTAAACTAAACAATAATGCAATAGAGGTAAAATAAGAGAGAGAGATCTTAGGGTTTAGAGATCACCACTAAGCATAGCTCCTCTACACCTTTAATGAATGATTAATGAAGGGAAAGGCATGTATTGTGACAATGGTGTGTGTATGGTTGTTTCAACAAGCATAGATGACAAATTAAACATACATTGTCTAAGCAACATAGTGGATAACACAACATATCAAATTAAGCCATTAATCCTTTCTTTAAGCTTACAACCAAATACAACACAAAATTAGAGAAATATGCCTCTTGCATTTATGAGTATGGAATATCAAACAACAAGCATGGATTGTCCTCCCATTTAACATCTAGCTACCACTACACTACAACTAAGCTAATGACATGAAATTAAGCTAATTAAACTAAGGGAGAGGCACAATCCATCAAGAAATAAGCATGAATTATCAAATAAATCACAAGGACATTCCATTAAGCACTATGTCTTGACAATCTCTAGATTTATAGTATTAATACACATAGACATGCATTAACAACACAAGAAATAGAGGCAAATACATGAACATCTATTCTAGCATACATAGACATATGGATAGAATAAAATGATCAATTGGAAGCATTAAACCATACAAATTATTGAGTAAACAAGATTTATATATATAAACATGTCAAAACAAGTATCAGAATACAAATTCCCTCAAAAATACATAAATCAAGATGTAGAAAGCATGCTTAGGGCTAACTCTAGCCCCAAGAGAATGTCTAGCCACTCATGGATGGTGTCCTCCAACCCTCAATGGATAACTCTATGGTAGAGATTCGCTCCTTGGTTGATGAAGAGTCTCCAATGGTGTCTCTAGCCTCCTCCTCTTCTTTTCTTCCTCCCTAAGAGTTTTCTAAGGTATACTATGATATGAGATATAATATAAGATATGTTATGTGTAAAAGTAATCCTTATCCTTATATAGGTAGGTCAAATGACACCTAAAATGAGCTGGGGTCGTACAGCAAAAATTCTCCAATGATTAGATAAAGGACAACTTTTATGAGTTGAAAATTTAACTTTTTCGTACTGGGGGAAGTTTGATTGATCGAACCTTGGACTTGGATCTATCGAACATGGCTGAGATCTATCGAACTTAGGCTGGATCGATCCTCAATGGCGGCGCCTTTTTGGATAAAAACAAATCTGAGATATTTTGAAGATATTTTTGGGAAAACGACAAAAGCGGTTGGTAGGGTGGTACAGCTGGATAAGATTTGGCATCTGGATAAGGATAAGAAGGTTCGATCGATCGAAGAATGATGTTGGATCAATCAACTTTTGAGATCTCTGAAAATTGCATCATGGCTTGGATCTATCTTGAAGTGCTGAGATTGATGGAAGTTCGATCGATCGAAGACTGATGTTGGATCGATCGAATATGCTGAAATTCCATCTTTGCTTCCTTTTTGCTCCACTTTGCTCATTTCTTTGATTCATCCCAAAATTGCTTCATTTCTGCTCTTATTTGGCTGAGTTAGCTTATTTAGGGGATAAGTACCTGAAAATGGAAATAACACGAAATCAATCTAAGGCGGGAAAATAAGATAGGTAAAGGTCTTAGAATACCTGAGCTTAAGAGGTTTAAATACGCACTTTTTAGCGCTCATCAATGATATTTTACTAATAGGCTTATAGCCTTGCACACAAAAGTATCACACTACGTTTTTACAATATACTTAAAAGTCATCCTCTAGATGCTTTATATATAGGATAATGCTTCAATCCTGCCCATCAAGACAAATTGTATCGTGCGCACTAACGTGTCCCAATAAGAGGTTGACACTTCTTTTAAACTTAAAAAGATACAAAACATGGGTCATACCCATTTTTAAGAGTTAAACCCGACAAATCTATTTTTTTCCTTTCTTTGCTCCCATCTGTGTACGTATATCGCTTCATCTGCATCTTTCTTTGGCTCAAGCTCCCTCTTAAAACTTTTCTAATCCCACTATGACACCTCCTTATAAGTGGAGAGCAAATCGGTACAAGAAGCACACCGCTTCTAATCTTCTTACTAAGAGAACAATCCTCTCTTAGACTTCTGCTGGATCACACCAATCCTTACAATTGATTGTAGATACAAATTTGTTGTATAAGAATATATCTTTCAAATATTGATATGCAAATCAAAGCTCACAACTAGAGTATAAATTAATATAAATGAAGCTTAATACTCTATGAATAATATGTATGAAAGGATGAATAAGATGAAGAACAAAAACTCTTTGATACTCAAGAAAGTTTCGCTATTTCTCTCCAATACATCCCCACAATGTCCAAAACATTGTGTATTTATAACCCCTTGAAAAATGTAGCCTTTAGGGGTAAATTAATTTTCCAAATTTGAAATTTTAGTCCATTTGATCGGTCACATGAGTTATATATTTGTTGGTTTAAAGTGATCGGATATATGTTATATCTGTTTGGGCAGTTAGAGCATCCGATCTGTTAGATTATAGAAGTGATCGGTGGGATCAGATTTTGTTTCATTGCGCTTTCTAAAATTTGATTAATCTAATTGGTTACATAAAGCATCTGATCGGCCACTTGGACACATCTGATCGGTCAATTGATTAACCACAAAAGATGTGAGTTCATTGGTTTTGGCATCCTATCAATCTTATGACTGATCTGATCGGTCAAATAAAAAATAAATAAATTTTCTGGTTTAGTCATCTAATAGACAACATGGGCTGTTACTTCTACATACCTTATTTCCATTGAAAATATTTAAGTAAATAAGTAAATACCCCCTATTTGGATTCAATAAAAAATATAAGAAATTAAAATCTAACTAAATCAAAAAAATTCAGTTTTAGTACAAATTAGGGTTCCCGAAAGTTTTAGTAAAACTTGATCCTCCATATAAGCCTATATAGAATTGATGAAAAATCCCTTAAAATCAATTTAAGCTATTTAAAGTGTAAGGAGTAATTATTGAAAAAAATTATTTTAAAAATATTTTTATTTCAAAAAAATCATATTTTCCATACTCAGCCAAAAAACCAAGAAACAGTTTTTTATGAGAAATGTCCAGATTGTAAAGTCATTTACCAAGTCATGGTAACAAAGGCTTTGTTGATGAAAAAGAAAGTTCAATGCCTTAAGACTCTACTTTCTAGGGACCAAAATAAAACATATGATCAATTGTTGTGCATGGTCTTAGCATTTCTAACTCAAGCATTGACTTCTTTAATTCAAAGTTTATGCAAACTTGAACTAACTTATTCTTTTAGCAATGACTTCATGTGTCTATTGTTAGTGGATATAGGAACATGCATGTGAATAATGATATGATATGGAGATGAGCTTCAAATGGATTCATAAATACTTTGACATTGAATCCTACACACTCACTATACTATCTACCTATTTCTTCAAGCTTTGTTCATATATGATTGTTTAGGCTTTGAGGTATTCTTGCTTTTTTGTAATTTCTTTGAGTTGCTTGTTTGCTCATTAATTGTAGTCCAAGCTATTTTTGGATGGACTTGCATTTGGTTTCTTGCAATTTAATTCACGTCTCTTTGTATCCATTCTTTTCCATTGACGTGATCGCTTCATTGAGGTCATTTTTTGAAGACGAATCATCTATAACACCCAATGTATATAATTAAACATTAGTCCACAAATACCATTAATAGTTTGTAATCACTAAAATCACCAGATTGTCCTTGGTTAAAGGCTTTGTGCCAACAAAATCCTATGTACTTCTAAGATCTTTTATTCCATTTAATTCCTAAATCACTAAATCTTTTATTTATACCCTTACTAAATATAAGTAAAATTTTGTAGTTGTAAATTTATTCAAGATTTGATATATGATTTATATTTTTTATTATATTTTTAATTTTTAATTACTTATAAATATTGCATTTTGGATTTATATATATATGTATATATGATTAATTTAAATTCAATATAAGAATGTTTGGTATAATTTTTTTTTTATTCTTTTGTGTATGACAAGTACAGGAGTGTTATTTAAAAAGGATCAAATTTAAAGGAAATGTCATTTTGAATTTTTATTAATAATTAATTAATTTGCTTAGGGATTTGGTGTTCTCAGCCTCTTATTTAAGGAATTACAAAAACCAAATAAATAAATAAATAATAGTCAATAAAGAAATCCTAATTGCCACGAAAACAAATTCGTTGCAAAAATGGCATTTCGCCACAAGATTGAAAATTTGTGGCAAAGTAGTTCCTAATTGCCACGAAAATAAATTCGTTGTAAAAATAACATTTCGCCACAACGATTGAAAATTCGTGGCAAAAGAGACTATTTGCCACGAATAAAGCATCGTTGCGAATAACTAATAGATTTGGCATGAAAATATTTACGTGGCAATAAAGCGTATTATAGCCACAACTGATAACTCATGGCAGGATCCATCTTTTAGCCACGAGAAAAAAACTTCGTGCCAAAAAAATATATGTGCCACGAGAATATCATCATGGCAAATTGTAAAGTGATTTGCCATGAAAATATATATGTGACAAAAGAAACATACAATTGCCACGAACAAAAAATCGTGGCATAAATAGTATTTTGCCACAACTTTGTATGTCGTCCCTAATTCATCGTGGCAAAATTGACATTTTACCACAAATTTTTAGATCGTCCCTAATATTCGTGACAAGAACTAGTATTTGCCATGAAAAATTTACTCCGTGGCAAACACTCATATATTAACCACAAGAAATTAATTTTGTGGCCAAAAGATACTTTTTGCCACAAAATTTTACGCGTGGCAAAAAATTTCATGGCAAGAGCCCAAATTTGTTATAGTGAAGGAGAGAAAATATACATATACATAGTATCAGAACCCAATTAGAGCCTAGTTGGTTTGAGTAACCATTTTTACAATTAGAATTGATTTGGGTCGAAAAATCTTAACTGAGGTACTAATAACCCAAATCAACTTGAATTCAAATTTTAATATTAATTTCATATATATATATATATGTATTAAATATATTATAATTGTCAAAATATGATCATATATATATTTTTATATATTTTATTTCAGTTTTTTTTTTTTTTTAAATCTTAATTTATTATATATATATATACACACACATATATTTCCTGTCAGCATATTGGGGGGCCGGTGAGGTCGTGCTTGGGGTGAGGTTTCACACAGATCTCTTCACAAAAGATGGCACGACTAGTCATCCTTGAAATATATTTAAAATCAAATAGTTATTAGAAGAGAACCTGATAATATATATATAACTAATGTTCCATAAAAATTCTTTTATAGATCGAGAATCATTCATTCCATAAGCGAACAAGTCGCGAGTACAACTCTTGTTGAATACACAGGTTTATCACCGATATTCACTTATTTTCTTTTTCTCATAATAACATAAAACAAAAAGCCATAGGCCTATATATATATATATATATATATATATGCTAATTAACCTGGTTTTAGCATGTACTCAAGAAGAGTACAAGACGCGTATCCCTTCTATATCATTAGCATTCAGATCCCTCTTGATAGTTCCATAAGAAAAATATGCATACATAATGGCATTCAGATCTTCACTGTGTCCAAGCCCAAGAACATGCCCTATCTCATGAACTGCAAGTGATTCCAAGTCCACTTGGTTCATGTTCGGATTACTACTCCAATTCTCATCAGCATCATAGTGGAACCATCCTCTTGTTGGTGCAAACGCATGAGCAAATGTCCGACCGGGACCATCAAATGGATATCCATCGCCATGATTACCGCGATGGAAACCGATAACAATGTCCCCGTCTGCACCCTGCGGAGCTTCCACAAACGTGAATCGGCTCACATCTTGCCATTTTTTAAAAGCTCGCGAGCACACCGACCTCAGTTCTTGCAATCCCACAACCTGTGCACTGGATTGGAAGCTATAAGTGAGACGGGTTTTTGATGCAGGCCACCTCGGCTTTCCCGGGAAAAATGAGTACTGAGCAACCATGTTGAAAAGTCGGGGGTGTTTCATATTTGTTGCATTGTTGACAACATCAGCCACGCCACATCTAGGGAGAATCATTTGCTGAACGGTTTCGGAGTCTAGGCTCCCGGTGACCTTCAAGTGATAATATGATTGGTATGATCTCACTGCAGACTCTAGAATGTCGTCGAACATGTCGTCGTTTGCATGGTTGAGATTGCTAATTGTAGCCGTACTCTTTGAATGATGATGGTTATTAGTAGTGCCATAGTTCAAGTAGCCGAATTTCTCGAGATAGCGTTTGAGCTCGTGAAGGCCTTTCACTGTCTGCCCCTTGTGGCATCCCTGCAAGTGCTGGAGGAACTTGAAGCCTTTTTCGGGTGGTTTCGTGTGGTTTTTAGACTGAACCGCGACGAGGAGGAGAAGGAAAGCTCCTAAAAGAAGAGAGAGATTAGGGGCCATTGTAAGTTTGTTGCAAGAACAGAAGAAGGCTTTGTTTTTGTTTTGAGTATATAATGGAGTCCCCAAGAGTACTAATTTATAGAGGATACGTAAGTGCTTGTTCCAATTTAATTTTGAATAAAAATTGGGTCTCAAAAAATTTAAAGTCCTTAAGACGGGTCAATTGGGTGTAGACTTTGGGTGTCTAAAATATTGCAAAGAAATTGAAGCTAGTGAACTGGAGTTCACATTTAGTCTCATGCAAATAAAGCACTATTTTATTAAAATTCAACAAATTATAAGAAGGAAGACTGGGGGTCAATTTGTATTATTGTGAAAGAAACGTGTGGAATACTTTCACCAAAAAATAAAAATGAAAGGACAAGTACCCAAGTTAACAATGAGGACCGCCAAATTCTAAATTAATGATAGAAGGAAAAAATTGTAGGATAACCCAAGTTAGCAATTAGGATTGAGGACCGGCAAACTAAAATATGCGTATTATTATTGTGATGAAATGACAGAAAATGAAAATTTTAAGGTTGTTTTTGAAGTGGTAAAGTAGGATAATCCTCATCTCAATTATATGGAAGCATAATAGAGTAACGCAAATGATCAATTGATAAAAGAGTAGATGTCACATAACTTTATTCATATATTTAATTATATGGCAGCTTGTGATTGGCCGGGACCACCACAGTTCCCCGACTATTTAATAATTTATCTCACTTCGTGTTGAAAAGATACTTAATTACTTATTATTGTTAAGTAAACTAGTACTATAATTTTGTGCAAGGTTCTTAAGAAAATTATTTTGTGTAAAACAATGTGAAAATTTCGATAATCTCGCATATAGTATCCCACCATGATATTCTCAACATTTTATATAAAAAATAATATATAGAAGCTAATAGTGTACATGTATTTGTCTGTATATATATATATATATCAAATTGAACGGAAGATACTAAGGTCAGCTTGATGCTCAGAAGTCCCAGCTGGTTTCATATCTTTTTGAAGGCGGGGGTCAATGGCGTGTTTTGCATTAGAGAAGTTTCTGATTGTGTTGAGAGGTAGACCAAGTTGATATTATTAGTATTATTATTACACACCTGAGCAAACTCGCTAGGGTCATTGGCGTGTCCCGTGGGAAATTATTGTATGAACCAGTCCACCATCTCATTTTTCTGAGTTGGTGGACTACACCAATCAATTGTAGACGGGTGTAATAAAAAAATTATTTTTTTATTTAATTTGCCAGCTCACAGATGAGTGAAGAGACGGAGAGAAACAGACTTTTTCTCTCTTCTTTGGGTTTCGTTGCTTTTGTTGCCGTTGCCGTTGCCGTTGCCGTCGCTCCATCAAAGCCGAGCTCCGAGATGCTCACAACCGAACCACCATGGACGTCATCGGTGGCGGCAAAATAGTGGGGGAGAGCTCGAGAATGTAGCGTCTCATCGTCGGCAGTTATGGAGTTGGTCATGGCTGTTCCGATAGTCGGAACAGAACGACGAGCACTTCATTATCCTCCGCCCGATGTTCCCGCTACCATCGTCGCCTTCACTGGAGTCTTCCCCCATTGTCACCAACGCCGATATCTGTTCAACGCCGATCATTGGCTTCGTAGTCTAGCTCCGCCATCGCCCAAAATCGACGATGTGAATCTTCATAGCTCTGTAGGCTTTGAAGATTGCTTGGTTTGCATGAAATGTCAAACCGTGTATAGATATATATATATATTCAAGAAGACAACTTTCTGGTATTTTTTATAATTATGTGTGGTTGATATATATAAGTTATATGGAACCCTGTTAGGAGTTGGTCATTTTAAGAGAGATTTTTTAGTCTTTAGTCCAAAATACAACTCGTGGCATTGTCCTTTCTTGTTGATCTTGATCAGACTTGGTGTGGTGGATAAGCAATTTGTAAAACTAATCTGTAACTATAATTAGAAAACAACAGAGACTAATGTTGTTCATATTCATCTGACTTTACATAGATTTCGAAAATCTGTCTCAATCGAGTGTCTAAATGAAAAGTTCATGACTCTTATCACGAGGGAATTCTCTTCATAGCATTACTCTTCAACAAATGCATAGAACTCTCTTCGGCTGCCTAGAAAATGTAAGGAAAAAAAAATAGAAAATAAAATAATTCTTAATTTCTTCATTGCTTGAAATGGCCATGACCCTTAACACACTGTACTGACGCAATTACTTATGTTACTCATCTAAAGCCCTGAATTGCACTGAAAGCTTTCCAAGAATACTGATATTTTTGTTTTCCTTGATAGAACCTGAGAAAATTAACAAACTCCTAATTATACTTATGTTGCGTTTGGGAGCCACAGAAAATGTCACCAGTAGAAATTCAACAAATTTACATGATTTCAGTAAAATGTAGGGAGATCAAAGATGAGAAATAGACCTAATCCATCATTCAATTCAATGCAGTACACACCGTCTTGATCCAGTGAACGAAGATGGTATACTGAACAAAAATCCACAAATAAGATGAATGAAAAAAAACAGAAAAAAAAACCATAGTTTCATCAGTACATGAATATAAGATATAGAAATTACTAGGAGCAAAAAATTTCACGATATTTTTCTTTCTGGTTTATGAATTTTTCGTTTCAGATTCGCCAGAGATTAGCGACCATATTCTTCAACCAGCTAGGAAGATTGATCTGAACCAAAATCTACAACCTAGAGAGAAATACAGAGAGAGACAATCACTTGGTGGATTCAGAAATTCTAAACGGTGATTCGGGGTCGAAGAGAGATTGAATTTGGAGGGAATTTAAATTATACCTGCGGTAAATGAATGGTCTTTGTTAATCTCGCCAATTTAAGGCATTGTTGGCAATTTAAAAAGTTTTCCTCTTTTTCGACTTGGTAATAAACCCAATGGTGAAATGCCTGTGTTTAGTTTGGCTTTGTTCACTTTTCAAAAAATAATAATAATAAATTATTATTATTATTATTATTTTTTGTATTAGATAAATATTTTCTAAACATTTCATTATGGATTATGATATTCTAATCAAATAGTCTAGTTGTTACAAGTGGGACTTGTCCTACATCGAATTCGGATATAAATTGTAAGGTGTACAAATATGTAGGTTTGCATTACTACTCAATAAATTAAGTTTTTGAGTAAATGGGCAAGCGCCTACTCATTACCGTTGGTATCAAAGCCAAAACACAATTCTTGATTCGGTGTCATGCCAAGCGCCTGGCCTAGAAGGTGTCCGAATCTGAACCTCGGGTAAGCAAATACATTAAAGTCATTTTCTTTTCACAATTGTTAGACTCTTCACCTTCCCTATAAAAGAGAAAGACAAGGAGAATATACCATTAAGCTAACTACTCATTAGCTATTAACTACTCTCCACTATTTTCCTCTCGCACTCCAACTCCCTTTATTATTAAAATAAAAGGAATATATTGCCCTCTTCCTTATTTTTATAAATTTTCATTTACTATATATATATATATATATATATATATTTCCTTTTCTCTTTTTCATATATACTCTCCTCCCTTTCACACTATGCAAACAATGTTCAGGAAACCATTATCAAAAACTCGTTACTTTGAAATCCAAAAAGGCGAAACAAACACTGGCAATATTTCATTTAAAGTAATATTTTTGATAGAAATCATAGAGGCAAAGAGAGCAGATAGAATGAAAAGATGGTAAAAGTAATTTATTTGTAAAAACAGACGCCAAAGGACAGAAACAAAGATAACAATTGTTTGTCCAACAGTGAGTCTATGGATCACTTATTCTTCAAGTGTGAATTCTCAGAGAAAATCTGGACTTTTGTTCAACACAGCTGGATTCTACATTCAGCCAGCGAGTTGGAGGGGCATAATTTCGTGGTATTCTGATAACTGGAGCTCAAAGGGATTCCTTGTCCACAAGTTACTTCTATCAGCTGCTGTTTATTTTCTTTGGATGGAGCTTTTAGGAATTCCTCTTCATCCCCATTCACAGTCATTAATCAGATCAGGAATTGTACTAGAGGGAGACTTGCTTCAATCATATTGAAAAGTTTAACTGATTTGAGGAGAATGAATAAACTTGAGGACCTACAGAAGCTCTTCAATGATGGCTGCTACTTAGCAAATGCTCACTCTCTGGTTTTCTACTGAGAGTTGGTGTTCATTATGGTTGTAACTAGAAAAAAGTAGTGCATGTAACTGGAAAGTTGTTGATTTGCTTGTAGTTTTCTTTTGGCTTGCTGATGTATCTGGAAAGTAGTGCTTTTGCTTTGTTTCTGCTTAGGCAGTCTGTGTTTGTCCTATTTGGACCTCCCTGTAAATTCTTTCCTTCTTCTAATACAAGCTTACCTTTTAGCTAAAAAAAAAAAAGGGTGAAGGGGATTACGGAGAGATCCAGTGAGTTGCAATAATATTGGAGGGTTTGTGGAGCGCGACCTCCTTATCAAACTCCAACGCAGCATCTCATTCAAATTTCGTCCTGAAATTTCACCCCTTTCAGTTTTCAAGCTATTTTTTTTTTTTTTTGTTTTTTCAGTAAATAAACTAATTCAGAAGAAATATTCAAACTTTGTTAGTTCCATTACCAATTTAAGAACAATATTGGTGGTTTTGGCATTGCAATTCTAAATTTCACTCCTTTCAATTTTCAACCTTTAGTCAAGAATGGATGGTTTCAACACAACAATTGATGTAAGCTTGAACAATGCAATTGACGCTTGAACAACTCTCTGAGTGATAAAAAATGAATTCTGGGCGCCAGTGCTTGATTGGCTTTTGCAGCAATAATCCTGCAACTCCAGATCTTGTGGCCTGATATAAATCTTTTTCAATATTAATTTGGGGTTAGAGAGAGTGTTTTGTAGATAAGAGGATTTATTAGTAATTTTATTAAATTTAGAGTGCCGGAGGAGAATGTTGGAACCTAACGTCAGCTTCCTATTTTTTTAAACTGAATTTTCAAAAAACCTAAATCAAACAAGTTTTTTAGTTTCAGCATTATAAAGTTGTGCCAAAAAGAGTGCAATCTCTTTGTTTTCCTCTAAGCGTCAATAACCTTAAATCTTGGATTAAATTCGTTCTTAATTACCCTTGATGGAATTAATCGTTATATATGCAACATAAAAAGTTGCCATTGATCACATGCCAACTAATAATTATACAACTGAATTAAGGACACATGCTTACAACTTTTACACACACATGTTTCTTAACAGCACTGCTTCACTCGAAAAAGACAAATAGAAACAAGGGGAGAAAATATACATATATACAGAATTAGAACCCAATTCGAGCTCAGTTGGCTTGGGTCTAAAAATCTTAACTGAGGTACTAACAACCCAAATCAACTAGAATCCGAATTCTAATATTAATTATATATATATATATATATATATTATAATTGTCAAATTATGATCATATATATATTTTTATATATTTTATTTCAATTTCTTTTGTATAAATCTTAATTTAGTGTATATATATATATACACATATATTTCCTGTCAGCATATTGGGGGCCCGGTGAGGTCGTGCTTGGGGTGAGGTTTCACACAGATCTCTTCACAAAAGATGGCACGACAAGTCATCCTTGAATTTTATTTAAAATCAAATAGTTATTAGAAGAGAACCTGATAATAGTGATCGATTCATTGAACGACATATATATATATATATATATATATATATATATATATATATAAAACTAATGTTCCATAAAAATTCATTTATGTATCGAGAATCATTCATTCCATAAGCTAACAAACTGCGAGTACAACTCTTGTTGAATACACAGGTTTATCACCGGTATTCACTTATTTTCTTTTTCTCATAATAACATAAAACAAAAAGCCATAGGCCCATATATAATATATATATATATATGCTAATTAACCTGGTTTTAGCATGTACTCAAGAAGAGTACAAGACGCGTATCCCTTCTATATCATTAGCATTCAGATCCCTCTTGATAATTCCATAATCAAAATATGCATACATAATGGCATTCAAATCTTCACTGTGTCCAAGCCCAAGAACATGCCCTATCTCATGAACTGCAACTGATTCCAAGTCTAATTGGTTCGCGTTCGGATTACTACTCCAATTCTCATCAGCATCATAGTGGAACCATCCTATTTCTGGTCTAAAAGCATGAGCAAATGTGCCTAATGGACCATCAAATGCATTCTGATTTCCATCACCATGATTACCGCGATGGAAGCCGATAACAATGTCCCCGTCTGCACCCTGCGGAGCTTCCACAAACGTGAATCGGCTCACATCTTGCCATTTTTTAAAAGCTCATGAGCACATCGACCTCAGTTCTTGCAATCCCACAACCTGTGCACTGGATTGGAAGCTATAAGTGAGACGGGTTTTTGATGCAGGCCACCTCGGCTTTCCCGGGAAAAATGAGTACTGAGCAACCATGTTGAAAAGTTGGGGGTGTTTCATATTTGTTGCATTGTTGACAACATCAGCCACGCCACATCTAGGGAGAGTCATTTGCTGAACGGTTTCGGAGTCCAGGCTCCCGGTGACCTTCAAGTGATGATACGATTGGTATGATCTCACTGCAGACTCTAGAATGTCGTCGAACACGTCGTCGTTTGCATGGTTGAGATTGCTTATTGTAGCAGTACTCTTTGAATGATGATGGTTATTAGTAGTGCCATAGTTCAAGTAGCCGAATTTCTCGAGATAGCGTTTGAGCTCGTGAAGGCCTTTCACTGTCTGCCCCTTGTGGCATCCCTCCAAGTGCTGGAGGAACTTAAAGCCTTTTTCGGGTGGTTTCGTGTGGTTTTTAGACTGAACGGCGACGAGGAGGAGAAGGAAAGCTCCTAAAAGAAGAGAGAGATTAGGGGCCATTGTAAGTTTGTTGCAAGTGTTGGGATTTATATGCCCTGGCATAGCAAATTCCTGTTTGAATTAAAGTAACATATGTTCCTGACGTTTCTAAAATATTTATATTTTATACAATTGGTGAATTCAATGTATTATATTTCGATTCATTATAGAATTGATAGTGTCCATTTGATTACAAGAAATATTTATATATATGTATGTGATTGCAATCAATGCATGATATATAAATAATAATCATAAATGGTTCATAGTCGGTAATTATGGATGGACTCATAATTAATTAAGATTTGAACTGGATCCGCGTTAGGTTGAGATATATTGCAAAAGCCGTCGTATGCAATTGCTCTCTATCACCGTCATGGCATTTGACTTTTAAGCATGAGAAAATTATAGACTCTTTTATTAATTAATAATTACTTTAATTTGTTTGGTGGATTTTTCGAGATCCTTAGACCGATACTTTGGGTAGTTATGTAATTAATAGTTAGAGGGTTATATTTTCAATATTTGCATCATTGTTACTTGTATTTATTTTGTATTGATTATGGTTTATCACAAAGTAAATTCGAAGGCCTTCGTGTGTTTTTAGACAAAATGATTTATTATATATTTATTTATTTAAATTATTATTTTTATCAAACAAATGTTTTATTGTGATCGAGTCAGAAATAATCAATGGTACCAAAATAAATATATTAATTAAGTAGTCGGATTGATGGCTTTATTTATCCGATAACTAATTAAGAATAGAGGGGTCAAAGTGCAATATTAATTTAGAGGTTATTTATTATTTAATTGGAGTTCAATTAATTTCTTTTAGTGGAGTAGAAATTAATTTATGAATTAATTGAATTGGGTCCATGGACTGGGCCAATTATTAATTTATTGTAGCCAATAAAATAATAGGCCCAATGGATTCTCACTCATAGTCCAACTTGATATTGGAATCATATTAGATTTGAGACATATGAATCAGAGATTGAGAAGGATTTGTTGTTTCCTTTTCTTTATTTTTATGTTGCCTATAAATATACATGGTCTATGTATATTTTGGTGGTGATTTTTAGAAGAAGAAAAAAAGGAATAAATTTTCTTTCTCTAAAAAATTAGGGTTAATGTTCTCATCTAATGGAGGCTCCCATAAGCCTATTTTTCCAAGGTCATTCATGGAGGCTTATGAGTGACTCCTAAAAGCATAACAATTACCAAGAAGATGAAGATCCAAGGAAAAGGCATCTCGTTAAGGATTATACAATAAGTGAGAACATTCACTTTAGAGGAAAGATTTAAAGGTTTACTCAGACCTTTGATATAAGTATTCAATCCATTCATTGAATGATTCATCATATTTTATTTTTGCATAAAACTTGTCTCTATGTGATGAATCAAGATCTGTGAAAGAAAATACCTCGAAAAGTTTTTAAAACTTGCACGTTTCCCAATAGTGGTATCAGAGCATGGTTTGATTCATTGCTAGAGATCATGGTTTTATCAAAATCATCATTCATGGATCCAAAATTATATATATATATATATTAATGTATGATATGATATATTGATACATGATGATGTATGTATAATTGTGAATGGATGATGGTGTGTGTTTGGCCATGGATGAAGCTTATAGGTCAATTGAATGTAATTTTATTTTTGGATGAATGTAATTAAGGCTTTGATTTAGCCGTTTGAAAGTTCAATGATGTAATTTAATTTTTTTCCACTGTATTTCAAATTGTAAATATTTTTAAAGCCATATAATTTTCATCAAAGGATGATATGAAGCTTCAAGAAGGTCCAAGAGGGTTAAATTAGGGTTCAGGAATTTTCTGGAATTTTTTTGGAATTTTTCAAAATTTTTCTGGAATTTTTAATGCCTGATTTAATTTCTGGAATTTTTTATTTAATTTTTGGTATTTTTCGGCACTTTTCTGGTGGCCGGAGGCTCGCTGACAGCAAAAGGTACTGCCGGAAGATGACAATGGATCAGGTGTGATGCGGTACACAGCCATACCATGTAACCTGATCTTTTACTGCTGACCAAGTCAAAGAGAAAAATAAAAATAATAAATCTGGCGCGTGAGGAACACGCACCAGAAGTGGCAGCAAGAAAGGGCATGCTGACGCGTGAGTTACACGCGCCAGGCATGGTCAACATTTCGGCGCGTGAACATCACGCGCCGAACCAAGGAAATTTGTCCCCACGCGCGTGGAGGCGCGTGTGGGCGCGACCTACACGCGTCCAAGCGGCGTTTTGCTTCTCCTAACGCGTATAAGTCTCCTGCGGGTGTTTACAAGCTGATGGAAGACCCTCGTGCAGTTATTAAAGCAATTAAATGTTAAAAGCTGATTCCATTGGCCGTTTTTATTTGCTTTATCTGTCATTTATTGATGTATGTGATGCATGTAATAGATAATTGTTGATTAATTATTATTCATGCATTAGATCTATGATATTTAATTAAATGACTTGATTTATATTAATTAAATTATGAAAATTAAGTGGATCTGATTACTAATTAATTTGAGGGCACTTATTGGGAAACGAAAAATTATTTTTAAAGTGTGCCTCCAATTAAATATTAGTGAATCATTTAAAAGTCCAATTATTTTCTAAATTTAATTGGATTAAAATCAAGACGTTTTGCATGCATTATATCATGTAAATGAATAAAATGAAAACCCTAATTATGAATGATTAAAAATTGAGTGGGAGCGGTGATTTTTATACATTGCCCCATGGCCTTCGTTATTAATACTATTGTAATTAGATCTTCAAAAATAAGGTCCCACGCATGATTTGAAGAGTCTTAATATTACAAGAATGGTTGTCTCATGAAAATAATATTAAATGTTCATTATAATTAGATCTTTAAAAATAAGGCCCTACGCATGATTTAAAGAGTCTAGATTATAATGACAAGATATTTAAATATTTTATTTTTCATTAGAGTATTAATAACGTTATACACTCAATCTAAAATCAATAGTGTTAGCTCCCCAACAGAGTAGTCTACACTAGGTGATTTTAGAAAGGCTAAACATAATCGGGAATCATTTCATATAGATAGACAAGGCATTGTCTTAAGAGATATGGAGATGATGGGTTTTGCCCGCCAATAGCAGTAATGAACTTCGCCAACCGAATAAATTATTTGTGTTTTGGTTATCCGATTTTTCATGCAGTGGTTAAGGGATCCACATACTATTTTAATAGAAGTGCTCGCCTAATAGTAAATGAATCGCAACAATAGTAATAATGAACTCCTCTAACATGATAAGTTATTGACATATTAATTGGTTGATTTATTATGCTACAGAGTTGAGGGACCCGCATTAATTAAAAGGGATTGTTCACCAATAATGATAATGATCTCTTGTTCGATTGAGATTTATTATATTATGTGGTTAACAAACTCATTTTAATTTTAAATATGCATGACAGTATTAATAATTCACCTTGCATATTGTATGAATGCATTTATATTCAGATTAATTATGTCTAATCCAGTTTATCTGCTTGCTTACATATTCAATGTAACTGGACCTCATTAATATTGATTGGGAAAGGAACTTAGATATTTTATTCACAACGTAAGGGTACAAATGTATTTACTACTCCTAAACCTAATCCTTTTACTTTAAGATACCCAAGAAAACATTAATGTTTTGAAAAAGTGAAATAAGGCAAATGAGATGACTTGGTGTAATATTCTAGAGATTATCTCGAATACGCTCCAAAGCTAACATTTATATTATTTTATTTTCTTCAAGCATCATGTTAAATGTCAATAAGATGTTTTGGTGAGATTAGATAGACAGTATGCCAAAGTACTATGTCAGACTTGAATAGCATCAAGATAGCCTAAGGAACTCCAGTATGAAATCGAATTTTGGAAAATGATTGTTTGTTATTTAAAAATTAGCTGGAGATCAATAGGGCTGACTTGAGTGGTAAGTTTCAAGTTGACATGATTATTGCCTTGTTACCAAACTCGTTCGATTCTGTTAGAGTGAACTAAATAAGGAATCAGTTTGAGTTCACACTCGCTGATATTCTTATAGAATTGGTAACAGATGAAGGGATAATTAAGAGTATGGGCGTTCCTATCAATCTAACCTAGCCTATACCATCTTTTTCTAGGCCCAAGTGGACGGGCAAAGCAAAGAAGAAGGATGATAATAGGACTAGGCTAGCACAAAACATGGGTATCCAAAAGGTTAAAGGGAATAAGGCAGTGTATATTGAGGGCAAATTAAATTGTTTCTTTTGCTAATAACGAAGACACTAAAGGATGAACTGTCTAAGCAATGACGTGGTATAGGTAAATATATATTTAATCATTGAGCCATGTTATGTGGTTGTATCTATTAATTCCTGATGGATAGATTCTGGAGCCATTAAACATTTTTGCAATTCGTTTGTAAGGATTTTAGGAAACCAGAAGCCTCGATGATATGGAATATATTTGTATTTGACCTGATGTCAAGGTTGTAGCTAAGTCAGTGGGAGTATTACATCTGAAATTAGAGAGTATGAGGATATTAGTATTAGAGAACTATCTTTATGCACAGAAGTTAGACGATATCTTATTCTTGTTTCACTTGTGGTTTATAAAAATTGTGTTGTTATTTTGTAAAACTGGTTTTATAAAATTGAATAGATATGCGATTACTTCTGGTGTATTGAAAGATGGTTAATATACTATAATCACAAACTCTTAAGATTTGCAGGATGTAGAAACTAATGTTGCATCTTCTAGATTGAATGTTAAGAGAAAAATTGTTATTCCTGACTTATTGTATTTTTAGTGTCTATTTTTGGGTTGTAATCAATCAAAATGAGATTCAAAGATTGGTCAAAGAAGGTTAATTACCTAGTGAGGCAGAGGAGCCTAAACCAAACTTGTGAACCTTGTTTTGAAGGATAGATAACTCTTAGGGCTTAATCAGCCATATGAAATAGACATAAAGGACAATTGGAGTCGATACACACTGACACGTGTGGTCTTATGAATATCCAAGCAAGATTACTCACGTTTTGAATAAGTTTATCTGATGCAACATAAGTCTTAAACTCTTGGTATATTCTGAGAAGGTCAAGACTGATGTGGAGCACATATTAGGTAAACTTATCAAGACACTTCGATCTGATCGAGGATATGAGTATTTCTTCAGATAGTGCAAAGACTATATGGTCAATGAGGGTGTTGTGTACCAGTTTTCCGCAATTGACGCTAAATGCATTTATGTGTCAAATAGGAATAACAGAATTCCACTTAACATGGTTAGATCTATGATCAGTTATGCCACATTATCTCTTTCATTTAAGAGTTTAGCATTAATGATATCGATGCGTATTATGAACTGCATTCCATCTTAGTCTGTCTCAAGGATACCCGTTGAACTGTGTTTTTGACTAAATCTTAGTTTGAATCACATGCGCAAATGGGGTAGTCTTGCACATGTGCGCTTGATATGAACAAATAAGTTGGAAACAGATCATACGCATGATAGATTTGATAGCTACTCTAAAATGTCACTAGGACGGATTATTTTATGATGTCAATGATAAAAGTTGATTGTTTACACTCACTGTTTATCTATAGGAGAATCATATTATGAATCACATACCTAGTAGCATAGTGTTAGAAAATATGGTAAGAGTACCAGATGTACCACATATGAACACACTTAGTATAGAGATTTAGAATTATAGATGAATTCCCTATTGATGCGTCAGCATCATCTAGTACACAGATTCCTTCATCGGTACATTGATGTAGTGGGAGGATAATTATCCAATCCGACAGAATCATGCTTTTAGGTGAGACCATTATGGACATCCTTGTTAAACATGAGTTGGACCCAGTAAGCTACACGGAAGTGTGAACCGATATGGATACAGATCGTTTTGGCGAATTACTATGAAATCAGAGTTGGAATCTATGTATTCTAATAGATTTTGAGATCTTGTAAAACTTTCTAGTAAGATGATACTTATGGAAGGCAAGTTAATCTACAAAAAGATACCAGAAGATTTCTTAGTGAATAAATCATGAGTGTACAAGGGAATGCCATTATTTTTCTGATTCTATATATATTGATGACATCCTACTCATTTATAATGACGTGGAAGTTTTGTCATCAATAAAAAGATAGTTGTTCAATTACTTTTAAATGAAGGATTCTCAAGATGTAAGCTATATTTATAGGATCAAGCTTTTGCAAGATCAGGTTAAAAGGAAAATAGGCTTATCTTAATAATCCTACATTGATAAAGTTTTGACCAAGTTTGGTATGCATAACTCAAAGAATGAGTTCTTGCTTAATTGATATGGATTGCTCTCTCTATTAAGTAGTTTTCCAAGACTAGCAGAGGAGATTGAGCAAATGAGACTGAAACTATATGCTTTGGCATATGAGAGTCTCATATATGCCATGGTTTATACCAAATAGGACATCCGCTACATTGTAAGGATAGTCAGATGATATCAGTCCAATCCTGAACTTGATAACTGGTCTGTTGTGAAAAATATCATTAAGTATCTAAGGAGGACTAAGGATATCATACTCAGTTATGGATGTGATGATATGGTCCTAGTCAGGTATGCTAGTTCTGATTTTCAATCAGAAGTAGATACTATGAGGTTCATGACTTAGTGTATGTTCATTTAATGGAAAGGAAATCAGTTGGTAGATTGTTAAGCAGATTTCAACTGTTGACTCAAACCTGCAGGTGGAATACATTGCAGCCTTAAAGGCGCCAAATGAAGCCTATTGGTTTGATCTCACTGATTTAGAAGTTGTGGAGTATACTAGCCTGCCTATTGAGCTATGTTGCGACAATAGTGCAGAAGTAGTCCAAACCAATGACCCAAGGTTCTATAGAGGAACAAGATACACTGAGAGGAAGTATCATGTTCTACATGATATTGTTCGGTAAGAAAATGTACTTGTAGCCAGAACATTGCATTGGAACACAACTTTGTTGATCCATTATCAAAGGTGTCATTGATCAATAATTTTGATCATCATCTGGATAACATTGGTGTTAGTGCAATTTGAATTGGCTATGAGGGCAAGTGGGAGCTGTTGGGATTTATATGCCCTGGCATAGCAAATTCCTGTTTGGATTAAAGTGACATATGTTCCTGACGTTTCTAAAATATTTATGTTTTATACAATTGGTGAATTCAATGTATTATATTTCGATTCATTATAGAATTGATAGTGTCCATTTGATTACAAGAAATATTTATATATATGTATGTGATGGCAATCAATGCATGATATATAAATAGTAATCATAAATGGCTCATCATCGGTAATTATGGATGGACTCATAATTATTTAAGATTTGAACTGGATCCGCGTTAGGTTGAGATATATTGCAAGAGCTGTCGTATGCAATTGCTCCCTATCACCGTCATGGCATTTGACTCTTAAGCATGAGAAAATTATAGACTCTTTTATTAATTAATAATTACTTTGATTTGTTCGGCGAATTTTTCGAGATCCTTAGACCGACACTTTGGGTAGTTATGTAATTAATAGTTAGAGGGTTATATTTTCAATATTTGCATCATTGTTACTTGTATTTATTTTGTATTGATTATGGTTTATTACAAAGTAAATTCGAAGGCCTTCGTGTGTTTTTAGACAAAATGATTTATTATATATTTATTTATTTAAAATATTATTTTTGTCAAACAAATGTTATATTGTAATCGAGCCAGAAATAATCAATGGCACCAAAATAAATATATTAATTAAGTAGTCGGATTAATGGCTTTATTTATCTGATAACTAATTAAGAATAGAGGAGTCAAAGTGCAATATTAATTTAGAGGTTATTTATTATTTAATTGGAGTTCAATTAATTTCTTTTAGTGGAGTAGAAATTAATTTATGAATTAATTGAATTGGGTCCATGGACTGGGCCAATTATTAATTCATTGTAGCCAATAAAATAATAGGCCCAATGGATTCTCACTCATAGCCCAACTTGATATTGGAATCATATTAGATTTGAGACATATGAATTAGAGATTGAGAATGATTTGTTGTTTCCTTTTCTTTATTTTTATATTACCTATAAATATACATGGTCTATGTATATTTTGGTGGTGATTTTTAGAAGAAGAAAAAAATGAATAAATTTTCTCTCTCTAAAAAATTAGGGTTAATGTTCTCATCTAATGGAGGCTCCCACAAGCTTATTTTTCCAAGGTCATTCATGGAGACTTATGAGTGACTCCTAAAGGTATAACAATTACCAAGAAGATGGAGATCCAAGGAAAAGGCATCTTGCTAAGGGATCTACAATAAGTGAGAACATTCACTTTAGAGGAAAGATTTAAAGGTTTACTCAGACCTTTGATGTAAGTATTCAATCCATTAATTGAACGATTCATCATATTTTATTTTTGCATAAAACTTGTCTCTATGTGATGAATCAAGATCTGTGAAAGAAAATCCCTCGAAAAGTTTTTAAAACTTGCACGTTTCCCAACAGCAAGAACGGAAGAAGGCTTTGTTTTTGTTTTGAGTATGTAATGGAGTCCTCAAAAGTACTAATTTATAGAGGGTACGTACGTAAGTGCGTGTTCCAATTTAATTTTGAATAAAAATTGGGTCTCGAAAAATTTAAAGTCCTTAAGATGGGTCATTTGGGCGTAGACTTTGGGTGTCTTAAATATTGCAAAGAAATTGAAGCTAGGGAACTAGAGTTCACATTTAGTCTCATGCAAACAAAGCACGATTTTGTTAAAATTCAACAAATTAAAAGAAGGAAGACGGGGGTCAATTTGTATTATTGTGAAAGAAACGTGTGGAATACTTTGACCCAAAAAAAAAAATAAAAAATAAAAATTAAATGGAAGGACAAGTACCCAAGTTGACCGCCAAATACGAAATTAATGATAGAAGGAAAAAATTGTAGGACAGCCCAAGTTAGCAATGAGGATTGAGGACCGGCAAACTAGGATATGCGTGTTTGTTTGTTTAGATTGTTATTGTTATTGTTATTATTATTATTATTATTTGTGATGAAATGACAGAAAATTAAAAATTTTAAGATTATTTTTGAAGTGGTAGAGTAGGATAATCCTCATCTCAATTATATGGAAGCATAATAGAGTAACCCAAATGATCAATTGATGCAAGAGTGGATGTCACCTAACTTTATTTAGATATTTAATTACATGGCCGAGACCACCACAGTTCCCGACTATTTAATAATTTATCTCACTTTGTGTTGAAAAGATACTTAGTAGTACTATAATTTTGTGCAAGGTTCTTAAGAAAATTATTTTGTGTAAAACAATGTGAAAATTCTGATAATCTCGTACCCGAAACATATAGTATCTCCACCGTGATATTCTCAACATTCTATATAAAAAATAATATATAGAAGCTAATAGTGTGCGTGTATTTGTCTATGTATTTATATTTGCAATTGAAAGGACGATACTAAGGTCAGCTTGATGCTCAGAAGTCCCAGTTGGTTTCTTATCTTTTTGAATGGAATGCCGAACCACACTAGGCGGGGGTCATTGGCGTGTTTTGTATTAGAGAAGTTTCTGATTGTGTTGAGAGGAGGACCAAGTTGATGTTATTAGTATTATTATTTCACACCTGACCAAACTCGCTAGGGTCATTGGCGTGTCCCACGGAGGGACAAGACAAACCAAAGTCCAATTGGTACAGTGTAACTCCTACTCCTAGTTTGCCTAAGAGGACGACCAACAGTCTGGCCAATTATAGAAATTCAATTTTGCCAAAAATAAAATAAAAAAAAATAAAAAAATTGTGTAATTTGATTCCACTTTGAGAAAGATATATATAAATATTACCTGATGAAAGATAAATAATACAGAGTAAAATAAATTAAAGTACCATTTTAACTATACAAAATCATGTAAACTTTAGTAAAACATGATTATTATGAACAAAATAAAGTGGTATAAAGCCTTTAAAAAAAAATAAATAAATAAAGAGGTATAATAGTAACATATACAATGAGTAGTTACAGAATTTTTCATTTAAAAAGTGGCAACTAAAAATATCAGAATATATGATATCATTGTTGCTATTGGTATTTTTGTCATCTTGGTATCATAACACTTTAGGGCCCATTTGACATGTGATATGTTTTAGGCGTTATGTTTTTTTTGTCAATACCAAAATAACCATTTTGTTATATTAGTGTTTTGGGTAAAAATCAGAACTATGTTTGGTAACGAAAATTTGTTTTGATAAATTCAGAAATTTGCTTTAGTTCCTTTGTTATAGTACCAAAACACACAATATCAATCACCAATTTAATGATATAGGTTTGGACCAAAATATATGATATGTTATGAACTGTTCTAAACCAATATCAGCCATCTCAAACATGACATGAGCCCAAATTTAAAAACCAAGATCAGAAAAATAATATCATAAAACATTACAAACATGCCCTAGTTTTCCTCGCTTTTCGATACTGCAAAGACATGCAAATTGAGATTAATATATGATTTAAAATATTTTTTCATATAAACACCATCTACCAAAAATTTCTAAGCACGAATATTCATATATCTTTATTAAATGATTTTACGTTAGTTTAATTTTTCTTTTTTCTCTAGTCGATCAAATATTTATGTGATTGGCAATATATATATATATATATATATATATAGATTATTATAAATGTAAACGCAGTAATGATATGTTGTAGTGATTTACTATAATAATGTAGGCTTCAAAAGCAAGACAAAAGGGTTTAAGTTTAAATTTATATGAATTTTAAAAAATACAAGTTATATTTATTTTATTTTATTTTCTCGAAAAGTCAAGCAATTATATATATGTGAAGGATGTACAAAGGCAAAGCCCAAGAGAAGAAGAAAAATAACACAATACAAGACCTAATAAGAGGCCCAACCCTCAACAATCCAATCTGACTAACCCCATCAAGCCCAAGAGGCCCAACAGGCGAAGCAAGCCATGGCAGGCAACAAGCAGCTTCAAAGTTATATTTATTTACAAGCTCACTAAGAGTCTGTTTGGAAAGTGTTTTATTTTGTTTTAGGCTTACTACAGTAGCCTCTTTCAACCCCTAAACATGTTTGGTTGGACTTGTTATATTTCAAATTTGGGCAAAATAATTTCAAATTGGGCCCAAAATATGAAACACCATTTTGGTGTTTTTTGTTGTTTCGATTTTATTTGGGTAAAAAGTACGCTAGCGGAAGAAGCAAAAAAACTTCATTTTACTGTAGCGGAGGCAACAATTGTTTGACGTATAAAAGGAAAAAGTTGTAAAATCCTAGGGTTCACGTTTGCTGCGTTTGCTTTGGCGATTCTTGGCGACCGCTGGGCAGCAACTGAAGGACGTCGATCTCTTCAACTATCTGCTTTCCTTTGTTGTTATCTTCGATGATCTCGACTTGTTTGACGATTTGTTTGAATATCTGAGTTTATTTTTTAGTTTTACGGTTGCAAATCTACAATATTTGGTTCGACCAAACTGAAAAACCCTAAAACAGAAAAAGAGAGAGATTAGCAAGAACAGAAGAAGGCTTTGTTTTTGTTTTGAGTATGTAATGGAGTCCCCAAGAGTACTAATTTATAGAGGGTAAGTGCGTGTTCCAATTTAATTTTGAATAAAAATCGGGTCTCAAAAAATTTGAAGTCCTTAAGACGGGTCATTTGGGTGTAGACTTTGGGTGTCTTAAATATTGCAAACAATTTGAAGGGAACTAGAGTTCACATTTAGTCTCATGCAAACAAAGCACTATTTTATTAAAATTCAACAAATTAAAAGAAGAAAGGCTGGGGGTCAATTTGTATTATTGTGAAAGAAACGTGTGGAAAACTTTCACCGGCAAAAATAAAATAAAAATAATGTAAGGACAATGAGGACCGCCAAACTAGAAATTAATAATAGAAGGAAAAAATTGTAGGATAACCCAAGTTAGCAACGAGGATTGAGGACTGGCAAACTAAAATATGAGTGTTTGTTTGTTTAGATTATTATTATTATTATTTCAGAAGGTCAAGTATGATAAAATGGTGTGTTTGTTTGTATAATTTTATCTGTATAGTTTTTCATATTTAAAAAGGAAAAAAAAATCCTCATGAAATTTGTTGTTATCATAAAATGGTGTAAAGGGTTTGGTAGGGTAAACACTAATAACGAAAGGAAGTCTCGTGTGGTACATCGAGAACTAAAAAATAAAAGTTTATGTGCATGGTGCGGTATTAAAATTTTTTTTCTTACTCTCGGACACAACTCAAGTTTTGGATGAAACACATAAATCTTAAGTTTTGTTTTCTCAGTGGCTGTGTTCCCAACTCCAACGTAACAAATTTAGTAGGTTTTGATGGCCATCTCCAGTGTGGTTAGATTTATATAGCGATGAAATGACAGAAAATTAAAAATTTCAAGATTAATTATTTTTGAGGTGGTAGTATGTTAGAGTAGGATAATCCCCATCTCAATTATATGGAAGTATAATAGAGTAATGCAATTGAGCAATTGATAAAAGAGTGAATGTCACTTAATTTTATTCAGATATTTAATTATATAGTAGTTTGAAATTTGTGATTGGCTGAGACCATCACATAGTTCCGAATTATTTAAAAATTTATCTCACTTGGTGTTGAAAAGATACTGTAATTACTTATCATTGTATTTTTTGTGCAAGGTTCGTAAAAAAATTATTTTGTGTAAAATAATGTGAAAATTCTGATATTCTCGTACTCGGAACATATAGTATCTCCACCCTGATATTCTCAACATTTTACATAAAAATAATATATAGAAGCTAATAGTGTGTATTTGTGTGTGTTTATATATAAATATATATGTATGTATATATATTTGAATATTGAAAGGAAGATACTAAGGTCAGCTTGATGATCAGAAGTCCTAGGTGGTTTCATATTATTTTGAATGGAATGCCGAACCATACAAGGCGGGGGTCATTGGCGTGTTTTGCATTATAGAAATTTCTGATTGTGTTGAGAGGAAGACCAAGTTGTTGATATTATTAGTATTACACACCTGACCAAACACGCTAGGGTCATTGGCGTGTCCCACCGTGGGACAAGATAAACCAAAGTCCAAACGGTACAATGTAACTCCTACTCCAAGTTTGCCTAAGAAGACGACCCACAGTTAGTGGCCAACTATAGAAATTCAATTTTGAAAAGAAAAAAAAAAAAAACAATTTGTGTAATTTGATTCTATTTTGAGAAAGATATATATAAGTATTACCTTGATGAAAGATAAATAACAAAAGTACTATTTTAACTAAACAAAATTTTGTAACTTTAGTAAAAGATGATTATTATGAACAAAATAAAGAGGTATAATATTAACTTATACAATGAGTAGCTAGAATTTTTTATTTAATAAGTGACAATTAAAAATATTAGGATATATGATATCATTGCTTTTATTGGTATTTTTGTCATCTTGGTATCATAACATTTTAGGGCCCTTTTGGCATGTAATATGTTTTGTGCGTTATGTTTCTGGTCAATATCAAAATAATCGATTTGTTATATATAGGAGTGTTTTGGGTAGAAATCAGAACCATATTTGATAACGAAAATTTGTTTTGAAAAATTCAGAATTTGCTTTAGTTCCTTTGTTATAGTACCAAAACACACAATATCACCAATTTGGTGATATGGTTTTGGGCAAAAAAATCTGATATGTTTTGAACTATTCCAAACCAATATTAATTGTCTCAAACATGATATGAGCTCAAATTTAAAGACCAATATCAGAAATATAATATCAAAATACATTTCAAATAGGCCCTAATTTTTCATGCTTTTCGATACTGCAAAGATATCGATGCGCAGATCGAGATTAGTGTATGATTTAAAATATTTTTTTCATATAAACACCATCTACCAAAAATTTCTAAGGAAGAATATTCATGTATCGTTATTTAATGAGGGGACACTGGTTTAATTTTTCTTTTTTTCTCTAGTCGATAATATATGTATGTGATTGGCAATATATATATATATATATATATATATATATATATATATATATATTGATTATTATAAATGTAAACGTAGTAATGATATGGTGTAGTGAGATTTACTATAATAATGTATGTAGACTTCAAAAGCAAGACAAAAGAGTTTAAGTTTAAATTTATATGAATTTTTAAAAAATATAAGTTATATTTATTTTAAGCTCACTAAGTGTTAGGGTAATAAATAAGTTTTTAGAAAAATATTTGGGAGGCCAATTGAATTATTTTATAAATTTTGGGATTAAGAGTTGGACATATTTGTAAAACAACTATATATATATATTTATATTTTTGGTAAAGTGCAAAAACCTTTACGAAGAGTATTTGTGCACCAAAGTACTTTTTTGTGCAGATCATTTTGATGACATGTACAGAAAATGATACGTGCGTGCATAAGTGTAATACTTCTGTGCACAAAAGTAGTACTAATTTATAGAGGGTACGTATGTAAGTGCATGTTTTGATTTAATTTTGAGCAAAAATTGGGTCTCAAAAAATTTGAAATTGAATAGTGGCCAACTATAGAAATTTCTATAGTGGCCAACTATAGAAATTCCATTTATTTATTTATTTTAAAATTGTGTAATTTGATTCTACTTTGAGAAAGATATATATATAAGTATTACCTAATGAAAGAAAAATAATACAATAAAAGTACCTTTTTAACTAAAAAAATCTTGTAAACTTTAGTAAAATATGATTATTCGGAAAAAAATAAAAAAGGTATAAAGCTTTTCAAAAAAAAAATAAAAAAAATAAAAGAATAAAGAGGTATAATAGTAACTTATACATTGAGTGGCTATAGAAATTTTCATTTAATAAGTGACAATTAAAAATATTAGGATATATGATATCATTGTTGCTATTGGTATTTTTGTCATCTTGGTATCATAGCACTTTAGGACCCGTTTAGCATGCGATATGTTTTAAGTGTTTTGCTGGTTTTTTTTTTTTTTTTTGTCAATATATACCAAAACAACCATGTTATACGAGTGTTTTGGGTAGAAACCAGAACTATGTTTGGTAAGGAAAATTTGAAAAATTCAGAAATTTGCTTTAGTTCTTCCGTTATAGTACCAAAACACACAATACCACCAATTTGGTGATATAAGTTTGCACCAAAAAATTTGATATGTTATGAATTATTCCAAACTAATATCAGCCGTCTCAAATATGATATGGACCCAAATTTAAAGACCGATATCAAAAAATAATATCATAACACATTACAAACAGACCCTAATTTTCCTCACTTTTCGATACTGGAAAGACGTGTAAATCGAGATTAGTATACGATTTAGAATATTTTTTTTCATATAAACACCATCTACCAAAAATTTCTATGTACGAATATTCATGTATCTTTATTAAATGAGGGGACGTTAGTTTAATTTTTCTTTTTTCTGTAGTCGATCATATATGTATGTGATTGGCAATATATACGTGTGTGTGTGTGTGTGTAGATTATTATAAATGTAAACGCAGTAATGATATGTTGTAGTGAGATTTACTATAATAATATATAATGTAGGCTTCAAAAGAAAAGAGTTTAAGTTTAAATTTATATGAATTTTAAAAAATACAAGTTATATTTATTTTCAAGCTCACTAAGTGTGAGGGTAATAAATAAGTTTTTAGAAAAAGATTTGGGTGGCCAATTGATTTTTTATTTTTTTATTTTTTATTATTATTTTTTTTTATGAATTTTGGGATTAAGAGTTGGACATATTTATTTATTTATTTATTTTTCCTAGTTAGTACTTACACACATGTCTCTTCTGAGACTTAAATCACTGGCCTCCATTTGGGAAGTAAGAGGCTAATACCGCTAGGCTACTGGCCCTTTGATAAGAGTTGATCATATTTGTAAAACAACTATATATATATATTTTGGTAAAGTGAAAAAATCCTTTACGAAGAGTATTTGTGCACTAAAGTATTTTTTTGTACAAATCATTTTGATGACATGTACAAAAAATGATACGTGTGTGCATAAAAGTGCACAAAAGTAGTACTTATTTTATGCGCAAAAAGTGGTACTAGAAAATAGTAAGGTAGTTTGGGCACAAATGAATAATATTCACGTATTTTGGTAAAATTCATATTTTCAAAACATTTGATTCTATGAAATGGTAAATAACCTCCTAAAGTCCATGTAAATGTAATTATCTCTATTTTAAGTCCAAACAAAACATGTGTCGTTCTATTATTGTGCCATTATCACAGTGAAAAAGAGATTTTTCCTCATGGGTGATGAGGATAATATTAATTTAAAAAAATAATAATAATTTTACACATCCATTTTCCCAAAAAAGATGCTAGATCACAGAACTAAAAATATACAACTGGACACTAAGGACACAGTTGATAGCCTAATTTCCAATAATCATTGGGTGGTTCCTATCTCATCAACTTACGCCCACTATTTTCAGTCATTCTACTTCATATCCCAGTTATACTCCCTCCTTTCTCCTTCAGATCAGCAGGACAGCACTGTGTGGATGCCTAATCCTTCAGGTACCTTCTCATTTTCTCACACCACAACATATTTTGCACCTCCTTCGCCAATCTTCACCTGGAATGTAATACCCCTAATTTAAAAAGGATAGGTTTGGAATTTATTTTATTGTTTAAATTTTTTTTTTTATTTATTTAATTATGAATTGGGTTGTTTTAATTGAAAATTTATTTAAATTTCATTATGAGTTTATTGGGTTTTATGTTTATACCTTGTTTTAGTTTAATTGTTTTCATGGTTGTATTTTGATTGCATTTAGTTATTTTTTTTAATTAGGATTAAATGCTTTATTTGATTTAATTTAACTGTTTAATTGATTTAATCTAATTTAATAAAATGGTTTGATTAATTTAATTTAAGTGGTAATTATTTTAATTTAATTGTATTTTTAAATAGGGTTTTGTTTTAAAAGTCAGTTGTTGTCGACGTAGGTTTTATTAGGTTTCTTTGGGTCGGTGAGGATTTTTAGGAGGGTTGGAATTAATCTAGGGTTTAGTAAAACCCTATAAATATATGTGAGATGTCTGTATAGGGTTTTTAGAAAAACAAACAAAACCCTATTCACGTATCTAGAGATAGAGAAGCAACAGAGTAGTTTTGCAGTGGGAATCGTCGGAAAGCTTTAGAGACGGCGTAGAGATTTTGAACAAAGATCTCAAAAGCAAGTTCTAACCTTACTCTCTCCCTTATACTCGTGTTCTTTGCATATTAAATTGGTTCCAGGTTTATTATATGATTTTAAAACAAAAATAGATAGGCTATCTGTTACTAGGACGCAAACTGTTAGTCCTAGGTTTGGTTTGATAAACTGTTAAAGCTTGGAACTGATCTTGCATTGTGCTTGGTTAAATCCATATTAGTAAGTATAATCAAGGCTTAAACCAACATTAGAATTTACGGGGAATTACTTAGAAATTTCTGGGAATCAAAACGGTGATCTGTAGAAGGGTTTAAACGTAGCCGGAGAAGAGAACACAGAGCAAAGGAGGGGGAGAGCCGGCTCCTTTAGGGTTTGGAGCCGGCTCTACATGCTTGGAGGCGGCTCCAAGACACTTGGGAGCCAGCTCCAAGGCCATGGAGGCGGCTCCAAGGTTTTCCAGAGCCTGCTCCATTTGGTTATCTCCAGTTTTCCACGTTCCGCGAGGTTTTGTTCCAGTTTTTAGTGAGATGGCTTTATGGAGATTGATTTTCTAAGTCATCTAAATGGAATGGTTACTGTAATGGATGGTTTAACAAGGGTCTGGAGTGGGATTAAGTTCCAAGGTATTAAAGGTTGCACTATGATTTTTACTAGTTTTCCTACACTCCATTTTGCTTGGTCCTGAATGTATTTTCATGTTATAATTTCTTCATTATGTTACATTTTTATTTTAGTTCAATGAAATTGATAAGTAATGATTTTTAATTAACTCTATATCATGTTGGAAATCAATGGAATTAATTTTTAGTTACAAGGTTGATGTGTTAAAACAGTTGGAGTTTGGGATTGCATAAACTGCTAGTATTAAATTCTTGTGCAAAGTTTATGTTTTAATTAATTTTGGTAACTGAGCAATGAATTTAGTGGACTCTGGAATTAGTTGGAATCTAATTTAAACATCTAAGACTCTTAGGATTGAAACACAGTTTAACAGAAACTCACCGAAGTTGGAAACAGAAGAACAGAGAAGAAACGGCTTAAGTTTTCAAAGAGACGGCTCATAGAAGCAAAAAGAGCAGGCTCTTTGCAACCAAAGAGCACGCTCCAAGCAAAGAAAGAGCAGGCTCTTTCCCGAACTTCTAGTGTGACGTATTCTGTGACTTGTTTGGCTACGGAACTCGGATTTTGGATTTTTCAGAAGCTGTAGGAAGCTATACTTGGGTGTTTTGAGATGTTCTAAGTCTAATTAACACTTGTGAGAGTGGATTAAAGTTTAATAAACCAGTAGGTGTTTATAGCTTAGACATTAGTAAGCATCGACGAAAGTTGTTCATTGTAGTGCAGAGGAATTATACTTCTACTGAATTTAATTTATATTCTCTGTGGATGGAAAATGGATTAATATGATGCGATTAATAGTGACAAGCATGGTAATTAATATAGTTAAGGTTATTGTACTTGTCATGGATTCGTGGACGAGAAGGATGAATTATCTGCATGCTCAGTAATATGATAATTTATAATGGAGATATGGGATGAATATGATAACTTATATATTTATTTTATGTTCATCATGGTATTAATTGATATGTCTTATGGTTTTGGTTTGTCAATTACCGGAGTAGGCATGCTAGTCTATATCTCTATTTATGCTTATTACGGTTCAGTTGCTATGTGCATTGTTTATGTATGGTATCAACTGTTGGATGGATTGGATTGTATGTACCGATATGGGACGGTGACATACTAGGTTTGGACAGCACAAGTTGCTAAGTTCTACCTATTTGGAATGAGGGTACGGGTTATTGAATAAATCCTCCTTATATGTATGTAAGTCGGTGCGGTTGACTACGCCGAACGACTTAATGGATTTCTTGTGGATGGATGAAATTGGAGTTTAAATATATTTTATGGTACCGTGACATGAGCTTGAGTCTCAGGGTCAACGGTTAGGATGCGTATATGCAGTTGGATGTGTAGCTGACTGTGGGGATTGAGGTATACCCTGTTTAGGCTTAGGTACTCATACCCACTCAGGTGCGATTTGTGTGATGCCTTCTATTCAGGTTGAGACCCTCTTCATGGTCTAGCGAGAGTCCAGTAGTGTGGATATATATTTATGTACGGACTATTAGCTATTGTTGAACTGTTTAGTATGTACATGCGTATCGGGTCTCTGCTTGGATTGCAGTAGGATAGAACTTGTTCGTGGGCCTGACCCACTCCTATTTTACAGGTGTACGTCAGTTCTAGGCTTGAGCTTGTTCGTGTGGAGCAGAGACGGTCACTCATTCTTCCGACGATGTAGGATCTCTTTCCAGATGTTCGACTTGGATTTTATCTTCAGTTTTACTTTGATTCAGTTTGGGATTTTTATATTAGGGGTCCACTAGAGATGGATTCCCGAGTTGTTAAAAGATTGGAGATTTTGGATTGTAGGATTTTAAGTTATTAATATTTTAAGGTTTTTATATTGAGGATTTCTTTTATAGTCTCTTTCCGCTTATTCTTTTATTTCTTAAATCATTTTTTTGTAATCTGTGTTCATTTAAAATACTTTAATTGTTTGATATTCCCTCGGGTTTGGGCTTGGGCCTGATCAACCCCTGTCTCGGATCCGAGGGGTATCACATGGAACAAGCTAATTTGGTTTAAGCATCACATTCCTAAACAAAGCTGTATTGCTTGGCTAGCAGTCAGAGGTAGGCTATTTATATTGGACTCCAAACCAATGCTTCACAAGCATTATGTCAATGGGTGCTACTTATGTTATGCAGAGAGTGAGTCTATGGACCACTTGTTCTTCAAATGTAGTTACAACTCACAGATTTGGAGGTTCATACAAGAGATATATTGCAGGTTTCCACATCTTACCTTGTGGTTGGAATGACTTGATCCAGTGGTGTTCAATTCATTAGACTGCACTAGAAAGCTTAACACATAAGCTTTTACTATCAGTAGCCATCTATTTCATATGGATAGAGAGAAATTGTAAAGCCTTCAGAAATGTTTCTACTCCACCTTACCATATTATTTCTCAAATCAAGACTTGCATCAAATCAAGACTTGTAACAATCAAACTTAAGAAGAGTGCTGATTTGAAGCTAATCACAACTAAACATGATCTTCTTGCAATGTTCGTGCAAGCCAGTTCCATTTCATGTATTCATTCTTGGTTAGTCTCATAGGATTTGATTTTATCAGTACAATATTGGGTTAGCATTGTTGCACCAGTGCTGGTTACTTTGGGATTTCCTTTTGTTGCATGTTATGTTTTTGGGCTGCCTTTGAGTGCAGTTTGTCTGTTATTTCCCCTATTTGGGGAGCCATGTACATTCTCCTTTCTTATATACAAGCTTACCATTAACTAAAAAATAAAATAAAAAATATACAACTGCATGTATTAAGAATGGATGCTTACAATAACTATAAAAAGCACATATTAACACCATATGAAAGGCCAATTTCTGTAATACATCATTAGGTTCTCAAACTGCTTTTTATTCAAGTAGTTTTCAAGCCTCCTGAAAAGGCTAGGATATCTCACTAAAGCCAGCCTACATATATTCTAAAATAAAACATTTCATCACAACAAATTGCAATATTAGTGCACTTGTTCAAAAGTTAGAACTGTGAGAATGCCAAGTGTGACTGAAAGAGCAGTTGGTAATTTTGAATAAAAACCTTCTTTCAAAGAGAAAAATAATATATATAGGCTTATATATGGTGTTTTCTTTTATGTTATTGTCATAATGTTGCTACTATGAGAAAAAGAAAATAAGTGAATATTGATGTTGAACCTGTATTCAACAGGAGTTGTACTCGCGGCTTGTTAACTTATATATATATATATATATATATATATATATATATATATATATATATATCACGCATGCAGATAACTTCCACTGAAATTGAAATTTTTTATTACATAAGTTAACAAGTCGCGAGTACAACTCTTGTGAATAAGCGAATAAATTTTTTATTCACTTATTCACAGTAGCAACATTATAACAATAACATAAAAGAAAGGGTAAAGTGCACTAAACCCCTCTAAACTTTCTTATCTTTCTTAATAAACCCTCCTAAACTATTCGAAAGACATTTAACTCCCCAAACTATCTTATTTGTTGCAAATGTTAAGTGTGCCGTTAGAAATTTGACAGAAATGAAGGCATGCATGTCATGTGAGGGGTCCAAAATTTTAAGAAGACAAAATTGACCCTACAACAGTGAAGGAATAAAATAGGATATATTGTATATATATATATAGAGAGAAAAAACTATATATATATTTTCTGATGTGGCGTGTAATCCCTCCATCTCTTCCTCTTCATTCCCTCTCAACTTTCTTTCTCATCCATCTTTAGCAGCGGTGTGGAGGAGCTATTGTAGTTATGCCGGTCTTCAAGAAACTTCGATGGCGAAGGAGGAGTCGGTGGTGTCGGATCGAGTTGAAGGACAAGTTGCCGGTGCTTCACTTCCAATGAAGAGGCTCGTATTTGTGTGCGGCTGCTGGATCCAAGAGGGGACCCCACCGTCCTTGCCACCACCTTCCCCGGCGGCACCATCCCTCACTCTGCAAAACCCATGACCTATTTTTGGCCTTTCTCTCTCCTTTCTCTATGAACAACCACCATCAGCCACCAACCACCACCATCATCCTAACCCCACCGCCACAATCCCCACCTCGCCAATCACCATAGGACCCATTACCCACAATCAAATCCCACAAAAAAAAAAAAAAAAAAAAAAAAAAAACTAGCGCCACAAATCCAACTGCACAATTGGCAATCTCTCCGCTTTCTTTTCTCTCGACCCCTGCAAATGCAAATACAAATTCAAACCGAAACCGAAACCCAATAGCAACATTTCACCCGTTTTCCTATTTCCAGCCACCGTCAAATTCTTCTCTTTGGGCATTAAATTAACCGCCCAAAACCAATAATTGAAGAATTGAAAAACCTTTTTTTTTTTTTTTCAATCAATTTAATTGGTGGATAGTTTGTCTTTAATTTTTTTACAATTAATTTTTTTTGGACCTGTTGTTTTCTTCCCACTGGTGCGTTTTAGTTTGTCGCCGGTGTGTTTTAATTCTGTTGCATCAATGCACCGCTGAATAGTCTGTGCTCGCCGCCGTGTAGAGCACGCAGACATCATGTCGTCTTCATTTCCTGACTTTTTTGACCAAACTCCGGCGGCAACTCGATCTTTGCCATTCAAAGACTCACTGCCACCGCGTTGCTCCATCTTTGTCTTCTTCCTCAGTGCCAGCGTGAGATTCTCTCTTGGGCTTGGAAAAAGAAAAAGGGAAGCAACACTAAATAAAAAACGAACCAGAATGGATTAAAAAAAAGGTTAGAAAAGGTTGATGTGCTGTCATTTTTTATTGGACGTAAGATTGTATTTCCCACGTCAGCAGTTGAAATTAGAATGACCTTAAAACGTTGTCGTTCAACTTAAGGACTAAAAGGTAATTTTCTTTTTCTGTTAACGGCTGGTTAACTGTTGCAACAAAATGATACTTCTGGGGGTTTTACTTACTTCAGGGGGTTTCTTGCAATCGGGTCATAGTTTAGGGAGGTTTAATGCACTTTATCCTAGAAAACACCATAAAAAGGCTTATTATTATATATATATAGTAGTACTAATTAACGCAAGGTTCTGCCATGTACCTAAGAAGAGTACAAGGCGCGTATTCCTTGGATGTCATCAGTATTCAGATCTCTCCCGATAGGGTTATGAGAATACGTTGCTTACATAATGGCATTCCTATCTCTACTGTGTCCAAGCCCGAGAACATGCCCTATCTCAAGAACTGCAACCGATTCCAAGTCTATTTGGTTCATGCTCCTGGGATTAGTACTCCAATTCTCATCAGCATCGTAGTGGAACCATCATTTTGTTGGGGCAAAAACATGAGCCAATGTGCCACCTGAACCATCAAATGGAGCCCCGTCGTTATGATTACCACGATGGAAACCAATAACAATGTCTCTGGTTGCACCCTGGGGAGCTTCCACAAAAGTGAATGGGCTCACATTTTGCCATTTTTGGAAAGCTCGCGAGCACACAGACCTCAGTGTTTGCAATCCGACAATTTATGCACTGGATTGGAAGCTATAAGTGAGATGGGTTTTTGATAGAGGCCACCTCGGCCTTCCTGGGAAGAATGTGTACTGAGCAACCATGTCTTAAACGTTGGGGTGTTTCATTTTCTGCTTGGGAATGAGTTTGTGGCATTCACAGTATTATCAGGAGCACCATATCTTGGGAGCATCATTTCTTGAATGGTTTCGGAGTCTAAGCTTCCGGTGACCTTCAAGTGATAATTTGATTGTTATGCTTTCACTGCAGCCTCTAAGAGGTCGTCGAACTCGTCATCATTTGCATGGCTGAGATTGCTCACTGTAGTAATAGTCTTTGAATGATGATGAGTACTAGTAGTACCATAGTTCAAGTAGCCAAATTTCTCGGGATAGCGTTTGAGCTCATGAAGGCCTTTCACTGTCTGCACCTTGTGGCATCCCTCCAAATGCTGGAGGAAGTTGAAGCCTTTTTCGGGTGGTTTCGTGTGGTTTTTAGACTGAACGGTGACAAGGAGAAGAAGGAAAGCTCCTAAAAGAAGAGAGAGATTAGGGGCCATTGTAAGTGTGTTGCAAGAACAGAAGAAGGCTACCTTCCTCAAAAAAAAAAAAAAAAAGAACAGAAGAAGGCTTTGTTTTTGTTTTGAGTATGTAATAGAGTCCCCAAGAGTACAAATTTATAGAGGGTAAGTGCGTGTTCCAATTTAAATATTGCAAACAATTTGAAGGGAACTAGAGTTCACATTTAGTCTCATGCAAACAAAGCACTATTTTATTAAAATTCAACAAATTAAAAGAAGGAAGACTGGGGGGTCAATTATTATTATTGTGAAAGAAAGGTGTGGAAAACTTTCACCGGCAAAAATAAAATAAAAATAATGTAAGGACAATGAGGACCGCCAAACTAGAAATTAATGATAGAAGGAAAAAAATTATAGGACAACCCAAGTTAGCAACAAGGATTGAGGACTGGCAAACTAAAATATGAGTGTTTGTTTGTTTAGATTATTATTATTAGTATTATTATTATAATTTCAGAAGTTCAAGTATGATAAAATGGTGTGTTTGTTTGTATAATTTTATCTGTATAGTTTTTCATATTTAAAAAGAAAAAAAAATCCTCATGAAATTTGTTGTTATCATAAAATGGTGTAAAGGGTTTGGCAGAGTGAATACTAATGGCGAAAGAAAGTCTCGTGGGGTACATCGAGAACTAAAAAATAAAAATTTATGTGCATGGTGCGGTGTTAAAAATTTTCTTCTTACTCTCGGACATAACTCAGGTTTTGGATGAAACACATAAATCTTGAGTTTTGCTTGTTGGAATTTATATATATATATATATATATATATATATATTTAAATAATAAAAATTATTTTATGATTCTATGCACTATGTTATCTAAAATAGGATTGCAAGTAATTATTGATACTTGATGGATTGGGTTTGTACTTTCCAATTTGGTGGTCTAGTTGGGAGTATGGTTTTTATACCGTTGGATTGTGGTTTTCCAACTTATTTGGTATGATTTAATTCTAACCATTGATATCTAATTTTCATAATAGGAAGGGAGACTTATGTATGCTTGTTTGTAGAGAAGTCGTTTCCCCCCTGTTGTTGTTATATATAAGGGTTTTAAAATCCTTATTCAACCCTATCGTATCAACAACTCTCAGAAGGGGGTAAAGCGCTCTAATGTTTTGCAGAAATTCATAGGATTATATGGATATTCTAAAGGCATATGTGCGTTAATAATCAATCAGGTACGAGTCTAAATTACTCTTTAATTAATTAAAGTATTCTTGATTTCTATATGGATTAATTTGATTAAAATCCAACAATTAGTATTAGAGTAAGGTTAGAGTAATAATTTTCTATTATAGAAATCACGAAAAATAATTAATTTATTTAACTTAATGAATGATCTATATATAAGGTTTCGCCTCTATAAGTATGAAATATTTGTTCTTCGTAATCGGCAAGGGATGTTTGCTGATTTGGAATTAGTATATATATTTGTTCGAACTTCTGTTGTGATGATTTACTACATAGCGCACTGTTTGTACCGGTTTTCTGTCAGTTTGCGCGAAGCTTTGTTATTGTGATTCGAGATATTCATTGTTCAGTCGATTTTTTGGTTTAAATATTGATCACGATATGCAATTGTACAAGTCTTCATTCAGTGTACATATATTACACTTCCAGATTCCAGACACCCAACTTGTCAAATATATATATTAATATATGAATAATATATAATTGATTTATATTTATACTTTTAAGTACATGACAATTGAATGACACAAATGGAAATTTTTATTATTTTATTATATTTAGGTCATTCATTGATAAAAAGGAATGAATTGTTTAATTAGAATATGAATTTATTCATTGATTTTTTTTTTTTTTTGAATTGTTTATTGGGACAAGTATTGGATGATATTACCTTCTATGATGAAAAAAAAAAAAAAAAGGTTCACTAATTAATGAATCACTGTTGATTGCATGCAGTATTACTTTTTCAGTATATTTATATTGGACACATTATTTGGGTTTCAGTATCTTGATAACCATGCTTGACTAATTTAAAAGATTTTAATAACTTTTGTTATTGTTTTAAAGAAAGCACTGTGATACCTAATGTTGTATCAAATTTTTGTCCAATGATTTTTATTGATTATTGTTATTATAATGATCAATTAGTATTTTCTTTAAATCTAGTTAAAGAAATGAAAATTGTATGCATCAAGATAGTTTTTTATTTGAAGCAAGAATAAATAATGATTAGGAATTGTCCTTTTGGATTCCATTTGCATGCCAAAGGAACAAAGGTCTTTTCTTCATAAATATATATATGCATTATTTTGTATATATAACAGTACAGTTTTGTAGCAGTGTTTTACTAGTTATATTGCATAAATCATGTGGTAATTGATGAACATTAAAATATAAATGTTATAAATTCTTCTTGGAATTTATTTTTTGTACATGAATTAATATGACTATTTTGTGCACATGGAATTTGACCAACATGGATAAATTATTGCATGTAATATATACATGTATAAGTGATTTATTGGTTTAATGTGAAACTGCGTGTCGGTTTAGTCACGCACTGTGTCCAATGCTTTTATTGAGCAATTCATGATATTTGTTCAATTTTAAATTGAAAACTTATGGGGGCAGCAAGGGTTTTTTTTTATTTATTTATTTATCCAATTGATTTAAAGATTTAATTACTTTAAATTTGTTCATCGGATATATAATATACAAGCATCAAGTTTTTTTTTTTAATTAAAGTATATAAAGAATTGAGATTTTAAATCTTGATTGATGTGCATGTTATTATTATATTGTTCACTATAATTTCTTAAGATGTATAAGGAGGCTTTATTTTATTTGTATTAAAGCCATTTATATTACAGTGAAATCAAGTATTCCATAATATTTGGGTTTAGTTTATATTCATTATAAACAAATTGTTGAACTTAAATATATAGAACTTATGCAGTTTAGATTCTTCCTTGGGGTTTAGGAAGACCGGTAAAGTGACCATTTCAAATGTGGTAGCCAAAGTAGGTGATGCCTGCCAAAAGGTGACACGCTCATGGAGGTTATTATTATTATTTTAAATTTTTTTTTAAGACATTGGTCTTATTGAGGTCTCACAGTGCACTTACCTACATAAGGGTATTAGTTCTGTCAAAAGGTGATCAATGTCTTAGTGTGGGATAAGTGAGTAGAATATTTGAGAGTGCTTGAATTATAACTAAATAACCTCTTGCCATAAGGTAGTGGAAGTGTTTAGCAATAAATTTAATTATAATCAAATAGGTCTATGTGCGATTTTATCGCAAGTTTGGGGGTAAAGTAAAATCTAAAATTCTGCCAAAAGATGATTTTTAGATGGCATTTTATCTATTCCCGTAGGGTGGACAGTTTTGCACTTAGTAAAACACCCTGAGAAATTCGGCTTAAAACCCCAAGCACGAATTAAAGTAATAATCCCTAAAACTGTGACGTACTATTTTATATGTTGTTTATGTGGTGTTATTCAATATAACATTTATTCAGGTTACAGACACTTCTGCAATTTAAAGATAGCTCATAGGGATTGAACCATTGAATGGTTAAAATTATATTGCCTAGAAGATAGGTGTTGATATTATATTGGGTTTCTTAGACCACGAGTCTATGTTTTTTGAGGAAGAAACTCATATGCCCAGTTTAGAGTCTTCTTAGCTAGAAAATTATTGCATTTTTAAGTGGACTAAAGGTATTACGATGCCATTAGGTTCATTTATAGTTCTATTGGTGATACTATTCAGGGTAGTATTATGATTTTTTGATACTGCCAATAAGCTCCTTGATTTAATCAAGAAAGAGTTAAATGTGGCATTAATCAGCTATTAGCATTTTGTGTGATTGAAGGGGAGTGACTCATGGGCATTAAAAATGAGTCAGCTCATCTTATCATGGCAGCAATAAAAGTTTCAAGAAGAAACTAGGCGGCAAGAAAATGAATAAGGCTAAACAGAATAAAGAAGGCAGAACAATACATGAAAAGACATTGATCATGGAATGATAAATGTTGATCCTATAGAAATAAAAGGATATAAAAAAGAAAAGGTTATTATGGTGGAAAAGAAAGCCAAAGCAGGAAAGAAAATTGCCATGTTAATATTTGAGCCTAACTTGGTAAAAGTATAGGTATAGACATAGTGGATGGATTCGGGTGTAATCCTACATGCTTCTTGTTTTTCAATGACTTAATGCCTTCCGAATAAAATCGTGTTTTGGTTATAGAGGATTCATTTATGCTATGCATAGGATATTGGGGAATGTCTCTCAAAAGAGACTTGAACGCTCGGTCAATGATGAGATTATTCGGTCACAAATTTTATGCATTGGTTGTGTCAAAGGATAGATGCTAAGAAACGCAATTTTGAGGCTGATCGATCATTTGGTCGTTTGGACTATATTTATACCGATATTTGTGGTTCATTTCTTATTGTAACTCATTTGCAGCAAAAGTATTTCATTGTCTTCATTGACGAGTTCTCAAGGTATGATAGTGTACTTAATCCTCCAGAAGTCCGAAGCACTTGATGTGTGTAAAATCTTCTAGACTAAAGTTGAAAGTAGTTGGTATAAAGATTATGGTATAAAGATCAAACTAAGGTGGTGAGTTTTATGGGGAGAATGGATAAGGATAGTGTAAATTGTAGTACTTTCAGTACATACTTAAAGAGCAATGCATTGTGCCACAATACACCACTCCTAGTTTTCCTGTACATAATAAAGTTATAGAAAATAGAAAGTGTAGGGATGTCTTATAGAGACAAAATTATATAATGCAGATATTAAGGAGTTTAATACTCACACTACCAATGATTATTTTATTGGGCATCTTTAAAGATTAAAGGATTCGAGATTTTACTATCCTATAGACGTATGGAGATTATTGGAATATGTCATACAAATTTGATGAAAGTTGCGAATCTAGTAGGAGTTTAGAATACTGTAGTTTCTTTTTGCAGATGTGCAATTTTCAGTATTTATTCCATTTATTTCAGGCTTCATTCTACTTTCTTCAGTGGTTTCAGTTAAAGCTTATATTCCCATTCTTTTAGTTATTTCCACTCATTTAGTTATTTTTTCCTTTGCAGACCTTTCTTTTAGTCTCTAATCTAGTTCCTAAGCCTGTTAGGAGATCTTCTAGAGCTTGGAAGTCTGCTGTAGTTGGTGATTTTGAGGTGTCTGATGGACATAAAGACAAAATTGATGGCCAAGTGCTTAAGCAAAAGTTAAGTGTTGATTTCTTTGAGATTTTTCTTTGAGATTTTTCTCCAATTTCATTAAAGGACTCTTTAAGAGTCATTCTTTCATTATCGCTTATTTATGGCTTAAGCAAGTTTTATAGCAGTGGTATTTGAACTTTGATACAGTGATTACTAATTGTAGGTTGAAAAAGAATGTTATGGATAAATGCATATACCTCAAGTTCAGTGGGAATCATTTTGTTTTCCTTGTCCTATAAGTTGATGATATTTTGCAAGGTAGCAATGATATTCACGTGATACATGATATTAAGATTTTTATGTAAAGTTTTGACGTGAAGGACATGGGTATGTAAAGTATGTCCTTGGCATTAGGATCCATAGAGATCACGTTACTGGAATACTTAGACTATCTCTAAAGGCTTATATTAATTAAGTATATGGAAACAATTTAAAGGTGACTAAACGTAGTAAGCCCATTGACATGAAGTACATTTTCAAGCGTGAGAAAGTTAAGATTTAAGTGCCATTAAGATTTCTCCATATGGTTACAGAAAGATTATTGCAAATCCTCTTACTAAAGTCTTCAGCCGAAGATAATAAAGTATTTAAAGAGCACGTGATTCGGATAGGTGTTTGAGAGTCATTATGTTATGATGTCTGGTATTTCTTTTGTATATGCTACATTACAGTTAGTTTTTTTACACCTTGTGGTGGCAGTTATTTTTCCTCCAGCTTACGCCTTATGGTGACAGTTATTTGCATCCAAAATAAAGTTATAATGCATCATTACTATTATCTTGATATATACGGTTTATGCTTGTGCTATTATGTTTGTTTGGGAGTGGTATTTCACTCATTAGGTGTTTGGGTTAGATGTATGTGAGATTGACACCACATCGGTAAATCCAAAATAATTATTAAAGGTTATTTGAGAGTGATATTTCACTCATACGGTTATTTGGGTTAGATATGAAATTGACGCCATATCGGTAAATCCAAATATAAGATTTGTTTGGGAGTGGTATTTCACTCATTAGATTGTTTGGATTAGATGTGAGATTAACACCACATTGGTAAATCCAAATATAAATATTAAAGTTTGCCTGTAGGAGTATTTCACACTCTATGAGGATAGCTTGGGCTAGATGTGGGATTGGCTCTATATCGGTAAACCCTCACATTGAACAGAAGGTTGGTGATTTGCTGTAATATGTTCAGGTGACATACCGCGATGGTATAAAGCAGGACGGATAGTGAGGTGTGCGTTTATACCACATGCAGTTTGCGCATCTCATGAAATACAGTAAAAATCACTATATTTGCTTGAATCTTAGATGGAATCTGTTTTGAGACCATGGAATTGTTTAGACTAATATATTACTTGTCTACGCATTCATGATCCACTATTGAGGAAATTTATGGAGAAGAGTGTTCTAAAGTTTCAATCCATCAATTTCGATAATTCTGTTTTCTATATAGAAATGAGTGGCCACTCAACTTTTATAAAATGTGTTGCAATTTATAGTGTTATTTTAATAAACTTAGAGTGCATGGACCAAGTGGGAGATTCTTATAAATATATATATATATTTAAATAATAAAAAATATTTTATGGTTCTATGCACTACGTTATCTAAAATAGGATTGCAATATAATTATTGATATTTGATGGATTGGGTTTGTACTTTCTAATTTGGTGGTCTAATTGGGAGTATGATTTTTATACCGTTGGATTATGGTTTTCCAACTTATTTGGTGTGATTTAATTCTAACCATTGATATCTAAATTTCCATTATAGGAAGGGAAACTTAGGTATGCTTGTTTGTAGAGAAGCCGTCCCCCCCCCCCCTGTTGTTGTTATATATAAGGGTTTTAAACTGTGATACCCCCGGATTTTCGGATGCAGGTTGGCGAGGCCCACGCCCGATTACCCAAGGATATCAAAACCAATTAGCAATAAACGAACACATAATACAAATAAGGAAACAGGAATAAATAAAATTTTGTTGAAAAGAAACTAGAATGATAATCCAAATACTGAAACCTCAGAATAAAATTAAATTAATAAAGAATTATTCTGATACATCCAAATTCTCCATTTCTAATACAACTTGGGAATCCATCTGGTGGACCCCTAAAAACTCAAACACTGAAATCATCAACTGAAGAATTCCACTGCTAAAACATGAAGAAGCTCATACGTCGTCGGAAGAATGAGAAGCCGTCTCTGCTCAGCATGAACAAGATCTAAGACCTGGAACCTTCCGTTACCTGAAAAAAATAATAGTGGGTCAGGCTCACGAACAAGTTCTATCCTAACTACAATCCAAACAGAGACCCAATACGCATATACATCCTAGATGTCTCAACCATATCTATATAGTCCATAATAGATAAATATATATCCACACTACAGAACTCTCACTGAACTATACTGAGGGTCTCAACCTGAATAGAAGGCAACATGCAATACGCACCTGAGTGGGCATGACTACCTAAGCCTAACAAGGTATACCTCAACCAATATAGCTACCTACGTATCCTACTGCATATACGCACCCTAACCGTCGACTATAAGACTCAAGTTCAGACCGCGGTACTATAATTTATATATATAAATTCCCATCCAAACCAATGTAGTGCCGCTCAACTATTCGTTACCATGACACAACAAAAAATTAGGATTTAAATGTTTTAATTAAATACCTATCCCAATTATATATATAAGTTCCCTCCAAGTACAATGTGGTGCTGGTCAACAGTTCATTGCTCAAGACACAACATGTAATTAGGATTTAAACGTTTTAGTTAAAACCCTATCTTTCCTAATATAGAAATATAAACAATCATCCAGTATGCCGTTCAACTGTTTTAGTTGACAGGGCATGAAACCATGTAGGATTTAACTGTTTTAATTAATCCATTCCATATATATGAATGGGTAGGAATTAGCTTTGTGACCTAATCCATCCCTCCGTATGACATCGCCCCATACCGGTGCATACATGCAAAAGATCCGTAAATGATGCAACATTATAAGCAGTACATCAAATAAAGTCCACAGTATTCATATAGTTGGTAAACACAGAATTTAAACAAGTCATCAACTACAAATCCAGAATCCATCCATGTAATCAAATAAGACAAAGTTTACTAATTCGTCAAGTTAAATTCCAGCATCCATCCAGGTAATTGATAGAAAATATATATTTAATTCTTCAATTAATTCCAGGCCAATATCCAATTAGATTGACAGAACCTAAGTACTAGTTTAGCAATTTAAGTCCAAACCCTAATCTAAATAATTGCAATGAAATGCTTAATGTTACCGCAATTAAGATTTTAAGCTTAAATCCATGCATTCCAGAAAAGTATTTAGTATTTTAACAATTAACATCCAAGATATGCCTAGATCAAACTTGTTAATTAAATGATCCTAGCATGCCACACCAATAAGATTTATAAATATATCAATATTCCGTTAAATTGCTATTAAACCCCCTTCATCCGTTAGCAGCTTACACCGTTGTATACTTCTTTACTATTAAATCCATGAGCACAAGGACACTAATTATGCATATTAGGCTCTAAAATAACCCATTATAATGTTTGGAGTCTACACTACAATCCGTTAAAATTTTAAAAGAAGATTTAGCAAATTAGTCCTTCCTATCCGTTTGCAGCGTGCAAAGTTGCTTATTTTTACACTGTTTATTCTAATTGCTCTATAAACCAAATTTCCTAACTAGAGAGTTTAAAACCCCTTGAAATTACTCTTAAAATTTTTATTTTAGTCCTTGCGACAATTTAAAGTTCCAAACAATGCCCAAACCATCAGATGTCACGCATAAAAGGGGAGCCTGCTCTTAAACTAGTTGAGCATGCTCCAAAAAATGATGGAGCGGGCTCTAATATTTATTGGAGCCGGCTCTAGAAGGGTGGAGCCTGTTCCACTTTCCTTAGAGGCGGCTCCACTCTTGGGGGGAGCCGGCTCCCTCTTCCATAGAGCCGGCTCTCTCCCTCTCTGAGAACCGTCTGCGTTTCTGCCGCTTCTACGGCCTTCTGCATCGTCTCCGGCCGTTTCCACCTCCTTGTTCTTTATTAAAACTGAACCTAAGGGTCTAAATTTCATCTTACATCATTCCAGTTATTTAGTTAAAACAGTTTGCATTAAAAAGAACCATATAAACTATTACCGATTCAAACATGCTTACAAATCAACCACTGACCCAAACTTTCAAGAACGATTTCAGTTTAATTTTAACACCTATAGCTACTTAATTTAACCTATATAAAGCATGTAAGATCCGTTTAATATCCGATTAAAATCCTAGAGATATCTAGGATGCACAGAACACAGGCCAACGGGAGAGAGAAAGGAGAGAACTTGCCTCTGTAGTTTTGGTTTGAAACCTTTAACCGTCCTTTGTCCAAACTTTCCGGCAACCTCTTGACTGTCGTCCACTCCTTTGTTGCCCTAGGTTCAACCCACGAGCAACACCTCTTCTTCCTCTCCTTGGTTTAACCTTGGTTCTTGGCCGAAACCCTAATGCTCATTCTCTCTGTTTTCTCTCAAAAACTCACTGTACGTGAAACAGAGTTCTACCACCCTCATACAGACTTATAATAGTATATATATAGGAAATACTAAAACCTAGGTCCAATTGTAATTAGAGACAGAAACCCTAATTAACCCCAGTCGGCAAAACCGTAATTCCTAAAAGAATATAACCCCAAGTTCACATTATAATTAATAACTTCTAATTTAATCCAATTAATTCATTTTAAAAAAACTAACAAATCAATAAACAATTTAAAACAATTAAAACAAGTAATTCAATTAAAAGAAATAAAAATACTCTTAAATAACATCATTAAACAAACCACACAATTTAAATACAATAATTAAAACAAAAATTTAATTTAAACAAATTAGTTAAACACACCTTTAATCCAATTATATCATTTTGAAACTAGGGGTATTACAAAAACCCTTATTCAATCCTATCATATCGACAACTCTCAGAAGGGGGTAAAGCGCTTTAATATTTTACAGAAACTCAGAGGATTATATGGATATTCTAAAGGCATATGTGCGTTAATCATCAATCAGGTACGAGTCTAAATTACTTTTTAATTAAGTATTCTTGTTTCTACATGGATTAATTTGATTAAAACCCAACATTGTTCTCCAATGCTAAAAGTTATTTTCACATGCCAAATCTATATTTTGATAAGTGCTACAGTGTCAAAATGCTACATTTTACCAATTATGCTCCAATAGTGCATTTCATGCAAAATGCTATATTTTATCAAAACACTTATCACTGATTATTATTATTATTATTATTTTTTCTGGTGGGAAGAGATTGAGAAAGAGTCTATCACTCTGCGAAGAAGTTAAAATTAGTAACATGGAAACCATAGATTTATTATGCAAAGATTCTTCCAGCTCTATACTTTAATAGTGGTGTCTCATTGTAAACTAAACCAAAATTTTCTATGTTTCATCGGCAAACACGATTCATGTTTATCCTTTTTAGTGAATTAATAAGACATTAGTCACAACGTGATTAGTAATTTACCTTTTAGTGATGCAAAAGTAAGGGAACAGAATATTTTAAATCAATTTATTGATTATGTATTCCCAATTTGTTTCCTAGATCTTAAGAGCCAAATATCAATTAAAATTAAAATCTGCACCAATAATTCCGGGAATGAATTTTCCATTCACATGAGAAAATGAATTTCCAAATAGATGAATATCAGAACTAACAATTGAGTGAAATAATTGGGGAATATGTAAACAAGTGAATATGTAAAAAAAAGATGAGAAAAATGAATATCCAAATAGTTCCATTTATTTGATGGGAAAAAAAGATGCATGAAGTTTCAGAAATTGTCAACAGGTAGCAGAACTTCATATTAATACACATAATGGAAATTAATCCAAAATTAACTTCATATTAGGAGGCTGGAGCTTAAATTACCAATTACCTAATAAACATACTTGTAAAACAGATCATTAAGAATCAAGACCCAATTGGGAAATCGCAGAAAGAATAACTAAAGGAAGCCAATCAACAAATCAATACTAAAATTGAATTGAAGACTGCAAAAATACATATACACACATATGGAAATCAAATCAACACAAAACATATGCACAAAGAGAGAAATTTGGATCCCAAATACAAAGCCCATGCCGGATTTTAGAATGAAATTGAAATTTTTAAATCAAAAAGCATACCTGTTGCTTCCTTCTAGAGTTTTAAAATGACGGAGAAATGGCTATGGTGTAGGCGAGTTGTCTATGGTTTGAGGAGAGAGTGTGTGGTGTAGGAGAAAGAGAGAGGGAGAAAGGAGGGCAAGGTTGAGGTCGAGATTTCATATCTGTTGTCTCCGTTCTCTTCTTTCTCTCTGTTATCCTAGAGACATAGGAGGAACGAAATAGAAGTAGATCAGAAATAGCAATTGTCATTTCTTGTGCTACAATTGGCACTAAAATTGGTAAAGTTAAAATTTGGCAGGTGAAATGGCTGCCCATTGGAGAGCCCATTTGAAGCCCATCTGCTATATTTTAAAAATAACAGCCCAAATAGCATTGGGTTGAAGATGTACTTATTTCCTTTTTTTTCATAATAATATAAAACAAAACACCATAGGCCTATATATATATATATCTTATATATGCTAATTAACTTGATTTTAGCGAGAAATTATTGTATGAACCAAGTCCACCATCTCATTTGGCTGAGTTGGTGGACTATAACAATTAATTTTAGACATATGGAATAAAAAATTATTTTTATATTCAATTTGCCACATCATCGCAACTAGGTGAAGAAATTGACGGAGAGAAACAAACAGACGTTTTCTCTCTCTTATTTGGGAATTCGATTCCCAAACCCTCATCTCCGTTTATTTGATCGATGAATTAGGACTGCGACAAAGACGACGATGAGGATCTTATTATGCATGTGTGTATGTTTGATGAAACCCTAGAAATTAGGATTCATTACCCTCTAAAGAAAAGCCTAAATCATCATAGGAGAGGCATTTTGAGAGAAACATCGGTAGCCGGCGAGCAAGAGGGAAGGTCGGCGGTGAGAGGAACCGTGGATGACTTGCGATGGAGAGCGTGAAACAGTTAGGACGGCGACGAAGACAATAATGAAGATCTTATTATGTATGTGTGTATGTATGATGAAACCCTAGAAATTAGGATTCATGACCCTCCAAAGAAAAGCCTAAATCATCAAAGGAGAGGCATTTTGAGAGAAACAACCGGCAGTCGGCAAGCAAGAGGGAAGGTCGGCAGTGAAAGGAACTGTGGATGACTCACGGTGGAGAGTGCGGAACAGCCGACATCATTGTTCCGACTTCTTTACAGCCGACATCACGGCCAAGTCAGCCGACTTCTCTACAGCCGTACCGAGCCCATTACCGTCCCGTCGGCCGCCATCAATCCTAAGCCGCAAGCTCACGGCCGAACCTATCCATCGCGCAGCTCATTGCCGCTGCCGCCACTTCACCGTCGGGCATCATAAGCACTATTAAACACCGGTTTTGGGCAAAGAAGAGAGAGAAAACGTCTCTTTGTTTCTCTTCGTCAATTTCTTCACCCAGTTGCGCTGACGTGGCAAATTGAATATAAAAATAATTTTTTATCCCATCCGTCTAAAATTAATTGGTGTACTCCACCAACTTAGGAAAATTTGATGGTGGACTTGGTTCATACAATAATTTCTCGGTTTTAGCATGTACTCAAGAAGAGTACAAGACGCGTATCCCTTCTATATCATTAGCACTCAGATCCCTCTTGATAGTTTCATAAGACAAATATGCATACATAATGGCATTCAGATCTTCATTGTGTCCAAGCCCAAGAACATGCCCTATCTCATGAACTGCAATTGATTCCAAGTCTATTTGGTCCGTGTTCGGATTACTACTCCAATCCTCATCAGCATCATAGTGGAACCATCCTCTTGTTGGTGGAAACGCATGAGCAGATGTCTGACCCCGACCATCAAATGCATTCTGATCACCATCGCCATGATTACCGCGATCGAAGCCGATAACAATGTCCCTGTCTGCGCCCTGCGGAGCTTCCGCAAACGTGAATCGGCTCACATCTTGCCATTTTTGAAAAGCCCGCGAGCATACCGACCTCAGTTCTTGCAATCCCACAACCTGTGCACTGGATTGGAAGCTATAAATGAGACAGGTTTTTGTTGCAGGCTACCTCGGCTTTCCCGGGAAAAATGAGTACTGAGCAACCATGTTGAAAAGTCAGGGGTGTTTCATATTTGTTGCATTGTTGACAACATCAGCCACGCCACATCTAGGGAGAATCATTTGCTGGACGGTTTCGGAGTCTAGGCTCCCGGTGACCTTCAAGCAAGGTTGTTAAAATCGGGATTCTACGCAGAATCGTTTTGGTCTCCGTAGAATCGAAATCGTAGAATCGGATAGTGAATCGTAAGATTCTACCAAATTGTGAAAAAACAATTGAAACTAACTTTTTAAACAACAAGATCTATAAAATATAACAAAAATAAGTCCAAAACAGATCATCAAATATATTTAACCTCAACATAGCGTATCAAGAATAAAATTTGACATTTAAGAGATATTTTTTACATTAAATTAACTCCTATATTATATTAGTAATTATATTTAGATTTATAATATTTTGAAAAATAAATTAATTATATATATATAATTTTTTATTTATTTTTTATTGTATCTTATATATACTTGTTACGGAATATCTATTTAATATTACCATCCAAAAAAAAATATTTATTTAATATTTAATACTTTCTAGACGTTTCTGGGTCAAAGTCTGTGAAGGAAGGGCAGATCACGGTGGTCTCTTTCGCACGTGACATTTGAATAATCCTCCGTCAGTATCTATCTTTGCTTTTAAAGTCTTTGAAGGAAGAGGAACAATAAAGAAGAGGGGAGCAGCGACGAAGAAGATAAGATCAGCGACACGAGCGGCGACCAGAGGGGAGCGATCAACGACCAGCGAGCAACGACCGATGAAGCAACGACCGACGAGCAGCGACTGACGAAGACCAGCGACTGACGATCAGCGATGAAGGTACCATGTTTTGCCTATTTATGTGATTTTAATCTGATTTCTGGGAATATCCAGTGAATTCCCCTATTTTCTTCACCTGTAGTACAGTCAGAGTGATGAAACCTTTAGGATTCATGATTGAATAACAATCTTTGCTGGTGTGTATTATGAAATTGGGGTTAGTCTTTGACAAATTGGGGTTACTCTTTGACGGTGTATTATGAAATTTGTAGAATCGATAGAATCCTGTATAATCGTACGATTCTACGATTATATCCCCGATTATACTGATTCTACACCCAATTCTACCCATTGAATGATTTTATTATGATTTGAATCGATTTTGGATTTTGAATCGTAGAATCGTGCAATTTTACGACTCAGAATCGCGATTTTGATAACCATGCCTTCAAGTGATAATATGATTGGTATGATCTCACTGCATACTCTAGAATGTCGTCGAACACGTCGTCGTTTGCATGGTTGAGATTGCTAATTGTAGCAGTACTCTTTGAATGATGATGGTTATTAGTAGTGCCATAATTCAAGTAGCCGAATTTCTCGAGATAGCGTTTGAGCTCATGAAGGCCTTTCACTGTCTGCCCCTTGTGGCATCCCTCCAAGTGCTGGAGGAACTTGAAGCCTTTTTCGGGTGGTTTCGGGTGGTTTTTAGACTGAACGGCGACGAAGAGGAGAAGGAAAGCTCCTAATAGAAGAGAGAGATTAGGGGCCATTGTAAGTGTGTTGCAAGAACAGAAGAAGGCTTTGTTTTTGTTTTGAGTATGTAATGGAGTCCCCAAGAGTAATAATTTATAGAGGGTGAGTAAGTGCGTGTTCCAATTTAATTTTGAATAAAAATTGGGTCTCAATAAATTTAAAGTCCTTAAGACGGGTCATTTGGGTGTAGACTTTGGGTGTCTTAAATATTGCAAAGAAATTGAAGCTAGGGAACTAGAGTTCACATTTAGTCTCATGCAAACAAAGCACGATTTTATTAAAATTCAACAAATTAAAAGAAGGAAGACTGGGGTCAATTTGTATTATTGTGAAAGAAACGTGTGCAATACTTTCACCAAAATAAATAAATAAATAAATAAAAATGAAAGGACAAGTACCCAAGCTAACAATGAGGACCGCCAAATTTGAAATTAATGATAGAAGGAAAAAATTGTATTTGTGTGTGTGTGTGTGTGTATATATATATATATATATTTGAAATTGAAAGGAAGATACTAAGGTCAGCTTGATGCTCAGAACTCCCAGTTGGTTTCATAACTTTTTGAATGGAATGCCGAACCATACTAGGCGTGGGTCATTGGCGTGTTTTGCATTAGAGAAGTTTTTGATTGTGTTGAGAGGAAGACCAAGTTGATATCATTAGTATTATTATTACATACCTGACCAAACTCGCTAGGGTCATTGGCGTGTCCCACGGAGGGACAAGATAAACCAAAGTCCAATCGGTACAATGTAACTCCTACTCCTAGTTTGCCTAAGAAGACTACCAACAGTTTGTGGCCAATTATAGAAATTCAATTTTGCAAAAAAAAATAAAAAATGTGTAATTTGATTCCACTTTGAGAAAGATATGTATAAATATTACCTGATGAAAGATAAATAATATTACTTCTGTCTCAATTTAAGTTTTAAGAGGACATGTGGAACATGCCTTGTCTCCATGGAAAATTACTAATTTGTCTTTATAAGTTTTGAATATTTAAGTTTGAAATTTTAAATTGTAAGAACATATATAAAAAGATGTAAAATATATTGGTTGAAAAAGGAAAGTGATAATTATTTTGAAACGGACCAAAAAAGAAAGCATGACATTTTTTTGGGATAGAGAGAGTACAATAAATTAAAGTACCATTTTAACTATACAAAATCCTGTAAACTTTAGTAAAACATGATTATTAAGAACAAAATAAAGAGGTATAAAGCCTTTCAAAAAAAAATAAAAAAATAAAAAGTTATAATAGAAACGTATACAATGAGTAGCTATAGAAATTTTCATTTAAAAAGTGACAACTAAAAATATTAGGATATATGATATCATTGTTGCTATTTGTATTTTTGTCATCTTGGTATCATAACACTTTAGGGCCCATTTGGCATGTGATATGTTTTAGACGTTATATTTTTTTGTCAATACCAAAACAACCATTTTTTTGTTATATTAGTGTTTTGGATAAAAATCGGAATCGTGTTTGGTAACGAAAATTTGTTTTAGAAAATTCAGAAATTTGCTTTAGTTCCTCTGCTATAGTACCAAAACACACAATATCACCAATTTGATGATATAGGTTTGAACCAAAATATATGATATGTTATGAACTATTCCAAACTAATATCAGCCGTCTCAAACATGATATGACCCCAAATTTAAAAACCAAGATCGGAAAAATAATATCATAAAACATTACAAACATGTCCTAGTTTTTGCCACTTTTCGATACTGCAAAGACATGCTAATTGAGATTAATATATGATTTAAAATATTTTTTCATATAAGCACCATCTACCAAAAATTTCTAAGTACGAATATTCATAAATCTTTATTAAATGAGGGGACGTTAGTTTAATTTTTCTTTTTGCTCTAGTCGATCATATATTTATGTGATTGGCAATATATATATATATATATATGTATGTAGATTATTATAAATGTAAACGCAGTAATAATATGTTGTAGTGATTTACCATAATAATGTAGGCTTCAAAAGCAAGACAAAAGAGTTTAAGTTTAAATTTATATGAATTTTAAAAAAATATAAGTTATATTTATTTTATTTTATTTTCTCAAAAAGTCAAGCAATTATACAGATGCGAATAATGTACAAAGGCAAGGCCCAAGAGAAGAAGAAAAGTAAAACAATACAAGACCTCATAAGAGGCCCAACCCCCAACAATCCAATCTGACCAACCCCATCAAGCCCAAGAAGCCCAATAACTTTGAAATCAAACAACTGAAAGTTGTTTATCAGGCGAAGCAAGCCATAGCAGGCAACAAGCAGCTTCAAAGTTATATTTATTTTCAAGCTCACTAAGTGCTAGGGTAATAAATGAGTTTTTAGAAAAAGATGTGGGATTTGTTTTTTTGAATAAATAAGTTTTTAGAAAAAGATGTGGGATTTGTTTTTTTGAAAGAGTTGGACATATTTGTAAAACAACTATATATATATATATATATATATATTTGGTAAAGTGCAAAAAACCCTTAACGAAGAGTACTTGTGCACCAAAGTATTTTTGTGTGCATATCATTTTGATGACATATACAAAAAATGATACGTGCGTGCATAAGAGTAATACATTTGTGCACAAAAATAGTATTTACATACCTAAAATAGTAAGGTACTTTGTGCACAAATGAATAATATTTTTTCCTTATCCACATCAGCATTTGGTAAAATTCATTTTTTCAAAACATCAATATGTGTCATTCTATTATTGTGCCATATCCAATGTGAAAAAGAGATTTTTTCTCGTGGGTGAGAAGGGTAATATTATTATTTTTTTCATAATTTGTACTCACACACACGACTCCACTAACTATTGAACCCTTAACCTCCTTTTTGGAGGGAAGGGGCTGATACTGTTAGGCCACTAATCCATTGATAGGAGGATAATATTGTTTAAAAAAAAAAAAATTACACGTTCATTGAAAAGATGGCGAATCACACAACTAAAAAAATACAACTGCATGTATCAAGAATGTATGCTTAGCATGAATCCCGTGTATTAGTCGAGGCAAAGCCTGAACACCCGACTATCAAAAAAAGAAAAGATAAAAAAACCCCATATGAAAGGCCAATTTCTGTAATACATTATTAGTTTTCTCAAACTGTTTTTTATTCAAGTAGTTTTCAAGCCTCCTGAAAAGGCTAGGATATCTAACTAAAGCCAGCCTACATATATTCTAAAATAAAACATTTCATCACAACAAATTGCAACATTAGTGCACTTGTTCAAAAGTTAGAACTGTGAGAATGCCAAGTGTGACTGAAAGAGCAGTTGGTAATTTTGAATAAAAACCTTCTTTCAAAGAGAAAAATAATATATATAGGCTTATATATGGTGTTTTCTTTTATGTTATTGTCATAATGTTGCTACTATGAGAGAAAGAAAATAAGTGAATACTGATGTTGAACCTGTATTCAACAAGAGTTGTACTCGCGGCTTGTTAACTTATGTAATAAAAAATTTCAATTTTAGTTATTCAACAAGAGTTGTACTCGCGACTTGTTAACTTATGTAATAAAAAATTTCAATTTCAGTGCTGAAATTGAAATTTTTTACACATTGAAATTGAAATTTTTTACACTGAAATTGAAATTTTTTATTACATAAGTTAACAATAACTTCCACTGAAATTCTTTAACTAAAAAAAAACTTCCACTGAAATTGAAATTTTTTATTACATAAGTTAACAATATATATATATATATATATATATATATATATATATATATCTCATGCATGCAGATAACTTCCACTGAAATTGAAATTTTTTTTTACAAAAGTTAACAAGCCGCAAGTACAACTCTTGTTGAGTACAGGTTCAACATCAGTATTCACTTATTTTCTTTTTCTCATAGTAGCAACATTATGACAATAACATAAAAGAAAACACCATATATAGGCTTATTTTATATATATATATAGTAGTACTAATTAACGCAAGGTTCTACCATGTACTTAAGAAGAGTACAAGGCGCGTATTCCTTGGATGTCATCAGTATTTAGATCTCTCCTGATAGGGTTATGAGAATACGAGGCGAACATAATGGCATTCCTATCTCTACTGTGTCCAAGCCCGAGAACATGCCCTATCTCATGAACTGCAACCGATTCCAAGTCTATTTGGTTCATGCTCGTCGGATTAGTACTCCAATTCTCATCAGCATCGTAGTGGAACCATCCTTTTGTTGGTGCAAAAGCATGAGCCAATGTACCACCTGAACCATCAAATGGAGCCCCGTCGTTATGATTACCACGATGGAAACCAATAACAATGTCTCCGGTTGCACCCTGGGGAGCTTCCACAAAAGTGAATGGGCTCACATTTTGCCATTTTTGGAAAGCTCGCGAGCACACAGACCTCAGTGTTTGCAATCCGACAACTTGTGCACTGGATTGGAAGCTATAAGTGAGACGGGTTTTTGATAGAGGCCACCTCGGCCTTCCTGGGAAGAATGTGTACTGAGCAACCATGTCGAAAACTTTGGGGTGTTTCATTTTTCTGCTTGGAAATGAGTTTGTGGCATTCACAATATTATCAGGAACACCACATCTTGGGAGCATCATTTCTTGAATGGTTTCGGAGTCTAAGCTTCCGGTGACCTTCAAGTGATAATTTGATTGGTATGCTCTCACTGCAGCCTCTAAGAGGTTGTCGAACTCGTCATCATTTGCATGGTTGAGATTGCTCATTGTAGTAGTAGTCTTTGAATGATGATGAGTACTAGTAGTACCATAGTTCAAGTAGCCGAATTTCTCGAGATAGCGTTTGAGCTCATGAAGGCCTTTCACTGTCTGCCCCTTGTGACATCCCTCCAAATGCTGGAGGAAGTTGAAGCCTTTTTCGGGTGGTTTCGTGTGGTTTTTAGACTGAACGGTGACAAGGAGAAGAAGGAAAGCTCCTAAAAGAAGAGAGAGATTAGGGGCCATTGTAAGTGTGTTGCAAGAACTGAAGAAGGCTTTGTTTTTGTTTTGAGTATGTAATGGAGTCCCCAAGAGTACTAATTTATAGAGGGTAAGTGCGTATTCCAATTTAATTTTGAATAAAAATTGGGTCTCAAAAAATTTGAAGTCCTTAAGACGGGTCATTTGGGTGTAGACTTTGGGTGTCTTAAATATTGCATACAATTTGAAGGGAACTAGAGTTCACATGTAGTCTCATGCAAACAAAGCACTATTTTATTAAAATTCAACAAATTAAAAGAAGGAAGACTGGGGGTCAATTTGTATTATTGTGAAAGAAACGTGTGGAAAACTTTCACCGGCAAAAATAAAATAAAAATAATGTAAGGACAATGAGGACCGCCAAACTAGAAATTAATGATCGAAGGAAAAAATTGTAGGACAACCCAAGTTAGCAACGAGGATTGAGGACTGGCAAACTAAAATATGAGTGTTTGTTTGTTTAGATTATTATTATTATTATTATTATTTCAGAAGGTCAAGTATGATAAAATGGTGTGCTTGTTTGTATAATTTTATCTGTATAGTTTTTCATATTTAAAAAGAAAAAAAAAAAATCCTCATGAAATTTGTTGTTATCATAAAATGGTATGGTGTAAATGGTTTGATAGAGTGAACACTAATGACGAAAGGAAGTCGTGGGGTACATCGAGAACTAAAAAATAAAAGTTTATGCGCATGGTGCGGTATTAAAAATTTTCTTCTTACTCTTGGACATAACCCAGATATTGGGTGAAACACATAAATCCTGAGTTTTGTTTTATCAGTGGCTGTGTTCCCAACTCCAACGTAACAAATTTAGTAAATTTTGATGGCCATCACCAGTGTGGTTAGATTTATATAGCGATGAAATGACAGAAAATTAAAAATTTCAAGATTAATTATTTTTTGGTGGTAGTCTGTTAGAGTAGGATAATCCCCATCTCAATTATATGGAAGTATAATAGAGTAATGCAAATGAGCAATTGATAAAAGAGTGAATGTCACTTAATTTTATTCAGATATTTAATTATATAGTAGTTTCAAATTTGTGATTGGCCGAGACCATCACATAGTTCCGAATTATTTAATAATTTATCTCACTTGGTGTTGAAAAGACACTGTAATTACTTATCATTGTATTTTTTGTGCAAGGTTCTTAAAAAAATTATTTTGTGTAAAACAATGTGAAAATTTCGATAATCTCATCCTCGGAACATATAGTATCTCCACCCAGATATTCTCAACATTTTCCATAAAAATAATATATAGAAGCTAATAGTGTGTGTGTGTATATATATATATATATATATATATATATATTTATGTATGTATATTTGAAAATTGAACGGAATATACTAAGGTCAGCTTGATGATCAGAAGTCCTAGGTGGTTTCATATTATTTTGAATGGAATGCCGAACCATTCAAGGCGGGGGTCATTGGCGTGTTTTGCATTATAGAAATTTCTGATTGTGTTGAGAGGGAGACCAAGTTGATATTATTAGTATTACACACCTGACCAAACACGCTAGGGTCATTGGCTTGTCCCACGGTAGGACAAGATAAACCAAAGTCCAAACGGTACAATGTAACTCCTACTCTAAGTTTGCCTAAGAAGACGACCAACAGTCAGTGGCCAACTATAGAAATTCAATTTTGAAAAAAAAAAAAAAAAAAAATTGTGTAATTTGATTCTATTTTGAGAAAGATATATATAAGTATTACCTTGATAAAAGATAAATAACAAAAGTACTATTTTAACTAAACAAAATTTTGTAAACTTTAGTAAAACATGATTATTAAGAACAAAATAAAGTGGTATAATAGTAACTTATACAATGAGTAGCTATAGAATTTTTTATTTAATAAGTGACAATTAAAAACTATTAGGATAGATGATATCATTGTTTCTATTGGTATTTTTGTCATCTTGGTATCAAAACACTTTAGGGCCCTTTTGGCATGTATATGTTTTAGGCGTTATATTTTTGGTCAATACCAAAACAATCAATTTGTTATATATAGAAGCATTTTGGGTAGAAATTGGAACCATATTTGATACCGAAAATTTGTTTTGGAAAATTCAGAATTTGCTTTCGTTCCTCTGTTATAGTACCAAAATACACAATATCACCAATTTGGAGATATGGGTTTGGGCAAAAAAATCTGATATGTTTTGAACTATTCCAAACCAATATTAGCTGTCCCAAACATGATATGAGCCCAAAATTAAAGAACAATATCAGAAATATGATATCAAAACATATTTCAAACAGGCCCTAATTTTTCATGCTTTTCGATACTGCAAAGACATCGATGCGCAGGTGAAGATTAGTGTATGATTTAAAATATTTTTTCATATAAACACCATCTACCAAAAATTTCTAAGTAAGAATATTCATGTATCTTTATTAAATGAGGGGACATTGGTTTAATTTTTCTTTTTTCTCTAGTCGATAATATATGTATGTGATTGGCAATATATATACCCACCTACTCCTTAACAATTGCATGTGAATGAGCCCTCTTGCATTAACCATTATTGTAAATGGGTTTCAAATCTCAATCAAATGATCCCTAATTAATATGTGATAAACAACATAGCATGGCCATAACATATATTTATTCAAAAACTTAATTAAGCCAATGGAGCCATTAAATAGATTTTAATTAAAATCTCTAGGTTTTTAAACTCATCCAAATGCTCTCAAATTAACATAGGTTAAAGAACATACCAAGGCCTATTCTAATATCACATTACAAGTTAATTTCATGCTCAAACTGAATAGAGACATGACAACAATCAACAAACTTAAAATCATGCTTAAATAATCAAACTGCATCCTCTATGAATCTCCAAGAAGCCCCATGAAAATATAAACTTGGCCTAAATCCCAAACTCAAAATTTGGCCAGAAATGGTTTCTAATAAGGGGTAATCGTAGATCACGACGAGGCGAGCAACAAATGCAAAGGCCGAAGGATTTTCACTTAGGAAAAATAGGTTAAAGGTGGAAAGAGAAGATGGCAGCTCCATGGGCATCCATTGCTGCCTTTGGTCGTGCAGAATAAAGACAACAGAGAAGAAAAATAAGTCAATTCAGCTGAATTAGAGCATAAAAGATGCAATCTCAAGCTTAGTGGAAGAAATGAGCAAAGTGGAAGCAAAGTGGTGGAAAACAGCATTCTTCATCGATCGATTCTGATTTTTAACGATTTCATAAGTTGTTTGTGCACATGGCCTTCTCATCCGTGATTGTGTCATGGCGTTGTCCCCGACAAAACCTAGGAGTATCGTCGGATTTGGAGTGTTTTCGTTTCGGTGGGGATTTATGAGAGAGAGATAGAGAGAGAGAGATTATAAATGGAAACGCAGTAATGATATGGTGTAGTGAGATTTACTATAATAATGTACGTAGACTTCAAAAGCAAGACAAAAGAGTTTAAGTTTAAATTTAGGGATTTTTACTAATACATGGGCTTTAGGCCCAAATACTACAATAAGATGAGGTTAACTTCTTAATTTATCAAGAAAATGGGGGGACCACATCACTTTTTTCTTACAAATGAAAAGGCTACACAATTATTTCTCTAAAATGGACTGTTTTCTACTTTAGACCACAAAACAATTTATATTGTTACTTTGACCTAACAAAATATGTTATTATATCATAAAAGCTTTAAAACATAAAATAAGCTTACCAAAAGATCCATAAACAAACTTTTAATAACATAGAATAAATTTAACAATTAAATCATAGAAATGACTGCCGAGCCTGATAACGCAAAATAACAATTATCGAGTTTTAGAGTAATCAAGTCTAGAACCTTCAAGTATTTCCAGTGTGTTTTCTTCTTTCAGTTTCCATTGTACAATAGTCTATGAGAGTGTATGTGATGTTTCCAATTTTCTGCATTTTTCATTTTTTCGGAAATTCGTTGGTGCAATGGTATTTTTGTCTTTTCGCGTTTTATGGTTGGGTCTATTTGCATTTGTGCATTCTAATTTATATGATTCATATAGTACTTGTGTGGTGGTGCATTATATGTAAAAGTTGTGTAAAATTAAAAGAAAAAGAAAAAAGGAAAAGTCAAAAAAAATGGTGGCGGGACCCACCACTATCATTTTGTGGTCTAGAGACCACTTGGTTTCTCATCACTCTCTCAATCTCCTGTAACTCTCTCTTCTCCCCTTCTCTTCTTCATTTTTCTTTTCCTTTTAAGTTCCAAATTTCAAATCAAGATTGCTCTCTCAATATTTGGAGTTTTTTGAAGCCGTTTGCGGCAAAACGAAGCCTTCGACAAGACCTTCGTATCCATACCAACAATTTCAATTTTGGCACTCCCTTGTGCATTCGAATTTGGAGACCCATTTTAAGGATTTTGCTCAATTTTAAGGTAGGGGCCCTTAATCCATGCAATCTTGTACTTTTGTGAGTTATCTTCTCATAAATGGTTGTTTAGCATGCTTAATTTGTATAGTATCTAGTCAATTGCTTAGTTGTTGTGTATATTGGTCAATTGTGTAATTATGTGTGTTGAATGATCTATGTGAAGAGTATGCTTAAGTGTTGATTTTCAAATGCCTATCATGCTAGATTTTTATTGTATGACCACATGTTGTAAATTCTTTGGAAATTCTTATGAACCATGCTTTGTTAATTAAATTTGAGTCGGTTGTAGAATGATGGACATAGATATGGCATTGATGCATTCATGCATCAACATTGGGCACGAAAAAGGGAAACATTGTTTTGATATAAAAAAGGGGGATTTTGGGAAAGAAGTTTGATTAAAATGTTTTATGAAAATCTGATCACTGCGGGGGTACCAAAGGGCCGGAGGGTTAATATAGCCTAGAGGGAACTAGGGAGATTGCCCTAGCATGGTTGAGCTAGCTGGGCCCAAAATGACGTCGCGGGGGTACCAAGGGTCAGGGACACTAGCCAATCCTTCTCTTGTGTCGCTGCAGGGTCACCAAAGTGCGGGTTATATTAACTGTTTGAAAGTGATGGTTTTGAATGATTAAAATGGGGAGAGACATCGACATGCATTGCATTTCATGGCATCATTGTCTATGTTGAGATTGGTTGTTATATTGTATTACCCCGGCTTAGTTTGATCCCTATTCCTATTGCTCTATTCTTTGTATGGATTCACGGGGACACAAGAAGCGTGTCTTAAGTACTACCTACTGAGCAAATTGCTCACCCCATTTATTTAACATTTTCAGGTCATGGCAAAGAGTTGGCGGATGACAATCCACCACAAAACTGACGGAGTATTGGAAACCTTCATTTTGCTGTATTGCTTGGCTAGCAGTCATAGATAGGCTATTTACATTGGACTCCAAACCAATGCTTCACAAGCACTATGTCAATGGGTGCTACTTATGTCATGCTGAGAGTGAGTCTATGGACCACTTGTTCTTCAAATGTAGTTACAACTCACAGATTTGGAGGTTCATACAAGAGATATATTGCAGGTTTCCACATCTTACCTTGTGGTTGGAATGACTTGATCCAGTGGTGTTCAATTCATTGGACTGCACTAGAAAGCTTAACACATAAGCTTTTACTATCAGCAGCCATCTATTTCATATGGATAGAGAGAAATTGTAAAGCCTTCAGAAATGTTTCTACTCCACCTCACCATATTATTTCTCAAATCAAGACTTGCATCAGATCAAGACTTGTAACAATCAAACTTAAGAAGAGTGCTGATTTGAAGCTAATCACAACTAAACATGACCTTCTTGCAATGTTCGTGCAAACCAGTTCCATTTCATGTATTCATTCTTGGTTAGTCTCATAGGATTTGATTTTATCAGTACAATATTGGGTTAGCATTGTTGCACCAGTGCTGGTTACTTTGGGATTTCCTTTTGTTGCATGTTATGTTTTTGGGCTACCTTTGAGTGTAGTTTGTCTGTTGTTTCCCCTATTTGGGGAGCCATGTACATTCTCCTTTCTTATATACAAGCTTACCATTAACTAAAAAATAAAATAAAAAAATATACAACTGCATGTATTAAGAATGGATGCTTACAATAACTATAAAAAGCACATATTAACACCATATGAAAGGCCAATTTCTGTAATACATCATTAGGTTCTCAAACTGCTTTTTATTCAAGTAGTTTTCAAGCCTCCTGAAAAGGCTAAGATATCTCACTAAATCCAGCCTACATATATTCTAAAATAAAACATTTCATCACAACAAATTGCAATATTAGTGCACTTGTTCAAAAGTTAGAACTGTGAGAATGCCAAGTGTGACTGAAAGAGCAGTTGGTAATTTTGAATAAGAACCTTCTTTCAAAGAGAAAAATAATATATATAGGCTTATATATGGTGTTTTCTTTTATGTTATTGTCATAATGTTGCTACTATGAGAAAAAGAAAATAAGTGAATACTGATGTTGAACCTGTATTCAACAGGAGTTGTACTCGCCGCTTGTTAACTTACATATATATATATATATATATCATGCATGCAGATAACTTCCACTGAAATTGAAATTTTTTATTACATAAGTTAACAAGCCGTGAGTACAACTCTTGTGAATAAGCGAATAAATTTTTTATTCACTTATTCACAGTAGCAACATTATAACAATGACATAAAAGAAAGGGTAAAGTGCACTAAACCCCTCTAAACTTTCTTATCTTTCTTAATAAACCCCCCTAAACTATTCGAAAGACATTTAACTCCCCAAACTATCTTATTTGTTGCAAATGTTAAGTGTGCCGTTAGAAATTTGACAGAAATGAAGGCATGCATGTCATGTGAGGGGTCCAAAATTTTAAGAAGACAAAATTGACCTTACAACAGTGAAGGAATAAAATAGGATATATTGTATATATATATATATATAGAGAAAAAATATATATATATTTTCTGATGTGGCGTGTAATCCCTCCATCTCTTCCTCTTCATTCCCTCTCAACTTTCTTTCTCATCCATCTTTAGCAGCGGTGTGGAGGAGCTATTGTAGTTATGCCGGTCTTCAAGAAACTTCGATGGCGAAGGAGGAGTCGGTGGTGTCGGATCGAGTTGAAGGACAAGTTGCCAATGCTTCACTTCCAATGAAGAGGCTCGTATTTGTCTGCGGCTGTTGGATCCAAGAGGGGACCCCACCGTCCTTGCCACCACCTTCTCCGGCGGCACCATCCCTCACTCTGCAAAACCCATGACCTATTTTTGGCCTTTCTCTCTCCTTTCTCTATGAACAACCACCATCAGCCACCAACCACCACCATCATCCTAACCCCACCGCCACAATCCCCACCTCGCCAATCACCATAGGACCCATTACCCACAATCAAAACCCACAAAAAAAAAAAAAAAAAAAAAAAACTAGCGCCACAAATCCAACTGCACAATTGGCAATCTCTCCGCTTTCTTTTCTCTCGACCCCTGCAAATGCAAATACAAATTCAAACCGAAACCGAAACCCAACAGCAACATTTCACCCATTTTCCTATTTCCAGCCACCGTCAAATTCTTCTCTTTGGGCATTAAATTAACCGCCCAAAACCAATAATTGAAGAATTGAAAAACCTTTTTTTTTTTTTTTTTTTTTTTTCAATCAATTTAATTGGTGGATAGTTTGTCTTTAATTTTTTTACAATTAATTTTTTTTGGACCTATTGTTTTCTTCCCACTGGTGCGTTTTAGTTTGTCGCCGGTGTGTTTTAATTCTGTTGCATCAATGCACCGCTGAATAGTATGTGCTCGTCGCCGTTTAGAGCACACAAACATCATGTCGTCTTCATTTCCTGACTTTTTCGACCAAACTCCGGCGGCAACTCGATCTTTGCCATTCAAAGACTCACTGCCGCCGCGTTGCTCCATCTTTGTCTTCTTACTCAGTTTTAGCGTGAGATTCTCTCTTGGGCTTGGAAAAAGAAAAAGGGAAGCAACACTAAATAAAAAACGAACCAGAATGGATTAAAAAAAAGGTTGGAAAAGGTTGATGTGCTGTCATTTTTTTATTGGACGTAAGATTGTATTTGCCACGTCAGCAGTTGAAATTAGAATGACCTTAAAACGTTGTCGGTCAACTTAAGGACTAAAAGGTAATTTTCTTTTTCTGTTAACGACTGGTTAACAGTTGCAACAAATTGATACTTCTGGGGGTTTTACTTACTTTAGGGGGTTTTTTGCAATCGGGTCATAGTTTAGGAAGGTTTAATGCACTTTACCCTAAAAGAAAACACCATATATAAGCTTATTATATATATATAGTAATACTAATTAACGCAAAGTTCTGCCATGTACCTAAGAAGAGTACAAGGCGCGTATTCCTTCGATGTCATCAGTATTCAGATCTCTCCTGACAGGGTTATGAGAATACGTTGCGTACATAATGGCATTCCTATCTCTACTGTGTCCAAGCCCGAGAACATGCCCTATCTCATGAACTGCAACCGATTCCAAGTCTATTTGGTTCATGCTCGTGGGATTAGTACTCCAATTCTCATCAGCATCGTAGTGGAACCATCCTTTTGTTGGGGCAAAAGCATGAGCCAATGTGCCACCTGAACCATCAAATGGAGCCCCGTCATTATGATTACCACGATGGAAACCAATAACAATGTCTCTGGTTGCACCCTGGGGAGCTTCCACAAAAGTGAATGGGCTCACATTTTGCCATTTTTGGAAAGCTCGCGAGCACACAGACCTCAGTGTTTGCAATCCGACAACTTATACACTGGATTGGAAGCTATAAGTGAGATGGGTTTTTGATAGAGGCCACCTCGGCCTTCCTGGGAAGAATGTGTACTGAGCAACCATGTCTTAAACTTTGGGGTGTTTCATTTTCTGCTTGGGAATGAGTTTGTGGCATTCACAGTATTATCAGGAGCACCATATCTTGGGAGCATCATTTCTTGAATGGTTTCGGAGTCTAAGCTTCCGGTGACCTTCAAGTGATAATTTGATTGTTATGCTTTCACTGCAGCCTCTAAGAGGTCGTCGAACTCGTCATCATTTGCATGGTTGAGATTGCTCATTGTAGTAATAGTCTTTGAATGATGATGAGTACTAGTAGTACCATAGTTCAAGTAGCCAAATTTCTCGGGATAGCGTTTGAGCTCATGAAGGCCTTTCACTGTCTGCACCTTGTGGCATCCCTCCAAATGCTGGAGGAAGTTGAAGCCTTTTTCGGGTGGTTTCGTGTGGTTTTTAGACTGAACGGTGACAAGGAGAAGAAGGAAAGCTCCTAAAAGAAGAGAGAGATTAGGGGCCATTGTAAGTGTGTTGCAAGAACAGAAGAAGGCTACCTTCCTCAAAAAAAAAAAAAAGAACAGAAGAAGGCTTTGTTTTTGTTTTGAGTATGTAATGGAGTCCCCAAGAGTACTAATTTATAGAGGGTAAGTGCGTGTTCCAATTTAAATATTGCAAACAATTTGAAGGGAACTAGAGTTCACATTTAGTCTCATGCAAACAAAGCACTATTTTATTAAAATTCAACAAATTAAAAGAAGGAAGACTGGGGGGTCAATTATTATTATTGTGAAAGAAACGTGTGGAAAACTTTCACCGGCAAAAATAAAATAAAAATAATGTAAGGACAATGAGGACCGCCAAACTAGAAATTAAAGATAGAAGGAAAAAATTGTAGGACAACCCAAGTTAGCAACAAGGATTGAGGACTGGCAAACTAAAATATGAGTGTTTGTTTGTTTAGATTATTATTATTAGTATTATTATTATAATTTCAGAAGGTCAAGTATGATAAAATGGTGTGTTTGTTTGTATAATTTTATCTGTATAGTTTTTCATATTTAAAAAGAAAAAAAAATCCTCATGAAATTTGTTGTTATCATAAAATGGTGTAAAGGGTTTGGTAGAGTGAATACTAATGGCGAAAGAAAGTCTCGTGGGGTACATCGAGAACTAAAAAGTAAAAATTTATGTGCATGGTGCGGTGTTAAAAATTTTCTTCTTACTCTCGGACATAACTCAGGTTTTGGATGAAACACATAAATCTTGAGTTTTGCTTGTTGGAATTTATATATATATATATATATATATTTAAATAATAAAAATTATTTTTTGATTCTATGCACTATGTTATCTAAAATAGGATTGCAAGTAATTATTGATACTTGATGGATTGGGTTTGTACTTTCCAATTTGATGGTCTAATTGGGAGTATGGTTTTTATACCGTTGGATTGTGGTTTTCCAACTTATTTGGTATGATTTAATTCTAACCATTGATATCTAATTTTCATGATAGGAAGGGAGACTTATGTATACTTGTTTGTAGAGAAGCCGTTTCCCCCCTGTTGTTGTTATATATAAGGGTTTTAAAACCCTTATTCAACCCTATCGTATCAACAACTCTCAGAAGGGGGTAAAGCGCTCTAATGTTTTGCAGAAATTCAGAGGATTATATGGATATTCTAAAGGCATATGTGCGTTAATAATCAATCAGGTACGAGTCTAAATTACTCTTTAATTAATTAAAGTATTCTTGATTTCTATATGGATTAATTTGATTAAAATCCAACAATTAGTATTAGAGTAAGGTTAGAGTTATAATTTTCTATTATAGATATCACGAAAAATAATTAATTTATTTAACTTAATGAATGATCTATATATATGGTTTCGCCTCTATAAGTGTGAAATATTTGTTCTTCGTAATCGGCAAGGGATGTTTGCTGATTTGGAATTAGTATATATATTTGTTCGAACTTCTGTTGTGATGATTTACTACATAGCGCACTGTTTGTACCGGTTTTCTGTCAGTTTGCGCGAAGCTTTGTTATTGTGATTCGAGATATTCATTGTTCAGTCGATTTTTTGGTTTAAATATTGATCACGATATGCAATTGTACAAGTCTTCATTCAGTGTACATATATTACACTTCCAGATTCCAGACACCCAACTTGTCAAATATATATATTAATATATGAATAATATATAATTGATTTATATTTATACTTTTAAGTACATGACAATTGAATGACACAAATGGAAATTTTTATTATTTTATTATATTTAGGTCATTCATTGATAAAAAGGAATGAATTGTTTAATTAGAATATGAATTTATTCATTGATTTTTTTTTTTTTTTTGAATTGTTTATTGGGACAAGTATTGGATGATATTACCTTCTAAGATGAAAAAAAAAAAAAGGTTCACTAATTAATGAATCACTGTTGATTGCATGCAGTATTACTTTTTCAGTATATTTATATTGGACACATTATTTGGGTTTCAGTATCTTGATAACCATGCTTGACTAATTTAAAAGATTTTAATAACTTTTGTTATTGTTTTAAAGAAAGCACTGTGATACCTAATGTTGTATCAAATTTTTGTCCAATGATTTGTATTGATTATTGTTATTATAATGATCAATTAGTATTTTCTTTAAATCTAGTTAAAGAAATGAAAATTGTATGCATCAAGATAGTTTTTTATTTGAAGCAAGAATAAATAATGATTAGGAATTGTCCTTTTGGATTCCATTTGCATGCCAAAGGAACAAAGGTCTTTTCTTCATAAATATATATATGCATTATTTTGTATATATAACAGTACAGTTTTGTAGCAGTGTTTTACTAGTTATATTGCATAAATCATGTGGTAATTGATGAACATTAAAATATAAATGTTATAAATTCTTCTTGGAATTTATTTTTTGTACATGAATTAATATGACTATTTTGTGTACATGGAATTTGACCAACATGGATAAATTATTGCATGTAATATATACATGTATAAGTGATTTATTGGTTTAATGTGAAACTGCGTGTCGGTTTAGTCACGCACTATGTCCAATGCTTTTATTGAGCAATTTATGATATTTGTTCAATTTTAAATTGAAAACTTATGGGGGCAGCAAGGGCTTTTTTTTTTTTTTTTTTTTCCAATTGATTTAAAGATTTAATTACTTTAAATTTGTTCATCGGATATATAATATACATGCATCAAGTTTTTTTTTTAATTAAAGTATATAAAGAATTGAGATTTTAAATCTTGATTGATGTGCATGTTATTATTATATTGTTCACTATAATTTCTTAAGATGTATGATGAGGCTTTATTTTATTTGTATTAAAGCCATTTATATTACAATGAAATCAAGTATTCCATAATATTTGGGTTTAGTTTATAGTCATTATAAACAAATTGTTGAACTTAAATAAATAGAACTTATACAGTTTAGATTCTTCCTTGGGGTTTAGGAAGACCGGTAAAGTGACCGTTTCAAATGTGGTATCCAAAGTGGGTGATGCTTGCCAAAAGGTGACACGCTCATGGAGGTTATTATTATTATTTTTTTAATTTTTTTAAGACATTGGTCTTATTGAGGTCTCACAATGCACTTACCTACATAAGGGTATTAGTTCTGTCAAAAGGTGATCAATGTCTTAGTGTGGGATAAGTGAGTAGAATATTTGAGAGTGCTTGAATTATAACTAAATAACCTCTTGCCAAAAGGTAGTGGAAGTGTTTAGCAATAAATTTAAGTATAATCAAATAGGTCTATGTGTGATTTATCGCAAGTTTGGGGGTAAAGTAAAATCTAAAATTCTGCCAAAAGGTGATTTTTAGATGGCATTTTATCTGTTCCCGCAGGGTGGATAGTTTTGCACTTAGTAAAACACCCTGATAAATTCGGCTTAAAACCCCAAGCACGAATTAAAGTAATAATTCCTAAAACTGTGACATAATATTTTATATGTTGTTTATATGGTGTTATTCAATATAACATTTATTCAGGTTACAGACACTTCTGCAATTTAAAGATAGCTCATAGGGATTGAACCATTGAATGGTTAAAATTATATTGCCTAGAAGACAGATGTTGATATTATATTGGGTTTCTCAGACCACGAGTCTATGTTTTTTGAGGAAGAAACTCATATGCCCAGTTTAGAGTCTTCTTAGCTAGAAAATTATTGCATTTTTAAGTGGACTAAAGGTACTATGATGCCATTAGGTTCATTTATACTTCTATTGGTGATACTATTCAGGGTAGTATTCTAATTTTTTGATACTGCCAATGAGCTCCTTGATTTAATCAAGAAAGAGTTAAATGTGGTATTAATCAGCTATTAGCATTTTGTGTGATTGAAGGGGAGTGACTCATGGGCATTAAAAATGAGTCAGCTCATCTTATCGTGTCAGCAATAAAAGTTTCAAGAAGAAACTAGGCGGCAAGAAAATGAATAAGGCTAAACAGAATAAAGAAGGCAGAACAATACATGAAAAGACATTGATCATGGAATGATAAATGTTGATCCTATAGAAATAAAAGGATATAAAAAAGAAAAGGTTATTGTGGTGGAAAAGAAAGCCAAAGCAGGAAAGAAAATTGCCATGTTAATATTTGAGCCTAACTTGGTAAAAGTATAGGTATAGACATAGTGGATGGATTCGGGTGTAATCCTACTTGCTTCTTGTTTTTCAATAACTTAATGCCTTCCGAATAAAATCGTGTTTTGGTTAGAGAGGATTCATTTATGCTATGCATAGGATATTGGGGAATGTCTCTCAAAAGAGACTTGAACGCTCGGTCAATGATGAGATTATTCGGTCATAAATTTTATGCATTGGTTGTGTCAAAGGATAGATGCTAAGAAACGCAATTTTGAGGCTGATCGGTCATTTGGTCGTTTGGACTATATTTATAACGATATTTGTGGTTAATTTCTTATTGTAACTCATTTGCAGCAAAAATATTTCATTGTCTTCATTGACGAATTCTTAAGGTATGATTGTGTACTTAATCCACCAGAAGTCCGAAGCACTTGATGTGTGTAAAATCTTCTAGACTAAAGTTGAAAGTAGTTGGTATAAAGATTATGGTATAAAGATCAAACTAAGGTGGTGAGTTTTATGGGGAGAATGGATAAGGACAGTGTAAATTGTAGTATTTTCAGTACATACTTAAAGAGCAGTGCATTGTGCCACAATACATCACTCCTAGTTTTCCTATACATAATAAAGTTACAGAAAATAGAAAGTGTAGGGATGTCTTATAGAGACAGAATTATATAATGCAGATATTAAGGAGTTTAATACTCACATTACCAATGATTATTTTATTGGGCATCTTGAAAGATTAAAGGATTCGAGATTTTACTATCCTATAGACGTATGGAGATTATTGGAATATGTCATACAAATTTGATGAAAGTTGCGAATCTAGTAGGAGTTTAGAATACTGTAGTTTCTTTTTGCAGATGAGCAATTTTCAGTATTTATTCCATTTATTTCAGGCTTCATTCCACTTTCTTCAGTGGTTTCAGTTAAAGCTTATATTCCCATTCTTTCAGTTATTTCCACTCATTTAGTTATTTTTTCCTTTGCAAACCTTTCTTTTAGTCTCTAATCTAGTTCCTAAGCCTGTTAGGAGATCTTCTAGAGCTTGGAAGTATGCTATAGTTGGTGATTTTGAGGTGTCTGATGGATATAAAGACAAAATTGATGGCCAAGTGCTTAAGCAAAAGTTAAGTGTTGATTTCTTTGAGATTTTTCTCCAATTTCATTAAAAGACTCTTTAAGAGTCATTCTTTCATTATCGCTTATTTATGGCTTAAGCAAGTTTTATAGCAGTGGTATTTAAACTTTGATACAGTGATGTTCAAAAAGAATGTTATGGATAAATGCATATACCTCAAGTTCAGTGGGAGTCATTTTGTTTTCCTTGTCCTATAAGTTGATGATATTTTGCAAGGTAGCAATGATATTCATGTGATACATGATATTAAGATTTTTATGTAAAGTTTTGACGTGAAGGACATAGGTATGTAAAGTATGTCCTTGGCATTAGGATCCATAGAGATCATGTTACTGGAATACTTGGACTATCTCTAAAGGCTTATATTAATTAAGTATATGGAAACAATTTAAAGGTGACTAAACGTAGTAAGCCCATTGACATAAAGTACATTTTCAAGCGTGAGAAAGTTAAGATTTAAGTGCCATTAAGATTTCCCCATATGGTTACAGAAAGATTATTGCAAATCCTCTTACTAAAGTCTTCAGCTGAAGATAATAAAGTATTTAAAGAGCACGTGATTCGGATAGGTGTTCGAGAGTCATTATGTTATGATGTCTGGTATTTCTTTTGTATATGCTACATTACAGTTAGTTTCTTTACGCCTTGTGGTGGCAGTTATTTTTCCTCCAGCTTACGCCTTATGGTGACAGTTATTTGCATCCAAAATAAAGTTATGATGCATCATTATTATTATCTTGATATATACGGTTTATGCATGTGCTATTATGTTTGTTTGGGAGTGGTATTTCACTTATTAGGTGTTTGGGTTAGATGTATGTGAGATTGACACCACATCGGTAAATCCAAAATAATTATTAAAGGTTGTTTGAGAGTGATATTTCACTCATACGGTTATTTGGGTTAGATATGAAATTGACGCCATATCAGTAAATCCAAATATAAGATTTGTTTGGGAGTGGTATTTCACTAATTAGGTTGTTTGGATTAGATGTGAGATTAACACCACATTGGTAAATCCAAATATAAATATTAAAGTTTGCCTGTAGGAGTATTTCACACTCCATGAGGATAGCTTGGGCTAGATGTGGGATTGGCTCTATAACGGTAAACCCTCACACTGAACAGAAGGTTGGTGGTTTGCTGTAATATGTTCAGGTGACATACCGCGATGGTATAAAGCAGGACGGATAGTGAGGTGTGCGTTTAAACCACATGCAGTTTGCGCATCTCATGAATACAGTAAAAATCACTATATTTGCTTGAATCTTAGATGGAATCGGTTTTGAGACCATAGAATTGTTTAGACTAATATATTACTTGTCTACGCATTCATGATCCACTATTGAGGAAATTTATGGAGAAGAGTGTTCTAAAGTTTCAATCCATCAATTTTGATAATTGTGTTTTCTAAATAAAAATGAGTGGCCACTCAACTTTTATAAAATATGTTGCAATCCATAGTGTTATTTTATAAAACTTAGAGTGCATGGACCAAGTGGGAGATTCTTGGAATTTATATATATATATATATATATATATATTTAAATAATAAAAAATATTTTATGGTTCTTTGCACTACGTTATCTAAAATAGGATTGCAATATAATTATTGATATTTGATGGATTGGGTTTGTACTTTCTAATTTGGTGGTCTAATTGAGAGTTTGGTTTTTATACCGTTGGATTATGGTTTTCCAACTTATTTGGTGTGATTTAATTCTAACCATTGATATCTAAGTTTCCATTATAGGAAGGGAAACTTAGGTATGCTTGTTTGTAGAGAAGCCGTCCCCCCCCCCCCCCCCAGTTGTTGTTATATATGAGGGTTTTAAAACTGTGATACCCCCGGATTTTCAGATGCGGGTTGGCGAGGCCCACGCCCGATTACCCGAGGATATCAAACCAATTAGCAATAAACGAACACAGAATACAAATAAGGAAACAGGAATAAATAAAATTTTGTTGAAAAGAAACTAGAATGATAATCCAAATACTGAAACCTCAGAATAAAATTAAATTAATAAAGAATTATTCTGATACATCCAAATTCCCCATTTCTAATATAACTTGGGAATCCATCTGGTGGACCCCTAAAAACTCAAACACTGAAATCATCAACTGAAGAACTCCACTGCTAAAACATGAAGAAGCTCCTACGTCGTCGGAAGAATGAGAAGCCGTCTCTGCTCAGCATGAACAAGATCTAAGACCTGGAACCATCCGTTACCTGAAAAAAATAATAGTGGGTCAGGCCCACGAACAAGTTCTATCCTAATTACAATCCAAACAGAGACCCGATACGCAGATACATTCTAGATGTCTCAACCATATCTATATAGTCCATAATAGATAAATATATATCCACACTACAGAACTCTCACTGAACTATGCTAAGGGTCTCAACCTGAATAGAAGGTAACATGCAATACGCACCTGACTGGGCATGACTACCTAAGCCTAACAGGGTATACCTCAACCAACATAGCTAGCTACGTATCCTACTGCATATACGCACCCTAACCGTCGACTATGAGACTCAAGCTCAAACCGCGGTACTATAATTTATATATATAAATTCCCATCCAAACCAATGTAGTGCCGCTCAACTATTCGTTACCATGACACAACAAAAAATTAGGATTTAAATGTTTTAATTAAATACCTATCCCAATTATATATATAAGTTCCCTCCAAGTACAATGTGGTGCTGGTCAACAGTTCCTTGCTCAAGACACAACATGTAATTATGATTTAAACGTTTTAGTTAAAATCCTATCCTTCCTAATACAGAAATATAAACAATCATCCAGTATGTCGTTCAGCTGTTTTAGTTGACAGGGCATGAAACCATGTAGGATTTAACTGTTTTAATTAATCTATTCCATATGTATGAATGGGTAGGAATTAGCTTTGTGACCTAATCCATCCCTTCGTATGACACCGTCCCATACCGGTACATACATGCAAAAGATCCGTAAATGATGCAACATTATAAGCAGTACATCAAATAAAGTCCACAGTATTCATATAGTTAATAAACACAGAATTTAAACAAGTCATCAACTACAAATCCAGAATCCATCCATGTAATCAAACGAGACAAAGTTTACTAATTCGTCAAGTTAAATTCCAGCATCCATCCAGGTAATTGACAGAAAATATATATTTAATTCTTCAATTAATTCCAGGCCAACATCCAATTAGATTGACAGAACCTAAGTACTAGTTTAGCAATTTAAGTCCAAACCCTAATCCAAATAATTGCAGTGAAATGCTTAATGTTACCGCAATTAAGATTTTAAGCTTAAATCCATGCATTCCAGAAAAGTATTTAGTATTTCAACAATTAACATCCAAGATATGCCTAGATCAAACTTGTTAATTAAATGATCCTAGCATGCCACACCAACAAGATTTATAAATATATAAATATTCCGTTAAATTGCTATTAAACCCCCTTCATCCATTAGCAGCCTACACCGTTGTATACTTCTTTACTATTAAATCCATGAGCACAAGGACACTAATTATGCATATTAGGCTCTAAAACAAGCCATTATAATGTTTGGAGTCTACACTACAATTTGTTAAATTTTTAAAACAAGATTTAGCAAATTAGTCCTTCCTATCCGTTTGCAGCGTGCAAAGTTGCTTATTTTTACACTGTTTATTCTAATTGCTCTATAAACCAAATTTCGTAATTAGAGAGTTTAAAACCCCTTGAAATTACTCTTAAAATTTTTATTTCAGTCCTTGCGACAATTTAAAGTTCCAAACAGTGCCCAAACCATCAGATGTCACGCATAAAAGGGGAGCTTGCTCTTAAACTAGTTGAGTAGGCTCCAAAAAATGATGGAGCGGGCTCCAATATTTATTGGAGCCGGCTCTAGAAGGGTAGAGCCTATTCCACTTTCCTTAGAGGCGGCTCCACTCTTGGGGGGAGCCGGCTCCCTCTTCTATAGAGCCGGCTCTCTCCCTCTCTGAGAACGTCTGCGTTTCTGCCGCTTCTACGGCCTTCTGCATCGTCTCCGGCCATTTCCACCTCCTCTGTTCTTTATTAAAACTGAACCTAAGGGTCTAAATTTCATCTTACATCATTCCAGTTATTTAGTTAAAACAGTTTGCATTAAAAAAAACCATATAAACTATTACCGATTCAAACATGCTTACAAATCAACCACTAACCCAAACTTTCAAGAACGATTTCAGTTTAATTTTAACACATATAGCTACTTAATTTAACCTATATAAAGCATGTAAGATCCATTTAATATCCGATTAAAATCCTAGAGATATCTAGGATGCACAGAACACAGGCCAACGGGAGAGAGAAAGGAGAGAACTTGCCTCTGTAGTTTTGGTTTGAAACCTTTAACCGTCCTCTGTCCAAACTTTTCGGTGACCTCTTGACTGTCGTCCACTCCTTTGTTACCCTAGGTTCAACCCACGAGCAACACCTCTTCTTCCTCTCCTTTGTTCAACCTTGGTTCTTGGCCGAAACCCTAATGCTCATTCTCTCTGTTTTCTCTAAAAAACTCACTGTTCGTGAAACAGAGTTCTACCACCCTCATACAGACTTATAATAGTATATATATAGGAAATACTAAAACCTAGGTCCAATTGTAATTAGAGACAGAAACCCTAATTAAACCCAGTCGGCTAAACCGTAATTCCTAAAAGAATATAACCCCAAGTTCATATTATAATCAATAACTTCTAATTTAATCCAATTAATTCATTTAAAAAAACTAACAAATCAATAAACAATTTAAAACAATTAAAACAAGTAATTCAATTAAAAGAAATAAAAATACTCTTAAATAACATCATTAAACAAACCACACAATTTAAATACAATAATTAAAACAAAAATTTAATTTAAACAAATTAGTTAAACACACCTTTAATCCAATTATATCCTTTTAAAACTAGGGGTATTACAAAAACCCTTATTCAATCCTATCATATCGACAACTCTCAGAAGGGGGTAAAGCGCTCTAATATTTTATAGAAATTCAGAGGATTATATGGATATTCTAAAGGCATATGTGCGTTAATCATCAATCAGGTACGAGTCTAAATTACTCTTTAATTAAGTATTCTTGTTTCTACATGGATTAATTTGATTAAAACTCAACATTGTTCTCCAATGCTAAAAGTTATTTTCACATGCCAAATTTATATTTTGACAGGTGTTACAGTGTCAAAATACTACATTTTACCAATTATGCTCCAATAGTGCATTTCATGCAAAATGTTATGTTTTATCAAAACACTTATCACTAATTATTATTATTATTATTATTTTTTCTGGTGGGAAGAGATTGAGAGAGAGTCTATCACTCTGAGAAGAAGTTAAAATTAATAACATGGAAACCATAGATTTATTATCCAAAGATTCTTCCAGCTCTATACTTTAATAGTGGTGTCTCATTGTAAACTAAACCAAATTTTTCTATGTTTCATCGGCAAACACGATTCATGTTTATCCTTTTTAGCGAATTAATTAGACATTAGTCACAACGTGATTAGTAATTTACCTTCTAGTGATGCAAAAGTAAGGGAACAGAATATTTTAAATCAATTTATTGATTATGTATTCCCAATTTGTTTCCCAGATCTTAAGAGCCAAATATCAATTAAAATTAAAATTTGCACTAATAATTCCGAGAATGAATTTTTCATTCACATGAGAAAATGAATTTCCAAATAGATGAATATCAGAATTAACAATTGAGTGAAATAATTGGGGAATATGTAAACAAGTGAATATGTAAAAAAAGATGAGAAAAATGAATATCCAAATAGTTCCATTTATTTGATGGGAAAAAAAGATGCATGAAGTTTCAGAAATTGTCAACAGGTAGCAGAACTTCATATTAATACACATAATGGAAATTAATCCAAAATTCACTTCATATTAGGAGGCTGGAGCTTAAATTACCAATTACCCAATAAACATACTTGTAAAACAGATCATTAAGAATCAAGACCCAATTGGGAAATCGCAGAAAGAATAACTAAAGGAAGCCAATCAACAAATCAATACTAAAATTGAATTGAAGACTGCAAAAATACATATACACACACATGGAAATCAAATCAACACAAAACATATGCATAGAGAGAGAAAATTTGGATCCCAAATACAAAGCCCATGCCGGATTTTAGAATGAAATTGAAAATTTTTAAATCAAAAAGCATACCAGTTGCTTCCTTCTAGAGTTTTAAAATGACGGAGAAATGGCTATGGTGTAGGCGAGTTGTCTATGGTTTGAGGAGAGAGTGTGTGGTGTAGGAGAGAGAGAGAGAGACGGAGAGAGGAGGGCAGGGTTGAGGTCGAGATTTCATATCTGTTGCCGCCGTTCTCTTCTTTCTCTCTGTTATCCTAAAGACATAGGAGGAACGAAATAGAAGCAGATCAGAAATAGCAATTGTCATTTCTTGTGCTACAATTGGCACTAAAATTGGTAAAGTTAAAATTTGGCAGGTGAAATGGCTGCCCATTGGAGAGCCCATTTGAAGCCCATCTGCTATATTTTAAAAATAACAGCCCAAATAGCATTGGGTTGAAAATGTTCTTATTTCCTTTTTTTCATAATAACATAAAACAAAACGCCATAGGCCTATATATATATATTATATATGCTAATTAACTTGATTTTAGCGAGAAATTATTGTATGAACCAAGTCCACCATCTCATTTGGCTGAGTTGGTGGACTATAACAATTAATTTTAGACATATGGAATAAAAAATTATTTTTATATTCAATTTGCCACATCATCGCAACTGGGTGAAGAAATTGACGGAGAGAAACAAACAGACGTTTTCTCTCTCTTATTTGGGAATTCGATTCCCAAACCCTCATCTCCGTTTATTTGATCAATGAATTAGGACGGCGACAAAGACGACGATGAGGATCTTATTATGCATGTGTGTATATATGATGAAACCCTAGAAATTAGGATTCATTACCCTCTAAAGAAAAGCCTAAGTCATCATAGGAGAGGCATTTTGAGAGAAACATCGGTAGCCGGCGAGCAAGAGGGAAGGTCGGCGGTGAGAGGAACCGTGGATGACTCGCGATGGAGAGCGCAGAACAGTTAGGACGGCGACGAAGACAATAATGAAGATCTTATTATGTATGTGTGTATGTATGATGAAACCCTAGAAATTAGGATTCATGACCCTCCAAAGAAAAGCCTAAATCATCAGAGGAGAGGTATTTTGAGAGAAACAACCGGCAGTCGGCAAACAAGAGGGAAGGTCGGCAGTGAAAGGAACTGTGGATGACTCACGGTAGAGAGTGCGGAACAGCCGACATCACTGTTCCGACTTCTTTACAGCCGACATCACGGCCAAGTCAGCCGACTTCTCTACAGCCGTACCGAGCCCATTACCGTCTCGTCGGCCGCCATCAATCCTAAGCCGCAAGCTCACGGCCGAACCTGTCCATCGCCGCAGCTCATCGCCGCTGCCGCCACTTCACCGTCGGGCATCATAAGCACTATTAAACACCGGTTTTGGGCAAAGAAGAGAGAGAACATTTCTTTGTTTCTCTTCGTCCATTTCTTCACCCAGTTGCGCTGACGTGGCAAATTGAATATAAAAATAATTTTTTATCCCATCCGTCTAAAATTAATTGGTGTACTCCACCAACTCAGGCAAATTTGATGGTGGACTTGGTTCATACAATAATTTCTCGGTTTTAGCATGTATTCAAGAAGAGTACAAGACGCGTATCCCTTCTATATCATTAGCACTCAGATCCCTCTTAATAGTTCCATAAGACAAATATGCATACATAATGGCATTTAGATCTTCATTGTGTCCAAGCCCAAGAACATGCCCTATCTCATGAACTGCAATTGATTCCAAGTCTATTTGGTCCGTGTTCGGATTACTACTCCAATCCTCATCAGCATCATAGTGGAACCATCCTCTTGTTGGTGGAAACGCATGAGCAGATGTCTGACCCCGACCATCAAATGCATTCTGATCACCATCGCCATGATTACCGCGATGGAAGCCGATAACAATGTCCCTATCTGCGCCCTGCGGAGCTTCCGCACACGTGAATCAGCTCACATCTTGCCATTTTTGAAAAGCCCGCGAGCATACCGACCTCAGTTCTTGCAATCCCACAACCTGTGCACTGGATTGGAAGCTATAAGTGAGACAGGTTTTGTTGCAGGCTACCTCGGCCTTCCCGGGAAAAATGAGTATTGAGCAACCATGTTGAAAAGTCGGGGGTGTTTCATATTTGTTGCATTGTTGACAACATTAGCCACACCACATCTAGGGAGAATCATTTGCTGGACGGTTTCGGAGTCTAGGCTCCCGATGACCTTCAAGCAAGGTTGTTAAAATCGGGATTCTACGCAGAATCGTTTTGGTCTCCGTAGAATCGAAATCGTAGAATCGGATCGTGAATCGTAAGATTCTACCAAATTGTGAAAAAATAATTGAAACTAACTTTTTAAACAACAAGATCTATAAAATATAACAAAAATAAGTCCAAAACAGATCATCAAATATATTTAACCTCAACATAGCGTATCAAGAATAAAATTTGACATTTAAGAGATATTTTTTACATTAAATTAACTCCTATATTATATTAGTAATTATATTTAGATTTATAATATTTTGAAAAATAAATTAATTATATATATATATATATAACTTTTTATTTATTTTTTATTGTATCTTATATATACTTGTTACAGAATATCTATTTAATATTACCATCCAAAAAAAAATATTTATTTAATATTTAATACTTTCTAGACGTTTCTGGGTCAAAGTCTGTGAAGGAAGGGCAGATCACGGAGGTCTTTTTCGCACATGACATTTGAATAATCCTCCGTCAGTATCTATCTTTGCTTTCAAAGTCTGTGAAGGAAGAGGAACAATAAAGAAGAGGGGAGCAGCGACGAAGAAGATGGGATCAGCGACACGAGCGGCGACCAGAGGGGAGCAATCAGCGACCTGCGAGCAACGACCGATGAAGCAACGACCGGCGAGCAGCGACCGACGAAGACCAGCGACTGACGATCAGCGATGAAGGTAGCGACTGACGATCAGCGATGAAGGTACCATGTTTTGCCTATTTATGTGATTTTAATATGATTTCTGTGAATATCCAGTGAATTCCCCTCTTTTCTTCACCTGTAGTATAGTTAGAGTGATGAAACCTTTAGGATTCATGATTGAATAACAATCTTTGCTGGTGTGTATTATGAAATTGGGGTTAGTCTTTAACAAATTGGGGTTACTCTTTGACGATGTATTATGAAATTTGTAGAATCGATAGAATCCTGTATAATCTTACGATTCTACGATTATATCCCCGATTCTACTGATTCTACATTCAATTCTACCCATTGAATGATTTTATTACGATTTGAATCGATTTTGGATTTTGAATCGTAGAATCGTGCAATTTTACAACTCAGAATAGCGATTTTGATAACCATGCCTTCAAGTGATAATATGATTGGTGTGATCTCACTGCAGACTCTAGAATGTCATCGAACACGTCGTCGTTTGCATGGTTGAGATTGCTAATTGTAGCAGTACTCTTTGAATGATGATGGTTATTAGTAGTGCCATAATTCAAGTAGCCGAATTTCTTGAGATAGCGTTTGAGCTCATGAAGGCCTTTCACTGTCTGCCCCTTGTGGCATCCCTCCAAGTGCTGGAGGAACTTGAAGCCTTTTTCGGGTGGTTTCGTGTGGTTTTTAGACTGAACGGCGACGAGGAGGAGAAGGAAAGCTCCTAATAGAAGAGAGAGATTAGGGGCCATTGTAAGTGTGTTGCAAGAACAGAAGAAGGCTTTGTTTTTGTTTTGAGTATGTAATGGAGTCCCCAAGAGTAATAATTTATAAAGGGTGAGTAAGTGCATGTTCCAATTTAATTTTGAATAAAAATTAGGTCTCAATAAATTTAAAGTCCTTAAGACGGGTCATTTGGGTGTAGACTTTGGGTGTCTTAAATATTGCAAAGAAATTGAAGCTAGGGAACTAGAGTTCACATTTAGTCTCATGCAAACAAAGCCCGATTTTATTAAAATTCAACAAATTAAAAGAAGGAAGACTGGGGTCAATTTGTATTATTGTGAAAGAAACGTGTGCAATACTTTCACCAAAATAAATAAATAAAAATGAAAGGACAAGTACCCAAGCTAACAATGAGGACCGCCAAATTCGAAATTAATGATAGAAGGAAAAAATTGTATTTGTCTGTGTGTGTGTGTACAAATATATATATATATATATATATATATATATAAATAAATAGAAATGAAAGGACAAGTACCCAAGCTAACAATGAGGACCGCCAAATTCGAAATTAATGATAGAAGGAAAAAATTGTATTTGTCTGTGTGTGTGTGTACATATATATATATATATATATATATATATATATATATATTTGAAATTGAAAGGAAGATACTAAGGTCAGCTTGATGCTCAGAACTCCCAGTTGGTTTCATATCTTTTTGAATGGAATGCCGAACCATACTAGGCGGGGGTCATTGGCGTGTTTTGCATTAGAGAAGTTTTTGATTGTGTTGAGAGGAAGACCAAGTTGATATTATTAGTATTATTATTACATACCTGACCAAACTCGCTAGGGTCAATGGCGTGTCCCACGGAGGGACAAGATAAACCATAGTCCAATCGGTACAATGTAACTCCTACTCCTAGTTTGCCTAGGAAGACTACCAACAGTTTGTGGCCAATTATAGAAATTCAATTTTGCAAAAAAAAAAAATGTGTAATTTGATTCCACTTTGAGAAAGATATATATAAATATTACCTGATGAAAGATAAATAATATTACCTCTGTCTCAATTTAAGTTTTAAGAGGACATGTGGAACATGCCTTGTCTCCATGAAAAGTTACTAATTTGTCTTTATAAGTTTTGAATATTTAAGTTTGAAATTTTAAATTGTAAGAACATATATAAAAAGATGTAAAATATATTAGTTGAAAAAGGAAAGTGACAATTATTTTGAAACGGACCAAAAAAGAAAGCATGACATTTTTTTGAGATAGAGAGAGTACAATAAATTAAAGTACCATTTTAACTATACAAAATCCTATAAACTTTAGTAAAACATGATTATTAAGAACAAAATAAAGAGGTATAAAGCCTTTCAAAAAAATAAAAAATAAAATAAAAAGGTATAATAGAAACGTATACAATGAGTAGCTATAGAAATTTTCATTTAAAAAGTGACAACTAAAAATATTAGGATATATGATATCATTGTTGCTATTTGTATTTTTGTCATCTTGGTATCATAATACTTTAGGGCCCATTTGGCATGTGATATGTTTTAGACGTTATATTTTTTTATTTTTTTGTCAATACCAAAACAACCATTTTTTTGTTATATTAGTGTTTTGGATAAAAATCGGAATCATGTTTGGTAACGAAAATTTGTTTTAGAAAATTCAGAAATTTGCTTTAGTTTCTCTACTATAGTACCAAAACACACAATATCACCAATTTGATGATATAGGTTTGAACCAAAATATATGATATGTTATGAACTATTCCAAACCAATATCAGCCATCTCAAACATGATATGAGCTCAAATTTAAAAACCAAGATCGGAAAAATAATATCATAAAACATTACAAACATGTCCTAGTTTTTCCCGCTTTTCGATACTGCAAAGACATGCTAATTGAGATTAATATATGATTTAAAATATTTTTTCATATAAGCACCATTTACCAAAAATTTCTAAGTACGAATATTCATAAATCTTTATTAAATGAGGGGACGTTAGTTTAATTTTTCTTTTTGCTCTAGTCGATCATATATTTATGTGATTGGCAATATATATATATATATATATATATGTATGTATGTAGATTATTAGAAATGTAAACGCAGTAATGATATGTTGTAGTGATTTACCATAATAATGTAGGCTTCAAAAGCAAGACAAAAGAGTTTAAGTTTAAATTTATATGAATTTAAAAAAAATATAAGTTATATTTATTTTATTTTATTTTCTGGAAAAGTCAAGCAATTATACAGATGTGAATAATGTACAAAGGCAAGGCCCAAGAGAAGAAGAAAAGTAAAACAATAAAAGACCTCATAAGAGGCCCAACCCCCAACAATCCAATCTGACCAACCCCATCAAGCCCAAGAAGCCCAATAACTTTGAAATCAAACAACTGAAAGTTGTTTATCAGCTCAGGCGAAGCAAGCCATAGCAGGCAACAAGCAGCTTCGAAGTTATATTTATTTTCAACCTCACTAAGTGCTAGGGTAATAAATAAGTTTTTAGAAAAAGATGTGGGATTTGTGTTTTTGAATTTTGGGATTAAGAGTTGGACATATTTGTAAAACAACTATATATATATATATATATATATATTTTGGTAAAGTGCAAAAAACCATTAACGAAGAGTACTTGTGCACCAAAGTATTTTTGTGTGCATATCATTTTGATGACATATACAAAAAATGATACGTGCGTGCATAAGAGTAATACATTTGCGCACAAAAATAGTATTTACATACCTAAAATAGTAAGGTACTTTGTGCACAAATGAATAATATTTTTTCCTTATCCATATCAGCATTTGGTAAAATTCATTTTTTCAAAACATCAATATGTGTCATTCTATTATTGTGCCATATCCAATGTGAAAAAGAGATTTTTTCTCGTGGGTGACAAAGGTAATATTATTATTTTTTTCATAATTTGTACTCACACACACACGACTCCACTAACTATTGAACCCTTAACCTCCTTTTTGGAGGTAAGGGACTGATACTGTTAGGCCACTGATCTATTGATAGAAGGATAATATTGTTTAAAAAAAAAAAAATTACACGTTCATTGAAAAGATGGCGAATCACACAACTAAAAAAATACAACCGCATGTATCAAGAATGTATGCTTAGCATGAATCCCGTGTATTAGTTGGGGCAAAGCCTGAACACCCGACTATCAAAAAAAGAAAAGATAAAAAAACACCATATGAAAGGCCAATTTCTGTAATACATCATTAGTTTTCTCAAACTGCTTTTTATTCAAGTAGTTTTCAAGCCTCCTGAAAAGGCTAGGATATCTAACTAAAGCCAGCCTACATATATTCTAAAATAAAACAGTTCATCACAACAAATTGCAATATTAGTGCACTTGTTCAAAAGTTAGAACTGTGAGAATGCCAAGTGTGACTGAAAGAGCAGTTGGTATTTTTGAATAAAAACCTTCTTTCAAAGAGAAAAATAATATATATAGGCTTATATACGGTGTTTTCTTTTATGTTATTGTCATAATGTTGCTACTATGAGAGAAAGAAAATAAGTGAATACTGATGTTGAACCTGTATTCAACAAGAGTTGTACTCGCGGATTGTTAACTTATGTAATAAAAAATTTCAATTTTAGTTATTCAACAAGAGTTGTACTCGCGGCTTGTTAACTTATGTAATAAAAAATTTCAATTTCAGTAGCCACTGAAATTGAATTGAAATTTTTTACACACTGAAATTGAAATTTTTTACACTGAAATTGAAATTTTTTATTACATAAGTTAACAATAACTTCCACTGAAATTCTTTAACTAAAGAAAAAACTTCCACTGAAATTGAAATTTTTTATTACATAAGTTAACAATATATATATATATATATCTATCTCATGCATGCAGATAACTTCCACTGAAATTGAATTTTTTTTTTACACAAGTTAACAAGCCGCAAGTACAATTCTTGTTGAGTACAGGTTCAACATCAGTATTCACTTATTTTCTTTTTCTCATAGTAGCAACATTATGACAATAACATAAAACAAAACACCATATATAGGCTTATTTTATATATATATATATAGTAGTACTGCTTAACGCAAGGTTCTACCATGTACTTAAGAAGAGTACAAGGCGCGTATTCCTTGGATGTCATCAGTATTTAGATCTCTCCTGATAGGGTTATGAGAATACGAGGCGAACATAATGGCATTCCTATCTCTACTGTGTCCAAGCCCGAGAACATGCCCTATCTCATGAACTGCAACCGATTCCAAGTCTATTTGGTTCATGCTCGTCGGATTAGTACTCCAATTCTCATCAGCATCGTAGTGGAACCATCCTTTTGTTGGTGCAAAAGCATGAGCCAATGTACCACCTGAACCATCAAATGGAGCCCCGTCGTTATGATTACCACGATGGAAACCAATAACAATGTCTCCGGTTGCACCCTGGGGAGCTTCCACAAAAGTGAATGGGCTCACATTTTGCCATTTTTGGAAAGCTCGCGAGCACACAGACCTCAGTGTTTGCAATCCCACAACTTGTGCACTGGATTGGAAGCTATAAGTGAGACGGGTTTTTGATAGAGGCCACCTCGGCATTCCTGGGAAGAATGTGTACTGAGCAACCATGTCGAAAACTTTGGGGTGTTTCATTTTTCTGCTTGGAAATGAGTTTGTGGCATTCACAATATTATCAGGAACACCACATCTTGGGAGCATCATTTCTTGAATGGTTTCGGAGTCTAAGCTTCCGGTGACCTTCAAGTGATAATTTGATTGGTATGCTCTCACTGCAGCCTCTAAGAGGTCGTCGAACTCGTCGTCATTTGCATGGTTGAGATTGCTCATTGTAGTAGTGGTAGTCTTTGAATGATGATGAGTACCAGTAGTACCATAGTTCAAGTAGCCGAATTTCTCGAGATAGCGTTTGAGCTCGTGAAGGCCCTTCACTGTCTCGCCCTTGTGGTGTCCCTCCAAGTGCTGGAGGAACTTGAAGCCTTTTTCGGGTGGTTTCGTGTGATTTTTGGATTGAACGGTGACGAGGAGGAGAAGGAAAACACCTAAAAGAAGAGAGAGATTAGGGGCCATTGTAAGTTTGTTGTAAGAACAGATTAGGGTTTGTGTTGGTTTTTGGTATGTTTTGGTGTCCCAAAGACTGCCAATTTATAGAGAGGTTACGTAAGTGCATGTTCAAGTTTTTCATCACATACAATTATAATCAAAGAAGTCAAATTTCGAATTAATTGGACCATTGTAAGTGTGTTGCAAGAACTGAAGAAGGCTTTGTTTTTGTTTTGAGTATGTAATGGAGTCCCCAAGAGTACTAATTTATAGAGGGTAAGTGCGTATTCCAATTTAATTTTGAATAAAAATTGGGTCTCAAAAAATTTGAAGTCCTTAAGACGGGTCATTTGGGTGTAGACTTTGGGTGTCTTAAATATTGCATACAATTTGAAGGGAACTAGAGTTCACATGTAGTCTCATGCAAACAAAGCACTATTTTATTAAAATTCAACAAATTAAAAGAAGGAAGACTGGGGGTCAATTTGTATTATTGTGAAAGAAACGTGTGGAAAACTTTCACCGGCAAAAATAAAATAAAAATAATGTAAGGACAATGAGGACCGCCAAACTAGAAATTAATGATCGAAGGAAAAAATTGTAGGACAACCCAAGTTAGCAACGAGGATTGAGGACTGGCAAACTAAAATATGAGTGTTTGTTTGTTTAGATTATTATTATTATTATTATTATTATTATTATTTCAGAAGGTCAAGTATGATAAAATGGTGTGCTTGTTTGTATAATTTTATCTGTATAGTTTTTCATATTTAAAAATAAAATAAAAAAAAAATCCTCATGAAATTTGTTGTTATCATAAAATGGTATGGTGTAAATGATTTGATAGAGTGAACACTAATGACGAAAGGAAGTCGTGGGGTAAATCGAGAACTAAAAAATAAAAGTTTATGTGCATAATGCGGTATTAAAAATTTTCTTCTTACTCTTGGACATAACCCAGATTTTGGGTAAAACACATAAATCCTGAGTTTTGTTTTATCAGTAGCTGTGTTCCCAACTCCAACGTAACAAATTTAGTAAATTTTGATGGCCATCACCAGTGTGGTTAGATTTATATAGCGATGAAATGACAGAAAATTAAAAATTTCAAGATTAATTATTTTTGAGGTGGCAGTCTGTTAGAGTAGGATAATCCCCATCTCAATTATATGGAAGTATAATAGAGTAATGCAAATGAGCAATTGATAAAAGAGTGAATGTCACTTAATTTTATTCAGATATTTAATTATATAGTAGTTTCAAATTTGTGATTGGCCGAGACCATCACATAGTTCCGAATTATTTAATAATTTATCTCACTTAGTGTTGAAAAGACACTGTAATTACTTATCATTGTATTTTTTGTGCAAGGTTCTTAAAAAAATTATTTTGTGTAAAACAATGTGAAAATTTCGATAATCTCATCCTCGGAACATATAGTATCTCCACCCGGATATTCTCAACATTTTCCATAAAAATAATATATAGAAGCTAATAGTGTGTGTGTATATATATATATATATATATATATATATATATATATATATATATATATGTATGTATATTTGAAAATTGGAAGGAATATACTAAGGTCAGCTTGATGATCAGAAGTCCTAGGTGGTTTCATATTATTTTGAATGGAATGCCGAACCATACAAGGCGGGGGTCATTGGCGTGTTTTGCATTATAGAAATTTCTGATTGTGTTGAGAGGGAGACCAAGTTGATATTATTAGTATTACACACCTGACCAAACACGCTAGGGTCATTGGCTTGTCCCACGGTAGGACAGGATAAACCAAAGTCCAAACGGTACAATGTAACTCCTACTCTAAGTTTGCCTAAGAAGACGACCAACAGTTAGTGGCCAACTATAGAAATTCAATTTTGAAAAAAAAAAAAAAAAAAAAAAAAATTGTGTAATTTGATTCTATTTTGAGAAAGATATATATAAGTATTACCTTGATAAAAGATAAATAACAAAAGTACTATTTTAACTAAACAAAATTTTGTAAACTTTAGTAAAACATGATTATTAAGAACAAAATAAAGAGGTATAATAGTAACTTATACAATGAGTAGCTATAGAATTTTTTATTTAATAAGTGACAATTAAAAACTATTAGGATAGATGATATCATTGTTTCTATTGGTATTTTTGTCATCTTGGTATCAAAACACTTTAGGGCCTTTTGGCATGCATATGTTTTAGGCGTTATATTTTTGGTCAATACCAAAACAATCAATTTGTTATATATAGGAGTGTTTTGGGTAGAAATTGGAACCATATTTGATAACGAAAATTTGTTTTGGAAAATTCAGAATTTGCTTTAGTTCCTCTGTTATAGTACCAAAATACACAATATCACCAATTTGGAGATACGGGTTTGGGCAAAAAAATCTGATATGTTTTGAACTATTCCAAACCAATATTTGCTGTCCCAAACATGATATGAGCCCAAATTTAAAGAACAATATCAGAAATATAATATCAAAACATATTTCAAACAGGCCCTAATTTTTCATGCTTTTCGATACTGCAAAGACATCGATGCGCAGGTGAAGATTAGTGTATGATTTAAAATATTTTTTCATATAAACACCATCTACCAAAAATTTCTAAGTAAGAATATTCATGTATCTTTATTAAATGAGGGGACATTGGTTTAATTTTTCTTTTTTCTCTAGTCGATAATATATGTATGTGATTGGCAATATATATATATATATATATATATATATAGAGAGAGAGAGAGAGAGAGAGATTATAAATGGAAACGCAGGAATGATATGGTGTAGTGAGATTTACTATAATAATGTACGTAGACTTCAAAAGCAAGACAAAAGAGTTTAAGTTTAAATTTAGGGATTTTTACTAATACATGGGCTTAAGGCCCAAATACTACAATAAGATGAGGTTAACTTCTTAATTTATCAAGAAAATGGGGGGACCACATCACTTTTTTCTTACAAATGAAAAGGCTACACAATTATTTCTCTAAAATGGACTGTTTTCTACTTTAGACCACACAACAATTTATATGGTTACTTTGACCCAACAAAATATGTTATTATATCATAAAAGCTTTAAAACATAAAATAAGCTTACCAAAAGATCCGTAAACAAACTTTTAATAGCATAGAATAAATTTAACAATTAAATCACAGAAATGACTGCCGAGCCTGATAACGCAAAATAACAATTATCGAGTTTTAGAGTAATCAAGTCTAGAACCTTCAAGTATTTCCAGTGTGTTTTCTTCTTTCAGTTTCCATTGTACAATAGTGTATGAGAGTGTATGTGATGTTTCCAATTTTCTGCATTTTTCATTTTTTCGGAAATTCGTTGGTGCAATGGTATTTTTGTCTTTTCACGTATTATGGTTGGGTTTATTTGCATTTGTGCATTCTAATTTATATGATTCATATAGTATTTGTGTGGTGGTGCATTATATGTAAAATTTGTGTAAAATTAAAAGAAAAAGAAAAAAGGAAAGTCAAAAAAAATGGTGGCGGGACCCACCACTATCATTTTGTGGTCTAGAGACCACTTGGTTTCTCATCACTCTCTCAATCTCCTGTAACTCTCTCTTCTCCCCTTCTCTTTTTCATTTTTCTTTTCTTTTTAAGTTCCAAATTTCAAATCAAGATTGCTTTCTCAATATTTGGAGTTTTTTGAAGCCGTTTACGGCAAAACGAAGCCTACGACAAGACCTTCGTATCCATACCAACAATTTCAATTTTGGCACTCCCTTGTGCATTCGAATTTGGAGACCCATTTTAAGGATTTTGCTCAATTTTAAGGTAGGGGCCCTTAATCCATGCAATCTTGTACTTTTGTGAGTTATCTTCTCATAAATGGTTGTTTAGCATGCTTAATTTGTATAGTATCTAGTCAATTACTTAGTTGTTGTGTATATTGGTCAATTGTGTAATTATGTGTGTTGAATGATCTATGTGAAGAGTATGCTTAAGTGTTGATTTTCAAATGCCTATCATGCTAGATTTTTATTGTATGACCACATGTTGTAAATTCTTTGGAAATTCTTACGAACCATGCTTTGTTAATTAAATTTGAGTCGGTTGTAGAATGATGGACATAGATATGGCATTGATGCATTCATGCATCAACATTGGGCATGAAAAAGGGAAACATTGTTTTGATATAAAAAAAGGGGGATTTTGGGAAAGAAGTTTGATTAAAATGTTTTATGAAAATCCGATCACCGCGGGGGTACCAAAGGGCCGGAGGGTTAATATAACCTAGAGGGAACTAGGGAGATTGCCCTAGTATGGTTGAGCTAGCTGGGCCCAAAATGACGTCGCGGGGGTACCAAGGGTCAGGGACACTAGCCAATCCTTCTCTTGTGTCGCTGCAGGGTCACCAAAGTGCGGGTTATATTAACTATTTGAAAGTGATGGTTTTGAATGATGAAAATGGGGAGAGACATCAACATGTATTGCATTTCATGGCATCATTGTCTATGTTGAGATTGGTTGTTATATTGTATTACCCCGGCTTAGTATGATCCCTATTCCCATTGCTCTATTCTTTTTATGGATTCACGGGGACACAAGAAGCGTGTCTTAAGTACTACCTACTGAGCAAATTGCTCACCCCATTTATTTAACATTTTCAGGTCATGGCAAAGAGTTGGCAGATGACAATCCACCACAAAACTGACGGAGTATTGGAAACCTTCATTTTGCTGTTTTGTACTTAGGCCATCCTATGTAAATTCGTTATTTTGGAAATGTAATTAAGTTAATATTCATGCCCTTGTAACTCAAGTATGAACCTTAGCTTTTATTTGATGTAAATGGAACTAATGTGAGCATTATGTTTATCGTCATGTAATTGTAATAAATGATCTTGTAAGATGATTATGTGATGGTACTCATGTTCATGACCGTAGAATATCTCATTTGATGGTTTAGTTCATGTATGAATCATTCCAAAGTCCCCTCAGCCATATTGTTCATTTCCAAGCATAGCAGGTCAGTTTCAGGATGCAGGGCTCGAAGAAGCCACTTCGGTAGACCGAAGTGGTGCATTGGTCGACCGAACCCCTCTTTTGACTCTCGGGATCTCCATTTCGGTCAACCGAAATAGGGTTCGGTCGACCGAACCTTTCACATGCTCTCAGTATCTCAGCTTCAGTCGACTAAAGAGTTATTTCGGTCGACCGTTTCTTGAAGGTCTGTTTTGTCCGACCAAAGTGCACCTGCTTCGGGGTTCTTTGCTATTTCCTTTTCGGTATCCCACTTGTAACCTCTGATTATTGTGTTGAAACCATGTGACAATATAGGGATGGTCCTAAGGGTGATGTTTTGACGCTTGTAATGATAGGATTGACGTAGATGACCTCGAGTTCGAGTAAGGACCAGGCTAATGGTTCGGACCCCCGGGTTCAGGTCGTTACAGTGTATCCATGTATAAACAGTATGTATCCATGTATATATTTTCCATGAAATAAATCATCCAGTTTGCTCATGTTCAAAAAAAATTATTTTCTTTATCTAGTATTTTCAGTACTTTCGAGCAAAGGACTTCTGTCGACAAAAAGATTTCATATATAGATTTTATTTAGCTAGACAGTGTAGATCCTAGAATTTTCTTGAATCCAACCAGTACAAGTTGCCTTAGTATTAAATTATCAATTTCTTCTGTGAGTTGACTCGAACTGTTGGCTTGTTGGCCCGTTCTTGCCGGTGTTCAGGCATTTTTACAGGGCGTTATTTGGTTCGGCAGTCAATTCTGTGATTTAATTGTTAAATTTATTCTATGTTATTTTGCATGCTTCTATCTGGTTAGATCCAACTCAATTTTAGTATCAGAGCATGCAAAATAACATAGAATAAATTTAACAATTAAATCACAGAAATGACTACCGAACCTGATAACGTTTTGATAACACCCTGTAAAAACGCCTGGACACCGGCAAGAATAGGCCAACAAGCCAACAGTTTGAGTCAACTCACAGAAGAAATCGCTAATTTAATACTAAGGCAGCTTGTACTTGTTGGATTCAAAAAAATTCTAGGATCTACACTGTCTGACTAAATAAAATCTATATATGAGATCTTTTTGTCGACAGAAGTCCTTTGCCCGAAAGTACTGAAAATACTATATAAAGAAAAGAAACTTTTTGAACAGGAGCAAACTGGATGATTTATTTCATGGAAAATATATACATAGATACACACTTTTTATACATAGGTACACTCTCACATATTATTGTACAATGGAAACTGAAAGAAGAAAACACACTGGAAATAGTTAAAGGTTCTAAACTGGATTGCTTTAAAACTCGATGATCGATACTTGAGCAAAGAAGTTCCTTTTATAGAAGAAGAGAAGGATGAATCGTCGGCTGAGCTTGAAGATGTTGTATGGATGGTTGAGATTCAAGATGCTTTAGAGATAAGATGACATGAATTATTGATGTCGTCTTCTGGAGAATTATATCTATTTTTACCATTGAGAATCTGCTTTCGGTGGATCTGCTTTTAACTGTACACTGTTGAGAATCTACTTTTCTTGAATGCTGAGGTTGTTTTTTCCTATACATTGTGGAGAATCTACTTTTCCTCTAGAAATCTTGCATATTGGATAAATTTCTGTTAGTAGTGCTATTTGTTGGGTTGTCAATTCTTGTTCTTGCTTGCCTGCAGGCCAAGTATTCATCAGTACTGTCTGGTGAGCTGGTTTTTTCATTTCTTTAGGCGATATCGAACTGTTTTAACAACATTTTTTCTTCATTTATTATTTCTTCAACTTCTAGGGATATCTCAATCTCTGGAGGAGACTTAAGGACATGAGGAATTCTTGCTTTAACAAAAAATTTCATGTTGATATTATGATCGTAGAGTCTGAAACCAGGATTGTAGCTTAGGTTAACTTGACGATAGGCTTTATAGTATACCAGATGGTTAAAGGTAGCTGGTTCTATCTCATTACAAAAATTATTTACAAAATCAATATGTCGGGTAAGAATTTTAACTTCTGTATCAGATTGAACGTAAATTCGATGCTGTCTCAGAATTATAGCTCCGTCTTTTACCCATTTTGGGGGAATACTGTGGATTTGAAGGAGAATTGGACTTTCTGGCATAAAATTTTGGGTTAGTTTCTGTTCAAAGGCAATGGCTTAGTTTAAATGGTTATGAAAATTACATAAAGAATCTAGATATTCTAAGGGCGTTCTTTGGTATGGTGACACTGTAGATCATTCCTAATTCTAACAGCTTACTTAGATAACAAATGGTTGTTTTTGTAGAGAAAATGGTTTTTCTAGTTATTTCAAAAGGAATAAAGAAAATAGGATCTACATCTAACAAGATAATAGCCATAGGTGTAAGGTTGCCTGTTTGTATAAATCGTAGGAAAAAATAGTTATAACGGGTTCCTTTGGGTGGACTATTATTTCTGAGGTAATTCTGGATATCAACCCATTCCTTGAGCCCATCTAACTTAATTTCTTTAAGGATAAGTTCTCTGATGTCTTCAGGAAAGAGCTCAACTTGTTGTCTTAGGATTTCTCTGTATGTGGGAGAAAACATGGGCAATAACTTGGCATACTTGGTTTGTACCTGCAAAAATTGAACCTTTTGAAGATTTTCATCTTCATCAGTCCGTTGCTTAGAAATAGTTAGCTCTGTGGGATTTGCTATCGTTTTTTGATAAGCTAATTTTAACTTTTTATAATGAGATATAAGCATATCATGTTCTTGCTATAAATTCTGATATGCTTTATTGGATGATACAAAATATTCACTTAAAGTATTTAGATTTATAATGAGGGTTCTATCGGGGTTGTTTCTAGAAAACCAAATACTATCTAAAATAAGTTTTTGGTTAGGAAAAAGATTATGTCTAGCACGGAATTGTTGAGCTAGGTTTTGGATAATCAAAAGAGGATTAGAAGTGCCTGGTATAAGGTTATAACTACTGTTGCTCTTTGTTTCCATTCCTGCAAAATTTAACAATCAATTAGTAAACATGATAGAATATCTGTCAAATAATTGCCTTTTCCTTTGACATGTTCAAATATGGGTTTAAAACCTCTTCCAGTAATACAGTCAATAAAGGAAATCCATCTTTTTGCAGACATCCGTTGTTGCTTTGCTTTATTTGCAAATTTAACTATGTTATCACAATATGTTCTTATAAGAAATTCTTTATCAAGAAATATCTGAAATTTTTCTATAGAGTTAGTCACTCCTAAAATTTCTAGATTTGTTGAGGGTAAAGTAGATTGTGCTTTATTAAAAGTTCCACTAACATGGCGACAAATTTGTTCTTCATCTCGAGAAGATTCTTTTGTAGGTCTTTGAAGAAGTAAACCAGCCCATCCTTGAGCTGATGCATCTGTTTGAATTATTTTATAACTATTTTCAAGGTGAAGTTGTAAAGGTTCTAATTGAGAGACTAAAGATTTAATTTTCTTAACTAACTCTATGTCTTGGGTATTGAAATATTTTTTACCATGTTTTCCTAGTTTTGAGTACAAAGGTCCTACTAATTGTCTTAATTTTGGAATAAAATTACGACCATAGTTTAATAATCCTAAAAATGCTTGTAACAACATGGTTTCTTCTAATTTGTCAGGAAAGTCTAAGATCTTTTTGACAATATGAGATTGTAATTATACTTTTCCGTCCTTTATGTATAAACCTAAAAACTCAATATCTTGTTTTTCTAATATCATCTTTTTATTACTTATAATGAGTCCTTGTGTTATAAATTCGTTGAATATAAGTTCAAGATATTTTCTATACTCTTCTTTAGTTTGACTGAAGACTAAAATATCATTTTTTTAAACACAACAAAATTTTGAATGTTTATTGAATATAGTATCCATTTTGCGCTGAAATTCTTGTGGAGCATTTTTTAATCCAAAAGGCATAACAAACCATTCATAATGTCCTTCGGGACATGTAAAGGCAGTCCATTCGATGGATTCGTCAGCTATACGGATTTGCCAAAATCTTGATTTATAATCAAATTTAGAAAACCATTTCCGATCTTGTATTCGATTTATTAAAACATCTTTATTAGGGATTTTATAACTATCATCATAAGTATTATCATTTAATCTTTTATAATTTATAATCATACGAGCATTTCCTTTTTTTATTTCTACATGATTTCTAACTATAAAAGCTGGACTCCTATGTCTACTATTACTTTTTCTCATTACTTTTAGTAATAAAATTTCTTTAATTTATTTTTAGAATTCTTCTTGATCGTTTAGGGTATGAGGATTATCTTGTGTCTTTATAGTTATAAAAGGATTTATTATGTTTAATTTTGCTTCAATTTTATTTTTATACCAGTGTTTCTGGGGATCTTTGTGTACAATCTCTATGGTTTCAGCTAGTCTTATAAGATTATCAATGTTTAGTTCGGGGTTTTTTAATATAGCTTTATTATTAAGAAAAATCTTTGGTTCATCTAGGTGACTAAGGAACATTAAGGCTTCAGAAACGTCTTCTAAAAATTCGTATACATCAAATAAATTTTATGTAATTTCTTCTGTCATAGGTAAAGTATTAACATAAGTAATGGCTCCTTTTTCTTTTTGAGGAATATAAGGATCTCTAGATAGAATAAATGTTCCTTTCTTAAAAAACTGTAGACCTGTAAGAGTATACATGAATCCTCCAGTGAGTGAGTTTATAAAATTTAATCCTAAGATAAAATCATAGGTGCTAGGAATATTATTAACTACGTAAGTCTGAGGTAAAACAAACTTTTCATTATTAATTAATATAGGAATGTTTTGGACACAATGGGTTATTGGAAGTTTTTCATTATTATACTGGCTCATATTAACATTATAGTTGAACTTTACTAAGGCTTCGTCTAGTACTAAATGTTTTTGAATTATGCTTTTGGATGCTCCCGTATCTAGCATAGCTGAGGTTTGAACTAATTTTTCTCTAAATTCTAATGTTACTGGGAATTGAATTAGACTAGATGGTTTATATATTGAATTTATAGATTCGACTAAAATATCCTTTTACTTATCTTCATATTTTGTATAGCAATTATGACATAATAAAGTTTTACAATGGTTTTCACAGTAATGACCATGTTTAATAGATGTATTGCACTACTTACAATTAGAAGAAGAAAATTGAAAACTAACTAAGCTATACTGACATGATGGATTACTTACAGTGTAAATGAAGTCTTCTATTGAATGAAGCTCTTGTTCAAGGTCTTCATCATTATCAAAGTTGCTATCTAAGCTTTCGATACTATATATACTTTCATTGTCTTCGTCAGAATCATAAATACTTTCTAGTTCATATAATTCTTCTATCTGGTCTTCAATATCCTCAAGTATGTTAATCTTTTCTTGTATCCTTTTGATAGAATTCTACTTGTATCGATGAGGGCAATTTGGTCTTATGTGTCCTGGATCTCCACAAATAAAACATTTGCAATGTCTTTCTTTTGTGGCTAAAGTGTTTACCTTATTATCTTTGTCTTTATTTTCCTTTTTATCTTTATTTATTTTTTGTTTTTTATACCAAGGCCGCTTTCTAAATTGTCTAGGGTTAGTTTTGACATAAGGTTTTTTATTACGATAGTTCTTGTAGGTCTTACTTTTGTGTAGATTATATTTTTTAGGTTTATTACGCTTATAATTATAACTTTTTTGAGGCATACAACTATACTGGGGTGGGAAATCTATTTGTCTACACGTATAATAAAATTATTTTTTGATTTGTTTGGATTCCTTACGTTGTCTACATTCTGCTTTTAACATATTATACACATGATTAACTCTATCTCATATGGTTAGCGTTTATCGTCTAGGATTGTCTAATCATTTTTCCCAAATTTTTGTTCCTATACTTCCGGGTAACTTCTAAAGATACCTATCGAGTAAGGTTTTATCACCTGTTTTACCAGTGGCTGCAAAATACTTGAAAAGCTTATTGGTGTAGTCTTTTATGTATCTAAAATCACAAATCTGCAATAATTCTAAATTACGTAAAGCTTCATTTTGCTTTATTAAGGTGTCATCTAATAATCTATCTTCGCTAACTAATAACTTTTTTATTATGCTAGTAAAACCTTGAATTGTAAAGTTATCTCGTAAGAGGGCATAATCATTGGGATAAGTTACTTTATAAGATTGCCACAAGTTATGAATGGTTCCTCTTAATAGGGTTTCACAATAGGTTAGAGCTTGAGTTCTATTATCAAAATTAGTTAAAATAGATTGTCTAATACAATCGTGTTCCCAATTTCGATTACTTTTACCCAATCTTGGGGATCGTGTCTTGCTATGTCTAATATTGTTCCTGTTTGTTGTGCTGGTATATTATCATATTGTCTACGATATTGTGTTAATGTGTACATATCTAGTATATTTCTATTTTCTACATAAGTTTCACGTAAGGGATTAAATCTTTGTCCAGTAGTATAGTCGTCATTTATGGTATTACTACCTGAGGTGTTAGTCTTTCTTTGGTCAGTCATTTCTTGGTCAATTGACTGAGATTTTGATCCTTCTGGTGCTTTTCTGTCTCTATGTCCTATTACATTTAACTCTTCTTTTATAGTGTTTAACTCTGATGCTGTATAGAAGGATTCAAATCCTACGCTTAGAATATTTTTCTTAATATCATCATTATTTCCTTGCCCTAAGTAAATACTTTCTATAAGTTTGTATTTAGGTTCTGGATACTTGTCTTGCAACGCTTCTAACTCTAAATTATCAAAATCGTACATTATTTTATCTAAAATTTTATCTTCTAATCTATCATAAAAGACATTTATCTCTTCAAGAGATTCGATTTCTATGAGTGTAATTAAAAAGTCTTCTTGGGTATCATCTACTAAATTATCTTGTCTTTTATAATTACTAAACCTTATACTAGCTTCTCCGCTATTGGAAACATATATCATATTATTTTCGGGAATCTTTTTAGGTGTAATAGTAAGTTTAGGTAATTTCCATTTTGTTCCTTCATGGGTAATACTACTTACTTTTCTAGTCAGACATATTTGCTACTAAAAGGTTTAACTATTTCACTAAATTGGGCTTTAAATTTTAAGTTATATTGATTAACTGTTTTTCCCATAAATAAAGTATTAACTAATAGATTTTCAAATTGTCCTGTCATATTGTATCCTTTTGTAGATATAGCTATCTTAATATGTTTACTGAATTCTCTAGTAGTCATTGTGTAATTGGGAATACATCCTACTATTGCTGCATTATCGGCTAAATCTATTTCGGCGCTGGCTATATGTGTTTGTTGATGGTTATTCCATCGGTCATCATAAATATAAGCAAGAGCTTTAGTTCCTATTTCTGCTCTGTTTAATCCTACTAATCCTATCATTATGATGCCTAAATGCATGAGTTCTAAGTTATTATCATTTAATTCTTGACATGCTTCGGGTGTTATAAGGTCTAGAATAACTTGATTGTTAACTGCACTTATTTTTCTTTGGCTAAAATGATTATATATCTTGCTCTAGAAGTCTAATAAGTTATTGGAATAAAGATTAACTTTATTTTTTACCTTCTTCATTCCTTGTTCTGTATATTTTTTAGCATTATGTTCATTATCATATAAATTTTCTACTCTCATTATTTCTTTGGCTTTTCTAAGGATAATGGCCAATGTGGTATTCACTTATGAGGTTAAGGTTGTAGTAAATTTACACACTTGGTTGTTGCAGGAGATGACTAATTATTGGTTGATAACCTTATTTCCTTTATTTTTTCTGATAATTCAGATAATTCTTTGGAAGATTCACGGGGAATACTTTCTTATATCACTTCTAATTTCTCTTCAAGTTTATTAACTTTATTAGATAGCTGGAGTAATAACTAGATTAAAAAGTTATTTTGTCTAATATGTATATTAGTTGATTGTACTTCTGTTTTAAAACTGGTAAATCTTATGGGTTCTTTATCAATTTTGTAGAGTTCAGCTAATGCAGTTAGATAATCAGGATTACTAGTGCTTATAAAACTATTGTAATAATCTTTGGATATCGGTTTTAATAGTGCTCATAAAACTATTGTAATAATCTTTGGATATCGGTTTTAAGGGATTTTAAGTAGTCTTTAATTATTTTTTGATTTTCAGCAATATTTTTAATATCACTATTGATATCTTTAATTGCGACTAATATTATTTTGTTATCTAAATTATTTGGACTAGAATTCTGCACTACTTGTTCTTTAATATAATCAGGATTTTCTCTTAGTCATTTTATAGAGTTATGTAAATTATTAAGGTCTATTCTATTCATAAACTAAAATCGTTGCCGTCTAGCTTCTAAATTTTTTTGTATTAATATAATTATAGATCTAAGTTCGTGTTGTGTCTCCTAATTCTAGTGCTATGTAGCAGTTCCTAAGTGCTGTTTGACAAAATCCTAAGACTTGAACAAGTTGTTCTTTGGATAAATTGTGCATAAAGAAAACTTTTTAGGGGTGAAAATATAATTTTAACGTACTAAAGGGTTCAAATAAAATGCTTTGACTTTTAGTTCATGTTAGGGTAAATATGGTAACTACGTTTATGTATGGGTAATATACCTTTGATGCTACCACTTATATGTAAACTTCCCTTAAATTTATATGAAATTTTAAAAAATATAAGTTATATTTATTTTAAGCTCACTAAGTGTTAGGGTAATAAATAAGTTTTTAGAAAAATATTTGGGAGGCCAATTGAATTATTTTATGAATTTTAGGATTAAGAGTTGGACATATTTGTAAAACAACTATATATAAACATATATATATATATATATATATATTTGGTAAAGTGCAAAAATCCCTTTACGAAGAGTATTTGTGCACCAAAGTACTTTTTTGTGGAGATCATTTTGATGACATGTACAAAAAATGATACGTGCGTGTATAAGAGTAATACCTCTGTGGATAAAAGTAGTACTAATTTATAGAGGGTACGCACGTAAGTGCATGTTCCGATTAGATTTTGAGCAAAAATTGGGTCTCAAAAAATTTGAAATTCAATAGTGGCCAACTATAGAAATTCAATTTTTTTTTTTTAAAAAAAAAAAAATTCTGTAATTTGATTCTACTTTGAGAAAGATATATATATTTTTTGTGGAGATCATTTTGATGACATGTACAAAAAATGATACGTGCGTGTATAAGAGTAATACCTCTGTGGATAAAAGTAGTACTAATTTATAGAGGGTACGCACGTAAGTGCATGTTCCGATTAGATTTTGAGCAAAAATTGGGTCTCAAAAAATTTGAAATTCAATAGTGGCCAACTATAGAAATTCAATTTTTTTTTAAAAAAAAAAAAAAAAATTGTGTAATTTGATTCTACTTTGAGAAAGATATATATAAGTATTACCTAATGAAAGACAAATAATACAATAAAAGTACCTTTTTAACTAAACAAAATCTTGTAAACTTTAGTAAAATATGATTATTAAGAACAAAATAAAAAGGTATAAAGCCTTTCAAAAAAAAATAAATAAATAAAGAGTAAAGAGGTATAATAGTAACTTATACATTGAGTGGCGATAAAGAGGTATAAAGCCTTTCAAAAAAAAAATACTAATAATAAAGAGGTATAATAGTAACTCATGAGTAGCTATAGAATTTTTCATTTAATAAATAACAACTAAAATATTAGGATATATGATATCGTTGTTGCTATTGGTATTTTTGTCATCTTGGTATCATAGCACTTTATAACCCATTTAGCATGCGATATTGTATCTTTTTTTTTTTCTTTTTTTTTTTTGTCAATATATACCAAAACAACCATTATGTTATATGAGTGTTTTGGGTAGAAACTGGAACTATATTTGGTAACTAAAATTTGAAAAATTCAGAAATTTGTTTTAGTTCCTCCGTTATAGTACCAAAACACACAATACCACTAATTTGGTAATATAAGTTTGGACCAAAAAATCTAATATGTTATGAATTATTCCAAACCAATATCAGCCGTCTCAAACATGATATGAGCCCAAATTTAAAGACCGATATCAAAAAATAATATCATAACACATTACAAACAGGCCCTAATTTTCCTCCCTTTTTGATATTCCAAAGACGTGTAAATCGAGATTAGTATATGATTTAAAATATTTTTTCATATAAACACCATCTACCAAAAATTTCTTACTAATATTCATGTATCTTTATTAAATGAGGGGACATTAGTTTAATTTTTCTTTTTTCTCTAGTAGATCATATATGTATGTGTGTGTGTGTGTGTGTAGATTATTATAAATGTAAGCGCAGTAATGATATGTTGTAGTGAGATTTACTATAATAATATATAATGTAGGCTTCAAAAGAAAAGAGTTTAAGTTAAATTTTATATGAATTTTAAAAAATACAAGTTATATTTATTTTCAAGTTCACTAAGTGTTAGGGTAATAAATAAGTTTTTAAAAAAAGATTTGGGAGGTCAATTGATTTTTTTATGAATTTTGGGATTAAGAGTTGGACGTATTTATTTTTTTATTTTTCCTATTTGGTACTCACACACACATGTCTCTTCTGAGACTTAAATCTCTGGCCTCCATTTGGGAAGTAAGAGGCTAATACCGCTAGGCCACTAGCCCGTTGAAAAGAGTTAGACATATTTGTAAAACAACTATATATATATATATTGGTAAAGTGCAAAACCCTTTACGAAGAGTATTTGTGCACGAAAGTATTTTTTTGTACAAATTATTTTGATGACATGTACAAAAAATGATACGTGTGTGCATAAGAGTAACACCTCTGTGCACAAAAGTAGTACTTATTTTATGCGCAAAAAGTGGTATTAGAAAATAGTAAGGTAGTTTGGGCACAAATGAATAATATTCACGTATTTTGGTAAAATTCATAATTTCAAAACATTTGATTCTATGAAATGGTAAATAACCTCCTAAAGTCCATGTAAATGTAATTATTTCTATTTTAAATTTAAACAGAACATGTGTCGTCCTATTATTGTGCCATTATCATGATGAAAAAGAAACTTTTCCTCATGGGTGAAAGGATAATATTAATTTTAAAAAATAATAATAATTTTACACATCCATTTTCGCAAAAGAGATGCTAGATCACAGAGCTAAAAATATATAACTGGACACTAAGGACACAGTTGATAGCCTAATTTCCAATAATCATTGGGTGGTTCCTATCTCATCAACTTACCCCCACTATTTTCAGTCACTCTACTTCATATCCAAGTTATACTGTAATACTCCTAATTTTTAAAAGGATATAACTGGAATTTCTTTATTTATTTTATGTGCATTTTATTGATTTATTGATTAGTTGATTTATGTGCATTTAAATATGATTTATCTGGTTGTGTTTAAGGGTTTTATTTGCTTAATTGATAATTGTGGTTGTTTAAGTTCATTGTAATTATTTTTAATTTAATTATTGGTTAATTTAAAGTTTTGATTATTAGTGACTTAATTGACGTGTAGTTTTTGGTAGCTTATATAATTTAGGTGTGTTGTATTTTTGTAATTGACGTGTAGTTTTGGTAGCTTATGTAATTTAGGTGTGTTGTATTTATGGTTTAGATTTAGGGTTTTATTTTTGTGTAGTCGCCGACTTAAATTAGGTTTTACGTAAATCTTATAAATATACGGTTATATAATTTGACTTAAGGTTGGGACGTGTATATATATAAATCTTATACGTCTGCTAGGGTGAGGAAATTAAAACTCAATTCACGTAAGGGTTTATGAGAGGAAACACAGAGAGGTTCCTTGAGAAGGAAAAACAGAGGGAGATTGACAGAATCAATTAGGATTGCAGCCATGGATTGAAGGTGGGATCAAGGAAGAAAGAGTCGATGGCTTGTGGAATAAAACTGGAACAGTGGGAGAGTTGCAGGTAGTCTACAGTTCGTTGCAGAATTTAGCAACGGCGATAGAAGGTTTCAAACCGGAATCTTAAGGCAAGTTTCATTCTCTCCTTCCTGTAAACTTGTGTTCTGTGCATTCTAAACAGACTCCAGGAATTTAATTAAAACTTTTAAAACAAAGTTTATGCATATTAGTTTAGTCTGAAATTTGGTTAACCGTATAATAACTGAAGATGGCTTTTCTTGCATAAATTGTTAGATTATGTGTTAAACCTCTGTAAATTAATTCATAATGCAATGTGAGGTGTTGTTAGGATGGTTAGGAAGTTAGTTAACCTTTATAATGGAATTTTGACACATGTGATCAGACTTTAGATTGTTCATACGTTCAGTTAACTGTGATTGGCGTTTTTGGATACGGTTTTGTTTTTGTTTTAGATTTTTGTCAATTAATGCATGCTGGATGGTGAGAAGTTTCTAGGGCTTTAAGAATTTAAATTGAACCCTAGGAATGTTAAAATACTTGGGACAGGAACGTCGGACTTCGCCGGAAACGCAGAAAAATCATCGGACGAAGTAGAGACGAGGCAGAAGGGCTCTCAGGGGTGAGAGCCGGCTCCTAAATGGTGGGAGCCGGCTCCCATGAAGAGAGAGCCGGCTCTCCATGAGGGAGATCCGGCTCTAGAAGCCTAGGAGCTGGCTCCAATAAAGGGGAGCCGGCTCCCATGGAAAAAAACCCCTACGGGGTGTTTTCTGTAATTTTTCCGGAGTTCTGGGGTTAAACGCAAATACTAAAAATTAAAGGGGGTTTCAAATATGTTAAAATTAACCTATTAAGACCCTTAAATAGTTGGTTATGCTAGGGTGCTAATCTTAAGGGGCATCAGGAAATAGAAACGTAGAATAGGCATGCTGTCAAGGAAGGATGAATGTTTAAGTTAATAAGTTTGTTTTAATAACTTAAACTGACTGGTATCGAATTACTTTTGGGATATTATATAAATTATTTATATACTTTAATGGAGGCCAGAAAGTTCGGTGTGGGATATGGGCATAGACAGTATTAACTTAAATATTAAATGGTATGCTGTCAGGAGTGGTAGGAATTTTAGTTGCTAGTTTTGGTTTAGCGAACTAAATGGACTAGTGTGGGAATACTATTGGGGTTTCATATAATGAGTAGTTTGGAATTTAGAGTGTCATATTATATCAGGCACAGGTTTTGGAGTGGAGGATCAAAGGGACGTCATGTGGTGTAAATGCTAACTTTCATGCTGTTAAGGATTTATGGAGGATTTCATTACTTGTCTTTGTTTTGGCAATTTAAATAATATGGTATGAGAGGATGGTTTGGGATATCTAGTATAATGTATTTAGTTCATATTTCTGGCTGATCATTATAACAGGTTATGGATGTTAATTGATGAACTGTTTAACTTCTGTTTTATCAATTGTATGGATGTGGATAATATAAATTGTTTATCAATACTTTAACAATTTATTTGGAGGATTAATGATTATAATCATATACTGGATGCATAATAGGATCTTAATAATATCTGTTTTCTATTATGCTGGTTTCTGGATTTATTTGATGTTCTAATGAATGTGCATCGTTTATGGATCATTTGCATTATATGTACCGGTATGGGACGGTGACATATCAGGGATGGATTAGATCAAAAAGCTAAGTCCTACCCCTTCTTACATACGGAATGGATTAACTAAAATAGTTAACTCCTACATGGATACATGTCCTGTCAACTAAAACAGTTGAACGACATAATGGATGCTTGTTTTATCTTTCGGCATTAGGAAGGAATTTATATATATATTTATGGTACTGTGATACGAGCTTGAGTCTCCTGATCACGGTTAGGGTGCGTATATTGCAAAGGTTGAGTAGCTAGATATAGCTAATGTTCCCTGGTAGGTCTAGGTACTTGGCCGCTGAAAAGCGTGTTTTATATGTCACCTTCTACCCAGGCTGAACTATGTTATAGGCTAGTGAGCATCCTATAGTGTGTATATATATATCTATGGACTATTGTAGATATTGCCGAGCTATCTAGGATGTATCTGCGTATCGGGTTTATGTACGGATTGTAGTAGGATGGAACTTGCATGTGGGCCTGACCCACCTTTATTTTTCAGGTGTTCGTGAGTACCAGGCTTAGGGTTTGATCGTGGTGATGCAGATACAGTCACTCACTCTTCCGATTACATAGGATTTTCTTTCTTATTTTGGTTTTGGATTTTAATTCTATAAATGTTTTACCAGTTGGAAATATTAGGGGTCCACTAGATGGATTCCCGAGTTGTACGGATTGGAAAGTTTATTTATATTAAAACTTTTATTTTGGAGGTTTTACAATTAGAATTCTTTTCAGCGTATCATTATTTTATTATTAATTCAGTTTTATTATTGCTTGTTTATATATTAATTGTCTGATATCCCTCGGATCTGTGCTCGGACTTGATCACCCGTGGCTCTAGAATCAAGGGGTATCACAGTTGGTATCAGATCACTCCAGGTTCTAGTGTCCTTAGGAGTGTCTTTTATTAGAAGTCTTCCGCGTTGCGTCTCTTAAAAACTTAGAGCCATATTAGGATTCGTTGTACTCTTTTACGGTTCATTAGGAGGAGCTCCTGGTATCAATTATATTCCATAATTATGGAATGGTTGACACTAGAAGGAGGATGGGGTCTGCGGCGACAGCAAATCAGACCGAAGGAGTAGAGGAGTACGTTATCGAGTTCTCTATCAGAAGCAGAACTTGTGATTTAAGGTTTAGTTCTGGTTGGCATTACTTTTGGAAGTATAAGCCAATGAGGGATATAGGAGTGTGTTTTAGGTCCCCGTATAAAGGGACTAACACGATTTTAGTTATTCTCCTAAAAGAGACAACCGAGGAATGGGAGTCCAAAGAGGATTCTAGTGGAGGAGATTTCAACAAACTCAAGAAAGAGGGTATTAAATGTTGAAAATCAGGGATCATGTGAAAGTGATCTTGTTCGCTAATAGTATAGTGAACGATACTCATAGAGTTGAGGTGGATAGTTAACTTTGTGTATTACCTTTAAACGAGGTAGATAAAGGGAACTCTTTAGGGGTTTGGGAATCGGATGAAGTTCTTCTCAGAACGAAGCAAAGATTATATAGCACGTTCCGGAGAGTATGAGGATTAGGTTTTGATGATCTAAGTTACTTTATACAGCTACATTAGACGGTTTGTAACCTGTGTATAAGGAGGATGAAGGTTAAGCCTTTGGCATTTACTGAGGCAAATGGAGTTGGTTTTGAGCTATGTTTTGAGGTCGGGTGATTACCTCCGAAACTGTAGAAAGGAGATTATGAACCAATCAGGCACAGTTGATCTCTAAAAGAGATTTTCTTTGCAAGGAGGAACGATGTTTTACGTAGATTTTATTGTGTTCTATTGTGTGTGCATTATGTGTTTCCTTTTTGTTAAATGTTCAGGAGGGGGAATGTGGTTTAGTTGGGGACACGAGTATGTGATCAACCAACTATCATTTTGGAGGAGTAGCGATAACTACGCTAGGATTGTAGGCATGTGATCATAGGATTTGGTTAGTATATCTAACTTTAGTCAATCAAATGAACCTAGACATGCGTGATTGTAGTATGTGTTCAGGATGGGATAAGAAAAAAAACCAGCAGTTTTGAGTCAAATGATATAGATTCATTGGATAAGCTGTAACGTCATGCTGGTTTATTGAAGGAACTGGCTTGACTGAATATCTTTTAAGAATATTTTAAACAGGTGTTCCTAAGTCAGTAAGAGGATTTTGGTACTGGTTTAAGTACTTGTTGGAATGACACCGACTGAGGATAGTAGACGAATTTACTAGTCATCAGTCAATTCTTAATCAAGAATTTTATTCTCATCAGGGGGTGTCATTAGGAGGAGGTGCTGGCGATGCATATCAAGGAGGAGGCAGAGTCACTAATTTGCACAAATAATATGGAAATTTTTTTTTTTAGGTTACTGTTCGCAACAAATAGTTGTTACTCGGAAATTGTTGACTATTTGGAGGATGAAAAGATTTCCATATGCGGTTACAGTTAGACGGGATGTCTAATAGACACTTACTTATGTTAGAAAAGTAAGATGTCAAAGACTTGAAGATGAGACCGAACATCTAATATCCGTCTCAAAGTTTGATATCTGGTAAATAATCTAGATGGACCGTCAGAGATCATTCGATCCTTGCGGCCACTTCTCATTCTAGAGCGGGACTAACAGAGTAGTTTTCACGGATCTAGATGAGAGATTACTGATCTTACACAGGGGTCAGGATCCTGGTTGGGATATCGTTGACTGATAAAATTAAGTCAGCTTCACTTTGTCTATTTTGGAACTGGTAAGATATCAGTTCCTACAAATAGCACGGATCACGAGATAACTTAGATGGATAGATGTGGTGATTCACATTTGCATTAAGCTTCGTCTGGTGAAAGTAACAGGGAGGATGATGATCTTCTTAACCGATATGGAAATTGAACCTTCAGTGGTTATTACGCAATCCGTTGTGGTTTAGCATGTGAAAATAATACCACTTGCTATTACCAGGGAAATAGAAGTGGTCAACTTAGAATGTTTGAGCTGACCCCACAGGAGGTAGTACCTTACTCAGATGAGTTTAAGGTACTGAAGGAAGATTGGTAGTTATCTTTCTGCTTCTAGGAAGGTTGGAGTGACTGAGCTGTAAAATTCATAAATTTTACGGTGCAGTCAACTGGTTATGGTTTGCATCCCGACATACAATGTTAGTTTTGGTGCGGTACGGGTAAGGACATGTACATAACTGTCTCCAAGAGTATCATTTATTAGTAAGGTGGAAAATTGATACTTGGATATCACTGGAGGTTTTAGTCCTTTCTTATATCGAAATAGGAGTAGGACTAATCAGGAGGGGATGGTTAGTAGAAATGACTGACATTTGTTGGAATTTTAATTCCATATGGTTTAAGAGTAGTGGATAGAGCAAGTTCGCTTGTGGACTACACTTTAGTGGAGTTTACTTTGGCATTTCTTATCAGTTGTACATTGCGCTGATAACAGAGTTATAGCATGTGGTTATTCAATATGGAAGATAACCGGTGCTATGTCAAAGGAGCTTTCTGAAGGTGTTGGAGCAACAACTATGCTTCGCATCTCTAGACGGGAAATGGGATCGTGATATTCTATTTAATCATGGCATATATGCTTAGGATACATATCCTAGGTTGGCATGGGTAATTGAAAGCGTTACTTACCATTTCAGATATTATCTGTGCTATTGTTGGCACAATGAGGTTCGTGCGACAATGTTTGGGATGCCTAATCCTTCAGGTACTTTCTCATTTTCTCACACCACAACATATTTTTCACCTCCTTCACCAATCTTCACCTAGAACAAGCTAATTTGGTTTAAGCATCACAATCCAAAACAAAGCTGTATTAATTGGCTAGCAGTCAGAGGTAGGCTATTTACATTAGACTCCAAACCAATGCTTCACAAACACTATGTCAATGGGTACTACTTATGTCATGTTGAGAGTGAGTCTATAGATCACTTGTACTTCAAATGTAGTTACAGCTCACAGATTTGGCGGTTCATACAAGAGATATATTGTGGGTTTCCACATCTTACCTTGTGGTTGGAATGACTTAATCCAGTGGTGTTCAATTCATTGGACTGCACGCACCAGAAAACTTAATACATAAGCTTTTATTGTTAGCAGCCATCTATTTCATATGGATAGAGAGAAATGATAGAGCCTTCAGAAATGTTTCTACTCCACCTCACCATATTATTTCTCAAATTAAGACTTGCATCAGATCAAGACTTGCAACAATCAAACTTAAGAATGCTGATTTGAAGCTAATCACAACTAAACATGACCTTCTTGCAATGTTTGTGCAGGACTGTTCCATTTCATGTATTCATTCTTGGTTAGTCTCATATGATTTAATTTTATCAGTACAATATTCGGTTAGCATTACTGCACCAGTGCTGGTTACTTTGGGATTTCCTTTTGTTATGTTTTTGGGCTGCCTTTGGGTGCAGTTTGTCTGTTGTTTCCCCTCTTGGCCCCATGTACATTCTCATTTCTTATATACAAGCTTACCATTAACTAATATATACATATATATATATATACAACTGCATGTATTAAGAATGGATGCTTACAATAACTATAAAAAGCACATATTAACACCATATGAAAGGCCAATTTCTTTAATACATCATTATTTTTCTCAAAGTGTTAGCTTTATAGTCAACTAGTTTTCAAGCCTCCTGAAAAGCCAGCCTATATATATATATTCTAAATTAATACATTTTGTCACAACAAATTGCATTAGTGCACTTGTTCAAAAGTTAGAACTGTGAGAATACCAAGTGTGACTGAAAGAGCAGTTGGTAATTTTGAATAAAAACCTTCTTTCAAAGAGAAAAATAATATACATATATATACATACATATATATATATATATTGAAGATGCCAAAATCGGCGTGGGTCGGACACGGTCCAGATCTTCATTAACGGGTTGGAAACGGGTCGAACAAACGGAGTTGGGCCGAACGAAGTTTCATCACCAGGCCCAATTACAGGGATAAAGCAATTATGAGGCCCAGCTTAAAACAAAAAAGAACTAAACCCATAGCAAAGGGAAGCCCAATTGTAGAGTCCAGCAGGAGGGGTAAATTAGGAAGCTACTAGAACACATGTAGCGTTCTAGAAATAGGTTGAAAATAGAAGGAAAAAGGGGTTGGAAAATTGTTGAGGTGTAAGGATATTCTACCAAAATATTGGGAGGAATTTCTTGTATCTTCAATTGGTGCCGTCTGTGGGAAACTGATGAAGATTGAGTCGATCAAGATTGATTCAATCCAAACTAGTTTGTAAAGCAAAAGCTTGATCTCTGAAAGTTGAATCTAGATCGGTATGATTAGTATTTAACTTGCACAGTTTTGATTCTAGCTGGTAGCGAGAGATTCGCGTTGGATTTACGCGATTGTGATTTGTTTACTGGAGCTAGATCTGACGAATACACGGTAGGAGAGATTTAGATCCGGATAAAGGAGATCAGAATTATGCTGGTTTGACTCTAAATCGAGTGCGTTCACATCAGTGAAGCTCATATTTGATCCAGAACTTGCAGTTAATGACTTTGCTTCGATCAGGAACGATAATAGGAGAAGAGAGCTCAAGTTCAATGGAGAATGACCAGCAGTCAAAGCTTGATGAATTGATAAGCATGATTAAGGTCCTAAGAAGAGAGAATACAAAATTGTGAACTAGAATGGAGCGTCGAGAAGCTCCGGTCATTCCACGGCCACCTCCAGTAGGGGAGAAAGCTTTGCAGTCCAATGTCGTTCATCAAAATGATCAGGAAGGAGACAATCACATGGATCTTCACCAAGAGGGGACCATGCCAGATGATTTACCGCCAAATGTTTGTCAAATGGAAGATCGAAAGGGATCTATCCATTTGGATCCGCATCGCTAGCAGATCATGGGAGAAGATGCCGCAGCGTTTGATCCTAATCAAGGAAGATCGAGGCATGAGGAAGCCATGGAATTTTGTCATTATAGAGCTACGTCACTGTGGCGGAGGGAGTTCACGGAGGAAAGATCGCTTAATCCACCCTACCAACCTTCAATGGCTACATATGATTACAGGAGTTCAGAGAGGAGATCTGAAGATCAGAAGATTCCCATGCGATTTTCATGGGACAATGAGGCCCTCCGTTCGTTAGCACGAACAGTTGCCTCTCTATTCACTGACAAGATCTTGAACACTCCGAATCCAAGGAAATTTTCCATGCCGGTATTCATTCTATATGACGGTACGACTGATCCGATCAATCACATTTACCACATTCAGCTTAAAATGGCTCTGAACACGGAGAATGATCCTCTGATGTGCAAATGCTTCCCTACAAGTTTGGCAGGGCTAGCGCTCAATTGGTTCAAGAATTTGGCCCAAGGCTCAATCGCTAGCTTTCAAGATTTGTGCAACAAGTTCATAAGTGTGATACCCCTCAGATCCGAGACACGGGTTGATCAGACCCAAGCTCAAACCTGAGGGATATCAAACAATTGATATGTTAAAACCAACACGGAATACAAAGTGATTAAAGAAATAATATAAGGAGCTGAAAGAAACTAAAATATAAAATCCTTTAATATTAAATATACTTAAATCCCAATAATCCAAAACCTCTATAAGTTAAACAACTCGGGAATCCATCTCTAGTGGACCCCTAATAAAAATCCCAAACTGAATGAAAGTAAAACTGAAGATAAAATCCAAATCCAATATCTGGAAGGAAATCTTACATCGTCGGTAGTATGGAAAATCATCTCTGCTTAGCACGAACAAGCTCAAGCCTGGAACTGACGTATACCTGAAAAATAAGAGTGGGTCAGGCCCACAAACAAGTTCTAACCTACTACAATCCAAGCAGAGACTCGATACGCATATACACTCTAACCAACTCAACAATAACTATATAATCCATGTCTATATATATATATATCCACACTATGTACTCTCACTGGACTATGATACGGGTCTCAACCTGAATAGAAGGTAACATGCAAAACGCACCTGAGTGAGCATAACTACCTAAGCCTAACGGGGTACACCTCAAACAGCATAACCAGTTACGCGTCCTATTGCATATACGCTCCCTAACCGTTAACTCTGAGACTCAAACTCAAGTCACGGTACCATAATAATATATTTAAAATCGTTCACACTCATCCATAAGAAATCCAGTAGGTCGTTCAGCTTATTCAACTGCACAGACTTAAGTCGTTCAGCCTATTCAACTGCACAGACTTATATAGAAGGAGGATTCTATTTTTGTGATCCACCCCCTTATTCCAAAGTAGGTAGAACTTAGCAATTTGAGCTAATCCAAAACTAGTATGTCACCGTCCCATACTGATACATACAATCCAATCCATCCAACAGTTGATAGAATACATAAATAATGCACATAACAACTAAACCATAATAAGCATAAATAGAGATATAGACTAACATGCTTACTCCCGTAACTAATAGATCAAAATAATAAGACATATCAATTAATTCCATAATGAACATAAAATTAAACAGAAAAACATCATGTTCATCCCACATCTTCGTTACAAATTATCTTACTCTGAGCATGCAGATAATTTATTCTTCTTGTCCATAAAACCATGACAAGTCTAATAAAACCATATTAATTATCATGCTTGTCCACTATTAATAATATCATATTAATAAAATTTTCACCCACAGAGAATAAATAAATTAAGGTTCAATAATTTAACATTCCTCTGCACTGAAATAAAACAATTTCAGTCGTGACTTACCAGTGTTCAAGCTATAAACTCCTACTGGTTTATTAAGCATTAATCCACTCTCTTAAGTGTTAAGTAGACTTAGAACATCTCAAAACACCCAAGGATAGCTTCCTCTAGAATCAGAAAATCCCAAAATCCGAGTTCCACAGCCCAAATAGTCACCCAAAAACTCAGAAAACTGAAGAACTGAAGAGAGGCTGCTCCAAACAAGTTGGAGCCGCCTCCAACCAAGATGGAGCCGCCTCCAAACCACTTAAAGAAGCCTCCAAGGCACTTTGAGCCGGCTCCATGTTTTCATGGAGCCGCCTCCAACTTCCTCCCCTCCTCTCTGCTTCTTCTCTTCAATTACGACCCCTGTGTCTATTCCGGTGATGTCCAGTTTGTCTGTCCTCCTAACCTAAGGTTCAAAAAGGTCTAAACTAAACTCTAAGGTGTTCTAGAGACCATTAACCTCTTTGTCTAGTGACCAACCATGATTTAAACCCGAATTATACATTAAGGATTCAACACAAATAATTTACAGTTTGTAAACGCTTATTGTTTAAACAATTCAAACACTGTAATCCAGATTACTTCTAGTAGTTTTCAATAGGTTCCAGACTAATTAAACGCTTAAAACACCAATTGACAAGAATTTAAAACAGAAGTTATGCAAAGAGGAAATTTAAACCAACAATACACATCTTACAACCACGTCCAGTTTAAAAAACTCAGACTTGCATACTAGTTGAATTTTAAACTTTATATGATCCTGGAATTGTATTAGAGATGCAAAGAACACGAGTCTAAGGAATAGAGATAGGATTAGAACTTGCCTTTAAGACTTTTGTTCAAAATCTCTACGTCGTCTTCTCAGGTTTCAGTGATTCCGTCTACCAAATTCCTCCTCTGTTCTCTCTATGCCTCCACAGACGTGAATAGGTTTTATCTTCTTTTTATTTTAAACCCTAAACAGACGTATCCTACATATTTATAGAGTTATACCAAACCCTAAATTAATTCAAGCCCCAAACTGAATCCTAATCGGCCCATAAAAACTTAATTAAATGAAAACAAATAAGTAAATTAAAATAGTGATTCAAAGAAATAAAAATTATGTCCGATAAACAACTTGCCAATTTAAAATTAAGTCAAATAACTCAACTAATTCACATAAGACAAATAATTCAAATAATTTATGTAATTCAAATAATTCAAATAATTCAAATAAATAATTAAATAATTAAAAATTCAATTAAAACAACAAATTAAATACTAGGACTATCCTTTTAAAATTAGGGGTATTACATTCTTTCCCCCTAACAAAAAGAATTCCGTTCTCGGAATTCGCTCTTACCTTCTTCCCATAATTCAGGAAACTACGAGCGAATGACATCCTCCCGTTCCCAAGTAGACTCAGCCTCATTGTGATGACTCCACTAAACACGAACCAAAGGAATAACCTTATTACGAAGGATTTGATCCCGACGGTTGACAATACGACACGCTGGCTCCAAATAAGTCTCATCCGGCTGCAACTCAATCTCCCCAACATCGAATATGCTGATACCGATCCTCATCTGGCAGAAATTTCCGCAACTTGGAAACATAGAACACATTGTGAACGCGATCCAAAGTATCCAGAAGTGCTAATCTATAAGTAACAGCTCCAACGCGATCTGTGATCATAAAAGAACCGACAAACCGCGGTGACAACTTCCCTTTCTTCCCAAAGTGCATAACACCTTTCATAGGCGACACTTTGAGTAAAACCTGATCTCCAGCCCTAAACTCTAAAGCACGAGTACGCCGATCAGCATAACTCTTTTGCCTACTCTGAGCAGTACGCATGCGATCCCGAATAAGAGCAATTTTCTCAGAAGTATCCTTAATAAACTCAGGACCCAAGAATCTGCTCTCTCCAACCTCCATCCAACAAACAGGTAATCGACACAGTCGACCGTATAATGCCTCAAATGGTGCCATACCAATAGTCTTCTGAAAACTATTGTTGTAGGCAAACTCCATAAGTGGTAAATAATCCTTCCAGTGGCCCTTGAAATTAAGAACACACGACCGAAGCATATCTTCCATAATTTGATTCACCCTCTCAGTCTGTCCATCAGTCTGAGGATAATAAACAGTGCTAAGATGCAATTCTGTACCCAAAGCTTGCTGAAATCACTTTCAGAATTCAGACACAAAGCTCGAATCCCTGTCCGATATAATAGACAAGGGAATGCCATGAAACTTCACAATCTCAGTAATATAAAGTCGCACCAACTATTCCGAAGTGTAGTTAGTGCGAATAGACAAAAAGTGAGCTGATTTCGTCAGTCTATCCACGATAACCCAAATAGAATTGTGATCCTTAAAAGAGTTTGGCAATCCCTCTACAAAATCCATAGAAATGCTCTCCCATTTCCACTCCGGTATCAGCAATGGATGTAGAGCTCCTGGCGTCCTCTGATGATCAATCTTGACCATCTCACAAGTACTACATCGTGAGAAAAAAAGAGCAATATCCCTCTTCATACCTGCCCATCAAAACTGTCGCTTCATATCTTGATACATCTTGTTGCCTCCTAAATGAATAGAAAACTCAGAGTGGTGAGTCTCAGTCATCACATCCTTCCTCAAATCATCAGTAGAAGGTACCACTAAGTGTCCCTTGTACCTCAAGCCTCCGTCAGTCCCAACATGGTAAAATAGAACCTCTCCTGAAGCTATCTCTGCAACTTTGTTGATACACTGCTGATCGGTGAGTTGTGCTTGCAAAACCTTACGAATGATGGAAGGTGTAACCAACATGCAAGCCATAAAAACGTCCGACAACTCAGTGGTTAATAAGGCAGAAAAACGTCCGACATTCGCTTTCCCTAGATGATACTGTATAGAAAAGTGATAGTCTTTTACAAACTCCAACCATCTGCGCTGTCTCATATTCAGCTCCCGCTGAGTGAACAAATACTGTAGACTCTTGTGATCACTGAATAATCTGAAAGACTCACCCAACAGATAATGCCTCCATATGCGCAAGGCAAAGACCACAGCTGCCAATTCCAAATCATGTGTTGGATAATTAAGCTCATGAGGCTTAAGCTTCCGAGATCTATATGAAATCGGTCATTCCTCCTGCATTAAAACACATCCAAGACCCTGGAAAGAAGCATCTGTATAGACTAGATACTCTATTCCGCTCTATGGAGTAGCCAGAACCGGTGCAGAAGTTAACTTAGTCTTCAGCTCATCAAAAGCTCGCTGACAGTGTTCATCCCACACGAACTGTACACCCTTTTTAGTTAGGTGCATGAGTGGTCCAGCTATCTTAGAGAACCCCTGGATGAACCTCCGACAATATCCCGCCAAACCGAAGAAACTCCGAATCTCGGTAGGTGAAGTAAGCTGTCCCCACTTAATCACTGCTGAAACCTTGGTTGGATCTACCACTATTCCTCTGTCGGACACCACGTGACCCAGAAACTTCACTTCCCGCTGCCAAAATTCACACTTCTCGAACTTGGCATATAACTGGTGTTCACGAAGCGTCTGCAATACGATCCGAAGATGTCTCGCATAATCATCCTCAGACCTAGAATAGATCAAGATATCATCAATGAAAATAATGACAAACTGATCCAAATAAGCCCTGAAGACTCTGTTCATTAAGTCCATGAACACTGCTGGTGTGTTAGTTGTCCCAAACGGCATGACACGAAACTCATAAGAACCATATCTCGTGAGAAACGCAGTCTTAGGAACATCCTGCTCCCTAACTCTCAACTGACGATACCCAGAACGCAGATCAATCTTGGAGAAGTACGTAGCTCCCCTTAACTAATCAAACAAATCATCAATCCTAGGTAAAGGGTACTTGTTACGAATAGTAACCTTGTTCAATTCCCTGTAATCTATACACAGGCGAAGCGAACCATCCTTTTTCTTCACAAACAGAACTGGTGTTCCCCAGGGTGAAGTACTCCTACGAATGAAACTGGCTGAGTAATTGCTGAATCTGATCCCTCAGTTCTCTCATCTCTACCAGTGTCATCCTATACAGTGCCCTAACAACAGGCGTAGTGCCTGGAGCTAAATCAATCACAAAGTCGATCTCGCGACTAGGTGATAACCTTGGAATCTCCTGAAAAATATCCAGGAAGTCCTGTACAATCAGTATACGATCCAATGATACAGTAACATCTTCCTTCGTTTCCTCCTCCACATAGAACAAATAGGTGCTACCGCCCCCTTATTACGTGGTATTGCTACAACATACATATCCTGACCAGGTATGGTGAACACAATAGACCTATTAAAGCAATTAACTTGGGCATGGTAGTGAGATAACCAATCCATCCCAAGTATCACGTCATAAGTGTGCATGTCCAGGACCAGTAGATTGGCTAGAAATCTGAGTCTGCCAAAATCTAGTGTCACAGGCCCATCACTTTCATGTAAAATGGCAGTATCACCCAATGGTGTAGAAATACCCTGAGGTCTAGTGCATACCCTCGTCCTCATCCCAGATAAAACAACAAAAGTCCTAGCTACAAATGAGTGTGTAGCACCTGAATCAAAAAAAAACCGTCTATGCAAACCATGAATAGAAAACTCACCCTCAACAGCCTGAGGTGCCTGCATATCCTATGGCATGGGGTTGTACACCCTGCCATAGTGCAACTGCTGTTGTGCCTGTCCTTGAGTCTGCGGCGGTGCTGGTAAAGCCAGATGTGTCTGTCCTTGAATCTGTGGAACCTGTGGAGCTGGTAGAGGCACTGGCGCTCTCTGTGCCGGCTGTACATGTTGTCCCTGTCCCTATCTGGCTGTAAAACACTGTGATACCCTCGAATTTCCAGATGCGGGTTGGCCAGGCCCACGCCCGATAACCCGAGGATATCAAATCAATTAACAATAATCGAACACAGAATACAAATAAGAAAAAAAAATAAGAATAAATAAATTGCTGAAAAGAAACTAGAATAATAATCCAAAACCTGAGAATAAAATTTAATTAATAAAGAATGATTCTGATACATCCTATTTCTCCATTCTTATTACAACTCGGGAATCCATCTAGTGGACTCCTAAAATATCTCACTAAACTCAAAAGATTGGAAATAAATCCCAAGTCTAAAATATAAAATAAAACCCTGGTCATCGGTGGAGTGAATAACTGTATCTGCTCAGCACGATCCAGCTCTAAGTCTGGAACTAATGAACACCTGTAAAAATAAGAGTGGGTCAGGCCCACATGCAAATTCTTCTCTAACTACAATCCAAATAGTGACTCGATACACAGATACACCCTAGATATCTCAACAATAGCTATCTAGTCCATACATATAGATATATCCACACTAAGGGACATTCACTGGACTACAGTAGGGGTCTCAACCTGAATAGAAGGCAACATGCGAAAACGTACCCAAAGGTGGGAATGAGTACCTAAACCTAACAGGGTACACCTCAATCTACTATAGCCAGCTACGCATCCACTGCATATACGCACCCTAACCAACGAGTCTGAGACTCAAGCTCCTCTCGTGGTACCATAAACATATATTTAAAATCCATTCATATCCATCCATAGGAAATCCAATAAGTCGTTCAGCTTATTCAGCCGCACAGACTTATATAAGAGATCCAGTAAGTCGTTCAGCTTATTCAACTGCACAGACTTAAATATAAGGAGAATTATGTTTTTATAATTCGTACCCTTATTCCAAAATAGGGAGGACTGAGTACTTTGGATCAGTCTGTCCCTAGTATGACACCGTCCCATACCGGTGCATACAATCCACAAAATCTATATAATTGATTAAACAGATAAAACTGTTCACCAATTAAAATCCATAAGGTATGAATTAACATTTTGAGCTAAACCATACCTAGTATGTCACCGTCCCATACCGGTGCATACAATCCTCCATATCCATATAAATTACAACATATAAATACTAAGCACGTAATTTACAGTCCAAAACCAAATATCCATATCCTTGCAGAAAAATGTTTTAAGTTTTAGCAATTTAAAATCCAAAACCATGTAAATTACAACATATAAATACATGTTATTAATTTACAATCCGAAATCATTCCAAACAATTGCAGAAGAATATTTATTATTTCAGCAATTTAAATCCAAAAGTTAAACCGTGTATTATTTAACGGTTCATCAACAAGCATCCAAAGCATGAATAAATTAGTTTTAATAAATTAACTATTCTATCATGCATTCAAATAAGATTTAAAATCACAATATTATCCAAGAATTTGCTAAAAATTAATTCTAGCAATTCAGTTCGTTTTATCCGTCAATAGCAAGCTAGGTTGCATACTTGTATATTATTTTGTTGTTTAAGCACCCAGCCACAAACTATGCTACGAGTCTAATTTATTAATTAAAAGACTCCCCCATGCATCTAAAATTTAATTTAGAACATATATAACACCTTAAATTGTCAAATTAAAATTACACAATTTATTTCCTTCCAATCGTTAACTGTACGCAAAATTGTTAATTAGCGCACTGTTAATTCCATTATTACAACAAGAGTAGTTTATGCAATTTAAGATCTTAATTACATGTTAAATTAATTATTTAAACCCCCATTAAAGTTCTAGAATTTTTCAAGAACCCCAAGTGCCCAAACAGTAACAAAAAGTTCATAAAAACATTAACTGAATGTGCAAAATGAAGGGAGCCTACTCTAATCCTAAAAGAGCAGGCTCTTTTAGAGGTAGAGCAGCCTCTTTTAAAGGTAGAGCCTGCTCTACTTCCTCTAGAGCAGGCTCTACTCATGGGGGAGGCGGCTCCTCCCTCCATGGAGCCGTCTCTCTTCCCCTATGAGCCTCAGTTCAGTTACTTCTTCGTTTCCGACCGTTCTGCTTTTTCTCCGGCCTTTTTACACCATTCAATTGATTTCAAAAACTGATCCTAAAGGTCTTATTAATACCAAAGATCATCCCAATGATTTGAAAACAACAATTAAAATCAATTACAAAAATTAAATTCGCTACCGAATTAACATGTGTTAAGAACAAAACTAAAACTATTTTTCAACAACAATTCTACTGAACTTAGGAGCCTTATCAAATTTAATTAATTCAAGGTCTTAATAACACCCAAAATCAACCCTCTAATCCTTCTGTGAAACCCCAGAATCAATAGAAACATTCCCATTCTCCAAAGTAACAAACAGTTCGTAGAAAAATTTACAGAACATTCACTATTGAAGAGAGCCTGCTCTAAGTTTTAAAGAGCAGGCTCTTTTAAGCCTGGAGCCGGCTCTATAGGTCTTAGAGCCAGCTCTTTAAGTGTGGGAGCCGGCTTCCACATCCATGGAGCCGGCTCTCACCTCCTTTGAGAGCCTCCGTCCCCGTTCTGCTCCGTTTCAGCTTATCTACTCCACCTCCGGTCATTCCAGTTCCTCTGTTTCTCTTAAATACTGAACTTACTAGTCTTATAAATACCTAGTATCATTCCAATGGCCTATCTACAGTAGTTGGAAACAATTATAGAGGCTAAAATTGCAACTAACTTAACATACTTTAAGAACAGAATGCTGAAACGAAAGCATGCATAAATTTTGGTTTACAGAATTGATATCAACACCTACAGATCATTGATATAACATGTACTAAACATATAATTTCCAATTAATGTTCAATTAACCCCTAGAGACTATCTAGGTGCATAGAACACAAGCCAAAGGGAAGGAGAAAGAGAAGAACTTGCCTATGATTTCACTTATGAAATCCTTGCGTCGTCTCTAAGTTTCCGGCAACTACTAACTTCCTTCAAGCCTCCTATGGGTGTGATCTAATCCACCACAACCTTCCTATGGGTATGATCTAATCCACCACAACCCTCCTTTGACCCTCTCTGTTCTTGTCCTTGGTAGCTCTTACCATTGCCTCTGTTCTCTCAACTCTCTCTCTGTTACGTTCTATTTTTACTGTGCCGTGAATAGGGTTCTTCCAAAACCCTTAGTGAAACTCATACACGTATATATATAGGCCTTTAGAAAACCCTAATTAAACTAGAGCTAAGGCAGAACCCTAATTAAACTAGAGTCGGCCCATAAACTTAAGTCACATACACGTTAAATACTTGTATGACGGCTCCAAGAAACCCTAACTGAAAACTGTTAATTCAACTTCTACTTAAGCACTTATTAAAGACAATTAAATAATTAACCAAATAAGGCATTTAAAATACAATTTAAAATAAAACAAACAATACAATTAACTCAGATAACTAAAAAAACCATAATTCAAATAAAGAAAATAATTAACCAAATAAGGAAATACAAATACATAAGTAATAATTTACAAATAATTAAATAAAATAAACAAAATACAAAAATTACAAAATCAATAGACAAAAATGCACATAGAATGAAATTTAAATCCCAATTTTATCCTTTTTAATTTTAGGGGTATTACATTCTTCCCCCCTAACAAACGGAATTCCGTCCTCGGAATTCACGAAACCCTGAATTATTCTCATTAACATTCATTATCGTTCCATTGTGGACGCTGCTGTTGCGTAGGAGCTCCACTGAATTCCAAAACTTCCCAGAACCATCTACGGGTTCGATATAAAGGAAACACAAAAATTAATCCACATATAAGTTGGATTCAGCAACTACTCATTCGTACCTACATTTGTTTATACAATGTAAAGATCCACATTCCTCCAAATTCCATAGCATGGACTGGCAAAACGTCTATGCATCCATCCTAGTGTTTTAGTAACACCATTCATGAAAAAAAAAAAAAAAAAAAAAAAAAAAAAAAAAAAAAAAAAAAAAATTTAATACCTAACAACTGACCTTCCCTGACAACACACCTTGCTTCCCCCGCAAACCTCCTGGTACCATCACGATGAGAAATGAAGTAAATACTTCCAACTTCCCATAAAAACCTAGGATATCTATCCCAAGTATCTCCTCCATTATCAAATATACATTCTCGATCCAATCTCCCGTTGAGAGATATGAAGCACAGTTATACCTCTATTATCAGTACAATGTAGAACTAATATGAAATCCAAAAGTGAACATTATGAGAATTAGTCTTACTCCCATTGTAATTTAGGCAGTGCCAAAAATCGCCAATGACCTCCGGTTATCTTTCTAACTGGGGAGACTCATTTAGACAGTTATATACATGTCTCTTTCTAAACCTAGTCACTAGAACGGACATTTGATGTCCTGATGTTCCGTATAACCATCCGAGTGCATCAAGAAAAATTTCTACAAATTTTATATCTCAGTCACTCCGACAGTATTCACAGATGCGACAAATCCTCCTCTAGTACCTTATACTCAGTTTGAGTAAGGTAACACTGCCTCCAGGGTCGACTCCGATATTTGAATTTGACCCCCTTAATTGCCTTGGTAAAAGTAAGTGTCATTAGTGTATAAACTAAGACCCCAACTTCGAATGTAACAACTAACCAAAAACTCCTATCAGTTGTTTCGAGCGTCCTCATCCATGTTCCCTTCCACCATCCAGAACGTAACGCAAAGTGCGAATTACCACTTTGATGCATCTAAGTCGTCTTTTAATCCCCTCTATTTATATGAACTGATATTTCACTAGTTCGAAATAAACAAGATCTGAGCTGATTTAATTTAGAAATCATATTATCGGCCAGAATGAAGAAAGAACTAAGTGTTGTGAATCTCAGTCCCGTCATCCTCCTCCCAATCTGTCTACCAAAAGTACCATTAGTCTGGTACCACCAAATTCCATCTGCACCCAGTACTTAATTTGGAGCATCTTCAATCGCTAACCATGCAGTATAACTTTTTCCCGCACACCGTGCACCGCTTCCTTATGATAGCTAACTGGTCTCACCATCCTATCTTTGACACACCCTACCTTTATAATATAAATAGTGTTAATTTGACTCCTTGTCCTACTTCAAAAGCTTATGAAACTTTTCCCATCCTCCATATAGTCATCAATGTCAAAGCAACAACTAATTGTTGCAAATTAGGACCCTAAAAAAAATTCCTCATTTTTATGTAATGTAGAAACTTTGGTTCCTCCTCTAGGTACAATTCCAGCAACCCCTCCAAATGACACACTCGTAAAACAATGTTTGAATTACGAATAGACTGATATAGCTTAAATCAGTCCACTATCCTCAATCGGCGTCGTCCCAAGAAGTACCTACCAGCCCGAAATCCTCCGTCCGATCCATAGTAGCATTACAGTGATCTTTACCTACCACAACCTCACGAATCCCCCAAGACATTCACAACCACCATTCTTATAGTGTTGTAAAAACAAATCCCTACCTAGCATAGAATATATCCAACTAATCATTGTAAATTATTGGACTTGTATTGGTAGTTAAGCTATCCCATCCTAATTAATGTACCCTATTGACGCACATCCAAGTCCAATAGATTGGCTAGGAGTTTGTGTTTCTACCCAATCATATGACCATTTATTTACAAATCCTAGCGTACATAGCGCTATTATCCACGTCAAAATAATAGTTGGTTGATCACATACTTGTGTCCCCAACCACTCTATACTCCCAATCCGGACAAATTAACAAAAATGAAACACGTAACAACAAAACGAAACACATAATATCAAAATGCAACACAGAATAACAAAATCAAACACTTAGATACACACAATGCAACAAAACAACCAAAATATAATTCCCAATTAAAACATCCTCCATTCCAGAGAAGAAAACCTCATTTTAACTTAAGTTCACAAATTATGTCACAAAAGTTCATTTCGTAGTTTCGTTGGTAATCATCCAACCTTGAAACCTGTTTGTAACCATAGCTTAAAAGCAACATTCTTTTGCCTAAGCAAATACCAAAGGCTTACCCCTTATCTTCCTTATACGCGAAATGTAAACCGTCTATCGTGGTTTTACAACGTACCATAGAACGTCACAACCTAATCCCCATTCGCTCCAGAATGTGATATAAAATCATGTCTTTATTCTAATGAGAACTCTATCCGATTTCCAACCGCCTAAAGAGTACTGTTTCAATTGACTCTCTGAGAGATGACAAAAAAAATTTATCCACATGTAGATTGATCTACACTAATTCTACTAGTATCATTCACCATACTGCTGATGAATGAGATCACCTCCATGCGATCCTTCATCTTCAAGCTTTAACATCCCCTTTCTTGGAGACACTAAAATTTCCTCCCTTAGGACCCTTTTCAGAATCATATTCTTCGTTTAACTCCTTTTAGAGATCACTCAAAGTTGTGTTGGCCCCGACATGCGGTGACCTAACACATACATCTTAATCCATTCTTGGCGTATACTTTCCAAGTAATGCCAACCTTAGGACTAAATCTTTGATCCCCAAGTTCTGCTTCTGACAAAGAACTTGACAACATCTTCTTTTACTCCATGGGGTCCATATCGCTTTAACCCTGAACCCGATCCTCCTCCTAGTGTCAACCATTCCACAACTATGAAATATAATTGACATCAGCTCCTCCTACCGAACCATAACAAGAGTACAACGAATCCTAATATGACTCTAAGTTTTTAAGAGACGCACCGCGGAAGTCTTATAACGAAAACACTCCTAAGGACACTAGAACCTGGAGTGCTCTGATACCAACTGTGATATCCTCGAATTTCCGAATGCGGGTTGGCCAGGCCCACGCCCGATAACCCGAGGATATCAAATCAATTAGCAATAATCGAACACAGAATACAAATAAGAAAAAAAATAAGAATAAATAAATTGCTGAAAAGAAACTAGAATAATAATCCAAAAACCTCAGAATAAAATTTAATTAACAAAGAATGATTCTGATACATCCTACTTCTCCAATCTTATTACAACTCAGGAATACATCTAGTGGACTCCTAAAATATCTCACTAAACTCAAAAGATTGGAAATAAATCCCAAGTCTAAAATATAAAATAAAACCCTGGTCATCGGTGGAGTGAATAACTGTATCTGCTCAGCACGATCCAGCTCTAAGTCTGGAACTAATGAACACCTGTAAAAATAAGAGTGGGTCAGGCCCACATGCAAATTCTTCTCTAACTACAATCCAAACAGTGACTCGATACGCAGATACACCCTAGATATCTCAACAATAGCTATCTAGTCCATACATATAGATATATCCACACTAAGGGACATTCACTGGACTACAGTAGGGGTCTTAACCTGAATAGAAGGCAACATGCGAAAACGCACCCAAAGGTGGGCATGAGTACTTAGACCTAACAGGGTACACCTCAATCTACTATAGCCAGCTATGCATCTACTACATATACGCACCCTAACCAACGAGTCTGAGACTCAAGCTCCTCTCGTGGTACCATAAACATATATTTAAAATCCATTCATATCCATCCATAGGAAATCCAATAAGTCGTTCAGCTTATTCAGCCGCACAGACTTATATAAGAGATCCAGTAAGTCGTTCAGCTTATTCAACTACGCAGACTTAAATATAAGGAGAATTATGTTTTTATAATTCGTACCCTTATTCCAAAATAGGGAGGACTGAGTATTTTGAATCAGTCTGTCCCTAGTATGACACCGTCCCATACCGGTGCATACAATCTACAAAATCCATATAATTGATTAAACAGATAAAACTGTTCACCAATTAAAATCCATAAGGTATGAATTAACGTTTTGAGCTAAACCATACCTAGTATGTCACCGTCCTATACCGGTGCATACAATCCTCCATATCCATATAAATTACAACATATAATACTAAGCACGTAATTTACAGTCCAAAACCAAATATCCATATCCTTGCAGAAAAGTGTTTTAAGTTTCAGCAATTTAAAATCCAAAACCATGTAAATTACAACATATAAATACATGTTAGTAATTTACAATCCGAAATCATTCCAAACAATTACAGAGGAATATTTATTATTTCAGCAATTTAAATCCAAAAGTTAAACCATGTATTATTTAACAGTTCATCAACAAACATCCAAAGCATGAATAAATTAGTTTTAATAAATCAACTATTCTATCATGCATTCAAATAAGATTTAAAATCATAATATTATCCAAGAATTTGCTAAAAATTAATTCTAGCAATTCAGTTCCTTTTATCCGTCAATAGCAAGCTAGGTTGCATACTTGTATATTGTTTTGTTGTTTAAGCACCCAGCCACAAACTATGCTACGAGTCTAATTTATTAATTAAAAGACTCCCCCACGCATCTAAAATTTAATTTAGAACATATATAACACCTTAAATTGTCAAATTAAAATTACAAAATTTATTTCCTTCCAACGTTAACCGTACGCAAAATTGTTAATTAGCGCACTGTTAATTCCATTATTACAATGAGGGTAGTTTATGCAATTTAAGATCTTAATTACATGTTAAATTAATTATTTAAACCCTCATTAAAGTTCTAGAATTTTTCAAGAACCCCAAGTGCCCAAACAGTAACAAAAAGTTCGTAAAAACATTAACTGAATGTGCAAAATGAAGGGAGCCTGCTCTAATCCTAAAAGAGCAGGCTCTTTTAGAGGTAGAGCAGCCTCTTTTAAAGGTAGAGCCTGCTCTACTTCCTCTAGAGCAGGCTCTACTCATGGGGGAGGCGGCTCCTCCCTCCATGGAGCCGTCTCTCTTCCCCTATGAGCCTCAGTTCAGTTACTTCTCCGTTTCCGACCGTTCTGCTTCTTCTCCGGCCTTTTTCCACCATTCAATTGATTTCAAAAAATGATCCTAAAGGTCTTATAAATACCAAAGATCATCCCAATGATTTGAAAACAACAATTAAAATCAACTACAGAAATTAAATTTGCTACCGAATTAACATGTGTTAAGAACAAAACTAAAACTATTTTTCAACAACAATTCTACTGAACTTAGGAGCCTTATCAAATTTAATTAATTCAAGGTCTTAATAACACCCAAAATCAACCTTCTAATCCTTCTGTGAAACCCCAGAATCAACAGAAACATTCCCATGCTCCAAAGTAACAAACAGTTCGTAGAAAAGTTTACAGAACATTCACTATTGAAGAAAGCCCGCTCTAAGTTTTAAAGAGCAGGCTCTTTTAAGCCTGGAGCCGGCTCTATAGGTCTTAGAGCCGGATCTTTAAGTGTGGGAGCCGACTCACACATCCATGGAGCCGGCTCTCACATCCTTTGAGAGCCTCCGTCCCCGTTCTGCTCTGTTTCAGCTTATCTGCTCCACCTCCGGTCATTCCAGTTCCTCTGTTTCTCTTAAATACTGAACTTACTAGTCTTATAAATACCTAGTATCATTCCAATGGCCTATCTACAGTAGTTGGAAACAATTACAGAGGCTAAAATTGCAACTAACTTAACATACTTTAAGAACAAAATGCTGAAACGAAAGCATGCATAAATTTTGGTTTACAGAATTGATATCAACACCTACAGATCATTGATATAACATGTACTAAACATATAATTTCCAATTAATGTTCAATTAAACCCTAGAGACTATCTAGGTGCATAGAACACAAGCCAAAGGGAAGGAGAAAGAGAAGAACTTGCCTGTAATTTCAGTTATGAAATCCCTGCGTCGTCTCTAAGTTTCCGGCAACTACTAACTTCCTTCAAGCCTCCTATGGGTGTGATCTAATCCACCACAACCTTCCTATGGGTATGATCTAATCCACCACAACCCTCATTTGACCCTCTCTGTTCTTGTCCTTGGTAGCTCTTACCATTGCCTCTGTTCTCTCAACTCTCTCTCTGTTACGTTCTATTTTTACTGTGCCGTGAATAGTGTTATTCCAAAACCCTTAGTGAAACTTATACACGTATATATATAGGCCTTTAGAAAACCCTAATTAAACTAGAGCTAAGGCAGAACCCTAATTAAACTAGAGTCGGCCCATAAACTTAAGTCACATACACGTTAAATACTTGTATGACGGCTCCAAGAAACCCTAACTGAAAACTGTTAATTCAACTTCTACTTAAGCACTTATTAAAGACAATTAAATAATTAACCAAATAAGGCATTTAAAATACAATTTAAAATAAAACAAATAATACAATTAACTCAGATAACTAAACAAACCATAATTCAAATAAAGAAAATAATTAACCAAATAAGGAAATACAAATACATAAGTAACAATTTACAAATAATTAAATAAAACAAACAAAATACAAAAATTACAAAATCAATAGACAAAAATGCACATAGAATGAAATTTAAATCCCCATTTTATCCTTTTTAATTTTAGGGGTATTACAAACACTGCCTGGAAGTGTGACCTTACTCTCCACAAGTGTAACAACTACCCTGGAAAGTACTAAATGGCCTTCTCTGTTGGTTAACCTGTGGCTGACCCTGTCCTGCCTGTGGTCCCCCATTCTGCTATTGCTGAACAGGTGCCACATCCCTGGGAACATCTGAACCACCCTTGTGCTCTTCCAAGGCTGTTGTCCCAGAAATTTGCCTTTGTCATTCTGTCGGTGTCCGTTCCCATTCCCTTTCTCAGCTGACTGGTTAGTAGAGTCTCTGTCACCCCACTTTCACCCTTGGCCTGTCTAATGTCCATGGTCAACTGATACTGCTGTAGAGCGACGTCTACCACCTAAACATAGGTAGTATAGGCTGGACTACCTGTGATAGCTCTCTTGATAGACCACATCAGTCCCTTAACGAAACTGTTGTGCTTCTTCTCCTCCGTATCCACCTCCTCCGGTGCAAAAAGAGACAAGCGTGTGAACTACTGTTCATACTCTGCTACTATCATGTTCCCTTACTGCAGATTAAGAAAGTCAATCTTTATGGCTACCCTGACTGCATAAAGGAAGTACTTCTCATAAAAACGTGCACTGAACTGATCATAGGTCAATAACATCATCTCCTCTGCAGTGGTAACTGATTCCCACCACTGTAGTGCATCTCTAATTAGCTTGAAGGTAGTAAGCATCTGCTTCTGAACCTCCGTACACTGAACTAAATGAAAATGACGCTCAATGTCCTGTTTCCACTGATGAGCTGCTCTCGCATCGGTGGAGCCTGAAAACATAGGTCGACTCCCCTTTGTGAAAGAGCTCTTAGCCTTTTCCCACGAGTCAGTCTGAACAAACGGTGCTGGTACAGGTGCCTGCTGAACCAGTGGTTGATTCCAAAGTGCAGATATTACCCTAGCTTCTATAACCCGAGCAACGAAGTCATTGAGGTGAGGAGGAAACTCTGGATCTCTAACCTGACCCGGAATCTGCTGAACTTCCTCCTACTCATTACGAAACTGACCATCGCCATCCTCAAATCCAAACAATTGCTGCCCCTCTTCCATTAGCTGACGCTGTACGTGTTCTTGCTGCCTACGTGCCGCTCTCCTCTACCTCTTATTTCCTTACATGTTCTGTCCTCTTCTCCTACCGTTAACCATCTGTTAACACGGAAAGACAGACATCAGTACGTTCTAAGTGAACCGTAAAAGAATTCAACGAATCCTAAACTTAAGCTCTAATCAAGAGAAAACGCTACGCGGAAGTCTTAGTACGAAACACCCTAGAGACACTTGAACCTAGAGTGCTCTGATACCAACTGTGATACCCCTCGGATCCGAGACACGGGTTGATCAAGCCCAGGCCCAAACCCAAGGGATATCAAACAATTAATATGTTAAAACGAACACAGAATACAAAGTGATTAAAGAAATAATATAAGGAGCTGAATGAAACTAAAATATTAAATCCTTTAATATTAAATATACTTAAATCCCAATAATCCAAAACCTCCATAAGTTAAACAACTCGAGAATCCATCTCTAGTGAATCTCTAATAAAAATCCCAAACTGAATGAAAGTAAAACTGAAGATAAAATCCAAATCCAATATCTGAAAGGAAATCCTACATCATTGGTAGAATGGAAAATCGTCTCTGCTTAGCACGAACAAGCTTAAGCCTAGAACTGATGTATACCTGAAAAATAGGAGTGGGTCAGGCCCACGAATAAGTTTTAACCTACTACAATCCAAGCAGAGACTCGATACACATATACACTTTAACCAACTCAACAATAACTATATAATCCGTGTCTATATATATATATATATATATCCACACTATGGACTCTCACTGGACTATATATATATATATATATATATATATATATATATATATATATATATATCCACACTATGGACTCTCACTGGACTATGATACGGGTCTCAACCTGAGTAGAAGGTAACATGCAAAACGCACCTGAGTGGGTATGACTACCTAAGCCTAGCAGGGTACTCCTCAACCAGTATAGCCAGTTACGCGTCCTATTGCATATACGCTCCCTAACCGTTGACTCTGAGACTCAAGCTCAAGTCACGATACCATAATAATATATTTAAAATCCATTTATACTCATCCATAATAAATTCAGTAAGTCGTTCAGCTTATTCAACTGCACAGACTTAAGTCGTTCAGCTTATTTAACTGCACAAACTTATACAGAAGAAGGATTCTATTTTTGTGATCCATCCCCTTATTCTAAAGTAGGTAGGACTTAGCAATTTGAGTTAATCCAAACCTAGTATGTCACCGTCCCATACCGGTACATATAATCCAATCCATCCAACAGTTGATATAATACATAATCAATGCACATAACAACTGAACCATAATAAGCATAAATAGAGATATAGACTAACATGCTTACTCCCGTAACTGATAGATCAAAATAATAAGACATATCAATTAATTCCATGATGAACATAAATTAAACAAAAAAGCATCATGTTCATCCTCCCACATCTTAGTCACAAATTATCTTACTCTGAGCATGTATATAATTTATTCTTCTCGTCCATAAAACCATGACAAGTCTAATAAAACCATATTAATTGTCATGTTTGTCCACTATTAATAATATCATATTAATAAAATTTCCACCCACAGAGAATAAATAAATCAAGGTTCAATAATTTAACATTCCTCTGTACTGAAATATAACAATTTCAATCGTAACTTACCAGTGTTCAAGCTATAAACTCCTACTAGTTTATTAAGAATTAATCCATTCTCTTAAGTGTTAATTAGACTTAGAACATCTCAAAACACCCAAGGATAGCTTCCTCCAAAATTAGAAAATCCCAAAATCCAAGTTCCACAGCCCAAACGGTCGCCCAAAAACTCAGAAAACTGAAGAACTGAAGAGAGGCTGCTCCAAACAAGTTGGAGCCGCCTCCAACCAAGATGGATCTGGTTCTAAACCACTTGGAGCCGCCTCCAAGGCACTTTGAGCCGGCTCCATGTTTTCATGGAGCCGCCTCCAACTTCCTCCCCTCCTCTCTGCTTCTTCTCTTCAACTACGTCCCCTATGTCTATTCCGGTGACGTCCAGTTTATCTGTCCTCCTAACCTAAGGTTCAAAAAGGTCTAAACTAAACTCTAAGGTGTTCCAGAGACCATTAACCTCTTTGTCTAGTGACCAACCATGATTTAAACCTGAATTATACATTAAGGATTTAACACAAATAATTTACAGTTTGTAAACGCTTATTATTTAAACAATTCAAACACTGTAATCCAGATTACTTCTAGTAGTTTTCAACAGGTTCCAGACTAATTAAACGCTTAAAACACCAATTGACATGAATTTAAAACAGAAGTTATGCAAAAAGGAAATTTAAACCAACAATACACATCTTACAACCACGTCCAGTTTAAAAAACTCAGACATGCATACTAGTTGAATTTTAAACTTTATATGATCCTGGAATTGTATTAGAGATGCAAAGAACACGAGTCTAAGGAATAGAGATAGGATTACAACTTGCCTTTGAGACTTTTGTTCAAAATCTCTTCGTCGTCTTCTAAGATTCCGGCGATTCCGACTACCAAATTCCTCCCCTGTTCTCTCTCTGCCTCCACAGACGTGAATAGGTTTTATCTTCTTTTTATTTTAAACCCTAAACAGACGTATCCTACATATTTATAGAGTTATACCAAACCCTAAATTAATTCAAGCCCCAAACTGAATCCTAATCGGCTTATAAAAATTTAATTAAAACCTACGTCGGTTACAACCGTGATTTCTTAAAAGAACCCTAAATTAAATCATTAAATGAAAACAAATAAGTAAATTAAAATAGTGATTCAAAGAAATAAAAATTATGTCAGATAAACAACTTACCAATTTAAAATTAAGTCAAATAACTCAACTAATTCACATAAGACAAATAATTCAAGTAATTCAAATAATTCAAATAAACAATTAAATAATTAAAAATTTAATTAAAACAACAAATTAAATAGCAGGACTATCCTTTTAAAATTAGGGGTATTACAATAAGCCAGTATTATGGGAATAAGCGATTGGCCAAGGATGTTTCAAGCCTCTTTACAATGAAGCAGCATGAAGATGAGAAGCTCCAAGCTTTCCTCACCAAATTCAACCTTGTCAAGAGCATGGTAATGGAGTGTCATTCGTCCATGACTGTTCAAGCATTTAAGCTGGCCATGAACCGAGGGACACCGTTTTACACAAGCCTAGTGGTAAATACGCCGAAGACTATGGATGAACTGAACGAAAGGGCTGACGGATTTGTACGCCTGGAAGAAGAAGAGGCAACCAATGCACGAAAGACGTCGATTATATCAACAGAAGAGAAGTCCAAGGCCAAGATTTGGTAGAAGCAAGCTCAGGCGCAACGTTAAACTTCCTGGAAGACAGAAAAGAAGTCGAGGGAAGAAGAATTGGTCACACCACTCAAGGTCACCTTGGCTAAGTTGTTTCAAGAAAACAAAGATAAGTTTCGCTCTCCCTTACCAATTAGACAACTTCTTGAACAAAGGGATTAGTCCAAACACTGTGCTTTTCATAGTGATTTTGGTCACCTAACTAATGAATGCAGGAACCTAAGGAGGTAAATGGAGATGCTGATATCCAGGGGGGAGTTCGCTAGATATGTCTAAGGGCCACCAATAAAGCAAAACCGATCGGCTGAACAAGTTAAAAGAAGTCAGAAGTCGAGCCACCATAACGCCCAACCCGTTCGGATTATAAATGCAATTCATGGTCGACCTAAGCAATCTGAAGAGTTAAAAGAGTTACTCCGAACGCGTCTCCATCAAGCCCAGATGAAGAGGAGAATAGGCAGTGTAAACACTCTGCACCAACAGAATGCTTCAATACATGTAAAGTTTGACCAAACAGACTTGTTGCGAGTTCAGATTCCTCACGAAGATCCTTTGGTCATTAGTTTGACGGTGGCAGATTGCCTAGTGCGAAGGGTGCTGATTGACCCAGGAAGCAATACAAACGTTATGCCATGGGTCACGTTCGATTGGCTCCTCAAGCTTGAGGAATTTAAGCCTACTGGAAATCAGTTGTTGGGATTCGATGAAAAGCGAGTAGAACCGATCGGCATGGTAGAGTTGCTTATCCGAGCTGCCGAGAGGGAACTGTTTGACAGTTTTATGGTAGTTGAGATCCATCCGTCTTACAATCTGTTGATAGGGAGAGGATGGATACATAGAGTCCAGGGGGCCCATTGACCTTGCACCAAGTAATGAGGTGTCTAAGCCCGGATGGGAGTAAGGTAATTCATATCTATAGAGACCAGGTTGTAGCCAAAAAGTATTACTCAGTAACCCTGAAAGCTGCTATGAAGGGAAAAGCTCCCGTTCGCACTGCTAGCCCGAAATAGCAGTTACAGGAACCTCACCCAACACGAACGGGGAGGAGGAGTCTCTAGCGTTAACCGAAGAACCTCTGGTTGAAATGCAAATTGATCATTTGAGGGAAGACCGAACCACAAAAGTAGGCTCAAGGCTTGCAGAGGAAGAGAATGCCAGTTGGTTAATTTCCTTTATCAGAATGCGGATGTGTTCGCTTGGAGCCATTAGGACATGCCAGGGATCGACCGATTTATCTCTTGTCACTCCCTTAATGTAGATCCGAACATCAAGCCTGTACGACAGAAGCAGAGGAGGTTCGCCCCGGAGCGCAACCAGATCATTGCTGATGAGATTGATAGGTTGTTAGAAGTTAGGTTCATTAGAGAGGTTCAATATCCGTCCTGGTTATCGAACATGGTTGTTGTGCAGAAGAAGAATGGGAAGTGGAGAGTTTGCATTGACTTCACCAACCTGAACAAAGCTTGCCCGAAGGATAGTTTTCCACTTCCAAAGATTGATCAGATAGTGGATGTTACAACTGGTATGAACGGCTAACATTTTTGGATGCCTATTTGGGCTATAATCAAATCCCTATGGATCCGAACGATGAGGAAAAGACCTCTTTTGTTATTGAACGAAGGATTTACTGTTACAAGGTTATGCCGTTTGGACTAAAGAATACCGGAGCCACGTATCAAAGACTGGTCAGTAAGATTTTTAAGAACCAAATGGGTAAGACTGTGGAGGCTTACATCGATGACATGGTGGTAAAAAGCAGAAAGAAGGCTCACCATTTACAACACTTACAAGAGGTGTTCGGAGTACTGAGAAGGTACGGTATGAATTTGAACCCGACCAAGTGCTCGTTTGGTGTAGGTTCGGGGTAATTCTTTGGCCACGTAGTCAACAACAGAGGGATTGAAGTTAGCTCAGCCCAAGCGAGGCTCTACTGAAGAACGCAGAACCAAGCACAGTACGGGAAGTGCAAGCTCTCACCGGTCGCATAGCGGCATTAAGTCGATTTATTTCAAAATTGTTAGACCGGTACAAACCATTTTTCGATACAATAAGGAATTACGGCAAGCAATCTTGGGGGGATGAGCAAAGGGATGCATTGACCAGATTGAAAGAGTATATGCGAAACCCACCAGTCTTAACTGCCCCAAAATCAGGTGAAAAGTTTTTCCTGTACCTTGGAGTCTCCAACATTGCAACAAGCGCCGTTCTGATACAATGTGAAGAAGGTAAGCAGTTCCCAGTTTTCTATGTCAGCAAAACAATGTTCAAGCCAGAGAAAAGGTACTCAAAGGCCGAACGCGTGATCTTGTCTTTGGTGAATGCAAAGAGGAAGCTCAGGTACTATTTTGAATCCCATTCTATAGTCGTTCTGACCACTTTTCCCATAAGGGTGATTCTGCATAAGCTCGATTTGTCTAGAAGAATAATGAAGTGGGCAATAAAGCTGAGCTCTTTTGACATAACTTATGAACCCCGAACGGCCATCAAAGGACAAGCGGCGACTGATTTCCTGTTGAAGTGTGATGTAGTGGACCCGGAGGAAAATCTCAAAGAATTTTCATGGAAGCTTTTTGTTGATGGTTCTTCAAATCAGATGGGGGCAGGAATAGGGATTAAGTTGCAGACGTTAGAAGGCACCACGTTGAGTCAAGCGATTTGACTTAAGTTCAGGGCGACTAATAATGAAGCAGAATATGAAGCATTGCTCGCTTGATTAAGACTGGCCAATGAACCAAAGGTCAAAAGTTTAGTTGCTTTTAGTGATTCGCAGCTGATCGTTTGACAGGTGAATGGGGAATACGAAGCCAAGGATGAAACAATGGAGGCATACCGTTCTGCCATTATGCGTGAGGTTAAGAATTTTGATCAAATCAAGTTTATCTAGTTGCCGAGGGAGCATAATGAGGACGCCGATTGGTTAGCATGCAGTGCGTCGAGTTCTGGAGAAACACTAGCAAGGGTGATTCCGGTTGGTGTTTATGCCAGCCATCTATCTTTGAAGAGCCATCAGGCTCAGATCCTTGGCAAGTGAATGTCATACCATATGAGCCGAGTTGGATTGATCCAATCATAACTTATATACAAGATGGTGCACTGCCCGAGCAAAGAGATGAAGTAAGGAAGATCAGGTCAAATGCTGCAAAGTACGCCATAGTCCATAACCAGTTGTATAGAAGATCTTTCTCCGAACCATACTTGAAGTGTGTTACCCCACAGAAGCTCGGCAATATTGCGAACTATTCACGAAGGTGTGTGTGGTTATCATTCAGGGGGGAGATCTATAGCGCACAAAGCGATGATGCAAGGGTATTTTTGGCCGAATATGTCGAGAGATGCGGAAGAGTTCTCTAGAAGATGCGATAAATGCCAAAGGTTCGGACCATTGATCCACCAACCACCTAAAGACTTGCACGTAATAGCCAAACTATGGCCTTTCGGGCAATGGGGGATGGATGTGGTTAGACCTTTGCCGACTGCCAGATCGCAAAATAAGTACATTCTGCTCACAACAGATTATTTTACCAAGTGAGTAGAGGCAGAGCCGTATCCTAGCATGACCCAGACCCAAGTAAGGCGTTTCATTTGGAATAATATTATTTGTCGCTTCGGCGTGCCCAGATCGATTGTTATGGACAATGGGACGAATCTTGACAGTAAACAAGTGAAGGAGCTACTTGAGGAGTATGGAATCAATCAAAAATTGGTAGCAGTCAGCCACCTGCAGGCAAATGGTCAAGCCGAGATCACAAACAAAGCAATATTCGCTTGTATAAAGAAGAAGCTGGAAGAAGAAAAAAGGAAATGGTTGGACGAGCTTTCAAATGTCCTGTGGGCTTATAGAACAACGCCGAGGCGATTGACCGGAGAAAGCCCATTCGCTATGGCGTACGGTACTGAGGCTACAATACTGGTCGAACACTTGGTTCCAACTGTTCAAAGTTTAGCGTGGAATCAAGAACAAAACGATGACATGTTGAGATTCAACCTTGACCTGCTAGATGAGAAAAGGGATACAGCGGCTATAAGGCTCGCATCATATCAGCAGACGTTTATAAACAGTCACAACAGAAAGGCGAGGCATAGGGATTTTGCACCTGGTGATTTAGTTCTGAAAAAAAGGTTGGAATTGTCAAAAAAATGGTATCACCTTGGGAAGAACTGTATAGAGTTGCAAAGGTCATAGGAAATGGGGCATATGATCTAGAGACCATGGCTGGAAGGTTGGTCAACAAGCCATGGAACGCTACATCCCTGAAAAGGTATTACCAATAGAAAATTAAGCTCCAGTTCAGGCAATGTTCATTTTTAATTATGTACTAAAGAATGTATAGAACTTTAAAGATCTATAAAAGAGTGTAATCTTCTTTCAAATAGTTGCAAAAAAAAAATAATAATAATAATAATAGTGAGTAAAACAACAAAAAAAAGTGAGAGTGGCAAGTGGCACTATAAGCCGAACACCAAACAAAAGTAGCAAGTGACACTATGAGCCGAACGCCAAACACTTGCACTAAAAAAATGAAATGAGAGTGGCAAGTGGCATTCTAACCGAGCGCCAAACACTTAGCAAAGTAAGTGGTAAGTGGCACTATGAGCCGAATGCCAAACACTTGTACAAAAATGAAAAGTGAAAGTGGCAAGTGGCATTCTAGCCGAGCGCCAAGCACTTAGCAAAGTAAGTGACAAGTGGCACTATGAGCCGAACGCCAAACACTTGCACAAAAATGAAAAGTGAAAGTGGCAAATGGCATTCTAGCCGAGCGCCAAACACTTAGCAAAGTAAGTAGCAAGTGGCACTATGAGCCGAACGCCAAACATTTGCAAAAAAAAAAATAATAAATAAATAAAATAAAAAAATAAAAATCAATAATATTAATAATAATAATAGTAATAATATGAAATGAAATGAGAGTGGATGAGAGTGGCAAGTGGCATTCTAGCCGAGTGCCAAGTGCTTAGTAAAGTAAGTGACAAGTGGCACTGTAAGCCGAACGCCAAATACTTGCACAAAAAGTGATAGTGACAAGTGGCATCTTAGCTAAACGCCAAGCATTACACCAAGAATGAAGTCAATTGTTGCCATTGATGAATACCAAATATCACCTCAACAGGAAAGACGATAAATATCTTCTAAAAGTTGGAACAAAAGTTGGCAAAAATTCATTCACTTCATTCATCAACAAATTCTTGAGTTATAAAAGTGAAATGCCCAGATGAAGATGAAGTAGATATAATGCAAGAAATTGGAGTCACTACAACATCCTAGCTAAGCCCTACCTACATCCTCGGTCTCTTGACCACGCTTAACATCCTCTTCACCGTCATTAGTCATTCCATCTCTTTGGGGGGAGGAATCGACCTGGATTACCACCTCATTCTGTTGAGTTCTACCTTCAGTAGCAGGAGCAGGAGGAATCAGAGTAGATAGAGGAGGGACATCCAAAGTACGATCAGATGACAGGATAGTAATGACCCTAGAAGAAGCAATATCCTGGCACTCATCAAAGATGTGTTCGGCAGGAGTGGGCTCTGGGTTAGCATAGACTCCAGGGGGGCTTATCTTCAGCTCCTTATCAACATCATCAGGACCAGTGTGATACCCCCGGATTTTCGGATGCGGGTTGGTCAGGCTTACGCCTGATTACCCGAGGATATCAAACCAATTAGTAATAAACGAACACAGAATACAATTAAGAAAACAGGAATAAATAAATTGCTGAAAAGAAACTAGAATGATAATCCAAATACTGAAACCTCATAATAAAATTTTATTAATAAAGAATTGTTCTGATACATCCAAATTCTCTATTTCTAATACAACTCGGAAATCCATCTGGTGGACCCCTAATAAATTCCAACACTGAAATCAATAACTGAAGAACTCCAATGCTAAATCCCAAAGAAACTCCTACGTCATCAGATGAAGGAGTGACCGTCTCTACTCAACACGAACAAGCTCTAAAACCTGCAACTGTCCGATACCTAAAAAAATAATAGTGGGTTAGGCCCACGAACAAGTTTTATCCTAACTACAATCCAAACAGAGACCCGATACACAGATACGCCTTAGATGTCTCAACCATATCTATATAGTCCGTAATATATATATATATATATATATATATATATATATATATATATATATCCACACTAAGGGACATTCACTCAACTACAGTAAGGGTCTCAACCTGAATAGAAGGCAACATGCGAAAACGCACCCAAAGGTGGGCATGAGTACCTAGATCTAACAGGGTACACCTCAACCTACTATAGCTAGCTACGCATCCACTGCATATACGCACCCTAACCAACGATCCTGAGACTCAAGCTCATATTGCGGTATCATAAATACATATATAACCTCCATCCAAATACAATGTCGTGCCGGTCGACTATTCGTTGCTCAGACACGACATATAATTAGGATTTAAATGTTTTACTTAAATCCCTATCCTTCCCAATACAGAAATATAAACAACCATCCGTTATGTCATTCAACTGTTTTAGTTGACAGGACATGTATCCATGTAGGATTTAACTATTTTAGTTAATCCATTCTGTATGTATGAATGGGTTGGAATTAACGCTTTGATCTAATCCGTCCCTCCGTATACCACCGTCCCATACCGGCACATACCATGCATATGATCCGTAAATGATGCAACAACTCAATCAATACATCACATAAACCCACATAATCCAAATAGTTGATAAAACAGAATTGAAACAGTACATCAACTATAATCCCAAAATACCAACCTTGTAATTGCTAAAACAGTTTAATAATCCAGTAATACAAATCCAAATCCATAATCCAAGTAATTGCATGAACAATTTAATAATCCAGCAATTAAAACCCAAGCATTTAATCCAAGTAATTGCATAAACAGTTTAATAATCCAGCAATTAAAATCCAAGCATTTAATCCAAGTAATTGCATGAACAGTTTAATAATCCAGCAATTAAAATCCAAGCATTTAATCCAAGTAATTGCATAAACAGTTTGATAGTCTAGCAATTTAAATCCAAATCCATAGTCCGAGTAATTGCATAAAAAAATATAGTATTTCAACCATTAACATCCAAGATATGCATAGATCAAACTTGTGAATTAAATGATCCTAGTGTGCAACCAAAACAAGATTTTAAAATATAAACATATTCCGTTAAATTGCTAAAATTAAATTAGGCAATCAAACTCCTTCCATCCATTAACCACCTGTACCGTGGTACACTTTCCTACGGTAAAATCCATGAGTAATATGACCTTAATTTATTAAAATGGCTCTAATACATCATGATATAATGTTTGGAATCCATTTTCCAACCCTTCTTGGTTGCTAGACACAGTTTGCACAATTACATCCTTCCGGCCCGTTAAGTCCGTAACCTGCCTCCGGCTTGCTTTAGATTTTCCTATGGTTTACAACATTAGTATATGGATAGATTAATGCATCCTAGGACCTTAATACTCCTTGACTTAAGGTTTAAAACCATCACAGTAACCCAAACACAGTTGAAAACAACCCAGTTTGAACCAACAATGCGTAATTAAACTTTTGTAATGCGCAAAACCACAGAGCCTTCTCTAAAAAAAACTGGAAAAGGCTCTAAGCTACCTAAAGACGTCTCTAACTAAGGAAGAGCCTTCTCTAAGTTTTCAAGAGCCTTCTCTAAGTTTTTTTAAGCTTCTGTAATACACGCTGTAACACCCAAAACCACAAAGCCTGCTCTAAAATCCTGGAGCAGGCTCAAATCAGCCTAGAGCCGGCTCTCCCACAAGGGGGGCCGGCTCTCCTTGCCTAGAGCCGGCTCTCTCCATGGGAGAGCCGGTTCTCTCTCCTTTGAGAACCTCGGTTTGTTTCTTCGCCGTTTCCGACAATCTGCTCCATCTCTGACCCTTTCTTACCCCTTTGTTGCTTTTTAAACATGGTCTTAATTATCCTAGAAACATCCAATAATATCCCTATGACTTGTTCACAATAGTTCAATTCAATTATAGTGATTGAAATCGTTACCGATTTAACATGCTTTTAACGCAGACTAAAACACAAAGATACAAGAACTACAACAGAACAATTCCAGCATACAAATATCAGAATTGGCATATAACAAGCATGTAAACTTTAATTAGTGATCCATTAAAACCCTAGAGACAGTCTAAGGATGCACAGAACACAGGCAATGGGAGAGAGAAAGGAAATAACTTGCCTTAACCATCTCTGAATTTTTCGATGAACTCTCCGACGACTGTTCCACCTCTGTTGCTCTTGGTTTTATCCACGAGCCAACCACTGCTCCTCTTCCTCCTTGGTTCAACCCTAGCCTAAGGCAAAACCCTAGACTTCCTCCCTTTATCTCTCTCTGTAATTCTCCCAATAACTCTCTGTTATTCTCTCTGTACGTGTATAGGTTCTCAACCCTTTTTGAAGACATACTACAGTATATATATATAAGCACTAATCAAAACCCTAATCCATCATGGAAAACCTAATTGAGGCCTAGTTTAGTTGGCGTGAGGTAGTAAAAGACTAAGCCTAAATAACATTACAATTTAAATGCACTAATAAGTTAAACCTAACTAACTTATTTAACTAAACTCACAAAACATTTAAACAATTACAAATGTATTTAATTCAATTACAGAAACATAAATAAACACATAAATCATTTAAAATCACTTAACAAATAAATTTATTTCATAAACATTTAAATTCACCCAACACTTAATTTAATGCACAAAAACACATACCCACGTAAATACCAAAAACAAATAAAATAAATAATGAAAATAATAAAATAAATATTAAAATTTCAATTATAACCCTTTTAAAACTAGGGGAATTACAACCGGCATAAGAGCTGGACTGACATTCAGGAGGAGAATAATCGGTGTAGCCATCTCTGTACCCTTCTGCATACCTGAGGGCTCCAATCTAAGAGAAACAAGTGTGGAGAGCCCTCATTCTACCGTCCAGCCTGCCAAGGACGCCAAACAAGGAATCACGTTCGGCTGAAGTTCTCTTTTCAAGAGCCAACTGCACTGTTTGTTCGCTATCCAGCGAACGTTGAAGACTTTCTCTTTCAGCTCTCAGTGTTTCTCGTTCGATCTGTATAATGCTCTTCTCAATTTGAAGAGTGTTTTTTTCATCTTGAAGGGAGTCTCTTTCTTTTTTCAGAGCATCTTTTTTGTTCTCAACCATATTTAGCTGCACCATCAGTTCTGCATTCTGGGTGCTGATGACCTTATTTTCTTTATTGGTTGCCTCAAGCCCACTAGCAAGCTTGCGTGCGCGAGCGTTAGCTGACTCGATATGTTTTTGCATTGTCATCATGCCGAACAGAGTCTGCAAGCAGATGCACGAATACTAATTAAGTCGAACGTATATTCAGAGAAGTTAAAATATAAAGGCGCTTTTAAATTAACCGAGTAAGGTAGAAAATTACTTCCATTGCGGCCAGAGAAAAGCAGCTGTACACCTCATTCTGAGTCAGGGCTTTGGCCACTTTAATGTCCTTAGGGGACCATAAATGCTTGTAATAGGCCATAGTAGTTTGACCATTCTTGAACATTGTTTCATTTGAATTAACAACCAATCCGTCCGATCGGATGAATCGAGGGGTCCATGGAATTGCCCCAAAGGGAGAAACAGTAGTTCCACCAGTCCCAGAGGGAGTGACTGTCCTATTTTAAGAAACTGAGGGCCCACTCGGCCCGGAAGTTCAAACTCTCCTGGGTAAAGGAACGTCATCAAGATTGGGTTCACTGTCAGGCTGGGGTCTTTTCCCTCGCTCCTTGTCCAGTACAGACATAGTGGCTCCTGGAGGATTGTTGGCTCGGGGAGCAGCGTTCAGATTGATAAGCGAGGCATTGCTGATCAGATTGTTGGCATGCACAACGTTCAGAGTAGTGCTACATATAGTGGTAGATGTGGATGCCGAGGTTGGAGAAGAAGCCAGGGCAGGAGCATTAACATTCCTAGGAGGATTCTTCCTCCTACTGAAAGAAAGGATCCGGAGTTGGCTCATAGTGCTGCCGATGAGTGAAATATCGCTGAGATTCTCAGACACCAAAAGTTCCAAACAAGAAAAAAATGTTGTTCAGAACGTATTCCTTCAAGTGGTTGATTCGATCCCTGCAAATGCTGTAACCGAGTTCATTATAAGGAATACCTAAAGAATCGCAAAAGAAAAGTACAGAAGCCAGGAACGCAAACTTCACAAGGGCAATCACTTTTATGATTTTTGTACTTCATGTATGAAGAAACTAAGCATTCACCAAAGGCGCTCGAGACAGGGTAATCCCTTGTAGCCGGAGCAAACTAAGCCCCTCGAACCCTAATTATGCTGTTCTTTCACCCTTTTTTCAGAGTCAAGTTTGTCCGTATAGTTGGATTTTTTTTTCAATGGGGTAAAAATGGTAATACATGTCATTTAACCTGATCTTACTGACTTTATAACAGAGGAGAAAATCTATAATATCAAGATCTAAACCCCCGTTACGATTTAGGAGCAGCAGAACGGACAAAACCCCAAGAAAATTGGGGTTTACTTGAAGAGGGGAGAGTCCCAACCTCTTAAATACATAACTGAAAAAAGAATGCAGAGGGAATCTAATAATGTTCAGAAGTAAGAGGGAAAACAAGATTTTACCGGGAAGAAGGCCGGCACCGGTCTTAATGTTCATATTCTTGGGGCACTCCCTAATAATACAACCACAAACATCTAACATAAAACATCAAGTTCATTCATAAAATGACCCTTTACCAGCGCTTTTTTAAGAAAATCAAAACCCATATCAAACATCAAGTCCATTCATAAAATGACCCTTTACAGCATTTTTGAAAAAGTGCTGGTAAATCCATTGTCGGTAGGGCTTTACTAGCGCTTTTTGAAAAGCACTGGTAAAGACCCTTTACCGACGTTTTTTTAAAAAGCGCTGGTAAAGGGTCATTTTATGATTTTTTTTTTTTTTTCCCTTTATTGTTTTTGGAAAAATATCTTTACGCTCCTTAAATGTCATCCAATATAACATAAGTTGGCAATATGAAAATACCATCCAAATTGTTTTTACATACCATCCAAATTGTTTTTACATAATACAACCATAAGTTAACCTGTAATCAAACATCAAGTCCATTCACAAACAAAATTTACTAATGAGATAAACCCAATCCACATCAAAGTTTAAAAAAAAAAAAAAAAATTTTAAATGAATTACGGTGCAATAATGAAATTTGATAGTATAGTTAAGAAACTCTAGCTTCAGTTGTATCTCCAATAGTTTTAACAATTCCTTCCCAATTTGTACGTGCATCTTTACTCAAAATAATTCTTCGGGCTACTATGACATCGGTTTTTTTGAGACTTAACAAAAAAACGTCACTCATGCCTTATAAAAACAAACCAAATATTTGATTTAATAACAAAAATTTGAGATAAACCTAATACATATCAGGAATATTGTAATGGTTAATTAAATGCATCAACCAGTTTAGGACTTGCAATTCGACTAACATCAGGAGACTCAACAATAATGGTTTTGATACTTCGAGAATGTCTTTTTCTGAATGTTAGTATAGCTTAAGATTTCAAGGTAATAACTTAGGAATTGATTTATTTATTTTGATAAGTGAGACCTTTTCATTTTGTATTTTTCATTCATATGTAATCCTACGCAAACACCATAGCAAACTGAATTACAAATGGAAAATTTAAAGGAAAAAAAAAATAGAAGAATACCTTTAATACTCTTTGCAATAATAGATAATAATGTATTTCCAGATTTATACTCTTAACGATCAGGGTCTTTCTCGTGAACATTAGTTTCTTCAATGGTTAGAATAATTCAAATCCTCTTTACAATGTTAGGAACTGAAAAAAAAAATTGCAATCAAGCAAAATGAGCTTTAGATAGAATCATAAAACAATCTTTCGTATTGAATCTACTAAAATATACTACGGAGAGGGAGTTCTAATGATTCAAAAATCCTTGCCGTTGTTAACGGCTTCCATCATGGTGATGTAGTGAGAGCTCTCTAAGTTCAGAGTCGGGTGTGGGACGTATTCACCTGCCACCCACAAGCTTATCAGATTGTATGCGAAACTAATCCACCATTACATTGATGCACATATATAACCAGTAACATTAAGGCAACATTTTTTTTTTCTTTATCATTTTTTCCTGAATTCTTTGAAGGGACAATATGAATCAAGATAGAATAATTAGTATTAAGTTGTTAATAGAAAATAACTTGATGGAAATATGAACATAAAGACAAATAGTGCTTTCATTTAGTTACATGTTGTACATGAACAAGGAATGGTAAGCTCTGGCAGAGACAATCCGAACTTTGATTTCATTCTCTGGTCCAGTTCAGGAACTGATCATAAACATATTACACTCAATTTAACATATTTACGTAGTTATTTCATTAACGTTTTATAGTTGTTGTAGTTGTTGCATTAGGCACGTGACGGAAATGAGAAAATTTCAAGCAAACTTATTTAGGGTAAATATCACTATTATCTATAATTTGTGACTATCAATTCTAGTAGATTTTATAAATCCAACTAGTTAAAATGTGTTCAGAAAGGAGAAAATTACCTTGTCCAGAGAATTTAAGTAATCAACAGCTCTTTCTCTCATGTGTATATTATAAGCTATAGACTACAGAGTAGAAACAACCTTTATGCTGTCATTAGAAAAGCACAAACAATTTAACATGGTTAGATTGACAAAATTAAGCATATGCAGCCAACAAAAGAAAGAAAAACTAGAGAGAATATTAGGTCAAATAAGAATTATGGTAATATAATGATCAGTGGTTTCGTGGAGCTAAACCATTCAGCATGAGAATTGTTGATGGCAAAGATCATTACTTAAAGTGTTTCTGATGATATACACCTAAGAATTCATATCCAAGTAGCGCCCAAAGAAGGAAACAGAAAAATGAAGCATCATTAGTCTTGAAGCACCATCTACATTGAAACTGAGCACTGCAATTTGACTAATTGTAAGAAATTACACTATATGTTAACCATATAATTCAAAAAAAAAAAAAATTGAAAATGAAAAAAAAAAAAAATATATATATATATATATATATATATATATATATATATATATATATATATAAGGTGCACGGAAAATAACAAACATCTTATGAAGGTTGGAAATTAAGATAGAAATTGAATTACCCTGTAGATTTAATAGAGAGAGTACCAAAGAGAGAGAGCATATGAAGATCGCCTACTCCCAACTTCATGGCTGAACTGCTAGAGCAAGGAATAACATACTAGAAATCCATTGGAAGATACAAAAAGTCAAAAGCTGACATAGTCTGTTCTTCAGTTTCCTCATGAGCGTTAAACTTGTTCATCTTTTCATTCTCTGACACACAATGTTGGTCTATGAATTTCAACAACAGTCGACGACAGCAATCAAAGCCCCAAAAATGAAGAAAAAAAAATATTAATCAGAATCAAAACAACATTGTATGTCAGAGAATGAAAAGATGAATCAAGAACCTCCTGTCCTTCCCATTCACAAACCCTAACTCGGCCTGCTACCTACCATCATCACTTCCACCACATACTTTTCTCTTTCCTCCGACTTTCCTCCAAAATCCACTTCTTCGAAACCCTTTCCTAGAAGGTATCCTCTTCAAAAATTGAAATCCCTAACCTGTTAGTAGGCATCCTCTTTAAAAATTGAACTACTCTGCCCAACTCTAACATCAAAATCGCATAGATGAGTCATGTATTGTTCAAATGAAAAAAAAAAAAAAAAAAAAAAAAAAAAAAAAAAAAACACACAATTAGGAACAACGGTTGTTGAGAGACAGCGGCTGAAGCTTGCGAATAGTTGGGGAAAAAGATGCACAAAAATATATTACCTTCATAATGACAAACCCAATATCTATGTTTTCTTCCCATGATTCATACAGTCTTTTCAACCGACCAATCTAGAATGGAAAACAAAGTTTGACAAAATTTAGATATGGCTACGAACTAACGGACATTACTGGAAAAACCCATAAAATAGAAATGGAGAAAATTGGAGGACAAAGGACACACCAAGGGATTAGTGAGAGCATTTAGTGTAGATGGTTTGTTGAGTATAGCTGCTCTTGATTTAACTCTTCCCTCAACTAAAACCCGAATTTGACGTAATAAAGAACATTTCTAAAGACGATCTTCAAAGACCATCATGGATACAAACAAATTTGAGAGAAAGCTAAATGGGTTTCAAAATATTGACCAATTCAAATGCGCATACACATATATACATATTTATATAGAGAGAGAGAGAGTGTGTGTGTGTGTATTTAGATAAACTTACCTGGTCTTGAAGATCATCATGTTAGGCGTAGTTGGGTAGAGAAGATATGGTTCTATGATGAGAGAGAAATTCATATCTATGCAACGAATGCTTCAATGGTAACAATACTTTCAATATCTGCATTATCTCTCTATATATATGTATAGACTGAGAGATAGCGGGCCAGCGACTGAAGCTTGCGAACGGCGAACCCAAACTAGAAAAACGGGCGATGGAAACTGAAAGATATGGGTTTTGATTTTTTGAACAATCTAAAATGATATGCCGGTATGGGTTTTGATATAGGTAATAGAAAACCATTAAAAATCTTGCATCAAAAAGGGATTGATGCATACCATTTAAGAGAAAAAATTACAGAGCTTGATTAGTTGATTTAGAAAAAAAATTAAAACAAAACCCATACATACAAGTTAGCAGTTGCAGAGAGAGAGGGGAGCAAGCTTGAGAGTTGAGAGACAGCGAGCTAGCTGCTGAAGCTTACGAACAGCGAACCATATTTGGAACAGCAGACGATGGAAACGGAAAGATATGGGTTTTGATTTTCTTCAAAAAAAAATTTCCCTTTAGAACCCAAAACCAAGAAAACACAATACCAAAGACCCAGCTGAAATTATGAAATATTAGCCAATAAAAATTTACTGTTTTCCACCAAAAACTCACATTTTAGATGTATATGAACACATATATGTGTCTATAAATTTGATGATGATGATGATAAGGGCGAATGATAAGACCATGAGATATACCTGACTGGCGATTTCACCAGTGACTCGTCGGAGAAGTGGAAGAGCTTCACGTGCAACGCAGACCAACTTCGAATCGGCTACAGAGTTGAGACTGAGAATAGAGATGGAGGTGATTGGGGAGTTGCAGAGAGAGAAAGAGAGGGGGGGCAAGTTCAGAATTGAGAACGAGAATAGAGATGTTGAGAACAAACATAGAGATGGAGGTGATTGGGGAGTTACACAGAGAGAGAGGGGGGGCAAGTTCAAAGTTGAGACCGAGAATAGAGATGGAGGCGATTGGGGAGGCTGAAAGAAACCTAGGGCTCGGATGAGTGAGATTGGTAAAGATAGAAATATATGGTAAATTAAGGAAATAAAAAAGCGAAATAATATTAGAGTGGTAAGTTTTCCCGCACTAAATTTCGCACTTACCCGCGCTTTTAAAGTGAGTGCTGGTATAAACATACCTACACTAGTGTTTTTTTCCCAAGCGTTGGTATAAACATACCTATAGTAGCGCTTGTATAGAAGCGCTGGTAATTACTACACAACACTAGCGCTTTTTTAAAAAGCGCTGGTAAAAGCCTAATATGTTAGCTAAAGGAGTGTGTAAAGTTTTTGAAAGGTAAAAAGGAAGCAAAACTAACCTCAAGAAGATTAGAGATGGCAAAAAACGCTGCAGGATAGCTGAAAAAAAGGAGGATCTTGCATGGGAGTTCACCGAAGAAGACTTGATTTGCTTGAAAAAAATGGACAGTGAGTTAATTGACAGCAATGTATGATAGAGACAATAGAGAGAAATGTGGATATATTTTCCTCGACTTATAAAAAGGGGGTGGACCCGATAACCGAGGCGTCATGAAGGCAAAGAGATTTCAAATTTCAAGATATTGACTCCCTAACCGTCCACTTGTTCCCACACACCGCTATCTTGAGCCGTTAGATCATGATTGTAACCCTTCGATAATCCCACCCTAATTAATTAGGGAAAGATTATCGGGGTAGGTGAAGATGCCAAAATCGGCGTGGGTCGGATATGGTCCAGATAGTCATAAATGGGTTGGAAGCGGGTCGAACAAATGGAGTTGGGCCGAACGAAGTTTTCATCACCAGCCCAATTGCAAGGAGAAAGTAATTATAAGGCCCAGCTTAATAACGAAAAGAACTAAACCTATAGCAAAGGGAAGCCCAATTGTAGAGTCCAGCAGGAAGGGTAAATTAGGAAGCTACTAGAACACCTGTAGCGTTCTATAAATAGGTAGAAAATAGAAGGAAAATGGGTTGGAAAATTATTGAAGTGTAAGGATATTCTACCAAAATATAGGGAGGAATATATACATATATATATAAATATATATATGTTGAACATGTGGCTCAATTTGAGGCTTACATCACCCATGACATCATCTTCTTGGCCTCTAAGTATATGTGTTCATCAAGCTTTATTCTTGGCCTCCAAGAATATGTGCCCAGCAAGTCTTTTGAGTAGTCACCAAGTAGCCTCATTTTGGTGTCCCATTTTGGCTATAAATAGCCTTGCCCTCCATGGTGTTAAAGCATCCCAAATCAATTGAGTGAGTTTGTAATATCAGTTAGTGAGTAAGAGAGTTTGGGTGTAATTAATTCGATTTTGGGTGTAAGCCACTTTGCTTTATATCTCTTTATTTCCATAGTGAAATATTGTTTTGTCTTCTCCCCGTGGATGTAGGCATAGCCGAACCACGTAAATTCTTGTCTCGCTTATGTGTGTGCTTATTTATTTTCTTGTCATTTATTTTTTTCTCTTGTTCTTATAAATTCCTATTCGATCCTTTTTTCATAACAAATAGATATCAGAGCTAGGGTTCGTGTATTGTGTACATATACTGTTCACAAATACTATTCTGGTACTGTTCACAAATATGGTACTATTCGCCGAGTAATTTTTTGGGGAGTTTTTTTGAGATATCGACCAGATACGAGATTGAAAAATTTGATTGCAAGATTAGCTTTAGTCTTTGGCGCATTAAGATGTAGGCCCAGCTGACTCAGCAAGGTCTAAAGAAGGTGTTGTTCGGGAAGGACAAGTTGCCAACAACTATGTCCGATAAAGATAAGGATGAGGTCAATGAAAAGGCGCGTAGTGCGATTAATTTGAATCTAGCTGATGAGGTGCTACGTGAAGTTATTGATGAAGACACGGCGGCAAAGTTGTGGTGAAATTGGAGAGTCTGTATATGACGAAATCTCTCACCAACAGACTTTACCTGAAACAGAGACTCTACACCCTTTCGTATAAAGGAAGGTATGCCTCTTAAGGAGCATATTGATAATTTCAATTCTATTATTATGGATTTGAAAAATACTGAAATTAAAATTGATGACGAGGATCAAGCCCTTATTTTGTTGTGTTCTTTGCCTCCTTCATATGAGCATTTTGTTACCACACTGCTCTATGGAAAAGACACTATTAGTATGGAGGATGTTAAATCCTCATTGAACTCTCAGGAGTTAAGGAAAAATGTGTCTGAGAATATTGGAGATGAGCAGGCCGAGGGTCTATTTGTAATAGGCAAATGTGGAACAAAGGGTTCTGCTAATAGGGGCAAATCTAGATCTCATAAAAATGTGGAATGTTAGTACTGTCACGAGATAGGGCGCATCATCAAGCACTGTCCCAAACTAAAGGCAAAGAATGGGAATGGCAAAGAGAAGGTTCAATAAGCAGTTTCTGTGGCAACTGCTACAACGAGTGATTTGGAAAGTGACGATTATGTTCTCATGACAACCTTGTGTTCAGGTATGTCATTTAATGATAGTTGGATTCTTGATTCTGGTTGTTCCGTTCATATATGTCCCAGTAGGGATTCTTTCTCTTCCTATAAAGAGGTGAAAGGTGATTCGATTTTGACAGCAGACAGGAAAGCTTTCAAAATTTTGGAAATTGGAATAGTCAAGATCAAGACGCACAATGGGTTGGTGAGAACATTGTCAAATGTGCGACATGTACTGGATCTGAAGATGAATCTTATTTCAGTAAGTGTGTTAGACTCCAAAGGTTACAAGGTTGTAACAGAAGGTAGAGAAATGATGGTCGTGATAGATTCTCTTGTGGTGCTACAGGGCACCAAGGTGAAAAATTTGTATCTTCTCCAAGGGAATATAGTAACAGGTGGAGCTTCTACAAGATCTTCTACAGTTAGTAGAAATCTGCGTTCGGGTCTTGGCAAAAGAAGAGTTAGAAAGAGGAGTTACGATCCCAGTTCTCAAAAGGGTTGTGAGGGGACTACACAACATAATGGGAGAATGAAATCTGCATTCAGATGGCAACCGAAATTACAGCAGTCCTAACAGGGAGGCAAGCCCATGAGGACAGATGTGATATTGACTTGCAATAGTCTTGGTGACAATGAGATAGTTTATTCGAGTGCCATTAAGATGTGTGGGAGGCAAGTAGTTGGTCACAACAGAGATTCGATGAAAAGTCAAGGACGTCCTATTCTCCACAAGGGTGAGAAGATGACTTTCCATTAAAAGCCGGTGGTTTGTGGGCGGTTGGAAAAGGTTGCTAAAGAGATGTCAAACTTAGAGTTTCTAATGATGTTTTTGGTAAGCACTTAGAGTTTGACAGAAATACTGGAGGTATGATTGTGGCTGCGCAAAACATGCATGGGTTGAAAAATGAGAGCCCGAGGATTAAGTTTGAGGATGACTCAAACTTAACTAAAATTCTTAATTAATTTGTTTTATGGAGAAGATAGTTTGTTTTGCAGAGATACAGTGGCTCATTTTAATTAATTTGGTTTGTGTGATTGTTTTACCATTCAAAATCGGTTAATGAGAATACGCTCAACTTGAGTTTATACTTCTTATATATATATATATATATATATATATATATATATATTAAAAATCTATTAACAATTCTTTGTGTTTGTATGTGTCAGAAATCATATTCCAAATAATTGAACTAAACACAACGCCAAGCCTCTAAAAGGGAGGAAAGGGTTCAAGCCGGCTATGGTGAAAGGGTTTGTGTGATTATTTCATTATTCAAATAAAAATAAAAAATAAAACGAAGAGGAAGTTGACTGATTTTTTTTTTTTTTTTTTTCGGTAAATTAAAATTTTTTGGGAGTAAATGAAACAACCGATGTTCCCAGTGACTAAAGGTAACAAATTTAGTGGGTATTGATGGTTATCACCTGTTAGACTTAGATTTTTGAGTTCATGGAGTAAGATAATTGTCCTTCTCTTATATGCATGGAAGCCCAATTTAGGGCAATAGCGAGTCTATGTAGACTCTGTCTATCTGACATTTACCGTTTTAAAAATAAATTAAAAAAAAAAAAAAATTAGGACTTCTACTTGGTCTTGGATTGTGTTTTAACAATAATGAATCCATATTTTTATTTTTGAGTATTTCAAATAATTGTTCCAATTCAAAATTCAATATTCTATTTTTTATAATATTTTTAATTTATCCTCCTTACTTTGAAATTACAAAAGTAATGACGTTTTGTGAACCTATTCATAGACGGGTATATTTGAAAATCATTCCCTGACCCTATAATAAAAAAATATTAAAAATGATATTCCTAAACAATTAAATTCACAATATATATATATATATACTTATCATTGTTCAATAAAATAGTAAAATTTTGTGCAAGGCTCAAGATTAAAAAAAATATTTTGTGTAAAATAATGTGGAACTCCGGAAAATCTCGTGGCACAGACATACAGAAAGTAATATTGCATTCCGTTTGGTTTGTGTCCCCCTCTTATTTTCTCAACGGTTTACAATTCTTAGAATATAAAAGCTAATAGTGTGTAAGCATACCATTGTGAGTTCAAATAGTTTATTCTCTTTTTAAACGGAAGGTTGAGATCTCTCAAATTGAAAAGAAAAAAAATAAAATAATAAAATAATAATAATAAAAACTAATAGTGTGTTTTGTTGGGATGGGGGTATTCATTCCTTAGAACTTGTTTGTTTGTCCCCAACAATAGGCTTTCTCGTTTCATGGAACTTGACTTTGATATCAATTGTTAGAATTGTAGTATAAGACTTAAATTAGATAGATTAACCTTTAGGACTCATTCACTAATCAATGCAGGACTCATTTGAACGCCCACACCATTTATTTATATGTATACATTTTTATATATTTGAAATTGAAAGGAAGATACTAAGGCCAGTTTTATGCTGAGAAGTCTCAGGTGGCTTCATATTTTGTTGAATGGATTGCCGAACCGTACAAGGCGAGGTCATTGGCGTGTTTGTTGGAGAGAAACATTCAGAAGTGTACATACAATTAATGTAATTTTCATTTGCCTTGGAAGTTTCTTATTCTGTTGAGAGGAGGATCAGTAATGTATTACAGAGCTAACCAAACACTCTAGGGTCATTAGCGTATCCAACGGTGGGACAAGATAATCCAAGTGTACAATGTCAGGAATATGTTTAGTGTTCACATTTGCTTTGTATTGTTTAATCATTCTGTTGGGTCAGTGTGAATAGTATTGTTCATAATAAATAATGTCATAAGTATATTATTTAATATTCCTCCTGTCTCAAAAAAATGTGATGCTTTCTTTTTAATCTGTCCCAAAATAATTATTATTATTTTTTTTTCAAATAATGTATTTTACATCTTTTCATATATATCTTTAGAATTTAAAATTTTAAACTTGATTATTCAAAATTTAAAAAGATAAATTAATAACTTTTCAAGAAGACAAGATATGTCTCACATATTCCCTTAAAAATTCATACACTCCAAAAGTGACATCTAAATTAGACAAGAGAGAGTAGATTAGTAAAATAAAAGGTCAGAGGTTCAAATAGTCGACCAAATGTGCAGAGCATTTTTTAAGAACAGTGGTCTCTTGGTGGAGCAGGAAGTCTTAGGGGACCATCTGTTACTTAACGCATGTGAATTCTAGAATCAGATTACTTTCCAAACTCGAATGCGTTGAATCAGATTGTCCCCTAAGACTTCCTGCTCCACCAAGAGAACATTGGGGTCAATTTGTATGATTGTGAAACATGCGTGAGACATACTTTCCCAAGCAAATAATTAAAATGAATGATCCAACGAAAAATATTTTAGTAAGATGACCGATGTTAGCAATGAGGACCGGCAAAGTAAAACTAATGTTGTGTTCGTTTGATTTATTTATTTATTTATTATTATTATTATATATTTTTTTGCAGTATTTCAAGTATGGGAATAAAATGGAATAGATACTATATCGGCAATATTTTAGTTGGTACAAACTTGGTACCGTCGAAAGAGTGGTAAGGAGTTCGAGCTACATTGAAAACATGTGTGTGAGAGTTTGCTTTACCATTCAAAAAAAAAAATACAAAATAGTTTTTCATGTTAATTAAAAAAAATTCCTAATTTTGTTGTTTAATAGTTTTGGGAGGATGAAAATTTGTAAATGAGGAAAAACAAACATTTTCTTTCCTTCCTACCGAGCACAACATAAAATTTTAGACAATATTTAGGCTATCACTAGTGAGGATTTATACCATAACGTCGGCTGATGTGGACCAATAATAAATGGACATGTCATCTTTAATTACCAAATCAAATATGGTAGGTATATACCCACTTACTAAATCAGATTTGGTGAATTAATTACCATCTATTATTTAGTAATAAAAATAGAATGTGTCCATTTACTATTAGTTCACATCAACCGTCAATAGATGTAGATCCTCACCGATGAGAATGTAAGTATTGTCCTAAAATTTTTATGTGCTATTTCAATGGTTAGCATACGAATGTAAGTTTGGACTTACCAAAATAGATCACGCTAAGGAATTATTTGACCAAAGGGCCAGTGAGCCCCTACTTTTCAAAAGAAAGTCAGTTCAAATCTCGGCATATATGGGTGTAGAGAAAAACTCCTTCTAAGTACAAATAATATCAAATTCCTTTAAGTACAAATAATATCAAAACTCAAAACATTATGCATTTCTGGTCGTAAGAAAAACTCCTAGTACAAGTGAAAATATTATATACCAGATTTCTTCTCTATAAGGCTTCAGGAAAGGCTAAACCTAGACAAGAGTATTACATCAAACAATTATTGAACCAATTTAAAAGAAAGGTCAGTATTGAAGCCATCTACACAATTTTTTATTATTTATTTATTAATTCCCCCCCCCCCCCCCCCCAAAAAAAAAAAAAAAAAAAAAGGTTTTATAAAAGGGTAAAGATATATGTTGGATCCAGTTTGAAGTCTCCTTCAGTTGTTGCTGTTTTTAACGGCTTTTTTTAATTAGTAATGGCTCTATGGGCCTGTACTCTGTCTTGTTTTGGGCCACAAGCGTCTTTTGAAAACAATCCAATAGGCTCCAAAGTGAGCTTAGTATATTCAAATTGGTTATATAGTTGGGCCTGTCACGTTTTGGGCCTCAAGCCTCTTTTTAACAAAATCCAATAGTCTCAAAACTGAGCCTACGAGATTCAAATAGGTTAGTTGGGCCGCCTGTCCTTCTCCCCAATATACACTTGTAAATATTTTCTTTTTCTTTTATACAATTGCCTAAATTTATTCCAAAAACAAAACAAAAAAGCAAAAAACACAGAAGAAGTACAAAATTATGAACACCCTCCAAAACAAAACCAAAGAATACTATCTTTCTTTGGTAAATAAAAATTATAATTCCCTTTATTTCACTTGAAAAAAACAGTTTACAATATTGGGGTGACCTAAGGGTTGCACGGATCCTGTAGATTAGCCAGGACAAAGTCCCGAATACGCTGATTATTGAAAAAAAAAAAACACATTAGGGTGACCCCAAAACAATGTACTTAAACATGAAAAATAAATCACACTCCTCAAATATTATATAAAGCTCTAATTCCATCAATATCTTCCACATCCAGACCTTCTGTTACACCACTAGAAACAGATGGATACATGATAGCATTCTCAACCGAATTGGTGCCTAAGTCCTAGAAGAAGTCCAATTTCATGCAAAGCAACTGTCTCCAAGTCAATTGCACCCGAAGTTGCACCATCAGATCATGTCCCATCCGCATCAAAGTGAAACCTTCCATCGGTTGGCGCCCAAGCATGAGCCAGGGTTCCACCGTGCCCATCAAATGGCCTTCCATCTCCATGATCACCTCTCTGAAAAATAAAATTGTCATGTCAGCATTTGCATAGTCAGTTTGTGCAAACGTGAATGTGTTACAGAAGCCCATTGGTTGAAAGCTCGTGCCATGACTCCAATGGCATCGAAGCGAGTGCCTGGGGGAAACCCATAGGTGAGTTGTGTGTTAGCGTCTGGCCATCTTGGGTAACCATTAAAGAAAGAATAATGACCAACTGTGTGAAAAGTGTAGTGGTGGCCATTACTCTTCTTGCCAGCTCGCATCCAACCTTTGCCGTTGATGACGTCTGGAACATCACATCGAGGCATCATCATCTTGGATAGGGTAGGAGTGTCGAGTGCTCCTGTGGGGTTCAGATGATAATTGTGCTGGTAAGTTTTGATGGCAGACTCCAGTAGATCGTCGAAGTCGTCATTATCGAAATATGTGTGGTTTTGGGGATTGAGGTTGCTCATATAACCAAATTTTTTAAGATAGTTTTTGAGCATGTGGAGTCCCTTAACATTGTCACCCTTTTGACACCCTTGCAAGGGTTTCAGATATTCAAAGGATGAGTGTGCATGAGAGAGGTGAGGAATGAGTATAAAGAAGAGGAAAATGCATGAGAGGAACAAAGACAATTTAGATGCCATTATCACTTTAGTTTAAAGAAAATGAAGTTATATATAATTTTTGGATGATGAAGTTGCTCATTTGTGCAGGTCTATTTATAGAATTCTTTGAGGAAAAAATAATAAGGAAAATTACTATCAAATTAATCATACGTGATTTATATATATCATTTTTAAAACCTAGTTGTGACTTTTACTTGGTCGTGCGAATTCATATCGTAGACTAAGAATTATAGTGAGGAATTTATTCAATTGGCCAATCATTAACATGCATCTAATACTTAATTGTACGCTAGTAGAAGTAGATTGAATAAGATTCCTTCAGTCTATATATATAAAGCCAAAGTAGAACAATTCTGTTTCAATTACTTTGCAACATGGTTTATCATTTTATTATAAAAACAAGGAGAATTTCAAATTGCCAATTATTATATTCTAGTGTGTGTTTATTCACACATATATATGTTGTTATCTCAGTACTAGGAAAGATCCAACTTTTAGGCAAGTTTTATTGCTTATTTATGGGACAAAAAATAGATGCCTGAAATGTGAAAATTTAGTGCTTTATCAACGAAGACCATTTATCATGTTAAAGGTGTACAAATATGTCGTAAATATACTTGTGTCCTTTAATGTAACAATTACGAGAATCTTTTTATAAACCCGTAAAAAGTAATTATAACAAGGCAAAACAAAGAAACCTTCTAAATGTTATGTCGTAAAAACTCACATTTCTTGCACATTTAATAGTTAATTAAGATATCCAAACTATATGAAGGAAACTGAAGAAGATTCTATCTGTCCATTGTTGTATTAGGCCGCGACAGCATCTGAAATTTATTATTATTATTATTATTATTATTATTATTCTTATTATATATCTAAATTTGTTCTAAATTGTAAAAACAATCCAACTAAATTAATAATTGAAATAGAAGTATGGCCAATTCTTAATAAAAACATCTATTAATGTCAAAGCTGCCATTATTATTATTATTATTATTATTATTATTATTATTATTAAGGTAGTTTGAAATATTTTTATGTTAATGTTTGAACCCGCCACATTTCAAACATGCCACTTAGGGCTGCAAATAAACTGAACCGAGCCGAGCTTTGGGTTACTCGGGCTCGGCTCGTTAACCTCAGAGGGGTGTTCGGGCTCAGTCGAGCTTAGCCTAACTAAGCTCGGGCTCGACTCGTTTGAAATTCGAAAAGCTCGGGCTCGGCTCGGCTCGGCTTGGCTCGGGTTCGGTAGTATACCAAACAATCACTGATTCAAGAAATCGTCATTACATCTTTCATGAAATCCAATTTCCGTCTCTAACCAAAAAGAAATCAAACCTCGAATTGATGAAATCTTTATTTTCATCTCCAACAAGAAAGAAATTGCACTCCAAAAAAGAAAAAATACATCTCAAACAAAAAAGAAATTGCACTCTAAGAAAGGAAAAATAGGAAAGCTGAACAAAATTTAAAATGAAATCAAGCCTTTTAAGGTTTTATCCTTCATCTATAGTATTGTTGCACTACTCTGATCGGTCGACCTTGAGATCCATTAGAGAGAGATGAGCTCTATGTTGGCATGATGTGGACTGTTGGCAAGATCTTTCAGAAGTGAAGAGGACGTGCCAGACTTGTGTTTCAAGGGTTATTCTTTTATCTTTTTCTAACTTTATCAAATCAATGGCTTGGATGGATTATAAATTAATGGATGTGATTCAATCTTGTTTAGATGATGGGCTATTTAATTACAAGTGTTTGGGCCTGAGCTATTTAATTACAAGTCTTTAGGCCTTATTAATGGGATGGTTAGAATTGGACCAAACTTGTATGGGCTATAAATATCTTAAATACTAAATATGGGCTTTGTGGAATGATATTACAAAATTTCCCTTTTACTTAACGAGCTTGTTCATGAGCCTAACGAGACGAGCTCAAGGTTGCTCAAGCTCGGCTCGTTTACTAAACGAGCCTGAAAATTGAGCTCGGGCTTGACTCATTTACTAAACGAACGAGCCCGAGCCAAGCTTTTAACGAGCCGAGCCTAAGCTGTTCATGGACAGCTCGGTTCATTTGTAGCCCTAATGCCATTGTATATATAATTCCACTTTCTTAGCAAGATGGTTTATCATTTTTTATATAAAAACAACAAGAATTGCCAATACATTCCAAAAAAACGAAAAGAAAAACAAGAATGGAAAATTGCCGATTATTAATTTTAATATGTATTTATTCACGTATATTTTTATGTCGATCATTAGACTTAGGAAGATTCAACTTTTAGCATTAAGGTTAGAAGTTTCTTATTCTTCTTAAATGAAGACCAAACCTCACACATTTACCAGTAAAGATTAAATAAATCAAATCTCAAACATGATTATATATATATCAGGCATTGGTGCAACCATTTCTTTAATTTTTTTTAAGGATAAATCATCATTGGTGCAACTTGAAGAGATAATGTAGACAGATCAATGCAAGTCTGACAGATGCATGGCCATAGAAAGAAATTATTTATTTGTCCAAATAACCTTTACCATTTTTGGATGCTACTTTTTATGCATGTAAATATTACTCGTGTATAAACGTATCACTCATATGTAGGCAAGTATTATTTTTTTGGTTTAGGCAAAAGTGGACCTAAAAATAGTAAGAGTGTTTTGGGCAAATGAACCATGTTTTTACATGTTCACGTCAGCATTTTGGACAATTTTTTATTTTTATTTTTTAAATGTCATAACTTTGACTCCATAAAATAGTATATATATAAGATCCAAAACTTCATATATACGTACGTGATTGCCCCTAGCTATTAGTGTATATACCATGTGGCAATGTTACGACCAAGGACTACATATGAGTGGGTTCGTATGTAACATAGTATAATAAACAGTAATAATATATTCAAGAAAAAAACAATAATAATAGAGAATATCACAATACAAGTTAAGCGATTCAAAGAGTAATTCTAAGAGGATTATACTTTATTTTATCATTTTTAAAATCTAGTTAATTATTCCACGTTAATTTGACTTTTACGTGGTCGTGAGAGAATATTCATATAGTAGACTGAGACTTAAAGTGAGGAATTGAATTGGGCAATCATTAGCATTTAACACTTTTTAATTCAGGTATGCTGCTATACGAGGGCGACTGAAGAAGATGGTTTATCATTGTTCTTCTTACAACAACAAGAATTTCAAATGACTAATTATTATATTCTATTATGCATGTGTTTATTCATATAGAGTTTTAGAATATCCAACTTTTAGCATTATTCAGGTATGTAACGACCCAAACCGGGGGTCCGAATCGTTAACCGGATTCTTAATCAAACCCGAAGACGCACTAGGGGTAAAATAGTTATTTTACATTATAAGAGGTTAATCCACCTTAAACTAATCAAATGAGATTTAAAATGATCATTCTAGTCATTCCATGATGCTCAGTGAGGTTTAACGGTCATCGGTTATGAATTCCCAAAAGTACCCTTACTCGGTTTAAGGGGAATTCCGACATTGTTCCAGTAAAACAATCATAACTCTCAATATAAATGGAATTTGAAGATGAGGTTGGTCTCATTGGAAAGCTAATTCAAAATCCTTGAAAATGGACTAAAAAATGACCCATTTTTTATTTGAAATGAGGGAGATATGACCATTTGAAGTTCGAGTTAAGAAAAAGGATCAAAGCAGCAAGGGAGTCGGCTCCCATTTTGATGGAGCCGCCTCCATTTGCTGAGGGAGTCAGCTCCCACTCTGATAGAGCCGGCTCCATGAGGAGCATTTGCTGAAAAATACTTACTGGATAAGAAAGAGCCGGCTTCCAAAGGGGGAGAGCCGGCTCCCAACCTGGGAGGTTTGAAATTGTTACCCCAAGTGCATTTCCAAGTTATACATTCCATCCTCTCATCCGAACATACATGAATGGCAAAAATAAACAATTTGATAGGCTAATTCAAGGAATTTTACAACATGGCAATGTAAAGAAACTTTGATCTCATCATTCATTCATCATCATTCTTTCCATTCAACTAAGAAATAATACATAGTCATTACATTTAGCCCAATTTACATCAAAATAGTATCAAGGTCCTTAGTTATATTACAAGGCCATACTAAGCAAATTTATTACATTTCAAGATGGTGTTTTACAAAAGAATGACTCATGACTACAAAAGGTTACAAAATACACTTCAAGCCCCCTCATGCTTATGGAGGATTGTCATCCAGTATCTCTTTCCCGTAACCTGAAAATGTTAATAATAAAGGAGTGAGCAAATTGCTCAGTAAGTAATGCCTAAGATACACCTCTTAAGACCTCGTGAATTCAAACAATGAATGAATAGAAATAAGAAAGCGGGATTATGCTACGCCGTGGGAAATACAATACAATTTCAAGGTCATAAGTAATAATGTCGTGTTATAGAATGCAATATACCCACTTTCAAAATCCATTCCATTCATCACTTTTTAAACCGTTAACACAACCTGCCCCATGGCGACACCAGAAAAAGATTGGCTACTGTCCCTGACCCATGGTAATCCCGTGGCGTCATTTAGGGCTCAGATAACTCAACCACGTTAGGGCGATCTCCCTAATTCCCTCTAGATCACATTAACGCCACAGACCCTAGGTAGCCCCTAGGCGTCCGAGTTTTCGTAAACCCTTTTATCAGACTTTTTCCCAAAAACCCCTTTCTTTCCATTTCAAAACAACTTTCCCATTTTCATGCCCAATGTCATGCATGAATGCATCATGCTTATCCAATGATATGTCAAGTGTGGAATTCATGCTTCACAAGTCAAATATTCACCACATAACATGCCTTGCAAGGAATTTGTAAAACTACTACTAATCATGCTTCCACATTACTAAATCTAACCATATAGACAATTAGCCATGTAGTATCATCATTTAAGCATGCTTTTGCATATATATATATCAATTAACACATAGTCAAATAATTCATTCACAACAACTAGGTAATTACATAAGAAATCTACTCAAGTAAAACATGATATATGTCAATCTATAAGGAATAATTCACAAAAAGTCAAAGAGGTTATGTATTAAAAACTCCTACCTCTAAAAATGCAAAAAACCCCAATTTGAACCCTCAAATTCGAAATTCTTAGTTTGGCCAAATGGTGAATTGCTCATATCAACGTGTAGATCACAACAAGCTCTTCGATTTGTCGCAAACGGCACCAATAAATTCAAAAAGATGAGAGAATAATTGAAGTTTGAAATTTGTGAAAAAGAAAAAGGAAAAACAAGAAAATAAGAGGGAGAAAGAGAGTTTATGGGGAAGAGAAAGAAATGAGGCCAAAATGTAGCCTCTTGGCCACTAAACAAAGAAGTAGTGGGTCCCACCACCACAAAAAAATATATATATATCTTTTTAATTTTAATTTTCCACCACAAAATTGTATATGCACTAATATAATGCAACCACACAATTTAGCATTTACACAATTTAATTTATGCACAAAATAATTATGTATGGTATGCAATGGACCCGTGACACTACTCCCGTACACAAAAATCCCGATAGTGGGTCCCACCCGGAACCGTCCAATCCGAAAAATAGAAAAATACCGAAATAACAACCATTGCATTTTCAGGAGTCTTGAACTCAAAGAAATGCTCCAACTAACTCTCGGACACACCCGGCACACCCCACGGTGTCCGGCACCCAAAACGAGAAAAGACAAAAATATCCTTGAAAAATCAAAAAATTTTAGAAAATGAAAAATGGTAAAAATTGAAAACATTACAAGATAAATATTTTAACCCTTATTAGTTTAGTTGTACTACTACTATATAACGAGACTAAAGATGATTCCTTCTATCTATTGTTGTATTTATATATAATATTAATTACACTTACTCTGCTTAAATAATAGAACCTTCTCTCTAATTTCAAATATAGCACTTACCTCTTCTCATGTTCAATAACACAGACCTCCTTGTCGTAAAAGCTTGGAAAAACTATTTCATCCTTATATACCGTAAGCAGGGCCCATGAATTAAAATAATAATAATAAAAAAAAATTTAAATAAAATAATTTTTTGTGGCTTGTCTAACTCAGATTCTTTGATCTTTTAACCATGTTCGTACTTTCTAGATTACCATGAATGTGGGATTGAAAGAAACAGGAAAACCGATTTACTTTACTTTCTTTTGGATCTAAAACGCAAGAATATATATAGCGAGTATTTTTAAAAATTGAGTGGAAATATCAAAATGTGTGAGAAAGAATCATGAATGTGGCAAGCGGTAGAGAGTGTAAAAGAAATAATATATTTTGGATCCAAAAAAACAATGGAGGCAAGAATGTGAAGTGTGTTATTTTTATCAATTAAAAGGGGGCATTTTTTAATATGGCTGTTACCATAAGATTCATGGTAATCGGTTGTGATTGAATCATTAATATGGCTGTTAGCATAAGATTAATGGTGGATTTTAAGGGTCTCTATCGTGGTACATGTTCGCTGTCCCTTTGACTACACTTATTACATTAAGGTAGGCTGACTTCATGTGAGGAAACGAGAATCCTATTAGGTGTCCCAAAGACTAGTAGTGAGTAAACGAGAAGGCATACCCTACCCATAAATTGTTTCGCGCTCAACAACTTTGACTCACAGTCAAGGTGACTTCGAGATTTGATAACCTGGCATGACGTCTGATTTTTTTTTGAATAGCAAGTTGCACCATCGAGGTTTGATGACTTGGCATGTCATTAAGTTTCCTTTGTACTCGACGGTTGTACCCTCGAAGTTTAATTACCTAGCATGACGTTGAGATTATCTTTAGGCTCGCGAGTTGTGGTCTCAAATTTTGATGACCTGACAAGGTATTAGGTTTTTTAGACTTTTCAAGTAGTTACGTGATTACTTTCCTTTCTTTTTTAATTGACAAGAAATGCACATTTATAGAGATTTGAACCATAGATCTTCTAATTTAAAAGATAGAGAAGTACAGCTAGAACACACTTTTGATGGTCCATGTGACTACTTTGTTGACCATAACTCAGTGATAATCGTATCTAAATTGTCTATGTTCTTCTCATACATTTTCCTCTTCTTTCTGCTTTTCCTCTCCTCTCTTGTTCACACTCACCCTTTGAATTTCAGAAGCCCTTGCAAGGGTGACAATGTTAATGGCCTCCACGAACTCAAAAACTATCTTGAAAAGTTTTGTTATATGAGCAATCTCCATTCTCAAAACCACACAGATGACAATGACGAGCTCTTAGAGTCCGCCATCAAAACTTACCAGGTCAATTATCATCTAACCTAATTGATAATGCCGCGATCTAGAGTTCCTGATATCATCAACGGCACAAGTAGGATGAGAGCAGGCAAGAAGAGGCCTCACCATCATGGACATGGCCATGGGCAGCACACCCTCCGCAAATTCTCTCATTATTCTTTCTTTAATGGTTACCCAATTAGATGGCCAGCTTATAAAACACACCACGCCTATGGGATTCCGCCCGGCACTTCCTCCGACGCCATTGGCCCATGGCACGAGCTTTTGATCCATGGGCTTCCGCAACACAGTACTTCACATTTGCACAGACTGACTATGGAGAGAATCCAAGAGGTGATCATGGAGATGGACGGCCGTTTGATGGGCCTGGTGGAGTGCTGGCTCATGCTTGGGCACCAACTAATGGAAGGTTTCACTTAGACGGCGACGAGACGAGGTCTATTGGGGCATATCCAGGTGCAGCAGTTAACTTGGAGACAGTTGCTTTGCATGAAATTGGACACCTTCTAGGGCTTGGACACAGCGAACCGATGAGAATGCTATCATGTATACATCCATTTCTAATTTTCTAGTGGCACCTCCAAATTAAGGTCTGAATGGGGATGATATTCAGGGAATCAAAGTTTTGTATAATGTTTGAAGAGTGATTTGTTTTCCACGCTTCAAGTGAAATAAAAGAAAGTTGAAATTTTTGTTTACCCAAAAAAAAAATACTCTAGGATCGATGGAGCTCAAAAGACAGTATTCTTTGGTTTTGTTTCGGATGTTAGGACAAGAAATGGAGCATATCAAAAGTGAATTCAAGTAAATCCGAGTTAATAAATTCCATATATATTTCTTTTTTTTGGGTGTTATATATGAAAATATTTTTTAATCACCATATTTTCCTGCAAGGTGGGCAGCATGCGGGCAGCATATATCTCCGTCGGAGTTGATTAACACTAGATAGGTCAAGAAATACATCATATTTGAGGTTAATTCATATTAGTTAATTCGTCCCCTTATTTGTCTTTTCGAGTGAAGAAGTGTTGATAACAAACAGATGCGTTTAAAAGTTGTAGGCATATGTCGAGGTGCACACGATACAGTTTGGCATGATTTCAGATTAAATTTGAATCAATCCGATCCCAACAGTTTCTTAAGAATTAAAACCAGAATTAGAACCATTGCACTTTAGAACCAAACCAAACACTAAAAGACTGATTCGTTGATCTGAACCAAATGAAAACCTCTTTTAAAAAAATAAGAATAAGAATAATGTAAATAAGATACTATTAAAGGTCTTCCCAAATCAATAGTAGTACTTTCCTGCTGATATTATAATATAATTACACTTAATGCAAAAATAAGTGAAGAGATATTAGATTATATAGTATTGAATAAAAGCATACAATTTTTCATATTGTAAAAAAATAATAATAATAATAAATAAAAATATTAATCCTCACAAAGTTCACAAAGTACGAAGTCGTCTAGACCATGTAGGCTTACATTATGTTTTATAAAATCATTCACTAAAATCTTTGAGTAACACACTTTGCATCTTCTCTAAAATTATTCATAAGAACTTCATAGTAATCTCTCAATAACAAACAAATTTATTCATCCCGGTTTTGCTTAGTTTGAAGGAAAAACAGAGAAAGAAATATAGAAAGATTCAAACACATGACAATTAGAAACGCCATTAAGGTTAACAAATATTATATGGTTATTAAAGATAATCAAACACCAAATTTGTTCTCCAATCAAATAATAATAAATTCGTTAAGAGAGAATTAAAAAAAGAGAAACTTGAAGAAGAGGAATAAAATGGTGCCATTGGAGCACCAAGGGAGCGACAAACTGGTTTCAATAGCAAGACCAATCTACTTCCATTGATTAAGGAATTAAAATACAATGACGTAAAAGCTTCACAAAAGCTCCTCAATGGCAACAAATTGTCCGGAAAATTCAATCTACTATTTTTATAATATTCCCAATTTATCATTCTTACTTTGAAATTACAAAAGTAATGACGTTTTGTGAACCTATCATAGACGGGTATATTTTAAAATCATTCCCTAACATTATAATAAAAATATATTAAAAATGATACTCCTAAACAATTAAATTCTCAAAAAAGGATATATATATATATATTGTGCGATAGAGGGGGTATTACTTATCATTGTTTGATAAAATGGTAAAATTTTGTGCAAGGTTCAAGATTAAAAAATTATTTTGTGTAAAATAATGTGAAACTCCGGAAAATATCATGGCACAGACATACAGTAAGTACGTTTGGTTTGTCTCCCCCTCTTATTTTCTCAACATTTTACATTTATTAGAATATAGAAGCTAGTAGTGTGTAAACATACCATCATGAGTTCAAATAGTTTAATCTCTTTTTAAAGAGAAGGTTGAGATATTCATCCCTTGGAACTAGTTTGTTTGTCTCTAACAACAGGCTTTCTCGTTTTATGGAACCTGACTTTGAAACCTGTTGTTAAAATGTTAACCAATTAGGTAGATTGAGATTTACCCAATATAAGTTCTAGATTTCATTCTTCACAAATCAATGTAGGACTCATTGGACCGCCCACAACATTTATTTATATGTATACATTTTTAGATATTTGAAATTGAAAGGAAGATACTAAATTCAGTTTTATGCTGAGAAGTCTCAGGTGGCTTTCATATTTTGTTGATCAATGGATTCCCGAACCTTACAAGGCAGGGTCATTGGCTTGTTTTGTGGAGAGTCAGAGAGAACATTCAGAAGTGTACATACAATTCGTTGAGGGTGAAATTCACGCGGTCCGATATGACACCGTTTTCCTACAAGGAAGAGAGAAGAAAATCGATAAACCTTGACGGCATCGGTGTGGTGCCTGCAAAGAGCTTTCCGACGGTCAAGTTAGTCACCGGAGATCTAAAACGAAAGCAGGAATTTAATAATAGTTTTTTTGTCGTACCTTATTCCTGAGTCATCGTCCTATTTATCGTCCCTTCACTTATTCTCGATAAGGGAATTTCATCATCCTCATCTCATGGGACTTATCCCAGACAAATCTTATCCTTGATAAGATTTGTCATCATTCCCATGAAAATCTTATCCTGCATAAGATTTGTCCTCTAATAATAAAATATTATCGTTAATTACCGAAAAAACCTGACGGCTAGTCAACACTTGGTTGTCTCTATCGTGAAGTCAAGATAGGTTTATTTTTTCCAATAACAATTAATGTAATTTCCATTGCTTTCTTATTCTATTGAGAGGAAGACCGTATCAGTACAGTATTACATAGCCAACCAAACACTCTGGGGTCATTGGCGTATCCAACGGAGGGACAAGATAATCAAAGTGTACAATGTCAGGAATATGTTTTGTGTTCACATTTGTTTTGTATTGTTTAATCATTCTGTTGAGTCAGTGTGAATAATATTGATTATAAAATTATGTCAAATGTATATTGTGATCTAGTGGTATTTAATGAAGGTATTTAATGAAACTTTTAAAATAAAAGGTTGATAGTTGAAATTGTCTGCCAAATGTGTAACGCATTTTTTTTTAGAACAATGGTCTCTTGGTGGAGCAGGAAGTCTTAGGGGACCATCTGATTCAACGCATTGGAGTTTGGAAAGTAATGTAAACGAATTGAAGTGGACTAGAATTCACATGCATCAAGTCTCGTGTACTTTGGGGTCAATTTGTATGACTGTGAAAGATGCGTGTGACATACTTTCTTAATCAAATAACTAAAATTAATGAGCCAAGGAAAAATATTGTAGTAAGATGACCGATGTTAGCAATGAGGATTGGCAAACTAAAATTAATGTTGTGTTTGATTGACTAACTGATTGATTTATTTATTCATTTAGATGCGTGTGACATACTTTCCTAATCAAATAATTAAAATTAATGAGCCAAGGAAAAATATTGTAGTAAGATGACCGATGTTAGCAATGAGGATCGGCAAACAAAAATTAATGTTGTGTTTGATTGACTGGAGCCAGTCAATCAAACACAACATTAATTTTTGTTTGCCGATCCTCATTGCTATATATATTTTAATAGTATTTTAAGTATAAATGAAAAAAATAAATAAATCAATCAATCAGTCAATCAAACACAACATTAATTTTAGTTTGCCGATCCTCGTTGCTATATATATTTTAATAGTATTTTAAGTATGAGAATAAAATGGAATAGCTACTAAATGGGTAATATTTCAGTTGTTACAAATTTGGCATCTACGAAGGAGTGGTCAGGAGTTCGAGCCGCATTAAAAGCATTTGCATGTGATCAATCAATCAGTCATTCATGAATAAATAAATCAATCAATCAAACACAACATTAATTTTAGTTTGCCGACCCTCATTGCTATATATATTTTAATAGTATTTTAAGTATAAATGAAAAAATAAATAAATCAATCAATCAGTCAATCAAACACAACCTTAATTTTAGTTTGCCGATCCTCATTGCTATATATATTTTAATAGTATTTTAAGTATGAGAATAAAATGGAATAGCTACTAAATGGGTAATATTTCAGTTGTTACAAATTTGGCATCTACGAAGGGGTGGTCAGGAGTTCGAGTTTCATTGAAAGCATTTGCGTGTGAGTTTACTTTACTGTTCAAAAAAAAAAATTAGTATTTCTTATTAATTAAAAAAAAATTAAATTTTGTTGTTTAGTAGTTTTGTGCAAAATCGATTAATGAGAACATGCTCTACTTGAGTTTACACTTATACTTTTTTATTATTTTTTTGTTTTTATTATAACAATTTTTTGTGTTTGCATGTGTTAGAAATGATGTTTTAATAATTGAACCAAATATAGCCTCAAGCTCCTAAAAAGGAGGGAAGTAGTGACGACTTAGAAAATTTTGTGAGAGGGGCGGCGTTTTAATTTATCGGGACAAACTTATATAGTGGGTCCATTTTTTAAATTTCAATAGAGCTTTCTTCATAAATTTTAAAAAATTTAAAGTATAAAATACAAAAAAAAATAATCCTGTGGGGTAAATTGTAATTTTAGTGGGGGCATGTTTATAAATTCTCAAAAAATTGGGGTATAAAATGCCAAAAAAAAAAAAATCTAGCGGGGGCGAATTTTAATTTTAGTAGGACATCTTCATAAATTCTAAAAAAAATTGAGGTGTAAAATGAAAATATAAAAAATCCAGTAGAGGCATCTACCCCACTGGTCCTATGTTGGGTCCGTGCCTAGAGAGAAGCCTCAAGTTTGGACGTGGTAAAAGGTTGTGTGTGATTATTTTACCATTCAATTAAAAATAAAATTAAAAAAAAAAAAAGAAAAAAGAAGAAGAAAAAAAAGAAACAACTGATATATATTTTTTTTCCAATAAATTTTTTATTTTATTTTTTTGGATAAACGAAACAACAGATGTTCCTAGTGATTAAGGTAACAAATTTAGTAGGTTCTGATGGCCTTATGGTAAGATTTACATTATAATGAAATGACAGAAAATTAACTCTGAAAACAATTCTTAAGAATTTAGAGAACAAAAAATAGTTTTCAGAGAACAATAAAAGATAATTCTCTGAAAACAAATCTTTAGAGTTTTTTGTACAGTTTTCTATTTTCAGTTTTATGAGAACAGAAAACTTTTCTCAGAGTTACAAGCCAAGTAAGGTCAAAATTTTCGAGATTAGCATTTGAGCTCAGAGTAGGACAATACTCCATAATGTAAAAATTCCAATAATCTCATCCCAGAACATATAGTATTTCCACCCTGATATTCTCAACATTTTACATAAAAATAATATATAAAAGCTAATAGTATGAATTTGAGTGTGTCTAAATATATATATATATATACATATATTTGAAATTGAAAGGAAGATACTAAGGTCAGCTTGATGCTCAGAAGTCCCAGGTTGAGTCATATTTTTTGAATGGAATGCCGAACCATACAAGGCGGGGTCATTGGCGTGTTTTGCATTAGAGAAGCTTCTGATTGTGTTCAGAGGAAGACCAAGTTGATATTATTAGTATTATTATTACACACCTGACCACACATGCTAGGGTCATTGGCGTGTCCCACGGAGGGACAAAATAAACCAAAGTCCAAACGGTACAATGTAACTCCTACTCCAAGTTTGCCTGAGAAGACGACCAACAGTTAGTGGCCAACTATAGAAATTCAATTTTGAAAAAAAAAATAAAAAAATTGTGTAATTTGATTCTATTTTGAGAAAGATATATATAAGTATTACCTTGACGAAAGATAAATAATACAATAAAAGTACCATTTTAACTAAACAAAATCTTGTAAACTTTAGTAAAATATGATTATTAAAAATAAAAAAAAATAAAAAAACGAAAGAGGTATAAAGCCTTTGCAAAAAAAAATACTAATAATAAAGAGGTATAATAGTAACTCGTGAGTAGCTATAGAATTTTTCATTTAATAAATAACAACTAAAAATATTAGGATATATGATATCATTGTTGCTATTGGTATTTTTGTCATTTTGGTATCATAACACTTTAGGGTCCGTTTGACATGCAATATGTTTTAGGCGTTATATTTTTGGTCAATACCAAAATAACTATTTTGTTATATAAGTGTTTTGGATAGAAATCGGAACCATACATGTTCGTTACGAAAATTTGTTTTGGAAAATTCATAAATTTGTTTTAGTTTCTCCGCTATAATACCAAAATATACAATATCACAAATTTGGTGATATAGGTTTGGACCAAAAAATATGATATGTTATGAACTATTCTAAACTAATATCACCTGTCTCAAACACGATATGAGCCTAAATTTAAAGACCAAGACCAAAAAATAATATCATAACATATTACAAACAGGCCCTAATTTTTCCCGCTTTTCGATAATGCAAAGACGTGCAAATCAAGATTAGTATATGATTTAGAATATTTTTTCATATAAACACCATCTACCAAAAATTTCTAAGTACAAATATTCATATATCTTTATTAAATGAGGGGACGTTAGTTTAATTTTTCTTTTTTCTCTAGTCGATCATATATGTATGTGATTGGCAATATATATATATATATATATATATATATATATATATATATATATATTATTATAAATGTAAACGCAGTAATGATATGTTGTAGTGAGATTTACTTTAATAATGTAGGCTTCAAAAGCAAGACAAAAGAGTTTAAGTTCAAATATGTATGAATTTTAAAAAATACAAGTTATATTTATCTTCAAGCTCACTAAGTGTGAGGGTAATAAGTAAGTTTTTAGAAAAAGATTCGGGAGGCCAATTGATTTTTTTTAGGAACTTTGGATTAAGAGTTGGACATATTTGTAAAACAACTATACATAAACATATATATATTTATTTTTTTGGTAAAGTGGAAAAAACCCTTTATAAAGAGTATTTGTGCACGAAAGTATTTTTTTGTGCAAATCATTTTGATGACATACAAAAAATGATACATGCGTGCATAAGAGTAATATCACTGTGCACAAAAGTAATACTTACATGCGTAAAAATAGTATTAGAAAATAGTAAGGTAGTTTGGGCACAAATGAATAATATTTTTCCTTGTCCACATCAACATTTTGGTAAAATTCATTTTTTCAAAATATCACGACTTTGATTATATGAAATGGTAAATGTAATTATCTCTCTTTTAAATTTAAACAAAACATTTATGTGTCGTTCTATTATTGTGCCATATCTACAGTGAAAAATATATTTTTCCTCGTGGGAGAGGAAGGTAATATTATTATTTTTTTTATAGTTGATACTCACACACACATGCCTCCACAGACCCTTGAACCCTTGGCCTACTTTTCGGAGGTTAAAGACTGATACCTCCATGGCCATTCGTAGGAGGATAATATTATTTAAAAAAAAAAAAATTACACATTCATTTTCACATAAAAGATGCTAGAGCACAGAACTAAAAATATACAATTGCATGTATCAAGAATGGATGCTTACAATAACTATAAAAATCATACATTAGGTTCGAGCAATCCCTTCGGGCTACGATCGCGGACATAGTTCGAGTTTTACTCGATTCGTATGGGTCCTCTTGCACAGATCCCGTGTATTAGTCGGAGCAAAGCCCCGAATACCCCGATTATCAAAAAAAAATAAAAATAAAAAAAACAACCACATATGAAAGGCCAATCTCTGTAATATATCATTAGTTTTCTCCAACTGCTTTATATTCAAGTAGTTTTCAAGCCTCCTGAGAAGGCTAGGATATCTCACTAAGCCTTCTAAAATAATACATTACATCACAACAAATTGCATTAGTGCACTTGTTCCAAAGTTAGAACTGTGAGAATGCCTAGTGTGACTGAAAGAGCAGTTGGTAATTTTGAATAACAACCTTCTTTCAAACAGAAGAATAATATATATATATATATATATATATGCGGATAACTTCCACTGAAATTGAAATTTTCTATTACATAATTAAGCTAACAAGCCGCGAGTACAAAACTCTTGTTGAATACAGGTTCATCATCAGTATTCACTTATTTTCTTTTTCTCATGGTAGCAACATTATGACAATAACATAAAAGAAAACACCATATATAGGCTTATTATATATATATATATAGTACTAATTAACGCAAGGTTCTACCATGTACTTAAGAAGAGTACAAGGCGCGTATTCCTTGGATGTCATCAGTATTTAGATCTCTCCTGATAGGGTTATGAGAATACGAGGCGAACATAATGGCATTCCTATCTCTACTGTGTCCAAGCCCGAGAACATGCCCTATCTCATGAACTGCAACCGATTCCAAGTCTATTTGGTTCATGCTCGTCGGATTAGTACTCCAATTCTCATCAGCATCGTAGTGGAACCATCCTTTTGTTGGTGCAAAAGCATGAGCCAATGTACCACCTGAACCATCAAATGGAGCCCCGTCGTTATGATTACCACGATGGAAACCAATAACAATGTCTCCGGTTGCACCCTGGGGAGCTTCCACAAAAGTGAATGGGCTCACATTTTGCCATTTTTGGAAAGCTCGCGAGCACACAGACCTCAGTGTTTGCAATCCCACAACTTGTGCACTGGATTGGAAGCTATAAGTGAGACGGGTTTTTGATAGAGGCCACCTCGGCATTCCTGGGAAGAATGTGTACTGAGCAACCATGTCGAAAACTTTGGGGTGTTTCATTTTTCTGCTTGGAAATGAGTTTGTGGCATTCACAATATTATCAGGAACACCACATCTTGGGAGCATCATTTCTTGAATGGTTTCGGAGTCTAAGCTTCCGGTGACCTTCAAGTGATAATTTGATTGGTATGCTCTCACTGCAGCCTCTAAGAGGTCGTCGAACTCGTCGTCATTTGCATGGTTGAGATTGCTCATTGTAGTAGTGGTAGTCTTTGAATGATGATGAGTACCAGTAGTACCATAGTTCAAGTAGCCGAATTTCTCGAGATAGCGTTTGAGCTCGTGAAGGCCCTTCACTGTCTCGCCCTTGTGGTGTCCCTCCAAGTGCTGGAGGAACTTGAAGCCTTTTTCGGGTGGTTTCGTGTGATTTTTGGATTGAACGGTGACGAGGAGGAGAAGGAAAACACCTAAAAGAAGAGAGAGATTAGGGGCCATTGTAAGTTTGTTGTAAGAACAGATTAGGGTTTGTGTTGGTTTTTGGTATGTTTTGGTGTCCCAAAGACTGCTAATTTATAGAGAGGTTACGTAAGTGCATGTTCAAGTTTTTCATCACATACAATTATAATCAAAGAAGTCAAATTTCGAATTAATTGGGTGGAAGTCTTTAAGCCATTGATTGGGGTGCAGACTTTGGGGTCAATAAATTAATGTAAACGAATTGAAGTGGACTAGAATTCACGTGCATTTAGTCTCGTGTACTTTTGGAGAAAACTGTCTACTTTAAACATTATAATTTAAAGGAAGGAAGCCCGGGTTTGTGTGATTGTTTTACCATTCAAAATCGGTTAATAAGAACACTCTCAACTTGAGTTTATACTTCTTATATATATATATATATAATGAAAATTTATTAACAATTCTTTGTGCTTGTGTTAGAAATCATATTTCAAATAATTGAACCATGCACAACGTCGAGCCTCTAAAAAGGAGGAGAGGGTTCAAGCCCAGACGTGAAGAAAGGGTTTATGTGATTATTTTATCATTCAAATAAAAATTAAAAATAAAATGAAGAGGAAGTTGACTGATTTTTTTTTTTTTTTAATTCCGGTAAATTAAAATTTTTTGGTAGTAAATGAAACAACGGATGTTCCCAGTGACTAAAGGTGACAAAATTAGTAGGTATTGATGGTTATCACCTGGTTAGGCTTAGATTCATATTGTAATGAAATGACAATGTAAAATTTTTGGGATTAGTTTTTTAGTTCATTGAGTAGGATAATCGTCCTTCTCTTACATGCATGGAAGCCCAGTTTAGGACAATAGCGAGTCTATGTAGACTCTGTCTATCTGACATTTACTGTTTTTAAAATAAATAAATAAATAAATAGGACTTCTACTTGGTCTTCGATTGTGTTATAACAATAATGAAATGCCAGAAATGCAAATGACCAATTGATACCAGATTAGGTGTGATTTAATGTTTAAAAGATTACTCCCTCATCTCACAAAAAAATGTCCATATTTTTATTTTTGAGTATTTCAAAATAATTGTTCCAATTCAAAATACAATATCCTATTTTTATAATATTCTTAATTTATCCTTCTTACTTTGAAATTACAAAAGCAATGACTTTTTCTGAACCTATCATAGACGGGTATATTTAAAAATCATTCCCTAACCCTAGAATAAAAAAATATTAAAAATGATACTCCTAAACAATTAAATTCACAATATATATATATATATATATATATATATATATATATATATATATATATATATTGTTGAATAGAGGGGGTATTACTTATCATTGTTCAATAAAATAGTAAAATTTTGTGCAAGGCTCAAGATTAAAAAAATATTTTGTGTAAAATAATGTGAAACTCTGGAAAATCTCGTGGCACAGACATGCAGAAAGTAATGCATTCCGTTTGGTTTGTGTCCCCCTCTTATTTTCTCAACGTTATACAATTCTTAGAATATAAAAGCTAAGAGTGTGTAAGCATACCATCATGAGTTCAAATAGTTTAATCTCTTTTTAAACGGAAGGTTGAGATCTCTCGAATTTAGGGAAAAAAAAAAAAAAGAAAAAACTAATAGTGTGTTTTGTTCGGATGGGGTATTCATCCCTTAGAACTTGTTCGTTTGTCTCCAACAATAGGCCTTCTCGTTTTATGGAACCTGACTTTGATACCAATTGTTAGAAAGGGGATATATATACAACTTAAAATGTTAACCAATTAGGTTGATTGACCTTTACCCAATATAAATTTTAGATTTCCTTCTTTACTAATCAATGTAGGACTCATTCTACAGCCCACACCATTTATTTATATGTATACATTTTTATATATTTGAAATTGAAAGGAAGATACTAAATTCAGTTTTATGCTGAGAAGTCTCAGGTAGCTTTCATATTTTGTTGATCAATGAGTTCCCGAACCGTACAAGGCGGGGTCATTGGCTTGTTTTGTGGAGAGAGAACATTCAGAAGTGTACATACAATTAATGTAATTTCCATTGCCTTAGAAGTTTCTTATTCTGTTGAGAGGAAGACCCCATCAGTACAGTGTTACATAGCCAACCACACACTCTAGGGTCATTGGCAGATCCAGCGGGGGGGACAAGATAATCAAAGTGTACAATGTCAGGAATATGTTTTGTGTTCACATTTGTTTTGTATTGTTTAATCATTCTGTGAGTCAGTGTGAATAATATTGATTATAATAAATAATGTCATATGTATATTGTGATCTAATGGTATTTAATGAAAGTATTTAATGAAACATTTAAAATAAAAGGTTGATAGTTGAAATTGTCTGCCAAATGTGTAACGCATTTTTTTAGAACAATGGTCGCTTGGTGGAGCAGGAAGTCTTAGGGGACCATCTGTTCAACGCATTGGAGTTTGGAAAGTAATGTAAACGAATTGAAGTGGACTAGAATTCACATGCATCAAGTCTCGTGTACTTTGGGGTCAATTTGTATGATTGTGAAAGATGCGTGTGACATACTTTCCTAATCAAATAACTAAAATTAATGAGTCAAGGAAAAATTAAAATGACTGTAGTAAGATGACCGGTGTTAGCAATGAGGATCTACAAATTAAAATTAATGTTGTGTTTGATTGACTGACAGATTGATTGACTGATTGATTGATTGATTGATTGATTTATTATTATTATTATTTTATAGGGTAAAGTGTAAAAAACTCCCCGTACTATCGATATAGTGCATATCAGTCTCTGTGTGGTAAAAAAAAATTCCTATATTATCAATTTGGTGCAAATAGGTTCCTGTTTGGTGTAAAATGACGATAATACCCTCACTTCAGTTGAATAAATAAATGATTATAAATACCGACCATGTAAAATGACTCTTTTGCCCAAATTTGTGTAAAATTATGTTTGTTTGGCAGAAGGATAAAATAAAACCTCAAATTATATAAAATAGAGATAACATAATCTTGAATATAATTAAAACTAAAACCAAACATTCCCCAACCTCCATTATCACCACCCATCACCGCCTAACCCAACCTCCATTACCCCCACCCATCATTGTTCGCCGCCACCAAACAGAAGCAAAATCCAATCAAAATTAAGACCAGGTCCAAGGAGCTCCAACAACAGCTCGCCTCCACTGGAGAGGTACGTAGCAGCGAGGACCATCAGGTAACCGTAGACGATTATGAGGAAGAGATTGCCGAGTTCGGTGGTGGTGCAGGGCAGGAAGCCGTACGTCTAATCGTGAAACTCATCCGCAAGGAACAGATTGAGCCGGAGAAATTGTGGACCCCGCAAACCATCTCGGACACCGTCGGAGATGAGATCTGAGGATGGACGGCCGGTGATGAATCGGCTATAGGAGAGGTCGCAGAGGATGAGAAAGAGGAGAATAGTTGAGAGGAAGATGGAAGATCGTCTATGAGCCATGTTTGGAGCTTTGTTGATGTGTGTCAGAGATGGATATGCATATCTGTATGTGTATATACTATATATATATATATATATATATATATATAATTTTAGAGTTAATCTTTTCTGGCCATCATCAACGTCACCACCACTGTACCTTCGCCGGAATCGTGACATCCTTACAGTCATCGTCATATCGTTTTTGCCGGAGTAGTTGTTGATAGTCCTCTTTGCTCGCCGATTCAGTCACGCCACTAATAGATGCTCATCGTTGCTGCCCTCTTGTTGCATCGTTGTCGTAAAATTCATTCTTTGGTCGCCGTTGTGAAGCTCTCGCTGGTCGCCGTTGCATAATTGAAAAAACAAGTTTTTTTTTTTCCCAAATCAACCCATCATCACCTCCAATTGAAAACCAAAGCTGCTTTGTTGATTTTTCCCAGCCCACACCAACCCACCATCACCACCAATTACCCAATATATCAGAGTTCAAATTGCGGAATTCATTTGAAGATCTTGATCTGTAATTGTGCATTTACTGACCACCATTCATAAGCTCAACAGCAAATGTCACTACTGTTTGGGGATTGAGAAAATTTTTGGCATGTGATAATTGTTTGGTGGAACCCATGATAAAGTTTAGCAATGAAATCGCTGAACATGGAAAAGAAATGGGTTTTCCCTCTTTTTATAAGTTCCCTCGTATGTGTTTTCCTTCTTGGAACTTCCTTCAATATGGGCATTGTTTCTTCCTTACATACAATTAATAGGTTCTTCTCCATTTTACCGTATAATGGTTTGACAAACCAAACAAGACCACTTTTTGCGGAAACACAGAACAATCAAGCTCCACCCCCTCCTCTTGAGTCCACTGTTCCTCGTTTTGCTTATCTTGTTTCGGGATCAAGAGGTGATTTAGAAAAGCTTTGGAGAACTCTTCAAACTTTGTATCATCCGTTGAACCAATATGTTCTTCATCTGGATCTAGAATCTCCAGCAGATGAGAGATTAGAGCTTGCTTCAAAAAATCCAATTTTTTCCAAGGTTGGGAATGTTCACATGATTACCAAAGCTAACATGGTTATGTATGTATGTATATATATCTATATGTATGTATGTAGAAGGTGGTCACCAGAGAAGATGTATATGTATGTATGTATATCTATATATTTATATATTGTATAATATAACAATAGAAGGAGAGAGAGAGAGAGGGGGAGAGAGAGACGAATTTGGTTTAGAGGGGTTATATGCACAAATAGGTGGGGCAAAATGGGAAACAAAAGGGTAAAATGGGGTAAAGGTTGTCAAAGGGACTAGTTCTGCACCTTTTTTGAATTTTGTGGACTTGCATGCACATTTTCAAAAAGTAAGGACTAGTTTTGCACAAAGTGTATATATCAGGGGGGTTTTTTGCACTTTACCCTATTTTATATATATATATATATATATATATATATATATATATATATATATATATTAATAGTGTTTTAAGTATGAGAATAAAATGGAATAGTTACTAAATAGGTAATATTTCGGTTGGTACAAATTAATTTGGCATTCCCGAGGGGGTGGTTAGGAGTTCGAACCGCATTGAAGGCAAGTGCGTGTGAGTTTACTTTACTGTTTAAAAAAAAAAAAAAAGTTTTTCATATTAATTAAAAAAAAATATTTAAATTTTGTTGTTGAGTAGTTTTGTGCAAAATCGATTAATGAGAACATGCTCTACTTGAGTTTACACTTATACTTTTTTATTTTATTTTTTGTTTTTATTATAACAATTTTTTGTGTTTGCTTGTGTTAGAAATGATGTTTTAATAATTGAACCAAATATAGCCTCAAGCTCCTAAAAAGGAGGAAAGTAGTGACGACTTAGAAAATTTTATGAGAGGGGTGGCGTTTTAACTTATGGGGGTAAACTTATATAATGGGTCCATTTTTAAAATTTGAATAGAGTTTTCTTCATAAATTTTCAAAAATTTAAAGTATAAAATACAAAAAAATAATCCTGTGGGGTAAATTGTAATTTTAGTGGGAGCATCATTATAAATTATCAAAAAATTGAAGTATAAAATGCCAAAAAAAAAAAAAAATCCAGTGGGGGCGAATTTTAATTTTAGTAGGGCATCTTCATAAATTCTAGAAAAATTGAGGTGTAAAATAAAAATATAAAAAATTCAGTAGAGGCATCTGCCCCACTGGTCCTATGTTGGGTTTGTGCCTAGAGAGAAGCCTCAAGTTTGGACGTGGTAAAAGGTTGTGTGTGATTGCTTTACCATTCAATTAAAAATAAAATTAAAAAAAAAAGAAGAAGAAAAAGAAACAATGGATATATAATTTTTTTTCAATAAATTTTTATTTTTATTTTTTTGGATAAATGAAACAACTGATGTTCCTAGTGATTAAGGTAACAAATTTAGTAGGTTTTGATGGCCGTATGGTATGATTTACATTATAATGAAATGAGGCATCTGCCCCACTGGTCCTATGTTGGGTCCGTGCCTAGAGAGAAGCCTCAAGTTTGGACGTGGTAAAAGGTTGTGTGTGATTACTTTACCATTCAATTAAAAATAAAATTAAAAAAAGAAGAAGAAAAAGAAACAACTGATATATAATTTTTTTTCAATAAATTTTTATTTTTATTTTTTTGGATAAATGAAACAACTGATGTTCCTAGTGATTAAGGTAACAAATTTAGTAGGTTTTGATGGCCGTATGGTATGATTTACATTATAATGAAATGATAGAAAATTAACTCTAAAAACAATTCTTAAGAATTTAGAGACCAGAAAATAGTTTTCAGAGAATAATAAAAAACAATTCTCTAAAAACAAACCTTTTTATAATTGAGTTTTTAGAAAATAATTTTCAAAAAATTGAATAAATCAAAGGTTTTTGTACAGTTTTCTGTTCTAGTTTTCTATTTTCGGTTTTATGAGAATAGAAAACTGTTCTCAGAGTTACAAACCAAGTAAGACCAAAATTTTCGAGATTAGCTTTTAAGCCCAGAGTAGAACAATCCTCCATAATGTGAAAATTCCAATAATCTCGTCCCCGGAACATATAGTATTTCCACCCTGATATTCTCAACATTTTACATAAAAATAATATATAGAAGCTAATAGTGTGAATTTGAGTGTGTCTATAATTCTAAATATATATATATATATATATTTGAAATTGAAAGGAAGATACTAAGGTCAGCTTGATGCTCAGAAGTCCCAGGTTGATTCATATTTTTTTGAATGGAATGCCGAACCATACAAGGCGGGGTCATTGGCGTGTTTTGCATTAGAGAAGCTTCTGATTGTCTTGAGAGGAAGACCAAGTTGTTATTATTAGTATTATTATTACACACCTGACCAAACATGCTAGGGTCATTGGCGTGTCCCACGGAGGGACAAAATAAACCAAAGTCCAAACGGTACAATGTAACTCCTACTCCAAGTTTGCCTGAGAAGACGACCAACAGTTAGTGGCCAACTATAGAAATTCAATTTTGAAAAAAAAAAAAAAAAAAAATTGTGTAATTTGATTCTATTTTGAGAAAGATATATATAAGTATTACCTTGATGAAAGATAAATAATACAATAAAAGTACCATTTTAACTAAACAAAATCTTGTAAACTTTAGTAAAATATGATTATTAAAAATAAAAATAAAAATAAACGAAAGAGGTATAAAGCCTTTCAAAAAAAAATACTAATAATAAAGAGGTATAATAGTAACTCATGAGTAGCTATAGAATTTTTCATTTAATAAATAACAAGTAAAAATATTAGGATATATGATATCATTGTTGCTATTGGTATTTTTGTCATCTTGGTATCATAACACTTTAGGGTCCTTTTGACATGCGATATATTTTAGGCGTTATATTTTTGGTCAATACCAAAATAACCATTTTGTTATATGAGTGTTTTGGATAGAAATTGGAACCATGCATGTTTGTTACGAAAATTTGTTTTGGAAAATTCATAAATTTGTTTTAGTTCCTCCGCTATAATACCAAAATATACAATATCACAAATTTGGTGATATAGGTTTGGACCAAAAAATATGATATACTATGAACTATTCCAAACCAATATCACCCGTCTCAAACATGATATGAGTCTAAATTTAAAGACCAAGATCAGAAAAATAATATCATTACATATTACAAACATGTCCTAATTTTTCCCGCTTTTCGATACTGCAAAGACGTGCAAATCGAGATTAGTATACGATTTGGAATATTTTTTCACATAAACACCATCTACCAAAAATTTCTAAGCACAAATATTCATATATCTTCATTAAATGAGGGGACGTTAGTTTAATTTTTCTTTTTTCTCTAGTCGATCATATATGTATGTATGTAGATTATTATAAATGTAAACGTAGTAATGATATGTTGTAGTGAGATTTACTTTAATAATGTAGGCTTCAAAAGCAAGACAAAAGAGTTTAAGTTTCAATTTATATGAATTTTAAAAAATACAAGTTATATTATTTTTCAAGCTCACTAAGTGTTAGGGTAATAAATAAGTTTTTAGAAAAAGATTCGGGAGGCCAATTGATTTTTTTTAGGAACTTTGAGAGTTGGACATACTTGTAAAACAACTATATATAAACATATATATATTTATTTATTTTGGTAAAGTGCAAAAAACCCTTTATAAAGAGTATTTGTGCACGAAAGTATTTTTTTGTGCAAATCATTTTGATGACATATACAAAAAATGATACGTGCGTGCATAAGAGTAATATCTCTGTGCACAAAAGTAATACTTACATGCGTAAAAATAGTATTAGAAAATAGTAAGGTAGTTTGGGCACAAATGAATAATATTTTTCATTGTCCACATCAACATTTTGGTAAAATTCGTTTTTTCAAAACATCACGACTTTGATTATATGAAATAGTAAATATAATTATCTCTCTTTTAAATTTAAACAGAACATTTATCTGTCATTCTATTATTGTGCCATATCTACAGTGAAAAATATATTTTTCCTCGTGGGAGAGGAAGGTAATATTATTATTTTTTTATAGTTGATACTCACACACACATGCCTCCACAGACCCTTGAACCCTTGGCCTACTTTTCGAAGGTTAAAGACTGATACCGCCATGGCCATTCGTAGGAGGATAATATTATTTTAAAAAAAAAAATTACACATTCATTTTCACATAAAAGATGCTAGAGCACAGAGCTAAAAATATACAATTGCATGTATCAAGAATGGATGCTTACAATAACTATAAAAATCATACATTAGGTTCGAGCAATCCCTTCGGGCTACGATCGCGGACATAGTTCGAGTTTTACTCGATTCGTATGGGTCCTCTTGCACAGATTTCGTGTATTAGTCGGAGCAAAGCCCTGAACACCCCGATTATCAAAAAAAAATAAAAAATAAAAATAAAACAACCACATATGAAAGGCCAATCTCTGTAATATATCATTAGTTTTCTCCAACTGCTTTATATTCATGTAGTTTTCAAGCCTCCTGAGAAGGCTAGGATATCTCACTAAGCCTTCTAAAATAATACATTACATCACAACAAATTGCATTAGTGCACTTGTTCCAAAGTTAGAACTGTGAGAATGCCTAGTGTGACTGAAAGAGCAGTTGGTAATTTTGAATAACAACCTTCTTTCAAACAGAAGAATAATATATATATATATATATATATATATATATATATATATATATATATATATATATATATATATATATGCGGATAACTTCCACTGAAATTGAAATTTTCTATTACATAATTAAGCTAACAAGCCGCGAGTACAAAACTCTTGTTGAATACAGGTTCATCATCAGTATTCACTTATTTTCTTTTTCTCATAGTAGCAACATTATGACAATAACATAAAAGAAAACACCATATATAGGCTTATTATATATATATATATAGTACTAATTAACGCAAGGTTCTACCATGTACTTAAGAAGAGTACAAGGCGCGTATTCCTTGGATGTCATCAGTATTTAGATCTCTCCTGATAGGGTTATGAGAATACGAGGCGAACATAATGGCATTCCTATCTCTACTGTGTCCAAGCCCGAGAACATGCCCTATCTCATGAACTGCAACCGATTCCAAGTCTATTTGGTTCATGCTCGTCGGATTAGTACTCCAATTCTCATCAGCATCGTAGTGGAACCATCCTTTTGTTGGTGCAAAAGCATGAGCCAATGTACCACCTGAACCATCAAATGGAGCCCCGTCGTTATGATTACCACGATGGAAACCAATAACAATGTCTCCGGTTGCACCCTGGGGAGCTTCCACAAAAGTGAATGGGCTCACATTTTGCCATTTTTGGAAAGCTCGCGAGCACACAGACCTCAGTGTTTGCAATCCCACAACTTGTGCACTGGATTGGAAGCTATAAGTGAGACGGGTTTTTGATAGAGGCCACCTCGGCATTCCTGGGAAGAATGTGTACTGAGCAACCATGTCGAAAACTTTGGGGTGTTTCATTTTTCTGCTTGGAAATGAGTTTGTGGCATTCACAATATTATCAGGAACACCACATCTTGGGAGCATCATTTCTTGAATGGTTTCGGAGTCTAAGCTTCCGGTGACCTTCAAGTGATAATTTGATTGGTATGCTCTCACTGCAGCCTCTAAGAGGTCGTCGAACTCGTCGTCATTTGCATGGTTGAGATTGCTCATTGTAGTAGTGGTAGTCTTTGAATGATGATGAGTACCAGTAGTACCATAGTTCAAGTAGCCGAATTTCTCGAGATAGCGTTTGAGCTCGTGAAGGCCCTTCACTGTCTCGCCCTTGTGGTGTCCCTCCAAGTGCTGGAGGAACTTGAAGCCTTTTTCGGGTGGTTTCGTGTGATTTTTGGATTGAACGGTGACGAGGAGGAGAAGGAAAACACCTAAAAGAAGAGAGAGATTAGGGGCCATTGTAAGTTTGTTGTAAGAACAGATTAGGGTTTGTGTTGGTTTTTGGTATGTTTTGGTGTCCCAAAGACTGCTAATTTATAGAGAGGTTACGTAAGTGCATGTTCAAGTTTTTCATCACATACAATTATAATCAAAGAAGTCAAATTTCGAATTAATTGGGTGGAAGTCTTTAAGCCATTGATTGGGGTGCAGACTTTGGGGTCAATAAATTAATGTAAACGAATTGAAGTGGACTAGAATTCACATGCATTTAGTCTCGTGTACTTCTGGAGAAAACTGTCTACTTTAAACATTATTATAACTTAAAAGAAGGAACACTGTGGGGTCAAGCCCGGGTTTGTGTGATTGTTTTATCATTAAAACGAGAACACGCTCAACTTGAGGTTATGCTTCTTTTACATTTTTTTTTCTTAAAAAAAATTTATAACAATTTTTTTGTGTTTGCATGTGTTAGAAATGATATTCCAAATAATTCAACTAAACACAGCGTCAAACCTCTAAAAAGATAGAAAGGGTTCAAGCCCAACCATGGTGAAAGGGTTTATGATTATTTTATCATTCAAATAAAAATTAAAAATTAAAATTAAAAAGAAGAGGAAGTAGACTGAAATTTTTTTTCCCGGTAAATTAAAATTTTTGGGGGGTAAATGAAACAACCGATCTTCTCAGTGACTAAAGGTAACAAATTTAGTAGGTATTGATGGTTATCACCTGGTTAGATTTATATTGTGATGAAATAACAATATAATATTTTCGGGATTAGTTTTTGAGTTCATGGAGTAGGATAATCTTCCTTCTCTTACATGGAAGCCCAATTTGGGAGTCTATGTAGGCTCTGTCTATCTGGCATTAACTGTTTTATTAAAAAAATAATAATAATAAATAAATAATATAAAATAAAATTAGGATTTGGTCTTCGAATGTGTTATAACAAGGAGACTGCTAAATAAAGTTGAACTTGCGACTGTAGATCCGCAAGAGAGGGTATTACTTATCATTGTGCAATAAAATAATAAAATTTTGTGTAAGGTTCAAGATTAAAAAATTATTTTGTGCAAAATAACGTGAAACTCTGAAAAATCTCGTGGCATAGACATACAGTAAATAATGCATTTCATTTGGTTTGTCTCCCCCTCTTATTTTCTCAATATTTTACATTTCTTAGAATATAGAAGCTAATAGTGCGTAAGCTTGCCATCGTGAGTTCAAATAGTTTAATCTCTTTTTAAATGGAAGGTTGAGATCTCTAGAATTGGAAAAAAAAAAAAAAAATGTGTGTTTTGTTGGAATGGGGATATTCATCCCTCTGAACTTGTTCATTTGTCCCCAACAATAGGCCTTCTTGTTTTATTGAACTTGACTTTAATACCAGTTGTTATAAAGAGAATATATATACAACTTAAAATATTAACCAATTAGGTTGATTGACCTCTGCCCAATATAAATTTTAGATTTCCTTTTTCACTAATCAATGTAGGACTCATTCTACCCCCACACCATTTATTTATATGTATATATTTTTATATATTTGAAATTGAAAGGAAGATATATATACTAAGGTGAGTTTTATGGTGAGAAGTCTCCGGTGGCTTCATATTTTGTTGTATGGATTGCCGAACCGTACAAGGCGAGGTCATTGGCGTGTTTTGTGTAGAGAGAACATCTAGAAGTGTACATACAATTAATGTAATTTCCGTTGCCTTAGAAGTTTCTTATTCTGTTGAGAGGAAGACCAGTACAGTATTACATAGCTAACCAAACACTCTAGGGTCATTGGCGTATCCAACTGAGGGACAAGATAATCAAAGTGTACAATGTCAGGAATATCTTTAGTGTTCACATTTGTTTTGTATTGTTTGATCATTCTGTTGGGTCAGTGTGAAGGTGAAGGTTCAAATTGTCGGCCAAATGCGTAGCGCATTTTTTAGAACAATGGTCTCTTGGTGGAGCAGGAAGTCTTAGGGGACCATTGGAGTTTGGAAACTAATGAAAACGAATTGAAGTGGACTAGAATTCACATGCATTAAATAACAGATGGTACCCTAAGACTTCCTGCTCCGCCAAGAGACCACTGGGGTCAATTTGTATGATTGTGAAACATGCGTGTGACATACTTTCCCAAGCAAATAATTAAAATTAATGACCCAAGGAAAAATATTGTAGTAAGATGCCCGATGTTAGCAATGAGGACCGGCAAACTAAAATTAATGTTGTGTTTGTTTGATTTATTTATTTGTTTATTATTATTATTATTTGCAGTATTTCAAGCATGGGAATAAAATGGAATAGATACTAAATGAGTAATATTTCAGCTGGTACAAATTTGACACCACGAAAGGGTGGTCAAGGATTCGAACCGCATTGAAGGGATGTGTGTGTGAATTTACTTTACCATTCAAAAAAAAAAATAGTTTTTCATTTAAAAAATTCCGAATTTTGTTGTTTAGTAGTTTTCTCTACTTGAGTTTACACTTCTTTTACCTTTTTAATTTTTTTGTTTTTATTATAACAATTTTTTGTGTTTGCATGTGTTAGAAATGATGTTTTAATAATTGAACCAAATATAGCCTCAAGCTCCCAAAAAGGAGGGAAGCATTAACGGACCCAAAAAAATTTGTGAGAGGGGTAGCCTTTTAATGTATGGGGACAAACTTATATAGTGGGTCCATTTTTATAATTTCAATAGAGTTTTCTTCATAAATTTTAAAAAATGTAAAGTATAAAATGCAAAAAAAATAATTCAGTGGGGGCATCTTCATAAATTCTCAAAAAATTGAACTAAAATGCAAAAAAAAAAAAAAAAAAAAAAAAAAAAAAAAAAAAAAAAAAAAAAATCATTAGGTTGGGGCAAATTTTAATTTTAGTGGGGGCATTTTCATAAATTCTAAAAAAATTAAGGTGCAAAATGAAAATATAAAAAATTCAGTGGGGGCATCCCCAACTGGCCCTATGTTAAGTTTGTGCCTGGAGGGAAGGCTCAAGTTTGGACGTGGTAAAAAGGTGTGTGTGATTGCATTACCATTCAATTAAAAATAAAAAAGAAAAAGAAGAAACAACTGATATATAATTTTTTTTCCTAGGAAACAAATTTAGTTGGTTTTGATGGCCATCACCAGTATGGTATGATTTACACTATAATGATATGACATAAAATTAAAATTTTCAGAGGTTAGCTTTTTAGGTCATGGAGTAGGACAATCCTCCTTCTCTTGCATGGAAGTGCAAGGATTTAAGCCCAGTTTGGGACAATAGCGTGTAGCCTGTTGACTCTGTCTATCTGACATTAACCGTTTTATAAAAAAAAATAATAATAATAATAATAAATTCAGGGCTTCTATGTAGACTCTGTGTTATAACTTATAACAATAATGAAATGCTAGAAATGCAAATGACCAATTGATACCAGAATGATTGTGATTTAATGTTAAAAAGATTACTCCTCTCTTCTCACAAAAAATATCTATTTTTTATTTTTGACTGTATCAAAATAATTGTCCAACTTCAAAATTAAATGTACTATTTTTATAATATTCCTAATTTATTCTCCTTGCCTTGAAATTATAAAAGCAATGACCTCGTATGAACCCACTGTATAAGGGTATATTTGAATATTTATTCCCTAACACTATAATAAAAAATATATATTAAAAATTACACTGCTAAAATATTAAATTTCCAAAAAAGTATTTTTATTTTCATTTATTTATTTTTTGTGGGACAGAGAAAGTATTTAGTATTACTTATCATCATTCAATAAATTGTATATTTACTTCTTTTTGTTTTGTTGGACAGAAGAGAAGAAAATAAACCCATAATTTACTATGTTCGTTAAGAGAGAAAGAAAGAAAATGTTTTAATTAATTTTACCATTATATCCAATAATATTTTAATTTATAGATGATAGTTCTATAATTTAAAACTTGTATAATTTAAGATAATATTTAATTTAAAACTTCTATAATAGTCCTATTTTCTTTCGTCCATTTTTAGGAGGATAAAAATTTGTAAATGAGAAAAGATGTGTGACATTGTTATCCTTATTTTCCTTTTTTTCATTTTATAATCTTTACTGAATAAAGGAAGTTCATTAGTTACTTCATATTTTCTCTCCACACCTTTTCTTTCATTCCTACCAAACACAACATAAAAATATTATGTGCTATTTCAACTGTGAGCATATGTAAGTTTGGACTTAACAAAATAGGTCATGCCAAGGAATTATTTGTACTTAAAGGTATTTGATATTACTTGGCATCTAAAAGGAATCGAATCTTAAACCTGTTACTTCATTATGTACCAAAACAATATAATTTATTTACTTAAGTCAATCCCTTGGGTTATTCAAGTTTTATTATTATTATTAGGGATAATTATACTTAATTCCCCTATAGATTGCTTAAATAATAGAGATCTTACCTGTAATTTTAAATATAACATTGAGGGGGGGTTTTGGCAAAAAAATTAGAAAAGGGGAGTTTAGTACAAAATACAGATAGAAAATGGGGGTTTAATGTAATTCAACTATACTTATTATATTTTCATTGTTTTATAATATAAAATATATGTTTTTATATGCATAAAATAAAATTTCCAAGCTTTGTGAGGACATTTTAGATTTTAGGTAAATATTGAACGTAACATCACCAAATAAAAGTGTCAAACACGAAAATGTGACATTTAGAGGGATGCTATAACTTCTTCTTTTTTTCCGAAGGGATACTATGACTTAAAATAGAAAATTTTTGATTAATTAATAATTTCTATTTGGTAAAAGTTTGAGAAATTGAAGTGGACTTTTAAAATACATCTATCAAAACTCAAAACATTAGTTCTGGTCATAAGAAAAACTCCTAGAACAAGTGAAAATATTATATACAAGATTTCTTCTCCATAAGGCTTCACACAATTTTAATTATTTATTTATTAATCAATTGAATTACACAAAAATAAAAAATAAAAAAATAAAATAAAAGGGTAAAGATATATGTTGGATACAGATTGAACTCCATCTTTAGTAATTGCTGTTTTAAGGGCTTTTTTATTAGTAATGGCTCTATGGGCCTATACTATGTCTTGTTTTGGGCCTTAAGCCTCTTTTGAAAAAATATATTAGTCTCCAAAGTGAGCTTTACTAATTTCAAATTGGTTAGATAATTCGGCCTATCTCTTGTTTTGGGCCTCAAGCCTCTTTTTAAGAAAATCCAATTGTCTAGCATACTAGATTCAAATGGGTTAGGTGGCCCGCCTGTCCTCCTCCCCAATATACACTTGTAAATATTTTCTTTTTCTTTTATACAATTGTCTGAATTTCTTCCATAAAACAAAAAAAAACACAAAAGAAAAGGGAAAAAAATAATAATAATAATAAAAAGGTACAAAATTATGAACACCCCCCAAAACAAAACCAAAGAATGCTATTTTCTTTGGTAAATAAAAGTTCTTGTTCCTTTTATTTCACTTGAAAAAAACAATCCACAACATTGGGGTGACCTGAGGGGTTGTACGGATTCCGTAAATTAACCGGGACAAAATCCCGAACATCCCAGTTATTGAAAAAAAAAAAAAAAAAAAGACACACACACACAAACATTGAGATGACCCCAAAAAAATGTACTTGAAACATTAAAAATACATCACTCCCCTTCAAATATTATATAAAGCTATAATTCCATCAATATCATCTGCATCGAGACCTTTTGTTACACCACTAGAAACTGATGGATACAGGATAGCATTCTCAACCGAACTGTGCCCAAGCCCTAAAAGATGTCCAATTTCATGCAAAGCAACTGTCTCCAAGTCAATTGCACCCGAAGTTGCACCATCAGACCATGTCTCGTCCGCATCAAAGTGGAACCTTCCATCAGTTGGCGCCCAAGCATGAGCCAGGGTTCCACCATGCCCATCAAATGGCCTTCCATCTCCATGATCACCTCTCTAAAAACTAATTGTCATGTCAGCATTTTCATAGTCAGTCTGTGCAAACGTGAAGTGTGTTACGGAAGTCCATTGGTCGAAAGCTCGTGCCACGACTCCAATGGCGTCGAAGCGAGTGCCTGGGGAAAACCCATAGGTGAGCTGTGCGTTCGCGTGTGGCCATCTTGGGTAACCAATGATCGACTGTGTAAAAAGTGTGGTGGTGCACATTACTTTTCTTGCCAGTTGGCATCCAACTTTTGTCGTTTATGATGTCTGGAACACCACATCGAGGCATCGTCATCATGGATGGGGTAGGAGTGTCGAGTGCTTTCGTGGGGTTCAGATGATAATTGTGCCGGTAAGTTTTGATGGTGGACTCCAAGAAATCGTCAAAGTCATCATTGTTGAAATATGTTTGGTTTTGGGGATTGAGGTTGCTCATATAACCAAATTTTTGAAGATTGTTTTTGAGCATGTGGAGTCCCTTAACATTGTCACCCTTTTTGACACCCTTGCAAGGGCTTGAGATATTCAAATGATGAGTGTGCATGAGAGAGGTGAGGAATGAGTATGAAGAAGATGAAAATGCATGAGAGGACCAAAAACAATTTAGATGCCATTATCACATAGGATTGAAGAAAATGATGTTATAATTTTTGGATGATGAAGTTGCTCATTTGTGCAGGTCTATTTATAGACTTCTTTGAGGAAAAAAAAATAATAAGGAAAATTACTATCAAATTAATCATACTTGATTTTTTTTATTTTTATCATTTTTGAAACCTAGTTAGTCATTTCACGCTAATGTGACTTTTACTTGGTCGTGCGAATTCATATTGTAGACTAAGAATTTTGGCCAATCATTAACATATAATACTTAAAGTGTATGCTAGTAGAAGTAGACTGAATAAGATTCCTTCAGTCTATATATATATATATATATAAAGCCAAACTGTTTCAATTACTTAAATTGCAACATGGTTTATCATTTTATTATAAAAACAAGGAGAATTGCAAATTGCCAATTATTATCTAGTGTGTGTTTTTTCACTTATGTTGTTATCTCACTATTAGGGAAGATCCAACTTTTAGCAATATTATATATGCTTAAAAGATCAATTGGCCAATTATTAACATTTAATAATTAATTTAGGTATCCTAACTCCATGAAGGAAACTGAAGAAGATTCTTTCCGTCCATTGTTGTATTAGGCCGGCCTCTGAAATTTATTATAATTATTATTATTATGTATCTAAATTTTTCTAAATTGTAATAACAATCCAACTAAATTAATAATTGAAATCGAAGTATGAGCAATTCTTAATAGAAATATCAACTAATGTCAAAGCCGCCATTATTATTATTATTATGGTAGTTTGAAATTTTTTTATGTTATTGTTCAAATCCGCTACATTTCAATTCATTTTCTGGCTCCATGCCACTGTATATATAATTCTACTTTCTTTGCAAGATGGTTTATCATTTTTTATATAAAAACAACACGAATTGCAAATACATTTCGAAAAAAAAGAAAAGAAAAACAAGAATGGAAAATTGCCAATTATTAATTCTAATATGTGTTTATTCACGTATATTGTTATGCCGATCATAGACTTAGGAAGATTCAACTTTTAGCATTAAGTTTAGAAGTTTTTTATTCTTCTGCAATGAAGACCAAACCTCACACATTTACCGTTATAAAATAAATAAATCAAATCTCGAACATGACTATATATATATCAGGCTCATTGGTGCAACCCTATTTTTTTTTTTTTAGGATAAATCATCATTGGTGCAACTTGAAGAGATAATGTAGACAGATCAATGCCTGACTAATGTATGGCCATAGAAAAAAAAATTATTCATTTGTCCATATAACCTTTACCATTTTCAGATACTACTTTTTAAGCATGTAAATATTTACTCTTGTATACAAAAGTATCACTTATGTGTATGCAAATATTATTTTTTTGTATTTTTTGTGCAGAACATGTCATCAAAATAATTTGCACTAAAAAAAAAAATTGCATGCATAAAAAGTGGGATCTCATATCCATGCATAAGAATGGTAAATCTCTGCACAAGATTGGTACATACATGTACAAAAGTGGACTTGAAAATAGTAAGGGTGGTTTGGGCAAATAAACGGTGTCTTTACATGTTCACATCAGCATTTTGAACAACTTTCTTTTTTCTTTTTTTTTTTCTTTTTTTTTTGATGAAATATCATAACTTTGACTCCATAAAATAGTAAATATATGTAATGTTTCCGATTTTTATCATTTTCCATTTTCTGGAATTTTTCTAAATTTTGAGGGTATTTTCGTCTTTTCTCTTTTTGCTTGCCGAACACCGTGGGGTGTGCCAGTTGTGTCCAAGAGTTGGTTGGAACATTTCCTTAAGTTCAAAACTCTTGGAAATGCACTGGTTTCCACTTTAGCATTTTTCTATTTTTCGGACCGAAATGTCCTATGTGGGATCCGCTACCGAGGTTGCTGAGCACGAAGTTGTGTCACGAGTATTTTGAGCTTAAGTTTATTGTTTAAATGCTAAATTGTTGTTATAATGTAATTAGTATATGTATATGAATTTTGTAGTGAAAAATTTACAATTAAAAGATACTTTTTTTATGTGAAGGACCCACCATTGACTTTTCTTTTAATGTCCGTAAGGCCATATAGGCCTCATATCTCTCTCTCTTGGTAGAATCTCTCTCTCCCCCATTTCTTGCATTTTTCTTTTTATTTTGTCACAAATTTAAGGCTTGATTAAGCCTAATCTTTTGGGAATTTGATGATACTACCTTAGGCAAAGTTGGAGAGCTCGTCGAGGCCGTCATTTTAATTTGAGCAAATCACCATTTGGCTATCCTTGGGGATTTCAAAATTTTGGGCACAAATTAGAGGTTTTTTCTCTCATTTGAGGTAGGAGTGTCCTAATTCACATTTTCTTTGATTCTTTATAAATTTTCCATTCTAAAGTTGGTTATAAGCATGCATAGTTTAGTTATTATAAATATAGTTGTGTTCTTGATGATAAATGATGTGGTGTGTTAATTGAGCCTATGTACTTGACTAATTTCGTTGTGATGAAAAGCATGCTTAATATTAACATGTTGTATGTTAAATGTTTATCAATTGCTATATAAATTTGTGATTATTAGTTGTGGAAATGAATGCTTAGAATTTCTTCTCAAAATGTGAATATGATGTTGATGGAATGTGTAGAATTTAATTGTTAGGTAAGCATGTGAAAGCATGAACTTATACATGCATTCATTGGGAAGAAAAAGATGAAAAGTGTTTTTTAAAAGCAAAGAAAATTGATTTTGCGAAAGATGTTTTTTTTTTTTTTTAAAGGTGTTTGTGAAAACCGGACGCCTAGGAGGTGCCTAGTAGTTTGTGGCGTTAGTGTGGTCTAGAGGGGATTAGGGAGAGACCCTAGTGTGGTTGAGCTAACTAGGCCGGATACGACGCCTTGAAGGTGCCTTGTGGTCATGGATGGTTAGCCAATCCTCCTTTTATAATACCTTAGAGGTGCCTTGCATCAGGTTGCACTAACGATTTGGAAGTTGAAATGAAAATATTTTGAAAATGGGGAGCGACATTGGCACGTCATTGCATTACTGTCACGACCCGAATATTCTCATAAAATGCTCTGATACCATTTAGTCCAAATATCATAGTTATAGTCCAAAAAAAAATATGGTTAAGATTAAAAGTCCATATCTTACAACATTTAGACAACTTATATTAAAGTTACAGCCTATGAATATAATTACAATAACAAGAGTCCATAAGTCTCTATACTGAATATAACAAACTAAAGTTTTATAAAAAAAATGATGGGACTTAGATACAAAAATAGCAAAATGATCCTTTAATCCAAATTAAGCTTATGGTGGAACGTCACCCGCCACTTCTTTCCCATGTCCTGAAAAATGTTAAATAATAGAGTGAGCATAAAGCTCAGTAAGTAGAGCCTAAGACACTCCTCTTGTGACCCCGTGAATCCAAGTAATAATTAAAAATAAAGGAAACAGAATCATGCTATACTGAGGAAGAATATAATACAATTTCAAGGCTAAAAACAAATAATGTCGTGCCATGAAATACATTGCCGTGCTATGTCGCTCCCCATTTCAAAATCATTTCCATTCGTCACTTTTCACACTGTTAATGCAACCCGTCCCTCGGTACCCCCTTGACGACACGAGAGAAGGATTGGCCATTGTCCCTGACCCGTGGTAACCCTGCGGCGTCATTTGGGGCCAGATAGCTCAACCACGCTAAAGGTTTTCCCTAGTTCCCTCTAGGTCACATTAACGCCACGGACCCTTGGTACCCCCTTAGCATCCGGGTTTTCACAAAATCCTTTTTATCAAATCTTTTTCCCAAAATCATTTTCTTTCCTTTTTAAATCGTTTTCTCATTTCTTCACAATGCTTTTACAGGAATGCATCATACCATTTCATGCCATGTCAATTCTCATAATCATACATTTAATTTAAATCCAAACCACTTAGCATGCTTTACAAGAATTTCCAAAAAAATACAACATGCTTACATTCATCAATAATCAAGCATAGTAAACATTTAGAACATGAAATTAATCTATACAAGCATACAATAATCTAATCATATTGGAGGAAATTCAACATAAATTGGCATACTAAACAATAATTTAAGATGAAAATTCACAAAGGAACAAGAAATTTCGTACATTTGAAACCCCTACCTGAAAAAGAATTTTCCTCACTTAATCATCAAAGCCTCAAGCTTCTGCCTTCCTTCGCAACTCTCGGACCTCTCCCTGTCCGTTCATCTCGGCTCTCACTCTCTTTCTCTCTCTGCTCACTCTATCTTTATCAGCTCACTCTCTCTGTGTTTATCTAACTTTTCTCTTCTGTCATTGTATTCCCTTAGTGCACAACTGCTTCAATATAAAGGCAAAACCACCGACACAAAGGAAAAACAAACAAAGAAGCATCATTTTTTGTGGACCCCGCCACCCACTTTCTTTCTCCCTCATCATTTCTTTTCTATTTCTTCTTTTCCACTTTTTTCTTATCTTTCCTTTCTCATTATTGCATTTAGCCAACCTGCTGCCCATTCTTCTCATACAAGGCCACGTGAAGTTAAACAACAAGAAATTCATAGCCACCAATTTCTCTTCGTGGGTCTCGTGGTTCATCACAATCCATTTCTCTCTCTCATTGATTTCGACTGCCTTCTTTTTCTCTCCACAACAAACATTATATATATATAACAAAACCAAATCTCATATCATCCAGTAGGAACCGCTCCAAATCGTCCTTATCAATTCAATATTTTTTTTTTTTGCTTTCTCCTTACGCATTTCCAGCACCTTCTGATCATTTTACAGCACACACAATATATATATAACCAAACTACATACATATAGGTATAACTAATTCAATTAACCAATTCCATTGGGTCTCGCCTAAATCAATTAACCAATTCCATTTTTTTCCCTTCAATTTCGTTGCTCTCTTTTAGCACACAAACTACATACATATAGGTATAACTATATATATATAAAGAAACTAAATCAAACCAAATGAAAAAAAAAAAAAACCTTCCACTTTTCCTTTTCCCATCACAATTCGGCACCTGCATGCTTGCTTCATATCAAATTCCATTATATATGTATATATATGTAATAAAACTAACTTAAATCCAATAATCAATCTTTAATTGATAAGTGATCATAATTATTCAAATTAATTATGACAAAAAAAAAAATGTAATGAAATAAATTAAAAGCTTAAAAATTCTGGTTGTCACAATTACATTGGCATGCATGGTATACATATGGTTGGATGACCTGTTTTGTAGTTTTTTTTTTTATGATATGATTGTCGTCGTTGTGTTTTTTTCCCCCGATTGACATGATCCCTTTTACTTAGTCTATTCTTTATGTGGATTCACAAGGTCACAAGAGGTGTGTCTTAGGCACCTCTTGTAACAACCCGAACCTAGGGGTTCGAACCGTATCCGGGTCCTTATGTAACTACCCGAACCCAAGGGTCCGAACCGTTAACCGGGTCCTTACCCAAACCCGAGGTCAACTAAGTCATACTATCCATTTCCTGCGTCCATGACTATCAGACGAGTCAATCCATCGTCCAAATGCTCTAAAACACAACCTTACAAAGAGGGTCAAATACATAGGTCAAAGAGGAAGGGTCAGCTGACAGAGCATAATCATTCTGTACATGGTTGGTCGGTCTGATATACAAGGTCCGGTCATTCTGACCTCCGATGGCTCTATCATTTTGACCTCGGATGGTTTGGTTGGCCGAAGGAAAGATTCGGCCCTCAGCCGTTCTGAGAGAAAGGATCGGCCCTCAGCCGTTCTGAAAGAATGGTTCGGCCCTCAGCCATTCCGAAAGAATGGTTCAGCCCTCGGCTGAATGAAGGGTTCAGCCCTCGGCTGGCTCTGTTGGTCAGCTAGTTCTCTTTGTCAGCCTGCCGACAAGCCCTGGATAGCTGCTATATACAGCCTGATAGTTCAGAACCCTGGACTCCTAATAAGCCGAACTTGATAAACAACCTAATGTGCAGCCAAACCCGGATTCACGTCTATAAAACATGACATAATATAATTGAAAGGCATCAATAATTGATCAAAACATAACTCTATTACCCATTCATCATGAAATAATAACACAGTCTCATTTTATACAATTGAAAAGAATTAAATACAAGGATGAGACCTCCCTAGCCAAAATTTACATAGCTTTAATATAAATAAAATGAAATAAATTCCTAGCTACATCAGTGTCCATGGATGCACATCATTTTTCGGCTTGTCTCAGAATTCCTGAAAAATGTTAATGATAATAGGGTAATCTCAACAGCTCAGTAGAAAAAAGCCTAAAATACATTCCTAAAAATACCGTGAGCCACAACCAAAGAAGAGGAGAACACGAAGAGGGGTCATGGGAATACCAACCATAACATCATACATAAATTTCACAAATTCGTAAATCATTTCATCACTAATCATGTAGATCAAGAATAAATCATACTTCACAACTCAATACTTGACAAAACTAAATATGCTCACACCAACAAGATTTACATGTAAAGAATACATAGGAAACTCACTAAAACTATAGGAATTCGTAGTTTAGACTTCCCCTACCTCAAGATAGCAACCCAAGCTCCAAGCTCCAGACTCAAATTCCACCAAAAGCTTGTAATATCGGGACCAAAATGTAGCCCTTGCAATGATCTATAATTTGCTAACTCCGGCTTAAACCAAATCTTCTTCTAATATGAAGAAATTCTAAAGAGAAGGAAGAGAGCAATATAGAGAGAGAAAGAGCATGTCTACCGAAGGAAAAGAAAAGAATGGGTCAAAATATAGCTACCCTCTTGGAATCTAGATTCTCTAGGTTGGTTCATGAAGCCAAAATAACAAAAATGCCCACTGAACTTCTTTATAACTTCAACAATGCCATAAAATATCACCCTCCATTTAATGTCACTAATACAACATACATACATGAATACAAATACACACACACATGTGAAATGCCGATGATGCCCTTCCCTTACGATAAGAAAACTAGGAGAAATTCTTGAGTCTAGAAATCATCCTGACTTCTAAAAAAATCTGCAAATGAAACCGTCATTTCTAATTAACTTAGAATGACAAATAAAACACACTTCTAAAGCCCCTCAACTCAAAATGACCAAAACACCCTTCGGGACCAGCGTGGCATACCAAACGAGAAAAGGATTAAAATAATGCAGAAAATCAATTAAATTCCAGAAAATATAAAATAGGGAAAATCGGTAACTTTACACCTTACTCGAACCCGAGGTCATCTACTGTCACTACAATCATTACCAATTCTAAACTACAAGGAAACACATCATACCAAATCTGAAAACTGAAATACGGATTCTAAGTTTTTAAAGTACTGTAATTTCTGAACTCATTTGTGAGCCATGTTAAAGGCTAACCCTGTCCCATAATAGTCACCACATGCGTCTATAATGGTAATATCATGATCATACATATAGACGAAAAACCAAAAGTTCATTTACATGATACATTACATCCAACTACAGTCCCTAAACATAAGCTTACGAAAGAGATACAAAACAAGTTTAAAGTTTTACAAAACTTGTATATACAACAAAAAATTAATATAAGAAAGTCCATTAAGTCCTATCTAAGCCTGTGGGGGAATGTCTTTCGCCACTTCCTTTCTGTGTCCTAAAAAATAATAGTAAGAAGTGAGGACAACGGCTTAGTAGAAGATGCCTAAAATGCACTCCTTAATGCCTCCATGAATCCAAACAAAGAATAGTGATAAGAAAAAGGGTCATGCTTGTTCGGGAAGTAATAATCATCACATAATACGATCTCGTAAACGCAGTGAAATGCAATGTTAATGAGGTGCCAATGTCTCTCCCAATTATCCAAAATTCCATCAAATATTTTCCCCAAATTTCAGATTTTTGCTTTCATTTCAAAAATACAATCTTCTCCTTTTAAAAAAAATCTGTTCAGCCCCATGTAGTACCCAATGTTATGCATGAATGACACACTTTATAATCTCATAATGTTATATCATTTCCAACATCAAATTTCAGTTCTATAAGTCATACTTGATAACAAACTAAAATGGCAGTTTTGAACCCACAATAACACCATCATTCATGCTTTAAAGTCAAGGTCCCAGTTCAGTTTCGAGCAACAACAACCACCACAATCCTTACAACAAAACAGTCTTATTCATGATTTAGAAACAAGGTACGAATTTCAGTTTCATATACAACTATAACACCATCGTTGTAATTACTAATTTTTCAATTTAGAGAATAGCCAACATCAAAACCATCATGCACGTTTTAAGGACAATGTACCAACTTAGAAGAAAACAGCCCATAAGTGAGGTAAACTAAACATCAAATTTTCAGCATCTAAACAACAACAATACAACCATTATGGTTACTGGAATTTCAGTTTTATAAACATGAACACAACCGACATTAAGAAGAGCTCTAATTAAATGTTTAAAACAAATAACACATCATCCCCATATAAAGCTACAAAATTTAAGACTTGCAACAACAACAACACAATAACAACAAGAAGCTAACAACAAAACAATTTCATGGTTGAGGTGAATTATCATAGGAATTTCAGTTTATAAGCACAACTACCCAACCATTGTAATTACTAGAATTTTAGTTATATGCATATAAACACAACCAATATTTAGAGGACAAAATTTTCAGTTTCAAAAAAAAAAAAAAAAAAAAAAAACAAAACAAAACAAAAAAACCATTAATATACAAACTATAAATTTCAGATTTAACTACATAACATGTTTGCAAAGAAATTTCAATTCTAGCCATATTGTGGTTCAACTAAGGAGGTTAATTCACAAGAAAAATAAATGAATTGAGGTCTAGGACAACCCCTACCTCAACCAAGTAAGATCTTCAAAAGAGCCCCCAAATTTCGAAATCTAAGGTTCACCAAATGTTTGCCAAGAAGCACCAAGATGAATAAGAGGACAAGAGGAACAAAATCCTCTCTTGAAGCACCACAAAATTCCCACTCTAAAGGGAATTCAAAAAAATCAGAATTGAGGGAATGAGCTTGATGTTTACATCAATGGAAAGCCCTCTCTCTAAGGAATATTTTTCATTCCCATGGCAACCCCAAAATCCCTCTATAAAGTCATCAAAATCAAGCTATAAAAGAGCAACAATAAAGGAATAAAATAGGTTTAAAGAGAGAGAAAATGAGGAAGAAGAAGAAAAGAAGCAGCTGAAGATAGCTGTCGAATGGGTTTAGTCAAAACAATGTAAAAAATCTGCCACATGATTGTATTAGTGCCACACAAAGGTTTGGTCAAAGGTTAGACCAAAGAAATGATTATAATGCCCCTTCAATGCCACTAATTCACAACAATACTATTTTTATATCAAATACCAATTCCACCTTTACACAATTGATAAATAATAATTAAAATAGTTAATAAATACTGGAAAATAAATTTCAGGACCTAAAACTCTAGGTGTGGGAGCCACATAGGTCTCTCGGGCCGAGAAATCAAAAAATGCTGAAAAATGGAATATTTGTGAAACATCATACCTCCTACTAAGTTTATACTCATCCCATCATTTTAACAATTTTTAGGTTCGGGAAAGGAGTGGCGGACAACGACGTTCCACCACAAGCCTAGTTTGGATTCCATTTTCGTTTGTGTTTTGTATCTAAGTTACATGAGTTTATAGAACCTCAGCTTGTAGTAATGGGTAATAAGACTTGTGGATTCTAGTAATTGTATTTTGTTTCATGGATTGTAAAACTTAATGTAATTATGGTATTACTCATGTAGAAGATTTTGGGACTATGTAAATTTTGTATTTTGAAAGAACATATTCTTCATTTCACAATGGGTTGGAGTAAGTTTTCTAAACTCTTACATAGACCATTATTTATTTTCACGTTCACAGCAATCCAGTACCAGTACCCCAGCTCACAGGGTCATTTCGGTTGCAGGGTCATTTCAGCCGACCGAAATGACTGTTTCGGCCGACCGATCACTGTTCCACCCAAATTTCAGTAGCCTCGCAAGTTTTTGGGCCACAACCGGTCGACCGGTTGTCCATTTCGGTAGACCGGAATAAGCACTTTGGCCGACCGTAATGCAGGGCCCTTCATTGCTCTTGTTCCACCATTTTTAGAGCTATTCCTGACCTTATAATGGTTCCTTAGCGCATGTAATGAGTAGTGATTGAGCACTGTAGATGTCTTGACATGTATATTGTTGATGGTGCCCTTAAGTGACCTCAAGTTCGGGTAAGAACCCAGGTAATGAATTGGACCTACGAGTTCGGGTCGTTACAATATATAAGATCCAAAACTTTATAATATATGCTCCAACAGACCACTTCTCGTCGAAACCTCCATCAGTTGGTGCCCAAGCATGAGCCAGCACTCCACCATGCCCATCAAACGGCTGTCCATCTCCATGATCGATCACCTCTCCGAAAACTAATTGTCAAGTCAGCATTTCAATTAGATTTCTTTGAGGAAAAAAAAAATATAAAGCCACCAAATTCTACTTTATTTTATCATTTTTAAAATCTAGTTAATTATTCCACGTTAATTTGACTTTTACTTGGTCGTGAGAGAATATTCATATAGTCGACTGAGAATTAAAGTGAGGAATTGAATTGGGCAATCATTAGCATTTAACACTTTTTTAATTCAGATATGCTGCTATACGAGCGCGACTGAAGAAGATGGTTTATCAGTGTTCTTACAACAGCAAGAAGAATTGCAAATGACTAATTATTATATTCTATTAAGCATGTGTTTATTCATACATATTTTTAGAATATCCAACTTTTAGCATTGTTCAGGTAAATATTTTAATGCTTGTTAGTTCAGGTGTACTACTATATAACGAGACTAAAGCTGATTCCTTCTGTCTATTGCTATATTTATATACAGTATTTATTACACTTACTCTGCCTAAATAACAGCAACGTTTTCTCTGATTTCAAATATAGCACTTACCTCATCTCATGTTCAATAACACAGATCTCCTTGTCGTGAAAGCTTGAAAATACTATTTTATTCTTATGACAGTAAATAAAATAGTTATTTAATGTTTTCAGGTCAAAATTAATACTGACAAGAAGGTCAATCTTATATTTAAAACTACAAGAGAAAGGTCAATCTTATATTTAACACTACAAGAAAAGTCCATGTTATTTTGATACAGGAAACAAAAGTATAATAAACCCTCATATACATACAACACAGGTAAGAATGCTGAGTTAATAGGTATCTTTGTTCTTGCTTTAATACTTGCCCTGGAGTCGGTATTTAATTATAGTCCAAGTTTTTTTTTTTATATATGTAATACCCAGAAGTTCTCGGGTGGAGGACCTGGTCTTTGCTTGACATATAGGGTCATTGGTTATGATTTCCCAAACATCTAAGGGTCGAATTAATCATTCTTCCCTTCATACTTTTGGTGGTGCAGCGTGCTAAGTTTTAAATGCAAGCATTGAATATATTTGGCTGAGCAACAACGGTTGTGATTGAAACATTAATATGGCTGTTAGCATAAGATTAATGGTGGATTGTAAGGGTCTCTGTCGCAGTACATGTTCACTATCCCTTTCGCTAGGCTTATTACATTAAGGTAGGCTGACTTCGTGTGAGTAAATGAGAATGCATATCCTACCCATGCATAAATTGTTCCGCGCGCTCAACAACTTTGGCTCACAATCAAGGTGACTTTGAAATTTGATGACCTGACATGACGTTAGAATTTTCTTTGAATAGCAGGATGCACTGTCAAGGTTTGATGACTTGGCATGTCATTAAGTTTCCTTTGGATTCGACAGTTGCACCCTCGAAGTTTGATTACCTAGCATGATGTTGAGGTTATCTTTAGGTTCGCGATTTGTGATCTCGAGTTATGATGACCTAACGAGGTATTCAATTTTTTTGGACTTTTCAAGTAGTTAGGTGACTATTTTTCTTTCCTTTTTTGTTTTTTAATTGACAAGAAATACATTCTTGTGGAGATTTGATCAATAGACTTTTTATTTTAAAAGGTCAAAAAGTATCGTTAGTATATACTTTTAATGATCCAAGTGACTACTTTGTCGGCCATATTTGTTTGACTTTTCATAATACCAAGGCTGCCACTGTAGGACACCTAAAAATTATTACCCAAATGAATACAGTAATAGATGGAAGGAATGTTAATGATTGTCCAATTGAATTCTTCACTAAAATTTTGCTACATGAATTCTCACGACCAAGGAAAAGTCACATTAGCGGGGAATGATTAACTAGATTTTAAAAAATATATATTAATTATGCACACTCACCCTTTGAATTTCTGAAGCCCTTTCAAGGGTGAAAATGTTAAGGGCCTCCATGAGCTCAAAAACTATCCTGAAAAGTCGGTTATATGAGCCATCTCCATTCTCAAAACCACTACAGATGAAAATGAAGATCTCTTAGAGTCCGCCATCAAAACTTACCAGCTTAATTATCATCTAACCTAACTGATGATGCCACGATGTGGCGTTCCAGATATCATCAACGGCACAAGTACGATGAGAGTAGGCAAGAAGAGGCCACAGCATCATGGATATGGCCATGGCCAGCACACCCTCCACAAATTCTCTCATTATTCTTTCTTTAATGGTTACCCAAGATGGCCAGCTTCTAAAACACACCTCACCTATGGGATTCCGCCCGGCACTTCCTCCGACTCCATTGGCCCCGTGGCACGAGCTTTTGATCAATGGGCTTCCGCAACACAGTACTTCACATTTGCACAGACTGACTATGGAAGTGCTGACTTGACAATTAGTTTTCAAAGAGGTGATCATGGAGATGGACAGCCGTTTGATGGGCCCTGGTGGAGTGCTGGATCATGCTTGGGCACCAACTAATGGAAGGTTTCACTTAGACGGCAACGAGACAAGGTCTGCTGGGGCATATCCAGGTGCAGCAGTTGACTTGGAGACAGTTGCTTTGCATGAAATTGGACACCTTCTAGGGCTTGGACACAGCGAACCGATGAGAATGATATCATGTATCCATCCATTTCTAGTGGCACCTCCAAATTAAGGTCTGAATGGGGATGATATTCAGGGAATCAAAGTTGTATAATGTTTGAAGAGTGATTTGTTTTCCACGCTTCAAGTGAAATAAAAGAAAGTTGAAATTTTTGTTACCCAAAAAAAAAAAAAACACTCTAGGATCGATGGAGCTCAAATGACAGTATTCTTTGGTTTTGTTTCGGATGTTAGGACAAGAAATGGAGCATATCAAAAGTGAATTCAAGTAAATCCGAGTTAATAAATTCTATATATATTTCTTTTTTTAGGGTGTTATATATGAAAATATTTTTTAATCACCATATTTTCCTGCAAGGTGGGCAGCATGTGGGCAGCATATATCTCCGTCGGAGTTGATTAACACTAGATAGGTCAAGAAATACAGCATATTTGAGATTAATTCATATTAGTTAATTTCTCCCCTTATTTGTCTTTTAAAGTGAAGAAGTGTTGATAGCGAACAGATGTGTTTAAAAGTTGTAGGCATATGTCAAGATGCACGCGATACAGTTTGGCATGAATCCAGATTAAATTTGAATCAATCCGATCCCAACAGAATTAAAACCAATTAATTCGTTTATGTGATCTGAACCAAATCAAAACCTCTTAAAAAAAATAATAAGAATAAGAATAATGTAAATAAGATACTATTAAAGGTGATCTTCCCAAATCAATAGTAGTACTTTCCCGCTAATATTAATTATAATATAACACTATGCAAAAATGAGTGTGGAGATATTAGATTATATAGCATTGAATGAAAGCATACAATTTTTCATATTGTAAAAAAATAATAATAATAACTAAATAAATAAAATTATCAATCCTCGCAAAGTTCACAAAGTACAAAGTCGTCTAGACCATGTAGGCTTACATTATGTTTTATAAAATCATTCACTAAAATCTTTGCTAAGTAACACACACTTTGCATCTTCTCTAAAATTATTCAGAATAACTTCACAGCAATCTCTCAATAACAAACAATTTGTAATAAATCCGTTAAAGAGAGAATTTCAAAAAGAGAAACTTGAACTGTAGGGATAAAACGGTGCCAATATTGGAGCACCAAGGGAGCCGCAAACTGGTTTCAATAGCAAGACCAATCTACTTCCATATGATTAAGGAATCAAAATACAATGACATGAAAGCTTCACAAAAGCTCCTCAATAGCAACCAATTTCCAATCCTATTAAAATAAACCACTATTCCATGTGTTGCATAGAATTATAATAATTATAACAGAAAAAGAAGAAGAAGAAGATATATGCCATTTAATATTATATGGTTTACCTAGCTTCATATTGTGACATATAGGATGGTGATATGAGGCTCTCCACAAAGTAGGTTCCTTGGGCAAGAGACATATTTCCATCCCGCTCAATGTCCGGATATACAAGAACCCTGTAAGTTCCCTCTGTTATGTTGTATAAAACTAATTTGTGGTAGTCTATCCGCAACAGAGCTTCATCACTTTTTAACATACGGAGAAGATGAATTTGAGTATAAGGAATGGTAATCACAAGTTTAGTCCACGATTGTTGCAACCCATATTCCTTCATTATCATAAGTTCCTGAAGATTATTTTGAACTAGTCTTACACAAAGGCCATCCTCCAAACACCTGAATATCGCGACAGATAAGAGTAGCTGCAGGCACAGGAACCACCCGGAATTTCTCCTCTACCAAATCAAAAGCTGCAATCATCTGCCTTTTATCATCCCCATTTGAAGTACCAAACGTCCAACCTAGCTATATTTAAACACTCCCAATGAAAAGCTCCCTTTAATAGTTTCCCGAAAGGGAACCGAGGTGGAAAATTGAAGTCAGTGTAAGGAAAACACTCAACTTTTTTCCAAGAATTCTTTCTTAATGAATACACATGCATTTTATATGCTTCTCCTCTCACCAACTAGTAATCATCGATGGTGTGGTCGTACCCAAATCCGTATGTACTACAAGTTTTCCAAGAATCGAAGATGAAGAGTGGTATTTTCTTGGATTCTCTGGTTGAGGGATTGAATATGTATATGTCTGGTCTCATTAATATGCATACCAACCCATTACAAGAGTCAACAAATTCAAGCTTCCAGGGAACCATGTTTCCATGATCAATATAATTCATCTCTACTTCTTTTACCATCCTTTTGTCTGATTGGAGGTTGTAGGCATAGAAACGATCATGACCAGGAGATCGAGTGCAGACGAGTGTTTGCTGTCTTTGGATGTTAGGATTTGTGAATGATTCATTGAGGTGAGTTTTAGCAAAGTAGGTGCTGGAAATCAAAGAGAGACATGACTTGGAAACGCACTTGAATCGCATCAGACTTGTAATCATCAATGGTGTGGTCGTACCCAAATCCGTATGCACAACGTTTCCCATATTTGTAGTTGAAGAGTGGTATTTTCTTGGATTCTCTGGTTGAGGGATTGAATATGTATACATCTGGTGTCATTAATATGCATACCAACCCATTACAAGAACTGATAAATACATGCTTCCCGGGAACCATGTTTCCATCTATATAATTCATCTCTACTTCTTCTACCATCATCCTTTTGTCTGATTGGAGGTTTATGGAATAGAAACACTCATGAAAAGGAGATCGAGTGCAGATGAGCGTTTGCTGTCTTTGGATGTTAGGATTTGTGAATGATTCAGTTTTGAGAGTATTTGGACCATCACATCCATTGGAAGGTTAGGCAACTGGAACCGGGGAAGACGATCATCACGTTGACGACCATGATGAATAGGTTGTCGTTTGAGTTTGACTTTGTTTAAGAAAACCATTGGTGGTTTGTCTATCACGCAACAACATAGAGTCCACGTAAGAGCCCCAAACTTGTTCTTTAGAGTTCCTTGGTCATATTGGGAATACCAATGAAATCCAAAAAGAATGATCGTGTCACCAGATGTTAGGGTCCAATAATCTTTTAATAGCATCCTTGTATAAGAAAATAAAAAATAGAAAAGGAAATAATAAAATTAATATTCGAAAAGAAAACGCTGTTATAGATTCCTAATAATATTAGTTTCCTTTTCCATCGTGGCCATGGCTTTGGCCTCTTTTGGGAATGTTACCGAAAAGAATTTTCCTTATAAAGGAAGGGTCACATTTATAATTCGATTCTATGTAGAGTTGTTAGCAGAATCTGATTGTGATTTTTGTTGTTATTTTTTTATTTTTTATGTTAAAATTCAATTCTCTAATAATCTCACATTTCCAAAAAAAGTTGGACTCAAATTGCATGAGAGCGACGTTCCTTTAAAATGACTGTGTGAAACCCAACATTGGAGAGTTCATGACTATTTCTTTAAGAAAAAGGCAAAATTGCGCACACACCTTATTGGCATTCCTAAGATTTTATGTTTTATAAAAGGTAAAACTATGCACTAAAAGATAAATTTTACCAAATCGCGTGAATAAGTTAAAAAAAAGTGATGTTGGAACTCAATCGCGTAGTCAAAATCCATCAAATGTAAGGAGAATAGTCTGTTAAAAAGTGACGTTGGAACTCAAATAGCGTGAATCAGGAAAAATAAATAAATAAATAAAACTCAAATCGCGTGAGAGAATATATAAGAGTAACTAATGGTAGACTGTTGTTTTCAAAATATAACAAGTAGGTTTAAAATAAGTTTTTCAATAACATGTTAAATGGACTGTTAAAATATAATTTTGTCAAATATTGTGTCAAATATATCACAACATATAGTTATTGCCAAATCTATTATTACTCTCTTCCTTCTCTCTTTTTTCTCGCATAGGCTGCCAGTTTGGTATTGGGCTTGTGTATATATATATGTCAGTTATACTTGTGTGTGTATATATATATTAGTGTTGTGTGTGTATATGTGTATATGTCTGTTGTGTGTATATATATGTCTGTTGTGCTTGTATATATATATATCAGTGTTTTTATTTATTTATTTTTAATAAGGCAAATAAGCTAAAATAAAATACAAACACTCAAAAAAAAATTTTGGTTATTGAAAATTATAGTTGGGAGTGGTAGTTGAAAAATAATGGTTGTTGTGTTAAAAAATAATATTTTGGATGAAATACATCATTGGAGTATAATTGCTAAAATATAGCATTTTGACACTGTAGTTCCTCTCAAAATATAAATTTGACATGCAAAAATGACTTTTTGCATGGAGATGGTCTAACAGTTAGCAAAATACAAAAAAATCTAAAAGCATAGCACGTTCTAAAAAAAACAATATTTACTTGCAAATTAAGATAGGAGGAACTCAAACCCGAGCATACCCATTTAGGGAGCCGAGTGCTCTACAAATTACAAACCATGACCACTCGACTGGCAATTGCAAATTGTTTAAATTGCATTGGCTTGCTTTGAGTAGGCCTCAATACGCGTGTTTTTGGGCTATCCCATGGGTGCCGATAAGGCTTGGGTTCCTTCTTTTGGGTTGATAAGGTTTGGGTTGCCTCTTTTGGGTTTGTTGGTTCCTTTTGCTCTTGGGGCTTACACTGAAAAACCAATTATAGGTAGTGTGTTGGGTGTTTAAAAAAAAAAAAGGATTCACCAGCGGTTTATTTCTGCCAGTAAAAGTTAGAAAACTACCGGTATTTTCGGCTGCAGTAGCTTACTGCCGGCATTCTACGGGCGGTTTCAAAAAACTGCCCGAAAAATCCCCGGCGGAGGCTTTCTCATCGCTTTTTCCAAACTGCCGGTAAACCGTCGGTGATTACTTTACCGGCAATTTTCTTGTCTTTCCTGGCAGAAAAAAGTGCCGGTAAAATCATTAAATCTTGTAGTGACACACTGAGGGAGCTGAGCGCTCTACAAACCATGACCATCGGACAATGGCAAACGGTTTAAATTGCATTTTCTTGCTTTGAAGTAGCCTCTGGTCTTGTGAGTTTTAATCGGCTCAATACGCCTCCTGCGATTTTGGGCTATTCCATAGGTTGCCGATTAGGCTTGGGTTGCCTCTTTTGGATTTGTTGGTTCCTTTTGTTCTTGGGCCTCACACTGAACACAGTAAACATTACTTATTGATGCACATTGTTTTATCTTTAAAAAAAAAAAAAAAAAAAAGAGTAGAAAATATCTAACAATCTAATGCCTTAAGTCAGCTACTAGCCTACTACTTATGTGTATTTAGACATTAATTATTACCCAAATAAATGGGAAAAAAAATTAGTGTTGTATTTACTCATGCTTGTTAATACGTATTCGAACAGAGTAGTTTCTATACTTTGAATGGTACATCTTGTGAACCGAAGAACCCAACCCTTTCACACTAGAATTGATCCACTCGAATGTTTTAGGTATGTAATTCGGTAACCGGGTTATTTAGTACTTGTGTGATGTCTCACATTGTTTGACGGAGAAGTTGAGCACGAAAAGTGTATAAAGTGGACAACATCTACACATTGTGAATGAATCATGACAACACGTAATTTTTTCTTGGACTAGGCAAACATCAGTCCCAGATGAATCTATAATCTCTGTACAATTGCATTGTCGCGAGAAATTAAAATTTTATAATGGAGAAAATAAAAAACAATTATTAGTGAAGAGCATTAATAAGAACTCTGTAAAACTAGCCAGGAAGTCTTTGTTTATCATGCACTTTTTTTTTATTTTTACCCATTAAAAAGTTCAAATTACTGCAAAAATTGTAAAAGTATTTGTCACAAAAATAGAAATGAGTGTTATCTTATAGGAAGAAGTTAGAACTAGTTAATCTTGAAAAGAAAAGGCATAACGTTGCAGTAATTTTACCAATCTAATATTTGTAGGAAGCTAAAAGAAAATATGACATCTGGTGATCCTGGTAAAATAACAAATTTTAGATGAATTGATAATTAATATGTGTTTAAAAGGTTATTGCAGAAAAAGAGGTCTCAAGACAAGAGGCACCATATCATATGTAACGGAAACTGATATGAACAAGGATTGTCTTAATGAATACACATGCATTTTACGTGCTTCTCCTCTCACAAACTTGTAATCATCAATGGTGTGGTCGTACCCAAATCCGTATGCACAATGTTTCCAATAGTTGAAGTTGAAGTTGAAGAGTGGTATTTTCTTGGATTCTCTGGTTGAGGGATTGAATATGTAAACATCTGGTATCATTGATATGCATACCAACCCATTACAGGAACCAATAACATAAAGCTCGCGACGGGGACCCATGTTTCCAACAACATAATTCATGTTTACTTCTTTTACCATCATCCTTTTGTGTGATTGGAGGAGGTTTATGGCATAGAGACAATCATAATCAGGATCTCGAGTGTAGATGAGTGTTTTCTGTCTTTGGATGTTAGGATTATTTGTGAATGATTCGTTGAGGTGAATTTTAGCGAGTCAGTGCTGGAAATCAAAGAGAGACACGACTTGGAAACGCACTTGAATCGCAGCAGAGTCTTGACTAGTAGTTTTGAGAGTATTTGGACCATCACATCCATGGGAATTAGGTCACGTAGACGACCATGATGAATAGGTTTTTGTTTTTGCCTACTCAGCAACCTCGTTTGAGTTTGAATTTGATAAAGAATAACATTGGTGGTTTGTCTATCACGCAACAACTCTTCCACCTTAGTAGTAAGAGCCCCAACTTGTTTCTTCGAGTTCCTTGGTCATATTGGGAATACCAATGAAATCCAAGAAGAATGATTGTGTCACCAGATGTTAGGGTTTTTGAGCCTTTGAGCTAAAAAAATAATAATCAAAATATAAATCAAACCTTAACTAAGTAGTTACTGGGAACATGGGTAACAATTAGCAAAACACAAAAAAACAATAATAATAATAATAAATAAAATCTAAAAGCAATGTACAAACCATGACCACTCGACTGGCAATAGCAAATTGTTTAAATTGCATTGGCTTGCTTTGAGTAGGCTGACATACCCGTGTTTTTGGGCTGTCCCATATGCTGCCAGCCTGCCCTTAAGGCTTGGGTTCCTTCTTTTGGGTTGATAAGGCTTGGGTTTGGTGGTTCTTTTTTTTGTTCTTGGGCCTCACACTGAACACTGTACATATTACTTATCTATACATATTGTTTTATCTTCCAAAAAAAAAAAAAACTATAAAATATCTAAGAATCTAATGCCTTAAGTCAGCTACTAGCCTACTACTTAAGTGAAATTAGACATTAATTATAAAAAAAAAAATTAGAGTGTTGTATTTACTTGTGCTTGTTAATATGTATTCTAGCATAGTAGTTCCTATATGTTGAAGGGTGCATCTTGTGAACCAAAGAACCCAACCCTTTCAGACTATATATAATTGATCCCCTTGGATGTTTTAGGTATGTAATTCAGTAGTCAGACTATTTATTAGGAGTGACATCTCACATTGTCTGAAAAGAGTATATAAAGTGAATAATATCTACAATGAATCTTTCTTGAAATAGGTAACACCACATCCAAATGAATTTATTCTGTCTATGCAATTGCATTGCCGAGAAAAATTAAAATTTTGTTACGGAGAAAATAAAAGACTATTATTAGTGGAAAACTAGCTATGAATTCTTTGTATATCATGCACTTTTTCTTTTTCTTTTTCTAACCTATAAAAAAGTTCAAATTACTGGAAATATTGTATTTGTCAAAAAAAAGAAATGTCAAAACACGAGTTTCATTACAACACAGCAGCTATAACAATAAAGTATTTTTTCCAACTACTTGGAGTCGCTATAATCATCCTATGTTTTTCATTTCGCTCTCTTAACACGACGAGACTTCGATTAGAAAACAACCAACAAAAACCGACTAATAAAATTACTTTATGTTTTTTTTTTTTTTTTTAACCGGCTTTAATTATTTTCTACCAAAGCAATCGGTGACGGAGATCCACGGGGAGCGGACGATATTGACGGAATGTCAGCCATGGATCCGGAGCGAGCTAGTTTCTGGTTAGAATCTGATTACGAATCTGACAATATCCCAGGAATTTTCAAAATTAATGAAATTATTAAGAATTTTGTTCATCAAGAGATGCAGACAGGCACGTCACCCACACGTACTACCTTTCGCACGAGTATGTCGGCTATGCTTCCGGCGAAAGCGTTGCACGAGTTTAGTCACGGCGAAAGCGTTGCACGAGTTTAGTCACGCCATTCCGACGTCGGAATAGTGTGCTTCAGTCGCTGGTGCAGTTCCTCCTTGCCTTCGCCAGACTCCTTTCTCGAAGTTCAGTTCATCACCGGCCTCGTCATAGTTTAGTAGCGCCATTTCAGTCCACTGTCGATGCCGGAAAACACGTGAAGAAAGAGAGGAGAGGGTTTTGTAGAGGGGTGAGAGGGAAGCGTTGTGCTCAGAGGTAGGGAGAGTGTGTTGTGGGCAAATAATTTGTTGCCATGTGGAAGTCGGGGTTTTTGTCGATATGTACTTGTCGTCAAAGATAACATTTTCCGAATTAACATCATAAGGTAACAAATTGAGACCAGATAATTTAGACCTGTCTGTATGTAGTGTAAGAATTTTGAGCTTTCATTGATGTCACCGCAAACAAATTGAAAGGGACGACTTCAGAGTTCACATTTAGTCTGATGTAGAAGAGCACTGTTTTTCTTAAAACTCAACAACTACTTAAAAGAAAGAAGACGGAGTCAATTTTGTAACCCTGATGAATACTTTTCCAAGAAGAGAAAATGAATGATGGAAGGAAAAAAATTGTAGGACCACCAAAGTTAGCAATGAGGACCGGCAATGTTTCATGTGTTTTTTTTCTATTAATTGGGCAAGTTCGAGGAAAGTGTATTCCTAATTTCAATTTTCAAATTCAAATGAGACTAGCACTAAACTTATCAAAGCCCATTTCTCAAAAATTTATTCAAAAATTCTAACATCATAAGGAAACAAGTCAATATCTCTGAAAAATTTGTCGTCACCATAACAATAAAGCGGAAGTGCAGCTTCCCCAGCCTACTTTTTTACTTACGGAAAAAGAAATGAAGGATACCAACAATAATTTAACATCAGATGAGCACATTATGTTCATGGCACTTTAGATGGTTTCTACGAAATGATACGTGCATATCTTCAGGCAACAAATCTTTCCAACTTATTGCATGAAAGCTATAGTGTCTCTCCATCGTAGATTATCATTATAAATGTCAAATTGGTAATCACCATTAAAGAGATTAAAGTATTCCAGGATTAATCCACCAAACCAGTGTGCCAATGAGAACCTAATCTAAAAAGACTAAAATCACTCCCAGTTTATTATTTCGAGACAACTCCAGCAATTTATAAAAACCTAAACCCATACTAGACGTCACAAGGATAGAAAGTTACAATTAAAACACACAAGCCTAATGCTTCCAGTGCAAATGACAGAGGGTAAAGACTAGAAGATTCCTCACATGAATTTCCAATCCTTCCTGACAAAGACGTCCTAGAAGTCTAAGGGCTTTTAAGGAGGGAGGACACGACACAGACTTAACCTTTACTATATGACAAAGTGGCTACTCTGAGGTTCAAACTCATGCCAATGGCACCAATGCTCAAGCATTTGACTGTTAAACGTCATCCTTGAAGACGTATCAAGCCCTAGCGACCACTTAATTCACCAAGGCCGTTAAATTTAATGAGTTGTGTGGGCAACAAGGATCCAACATCATCAATAACCTATCGAGAAGCATGCTTTTTCCAGCACAAGCCTTAGGGTTGGATTTTACTGGAGGATCGTGTTTATGCAGCCGCCACATGACAAAATTATAGGCCATAACACTAGCAAGAAGAAGGACAGGAAATACAAATATGTCTGTCTAAAAGAAGAAAATTGTAAACCAGCCAAGACCACCCTAAGAAGGACAAGTTATCCACAATATTCACTATCCTTCTATACCGTCATCAACACAGCAACAATGCCTACCTCATGATATAGTCAAGACAAAGCTATTCCACCCCCAGTCCCACAAAGGGGAAAGGGAAAGAAAAACTAGAAGTTTGTAGAGTACTAACAATTAACTTTTGAATATATTAATTGATTGGATTAGGGAATAACAATTCATCTAAGAAAGCTTAAAATTATTGAATGTACATTAACAAGAACTTTGAACCTACACAAATAACACAAAGATGCTTTTTTCCTGCGCTTCATAACTCATTCTTTATTTCTCATATTTAAATCGAAACAGACTTATCAAAAAAAATATTTAAATCGAAACAGAAAGGTCTAGTCTAAACAGGGGATGTAAAATGTATAATTGGGATAGAAAGGGCTATTTTTATTTTCCGCATAAAAATCAGTCTCTCTATTTTTAATAATCTGTGGTTTGTTTATTTGTTTTCAAGGTTGATTGCATGCTTAATTAGACAAAAATTGATGTTGGAAATTGCTTACGTAATATTAACCATGAGTAAAATAGAAGACCCACTCATCCCACACTACATCAAATCAATAGTCTGTGACTCCATTGGACACTCCCATGTGTGCAACTCTCAAAATGATGACCTCCTTGGCTCCTTGTTAGTGGGGATGTGTTTATAATATATCAATAACAGCTATGTTCATATGCAAAAATAGAAACTGATCGAATTTCTACAGCAAGTTCATATACTCCATGGAACATGAGTTTACCTATCAAACTACAACTTTTATGCCTCTTAAACTAACAAGCTTCTAAGTTGGTCGAACAATTACAAATAAAACCTAGTGGAAGCACTTATTCTCAATCACACACTATGCAACAGTGTAAACGAAGACGGTAAAGAACAAGAAATAATAAGAGGCACCACATTCAAAATCTCACAAGAACAATAATTAGAAACACAATGTAACAGATGGTAAGAGTTCTTTTAAACCAAAAATGAAACAAGGAATTTCTCGATTCTATTATACAGAGCAAACCAGGTTCTTCTGAACTAAACACATAATAAAATAATAAATTATGATGCTTCAGTCATCAAATAAACCACTAGAGTTACCTCACTGGTGAGAACCATGGCCATTAACACCCAATTCAGGAACTATTACAATAGCCTTCTGGTCCACCCCATTCCCCTCCTCTCTAATCCCATCCTCATTGTCATCATCAGAATCCAAAGTAAAGTGAGCCTGACCATCCAAATGCTGCATTTCTGACCCGAGTGGCCTATACTGAGAAACCCGGGGCCCGTTCTTCTCACTTAAAACTGAGAACACCCCCACAACCAAAACCACAAGCAAAGCAAGATGACAATTGAACTGAAGCGTCGCGATTGCTCGGCCACGGTGATACTCAGGGTGTCCCTTACACCTCACAGTATAATTCCCCCTACTCTTATCATGCAAAGAACATCCATGAGCCATCCAATTCGAATAAAACGATAAACCCATTTGAATAAACCACATCCCCTGCAAAACCAATCCAATGCCAAGCCCCAATCTCGCAAAATGCGATTTTGGGGTTCTGCACTCGAGAACCGTTGACACCACACAAACACCGATCGGAACAAGCAAAAGATCAAAGTAACGATTTTCAATTCCACTTGGGTCTTTTCTTTGAAGGTAAAATAGCAAAAATTCTTCAACGAAAGCGAATAAGCAGAGTAAATTGAGGATTGGTGATGGTAATGAGATCCAATTATTGAAATGGGTCAACAGACCAAGTACAGAGTATAGAAAGAAAAGCGAGGCGATGGCGATTACCTGTAATTGGATAGCTACGCCAATATGATCGCTGTTGTTGGCAGCGTCGATTGAGGAGATTATAGAGTTGAGGATGAAGAAGAAAGAGAGGAGAGAGATGGCGGTGAAGGTTACCGATGGAGATAACGACGCCGTTTTGGTTGATTTTGTTGTTGATGATGATTGGTTTGCTGGGAACGGTGGTGATTTGGATTTTAAGGTTTCAGAGGATGAGATGAGAGATTCCAAGGCACCAATCAGAATGAATCCACCTCCGGCTAAGGTGTAGGTGAAGAGACCCATTGTTGAATTGTCTTCTTCTCGCTTTACGGGTTTCTTTATATGTAAAAGTTTCTCTGTCTAGAGAGAGATTGAGGGTGAAGGAGAGAGAAAAGCTTCGAGATCGATTTGGTCTGCAATGGCCTCGGATTCTTTGTGGTTGGTTCATCAGGTTCTGGTAGGTCGAGTCAACAACCATTGGGGATTTTTTGACCCTTTCCTACGACGGTTCACGGTTTTTTCCTCTCTTTTTTTTATTTTTTATTTATTTGGTGATGTACATGGTTTCATGATTCCAATATTCTTTTATTTTCAGAAAAAAATAAAATTAACATTGTCAATCTAATTTTGAGAAAATTCAACAAAAAAACTAAAACAAAAAACACAAATCCTCAAGAACTTCGTGACTTTCAATTTTGTTGGAAGTAATTTTTGTGGACTTCAAATAGTAGTATTTAACAACACTTTTAAATATGGACCTTTTCTCTTCTTATAAAGTGTGTATCTAATTATGCAATAACCCAATTGAACGGAACTGTTATCATGTGTTTTAATTGAAAAAAAAAAAAAAAAAAAAAAAAAAAAAAAAAACCTCTATCAACCTCCTACATTTTTAAATTGTGCAAATTGGTACATTTACTCACGAAATATCTAAAATACCCTTATAGTAAAACTAAAAAGAAAAATAATAATAAATAAATAAATAAATAAAATAGATGAAATGTATATTTCAAACCTCTCTTCCCTCCCAAGTGTTGTTTGATAAAATTAAAAATTAAGTGCTAAAAATTTCAAGTATTAAATTTAAGCGCTCAAATTTTAAGTGCTTAATGAATTAATTTGAAATTTTATATGATATTGTCATAATTTTTAGCGTTGAATTTATTAAGATTGTATGTTAAATACAAAAGTTGAAATCTAAATGTTATATATATTACATTTTTGCTTTCAATATCTTCTACACATAATATTATTATTATAAACGATACTATATAAAAATATATATAAACACATATATAAAATAATGAATTTTACTACAAGAAATATATATATTTAATAATGGATATTAATGTCAAAACTAATCATAAAAATTTCAAAATCAAAACACAAAATATGTGTAAAGATGGTACATAAGAAAGAATTTTACTCTAAGAATTATTATGTTATATCAGTGGAATCTAGTGTCAATTCAATTTTCACTCGACTATTCTAAATCGAATTCAGTTTTAAATTTTGAAAGTATTTGGGTTGGTCCGAATGGAATAGTTTGGGTTGATGAAAGAGTGGGGTTGTGGTTGATTAATTAGTATTTGTATTTATATTTACATTATTTAAGAAGAAAAAGAGTAATGTTAATTACAACTTTTGAGACTATGGATTAAACTAAAGATCAATATGCATTAATCAGCAACCCAAGGGAAGGAACGAAAGAAACTTTAGATAACCCGATCAGTTGCTTTAATTTGGTATGTAACCAAAATAGTGTTTTAAGGGGAGAGTACACAAAAGTGTTATCTCGTGTGTAATATTTTAAGGCGTAGAATGCAATCTAACCATCAACCCCAACTCCACTCTCTCTACAAATCGCAATCTCTCTACGCTCTACAACCCTTCAACAATCACAGACAAAACCCATTTTCAATCATTTGTAAACCCTAGCTTTCATTCTTTAGGGCTGTTGAGGCTGAAATTCGCGCAGTTCGATACGATACCGTTTTCCTGTAAGGAAAAAAGGAGAAGATCGATGAACCTTGACGGCACCGGTGTGGTGCCTGCCAAGAGCTCCGGTGTGGTGCCTGCCAAGAGCTCTCCGACGATCAAATTAGTCACGGAGGTCTAAAAAGAAAGCAGGGATTAATAATAATTTTTACGTCATACCTTCTTTAATGGCTTGGTGCCCTATTTATGGCTGTCGATTGGAATCAAAATCGTTCCGCCAATGTCGATGGTTGATCTTATCTTCCGCTTGTGCGAAATCATAAGAGATTTGTTGCCAAATTTGTCGGGATATGATTTAATCATTTTGACCTCCTCCAGTTATAATAGGATTACTCTTACCTGTTAAACCACGTCAAATTTCATTATCCTTGATAAGGTAGGTTTATATTTTTTCCTATCAAGGACAATTTTTTGTGATTTACAGTGAGAAAACGAATGGGTTAGATTTATGTGTTTCACAAGCCAAATCGAAGGTTTTGTTGAATAAGTGTTGTTGAGATGAAGGTAAGTGTTTACTACAATGCTCTCTATTAGTTTTTCGAGGCTCAATCTTTGTTGCTCCAACTCTGGTGTTCATAAGAATCTCCATTACCAACTCTACATTCAACAAGTGCTTGAATGCTGCTATGGTTTTGGATTACCCCTCAGTGGACACATAAATTCACAATGGGGAAAATTGTGGGCCGATATTGTCTCAGATTCAGGCAATTGCAGCCCTGTTATTTTGCATGCTCACAAAATAGATGAAATTGTGACAAAATTATTGATGAATGACCTACTATTGTTAGTGTTCCAAGAACCAACAATGTTCTTCTAATTTCATCTAAAACATGTTTGTTCCTTGTAATGAAATGAAGAGAAGCACTATATATATATATAATAGATAATATATAGATACCAAAGATTCCGATTTGAATCAAACAAGTAAATTCATGAACACATCTTTTTCTTGCTCACATGTCTTCTACCCTTTTCAGGAGATGTATAGAGATGAAGCAATGAAGCTACTGTTGCAGTGAACATGAAACAATATTGCAAAATGATAAGGGCAATTTTGTAATTAACATCTCTGATGAGCTTCGGCGGTGGATTTGGATTTTGTTGTTAAATTGCACTTTTTAAATAGTTTAGGGGCACTACTTAGTTGAGGGATCTTTTTGGCAAATACATCTCTTATTTGTTTTAGAATTGTAATTTGATATATATAGGTATGTATTGCGATTTCATATTGTAGTTCATTCGGATGTAGTATGTGCTATGATTTGGGATAATTGTATTTGAAACTTGGAAAAATCAAATAATGAGGCCATAAGGCCACTTTTATTTCAAATGAGTATTACTTCCGTCTTATTTTACTCACTTAAAGATATATGTTGCCCACACGTATTTAGGATTCACCATGTTCATACTATATTCAACACTTGAGAGGTTTTAGATTCAATTTTGGGACCATATATATGCATATGAATGATTTAGGGTGGCCATGAACCTTTCTGTATGGTTATTTTTCATTCTATTTCGTTGAGATCAATCTCAGGTTCACTGGGATCGACCTTTGGTTCATTGAGATCGATCTCAGATTGTGTCTCCAAGTGTGTTTTTCATTCTGTTTTGGTAGGATCAATCTTAGTTTTAGTGGGATCAATCTTAGTTTTAGTGAGATCAATCCTTGGTTCGTTGAGATCGATCTTAGTTCTTATTCACAACACTATAGAGCTGACTTCAAACGGTTATACCTTCCTCATCTTAAATCCAAATTAGGTCATTCTTGAGTCCAAATTGACCATCCTGAAACAAGCTTTCCAATGGTACTAGTATCATTCCAAAATTCATACCATAGAGTGATTTATGATCACTTTAGTGAGGATGTGTCATGTTTTCCATAGGTCAAAGATGCCGGTTATATCGAAACCATTCATCTAGGGCCTAAAACCTCATGGAATGTCATAAGTGTTCGGTATAACATTTAATGAACCTCGTTTGATTCATCTTTTGGGTCATATTAGCTATGTAGGCTAATGTGGTCCCTACCTTCCGCTTTTGTGATCGTTTTTTATTCTTTTATCCTTAACTTCCGCAGTTGTACTCATGCTCGAGTCTTGTTATGTCGTTTGAGATTCTTTTGTTATCATAGAGATAGTATTTGTCTTTAGTGACGGTTTTATTCATATTCTCTTTTGCACTCGGGTTTAATTTTCGAGGGACGTTCTTAGTTAATGCATCGGATCATAAGATTTGGGGCGTTACAAATAAAATGAGAAACCTCTTACTGTTGTAATATATACTATAATGTATCTAAAATATGTTTTAAATCTTACAATTAGTTGATTTTGCAATAGTTTTCAAATACATATTTTGATCGAGAAAATATTTAGATATTATTCGCATGATTGTGAGCTTATAATGGTCAAATTTCATCAAATTCACACCATTTTATTGTCTGAATTAATGATGAAAATAATTTAATTTCGTTGATAAAGGATTGTTCAACAAATAAATTTAAAGTGTGTATATATATATAATATTACTATAATTTGATTGGTCTAACTAAACATTATGTGACTATGAATTATCATTATATTCTTACACTTTCGTGTTTTACAATTAAGCAGTAAAACTGAGCGCGACAAATCCATTATATTACATGAAAAAAAAAAAAAAAAAAAACATCCATTATATTCATATTCCTTTCCTGCCGTATCCCTCCCTTGGGTACCAAACTACCAAGTGCATGTGGCATTAAATTATTGTATTAATCTAAAAATAATATTGGTATTCAAAGAAGAGTTTGACATATTCCACTTTTGCATACATGGACTTTTGACTTAGTTTGGTCGCTGGAATGAAATGAAATGAAGTTGAAAATGGAATGAGAATGTTATGGAATGGAATATAATAGAATGGTCATTTTTATTTTTTTGTTTAGTTGTAAATATAAAATGACATTGTAATGAATTGATAATCATAATTCTAAGTTATGGTAGTAGAAGGCAATGGTGGTGGAGGTGGCCGCCAAGGTTAGATCTAGGAATTGTCAATGGGTGGGATGGTACTAATAAATTATTATTATTATTATTATTGTTATTATTTTTTTTTTTTGGATTGAACTAAAATTGGCTATAGTAATAGACAATTTTTTTTTTTTTTGGTGAGCTTGAGTTCATCAAAGTCCACCCTTGGATCCGCCTTTGGTGCCCACGACGGTGGAGGAAGGTGGTGCTCGTGGATTGTAGCAGTGGCAGCAAGTGGTGGTGGTGGATTGTGGGGGTGGCCAAAAATTTCAGAATGAATTTTCATTCCATCCGTTTAGATTTGGAATGAATTTTCATTCCTTAAAATGGTTAAATCCATTTTAAATGTCATATCAAATAATAATTATAATTGGAATGGAATGTTCGTTCCATTACCTTTTGTTCTATTTCATTCCATTCATACATTCCAAACTAGGCTTAGTGTTACACATTTTTTTTTTCCCTTTTTAAACTAATCTAAAACTCTAAATCTCAAGTTTTTAACCATGGGTGTATATACAACAACAGCGAATTCTTTATCTCAATCAACTACTTGGATTAATTACTTTATGTTGGAAAAAAAATATTACCAGAATTAATTCCACGAATCATATATTTTCAATCCGTTTTATTTATAGCTTGTTAGATGTTTCGTTTATCCATTCCTCTGATTATTTCGGATAACTAATTCGGAGTAAAATTTTGTATAATTTTTTTAAAAGAGTCTAACCACTTTAGAAACATATAAATCTAATAAGTCAGTGTAAAGATTATTTACTTATTTATTGATTTTAGTGACTGTTGTTGTTTATTTGCTTAATAAGCTTAGAGACCAACATGAATATGAACATTTAACTATGTTTTAAGCTTTGTACGATTCAAAGTATAACCGGACTAAATTATGCTTGTGTAATTTATTGAGCAAACGTATCATCATGACTCATTAGTAGAGTTTATTTATTATTCTTTCCATTTTAATTTAAGTGTAGTAGTTTTTAAGCAAATATATCAAGAGGGGCTTTTCACTAGATACGTCTACTTTTTCTATGTTACTACATCCACCATGCACTACTCGTGAAGACCTTTAATTTAAGTGTCCTTCACGAAGAGTAATAGTATTTAAGGGAATATATAGGACATGGATTATTTCACTGAAAAATTACTTATTCACTTTTTAAGTTTTGAATATTCAAATTTAAAATTTGGTAAACAAAATTGTTGTAAAGTGACCTTAAAGTCGAAAAAGGAGAAATAGTCACCAATTTTGAAACTTAATTGCTAATAAGTAATTATTTGATGGTTTATTACATAAATATCTTTATTGTAATATATGTATTTTTAATTGAACAAATTTATTCGAAGAGGGAAGGGAATGGAGGTGTATTTGAATGGTGGTATGATTTTTAATCTTTTATTATGTGAATAAGATATATATATATATATATTTGATCAAACTTGAAAGTATATAAATCCATATAAATTATAATTATGGACATAATATTCCTAGTTTTGTGCTCAGCATGTTTTTCGATCATGGGTTCTTGGTGGAGAGCCGTGAAAAAAAACATTTTAATAAAGAAATTCTAAATTTAGGATATATACATATTATAGAAAAAGTTAAAAAAAAATTATTAAATAAATTCCAATTTTTTAATTGGTAATTTTCAAACTAAAAAGGGAAAAATAGAACAAAAAAGAGAGAGGAGAATAAATCTACAATTTTGTCATCTAAAATTTATTTTTGAGAATATTTTATAAACAAGTAAGTATTTTTTGACCAAATTATTTTCAAATGGTCACTTATTAGCAATTAAGTTTTAAAAATGGTCACTAATATCTTTTCTTAACTTTAAGATTACTTTTTAACAATTTTGCTTATCTTTGGTCACCAACATCTAATTTTCTCAAAGGATATATATGAAAAAATATGAAATATATTATTTTAAAAAAAAATTATTATTTTGAGATAGGCAAAAATAAAAAACAAAAGCATGATACTTATTTTGACATACAGGAACATAACTTCCTTTAAAATATTATCTTTATTAGTAGATTTAGATTTAATAGATTCTTGTTTGGATTTGAGCTATAAGGGATGAACAGTAGCAGCTCCTTTTCCGTGGATTTTGTTTGGTGAGGCAATTATGATGCTCTTGGTTGGGATGGTACATGTGAGCAGGATAAGATAAAGCCATAAATAAAGGTCAAAGTTGCAACCGGTAGATACAAAGCTCTAAGCCCATACTGTGGGGTCCGCAATTTAAGATGTGGGGTCGTGTTGTTCACTCTTCAATCTCTTTCGTTTCAACCGTCTCACTTTTGGACGGGGTGACAATACGTGACACGCATTCGAACACGTGATTAATTAGGTGGGTTTGAATTTGTAATCGGGACTTGAATTGATTTGGTGAAGATGCAAGAAACTCCTTCTATTCTTTCTCTCTCTAGAATTCTTACACCTCAACCCGAATAAAGATCCCTCTCCTCTTCATTCCAACTCCTATTTATAGATACTTACAAGATATTTACAAGATATTTACAAGATATTTACTAATTGCTGGACCTGGGCCTATTCCTCAGTAAGCCCTGGTCACCCTTGATGGGCTTACTCCCGCTCGGCCCATATGGCAGTGTCTTTCTATGGGCTGACCCAGCTGTTCGGACTGAAGGTTGTGTTTTGCGAGTCGGACCTGGCCCATGTCATCCAGGGCCTCCTCAACTGCCCCCATAATTGCCCCTTATTTAATAAGGGGTAATTATTGATGGCGTCTCATCATGACGCTGACGGCTCGAGATAACCACGTGGGGGAGCGAACGGTCAGATCCAGAATCAATGTTCCGGGGTTCGAGGGATTTCTTGCCTTCCCGACGCTTCGGCCCTCGGGCCCCCTTGCCTTTATAATGCTCTAGAATTCCACTTCACTTCCCTTTACCGTCTCCATCATCAGCCAAATCTCCCTCTTTCTAGAACTGTGCTAAGCCTTTTCCGGTGAAATCCTTCGAGAGTCATTCTCCCAGCGATCTTGCAGTCCTCCGAGGTTAGTTTCGTTCTTTTTACTTTCGGCAGGCTTCCATTTTCCCTCTTTTAGATTCTTCTTGCACTTCCACCATGGTTGTAGATCTGGGTGTTCTTCGTATGAGACTTAGACTTCCTGACAACATCGTAGTTAGGGTTTGCCCCCCAGACGTTAATATTACGACCGGCGCCGGCCTCCTGCCCGGCGAAGTCTTATTCACGAACCTTCAACTGAATGTTGTTAGGTTCCCTCTGCACCCTTTCTTTAGTTACGTCTTCAACAGATTGGGGATATCCCCTCTGCAGGTCAACCCCAACTTCTTTAGGATCATATCTGTTATGCTCTTATTGATGCGTGACAGAAATCTGGACCTTGACCTCATAGACCTCCTTCTGTGCTATAAGGTCAGTAAGATCCGTACTAACGAGCCCTTCTACCACCTCTACCCGTTCGAGAAGATGTCCATATGCACTGACACAATAAAATCTGAAAAGGGTTAGAGGGATAGCATAGTGGGTATTAGTGGGGCTTGGTCTTCGCCGGCTGCAGAGGATTACCCAATCCCGAGCGCCTTTGGTGTCTGCTCTGTCTCCTCCTATAAAAAATTCAAATCCCACAAACACGACTGCCCCTGTGAAACATGCGTTCCTCGTTTTTGCACTTACTTATGCCGCTCCTTGGGAATACCTTGTGATGACTTGAGCTACAGTGTTTGCAGGGATAGGAGTAACTACTTGAAGAGATACGTTCTGAACGATATTCCTTCCTGCTCAGATCTCCTCACTTCAGACAACCTCTTTGCACTCTCATCACTCGGCTACAATATGAGCAGACTGCAGATTCCCTCTTTTGGCAGGAGGAAAAATACTCCCCCAGCCATTCCTGCTGCTGGGGCGACCTCCTCTCCAGCGTCGGCTTCTTCTTCAGCCACCATATCTGACACTGTCCCGAGCGCAGTGGCTACTAACCCTGTTGCCAGCGCCCCTGCGGCCAACCAGAACGCGCCCTCCCCAGCTACCATAGCTCCTGCTGCTGCGGGGGGCGGTCGGGACAAAGAGCGAGGCAAAAGGCCTCATCCTGACAGTGAGATCGACCCTGAGGAGGAGCCTCTTATTAGAAGGACCCGAGTCTCTGGGCCGGGTACTCTCTTGCACCGAGCGATCAGAGCTCCTTCTCACTCTGGGCCTCCTGCAGCTGGTGGCTCTGCTTCTGCTTCAGGCCCCCCTTCTATCCCCAGCTTACCGCCATGGGCCCCTCGGTACACTCGAACGGATGGGACGTTCGTGAAGCCGAACGAGACCATGCTGAAGGATGGCCAGACCGCTATGGCCTACTACAGGAGCATGTGGACTCCGAAGGACATTGAGGCGGCAAAGGGCCTTTCCCAGAAGGACGTGTTCAGTCGCTTTCCCCAATCTGCTATGGAGGTGACTTTTATTTTCTAACTCATGAATTCTCTTACATTACTTGGTCTTGCCTTCGCCCGTTCTGACTATTGGTTTAACCGTTCTTATTGTGCACCTATGCAGACATTGTTCGGGATGATGGCCATGCAGAAGCAGGTGGAAATGGGGAACGCCAGGGCCCGAAAGTATTCTGACAGCCTGGAGGTGGCTAATAAAGAGAACGACCTCCTTGCCATGAAGAATACCGAGGTGCTGGTTCGGCTTGACAAAGCCGAGCAAGAGAGAGATGTCCTGAAAAAGGAGAATGATTCCCTTCAGGATGAGAAGGACGCCCTCCAGCTTGAGAAGAGCATCTGGCAGACTGAGCAGGAATCACTCAGAGAAGAGAAGGCAGAACTCCAACGTCTTCTAGCTGATGAACAGTCTGCTCGGATGGCTTTTGAAAAAAGAGCTCTGGACGAGCGTACCGCTCTGATCGACGCTATCAGCAGAGTGGGTGGTGGGATGCTGGCCCTTCATGCTCGGTTCTCCAGGGTCGGTGCTCTTCGGTATGCTCAAGGATTCCGGGAAGGTTTCGCTGACCGGGTTCCGGATGAGGGACAGACCAGCTCCACTCCGGATGAGGTAGACAAGGATCTGGGGATCGAGCCTCTGGGGGTCTATGTCGACCCAGAACCCACCGAAGCGGAACGTATATTTGATGAGTGCCAGGACATCGCATCCTCAAGGATCATCACAGCTCCTCCTACCGCTCTGCCACTGACCGTTCCCCAATCGTCAACCGTGGCTCCCTCTGTAGCCACTGCTGACGCTGAACCCCAGCCGAACGACTCAGTTATTCACCTGGATTCCCCACCTCATGAAGGTGAGGCGGCTGATGGGGCCGAGGAGGCGAGTCGGCAAGACCAGGATGCTGTTGGTACTGAGGCGTCTAGCTAGGGCTCCTTCGAATTCTTCCAGTTCATATCTTCTTGTAATGATGGACATCTCTCTTTTGTAAACTAAATGTTCAATATTAATGAAATGGCCGAACTCTTTTTCTCTATGTGTTGTGCTCTGTTCAACTTATCTTCAGTACATATATATCTTTTCTCTCTTTTTCTTTTTATATTAGCTTCGCTGTGTGTTTGTACGGCAAGTGCCTGGCGCTCGGCTAGAATGCCACTTGCCACTTGGCTTTAAATTTTTAGCAAGTGTCTGGCGTTCGGCTTATAGTGCCAGCTGCCACTTATCTTGCTTAAGTGCCTGGCGCTCGGCTAGAATGCCACTTGCCACTTGGCTTTAAATTTTTAGCAAGTGTCTGGCGTTCGGCTTATAGTGCCAGCTGCCACTTATCTTGCTTAAGTGCCTGGCGCTCGGCTAGAATGCCACTTGCCACTTGGCTTTAAATTTTTAGCAAGTGTCTGGCGTTCGGCTTATAGTGCCAGCTGCCACTTATCTTGCTTAAGTGCCTGGCGCTCGGCTAGAATGCCACTTGCCACTTGGCTTTAAATTTTTAGCAAGTGTCTGGCGTTCGGCTTATAGTGCCAGCTGCCACTTATCTTGCTTAAGTGCCTGGCGCTCGGCTAGAATGCCACTTGCCACTTGGCTTTAAATTTTTAGCAAGTGTCTGGCGTTCGGCTTATAGTGCCAGCTGCCACTTATCTTGCTTAAGTGCCTGGCGCTCGGCTAGAATGCCACTTGCCACTTGGCTTTAAATTTTTAGCAAGTGTCTGGCGTTCGGCTTATAGTGCCAGCTGCCACTTATCTTGCTTAAGTGCCTGGCGCTCGGCTAGAATGCCACTTGCCACTTGGCTTTAAATTTTTAGCAAGTGTCTGGCGTTCGGCTTATAGTGCCAGCTGCCACTTATCTTGCTTAAGTGCCTGGCGCTCGGCTAGAATGCCACTTGCCACTTGGCTTTAAATTTTTATAGTAGACCATTGGAAAAGAAAATTCTTCTTTTTTTTTTGTAAATTCCGGTAACTTGCTCATTCATACGTATTTGATTGACAACAAATAACATCCAATTAAAGCCAGAACTTAGCTTCTATTGGTAGTACCTCTTCAGAGACGTGGCGTTCCAGGGCTTGCTGACCAACTTTCCCGCCATGGTTTCCAACGTATATGCCCCTTTGCCAATGACTTCTGCAATTCTGTATGGGCCTTCCCAGGGTGGCATCATTTTTTTGACCATCCCCACCTTTCTTTTCAGAACCAGATCGCCCGGGGCAAAATCCCTGTGTTTTACTCTCTTATTGTGACTATTCGCCAGCACTTGCTGATACGATGCTAGCCTTATAGCCGCTGCGTCCCTCCTTTCGTCTATCATGTCGAGGTTCAATCTTAACATCTTGTCGTTCTGATCTCGACTCCATGCTAAGCTTCTGATAGTGGGGACTAAATGCTCAACCGGTATAACTGCTTCGGTACCATACGCCATCGCGAACGGGCTCTCCCCAGTCGGCCGCCTTGGGGTGGTTCTGTAAGCCCATAGAACGTTCGGGAGTTCATCCAACCACTTCCCCTTATGATCTTCCAGCTTCTTCTTAATGCAGGCGAAAATGGTTCTGTTTGTGATTTCTGCTTGTCCGTTAGCCTGAGGATGACTTACTGCAGCCAACTTCTGGTTGATTCCATACTCCTCCAGTAGCTTTCTTACTTGCCTGCTGTCGAGGTTTGTGCCATTGTCCATGACTATTGTTCTGGGAACACCGAAGCGGCAGATAATGTTGTTCCAGATAAATCGTCTCACCTGAGTCTGAGTCACGCTAGGATACGGTTCTGCCTCCACCCATTTAGTGAAATAATCCGTGGCCAGTAACACATACTTGTTCTGAGCTCTTGCAGTTGGCAGAGGACCGACCACATCCATCCCCCATTGCGCGAAAGGCCACGGCGAGGCCATTACGTGCAATTCTTCAGGTGGTTGGTGGATCATTGGTCCATATCGTTGGCACTTATCGCACCTTCGAGAGAACTCCTCCGCATCTCTTGACATGTTTGGCCAGAAATACCCTTGTGTCATTGCTTTATGCGCTAACGATCTTCCCCCAGAATGATTGCCACACACACCCTCATGAATAGCTCGCAATACCTGCTGCGACTCCGCGGGGGTGACACATTTCAAGTACGGGCCAGAATAGGACCTTCTGTACAGCTGGTTCCGCACGATGGCGTACTTGGCAGCATTCTTTTTGAGTTTCCTAGCTTCATCCCTTTGCATAGGCAAAACGCCATCTCGAATATAGGTAATGATTGGGTCAATCCAACTCGGTTCATACGGTATGACGTTGACTTGCCAAGGGTCCGAGACCATCGGTTCTTCGAAAATGGACGGCTGGGTCACTATTCCCACTGGAATCACCCTCGCCAATGTTTCACCGCAACTTGAAGCACTGCATGCTAAACGGTCTGCATCTGCATTCTGTTCCCTCGGCAACTGTATGAATTCAATCTTTGCAAAGTCCTTGGCTCTACGCAGAACGGCAGAACGATATGCCCCCATCATGTCATCCTTGGTTGCGTACTTACCATTTACCTGCCGAACAATCAGCTGCGAGTCACTATACACTGTCAAACTTTTGATCTGTAGCTCTCTGGCCAACTTTAATCCATTTAGCAACGCCTCGTATTCCGCTTCATTATTGGTGGCTCGGAACTCAAGTCTGAGTGCTTGGCTCAAGGAAGTACCCTCTGGGGTTTGCAGTTTGATCCCAATCCCAGCCCCCATCTGGTTAGAGGAGCCATCCACAAAAAGTTTCCAAGAGCCGCTTCTAAGGTCCTCTTCCGTATCTTCGGCATCACATTCTAGTAGGAAATCGGCCACCGCTTGCCCTTTAATAGCTGTTCTCGGCTCGTACGTTATGTCAAATGAACTCAACTCTATGGCCCACTTTGTCATTCTGCCCGAGAGCTCTGGCTTGTGCATGAGCGTTCTGATTGGGAAAGTTGTTAGAACAGCTATGGGGTGGGATTCAAAATAATGCCTTAACTTTCTTTTTGCATTTACAAGTGCAAGTACCACCCGTTCGGCCTTTGAGTATCTTTTTTCTGCCTCCATCAGTGTTTTGCTTACATAAAATACCGGGTATTGCACCCCTTCCTTGCAACGAATCAGAACGGCACTCGTCGCGACACCAGATACTCCAAGATATAGAAATAACTTTTCTTCCGGTTCTGGGGCTGACAGGACTGGTGGATTCTGCATATATTGCTTCAAATGAGTCAATGCCTGTCGTTGCTCATCCCCCCAGACCTGCCTTCCATGGCTCCGAATCGTGTCAAAGAATGGTTTGCAGTGGTCTGACAACTTTGAAATAAATCGACTTAATGCAGCTATTCGTCCTGTTAGGGCTTGCACCTCTCTGATCGTCTTTGGCTCGGCATTCTTAATCAAAGCCTCTGCTTGAGCGGGGCTAACTTCGATGCCCCTGCGGTTGACCACGTGTCCCAGAAACTGCCCGGAACTCACACCGAACGAGCACTTGGTCGGATTGAGCCTCATCCCATGTCGCTTTAGTACATCAAATACCTCTTGCAGATGCTTCAGATGATCATCCTTTTTCCTACTCTTTACCACCATATCATCAATATAGGCTTCGACAATCTTACCCATTTGATTCTTAAAAACTTTGCTGACAAGTCGTTGATAAGTTGCTCCCGCATTCTTTAATCCAAAAGGCATAACTTTGTAGCAGTATGTTCCTCGCTCGGTGACAAAAGAAGTTTTTTCTTCATCTGCGGGGTCCATAGGAATCTGATTATAACCTGAATATGCGTCCAGAAAGGTTAAACGCTCATACCCCGTGGTGGCATCCACCATTTGATCAATCTTAGGCAACGGGAAACTGTCCTTCGGACAGGCTTTGTTTAAATTGGTGAAATCAATGCATACGCGCCATTTCCCATTTTTCTTCTGCACCACAACGACGTTGGACAACCACTCAGGGTAGTGCACCTCTCTGATAAATCCCGCATCAAGCAGCCTATCAACTTCTTCCGTTATGATCTGATTACGTTCTGGAGCAAATCTTCGCTGCTTCTGTTTCACTGGTTTGAAATTAGGATTGACATTCAGGGAATGACAGGAGACGGAAGGACTAATTCCAGGCATGTCGAGGTGACTCCATGCAAATACGTCGACATTGTGGGACAAGAAATCCACTAGCTCTTGCTGCTCTTCTCTGGTCAGTCTTATACCCACTCTGGTAGTTCGTTCTGGCCTGGACTGATCGATCTGCACATCCAGAAGGGGCTCCTCGGTCAAGTCGGCTGACTCCTCCACCCTATTCTGCTCGAGTGGAGGTTCCTGTAATTGCTATCTGGGGCTTGTCGACCGGACGGGCGCCTTTCCCTTCCCTGCATGCTTTAGTGTGACGGAATAACACTCTTTGGCTGCGACCTGATCCCCCCGAATGTCTATCACTTTATCTCCATCGGGCCCGAGGCACCTCATGACCTGATGCAGAGTTGAGGGTACACCTCGGACTCTGTGAATCCATCCTCTTCCCATCAGGAGATTATACGAGGGGTGAATTTCCACAACTACAAAAGTTTCCATAAGAGCTCGCTCTGCAGCTTGAACTTCTACTTCCACCATCCCGACGGGTTCCACCCTCTTCCCATCGAACCCTAATAAGGGATTTCCGGTGGGCTTGAGCCTCTCTGGTTTAATGTCGAGCCTGTCAAATGTGTCCCTCGGCATAACATTCGCACTGCTCCCAGGATCGATCAGAACTCTGCGCACCAAGCACTCTGCCACTGTCAAACTGACTACCAACGGGTCGTCATGAGGCAGTTGAACACGCTGCAGGTCTGTCCAGTCGAACTTTATCTGCATTGACGGGCTCTGTTGGTGTAGAGTGGTCACATTGCCGACCCTTTTCTTCATCTGCGCCTGCCGCAGGCGCACCCGTAGCAGCTCATCTGACTCTTCACTAGGCTCGGGTCGACCATGGATAGCATTGATTATACGAACTGGTTGCGAATTGTGGGAGCTTTGTTTATGACTCCTTTTTATTTGTTCCACCGGTCGATTCTGCTCCATCGCCGAGCCTTGAACATAACTCGCAAACTCCCCTCTAGCTATCAACATCTCCACTTGCCTCCTCAGGTTCCTGCATTCGTTAGTCTGATGTCCGAAATCAGAATGAAAAGCACAATGTTTAGTTTGATCCCTCTGTTCGAGGGGTTGTCTAATTGGCAGTGGTGGATGAAACTTGTCCTTGTTCTCCTGATACAACCTCGCCAGAGTGACCTTCAGCGGAGTAATCAACTCTTCCTCCCTGGACCTTTTTTCGGCCTTCCAAGTGGTCTGACGTTGCGGCTGAGCCTGCTTCTGCCTGATCTTTGCCTTGGACTTTTCCTCGGTCGACACAAGCGACGTTGTCCGAGCATTAGCTGCCTCCTCTTCTTCGAGGCGCACAAAGCCATCGGCTCTCTCATTGAGTTCATCCATGGTAGCTGGCGTATTCACTACCAGACTGGTGTGAAACGGAGTTCCGCGTGTCATGGCTAACTTGAAGGCTTGAACTGCCGTAGAAGGATGGCATTCGATTACCATACTCTTAGTGAGATTAAACCTGGTAAGAAAGGCCTGGAGCCGTTCATCCTTGTGTTGCCGCATCGTGAACAGGCTCGAGATGTCCTTCGGCGGGCGTTTGTTCCCATAGTACTGGCTTATGAACCGATCGCACAGGTCCCTGAAACTGCCAATAGAGCTCCTAGGCAAGTTTTTGAACCAGCTGAGCGCCGGTCCGGCCAGGCTTGTAGGGAAGCATTTGCACATTAAAGAGTCGTTTTCCGTATTCAGGGCCATTTTCAACTGGATATGATACACATGATCGATCGGATCGGTTGTTCCGTCAAACAGAATAAAGACTGGCATAGCAAACTTCCTTGGATGCGGCGCATTCAAGATCTCGTCGGTGAATGGTGAATCCACCGTCCGAGCTGCGGATCGGAGAGCTTCATTCTCTCTCTGGAGTCCAGCGGTAGCTCTGTGAGTTACGGTTCTGCCCTCCGAACCGTGATGAGTGACAGTAACCATGGAGGGCCGGTAAGACGGATCGAACGACCGTTCCTCTATGAACTCTCTCTGCCAAGGCGACGCTACTCGACGGCGATCTACCTCCATCACTTCCTCTCGGTCAAACCTTTCCCGCTGCGGATCAACGTGAGTCGAGCCTTCGTGATCTTCAACTCGACGAACATTTGGTGGCGAATTGTCCATCATCCTTTCATCACGGTGGTGAGCTGACTGATTGTTCTCGTTCTGATCGCCTTGATGCGCGATACTAGATGGAACACCTCCTTCTCCGACCGGAAGCGGATGCGAAACTGCGGGTATTTGCCGATGCTGCAATCCAGCTTTCAATTCTGCATTTTCTTTTCTGAGAGCTTCAATCAAGTTCATCAACTCTTCGAGCTTTGTTTGCTGGACAGCCTCCATCGGATTGGAGCTTTCACCTATCATTATTCCCGAACGGAGTAAAGGCATTAATCTCAAGTTCGCGAGTAGATCTGAGCTTCGTGAGTAGGAATTTTTAGATCTGGCTTCTAATTCTCCGAATTATGCTCACTGTTTACAAGATCTGAATTGTCTGGACTCTAAATCCGTCAGATCCTGCCACAATCGAGCAACTCGTGGTTGCGTAGATCTGAAATCACTCCTGCCAAGGCTTCAAGAATCGTAATTCCTCCAGAGTAGGTCACAATCGCTCAGATCTGGATTCAAATCCGCAAGATCGAGTCTCGATCAACCGAATTGGTTTGAATCCATTCGATACTCCTCATTGATCAACCAAACTTTCATGCGTTTCCCACAGACGGCGCCAATTGAAGATGCAAGAAACTCCTTCTATTCTTTCTCTCTCTAGAATTCTTACACCTCAACCCGAATAAAGATCCCTCTCCTCTTCATTCCAACTCCTATTTATAGATACTTACAAGATATTTACAAGATATTTACAAGATATTTACTAATTGCTGGACCTGGGCCTATTCCTCAGTAAGCCCTGGTCACCCTTGATGGGCTTACTCCCGCTCGGCCCATATGGCAGTGTCTTTCTATGGGCTGACCCAGCTGTTCGGACTGAAGGTTGTGTTTTGCGAGTCGGACCTGGCCCATGTCATCCAGGGCCTCCTCATTTGGGTTTCTTATTTGACCCACCAACTCATTATAATTTAATTAATTCTTTTGATTAAATTTGTGGTGCTGATGTCAGAAATAATTCCTTTAATTAATAGTAGTTCCAATGGGGAAAGTTTTAGAGGCTTTGTGCCTAAATTAATGATGCAGGTAGTTCAATGGAGTCTCTAACTTGTGGGCCTGAAAATTTGAATTGCGGAATGATTCGCAAAAAAAGGGTCACGCAGTTAATTCGCAAAAAAACGGTCACCCAGTTGGTGATCGCGGGTCTGCTTGATTTTTTTAAAATTATTATTATTATTTTTTTTAAGGCCAAACCATTATAGTCCTTAGCCTAGAATTGGGTTAATGGCGTGTTTAGCTTGGAAAAAAAAAAAATTTCAAAAATCAGTTTTTTTTGAGGCTTTTTTGGTTTTTCTTCTTTTTTCCTAACACAACTGAACCAAAGAGCCTTCAAAAGCACTGTTTGGCCGACACAAGTAATGTCTTAAAGGTTTTTTTGGACAAAAAAAGTTTTTTTTAAAAAAAAAAGAAAAAGAAAAAAGTGAATTATTTATTATTATTATAAAATTTTCAATGTTCGGACATTATAACTGTTTTAAGCACTATTTGCTTGACACAAACAGTGTCTTAACGGTTATATTGGGCCAAGAAAATATTTTTTATTTCCTAACAAAATGATTTTTTTTATTTTTTTTAAAGTGTGACTTTGTTTTCACTTCTATAAATAAATAAATCAAATGATAATTGATATTATATTGTTTACAATATTGTATACATAAAAAAGTTAATTGACTAAATAATTTAATCAACAAAGAATTTAATTACTTAAAAAAATTATTAAAATATTAATATTTTTGGAAAGCAAAAACGCATCATTGGACTACATGCGATAGCTAAAATTTAGGGACTTCAAAACGCTGACGTAACTTTTAAAAATGCTAACGTGATTCTTGAAAATTGCTAACATGTTAAATATGGAAAGCCAAATTTTAGAGATGAGTTGCTCTAAACAATGTCGGGATACTCGGTGTTTTTTTTTTTTTACACAAATGAATTGATCGTATTTTTGTTATGTTATGCTAAGTCTTGACTTATTGATTAAATGAATTACACTATTATGTTATTAATGTAATAATCATGTCTTGTTCCTTGACCCGAATAAAAACTGTGTCAACACAACATATATTGTCATCCTTAATTTTTTAGTACCTTACAATATGGCAAACTCAAAGATTTTTCTTAATTTATGGTTTAGATGTATGCAATTTTATTTTTACCACTATTAAGGATAACTAATTGTAGGCCCTATTCGATATGTGTTTTGTTTATGTTGTTTTTATTTTTGGGCTGCTACAGTATTGATTTTGGCAACAAAAGCACGTGGTGCAGTCTTGTTTTATTTTACACAGTGCTAAAACATGTCGTGAACAGTGGCTCAAAACCAAAATGTCAAAAAATTATTTTTTCTTATTTTGGCAATTGTTCATAGCATATTTTGCATGTTTCTATTTTCGACATTTTCACATCAAAATATCGTTTCCAAACGTGTTTTCGATCTATTTTTTAAACATTCTTACAACAAAAATACTGTTTATGTTTTAGCCAAAAATAAAACACCTAAAACAAAGCGCATGCGAAACGAATCTAAGAAACAATTTTCCACAAAGCTTCATGCTTATATCTTTAGACATATTTACCCTTCCATTTCAAATTAAAATAGTCATTAGTCCCCAAAGTACAACCATGAAAAGCAAGAACTCTTTTACGTATCCTGTAACTGTATGCACAGGATTGAACTCCTTCTTATCTTCTTTATTGTCCTTTTCTCTTAGGCGAGAAACTTCAGAGAGTCCACAACCTGTAGCATTTGCTGTATAGTATTAAATTCATATTTTATTATATATACAAAATATAGTATATATTTTTATATATATACTAAATTTGTATACATACAACTATATATAGACTCGTTTTGTATAGCACAGCACAGTTCATCCACATCTCCTCATTGGATCATCAATCGAACAATAACATGAAAACCAAAGGCTTTTCCGATTTATACCTTGTTCTTTCTCTGGTCTTCTGCTTTGTGGTCTTTCAAGGTTCCGTACATGGTCGTCTGCTCTCCATCTCCAAACCCAAACCTGATAATGCGGCCCCTTTCGCTCGATGGTTGGTCTCTCAGAGTTCTTGGGGGGTCTTAAAGTACGATCTTTCTCTCTCTCTCTAGCTTTATATATTGTTTATTTTAATGGGTATTTGTATTTTTGCTAATATATTTCATATAGTTGACTATGTGTTTGGGTTTTATATCAAATTGGTTTTGTTCGATTGAGAAAATTGTTGATTATGGTGTTTTCGTTTCGATAATGCTTAATTGAGTTTATTTAGTTTTAATTGTCAAATATTTATTGTTCTGATGACTTTGAACAGGGATGGTTTTTGGGTTATGTCAAGTGATCGTCAATTTTATATGCAAATTGAGTTTATTTAGTTTTGATTAGTAAAGATTATTATTTCGATCACTTTAAACAGGGAAATTCTGCCTTAGATATGTGAGAACGGGGGAACTAATTATCTGTTGATGGACGTCTTAATTTTAGTTCTGGGGTTATAATTTATCATTAGCTTGGGTAGAAATCCTTTTGCTATAAGAAGGTCTTCTTTTATCATCAGAACCGTTTGTGATTGAATCCGGTCATGGTATTGATTTTGCTTAAAATTTTGACAAAACAAAAAGGGATTTGATGAAAATATTTGGTCAGATATGCTGAAAATTGAAGAGTCCTTACTATGTGGTTGGGAATCAGTGGTCTTATTGCTGATTTATTTGCTTAATTAAGGTGCTGTTTTTATGAGAGACCGTTTAGTGAGTAAAAGTTTTCTTGGGAACCTTTCATGTTAGGTGAAAGAGAAGTGAACAAAGGCTTCGATTAACATCTTCATGCCACGAAATGCGCAGATTGAAGTTAAATATTTTAAAGCTTGAAATACAAGCTGAAGCTGTGTAAGATAGAACTTAGAGAAAATTGTCCTTCCAAGTATATCTTCATAAAATCCGTTTTCTCGTAAGTTATTTTATTTTGTCTTTTCAGGAAGGGGATTGGGGAAAGGGGAATTTATTTAATGCATGTATAAATTTATATCTCTAACCCATGATATAGTAAACAGTTTTAATTGAAGTGGATTCATTTCCGCAATGATGTTATGCTAAAATAATAATAATAATAATGAAGAATAAATCATATTTGTTGAGTTAAGTAAGAGATGCAACGGGGACGAGTGACCTATCCTATGAATGGAATAGGATTGGCTCTCAGACCAGATCTGGAAAGTAGTAGTGGGAAAATTAGGTTATGGATTATTCGACTTGAAGAAGTATTTCAGTACACAGTGGATACCATAAATCCAACCATAGGTAAAATTAAATAAATAACTAAATGATAAATAGAATAACTATTAGTTAGAATGTAATGAGCAAAAAATCCATACAATACTTCTAAAGAAATATTAAGAAAAAAGGAGGGCTTTGATTTTCTTATATATAGAATCCAATGCAATGTGCAGAATAGTAGATTGGTCCAGGCATGATCCATCGTTATCTTCACCTCATATTGAGAACCTGATTATTCTATTTCTCAATCTCTCATCTTCTCAAGGTGCAAAACTGCTCCATCATGAGGTCGTGGCTTACATTATGGCCAGCTGCTAACCTGCCTTTACCCAAAGCTTTGCTATCTTTTTCAAAATCTTCAGTCTCTGATAATTTTTATGTAGGCAATCTTATATACTGTCGATTGAAGCTGATGTGGAGATTCTATTTTTGCAGTACCATCTCAAGTGATCTGGGAGGAGCACCTTTTGGGTATGTTTTTACCTTTTTTTTGGTGTATTCTTGTTACAGCTTTCAAGTGATTGTTAATTCAATAATGCCCTTGGAAATGATTGTCAGATAAATACATCAATTTACGCCTCTTATTTTCAATTTACGCCTCTTATTTATTATGTGAGCATGAGAATGTATTACAAGTAGTATGGATCATAAGTCCTAATTTGTCAGAAATGCATAATAAGTTCTGTAAATCAATCAGAACCAAGTTATTATTACATTTTCTTAAAATGGTATATATGATGCAAAGATATATTCATTTAGATTGTGATGACCCAACAGTTTATATTTATTTCATATTTAACCATGGGGAGTTTATATCTCAAAGGGAATTAAAGGAAAAAAAAAAAAAAAAAACCTCATCAAAGTCTAAAAGTTCAAACTGATTGGCTCCTACCTCAAATTATGAGATTCTGATCAGGCAGTAGTTTGCTGCTGTGTATATGTACATAAAAGGAAAATGTATCATTGTCTCCTAGATTATGAAGGGAAGGATGTGTGAAATGAGGCATGCCTGAACTCAACTGTATGAGTTTGAGTTAAATTTAAAGTACCCAAAAAATTGTGGGGTCGGGAGGGTTGTACTACATTGGTCCCATTATGTACATATATACACTATAATATGTTTGTGTTTCTATTTGGTCTAGCTTGGGTTTTATTGGGTTGCTCTAGATATCCATCCGAACCCAGCTGAATGAAAACCAGGCTTGTGTTTTGTCCACGCTTAGCCCGATCAAACTTTCAATTCGGCTAAGGTTGGCCCGCACAAGTGCAAGCCTTGTTAATAACTCGTTTATTTCCTGTACTATTATTTACTCAACAGAAAATTCCAATTTCTATGCAGAAATGTGGTTTCCTTCAGTGATGGGCTACCTGGGAAAGGCCGCGGAATTCCATACTTCTATTTGACAACCCTTGATCCAACTGCGAGTAATGCACTGAAAGATCAGAGGTCTTCCTTCACAATCAGTGAATATCCAATTGGAACTTGTAACAAAGCAGATCCTGAGAATCCCACATGCTCAAAAATTACACTCACAGGAAAGGTGTGTTGCATGATTAATTGTTATTTATTATTGAATTTATGTGTGGTTTTGTTAACCTCCTCTAAAGTTCCAGTTTGCGCTTGAATAATTTCCTCCCTAGTTTCAGTTTGATCATCCTCAACTCATTTCTCTGCATTTATGATCTCTTGTAAAAGCCTAACACATGAGGTGTCTAAAAACAATGTCAGGATAACTTCAAAATACTTTTATGTGGTTGATAGAGAGACATTTAAGTTGTGGTAGATCATTTAGCTAGTGTTAGTGATTAAATAAAAATGGGGTAAGTGCAAAAAAAAAAAAAAAAACCTTGAACTATGCCCCTATTAGCAAATAACCCCCCTTATGTACAGAAGTTGCAAAAAAAAACCCCTGAACTAACTACTGTAGCTGCAAATTGCCCACTCTGGCAGCCGGCGGTTAGATTTTGGTCGTTAAATTCCCCATGCCTGGCACATGAATACCCAATTTCAATTAAAAGACCATACAGCTCTTATGAAGCCGAAAAGACCATACTGCCCTTCTTACAGTTACACCCAATCCCCAGCCAAACATGCCCTATATATATATCCCTAAAATCCGTAACTCCATCTTCTACCTCTTGCTTGATCTGATCGACTACTGAACCTAGCCGATTATCTTTCTCCATCGTCTATCTCTCTCTGTCTATATATATATAGAGAGAGTGTATCGTTTAGTTAGGGTCTGCGTCTCTGTCTCTGTATGTATATACACGCCATTTGTATTTGTCATATCCAATTTAGCTAAATATAAAAAATATATATATGAGCACTAATATGGATATTGTCAAACAATCAATGATATGGATATTGCCAATGATTCTCTTATGTTTAACTCTTAGATTTTAATCAAGATAATTATAGAGTTTACAGTTGAATGGCGGATTTTATAAGGAACCAGTGTTGCAGAATCAGACAGTGGTAGTGAGTTTTAAGCCAGACGATAATGCCTTCTAAGTGTGAACATTCTAGAGCAGATTCAGCCTCATCAATACTAAGACAAGGAACAAATTGATTCAGCAATTGGTGGACCTTCACAACAATGAGGCCAAAGATTAGGCATATCCCCCAAGTTAGGAGATTGATACAGCCCCATCACCTATTCTACCTCTTTGAGGAGGAAAATTGTCTTGACCCGGGGTTAGAGGAGGGAGGAAAACCATTACTTGACAATGAGGATCTTACTTGGTGGAGTAAGAATGTGTCAGGGTCATTGTGATAAGATTGGTGAGGTGTCGATTTTTGAGTGGCTCTTGTGATTTCAATCCTCCACATCATTTAGTTAAGTTTATAAGCATAGCTCAAGGGTGAAACAACTACCTTTTATTAAAAGGTAAAAATGTCTTTACCAAATCCTGGCAATGGAAGAGGAGCGGAGAATCCAGAGATGTCTTCTCTGTCCTTAAATGCAACAATTTCATAGTTCAAGGGGGTTATTTGTATTTCTGGGGGCTTAGTTTCACTTGGGGCATAGTTCAAGGGTTTTTTTTTTTTTTTTTGCACTTTACCCAATAAAAATACTTATAGAAGGCAGCAAGTTACATATGTGTACCCGAGAAATTCTCACTACGTTGCTCCATTTTCTGCTTTCTAATTTATTGTTTTCAATAATATTATATTTATGTTAACAAAAATTAACTTTACCATTGATAGATAATAAGTTGCTGACTGCTGACTTATGAAACAAGGGAGTTTGATTTTTTGAAAACTGATGGTGCCATATATCTTGACTTGGACGCATAGATCTTACTTAAGTACCATTGATACAGAATATGTGAAATGTCACATAGCCAACCAAATAAATAGATAGATAACAAAAATAAAACAAACACAATAAATAAAAAGAAGCACTGGTGTCAATCAGCTTTTCTGCTGTCCCAATTTGCAATGGTTGCTTCCTATACTATTAAGGCTCAAGCAAGAGTAGAACCTTGGGATCCATGACCGCCATATTGCGGAACAGAAAGAGGCCTGTTTAATTATAAATGCATGCATCTTACCCACATTTTATCTTGGCCAATTTTGCAAGTTCAGGATATGTTGTCTCCAAAAGCCATTTAATAAGATCTCATTAACTTTGTTAAGTCTGACAAGGGGAAACCTTTGTCTGGAAGTATTTGGAAAATAGAACCTCGCTCACTACTTTTATGCGGTACACCTTCATGCATGTATTAAAGCAGTGAATATTTTTTTATTTTTTTTATTTTTTTTTTTTCTCTAAAAGTTAGATTAAGGCTTTGCTGAGTATTTTGCTAATTGGCTCCATATTTTTGGCTTAACTTTGATAAATTTGTCTCTATGGTATTTCAGTTACGCGTACTTGATGAGAATTCCAGTGAAGCTAAATTTGCTCAAACCGCCTTGTTTGCAAAGCATCCTGAGATGAAGGGTAAATTACAAATATTTTGTACATTAGCGGTAGCTCTTCTTTCTGTTGTAGTAGAACCTGATTGCTTATTAGTTTCTGTTCGTTTTATCAATTTCTGTCTTTTGTTTACAAATAGTGTTTATCCTTTCCTTACTTTTCCTCATTTCTCTGGGTTGTTGACAGACTGGCCTAAGGATCATGATTTTCAGATCTTCAAATTAGAAATTGAAGATATCTTTATGATCAATTGGTTTGGTGGTCCAAAACCTCTGACGGTGGAACAGTACCTGCATGAAAAAATGTGAGTATTAGATCAGTAACAGCTCTGCTCCAATTATGTTATATGAGAAATGTATTCCATAATAAATAAACATTTGATTAATGTCAAATTTTCCTCGAGAATTAATGAAATATGATTACATTTCAAATTGCACTTCTTGTTAGCTGATACATTTATTTTCCCCACACATGGATATCTGCCACTTTCAGGAACGAACACTCCTTCATTCTCTGAATATGCTTCTGATCTCCATCCTTCCAATGTATTTGTGTGTTGGACCTGAAAGGCGCTCCATTGTAGAGTATATTACAAACCCTTTGTAAATAAATGTATGTTACATTTTTATGTAAATAAGTTTATATCATGTAATTATCATGCCCCTATTGTCCAGGAATATAATCCTAGACAATAAACTTAAACTGGAGCTTGAAGTCAGGCTCATTATTATTTATACCAAAATGTTAAATAATCTTCTGCTACTTTATGAATTGTTTCTCATCTTTGAAGACAAGTTATGAAGATGAAAGTCACCTCGGAACATCCTTACAAGACATTCCATGATGCTCAATTATATTAGGGCGAATAGAAGAAAGACCTTAGATACCTTATAATTTGGGATGGGAATATATTGCACTGGTTGGTGGTTTAGTAACACACCAGCAGAACAGGATTTCAGATGTTCCGTGTTCAAGTCCTGAACACTATCGTACCGGTTTTGGCTTTTCTTGCACCGGTACAAATTGGATTCTGTTTTGAATGTGGCTCTTGATATCTCCTGTATAAACAAGGTTTCTAGGTTATTTGGTTGTGAAAAAATTGCGGAGATTTGTGAATACACCTAGAAATTAAAAAACCCTAGCAAGGAGTGTCATTGTTATTACTTAGTAAGGATCACTAAGAAGAGGGCAGATTGTTCATGGAGCAATTGCATTCGATCGGTGGTTCGATTGCATTGTGGAAGTAAGTCGCGTGGCTCGTAGCAACTGAGCTCTAAGTGTGTTTGAGTAGGAACCCAGGACTTAGTTTGAAGATTGTCATGAACCAGGTCCTGGCAAAGTGAATTTAACCATAAGTCTGAGTCAAAGTAGGTGTAACTATTTTCTTCAATATAATGGATTGCTTTACTCGACACTACGGTCTCGTGGTTATTTCTTGCATACTTTTTTCATGTAAAAGATTTGGTGTTTTTTTTGTATTGTCATGACATTTATTTTGAACTTGGACTGCATTATTGAATAATACCTAGCGAGTAAAATTGGGACGTCTATGAAACCAGCAGTAACTACCATCTTCTTCTTTTGAAGTACAACAATTGTACATGAAATGGCAGAGGCAGTATAAGACAAGAGAAATGGTGCATACGAGAAATAAGCAGTCTGAATTCACATAAAACAGTGACATTCTTTGGAAAAAGTGACATGTCTTGCTGAACCTCTCTGGTCTTGCATTGTCGCTGTCTGGTTTTAGTGCTGTTTCTTAACCGATCGTCCATAGCAAACAGACATGACTAAAATTACGGGAAAAAAACAAATAAAGAAGGATTGGCACTCTGTTTTTCATATAATTTTTTATTGTTTAGAGTTCAGTGTACGATGATATCAAAATCATCTTTTACGGGTTGATTGTAAAAAATCGCCTCTATTATTTATATATAAATATAGTGTAAAAAAAGTCTTGTGTGATATAAAATTCTTTTATATTATCAATTTGATACAATTAATCCATAATCATCTTTTACGGGTTGATTGCAAAAAATCGCCTCTATTATTTATATATAAATATAGTGCAAAAAAGGTCTTCTGTGATATAAAATTTTTTTATATTATCAATTTGATACAATTAGTCCATTGTTTGTATAAAAAAATATTAATACTCTCTTATCAATAAAATAGAATAATATTAAAAAATAGGCAATGTAAAATTGCTATTTTGGACAATTTCCTTTGCTTAACCGTGTCCATAGCAAAAAGCCTAAACCACAGCCACAAAAAAGTAGAGGATGGCCGTCGCGGAGAGGATGGCCGTCGGTACGTTTGGAGCTCACCCGAAACTGTTTTCTGTACTCATCACTGATACAAAGGGAAGCTCGCCACCGAAAAATCGCATGACCTCTTCCTCCTCTTCAAACTCCGCTCCAACCGCGGCGTCCTCGGTTACCGAAAAATCAGTTCCGTCTCCGTCCCCGTCAAAGAACTTCTCGCCGGCACCCACTACCACTCCCTTTCTCTCGTCTCAAACCTCAACCCCACGACCTCATGACGTTCTCCGTCGCCCAAGTCAACTTGGCCAACCCCACTGACTTCTTCCTCCTCTTCAAAAATCGGCTCCGTCTCCGTCCTCGTCAAAAAACTCCTCGCTGGCACCCACCACCACTCCCTTTCTCACGTCTCAATACTCAACCCCACGATTGGTCAAACCTCGGCCAGCCTCCTCCATCGAACCATCGACTACCACCTCTGGCCTGCCACCAAACGGCCCCTCCTCTCGAACCTCGATCCCACCACCCCTCCATCTCTCTCGCCTCCAAATTCCGAATTCTTGAGGTCCACAATACATTCCTCTTCACCACCCGATCACTCATCAAATTGAAAGTAGTTGGTGGTTCGTCTCCACAACCTGTATCCACCGAACCCACATCAGATTCTCCACCACCGCCTCTAGAAACTAAAACCCCCATCACAGAATCACTGATGGTTAAAGAATAAACCATCTGAAGCTGTCCGACCACCAAACCTCATTCCAGAGGAACTTATTTTAGAAAAGGGTGGAATAGGAAGATAAAAGAGCGAATTAGGGTTTTTAAATTTATTTTATGTTAATTTTGATTAAAAAATGATCAGAGATATTTGTTTGTATATTTTTTAAAATTTTATAAATTAAATTGCACATTTTAAATAAAAAAAAATTATTTGTACAAAAAATCTATATTACAGGAATTTTTTTTTTTTTTTTTTTTTTTCACTTAACCCATTCTTTAACCATGTGATTTGACACACACAAAAATAATAAAAAATAAATAAATAAAAATAAAAATAAAAATAAAAATAAAACTCCATAACAGCTGCCTTGGCCAAAATAAAGGTGGTGTGCACATGAACTCTATATATAGAAAGTGGCATCAATTTTGATTACAGTATGTCGAAAGCATCCATGTGAAGTAACTTTTGATTGTATTGAAAGCATCCGCGTGATTTGGATGTGTCAATCGTGTTTTCTGATCTGCTTTTTTCAAATAATGTTTTGCTGACTTGCTTTTATAACCTTTATTTATTTTCTTTTAATCTATTATTATATATTTAAAATGACAAGTAGAAAAGTTAAGTTAAAGACTTGAGTTTTACTGAGTCCAAGAGGAAGCAAAATTCAACCCCCGTATATAGTATAAAACTTACCATGTGTCTTTTGATGTGTCTTTTGATGGATAGCTTAAGAAACTTTTATCTTATCCGAAGAGCTTTACATTTTATTTTTCTTTTTCGCGAATTTCTTTATTTTGCTAAGTCGTTTTCACTAACACATTTTCAAAAGCTTTTTCTCATTCCCCAAGATTTCCAATGGAGAAAAGTCCTATTCTCCGTTCATCTCATCACCTAAATCTATGCCAAATGAAACAAATCCACTTTCTAGTTTAAATTAGAATACAACAATATTTTTATTATATAATAATATAAAAGATTTTTTATTATATGTTGACTGCTTTTTTTTTTTTTTGGTGGGGGGGGGGGAATACTCTCTCTCACTCTCTTCCAGTATTGGTTAAAGTGTAAAACAACGATTTTTATTTTATTAAAAAAATTAGAAATAAAAATTTCTTAAATATGGTTAGATTTAAGGGGGAAAAAACAAAAGAAGAAGGAAGTATCATGTACAACTTTTCTTACATTTTTGTCCTCTTATCTTATCTTGCCTTCTCCTCTTCTCCCATCTCTTTTCTTTTCATTTGCCCCAAAGTGATTTCATTTGCATTGTCTTTTTCTTTTATTCATTATATTAATAAATCCACATAGGAGCCAACAAAATAGCCAAAAAAAGTGTATTTACTCACAGTCGTGAATGAAGAGAAGCAACTAAGAAAAAGAATGTAAAGAATTTTATATTGAATCCTTGCATTTTACTAGACGGTAGAGTTTTAAAGCACACGGACTTAGCTCCAACTTGATTGTTGAACTTATTTTGGGTATTTTTAATGGACTCTCTGAATTTGTCACATCAGTATTTTCTCATAGTCACGTCAATATTTCCAATAGTCACGTTAGCGTTTGAGAATCTCCAAATTTTAGTTATCGGATGTATTTTAATGGGCATTTTCGCTCTCTAAAAATATTAATATTTTTAAATTTTAAAATAAAATTTATTTTTTAACTTTTTCCTAACGGCTATTTTTCTAATTTATAGTGAAAACAAAAACATATTTTTTTTAAATTAAAAAATCATATTTGAAATAAACAATGAAAAGTTTCTAATATTATTTGAAATAAACGATGAAATGTTTTTTTTTTTTTTTAAATAAATAAATATGTATATAATTATTTTTTAAAAAAAATTCAATAAATAAGTTTTTGCATGGCAGGCCCGCGAATCGCCAACAGGGTCGCGGAATACCGTGACCCATTCGTTTATCCAATGGGTGGGGCTCAATTTTTGGCTACCCCATCGGAGCAATTCAATCTTCAAATCTAGCCCAAAATCGTCGAAATTTTGTCCATTGAACCTTCTCTTAGTAAATAGGTTGATTTTAAAAATTATTACGCATGACGATCGTAGACTCATGAATACATAAGCTCATGAAGCTTGTATGTGTTCATTGATACGCTCATGAACAGTGAAGGGCCAGGAATTTTTTTAAGGGTAGACATTTTTAAATTTTTTTTTTTTTTGAAGTGGGTCATTTTAAAATTTTGAGTGGGAGCATTTTTGAAATTTTAACTAAAACTTTGTATAATAATACAAATTAGAAAAAATTCAGTGGAGAAATAAGTGAGGTAAAAATGTGAAGGGGAGCATTTTAAAAAATTGAGTGGGTCATTTTTGAAATTTTAGGTAATAATGTAAATTTTACAAAGTTGAGGGGGGCATTTTTTTAATTTTAACTAAAACTATAGGTAAAAATGTAAATCAAAAAAATTTAGTGTGGGCATATGTGCGGCCGTGCTTGCTCATGAACATATTTATAAACATAAATTTGGGTAAGCTTTGTATGAGTTCACAAACAAGTCAAAACGATTTTAAACACGTGCTCAATCTGATCAAGCAAAAACATAAAATAAAACAGATCGAAATGATTTATTTTTATTAGACGTGTCAAGTTAAACTAAGTAGAGTGAAATCTAAACTTTTTAAAAAGAAAAACCAACTAACCCGAGCTTAGCTTTGGAACGTATCACAATTCCGATTATCCCAAAAACAAATAAACCCAACTCAAACTGATTGATACTCACTCGATTTGTACTTGGAATTAATCTGATGCCTAGAAATGATCCCATATCCAAACAACTCTCACTTATTGATTAATTCTAGGAATTGTCAGCAATACCTCACACACTTGTTGATTTGTTGGTTGCAATTTGATTAATAATAAAGCCTTTTTAGTATCTTAATTCCCATATGTCATCGTTTTTCCTACTCCCCCAGGAAACGAGGACTTTCTGAAACTAAATCGCCTTTGTAAACGCTTTCAGATATCAAGAAAGAATTTTAAAATATGATTCAACAAAGACAACTACAGTCTACAGACATGAATGGAGTATATCATTGCTTAAATCAAAGGTGATGTGGACCTAATTGTTATGATTTCTGACTTTTACAATTTGTACTTTGAAAAGATAAAGATAACGTTACTTAAAATAATGAGATAAATTTTTTATTAGTAAAATTAAAATATTTTTATATTTGATAGGTATGATCTCATCTCAAAAATAATAATAATAATAATTATACATCCATTAATTTAGATGGTATGCTTTAGAATTCGAATATTGTTAGAGACAATATTGTGGCGCGTGTCATGGTATGTGTGTATTTTTTTTATTAAACTTTTGAAAAGAAAAAAGAAGATAGACGCTTATTATTATCTAAAGTTTGCATGGCTTTTTATTGTCCTGACCAAATAATTCCTCAATGCGATTCCAAGAGTAAGTTTCATAATATTTTTACCTTCTGTCACACTCTTGCGTTTGGAAGTTAGGTTTTAGTAACTGTGATGTTACTTATCATGATATCTAACACTCTTGTCTAGTGATGTGCTCAACATTTACTCAAAATTTAAAAATATTTTTAAAAAAACTAAAAATAATATATAATCCATATGCTAAACTAATAAAAGTGAAATAAGTAAAATAATCATTTAACACATTGAGTCAAAGTCAATGTTATTTTTAAATCGTTCCATATTAATATTTAGACATTAACATAAAAGGTAAATGTAATAATCCCTTGGTAATTTAAAGACTCTTTCTATTGATTAGGTTTGATTAATTACTCGATTATAAAATTTTCAAAATTGCTATAAAACCTGTATAGAATCAGTAAGCTCCATCAACAAGTTTTATTTTATATTATTCTGTTAAAATTTAGTCACATTAAATACTACAGTAAATAATATTGCTCTTATATACTGTATAAGATTTGATAATACAACTGACTGTAACACTTTTTGCTGCAATGAGCATGGGGCTAACAATCTTGTCAATATATATGTATATAAAACACAACATATATGTATATAACACACACATGCTGTTTCATTATAAAGAGTCTCATGTGTCATGAATGATCATGATAGTGAATAAAACTCTCTCTCTCTCTCTCTCTCTCACTCTCTCTCCATCATAAAACAGTGAGTACCCTCTGAATAAAAGAAAGAGGGGCCAAAAAAAAATTGATCTTCACTAGTATTTGTCCCTCTCGCTCTCTCAACTCCATAATCATCAATCATCATGTCTTCTCTCTCACCACTAACTTACCATCTTCTCCACAGCCATCATTGCTTCCACAACAAAACCACAAAACTCAAAGCACTCTCATCATTGTCATCATTAACACTACAACCAAAGTCCACAAAGAAGAAGAAGAAGAAGAAGAAAAAGAAGAAATACAAAGCACATAAACATGGACATGTCTTGGCTGATGAAGATCAAGTAGAAGAAGAAGAGACTACTCAACATATGTAGGGTTTGTCTTCGATCTCTCTTTGAAGATCTCAGCTTGGCAACAAAGTTATTGTCTTGGGGAATCAAGCATCAAGGTCCGATCATTTGCCACTTCATGATCAATCAATTCAAATCACTTCGATCATTTGGTTAATTTAAAGTTCAAACCCATCTTTTTAATTGTGTTATTTTTCTATTTGTATGGTTATGGTGTTATGGTGTGTTCTACAATAGAAGCTAGTTATGGTGGTTTTTAGGGTTTGCTACTACTACTTTTTAGGTCTAGCTTTTAGATGGGTATGGTGTGGTTTTAGCTAGGGTTTTTACCTTTTAGGTTTTGGAAAAATACAAACAAGGCTTTATCATGTTTCGGTACGAAGAGAAATGATCTATCTCTCTCCTGTTTTGTACTAGCGTTCTGTCCGAGTTTCCTTGTTTGTTTGTTTCTATATTGTCTTTGGTGCAAAATAAATGCTTTTCTTATGATCTTCAACTGTGTTCAGAGGTTTGAGTACGTACTGATTCTTCAACCGTATCAATACAGATACTACGAATCAGATATGGATTATAGGGTTTGCTATACTCTCTCTTCCTCTCACACTCACAATTAGCAATGAATTTCTTTGCTTCTTGTATTAATATTTCAAGATCAATTTAGTTCAATCCTCAATGCAAATGGTCAAGAGGGCTAGTCTCTCACTGTTACGGAATTTGTGGAGACTTATCCCATCATAAAAAAAAATTATGTCAGATTTTGACTCCATGACCTTGAGGACACGATGAAACAACATTTCCGTGAATAAAAATGCAAAATCCAATCCAAAAGAAAAGGAAAAAAGAAATTCCTCAAAGGAAATAGGTGATAGACAAGTTGAAATGTTGGATTCGAACCATGTACTTTGGCTAGGTATGGATGTTTATGTGAAATTTTCATCTTACTGATGTGTTTCTGGCTTCTCCATTTAACTCCACAAGTTAATTTCTCATGAATTCCAAAAAAGAAAAAGCTGGTTTTTTCATGAAATAATGATGACCATGACTAGTAAGTACCACCACAGGCACCAAGAGATCTCCCCTTACCTGCCAGATACGTGCATCATTGCTATATAGCTATATCTATCTATCTAATCTATCTATATAAATATATATTATATTATATGGTTTGTACTCGAATTCTCTCTTCATTTAATAGAAGTTGAACTCAACCTACTCATCCAAAAGATATTATTACTGTAAAATTTTAAAAGAAACTTGGGCTTTTTATTTGACATGATATCACAGCTTTTTTCTTTTCTTTTCTTTTTTTTTTTTTTTGGTTGATTTTTGGGACTTGGCCTACCCTATATAGCTTGGGGTCTTGAAATGCATAGTATGATTACGGTGCATGTGGCCAGGTTAATTATTACTTCCTCCTCTCAAATCAAATTAAGAATTGTGAGTTAATTTGGGAGACTTAATTTAAAATGGAAGGAGTAACGGAATCAAATACAATATGAAATCAAAATTCAATAGATTTCAAACTTGGTGGTTTAAATGGGATAATTAACTTGGTACCTGCAACATATTGCTTTATGAATGGGATGAGACGTTTGTATATATATGAAGACTGACCAAAAATAAACAAAATATCAACAATGATACTCTAGTATGATAAAGTTAGATTAAAACACTAATCAAAGGTGGATTTTTACATGAATCCCACTTGGAACATATTTAAACATAAATAAACCTTCAATTAGTGTTTTACGTTTAACTCATCCACCTAAATATCATTTTTCAAAAATGATATAGCAATTTAATTTGACTTTGTGGCATTTAGGTATTATGTTATTATTAAGCTTTTCACAAAATATGTCTAGGATATAATAAAATTACTTGAATATATGAACACTCTTAATTTAAATAGAGTGACCATTACATAGTGATATTTTTTTGTCCTTCAAAGTAAATAATTTAGAATTTAAGTTCTCGTTAAAATAAATACTATGTAAGTGAGTTTCTTTCCAAGAGAGTCAAAAGAGAGCGAGTGAGAGAAAGTGATCAATGAGCTATAATAAGTTATGATTAATTTTGAGAAATTCTACATGTGATATTTTGACACAGAGAGTTGGTAATGTTTGAGAAGAGTATCAAGTGTCAAAATATCATGATATTGTAAAATTATCTAAATAAATTTTTGTTTGCACAAGATCACACGTGCTAATTAAGTGTAATTAAAAACAAAAAAAAAATAAGTGCAATTAATTTCTAAATGTAAATTAAAAAGTGTCACTCTATAAACTTTTCCAGAACTTACTTTTTCAGGGCTACTTGTACTACAATTGGAAAGAACATAACATCAATCACAAAAATGTACTCCAAGTGTAATTAATTAGGGCAGTAGAACAAAGTGATGGGAAATAACAAAGTGATAGCGAAGCTTTTATCAAGTTTGGGAATTGAGGCGTTAGAGTTTGTGTTTTCTTGGATTTGAGGCTCTTCTTTGTGATCGATCGTGTCAGCTTTGAAAAACTTCATTGACAAGAGTGATAATTCTTCTATCAGTAGGTAGCAAGCCGCGATAAAGGGGCTGTATTTAATATTAAATGAAATAGATGTGATAGACATTTTGAAGCAAATTTTAAATTAAAGTTTATCGATAATAAAGGGTTCCGTAAAGAATTAACACTGAAATTAAAGAAATTTGAGTTTGTTTGGTTTATTATTCAAAAAATAGTTCTCAATAATTTAAAAAATAATTCTTAATCAGTAGAATTTTTGTATATTTTTTTAATTATTTAAAAACAAAAAATTATTTTTTGAATGACAAATCAAACAAATTCTTAATTTTTAAATCAAGATCTAAATTTGTAGGTAAAAAATTGGGTTTCACTAATTAGTTCTTCAAAAAATTCTTTGACAGCGAATCCATGTCTAGTGTGATGAGGGATATAGGATTAATATTAAATCAAGGCGAATCCATATCTAGTGTGACCAGGGATATAAGATTAATATTGAATCAAGGCGAATCCATATCTAGTGTGACCAGGGATATAAGATTAATATTGAATAAAAGTTTAATAATAAACTCCAGGACTTTGTGATTAAGTGATATTTTTTAAACTTTTAAAATGTATAATATTAGGAGTTTCATAGCCTCAACAAATGATAATACGATGTCGTCTTTGTAATTTTAAACCATAACTATGTAGAAGAGATAAACATAATCCTAATTTTTCACATTTATTTTGATAAATATAATATATATATATATATATATATATATACACACACACACTACATATATGCCATGTCTCATTAAAATTGATAATAGACGTCATAAGTTGGCGGTCACAGTTGAAGGAGTACGTGTAACATAGTAACGGCGGCTTTTAGCCTTTTACATCAACTACAGCTACTAGTCATTTCAGAGTTCAGACTCCTATGTTCTGCCTTGTGAACGTGCGTGTATATATATATAGATATGGTCCTCACTTTTACTAAACCAAAGAACAATCTTAATTAGTTATTAGTTATAACTAATAGTCACTCTCTTCAGAGGCTGAATGGCTGATGTGCATTACATACACCATAAATTAATAAATTATAGATGGATCAAATCAAACCACTCAATTTGGAAACACATCACATGCTCTATGCAATTTTTATCTGGAAATGTTTTCAACTCCATGGATATGACGCAACAAATCTGGGATTTGAAGCCAATTTTGTTTCTGAGCAACAACATTGAGAAGAGGAATTTCTTTGAGTCTGGTTAAGCCTCAAGAGGTATGGCTCTTAACCTAAAAAAAAAAAAAAAAAAAAAAAATTGTGCAATATCAAAGTAAGTGAAATATGATTTTAGAATAATGATTTATTGTCCGAAAATTTCGAAATGATGACCAAAATGCTTCCATTCCTGTATGCATAAAGTGAAATGAGTCTTACTTCATGCATCGCGTGGATAGGGGAGCATTTGATTTTCCAGTTCGAACTATTTTTAAGTAAACTTAACACTACTAGTTATGAATATATTATGCTTTTACATTTTATAACATCCTTAGAATCCTAGTTAGCCATAAACTATTGTGTAATGACTTGTTGAACCTAGATCTTCTCTTGTGCCGATGCAACAATTTTACATTACTTGTGTAATAAATTTTATATCATTTATGCAGCAATTACCTTAAATTGGTTACGCAATAATTTTATATCGCTAATTTATAACTGATGTATTATAAGTAAGTTTGTAACTCTGAAGATAGTTATCAGAAATTCAGAAAATAGAGAACAATTTTTAGAAAAAATAGAAAACAGTTTTTAGAGAATAATAAAATATTGTTCTCTGAAACATGTCTTTTAATAATTGAATTTTCAGAAAATTGAACCAAACAGAGTTTTTTTGTACAGTTTTTTTTTTTTAAATTTTTTTTCATAATTACAAACCAAGCATGCCTATATTTCTACAAAATAGTACTGAATTATAATATAATAAAAAGACTTTGACACGTGACCAGCCAAAATTTACAAAGAGTTGTAATTCGAGTCCTTTAGATCTTTATTTTTCGAAGTCCTCATTTGAAGGAAATTTCAAAAAACCTAATGGATAGACACAGAAATAACTGGGCTCAATCTGTTTTGGGTTAGTTGAGCACTTGAACCTAATTTAGTCATAATAACTGGGCCAAACCAGGTTAAAAGTTAAGCCATTTAAGTCAGAAACCCGAATAGAGTCCAGTCCAAATCTTGTGTTTGTGTTGTTGTTGTGAAGGTATTCAAGGTAGTGTGGCGTAACTTCACTGGACCGAGTGGCTGTGTATTTTCTTCGCTGATATTTTTTCACAACGTGTGGCGTACAAGGCCTTAAATAAATCTTTAATCTGATTATACGAAACTATATATATATATTTGTATCTATATCTCTATATTTATATATGTATATGTCTATATAACAGAAATATTTGTTAGGGAGTCACTGTATTGTTTTTTTTTGCAGTTGAAATTAATTTGAATCGCCATGAGAGCTCTTCAAGCATCAACCTCTTACAGTGTCGGCATTTCGTCCTTCGCAACCCCTCCACGGCGTTTCCGTCACCGTCATGTAATCGTCGCAAAAGGTAACCGACAAATTTCAGAATTATCGAATTCACATTCTGTTTCAGAAAAAAAATCATTTAATCGATTCAACTTAACCCTAAATTTGTTGTTCCTATGTGCAATAGGAAGTTCACAAGTTCAATCTGCAACTCTATGTTATGTCTTGTGGTACATAAATTAAGAATTTGGATTTAATCTATGCTTTGAAGCTTCATTTAATGCTCGTTGCTTGCCTTCAGATTTAATTTTGATTTACAATCGTTTTGTAGTTAGTTGTAAATATGTTTTTTTTGTTGAAATTGATAATAACCTGTACAACACTTGTAATTTTGATTTACATAAATTCAGGATTTGGTTTTAATCTATATTATGAAGCTTCATTTCATAGTAGTTGCTTGTCTTCAGAATTAATTCCGATTTACGAGCATTTTGTGGATTAGTTGTAAATATGGATTTGTTGAAATTGATAATAACCTGTATAACACTTGATGAAGAGAGTTATATGTTACAGTTGCTTCATTGATATTGGAGTTCAAATTTTGTTCTTTCAGTGGAACCTACGGACAAGTCTGTTGAAGTAATGAGGAAGTTTTCGGAGCAGTATGCTCGTAGGTCGGGAACTTATTTCTGTGTTGACAAAGGAGTCACCTCTGTTGTTATCAAGGTATTTTTTTTTGTTCTCAATTTGATTAATGTTTGGAGATTTGAATTACTAGTATTATTTTTCAGGTAAGTAGTTTGAATCATTAATATGCACATGCTTTGACTTTCAGATTGTTTGTAAATACCCCTTGAAAACATGATCATGACTTACATATCTTGTTCTTACGCCTTTGGGGAGTGGAAGCCATTGTATATAGCTTGTCTGTTAGGTAATGTCAATAAGTTTGATTAATAAATATATTTATTATTAAAGGGTATTATAGATGCTAGTCTTGCCAGTGTGTGTCGTTGGATGGGCTAGAGCAGAAATAGACCTAATGTTTTGGTGTTTGTTTGTTTGTTTTGCTGCTGTTGTTGTTGTAGTTTTTTATTAAATTTATTTATTTATTTATTTCACAAAGTGACTGCTTTGAGACTTGTACTCGTATTTCATGTTTGGCACCTGAATTCTTACTATTGAATCACGTGATGGTTCTTAGACACTGCAATATGTAGGGGAAGTAAAAATAATCATGTTTGTGTTCAGCCCAAATTGTAGCATATCTTAGATAGAAAAAAAAAGTAAAATCAAATGCGTAGACGCTGAATTTTAAATATTCAAGCGTGGTTGTGCAGGATGCGCTGCTCTATAAGTGTTTTGTTTTTTTTGTTTTTTGTTTTTTTTTTTTTTCCACCATACTGCAGGCATATACTGTATTCTAGTCATAGGAAGAATTTTAATTGGTTGTCACCTTTGATTAGAAGGGACCACATTGCGTGCTGAGTCTGCTGACCTTATGTGTTATATCAGTCAGCTAGACTATGCTATTTGTAGGGGTAAATATTACATTCGAAGTGTGGAGGTTCATAAGCAAAGAATATAAGATAGACTTGAGATGGTATGTGTGTGTGTGTGTGTATTATGAATCTTAGTTAAATAAGGATTAGAACTGAGGCAGTAGTTAAAATTGATTGTCAGGTAAGATCTAAAAGAAAGCATTGCTTATATCTTGGTGAGATAAATTTTAAGGAAAAAAAATCAAGGAAAGTGATTATAGCTTAGAGGAACGTGTATGGCTGCAGGAGCAGGGAAGGGATATACTATTTAGAGATCCGAAGCACTTGTCCAGAAAATAATCCGTTGAAACAGGTTAATGAATCTCACTTATCAAACAAAATATATGCACTCGCTAACATCTAGTACATAGATACTTTATGGGTCAAAATTTGAAATGAAACAATTTTATAAGAAGCTTTAATCAAGGTTCATTTGAAAGACCGAGCAGCACATTGATTATTGTTTTAGTTCACATAGCAATAATTTTTGAAGGTTAGTATTAAGTGATGTGTCATTTTCTTTTTTAACTGCAAATCCAGTGATGAGATATCTTGAGTTACATGACAAATTAAATTTGTCTTTGAGGTTCTGTCGCTTGAGAGAAGAATAAACCTTACATTCTCTCAAGTTGGATTATAAAACTGCAGATTTGGATTAGGTGCATCACCTAGTATGAGAAATCCTTGCAACTAAGGAACATGTAATTAGTGTAGAGTGTATGAATTGAAGAGGTCCTCATGCAATAATACATGACCATTATTTAAGTTTGACTATCAAATTGATCAGGATTTATGGTTAATGTTGGGCAGGTGTGAAACATTAACTGTATATGAGGAATGTAGTTAAAGAAAGATGCTGATACGGAAAACTGAAAAGAGAAGAAAGGATACAACTACAAGTTGCATTTGTGAGATGTTAGCAATTGTGCCAACTGGGGAAAGGATGAGAGAAGGTTGATATGGTCTTGTCTTTTCCCAAGTAGGCAAACAATGGTGATAGTCAAATGGAATGAGGTGGTTCAAGTTAAATGCATTACAATGATAAAGGAAAAGCCAAAAACGATCTAGACTGAGATGGGGTAGAAAGACATGACAGCCTATCATTAATAAAGATCATGCCCCGAGTTCATGGGCTGTGTTCATGTTCTTTGGCACCTATAGTTGAACAGTTACTTATTAGAAAAGGATATGGCTATAGATATAGCGAATGGCCAAAATGGATTCTTGTAGTAGATCTCGAGCAGTTAAGTTGAGGTTTACTCAAATAATTGAGTTCAAAGATGGAAGAATGCAATTCAATTGTCCATGACTTATCCTAAATTTCTAAATCTTTTCATTTGCAATTGGAGTTAGCTGGAATCAGTCACTGTTTATGGTAGGCTATATTACAAAGTTCCTCAATCAGTTTTACTGCCCTTTCCGATATTTTTAGGTGTCAGGCATTGTAATAATATTTGGTCATGTTGTGTCTTCAAACTTGATTTAAAATATTTATTTTTTTCTCAGCAAATGCTCTTGAAAGTTGTTGATGCATGTTATACGGAATATTATTAATACTATGCTGAGTGGGCATGATGAAAATTTAGACTGCTAAAACTAGGGGAAAAAAAAAAAAAAAAACTGCTTGCGTTGAATAGAATTTGTTAAGATTACAAGAGAAAGTGATGAGAGGAAAGATTTCAATCTGTAGGGGAAAGATCCTCTGATTTTTTTTTTTTTTTTTTTCCTTTTCCCCCTAGAAGAATGGAATGCCCATTCCTTTCTCTATGGAGATTAATGGACATTTCAGATTTTTGTGGGATTGGCCATTCTAGTGGAATGGTTTTCCAACTTCAGTGTGGCTTGCGTGATCATGAAAAATGAACGTAGATCTTGAGTGGACATTCTGTTCCATTCTATTCATATGTACCCAATGTGGCTTTCCAGTATTCCCCATTAACACATGCACAAGCAGGAACTGCTTAACTCTAAGCAAATATTTGTTTATAATCTGGTAGTTATAATATTAGAAATGGCTCTGGAGATTTAACATCCTTACTTCCAAGCTGTCTTTGGAACTCACCACATGTTTAATTATTGTATTCAATGTTCATCTGTAACGTACATGCACAAAACTCATCTTGTGATGTAAACAGGGATTGGCAGACCATAAAGATGCATTGGGTGCACCACTTTGCCCTTGTAGGTAAACATTCAGTCCTAATAATCTTTTTGAGAAGAATTACTTGCTTTCATTGATACATCCATTCAAATGTCAATTATAGATTTAAATTAATCTTGTCATGACCATGTTGGGGGCATTTTTCTTCAGGCATTATGATGACAAACCAGCTGAGGCAGGTCAGGGCTTCTGGAACTGTCCATGTGTTCCCATGAGAGAGAGGTAGATTGCAATAGGTTGTAGTTTGCATACTAATTTTCTTGCACGGTGGGCATGTTGTAGGTTCCTTTTTCTTTACTAAGGACAATAGAGGACCATTTGGGAGTTTATTGTTTAAACGATTATTATTGTTAAGTTTCCCTTTTGAAGCAAGTTTTTTTGAGTGCCATTCTATCTTGACCATACACAAAAAAATTCTTTTGCATGAAACTTCCATTCGTCTTTGTTATTTGAATATCTAAAATCTACTCTCTGTGTCCCAAAGTGAGTGTCCATCTCTCCATTTTGGGATGTCCAAAAAAGTGTCCAATTTGGGAAGTCAATTTAATTTTTTTATTTTTATCTTTTCTAAATTATCCTTAATTTATTAGAACTTTTAAGATTAATAATGTATTTCTATATTATTAGAGGGCTAGTTTTGGAATTTCAAAGGAGACATCCATTAATTGTATGCCCCCTTAAAAAGTTGAAGTCCCCAAAAGGGACATTTATTTGGGATGGAGGGAGTGCTAGATTTGGCTTGATATAGTTGCGCCAGATGGTTCAAAATTGTGATTGTAAAAATTGCATGACAGAATGACCAAAATCATTAAATTTAGCAAACCAGGATGCTTGAGTACTATTTTTGGATAAAATATTCACAAATTTGAAATTTATTGGTTTAAATGAGGTATCAATTAGGTCTTCTACCCACACAATAATTAGATCATGAATTTTTTTTCTTGGGATGCTCAATTTTTTTTTTTTTTTTTTAAATTTTTATTTATTACGTGGAGTGAAAGTATAAGCAGACTAGACTATGGGAATGTAATTCACTGGTCTAGTATGGTCCACTTTAACATTTTAAATGCATTAGAACTTTTTAAAAATTTGTCAGCTTATTCAGTTGGGGACTTTGCATTTTTTATTCTCTAATATTTCTTTTAAGATGGAAGACATCAATATTTCTGGGCTTCCATTAGGGTGTAAGTGTGATGGTTCTTGTGATGTCAAGGATGGATAATTATGGTAGTTATTTTAGAACATTTTTGTGGCATGGAAAACGGTAGTTTGGTGCGCTTGAATGCAGTTCAAAAATCACTATTTTATTTTATTCATTCGAATATTTTGCTTGTGAGTTTTTTAGTTTTTACAGGTATTCAGCTTTCTGAATATTCAGTTTTCAGAATTTCAACAACACAATTTTTTAACTAGTCATTCATATTCTAATTGAAAGTTTGCTTTGGCAGGAAGGAGTGTCACTGCATGCTTTTTCTAACCCCTGACAATGATTTTGCTGGCCAGGAACAGGTAACCTTTCTTCTGTTTCAGAATATGTAATTTGAGATACTAAAGCATCATGTTGCTTGGAGTTTGACATACACACATTTATTATGAATCAAGATTTGATGTTACCATTGGTAATCTTTCGTGGCTGGGAACTCAGACAGAATTAGTTTAGAATGGGGGTTTCAGGTGCTCGACTTAAATATCATGTATTTATGCTTCGATGTGATGAGGGAGAGAATATAATCTGTTTTTAGAGCATTTGATTGCACCTTAATGCACTTGATGCATTTCAGTTCATGCTTAGATGTACATACACAAATACACAACACGCGCACGAGCGAAGATAGAGAGAGAGAGAGTTGGATGTACACAGGAACACACTTGCGCATAGAGAGAGACATTCATTCTAGCCTTAATTTCATGGTTCAAATTTTAATGCATTTGTGCATGTTATTGTCGGAGTTCTGTTACTTCTCTTACATATTTTATTTGTTTTTATGCTATGCAGACCATCTCCTTGGAAGAAATCAAAGAATCAACAGCAAATATGTAATGCTGTAGTGTATTGTATCAGCTTGCTTGAACAATCATGAATTGTCTGTATATTTGTATTCTAATCAACAACCAATTCTGGTTATGCTTTGATCTTTCCCACTGATATAATTTTCTTCATTACTGGCTCAAAGTAATTACCTTCCCATTCATGTTGGGAATCGTATCCCTAAGGTCACACCCCACATTCTCCAGGCATCGTGCTGTTATTGTTCTTTAGTAAGGTTATTTTCACTATGAGCTATCGCTGGATTGAAAATCTCTCTCGTTTCAACTCTCAATCTAAGGGATAACTCACAGAGAGTACTTGTTGCAGCTCGTTCCAGAGCCAAGCTTGCTGGTTTGGTTTCCGTGATCGTTAATAAGCTTTCGAATTGGACATATATTTTATATATATATTTTTTTCATAGTTGATACTTGCACACACATGTCTCCACAGAGGCTTGAACCCTGAACATCCCATTGGAAAGTAAGGGCCTAATACTGTTAAGTCACACATATTTTTGCTGCAGGTAAACCAAATGCTTAACGGGTGGTTAGGGTTTGACTCTTGGAAAACTTATCTAGGCTTATTCAACTGTTGTGTCAGTGGAGTTAAATTACTGCATGTCCAAACAAAGGAATGAATTCTGGAGAAGTTATTTAGAAAATCAAGCTTAGAGTTCAAAAATGCTAAACTAAGCTTAGCTTAATACTTGAGCCTGAACACGGGTTAAGATTCATCAGAAGTCTACTAGAATTTTGTTTATTTTCTGGATTTATATTATCATTATCAGATTTTTTGGTATGAGATGAAATTTGTTATGGCTAAAGAAGATGGTACAATATATTTATACTTATGTTCTCATATATAAAACGTCAAAATGCACCAACTGCAACAAAAAAACTTTTCACAGCTCATATGGGGGACGCCATGCCTAGCCGAATGTTCTTAGTTTGTTAAAAAAAAAAGATAATAATAAAATAATAATTGACCCCACGTGTCATACATTAGATCCGCATATGAAAAAAGAAAAAGATATATCAATAGCATAACATCAAGTAAAAATGATATAATCTTTTGTCTGTTTCCTTTAGAGAGTGTTTTGTTTAACAGAATTAAAATTTTAGTTTGAATTTTTACTTTTTGTGTTTTTGGTATAAATTATTTATTTATTTATTATACAACATTAAATGTATCAATTTGATCCTTTTTTTTCTTATTTTATTTTTTTCTTGTTAACACTGATCCTTTGGGGAGGCATTCAAAACTTGCATCCCGAGTTTACTTGATACTCACTGTACTCACCAAAGTGTAGGGTACACCCTCCATTATAAAAAGTGAAAAAAGAAAAAGCGAAAAAGAAAAACCTAATGGATGGAATTCTTTTTAGTCGGCCAAATTAAATTGCAACATATAAAATGTTCTTTTTTTTTTTTTTTTTGTAATTTTTACTTTAATTATATTTTAAACAAAAATGATATACAATAATCATTATCGTTAGTTAATTAATTAAATTTTTTTTTTGTGTGTTTAACATATTATAATTTCAATAATTAATTTATTTCTATTAACCTATTTGCTTATAAGTCGTCTGGCAACTTTTTGAGTCTTTGAGCAATTTCTATTCAGCTCTCTATTCTCTCCTCTCTCCTTTCTCTACTCTGTAACAATGAGACTAGGGTTACAGAGAACATTTCGACACCGGTGACGTCTTGTTTCGCTTTTGATTCACCAGAAAATCGAACACATACTCATATATACATACATAGCTTTTCTGTTGATTTCTGCAAACTCAAACCATTTTTGGCTGAGCCGGAGAAATGTCGAAGCCTCAGGTCACCATCACCCTGGGGCGTACTGGTCAGGTATGCATTTTCATCTCTCTTTCCTTATTTTTGGATCAAACTTGTGTTCACGAACTAGGATTAGGGTTTTGACACAGACTCTATTGATTTAGCATTTTTGTGATTACTTCTATTTCTTTTGGAATTTTTTTTTTTCTTTGACACAACTCTGAGCTTGAACTTCGTTTCTATTGCGTTAGTATTTTTGTAATTACTTCTATTGATTTTGGAGTTTTTTTTTTTTTTTTTTTTTTGACACAACTGAGCTTGAACTTCGTTTCTATAGATTTAACGTTATGTGTGTAATCTTATTGCTTTTGGAGAAATTTTTATTGTGTTTTTTTTGTTGCATAAAAAAAGAAGAAGCTATCTTCGATTATAGAAAGTACTACCATGACACTTTTTATTGCACTGAATTTATTTGTTATTTATTTGGCTATGTCTTTTCATTTGTTGATTTAGACAATGAAAAGCAGCTGATACACTATTTTGCTCTGAATTTTTTTGTTTGTTTGTTTGTTTTTTTTTTCTCTTAGGTAGGTGTTTTTATTTGTTATTTATTAGTGATGTACACTCAAATTTTTTTTTTTTTTTTTCTCTTTTCTTTTTCTTGAAGAGGGTTGTAAAGAGGCCACAAATGGAATATGATGGTGGACGTACTGATTCTCACCCATTATCGGGAAGCAAACGATCAGTGAGGGAGAGATTTGGAAGTAATGCTAATAACTCTTTTTCGCCCATGAACAAGCGGTTTGTAGTTTGCTCAATCTGTATCTCTAAACTATTTGCCTTTGGTTTGTGATCCCTTCAATGCTTGGAAAGTATGAGGGAAATGAAGCAAAATCATAAGCTCTCTCATCCTTTTTGAGAACCGGATTGAGGTTTAATGGTTTATACTGTAATGCATCCTTCAGATTCAAATATTTATGTTATTATTGAATTTTGGATGATACCTCGAAGCTTACTGTATCACAGGGTCAAGTGTTCATGATACTTGTTATTGATTCAACATTTACGGGTTAAATGGTTTTCTACAGGCTGCGAAATGATGTAAACGCATGGAATTCAGTTTATAATGGAGTGGGTGGCAGTGAGTAATCATCTAGTGCACATTTTACAGGCCTTGCTTTCTCATTTCTTATTATATACTGTAATTCTTAATTGTGTTACTCTGAAATGATTTTGTTGTGTGAAGAAGCAAGAATTGGTCAAAGTGACCTCCGGTTGAAACTGATGCGCAAGAAACTATCTAGGCAATTAAGGAATGAGGTTGACGAGCGCAAGAAGGTGGAATCACGTGAAAGGATCTCAAGAACTATTAGGTCTCAAGAGCGCAGCCATTTGAGGCGGATTTCCCCAACAAGAAGTGCAAGTGAATTGCAGCCAGTGGACTCTTTCAGAAAATATTATTCTTATAATGCAGATGGATTAAGATCTAGATCCCCCTATAGAGATCTCAAAGTCTCCAGGGGTATCTCACCACCGAGAAATATTGATGAACTGCGGCAAGTGCCATTAACAAGGCCATATGATGCTTCAAGAACTGCACCACGGATTATGGGCAATGATGCTTTCTATTCTTCTAGGCCAACAGGTACTGTACCTACTACCGCGAGAACTGATGCTGGCAAGCCAGCTGCTGGACTTCCACCAGTGAGTGGTAGAATGCCAAAAATTTCATACATGGTACGAGCCTTGCCTTCTTTTATTATGACTTCTCTTGCACCTGCATAATAATGGCTTATTTCCAAAAGATGTCAGAATTCCCAATTTAATAGTAATGCCTCGAGTTCACTGAGGTTCATTTGATTAGGGAAATACTTAACATAAAAGAACAAATATGCAAAGCTGTTTGGAGATTTTGATGACGCTAAGAGTTTGTTAGCTCGACATTTATAGAAGAGGGGATTGGGTAGAAATATTCTTGCTTTGAACTTTATGATGTAATTTAGTATACACAATGCTCACGTCAAGGTGTGAGCCTGTTAGGCCACTACTTCATTTCTGCCTCACACATTGAGGCATGAGGCTAGCACCATTCAGCTTTAAGATACCATTTTTAATTAATGCTGATGATAGACTCTACCGAGAACCCAATGATGTGTTGTATAAGGAAGGGAAACAAGATATGATTGCAGCATGCATTTTTGTGTTATCTAGGATCAATTATGTTTTGAAATGTTTCACATGGTATAGCATTATTGTCTCATAAATATCTAAATAACCAATCGGAGAGGAAAGATGTGTTGTTTTGATGTAGTTTTAATATCTCGCTTTGCTGGAAAGAATGACTAGTATTGGTCCTGCAGTTGAAATAGGTTATTATTATTTTTTATTTTTATTTTTATGTTGCAAGTCAGGAAGTTAAGGTAATTATTTCAGTCACATGTTATATAAATCATTGAACTTACTGATGTATAATATCCAGTTGGATGCCATTGTGGATTGAAGCCTGTCTCAATTGGCCTCTTAATTTTTTAATTTTTTGTGCGTCTCTCTCTGGTATATTGCTAAAATCGATATTATGTATCAACTTAATCTATTTTTAGTTGATTTTGAATGTATATTTGGTAGCTTTCATGCCTACTTTGTTGAATTAATTATGATAGATTGACGCTCAATTTAAGCTACTTTATTTATTTATTTTTTCCTGCATTTGCTATGTAGAAACTCCCCTTCAGATTTTCTAGTTATTTTCTAAATTTATACACCAATTCTTAACCATTAGAATTAATTATATTCTAATGTAGATGTGGCTGGCTGGTATGCTTTATATTTTAAAGTACCACCTTTAAGCTTCTGCATGACTGCTCATCATAACTTCTCTTGCTTTTTTTAGGGCGAACAACCTCTCACTGTTGCTAGCTTATTGCATTCACTTGGGTTAGGGAAATACGCCGTTCTTTTCCAGGCTGAGGAAGTAAGTAATCAGCTTCTTTTACCAAACTTGCTAAGTTAAGTGTCGAAAAATGGAAAAAGAAAAAAAAAAAAAAAAAAAAGAAAGAAAAAACAGAAAGATCTTCTATGCCAGGTTTTTTCATATTGGGATTTTGATTCGTCCTTTGTTTTGCTATTAGAGAATGAGAATCATCAGTTTCCAAGTATTGATGTATGAAAGTATAAATGATATTTAGCGTGTTGATGACTTTTATGTCAAGCAAATCATCAACACGAAATACCATTAGGAGCATCAGTCCGTGGGAGCAGTGACTCTAGGCTCTGAGAGTGGATCTTAGAATATCTAATATATATAATAGAAGCATGCATGCACTGAAGCACACTTATATTTTAATGGGTCCAGTACTCCAGTATACACACATCCATATTACAACCATGACTTGGACCCTGTACTTAGCCCTATAGGGGTTGTAAAATACTAATCAAGCTGAATATGAGGTAGAGCAGAATTAGAGGTCACGAAAAGTGCATCCTTACAATTGCAAAATGTAATTGGAATTAGAGCCGAAATCTACTGCATTAAAAAAAAAAAAAAAAAAATTGTTTTAGGACAAACAAGGGACTACATGGTCTGTGAAGAAAGATATGTTTGGTAAGTTTCAGTAGGTAGAGGATAAGCCCATACCAAAGCTCTCACTGATAGATCATTGAAGTTAACTTGGTATGTCTTTGGATGGGAAGACATCTAAGAACAACATTGGTTTTTTCATTATCAGTAGGCTGAACAGTAATGTCGCTATGATTTCTAGCTTTATAACTGGGGGTGTTATATGGGGAAAATCAGATCTTGAAAATATTTTTGGGAGACTCCCATGACCTTTGTGGTAACTGTTCAATTGGGTTAGAACCTAGGGAAGTGACTCTTTCTATATTCTGTTTGATGGGGAAAAAACATATGAAAAAAAAAAACGCTCTTAGACTATCACAACTGGCTGGATTTGGACACCCAATATTTGTGGACACCCTCCCAATTGTGCAGACGTGTTTTGAGGAAAATTGTGAGTAGCGAGTGGAGTGCGTGCAAAGTGGACAATATCTACACGATATGGGCGGGCCGTGACAGATGGTATCAGCGTCAATTCCTAGCCGAAAATAGGGGGAGCGTGCATAAGTCATGTGGGTCAGGTCACTGATGATGCTGGGTTCCAAGATGGGGTGATTGTAACTTCCCACATCGCCTGGGGGAGAAGTTGTTGAAACTTATGTGTGTGGACACCTCCCCTAATTGTGTAGACGCGTTTTGAGGAAAATCGTGACGACCAAGAGTAGAGTGTGCAAAGCGGACAATATCTACACAGTGTGGGCAGGTCTTGACAATGGTTGTCTTATAATTTGGAGCCCCGGATCATTCGGTTTATTTTCGTTCAAAGTTTCATAAGAGTTCTCCATGTTTCAGGAGCTGAGTTCTCACTAAAATCCTTCAACATTTATTGAAACAAAATGGAAAGAACCAATCAAACATGACTCATTTAGCAGAGAGACCCTGTTTCGAAACCAAAAGAATATCAGTACCTAGAAAAATATGAAAAACAAATAGTAAAGTCAAGAAAAGAACTACACAACAAAATTATTAGATTTCTTTTATATTCAACAATTCCCAAGGGTGAAGGGAAAGATAGGAAGGAAGGAAAAAAGTTCCTTCGTTTGGTAGAGAGGAGCAATGAGGGAAGAGAAAAGAGGATGGATGAGTCATCCTTCTTGCTTTCCAAATTTTCATCATCCAAATATGGACAGAAGAGAGGAATGAAGAGAAGCAATACTATTATGGAAATTTTAAATTACGATACTACCATTCATATTTATTAGATAAATCCAATATTAGTAATCTCTCTTCGCTTCTTTCTTAACAAAGTAAGGTGTTACCTCCTTCCCTTCTCTTCCATCCAACCAAACTAAAAGAAGGAAGGACGCTATCCTTTCCCTAAGGATGTCGCATCCATCTCTTATTCTTTCCTTTCTGTTCAATTTTCTTCCTTCGTACCAAATGAAGTTTAACTTTATATTATTCATGATGTTTATAATCAATCACTAATTCAATCACAGTGAGACTTCAAATGTAATTCAAAGTTATCATGATTTGAATAATTCATTTTTCAACAAAATTATTGTAAGTTTATGGATCTACTCACTCTCAAAATTGATTGTTGTTGCCTTCAATAATTTTTCATTCTTGCCATGAGTCATCTAAAAACCATAAGGGAGTTTTACGGTGTGAAAGAAGAGAGATATGCCGATTTGGGGTTTGACTTACCGGTTTGGGGTTAGATCATCGTGGGTGAAAGAAGGAGATCTAACCCCAATATAAAACATATGAATTTGGGGAAGTGGTGATAGTTTTAGAGAGATGAATCTTGAACTCAAAGATGAATCGAATTGAAGATTACTGTTGTAGTGTTGAGAAAGAGAGGAGTTGAAATATAAAAAATTACTTTAGGCTGTTTTTATTGAAAAAAAAAAGGAAAAAGAAACGAAAAAAGAAGAAAAAGGTGAGCCGATTTAGGGCACCAATGGGCCCTAGCTCTTGAATGGGCCATAGCTCTTGAATCGGCCGCTGATTTTGTTTGTCTAGATCTGCTCCACAATCTTGTTAGCTATTGGAATTAGGTCATTGTTTTAGGCCTGTCCCATTATCTTGTTAGTTTTTGAACTCTGTTTGGCCTTTGCCTTGTTTGGCTGTAGAACGCAATTCATTAAAAAATACCAAAATTCGATCCAAATATATAATAAATCATTCATCAAAAGCTCATATTCAACCATAATCCATAGTGGATCTTCCAACCAAAATCCATAATCAATGCATTTTTGAATCCTAATTTAAAATTGAAATAAAAACCTGAGCTTAAAATCGGATTGAATCTCTGGTCAAACCCATTCCGTTTCATGCCCTAACAAGAACTACAAAGAAAAGCCTGAATAATAAATATTATTAGAAAACTTCCCCACGTCGTCACTAACCTCAACTACTTTGGCCTACATCATGTCATCCTGATCATGGTCTGTAATGTCAAACTACAAAGAAGAGTCCCTGCAAGAAGTCGGCATAATGGAGAACTCTGCCAATGCCTCTAACATCATCCACTTCGGAATAAAGACATGGTTACAATATGAGAGGTTTCAACTTTCAAGCTCTCCGTTATATAATCATGCTTTGTTTTGTTAGAAGGAAATTTCTAATTTTCCAATACCTAACAAGACTATGGAGCAGACCCAAACAAACAACATCAACGGCTCATTCAAGAGCTAGGGCCCATTGGTGCCTTAAATCGGCTCACCTTTTTCTTCTTTTTCTATTAAATAAAAACAGCCTGACCTAATTTTTTAAGTTTCAGCTCCTCTCCTCTCACCACTACAATGGAAATCATCAATTGGAGTTCAAGATTTGTCTCTCTCTATAACTATCACCACATTCCCAAATTCGTATGTTTATATTAGGGTTATTAGATCTCTCTTCTTTCACCATGTAAAATGATGATCTAACCGCAAACCGGCAGACCTAAACCCCAAATTGGCAAATCTCTCTTCTTTCAACCTGTAAAACTATGTCTTATGGTGCATGGATGAATGAGAGATTATTGAAGGCAACAACAATCAATTTTAAGAGTGATTAGATTCAAATTTGTTGAAAATTGAATTATTCAAATCATAAGAACATTCAAATTGTATGTGAAGTCTGTCTGTGATTGAATTAGTGGTTGATTATGAAAATCCTGAATAATATAAATTTAGATTATAGGGTGAATTACATAACCTCCTCTGAGGTTTGTCCAATTTACTCGCGGCTGAAATTTTTGGTGAAAGTATGGTCAACCTCCCTTGAGGTTTGTCCAAATTTCTTTGATCCGTCAGGGGATAAGTCCGTCAGTGGAATACTTTTTAATTGTCAAAACTACCGTTGAGTAAGATCAAATGACTCAAATGACCTTATTAGTATCCCAAATGATTTCAATCAATTATATTTAGACAAAACTACCTGCTTATATCTCTATATAACCTACCCCATGTTCCCTTACCAGTTGTAACATTTCCCCCCTTTTATCGGCACCAAGCACACTGGTCAGTCTCTCCCTCTCTCCTCTCTCATTTTTTTCTCTCTATTTTTTTACCTGGTCACGTTCTCTCTTGGTTTTTTTCACCCCTGGTTTTCTCATCTCTCTCTCCCCCTGATTTTCATGAATCTATCTCTCTCTCTGATTCTCATTCTCATTCTGGTTTTATCTTCTTTCTCTCTCTCTATGGTTTTATGTTTTTTATCTCTATCTCTCATCTTCTCAATGGTCGATTGCCCCTACCTCCTTTCTTCATCTTATATCTTCCAGATTCCATTTGTTATACCAAGGACTCTGCAGGCTCATGTCTCTTGCCACAGATAAAGCCATAAATGTTGTATGATGTGCAATATTCATTCCTATATTGAAAATCTAAGGAACATGTAATTTGATACACCAAATTTGATAGAGAACACATATATCGTCCAGAAAAACAATCAATCCAAACTGGGTATAGATAATTCACCAAACAATTGACAAAATTCTCAAAAGTGCAAAAATGGGCAAGTATAAAAGGAAGAACCAATAAGATTAACACGTAGATATAGCTCAATTCAATAGAAAGCCCATACTCGTACATGAGGCCCATAAAATTAACAAATTCAAACTGGTATGGCTAAATTCACCAGAATTTTTCATCAATATCACACAGTTACACATATATATAGAGGGACAGAGAGAGAGTACCCCATTAGGTTCACTCGCAAATGTATTCGAAGTTCGATGAAGAGCTCATACATCTGGCCAATATAAGCAGCATTTCCGTGAGAGTAGAGAAGAGTGGAGCGGGCCATGGGGCAACGACGATCTCGGTGCCTTGACGGGTCGGTAACTTGAAAAACTCCGTCTGACAATTCTAATTCATAATTGTAGATCGATATTAAGAGAGTTGTTTACACAAGTTTCTATATACATCTTCTTACAAGCATTGCCAAAGCTTGCACTGATTAGATCATTGAAGTTAACTTGGTATGTATTTGGATGGGAAGAAATCCAACAACAACATTGGTTTTTTCATTTATCAGCAGGCTGAACAGCAATGTTGCTATGATTTCTAGCTATTATGACTGTGGGTGTTATATGGGGAAAATCAGATCTTGAAAATATTTTTGGGAGACTCCCATGACCTTTGTGGTTACTGTTCAACTAGGTTAGAACTTAGGGAAGTGACTTTCTTTATATTCTATTTGGCGGGGAAAAAAACATATGAAAAGAAAGTGCTCTTAGACTCGCACAACTCTCTGGATTTGGAGTCGGAAAGGCCATTTTCTAAATTCCAAGTCTCTCTCTTTAATATGATTTATTTGCAATTAAACATGATATTATATGATTTCATTCTTATATGAATGCTGGTTCCTAGGATTTAGTAGGCTTGCAATTTTATTCTATTTCATTTCATGTGATGCCCATGGCTCAATAAAATAGCATATCCTACTTTACAATCAAAGATTCATGCCTCAAACCATGGCTTAATACTTGAGCCTACTTATTTTGTAGTATCAATCAATTAGAACTTGCTAGTTAATATTGTTAATTAGAACTTGCTAGTTAAACAGAAGGGGAGAAAACCCCATTTGCAACCCTTCTCCATTTGCCTCCCAACCACCCACTGAAAGGAAAAAGGAGGCACAAGCTAAAATTGGGGGTGGGTAGAAAGATTAATTCTATAGTAGACAACGACCCTAATCATAACGCGATAAAGTTGACAAAACCTATGCTAATTTGAAAGTACAAGTTGGAAAGGAAGAGTCTACCGTTTTGAGGCACATATTTCTTCTTGCTGGGATCTGTGTTTGTGTTGGGTGTATCTACAGAACTGATAGATGGACATTAGAGGCTCCATATGGCTTAATGATCTGACTAATGAAATGATGATGTATTTGGGGCCCACTTTTAAACTGTTGGAAGAAAATATTTGAAGTTCTTTCGGAGTTTTGCCAGGCTCGTCAGTAAAGTATGGAGATTTGAAGTGAACTTTTATAGCTTAGCATCATATAATTTTGGTATGTTTTCTCTAAACTGCAGGTGGACATGGCTGCATTGAGGCAAATGGGGGACAAGGACCTTAAAGAGTTGGGAATACCAATGGTATCACCATTTTACTCTATTCAATATTTTGTAGAATAGTTCCATTCGCTGTTTCATTATAGTTTATGCAATCTTAACTTGTCATCAAATTCTGTTATTTCTTGTCACTAGCTAGAACTCTCATTTTATCTCACCAGTTAAATAGGAACAGATTTATTTTATAAAATCAGGAAGAACTAGAAAAAAGAGCGTTAGGAGAGAGTAATTCGTTGTTCAAATGACCTCATTTTTGTTCGACTGATATGAGGGAAGTTTAATGGTGAATCCTCTCTTACGCTCTTAACCACAATTCCCACATTGTCACCCAGAGACTTGTTGCAAAGCTTGCTGTCAAAATGCAACAGCATTTAGTGGACTGGATTTAATTAGTACAAGTTTGGGTTCTTTTGTACAATTTCTTTAGCCGTCAAACAGTTGTCATTACTTGAACTGAGACATGATACACTCAATGTTGTGGATTCTAGACTGGTCACTTTTATTACCAAGTGTATTAGCAACAACACCAACAACCAAGACTTTTTCCCAATTCCTTGGGGTCGGCTACATGAATCCTATGTTTCAATTCTGCTCTATTTAAGGCCATAGCCTCAATCAATCCAAATGCTATCATAGCTTTCTTTAATAACTCTGCTATCATAGCTTTCTTTAATAACTCTACTCGTGTGAACTTTGGTGGTCTTCCTCTTTTCCTAGTATTTACCCTCAATATGGACTGTCACTTTTCCTAACTGGCTCACTGAAAGGTCTTCATTGCACATGTCCGAATCATCTTAATCGATTTACTCTCATTTTATTTCCATTGGTGCTACTCCAACCATCTCGGGAATGTGATCATGTCTAGTCTAGTGCTAGTGTATTAGCAATAATCTAAAAGAATTTTTGGAGAAACACAAGATGCGCAACAACTTTTTAGCCCAGTCGAAGGACTTTTTGCCATGACTATCCAGGAATTACTTAGATATCATGTTCATATTGTTGCGAGATCTCCATTTGTGATTAGTGACTTAGTCTTACAAAGACCTTTCATTTGCAGGGACCGCGGAAAAAGATTCTCCTTGCAATCATTCCCCGTTCTAAATTCCAACAACGTTAACTGCCATTATGCAGGACTGCAATACATAATGTTTACTGGCACCAGTACATTTGAGAACCCTAATCAAGATCATAATTGTATCAAATGACATGCCTTCTCTCTTTTAGAAGGCTGGGTCTGTAAGTATTTTATTGCAGCAGTTAAGAATATGGTTCTCGTGGATGTGCTACTATTATAAGTATAGTGTAGTTCATTGGCTGGTTGAATCGTCACGATGAACAGGATATAGAAAAGTGAAGCAGTGAATGTATTATGCTGTATAAAGATCCTTCTGTTGATATGAGATTGTATATGATGAGATGGTGAATGTAGTGTTTTCAACATACATAATATCATTGATTGTGTAGAACAGACATTTAGGTAAAAAAAATTCTTCAGATATATGTAAATGTGTGTGTGTGTGTATATATATATTTATTTATACTTCTTGGGTGTGTGACAAAGGTCAAGGATGGGGCCGAGTCCATGCCCACCTTCTTGTCCATTGGTTGGCGTGTAAAATAATCATAATTTATCAAAAATTGATAGGTAAATTAAATAAAAAGAAAACAATCAGAATATTAATGTAATTGATAAAAAATAATTCTTTTACATGTTCTCTCAATCTCAGTAGGCTTTTACAGATGGAGTACTTGGCGGAGAAGCTGATTCACGACCTTTCTTTGAGCAATCATTGGCATTCCGTGAAGCCAAAGCCATCAAAAACTTGTTTGCTTCCTTATTGAAGCTTGCCGAGGCCGATGACGACGATGATGAGTTGTGCTTGCAGGCATGATCAGCAGGGAATCGATGCTTGAGGCAGACCTTAAGTTGGCAAGTTTTGCATGTGCTTGTGTTTGAGAAGGTCAGTATCTCTCTGCACCTCCTGACTGCACAAGTTGGTTTATTTTTCTTCTTTGGGTCGCAATCTCCAGATTTCTCATGTCTCTCCAACATCACCTTCTCGTCTTCTCCTTCGCGTCCGGTGGTTTCAATCGACGTTGAACAGATTTCGCAGACGACAACCTTTCTGCTATTATGGTCCTGTTTGGGGCAGTTGTGGGACTTGTATGCTCTGTGCTCCAAACAGAACGTCTGCAAACATGATCAAATAATTTCATTCATGAATCCAGCAACCTAATATATTCATCTTGGATGTGGGAATTCGAAACTCACCTGAGAAATCACCATCTTTGACCCAAAAAAAAAAAAAAAAAAAAAACCAACTAACTAATATTAAATTACCTTTTGACATGCAACGCATTTAAAAGGGAGAAAATCGAGTTGATTGCATTCTGAAAGTTGGCAGTGTATTCCCAAATCTGGAAAAGCTTCTGTTCCTCCTCCCATCTTTGTTCTCTCTCTCTAGGATTTTTGGTTTCTCTCTCTAGAAGATTGATGGTGGGGGAATGGACAATGGGACAAGTAAAGAAGATATTTGGTAACTTCACAGCCTCTTTATTTATAGCTTTACGTGTCGACTTGCGGCCTAAGCCAAATTTAAAGTCAATATCGAATTCCCCAAATTTAGATGGTTCTGGATTACGCGTTCCTAACCGGCCTTGGAGAGGGAAATACGTGACGTTAGCCCTTTTATCATCATATTCCATATGGAGCTCTAGTGGGACCCACTAAAAATCATGCAATCAAAAATCAAACAATCTTCACGCAGTGACGATGCTTTGTGATAAAAATTGTGAGCTTGATATTTTATTCACAGGATTAAAATAATTTTTGATTTTTTTTATTTTAACAGGTATTTGAGCCTTGAGGTGGTTGTTATTTCGGATGGAGAAGGTCATGGACAAATTACAAATATGGATGAATGAGTATTCAGTAAACTTATAAGGTTGAGAATAATGGCTCGGCCCGTTACAATAGGATTGCTAGGTAAGATTGACTGCCATTTTTGGGTTAAGAATGAAATGTACAAAGACGATACAAAATAAAGGCAACAGCCTAACGGCCAGCTTAGGCCCAGAAAACAATGATCGTGAACATAGGCCAATTGGCCCAAAAGCAGAGATGGCTAATATAAGTCCAAAAAGCAAAGATGGCTAACGTAACCCAACTGGCCCAGAAAAACAAAGATGGTTAACATAGGCCCAAAAAATAAAGATGGCTAACATAGCCCAATTGGACCAGAAGGCCCAGAACAAAAGGATTTCAAAAGACTTGTTACCGTCACAGCTTAACAGCAAAACAGGGGAACAATGGAGCTCCACTGCAATTCCACACGATGAAGATCAAATTAGTTGATGGTGAACATTAGCGAAGCGAATCAGAGGCAAGCTGGTCTCTTCTTATTGAATTGCTTGTTGAGAAAACTACTTCTGTAAATGTTCCAAGAAATATAGCAGGGTAGGGACAGACCCAGAAAAGTAAGTGAGAGGGATGACTTTTAACAAAAAAAAATATAGTGGGGGCAATAGTATAATTTTTCTCTAATTTCAGCAAAAGCAAACTCAAAATTTTTTAAGTATATAATTCAAAAAAAACAAAATTAATGGACATAATAGCAAAAAGAAAAAAATCAATATGAGCAATTGCCTCCACTGAGCCCATACGTCCGTGCATGACTTTGGGTACCTTCTCTCTCCACCATCATATTTTAAAAAGAATAGCACACTGATTTTCTACTTTCAAAACCTGTCTTGCCTTTAAAATATTATTGAAAAATGTGAATTCCTAGTTGCTGATGTAGGACAGAATTTTCGATCAACCTGTTTTGACTTGAGCAGGTCCATTTTTGATTGAAAACGTTTCAACAAACAATACACACTTGCTAAAGCTAGTGGCTCACGCTAGGTGTTTGTTTTTTTAAAGTCAAATTTAGTCATTTAAGGCTTGAAAATTGTGTTTTCCACTACTCTCACGAGAAAAGCTCAGCTGACAAGTGTAAGGACGTGTCGAGTTAAAAAACTATCACTTCATGTAAAATAATGCTAAATGTTATGTGTTTTTTTTTCTTGTATTTCCCTTTAAAACAATTTGAATATACTGCGGAGAAGATAATATGAAATGGAGTTGTATTTGAAATGGAGATAATAATAATTAGTTGTAATATTATTGTCCAATAGTTTAAAGTTGAATCCAACCACAAAATCCAATACATAATCTGCTGTCATATTATATGATAGATACTAGAACTTGAAAACTACAAAATGACTGCAACTTTATGCATTAGGTATATAAGATTTGGCTTGCCTACCCCAAGAATATATGTGCAGATCTTACTGAATTCCCTTATCAGTTTATATACTGACATCATTGTCCACTAATAGTATTCCCCTTTTTAGGAACTGTTTCCTCTCCCATCCGCAAGAGCATCCTCAAAAGGGATCCGGATGCGGAGTTTCTAAAAAAGTTAATCCTTTCAAGCACGTGATAAATACAAGACACGTACAAATAAATGTGTCAATTTTAATCAAATTTTTCTTTGCATGTCACTTTGTGTTGGTCGGAATCAAATAATCTCGCACCATGTAATAATTTCTTGGGACTGAGCAAACCAGTTTCCTTTATATTGATGACTTATTGATGACCTAGTATAAAAGCTTAGCCATGTTTTCCTTTGTAGTCGTCTGATGCCTCAAGTCCATGACAAAGGGTTTGGAGTGGGACTTTATTGAGAATTTTAGGCCTGCAAATTCCATCTCCACTCCGTGCATAAAACCTTGCAACTTTTAGCCTGATTCCAAGTGCTCAAATTGATATAGATCAGTAATTGATAATGATAAATTATATTTAACTTGCAAAAATGTTGCGTTCCCAACTCCCTCAACCATTGTGTGGAACACCAAGTCCAATAACAGCATTTCAGTCTTAATTCAGAATGGAATATTTCTTCTATATGCACAACTGTAATCAGGAACGGATCTATGTACAAGTTAGTGGGGACATTAATTTTTAATTCTTTTTAGTAATATATCTTACTATTTTATTTATTTTGATTTATATACTTATAAAATTACTAAAAAATTACATTATCGTCCCCCTCACACAATTTCTTAGCTCGGTCCCTGAGTGCAATGTGGTTGTAATGCATGATTGCAAGGAGAATCTCCATTTGTGATTAGTGACTTCGTCTTCGAAAGACCTTTCATTTGCAAGGACAGCGGAAGAAGATTCTCCTTGCAATCATGCCCCGTTCTAAATTCCAACAACAAAGTTAACTGCCATTATACAGGACTGCTATGTATAGGCCATTAAACATTAGTAAAGCAGTGAATGTATGCTGTATAAAGATGCTTTTGTTGATATGAGATTGTATATGAGATAGTGAATATAGTGTTTTCAACATACATAATATCATTGATTGTGTAGAACATACATTTAATTTATTCCCTCTGTATATAATTGATAAAAAAGGAGTTCTTTACATGTTCTCTCAATCTCAGTAGACTTTACAGAAGGATTACTTGGCAGAGACGAACTGGCAGATTCAAGGGTGGGCCTGAGTGTGCTCAAACCCATCCAAAAAAAAAAAAAAATTTACTTTAGCCCGGCCAAATTATTATTTATTTTTTTCCTTTCAGGAAGATGTACAAAACACCGTAAAAAGTAAGGAAAGTCAATATCCAACTCCTCAATTTTAGATGGTTCTGGATTACGCGTTCCTAACGGGCTTTCGAAAGAGAAATACATGACGTGAGCCTTTTTTTGTGATGTGTCCCACTAAAACATCATGCAATAAAAAATCAAACATTCTTCATGGAGTTGTGCATAATAAAAATTGTGAGTTTTTGGTATTTAATCACCGGATTAAAATAATTTTTGAATTTTTTTTTTTTACTGAACATGTGTTAGAGGTTGTTATTTAGTGGTTACGATTAATATGAATGAATATACATAGCAGGTTAAATTTTTGGATTTGAGGACAAGATTGACTTCCACTTTTACAAAGCTTATACTAAATAAAGACAACAACCCAACTGGCAACTTAGGCCCAAAAACAAAGATGGCCAACACAGCCCAATTGCCCCAAGAACAAGGCAAATATAGGCACAGAAAGCAAAAATGGCTAACGTTACCCAATTGTTCTAGAAAAACAAAGCTGGCTAACATTAGCCCAAAAAACAAAGATGGCTAACATATCCCAATTGGACCCGAAGGCCCAGAACTAAAGGATTTCAAATGAGGACATGGGAACATTAGCTGAGCGAATCAGAGACAAGCTGGTCTTTTCTTATTGTATTGTTTGTTGAAAAAATATACTTCCAAAATTGCAAAAGTTCCCTGTTCTGCCTTTAAAATATTTGCTAAACTAGAGGTCCCGATTTATAAATAGATGTAATTCAACTATCAATAATATATCAGATTACTCTGCAATTTTTTTTTTTTTGTAAATTCAAAGTTGTTCTTTTGTTCATTTGTGAACGTCGGTTCCATCAATTGCTTAGGTTAAGTTTTGCTTTGGGTTTGCACATAAAGCATACATTCTATTAATAATTAAGAATGTGGTCGGCCAAAAGGAGTATACATACATTCTATCACAGGTGTTACGAGAAATTAAGAATATGGTCGGCCAAAAGGAGCCACCCACAACAAGCCATACCAATAAAGTGATGATGATACTTTTAGTAAGTAATGGGTAGTAATGAAAGCAAAATGAGATTTTGTTAATATTAATAATTACTTTATTACTTTAACAATCGCTAAAAAAAAACAACTATGCTATTATCTACTAAAAAAATTTCATTTCAGAATCTTTGGTGAATGGTGTCTTAATTCACATGTTTAGTTAGTTTGATGATAGGTTGAATATGGAAAGGTGATAGATTTTTCAATCTTGCAGCACAAATAAACTACTATCACTTTAAGCAATATAATGCTAAATGTCACGTCTTTCTTCTCGTCTCTCTCTTTGAAACAATTTGAATCTACAGCAGGGAAGATAATATGAAATGAACATAATATTAATTTAGTTGTAACATTTTTGTCCAAAACTTTCAAGTTGAATCCAACCAGAAAATCCAACACACAATCTGCTGTCATATTATATGATAGATACTAGAAGTTGAAAGCTACAAAATGACCACTCTTTTATGCATTAGGTATATAAGATTTGGCTTGCCTACCATGATCTTACTAAAGACCCTTATCAGTATATTTACTGACATCATTATCCACTTATAGTATTCCTTTATTTAGCAACTGTTTCCTTTCCCATTTGCAAGAGCATCCTCAAAAGGATCAGTCTACAGAGTTTCTGAAAAAGGAGATCCTTTCAAGTAGATGATAAATACAAGACTACATAAGATAATCCTCTTTAAAGTACTGGAGTAGTCATGTTGTGAATGGGACTTAACCAGAAATTTTTCATGGTTAGGGATTACGTGGTCCCGGCCAATCACAAAGAGACACATAAGCAAATGTGTCAGTTTTATTCGCCTGATGTCCGTGACAAAAACGGTTTGGAGTGGAACTTTCTTCAGGGAATTTTAGGCCTGTAAATTCCATCTCCACTCTGCATAGAACTTGCAACTTTTAATTAACCTGATTCCAAGTTAATTGATAATGCTAAATTATATTTAACTTGCAATCAAAATATAAAATATAGTGTTTTTTTTTTTTTTTGTAGTTTAGAGCACCTTTCTACAAAATGTTGCATTCTCACCTGCTTTAATCTTTTGCGTGGTACACCAAATCCAATACCACGACCTAGTTCAGAATGGAATATTTCTTTTGTATGCACAAGTGAAATGTGGTTATAAATTGTAATGCATGAATTAGATAGCCGAAAGTGTAATTCAGCCATTGGATTTCTTTGTAATAGAAATAAATGGATTCAATTTTTATTTTATTTTTTTTATTTTTATTTTTTTGTGATAGAAGACTAATAGAATCCACTTTTATAGTGAAAAATAATCAATTTTATCGACTTTAAAGAAGAGAAACATATGAACACAAAACTCCATGATACTTCTTTCTGCGACCACCTTTTTCCTAAAAGTGATTCCCATAGGTCATTGACTTTTGAGATTATGAAAGTAAATAATATCCTGTTTAATTGTAGTGCAGGACTGATTCAAACAAACTTCAACAATATAAATTCAAGAGCACAAACGTCTTTCAGTGCATTGGCTGTGATGGAGAAGGGCGTGTTAGAACAAGACCGCGCTGCCTCTTGTCATCTCTCTCCAAGTTCAGGGGAGAACAAGCATGGTGGCTTCTTTTCCAACATGCAAGTTAAAGACAAGAAGCTCAGATTGTTCGGCTTTGATGTCGATCCACATCCAAATTATGCCATGGCTGAGAATGACAAAGGAGATGAAAATGCAATTTCTGCACATGCAGGAGAGAAACATGTCAAGGAGAGAAACATGAGGTATGAGTGTCAATTCTGTTACAAGAAGTTTACGAGCTCACAGGCTTTGGGAGGCCATCAAAATGCCCACAAGAAGGAGAGGTTGAAGAAGAGAAGACAGCAATTCGAGGCGAAGAAAGCAAGCATCAATTTCCACCTTCAACCTTTCCAATTTTCTTCGAGGTATTATAACCCTGCCTGCTACACACCAGAGTTCAAAAAACCACACTTCAATGGAAGCCATGATTTGTATTCATTTGGCCTACAAATTTGTGTTCCATTCCAAGAAAGTTCAGGCACAAACAAGTATGACAAGAACAATCCCTTTATAATTAGGCCTGCAGAATTGCCTGATTCCAAGCAGAGTTGTGAAATATTAGATTTCCAGCTAGGGTTTGTTGCAAAAATATGAAACATATATATGTTATATAGTTTTACTTTTTTCTTGGACTTTGTTGTATAATTCTTGTATAAAGTATAAACCTACTAGCATTGGAGAGAATAAAACACAGTTGTCTTTAATTTCTTAAAGCACACCAAATGAAACCACGGCTTTATTCATTATTGTGTATTATCATAGAACAGTCAATTTATATATGTTATGTGGATACTTCTAACCGTGTGAAAGTATTTTGAAAAAATAAAAAATGTACAAAACACAATAATATTTACATAAGGGAGATCAGGTTGTGACAATAATATTTACAGCAAGTTGTGACATGTGATGTCCGTTATGTAGCAGTTGAGGAAAACGAAGATCTTTCCTCCTAAAGTCATTGCAATTTCATTTATTTTCTATGGACTAGTGGGCCCTATGAGATGACTGATTAATAAGTATATGGGCTCTCTTCAGCCAGGAGCCAAAATCAATTGTTAGATTTATAAATCAAAATCTTATAACTCAAATGTTTCTTAGAGGTCAATGATAAAATATTCCGAAAAACAAAAAAGGGTAAAATACTATACATCATTTAAATTGTATATTATTCTAAATAATTTCCATAACAAAGAAGGAAGAAAGAATAGTTCAATGGAGCTATAATTCATACTAGTTTCTTATCAAGGAGAAATAATATAGGAACCACATTTGGTGTCACAATTGAATTCAATTAAATATGGGGATCCAAAATTCCATATGAATAATAATAATTATTATTATTATTTCAACTGGTTGATGAGGTGACAGTTACTATCAATCTTACCCACTGCAGGTTAGGGTTTTTGACTTGGTTTAATTTTGGGCCCTGTTGCAATAGTCTGGTACACCCAACAAAACTGAGGTGGTGGCTTTTATTGTGGTCAATAAGTTGCTCACATGGCTCTTATTGGCTCAATCTGATTGTGAGAATCACATCATTGTCCTGACAAATTATTACATAGAGATTTCGAATTTTGCCGGCAGATAAAGAGACTTGTATTGGCGAATCATGTTATGATTAGCGAAAATTTCATAACTTGAACTATGTAATTTCGAACTAATAATAATTTATCATTTGACATGTAATTTCTTATATCTATTTTTTTTTGAAGAAAACATAAATCAACTTTTATTAGAGAACATAATACTAAATAGAATTTGACTTTTATTTACTTATATTAGTCGAAACCATATATTTTTGAACCGCACTTAATAATTTGTCATTTTAAGTAGGAAAACATGGAACTTCTAGTATCAATAAACACCTTGGCTTGTCTACCACTTCACAAAGACTCACATTTGGACAAAATTGAAGTGCCCCATGAAAAATGAATAAGGAGTCTTTTTCTTCAAAATCTCCCTACTTTGCTCTTAATTTTATGGGCAATAAGTATACAATTATTTTAATGATTTTTTAAAATAAAGAAAGAAAATAGTAATTAATTAATCCATTGTCACGGGAATTGCATTGATTCAAATTAATTCACCATTTTTTTTACTTAATTCAATTATACCATATTTGAGTGCCACACTAATAGATTCGATCTGATCTGATCGTGTGCAAGTTACTATTAGAACTAAGTAGAAATGAATTTAAATTACTCCTTAATAAACATTTAATGGTCTATTCATACTTTGTTCAAATTTCACTGTAATTTATTCTATTAAAACCAGAAAAAAAAATATAAAAAAATATGTATAATTAATTAAGCTTAATATCATCACCTTTATGGAGATGTTGTAATGTATACATGTACTCAACTTATCATCATCATCATCATCAACAACCATTATGATCCAAACAAACCCTTAAACTCTCAGCTGTTAAAAGCATCACACCTGTGCCTAATCTCTCCTCTCCGACCCGTCTTGACACCATACACGCTTAGCTTCTCCATTGCTCGACCAAATGCCTCAAAGAACGCCTTCTCATCCTTCCCATACATCTCCACAAACGGCCTCGTCCTAGCATCCGAATACAGAGCATGATCCGACTGCAAAATCCCCAAGCCTTTCGGCAAATTCTGAAAATACATGTTATCGAACTTGTTCGGACTCATCACGTCGTTGAACACCGACAATGTCGGATTCTTCCGGTAATCGGAGCACGCATTTCTCAATCCTTCGGCATATCGTGGATTGTACGCCGGATCGGAGTTCGAATTTCGACTGTAATTGTAAATGTTTGAGCTGAATTCAGTACAGTGAGCGAGCCCAATTGTATGAGCACCACTCAACGCCACCATTTCTTGAATCGAAAACCCTCTCGAGCTGAAAATTGAAATGACTTGGGTGATCGACATTGTGGGTCTTGGAAGATTACCTTCCACGCGAGAGGATTGTGAGATCAGCCCATCTTTACGGCCTAATTGGACGGTGTAGTAGGGGCCGCCCATCATGGTGACGAGGTCGCGGGCGGCGACGGCGAGGATGTCGGCGCAGGAGACTGTGGCGGGGCAGGCGAGCTCGAGGGCGGTCTTGGCGCGGACGACGACGTCGAAGCCGTCGCCGGGGAGGGAGAGGTTGATGTCGGCGTCACGCTCGGCCTTGTTGAAAGGGGTGGAGGAGACGAGGACAGAGGCGTCGCAGCCGTCGACGAGGCAGTCGTGGAGGAAGATGCGGAGGGTGGCGGCGGCGGTGGTCGGGGAGGTGATCTGCTTGTTGGTGACGGTGTCTTGGACGATCTGTTCGAATCTTGGGCATGATTTTTGGTAGTAGTTGGGTGTGAGTTGCTGGGATTGGGAGGGAGTGAGGAGTGAGAGAGATGAGAGAGAGAGCAGCAGGAGTAATGGTAATGCCATAGGATTGTTAGAGAGAAAGAGTGTGTGTGTGTGTGTGTGTGTGTGTGTTTAGAGAGAGAAATGAAAGCAAACCAGAGGTTTTGAGTGTGGAGAGTGGGTTTGATGAGAGGAAAACGAAAGAGAGACTACACCACCAATCAAGGCTTGCTTGCTGGAATTGGGGCTCACTTTATGTGGATCTTTTAAGTGTAGGACCAGAATGAGTCAAGCTCAGGTTTTGATTATTTGAACTTGAATTGAGTGTATACAAACTGTACATACAAGTGTTTGAGTCAACTTTTTCACTATTTTAAGTAATTTGAACGCATGTTCCAACCTATTTGAAAATAAGTAATTTATATATAAATTTAATAAAAATCGTACTAAGTAAATCTAGTTTTAGAATCTTAATGATAGAATTTATTCATAAACACGTATTCATGAACATTTACAACATCTTAATAAATTTATCTACAAATTGTTTCGATTCAACCCGAAATAAACTCCAATTAAATTAGACTGAACTTTTTACAAAGAAAACATTATTGGGAGTCCTATGGTTATAATATGTGATCGAATTCTTCTTTCTTTTTCCTCTTTTTCTCAGTTTAATTAGAAAACAGAAGCTGTCGGCGGACCAAAATTTGATTTATTTAATGTAACATTAGCAAGTTTTTAAGAAAAACCTGTACGGGAGATTTATTTTGTGAGATGTGACACAGGCAACAGATGCAGAAAGCTTTTTAGTTGATGTGGCGACAAGGAACAATCTTTAATCACATATTCACATGGGTTGTTTTGCAATAATTGGCGATATACGTATTTTGTGTTCACATACACACATTTGTTTGATTTACGACGAGTTTGCAATTTGCATGTGTTAGGTGGTCCCACTCACGCCTACGATACTTCCAACTTCCACGTCTACGAGTGCGACTTTATGTCATACACACCAACCTCTTTTCTTTTGTTTTTGTTCTTCTTCTTATTTATTTTTCTCGTTGTTATTATTATTATTATTATTATTATTATTTTATTATTTTCATTTTTGACTTGAGAAGATAATATATATATATATATATTTTTAGTTGATATTCACACACACATGTCTTTACTGAAATTCGAATCTTTGATCTCTTTTTGAGAAGTAAGGACCTGATACTGCTACGCCATTGACTTGTTGGTAAGAGGATAATTTTTAGAAGATTGAATGTAAGAATTTTATTTTATATTTGTATTTATTTATTTTTCTCTCTCTCAATATTCAAACTCTTTAGTCTTTAACTTACAAAAAAAAAAAAAAAAAAAAACACACACACACACAGATTTTATGATTTTGAGCCATTTTCTCAACCAACTCATTTATATTTATACAGACATTACATGAGCTTTTGTACAAAAAGACCCCATGACCTCCTAATTGTGCAAATAAGTAGTATATGGAGTCTTCAATTTCTCAAAGGCTTGAAATTATTGGTGAGTTAATTAGAGTTACATGCAAGTCAGACTTTAAGTGGTTGAAATCAATCCATCTTTAATTTAGTGGTCTCAATCAAGATTGATTTTGAACTTCTTTTGTGTGCGATAAAAAAGCAAAAAAGAAAAAGGGATTGATTTTGTGCCATCAAGAATTAAGATATGTTCTTTTCTTTTCTCTCCATATTTCTTCTCGGCATCTGTTGTTAAAGATATAGTTAAAGTGGTTTCGGTTATTCGAATGAAATTATCTTTTTATTAAACTGGATTCCTAAAAATTATAACAGGGTAACTCATGAAATAAGGCAGTGGGCTCTTAAATGTAATCAAGGTGATCTTGCTTGGGAGGTGTTGCCATCTTGACTTTTAACATCTCTTGAGGTAGATCTTCCTTCTATTTCCTTTAAGATTTTTTTATTTTAATGGCTTTTGAAAAAAAAAAATAAATAAATAAATAGATTAAAAGCATTAAGATAATTTGACATGACTTTTGAACCTAACCTGGACCCTGGTTTTGGACAAAAAAAGTACTACCTGAAGCTAATAATGTTTCAACATCATGATAGAAACAGTGATCCTCATATCATTGAGCTTATATTTACAAATGTTTTGGAGAACCAAAGATATACGATAATAATTTGCACAAGTAACTTCTAAATTACTAAACACACTCTAGTCACGTGGTGATCTCTTCTACCTCTCAAGTGGTAGTGGTATTTGGGCGAGTTTTTATATTAAAAAAAAGAGTTAAAAAAACATCTAAATTACTAAGTAGGAATGACTATTGCAGTCAAGTCCATTATATCTAAACTAACGCTCGAGTTGAGTTTAGAAATGAAGTGTGAATTCAGTCTAACATTTCTAGTGAAAGCTTAGGTCAATTGAATAGTTAAACCAGTTTCAAGTTCTGTTTCAAGCATATTTGAAAAACAGTCGCAAAAAAAATCTTGATAAGCAAGTCATGCTTGCTCATCTTAATGAGTTCATTCATAAACACCTATTCATGATCTGTCTTTATTAGTCAACAAAACAATTTTAGAAAAGTTTGGAAGCATGGACAAGTCAATGAAAACCAAAGATCAAATGATCTTTTGAGCTGTAGACTTCTTTTGTGTGTGTATGTGTTTTCTGCTCATATTTTTAGACCTGATCAAGAAACATAAAAGTAGGCATTTATATATGAATTATAATTGATAAACATTGAGAGAAATGCTGGAAAAAGGCAATTCTTCTCATGTCAATGAACAAATGAAGATGTCATTGATTAAACAAAAGTATGTGTCCAACATAAATTCAAATTGATAAAGAAAGGTGAATAGAGAATTAAGTAGGCAAGAAAAGAAAGAAATCTAGTTTTTTTTTTTTTTTATTCAAGTGGAAAAACATTCAAGTACAGAGCAATTGCCAAAGCCAAGTCCATAAACATGTAGTACAAAAACTGGATTCACACAAGCTTAACTATTTAGGCTTATGCATCAGAAGAACCCCAACACTAAACATATTGTTTATATCTGCCACTCCTAATGAAATCAATGAGTTCTGAATTATATGAAGTTCCCATTATCACCTCATATTCCCTCCACCATCTCATGAAGCTGCTCTGCTCCAAGAAAACCTCAGTGGATACCTCAAAATTGTTTATCAAATTCATCGCGTAGCGATCAAACTCAATCAACTTCACCTTCGAGGATTCCTTATCTGCCTCACTGGTTTCTCTAGCCTGCAGCAATTTGCATGAAATCATAGCCTCCTCAACATGTGCCCAAAAGCAAGAATCATCAGTAAGACTGGAAGCTGCAGTTCTCACACTTGCACTGTTTCGAGGGGCATCATTAAGCCACTTCTCCAAGAAGACATAATGTTCAGATCTTCCTTGAGTTTTGTAGTCCCTTTGACCTTTCCTATAGTAATCAGCTATGTCAAGTGGTTCAACCATCCTTCTATAGGCTGTTCCTGCATAGAGCCACCGAGTACGAAAGGATGCTCCCTCCTTCTGGGGCAACTTATCTGCCTCTTCAACCATAGTCTTCCAGTAAAGGGTGAGTCTTCTGTGGTGCATCACAATAGTTCCCCGGCTTTGGTCCAACACGTTCTTGTAACTATCGTAGTAGCCTCTATTACCTGTGCTGACCTTCTTGTACCATTCAAGGTACGCCATGTCTATTTTCCTGTCATTTAGTTTTTTGTTGGGATCAAAAGCAGATCTCTTCTGAATTATAAGATTCTTTGTTCTTTCTTCAATTTTTGTTATGGGAGCGTTGATGTCACTAGCTGCCCATTGCGGCTGCTATTTGGAAAAATGAGGTGTTAGAGATATCAGAAAGGACACAAAAAGTTTAAACATAACAAATTCTGCTTCAACATGAGAGAATGCCATTATTTTGATGATATCCAAAGAGAATGAATCAAATAGAAATAGGATAGAATTACCTGTGAGGTCTTAATACCAATTGCTTCTAGTTGTGTGATAATTCCTCCGCGAAGAGTACTTGACATGCCAGTCAGACCTGAACTCCCCTTACAGATTGCCTTCGATTTGAGGCATTCCAAAATCCTAGTATAGTTGTTAGGATCTTGATTTCCAACACCATCCGACCTCATTGCCACTAGCAATTCCGAAACTGATTCAGGTTCCTCAAAACAGGCACAGCCGGATTCAGAACACAAGAGAAATGTACCAAATGGCTGGTAACCTCCATTTTGGGAAGTTGAGACAAAAAGTTTGGGGATCGGATCACAGTTGGAGGCTACATGCAGAAAACAAGAAGTCCAAGTTGGGCGTTCGAGTATAGCTTGTTGGAAGCCATAGTCCCCAACAAGGGGTGATCCAAAAGTGATGCAAAGGGGGCGCTTGATGGCCTTCCCCTTTGGAGAAATGCTTTCAAGCAGCCATAAGGTGAAGAGGGAGGCAATGGATCCCCCTATAGAGTGTCCTGTGATAATTATCGGAGTGGTAACGTCAAGCTGCATAAAAGATGCAAACATACCTCAAAATTAGTATCTGGCATTCCTAATTTTCCAGGTTCTATCAATCTGATTTGAACGGTGAACATGAAACAAATGTTTCCTAAATGCAAATTGAGTTCCTGTTTTGGTGACACCCATTGGGCTGCAACTATTTCAATGCAAAAGTGTCTAATTGTCATCATTTGTTTTGTGGTACGAGAGTCACCAATGTTGACTATGAGGCTACAGTGAATCCCAATATCCGTTGGGGTTTGGATTTGCTCATTATGAAACTAATATTCCATGAACCCAAAGAAATGATATGTAGTCTTAATCTTGATGCTAAAATAATCATCATACTTGTGATACACACACAAACCATTGTTTTGAAGAATTTGATGAAATCTTCCAAAGGGTAATTGATTATGCATTCATTTTTGAGTCATACCTGTGATCAGAATCTCTCTCTCTCTCTCTCACACAGTATTGTTTATGCAAGAACTGAAATGAGCTGCAAACATCTATTAACTGCATAGTTTTATAGAATTTGATGAAAGCATTCATTGGGTAACTGATTATGCATTCATTTTAAACCTTGGAAGTTAGTTACTGTACTGGTGTCCTACTGTAAGGTCAACTGCCAAGTATGACTTGTTTGGATAACCAGAAATTGGGGTTTCCTTTCAGTTTGACCACAGTAACAACATTTCATGATCTATTCTTTCTCAAATTGTCCAATTATCACAACTGCCATAACTAACATAACAGAGAGAAGTTGAGAAGTGTTACCAGCTGGTTTTTCAGGTGAAAGAGATCATCGTAGCGAGATCGAAGAAGGGAAATTGCAGCTTTGTGAATGGAGAAGGCTTGGTTGCTTTTGGTTCTGAGAAAATCAAAGCAAGGAAAAGCCTCTCTTCTAAGAGTTTCTGATGAAATTAGTTCTCTGCCATCTCTTTCAAGATGTTGTACAGTACAGGTAGGTGAAGAGCCAAAAACCACAATAGTACCAAGTAATGGATGTGTATAAACACTGTATTTAACAGAGGGAGGTAAGTTTGGATCACTTTGATTGTTGTCCCTATCAAGCTCCAAATTTTTTATCCATGATTGTTGGAACAGATCTGAGCTCACCACCACATTTGCAAATTCTATTCCACTGCTGAAGCTGCAACCCAAAAAAAAAAAAAATGATAATTAGTCTTGTTTAGTAAATTTTCATAACTTAGTTATAAACCAAAATAAAAGGGAGTATGAGATTGCCACACACAAGGAAAATTGATTCATCTTCTCTGTTTGGTTAGGTCTGCTTCAGAACTCAGCAACAAGACATAGACAAGTGGACAATAAAAAGAGAATTGAGTTTCATTTTTCTTGTAATTTAGGTAAAGAATAAATTGATTGGGCCCACCAAGAATAAAAAAAAAGAAAAGAGAAAGACTTTGATTTAGTCAGTCAATGAGGATTAAATTTTCATTACTGCCTGCTGGGAAGCTTCACAAAAGTAATTTTCATTACTGCCTACTGGAAAGCTCCGCAATGACAAGGATGGCCCATCACTTATACTAGCGTGAGACAGACTTGATCAATTTCTTTTTCACTAAAGTCTAATTTAATTTACACCCACCACTTAATAAACAAAGTTGCCACACACTAATTTCAACTTAATTCAAATTAGTAATTTAATAAATATCATCAGCTACTAAACGATTTTTTTTTTCTTTCTTTTTTTCCCGAAAAAATAAATACTTGAAAAAACCAAGCCATATTCTAGAGTTGATGCTCTACATGATAAAATATTAGCACAATAACATTGTCACTGTTTTTGGTGGGTGTGATGCCTTATGTTCCATCCATAATTTTAAATCTGAACTTATTACAGAGTAATTTCTATGCAATGATCAAGTCCATACAGATTCATTAATTTTAAATTTCGATGCTTTTAACATCTTTGTCCCTAAATTTAAATAAAGGAAAAGACTTGGAATAGTGAGTCCAATGCAGAACAAATTTAAATTATAGGGAAGATTCCCATGCATGACTAGGATGACCATGACTTTTGGACTGAAGTATGAGAGTGAATTGCTTTTTCACCAATTTTTTCTAGGGTTTTTGTTAGTCAATTGCTATTTTAAAAGGTTATCATCAAAGCTGGAGTGAACACAATTGTTTACAAGCAAGAGGAAGACCAGTAAAGGTTATATTCTAGACCTGGGTCCAAAATTTTCCACAAGTATGGACATTAATTTTTATGTAGGAAAAATTTTAAACAACAAGAAATGTAATAAAAAATAAATAAATAAAAATTTATAAACATTAATTTGCAGTTTTGTACAAAATCTGGAGGGACCTTTGTGTCATTTAATATTAGATTTGTTTAAGCAGGAAAAAAAAAAAAAAAAAAGTAAATGTCCTTTTCTCTTCATCTACCTTTTTTTTTTTTTTAATTTTTTTTTTTTTTTTTTTTTTTAGTGTAGTGCTTATCTTGAGCCTCTCAAGTGCAATATTATATTGGTATAAGATAGATGGTGAGAAATGAAGATGTCATTGATGGTTCAAGATTATGTGTGCCAAGTGTTTCCTTTACCTCCATAGCATCTAATATAAATTTAAATTGATAAAAATAAGAGAGAAGATACGTAACAAAAGTGACCTTTTGTGACAAAAATTTTACTGACAAAATTAATTTCGTTGCTAAATTATACTTTTTTTCAAACAAAGAATAGGAATTTGAAAAAATCAAATAATTTTAGAGAGAGAACCAGATTATAATACTTTTTTACTGGTTTCTCAGTTAGGAGGCTAGTGTAGTAATTATATTGAGAGACCCAAAAAGAAGTTAACATAAAAATAGTAATTAATTATTGAGAAAGAAAATACACGCGTCAATTACTAAACTAACGACTGAGATTTCACAGTCGTGAATGCAACTGTGATTAGCACCCCTCATTATAAGGTTGGTCACTAATTGTTTGTTGGGAAAAGAAATCACACTCCCACGGTTCTTGCAATGGCGCTTGGGACGTCGTTTTGGTAGGTATTAGTGACTAAATTTATTTGGTCCCTATCTCATTCGTTATCCTTGCGTCATATGACTTTATACATTATGAGTTAAATTTTATGAAATGATCTCGTAAAGTCTTTTTTTTTTTTTTGAAGGCAACCACAACAAAGAAATAGAAAAATCAACACAAATCCCCTAGCAAAGCTTCTCCAACATAAGCAGGAACCGAGGACCATACAGGCTCAAAAAAATTGGAAAGAAAAGACCATCTACATATTTCATGAGCCACCCTATTACAGTGTCGTGGAACCCAATTCAACGAAAAATCTTCTCTATGCTGAAGAAGAACCTTGATATCGCGAACAATAGTGGCCAAAGCTTCTTCTGATGAGCACAACTTCATAATTGTTTGACAATCCCCTTCAAAAATAATTTTAGGCTAGCCCCATTGTAAACAAACTTGTATTGTCGCTCGGAATGAAAGACCTTCAGCTACCACTGGTGAAGAAACATCTTGAAATAGCCAAGAGCCCAAACTAAGAACACGCCCTTCATGATTTCTAGCAACATAGCCACCCCCACATGATTTTGAAGAAGAACTGAAAGTTGCATCAACATTAACTTTAACAAAATCATTAGGAGGAAAACTCCACTGAGGACTTTGAAGCGGAGCATGATGAGGAGCAATGGATAACAATTTATTTTGTCTCTGGACTTCAGAAAATTCATGTTAGTCAAAAACGGCCTTTTCAACCAGAGTTTGAGGATCCACCATTTTGGACGAGAAAATGAAGTTGTTTATGTTTTTCCACAAATGCCAGCAAATGTATGCTGCTAGACTTGCGCATTCCATATAACAATCATCATTCTTCCATAGTTCAACTAAGGCAAGCCATCTCATCTGCCAAATTGTCGAATTGGACTTTGAAAAATCCAACCGCAAAGGGCTTAATTTCCATACCCTTTGAGCAAAATTGCAGTAACACAAAAGATGGTCCACTGTTTCCTTTGCTATCCCACATATCTTACACATAACCTCTGTTTTAATTTTTCTTTTTTTCAAGTTGTAATTGACGGCAATTTTTTCGTGGACACATTGCCATATAAAGAACTGCACCTTCCTGGTAGTTTACAAATGCCAAATCTCTTTCCAATTTTTTTCCAACTGAGATGAATAGCTACAACCCTCCCCTGGTGGTGCAAAAGAATTTGATATTTTCAACACATCTAAGGCTAAAAAATAAGCACTTTTAACTGAAAATTTTCCATCAGCTGTTAATCCCCAAATCTTTGTGTCCTGAGCATCTTCAAAAGAGATGGGAATTTGGAGAATTCTTTCACCGTCAAGAGGGGTGAATGAATTTAAAACCAAATCTCGCTTCCAACGTCTAGTGTGTCCGTCCATAAGATCTCCCACCAATTGAATATCATTACCAGATGGAAGGGATGACACGTTAAAATTCTTTTTCCCTGGTAACGAAGATTTTTCCACACATTAACTAATTTACCATTTCCAATCCGCCATTTCATACCCTTCTTAATCACTTCTTTTGTAGCTGCCAAACTTCTCCATAACCATGAACACCCAGCATTACATGGAGAGTTGATAAAATTGCAATTGCGAAAATATCTCTCTTTGAAGGTCTTAAAAAGCATGGAATCGTCACCCACTTCAAGACGCCAAGCCAATTTCGCAAGCAATGCAACATTAAAAGCTTCTAGGTCACGAAATCCCAATCTACCCTCTTTTTTATGCTCACATAATTTCTGCCAACTGACCCAATGAATCTTATTGGAATCGATCTTGCCTCCCCACCAAAATTTCTTCATCTTACTTTTCAGAAAATCGAGAGTTGAGAGAGGAATCTTAAAGCACTGCATAGAACAATTAGGGAGAGCAAAGAAGACCGATTTCAGGAGAGTTTCACGCCTTGCTTTAGACATATATTCCCCTTTAAGAGATTTAGCTTTTGTAGAGACCTTTTCTTTCAAGTAATTAAAAGTATCATTTTTAGATTTCCCAATAATTGAAGGGAGGCCCAGATAACTATTGATCCAATCGACATTTCGAATTCCCAAGATCCTTCTAAGATTGTCTCTTGTGTCTAAGGGTGTGTCAGAACTAAAGAAAAGGTTAGATTTGTCAAAGTTGACCAATTGGCCTGTTAATAGACCATATTTTGTGAGAATGTCCTTCAACGACTCTGCTTGCGATGGAATGGCTTGACAAAACAAAATGGCATCATCGGCAAAAAGCAAATGAGAAATAGCAGAGCAACCACTTCCTAAGCTGCACCCTTGAATTTGTTTTTCCCTTTTTGCTTCTTGTAAAAGAAGAGACAACCCTTCCGTGCAAAACAAAAACAAGTATGGAGAAATTGGATCACCTTGCCTTAAGCCTCTAGATGGTTGAAAAACAATCCCACACTCCTCATTTATCTTCAAAGAGTATGAGACTGAACTGATACATTCCCCAATAATCTTCATCCACTGATCTGCAAAGCCCATTTTGTTCATCATACAACATAAAAAGTTCCATTCAACACGATCATATGCTTTTGCCATATTAAGTTTTAGAGTTAGAAAATTAAATTTCATTTTCTTAGTTTTAAGAGCATGCAACAGCTCATGAGGAATGGCAATATTATCGTAAAGTCTAATAACCTAAATTATACAAAGTGGGGGCCTGAAAACGATAATTAAGTCATAAAAATTTTGAACTAGGAATCGCATCAAGCCTTGTTAAAAAAAGTTGTGTGACTAATCACTCCAACCCCCAAAATTTCCCCTATTTCCCCACCGTGCGCCCAATTCTCACACGATTTTTAAACTTGAATGCCAATACTCAATGGAGAGAGAGAGAGAGAGAGAGAGGACCTGCTACCGATCGCACCGTCGCCGGCAGTTCATCTGGACCATATCACTTTGTCACCGATCAAAACATTATCGTCACCACGACAATAAAAATAAAGGTATGGAATTTTGTGTCGTGGAATATTTAGAGCATCCAATGGAATTTAGAAATTAGGGCTTTGGGTTATATATTTTTTCGAAGCGATCAATTTTTCTCAAACCCTAACTATTGGGTTATATAGATTTTCCAAACAATCACTTTCTCTCAAACCCTAACTCTCTCTTTTTCAGCAGACCTTTCAATAACCCTTATGTTGGGTCTTCGATCAACCGTTGGAGATACTGAGTTTTTTTTGGTGCAATTATTTGTTTCTCCTTCTGGTGTCATATCTTGAGTCTGTAATGATATATATATTTTTTTAATTGACATTTTTTGTTTTTTATTAGTGATATATTAGAAATAGAAGCTGTTATTTTTGAATTTTCAAATACACTCGTTCTTTGACTGTCAGAATTGTGAATTTTTTTGTGTGTGAAATTGACAGAGCTTTTCTTCTCACATTGTGATACATTAGAAATAGAAGCTTTTGCTTTCTAAATGCTCAAGTATACTAGTTATTTGACTGTGGCTCTATTTTGTTAGAGAATGAATTTAAATATATTTCTACAACAAAATTAATTGAATTTAATGGAACTTTAAGAACCTTGTTGGAAACCTGGGTACTCCTATTGTTAGTTCTCTCATGAAAACACATTTTTTAAGTAGACTATAGGGAGTATACTGTCTTTAAAAATTAAGTTCTACTCTCTATACTCTATAGGGAGTCTACATTTGTATGTAATTAATGTAATATTATGTACAAATTTTCTGGACTCTCTAAAGAACAGCTGAAGATAAATACATCCAACTATTAAAGAAAAATCAAATTATTAGGATACTATATGATTAGAATTTAGCCTTTACTCACATAAAATTAATTGTCGGACCTCTCTATCATTACTCAAAAATAGATAAATAACAAATAAAACAAAAGGAGAATAGAGAACTAAGGAGACAATTAAGAAAAGAAATGTACTTGTTTTTTTATTTAATTGGGAAAATATTCAAGTACAGGGCAATTGGCACAGCCAAGTCCATAAACATATAATAGTAGAATACAAGATTCACACAAGCATAACTAGTTAGGTTTATGCATCAGAAGAGCTCCCAACACTAAACATATTGTTTATGTTTGCGATTCCTCATGAAATGAATGAGTTCTGAATTATATTCAGTTCCCATTATCTTATCATACTCCTCCCACCATTGCATGAAGCTGCTCCACTCCAAGAAAATCTCAGTGGATACCCCAAAATTGTTTATCAAATTCATCACGTAGCGATCAAACTCCTTCAACTTCTCCCTTGAGGATTCTTTATCTGCCGGACTGGTTTCTCTTGCCTGGAATTACTTGCATGAAAGAATAGCCTCCTCAACATGTGCCCAAAAGCAAGAATCCTCAGTAAGACTGCAAGCTGCTTTTCTCACACTTGCATTGTTTCATTGAACTTCTGGTTTAGTATCATCTACTCGTTTTTTATTTAATTGGGAAAATATTCAAGCACAGGGCAATTGGCACAGCCAAGTCCATAAACATATAATAGTAGAACACAAGATTCACACAAGCATAACTAGTTAGGTTTTTGCGTTAGAAGAGCTTCCAACACTAAACATATTGTTTATGTTTGCGATTCCTCATGAAATGAATGAGTTCTGAATTATATTCAGTTCCCATTATCTTATCATACTCCTCCCACCATTGCATGAAGCTGCTCCGCTCCAAGAAAATCTCAGTGGATACCCCAAAATTGTTTATCAAATTCATCGCGTAGCGATCAAACTCCTTCAACTTCTCCCTTGAGGATTCTTTATCTGCCGGACTGGTTTCTCTAGCCTGGAATGACTTGCATGAAAGAATAGCCTCCTCAACATGTGCCCAAAAGCAAGAATCCTCAGTAAGACTGCAAGCTGCTTTTCTCACACTTGCATTGTTTCGTTGAACTTCTGGTTTAGTATCATCATTCAGCCACTGCTCTAACAAGACATAATGTGCAGATCTTCCTTGAGTTATGTAGTCCCTTTTACCTTTCCCATAGTAATCAGCTATGTCAAGCGGTTCAACCATCCTTCTATAGTTTGTTCCTGCATAGAGCCAGCGCGTAACAAAGGATGCTCCCTCCTTCTGGTTCTGGGGCATCTTATCTGCCTCTTCAACCATTTTCTTCCAGTAAATGGTGAGTTTTTTATGGAAAACGATCATATGTTCCCGGCTTTCGTCCCTCAAGTTCTTCTCTTTGTAACTATTGTAGTAGCCTCTATTACCTGTATTTTCCTTCTTGTACCGTTCAATTCTGGCCATGTCTATTTTTCTATTATTCAGTTTTTTGTTGGGATCAACAGCAGCCTTCTTCTGATCTACAAGATGTTTTGTTCTTTCTTCAACTTTCGTTATGAGGGCATTGATTTCACTGTTCCCCAAATGCTGCAGCTATGATTTGAAAAAATGACGTGAGAAACAAGTAAAACATCATCAAAGGACACAAAATTTTAAACATTACAAATTTTGCATCTACATGCTTCAGCTTTGATGAGTGTTCTGAAAGAATGCCATTATTTTGATGAGTCTAAATAATGCTTTCTGAGATTTTCTTCTTATTATTTATACCTTGAGACGGGTTAAACACAATATCTTAAAAGAATGAATCAAATAGAAATAGGATTGAGTTACCTGTGAGACGTTCTTAATTCCTATTGCATCTAGCTGTGTGACAATTCCTCCTCGAAGAGTATTAAGCAGGCCAGTCAGCACTGAACTTCCCTTACAGATTGCCTTCCACTTGAGGCATTCCAAAATCCTTGTATAGTGGTTAGGATCTTGATTTCCAACACTAGCCGATCTCATTGCCACTAGCAATTCTGAAACTGATTCAGGTTCCTCAAAACAGGCACAGCCGGATTCAGAACACAAGAGAAATGTACCAAATGGCTGGTAACTTCCATTTTGGGAAGTTGAGACGGAAAGTTTGGGGATCGGATCACAGTTAGGGGCTACATGCAGAAAACAAGAAGTCCAAGTTGGGCGTTTGAGTATAGCTTGTTGGAAGCCATAGTCACCAATAAGGGGTGAGCCGAAAGTGATACAAAGGGGGCGTTTGGCTTTCGGGGGAATGCTTTCAAGCAGAAATAAGGTGAAGAGGGAGGCAATGGATCCCCCTATAGAGTGTCCTGTGATCATTATACTCGTGGACGTGTTGGTCATAATGTCATGCCGCATAATGTCAAGCTGGAAACACACACACACACACACACCCCCCTCAAGATTAGTTTCTGGCATTCCGACTTTTCCAGGTTCTATCAATTTCTAATTTGAATGGTTAACATGAAACATTTGTGTCTTAAATGAAAATTGATTTCCTGTTTTGGTGACACCCATTGGGCTGCAAATATTTCAATGCAAAGGTGTCTAATTGTCATCAGTTGTTTTGTGGTACAAATGCCGCCAATGTTGACTATGAGGCTACAATGAATCCCAATATCAGTTGGGGTTTGGATTTGCTCATTATGAAACTAATATTCCATGAACTAGAAATTATATGTAATGTCAATCTTGATACTAATATATTCATGCTTGTGATCAGAAGGCCAGTCTCCCCCAACACACAGATACACACCCCCCATTGTTTATGCAAGAACTGCAATGAGCTGCAAACATCTATTCTACTGAATTGTTTTGTAGAATTTGATAAAGGCAACCAAAAGGGTAATTGATTATGCATTCGAGTCATACCACAGGATCAGAATGGCAAACACAACACACACACATTTTCATATGGTCTAATCTTTCTCAAATTGGTCAATTATCACAAACTGCCATAACTAACATAACAAATAGAAGTTGAGAAGTGTTACCAGCCTTTTTTTCAGGTCAGAGAGCTCATTGTACCGAGATCGAAAAAGGGAAATTGCATCTTTGTGAATGGAGAAGGCCTGGTTGCTTTTGGTCCTGAGAAAATCAAAGCAAGGAAAAGAATCTCTTCTAAGAGTTTCCGATGAAATTAGTTCTCTGCCTACTCCTTCAAAATGTTGTACGGTACAAGTGGGTGAAGTTCCAAAAGCTACAATAGTACCAAAGAGTTGATGTGTATAATCTCTGTACTTAAGAGAGGGAAGCAAATTTGGATCACTTTGATTGTTGTCCCCGTTAAGTTTCAATTTTTCATTTTCATTCCATGATTGTTGGAGGAGATCTGAGCTCACTACAAAATTTGCTGACTCTATTCCACTGCTGAACCTGCAACCAAAAAGTGAAAAAAAAAAAAATGGAATTTAGACATGATAATTATCTGTCTTGTTTGATAAATTTACATAGCTTAGTTATATAAAAAACAAAATAAAAGAAAGCATGAGATTGTTACAGACAAGGAAAATTGATTCATCATCTCTGTTTGGTTAGGTCTTCTTGAGAACTCGGCAAGAAGAGATGGACAATAAAGAGAATGAGTTTCATTTCCTTGTAATTTAGGTATATAATAAAATGATTTGCCCACAAGAATTAAACAAAGAGAAAGACTTTGTTTTAGTCAGTCAATGAAGAATAAATTTGGAAAAAAAAACAAAGAAAGAAAAAAGATGAAGAAAGAAGAATAGATTTTCATTACTGGGGGCTTCACAAGTAATTTTCATTACCGTCTACTCGGAACTTTCACGGTGCTAGAGATGGCCCATGGCTTGGACCAGTGTAGGACAGTGATTTGAATATTTTTAACAAAATTTAAAAATATTGATGGAATTCTATGCAATGACCAAACGCTGTCTGTCCGTACAGATTACTTTGTTTTTACTAGTTAGTTTAATTCGACACGACTTCTTAAGCATTCCAAAATATCTGTTTGTTGGTATATTCTTCCCTCCGTGTTTCAACCGCAATCGTCAGAATCATAGTTTGGTGACCCCAAAAAAAGTGCAATTTATTTATGTTTTGTCTTCGGTCATTATTGTGGCTTCAAAACTCTTGTTTCACCGGATTTTGATCCAAATTTTTTTAACCATTTTTTGTCTTACGGTTTCTATTCGATTTCAAGTCTCTGTTATATCCGGTAAGAAAGGTTCGTTTTCTTAAAATACTAAAAACCCAAAATAGGTAAGAGTATGATACACAAAAAGAATATATTGGGATTAAGGTTAATGACACCGTAAATCTCTTTTTTTCCTTCAAATATTTTCAGCTATCTTTAGTGTGTTCACGGGCTATATAATCCGAAAGCTATATAATCCGAAACCACTGTGGTGTGCGTTTTTCATTTATATAATTACTTGATTGATTGCACTTTGCCCATTTGTAACAAGTTTAAATTGCTTTTTAGTATTTCTTTCGGCCTATAAAATTTTTAATTCAAAAAATATATATAAAATATTGTAAAATATATTGTTTGAAAAAAGAAAGTGAATAATTATTTTAAGAAAAATAAAAAAATAAAATATGGCAATTTTTTTTTTTTTTTTTTGAAACAGATGAAATATGTTTTGGGTTACTGTTTTTGGGTTTTATGCATCTGTAACTTCAACTTTTGATGCTGGTGATATTTTTGTCCCTAAATCTAAATAAAGAAAAAGACTTGCAATAGTGAGTCGATGTGGAATAAATTTAAATTACAGGGAAGAATACAACGACATGACTTGGAATATGAAGATGCAAAGATTTTTTTATCTTTATTTTGACAGAATCTTGTTACATTTCCAATAATGAAAAATCCATCCCCCTATTTCATTCTCTTCACTGCCCTTTTATAGGCAACTACCAGTGCTGTTGGTCTATCTCTTTTGGGCCTTCTTTCCAATGGGCTCGGTCATCTTTAGTGGATCCTCCAAGCTCGGCCCATTCCATGGTGCTTTTGTATGGGTTATACTTCAATTGTTTGCCCTGATCCCAGGCCAGCGAACTATAACCGGCCCATATCACTTATTGTATCCTCAACTGCCCCCATAATTACTCCCTAATAATTAGGGGGTAATTATTAGAGGCTGCTAATCATGACTTGACGGCTCGAGAAGATCGCATGGGAGAATGGACGGTTAGATTTGGGGGTCGGTGCTTCGAGATTCAAAAAACTCCTCGCTTCCCTGACTCCTTGGCCCTCGGGCCCACCTTGTCTTTATAAGCCTCATAGATATTCCATCGATTCTCTTTACCGTCTCCATCTCACTTTTTCATTGCTCGAATCTTCTCCGGCGATTTCTTACAAAAGCTCATTTTTCCAGCGACCTTGCAGTACTCCTTGACGTTCTCACACTCTGAGGTTAGTTTCATTTGCCTTTTTCTTTCGGAAGACCTCTTTTTCTTCCTTAAAATCCTCGTTCATTCTCACCATGACTGTAGATCTAGATATTCTTCGCATGAGACTTCACCTTCCTGACGATATACAAATTAGAAATTGCCCTAAAGAGATGAATATTAGAACCGGTGCTGGCCTTCTTCCCGGCGAGGTTCAGTTTTCACATCTTCATCTTAACCTCCTTAGGTTCCCTTCTTTTGCTACATTTTTAATAAACTGAAACTTTCCCCTTTGCAAGTAAACCCAAACTTCCTTAAGATTTTATCTGTTACGTTGCTTCTGATCCGTGACAGAGGTCTAGATCTGGACCTCGTAAATCTTCTCCTCTGTTACAAGGTTAGCAAAATCAGAATTGATGAACCGTTTTACCACTTCTACCCCATTGAGAAGAGGTCCATTTGCAAAGATAAGATCAAATCTGAGAAAGGTTGGAGGAAAAATATAATCGGGGTTAGGGGAGCCTGGTTTTCTCCAGCTGTAGAGGATTTCCCTATCCCGAGCGCTTTTGGAGAGTGCTCTGTCTCTTCTTATAAAAAATACAAAACCCATAAGAGTGACTGTCCTTGCGAGATTTGCATTCCTTGCTTTTGTACTTTCTTGTGCCGTTCCTTAGGTATTCCTTGTGATGATTTGAGTTACGGTGTGTGCAGGGATAGGGATAACTACGTGAAGCAGACGTTCTGACTGACATTCCCTCCTGCTCGGACCTCCTTACTTCAGACAACCTCCTTGCTCTCTCAGCTCTCGGCAAGACAACGAGTCAACTCCAGATCCCTTCATTTGGCAGGAGGAAAACTGCCCCCAGGCCCGTTGTTGCCCCTGCAGCAACTTTTTCTCCGGCTTCAGTATCTTCCTCCGCCACCATTTCTGATTCCACTCATTCCACCGATCCGATCGTGATGGCTATTGACCCGATCTCCAACACAACGACTGCTAGTCCGAACGTGACCCCCTCTGTCAGCAACCTTCCCAGCTCTACTACTTCTTCCGCACGGGAAAAGACAAGAGGAAAAAGGCATCAGCTTGACAGTGCCCTGAGCCTCGATGACGTTCCTTTGTCATAGAGGGTTAGGCCTTCTGGGCCGAATGTGTCCGTGCAACCTCTAACCAGGCCTCCTCTAACTAGGCCTCTTACCCCTTCTGGGCATGTCTCTGCCTCAGGAATTGTACCATGGAACCTTCGCTTTATTTGAACAGACGGATCGTCTGTAAAGCCGAATAAGACCATGTTCAAGGATGGTCAGACCGCTATGGCATACTACAGGAGCATGTGGACTCCTAAGGACATTGAGGTAGCCAAGGGTCTGTCTCAGAAGGAAGTGTTCAGCCGGTTTCCCTTATCTGCCACGGAGGTAACTTCTGCCTCTTAGTCAATGAATCTTTATATAGTCTTTACACTTGATTTCTTCTAACCATATGCTCGGCTTAACTAGTTGTCATGTATATCTCTACAGACCCTGTACGGGATGATGGTTATGCAAAAGCAGGTTGAGCTAGTGAATGCCAAGGTTCGCACGCTCTCTGACAGCCTTAGTGCAGCTAATAAGGAGAACAATGCTTTGGCTGCTCAGAAGACCGGGTTGATGGTTCAGCTTGGCAAAGTTGAAAAAGAGAGGGACTCCCTGAGGAAGGAGATGGACTCTCTTCAGGATGAGAGGAATGCTTTGCAGCTCGAGAAGAGCGTCTGGCATACCGAGTAAGAATCCCTTAAGGCTGAAAAGGAAGAACTGCTACGCCTTCTGAGTGATGAGCAATCTGCTCGGATGGCCTTTGAGAAAAGGGCTTTAGACGAGCGCAATGCTTTACTCGACACCATTAGTAGGGTAAATGGTGGTATGCTAGCTCTGCACGCTCGGTTTTCCAAAGTTAGGGCCCTCAGATATGCTCAGGGGTTCTGAGAGGGTTATGCCCATGTTCCGGGTGAGGGTCAGACTGGTTCTACCCCTGATGAGGTTGATAGGGAGCTGGAGATTGATCCTCCGGGAATTTATGCCAATCCAGACTCCACCCTTGCTGAGGGCATATTTGATGAGTGCCAAAAGATTGCCTCTTCCCGAATCACTCCTACTCCTTCTACCGCTCTGACTTTAGACGTTCTTCCTCTGTCCACCGTGACTCCATTTGTCACTGCTGCTGAAGATAACCCTCGGCGGAATGATTCTTCTAATGCTATTGAGGATAGGACTCAGCAGAATGATTTTGTCATTCAGCTTAATTCTCCTTCCAGTGAGGATGGTAACGCCAACAATGATGAGGAGGCCGTTTAGCACCATCAAGAAGCTGACGGGGCAAATGCTTCTAGTTAGAACCTTTTTGATGTATTAACCTTCCTTCTTTTATATTTTTGCCATCTGTATACCTCATCATTTTTTGTAACTCTTAAACTTCATCATTAATGAGATGGCAGACTTTTGATCAAACTCTTACCATAAATCCCTTGATTTAATGATTTAATGCTATCTTATCTGGTTCTTCTCTGTATGTCAGTGGTTGGCTTTCAGCTAGTGTGTCACCGCAAAAGTTTTTTGTGCAAGTTTCTGGCGTTCGGTTCACGGTGCCAGTTGCCACTTACTTTGCTGAGTGGTTGGCGCTCGGCTAGAATGCTACTTGCCACTTTCACTCTTCTATTTTTTGGCAAGTTTTTGGCGTTGGGCTTATAGTGCCAGCTGCCACTTACTTTGTTGAGTGGTTGGCGCTCGCCTAGAATGCCACTTGCCACTTTCACTCTTTTAATTTTTTTTGGCAAGTTTTTAGCGTTCGGCTCATAGTGCCAGCTGCCACTTATTTTGTTGAGTGATTGGTGCTCGGCTAGAATGCCACTTGCCACTTTCACTCTTTTATTTTTTGGCAAGTTTTTGGCGTTCGGCTCATAGTGCCAGCTGCCACTTACTTTGTTGAGTGGTTGGCGCTCGGCTAGAATGCCACTTGCCACTTTCACTCTTTTTTTTTTTTTTTTTTTTTTTTTTTTTTTGGCAAGTTTTTGGCGTTCGGCTCATAGTGCCAGCTGCCACTTACTTTGCTGAGTGGTTGGCGCTTGGCTAGAATGCCACTTGCCACTTTTACTCTTTTATTTTTTGGCAAGTTTTTGGCGTTCGGCTCATAGTACCAGCTGCCACTTACATTGCTAATTTTTAGACATTCAATTTTTTCATAAGAAGATAGCTCTTTATAGATTTCAAAATTTCATTCATTCGTGCGTACACAATTTGAGAATGATCGATGATAAAATTGGAACTCGATTTTCTATTGATAATACCTTTTCAGAGACGTAGCATTCCATGGCTTGTTGACCAGCCTTCCGGCCATGGTTTTTAAAGTGTAAGCTCCCTTCCCTAAGACTTCTGCAACTCTATATGGGCCTTCCTAAGGTGCCACCATTTTTTTAACCATTCCTACCTTCTTCTTCAGAACCAGATCACCTGGTGCAAAGTCTCTATGCTTTACCTTTTTGTTATGGCTATTCATAAGTGTCTGTTGGTAGGATGTAAGCCTTACTGGCGCTGCATCTCTTTTTTCCCCCAACATATCGAGATTAAACCTCAACATATTGTCGTTATACTCTTGGTTCCATGCCAAGCTTCGGATAGTCGGAACCAAGTGTTCGACCGGTATAACTGCCTCGGTACCATATGCAATGGCGAATGGGCTTTCTCTAGTCGGTCACCTTGGGGTAGTTCTATAAGCCCACAAGACGTTCGGCAGTTCATCTAACCATTTTCCTTTCTTATCTTCAAGCTTCTTCTTGATGCAAGCAAAGATTGTTTTATTTGTGATTTCTGCTTGTCCATTAGCCTAGGGATGACTCACTGCCGCCAGCTTTTAATTAATTCCATATTCCTCCAACAAATCTCTTACTTTCTTGCTGTCAAGGTTAGCCCCATTATTTATGACGATTGACCTCGGAACACCAAAACGGCAAATAATATTACTCTAAATGAACCATCTTACATGAGTCTGAGTCACGCTCCGGTACGGCTCTGCTTCCACCCACTTAGTAAAGTAATCTGTAGCCAGCAGCACATACTTGTTCTGAGCTCTGGCAGTTGGCAAAGGACCAACCACATCCATCCCCCATTGTGCGAAAGGCCATGGTGTGGCCATTACGTGCAAGTCCTCAGGTGGTTGGTGGATCAGTGGTCCGAACCTTTGGCACCTATCGCACCTTCTGGATAATTCTTCCACATCTCACGACATGTTCGGCCAGAAGTCCCTTCGTGTCATTGCTTTGTGCGCTAAAGACCTTCCTCCTGTATGGTTCCACATACACCTTCATGAATAGCTCGCAATATCTGCCGAGCCTCTGTGGGGGTGACGCATTTTAAGTACGGCCCGAAAAAAGATCTTCTGTATAACTGGTTATGCACTATGGCGTACTTTGTAGCATTCGATTTAATTTTCCTAGCCTCATCTCTTTGCTCAGGCAGAGTACCATCCCGGATGTAAGTTATGATCGGATCAATCCAACTTGGCTCATATGGAATAACATTCACCTGCCAAGGATCTGAGCCCGAAGGTTCTTCAAAAATAGATGGTTGGTTTAATATTCCTACTGGAATCACCCTTGCCAATGTTTCTCCAGAACCCGAGGCACTACATGCTAGCCGATCGGCATCCTCGTTATGCTTTCTCGGTATTTGAATGAATTCAATTTTTTCAAAGTTTTTGGTTTCCCACATAACAGCAGAATGATATGCTTCCATCGTTTCATCTTTAGTTTTATACTCGCCATTCACTTGCCGAACAATTAATTGCGAGTCACTAAAGGCAGTCAAATTCCTGACCTTTAGCTCCTTGGCAAACTTAAGTCCTGCCAGCAGTGCTTCATACTCCGCTTCATTGTTGGTAGCTCTGAATTCAAGCCGGAGCGCTTGACTTAAGGACGTACCTTTTGGTGTCTACAGTTTGATCCCAATGCCTGCCCCCATCTGATTGGAGGATCCATCGACAAAGAGTTTCCACAAGCAACCACGAAGGTCTTCCTCTATGTCTTCTGAATCACATTCTAGTAAAAAATCTGCCGCCGCTTGCCCTTTAACTGCTATTCTGGGTTCCTATGTGATATCAAATGAGCTTAACTCTATGGCCCACTTTGTCATCCTTCCTGAGAGGTCTGGTTTGTGCAGGATTATTCTGATAGGGAAAGTGGTTAGAATGATGATAGGATGGGATTCAAAATAATGCCTGAGCTTTCTTTTTGTATGCACTAGCGAGAGTATCACCTGCTCCACCTTTGAATAACGTCGTTCAGCCTCAGTCATTGTTTTGCTAACATAGAACACTGGATATTGCTTCCCCTCTGCACAACGGATCAAAACGCCACTTGTCGCGATGCTGGATATCCCGAGATATAAAAATAGCTTTTCGCCTGGTTCTAGAGCTGACAAGACCGGAAGGTTCTGCATATACTCTTTCTAAGCAGTTAATGCTTGGCGCTGTTCATCCCCCCAAACTTGCCTACCATGGCTTCGTACTGTGTCAAAAAATGATTTGCAGCGATCTGACAATTTGGAAATGAACCGGCTCAATGCAACGATCCGTCCCATATGTGTTTGCACTTCTTTGACTGTCGTCGACTCGGCATTCTTAGTTAGAGCTTCCGCTTGGGCAGGGCTTGCCTCTATGCCTCTATGATTAACCACGTGTCCCAGGAATTGGCCAGAACTTATGCCGAATGAGCACTTAGTTGGATTGAGCTTCATTCTATGTTGCCTCAACACATCAATACGTCTCGTAGATGTTTCAGATGGTCAACTTTCTTCTTACATTTTACCACCATGTCATCAATGTAAGCTTCTATGGTTTTCCCTATTTGGCCCTTGAAAATTTTGCTAATAAGTCTTTGGTAAGTTGCTCTGGTGTTCTTCAGTTCGAATGGCATGACTTTGTAGCAATACGTCCCGCGTTTGGTAACGAAAGAAGTTTTCTCTTCATTAGCAGATTCCATGGGGATCTGATTGTAACCTGAATAAGCATCTAAAAAGGTTAAACGCTCATACCCAGTAGTAGCATCCACCATTTGATCAATTTTCGGCAGCGAAAAGCTATCCTTCAGACAAGCTTTGTTCAGATTGGTGAAATCAATGCATACTCGCTATTTCCCATTCTTCTTCTACACCACAACAACGTTTGACAACCAGTCAGGATAATACACTTCTCTTACAAATCCCGCATTAAGCAGCCTGTCAACCTCCTCGGCAATGATCCGGTTGCGCTCGGGAGCAAACCGTCGCTGCTTCTGCTTTTCAGGTCTTGCACTGGGATTAACGTTCAAGGAGTGACAAGATACAGAAGGATCGATCCCAGGCATGTCTAGGTGGCTCCATGCAAATACATCGGCGTTTTGAGACAAGAAATTAACTAACTCCTGTTTCTCCTCCACGGCGAGTCATTCCCCCACTCTGGTTGTTCGTTTCGGTCGGAACCGATCGATCTACACATCAACTAGGGGTTCTTCGATCAAGTCCACTGGCTCCTCTTCCCCACTCTGCTTGGAGGGAGGCTCTTGTAATTGTTATCTCGGGCTTGCTGAACAGATGGGAGCTTTCCCTTTTCCAGCATACTTCAACATTACTGAATAACATTCCTTAGCTGCAACCTGGTCCCCATGAATGTCAATCACCATGGTTTCGTCTGGCCCCAGGCATCTCATTACTTGATGCAGAGTGGAAGGAACACCTTGAACTCTGTGGATCCACCCTCTGCCCATCAGAAGGTTGTAAGAGGGATGAATCTCGACAACCATAAAGGTCTCCATCAGAACCCTTTCTGCAGCATGTACTGCTACCTCCACCGTACCGATGGGCTCCACTCGTTTTCCATCAAACCCTAGCAAAGGATTCCCAGTGGATTTGAGCCGGTCCGGCTTGATCTCGAGCCGATCAAATGTGTCCCTCGGCATGACGTTCGCACTACTTCCAGGATCAACCAGAACTCTGCGTACCAAACATTCGGCTACCATCAAATTAACAACCAACAGGTCCTCATGAGGGATCTGAACACGCAATAAATCTGTTCTGTCAAACTTTATCTGTGTTGATGCGCTTTATTGGTGTAGAGAGTTTACACTGCCTATCCTTCTCTTCATTCGCGCCTGGCGAAGGCGTGTTCGAAGCAGTTCATCTGACTCCTCAGTAGGCTCAGGCCGGCCATGAATTGCATTGATTATTCGAACTGGTTACGTATTATGAGAGTTCGACTTCTGATTCCTCTTCACGTGCTCCATTGGTCGGTTCTTTTCCACCGCTGGACCTTGAATATAACTTACGAACTCCCCTTTGGCTATCAGCATCTCTACCTGTCTCTTTAAGTTCCTGCATTCATTAGTCTGATGGCCAAAGTCAGAATGAAATGCACAGTGCTTAGACTGATCCCTCTGTTCGATGGGTTGTCTGATTGGTAAAGGAGATCAAAACTTATCTTTATTTTCTTGGTACAACCTTGCTAGAATTGGGGAAAGACATTACATGACATTGCATTCTATAGCATGACATGTTTTATTTGTGACTTGGATGATTGTTATTGATATTATGATTGTATTTCTCCTGGAATTGGCATGATCCCGTCTACTTTTTCTTATTCTTTGCGTGGATTTACGGGGTCATAAGAAGTGTCTCTTAGACACTTCCTACTGAGCTTATTGTCACAGGCTTAGAGTTTCAGCACCACTCTAGCTACTCCCGTGCGGCACTAAGACGTTGCTTCTACTCTCGCAAGTACTTGGTCAGCTTAACTCCCGTGCACACCTTAGCCAACACACTCCCCTTGTGCGCTTACTAGTGTTGTAGTGGCCCTCGCCCTCTCCTCACTTGGCTTGCACACTCACACACACTAAGGCACTTAAGTTGGCAAGGAAAGAACACTTCTATTACTTCAAAGAATGCTTTGTACAAGGTTAACACTCAAATTCTCTACAAGGCTCTCAAGACTCACACTAGGACTTGATGTCTACAAAATGAAGTCCTACTCCTATTTATAGGCATCCCCATCCCTAATGGATGGCTAGGATGCATTCTAACCAACGGCGGAGATCGATTCTCTAGAATCTTCTCCCACCTTCTTCACACTTCCATACTTATCCATAAGTATTTACAACATTTTAGAACTCTCCATACTACTCCACACAATTCTGGAGAACTTTAGAATATACTACACATATCTAGAATCTTCCACACAGCTCTAGATAACTCTGGAAGACTCTAGAAACTCCACTCGTCAAGCAGTTGCCATGCAGTGCCCTCCTCAGCGTCTGCGTGTCGACTGCGTGGCACAACCTCCATAGGCGGGGCATGACATTCTCCCCCACCCATTTCCGTGACGCCCTTGTCACGGTTTCTTCAACTGACCCAGCCTCTCGCAGGTCATCAGCACTTGCGCATATGTATTCGGGAGATGTGAGGTCCTCACGAGCTCCATCGTGTTGACTGCCACCTCTGGACTCTCCTTCCTGCCCATGAGCGGCACCATGCATATGGCCTTGGCTTCTTCGCCTCCAAGTATCATCAACGCACAAAGGCATGGTAGTGGCGCGGCGTTGTTCCTATCCATGAACTCCAGCCCCAGCACCATGTCGTGGTCGTCCATCTCCGCAACCTAGAAGTCGGCCTAGCCCTTCCATTATTGCATGCATAGCTCCACCTCCTTGCACACTCTGCTTACGCGTGCCTCCTCGGAGTTGACAGCCTTGATCCAGCCTTCTGTCTTGCGTATCTCCAAGCCAAGTCGTTGCACCTCCTTCAGGGTAATGAAGTTGTGTGTGGCGCCCGTGTCCACCAACGCTTGCACGGCTTTGCCACCAACCTGCGCATCCACATAGCGCACCCCGGCTACCTTCTTCGCCTTACCCTTTGTGATACCCCTCGGATCCGAGACACGGGTTGATCAAGTCCAACCCGAACCCGAGGGATATCAAACAATTAATATGTTAAAATGAACACGGAATACAAAGTGATTAAAGAAATAATATAATGAGCAGAAAGAAACTAAAATAAATCCTCAAATATAACTATTTAAATCTTGACAATCCAAACTCCATAAGTTTACAATTTGGGAATCCATCTCTAGTGGACCCCTAATAAAACCCCAAAATGCATGGAAGTAAAACTGAAGATAAAATCCAAATCTAATATCTGGAAAGAAGTCCTACGTTGTCGGTAGAATAGAAGTCTGTATCTGCTCTGCACGAACAAACTCTAACCCTGGAACTAACGAGTACCTGAAAAATATAAGGGTGGGTCAGGCCCACATGAAAGTCCTGATCTACTACAATCCAAACAGGAATCCGATACGCAGATACATACTAGAAAGACTTAACAATATCTAGAGTAGTCCATATATGTATAAGTACACACTATAGGACGCTCACTAGTCCAAAAAGGTCTGTCTCAGCCTGAATAGAGATACCATGTAAATCGCACATACTGTGGTCATGTGTATCTAGACCTACCAGGGAACAACACCTCTGTCCAGCTATCCATCCTAGGCAATATACGCACCCTAACCATGGTCCTGAGACTCAAGCTCATACCATGGCCCATATAATAAATATACAAAGTTCGTACTCCTAATACAAAATATCATCCATCTGTATAGTGGTCTGATATATGTATAACAAATCCATCCTGAAACCATGGTAGGTCATTCAATTTATTTGATTGACATGACATAAGTAGGTGATGGACTTAACCTTTATGATTAATCCATACCTTAATCTAATTTAGGTAGGACTTAGTGTTTTGAGCTAATCCATTCCCAATATGACACCGTCCTATACCGGTTCATATACATCCATTTAAGTAGGACTTAACCTTTGTATGGTTAATCCAACTCCTTCCAAATTAGGTAGGATTAGTGTTTTAACTAATCCATACCTAGTATGTCACCGTCCCATACCGGTGCATACAATCCTCCAGTTCCATAGTTAATAACACAGCATAAACATGTATCAACTAATTTCCAAAAGAAACATAAATATAGTTTAACATATTTACAACCAATTTATGCATCCAATATACCATTGAAATATCACATTACAGTGCTTTATATATAGATGAAAAGACTGTACATGTAGTTCCTCCAGTTAATATAGTTGACGAAACAGTAATAAATACCAATCCACCATACTTCAAGATTTGCATATAAACAGTTTAACATGTGTACAACACATTAATCATCCTACATAAGGTTTAGAAATCCCTTTCCAGTCCCATTTTATTAAGTAAGACTGAAACCTACCACTCCTCCTGCACAACCATATCTGATGCAATATTTGATAAATTTAAAACATCCATTAATTCCATTTAAGCATACTTAATCTTCTAGATAGATAAACATATGCTTATAACATAGTTGAACATGCTTGACAAATTTAAACATGCAAAAGAACCCAAAACTTTGCTCAAAGCAATAAACAGTTTACAAAGATTTCAAAGACAATTTCACATATGCAGTTTCTTCGTTTAACCTTAGGTTGCTTCAAGGTTCAACACAATACCATTAACAATACTTCCAACCATTTTTACATCTCTGGAACTATTATACAACCCAATTTTACCCACTGAAACAACCCAGTCATCTTCCCATAGGTCCAGAAACAACCCAAAATCACGCAGAAGCAAGAAAAGAAGCTGGAGCCGCCTCCAGAATATTGGAGCAGCCTCCCTTCTTGGTGGAGCCGGCTCCTCCCTTATTGGAGCCGGCTCTACCCTTGTGGAGCCGGCTCCAATCCCTTGTGTAGCCGGCTCTCACACCCCTAGAGCCGGCTCCCTCCTTTGGTGAGCCGGCTCTCCTCCTTTGAGAGCCGTAATTCCTTCTCTGGTTGTCTTCTTCGCCTCCGGCTAAGTTCAAAACCTATTTAGTATTTTAAAACCTTGTTCCAGTGTTCATACACTATCCTAGATTATATGAAAAACCCCCCAACATGCATCAATAATCCCAATTAACCAAGCTTGAACCCAAGACACAACATGCATCAGTTCACAGTTCTTTAAAAATTTGCACAGTTTGATTCACGAGATTTATTTCCGTTTGAACATGCATACAAGATAAATTTAATCATTAATCTGTTTTTAATCTTGATTTAATCCTTAGAGTCTTTCTAAGCCTGTACAGAACACAGATTAAAGGGATAGAGTGGAAACAGAACTTGCCTTCAGTTTCAGACTGTGGAACTGCAGACCTCTGTCAACTCCGGCAACGATGGTTATCTTAACTCCCTCTGCTGCTCCTAATTCAATCCCCAACCTTCTCCTTGAATTCTTCCTTCAGTCCCTAAAGGTTCTCTCTGAAACTCTCTATAACTTTCTGTTTTCCCCCCTCTGAAAACCTGATACGTGAATGCAGGTTGTGTGATGTTTGTTTGCTAAACCCTAAACCCATATGAAGAAATATATTTATAGGCCCAAAACAATAACCCTAATCCGTGTAAAAATTAGAGACTAAGCCCTAATTCCAACCTTAATCGGCCCATGCAACTACCTAATTTGAAACAGACGGCGGCTATGATAAAACCTAAACCCTACGTTACGATAACTCAATTATAAACAATTAAATAATTACCATTTAATACAATAATTAACCAATTAATATAAAACGCAATTAATCAAATAACTCACGAAATAACAATTAATTTAATTTAAAGAAAAATACAATTTAAACAATTAATTAAATAAAAATACTATTTAAACAATTTATTAAATTCCAGGACTGTCCCTTTTAAAATTAGGGGTATTATATTCTTCCCTCCTAACAAAAGGAATTCCGTCCTCGGAATTCGCTCTTACCTTCTTCCCATAATTTAGGAAACTACGAGCGACTGCAACTTCCTATTCCCTAGTGGACTCAGCCTCATTGTAATGACTTTACTGAACACGCATCAAAGAAAATCCTTATTACGTAGGATTTAATTATCCCTACAGTTAATAATACTATTCGATGACTTCAAAATAAGTCGCATCTGGTTGCAACTCAAATTCCCCAACTTCGATATACTAATACCCTCGTCCTCATCCCAGATAAAAAAATATAAAGACCGAAATATAACGAGTGTGTGGAACTCCACAAAACACGTCCTAGTAATCATGAATAGGAAACTTACCTTCACTAGCCTGAGGTGCCTGCCTATCTTGTGGCATGGGGTTGTACACCCTGCCATAGTGCAACTGCTGGGGTGCCTGTCCCTGAGGCTGCGGCGGTGCCGGTAAAGCCGGATAAGTCTGTCCCTGAATCCGGGGTACCTGTGGAGCGAGTAAAGGTACTGGCGCCCTCTGCCCCTGCTGCACATGCTGCCCCTGTCCCTCTCCTGCTTTAGGACACTGCCTGGATGTATGACCATACTCTCCACAAGTGTAGCAACTACCCTGGAAAGTACCAAATGGCCTTCTCTGTCTGTTAGCCCGTGGCTGACCTTGTCCAGTCTGTGGTCCCCCATTCTGCTGCCCATGAATATGTGACACATCCCTGTTATCATCTGAACCACTCTTGTGTTTCTTCCAAGGCTACTGTCCCTGGAACTTGCCCTTGTCATTCTGTCGATGATCATTTCCATTTCCCTTCTCAACTGACTGATTAGCAGAGTCTTTATCACCCCGCTTCTCACCCTTGGCCTGTCTGATGTCCACTGTCAGCTGATACTGCTGCAAAACGGCGTCTACCACCTGAGCATAGGTAGTGTAAGCTAGACTGCCTATTATAGCTCGCTTAATCGACCACATCAGTCCCTTCACAAAACTATTGCGCTTTTTCTCTTCTGTATCCACCTCCTCCGGAGCAAACAGAGATAAGCGTGTGAACTGCTGCTCATACTCTGCCACCGTTATGTTCCCCTGCTGTAGATTTAGAAACTCAGTCTTTATAGCTGCCCTGACTGCATAGGGAAAATATTTCTCATCAAAGCGAGTACTGAACTGATCATAACTCAATGTCATCCTCTCCTCTACAGTGGTAACGGACTCCCACCACTGTAGTGCATCCCCAACCAGCTTGAAGGTAGCAAGCATCTGCTTTTGAACCTCCGTGCACTGTAATAGAGCGAATCCTTGTAGGATAAGGTTATGTTGAGGGTGTCGAACCTCAAGGACTGTAGTGGTTTACTGAGTCTTCAATTAATACTATTTTAATTTAGAAAGATGATTTGATTTGTTGTAGTGCAATAACATAAACAAAAAATAAATAAAGTAAAGGGATTGAGATCAGAGATAGATATACTTGGGGGTTGACTTCACCACGATCTGCCTACTATGGTTAACTGTTCAACCTTGGGATTTCAACAATTTAGTTTGCCACACACTTGGTCTCAGTGTAGCCCAAGTGTGTGGCAAACTTCTCCTCTAAGCTCTGCTCCAGGACGTGGACTTGGTGGTCTCCTCCACTAGCCATGTCTACTCCAACAAAGCTCCCTTGACGAACCTGCTCTGATACCAACTGTCACGGGCTTAGAGTTTCAGCACCACTATAGCTACTCCCGTCCAGCACCAAGACGTTACTTTTACTCTCGCAAGTACTTGGTCAGCCTAACTCCCGTGCACAACTTAGCCAACACACTCCCCTTGTGCACTTACTAGTGTTATAGTGGCCTTCGCCCTCTCCTCACTTGGCTTGCACACTCACACACACTAAGGCACTTAAGTTGGCAAGGAAAGAACACTTCTATTACTTCAAAGAATGCTTTGTACAAGGCTAGTACTCAAACTCTCTACAAGGCTCTCAAGACTCACACTAGGACTTGATGTCTACAAAATAAAGTCCCACTCCTATTTATAGACATCCCCATCCCTAATGGATGGCTAGGATGCATTCTAACCAACGGTGGAGATCGATTCTCTAGAATCTTCTCCCACCTTCTTCATACTTCTATACTTATCCACAAGTATCTACAACATTCTAGAACTCTTCATACTACTCCACACAATTCTGGAGAACTCTAGAATATACTACACATATCTAGAATATTCCACACAACTCTTGACAACTCCGGAAGACTCTAGAAACTCCACTCGACATGCAATTGTTATGCAACGCCCTCCTCAGCGTCTGCATGTCACCTGCATGGCACAACCTCTATAGGCGGAGTGTGACATTCACCCCCACCCATTTTCGTAACGCCCTCATCACGGTTTCTTCAGCTGACTCAGCTTCTCGCAGGTCATCAGCACTTTCGCATATGTCCTTGGCCCAAATGTACGAGCGCCCTTCGGGAGATGTGAGGTCCTCACGAGCTTCATCGTGTTGACTGCCACCTCTGGACTCTCCTTCCTGCCCACGAGCGGCACCATGCATGCGGCCTTGTCTTCTTCACCTCCAAGTATCATCAACGCACCAAGGCATGGTAGTGGCGCGGCGTTGTTCCTGTCCATGAACTCCAACCCCAGCACCATGTCGTGGTCGTCCATCTCCGCAACCTGGAAGTCGGCCTTGCCCTTCCATCCTTGCATGCATAGCTCCACCTTCTTGTACACTCTGCTCATGCGTGCTTCCTCAGAGTTAACGGCCTTGATCCAGCCTTCCGTCTTGCGCATTTCCAAGCCAAGTCGTTGCGCCTCCTTCGGGGTAATGAAGTTGTGTGTGGCGCCCGTGTCCACCAACGCTTACACGGTTTTGCCACGAACCTGCGCATCCACATAGCGCACCCTGGCTACCTTCTTCGCCTTACCCTTCTTCTTGGTGTCATGCGCCATGCTATTCAGCATCTGCATAGCCCCCATGCACCTGTCTTCGTCGCTGCCCGTATCGTCCACCTTGCCCTTCCCTTATCCTTCATAAGGGCACTCATGGTCTTCTTGTTAGGGCAGTGTCGCAATATGTGCGGTCCTTTGCACAAGTAGCACTTCGGCTCCCATTTGCCATTGTCGCGGCACTCCCCTTTGCCACTGGCCTTGGACCTTTCTCCACGGTCCTTGCCCTTGTCATGGCGTGGGCGTCTTTACTTTTCGCTATGCTCATCATCATTGGACTTGGGTGAGCCCCATTTCTTGAAGCACCAGTCTCCCCCACCTTTGCCGTGGTCCCTCCTGGGAGACATGGCCCTCTTGTCATCGCTTCCTCAAGTCTCTAGGCTCCCTCATTCTCAGCTCTGTGGCTACCCAAGGCTGCAACCCATCAATGAACAAGCACACGCGTTGCCGCTCCGGCATCTCTGGGATCTCCAGTATCAAGTTGGAGTACTTCTTCACATATTCCCTTATGCTAACCTTCTGCTTCAGGCGCTTTAGGTTGATCATGGCGAGATCCTCGATGCACTCGGGGTAGAACTACCTCTTGAGCTGCCTCTTGAACTCCTCCCATGTGTCAACCGCTCTTGTGCCTCTACCGGTGAAGCGTTGCCTCCACCATAGAGTGGCAATGTCCGTGAGGTACATAGTGCCTGTTTGCACCTTCTTCTCATCATCCTCGATCTCCATGCACTCAAAGTACCGTTCCATGTGCTAGAAGAAGTTGTCAATCTGGCGCGCATTCCTTGCCCCATCGTACTCTTTGGGCTCTGGCGCCTTTTTCTTCCTTGGCTTCACCACGACCTCGCGTGCCTGGGAGAACTCTTTATTGCACTCGGTAATCTCCATGCACAAGTCATCTACTAGATCATGCAAGTCCCTTTCCTTCTCTTGCGCATTGTTGGCGATGCCATCAATCACCCTCAGTGTCTGCGTGTCGTCTGCGTGACACAACCTCCATAGGCGGGGTGTGACATTATGCTCACCCCATTATTTTTAACATTTTTCAGAACATAGAAAAAAAGTGGCAGATGACAATCCACCACAAGTTTAGACAAGATTGGAGACCTATTTTATTTTGCTATCTTTTGTATTAGAACTCTAATATTTTGTAAATGTAATCTTAACTATTTTGTGAAACTTTAATTTAATTGGTATAATGTTGTAAGTTATGAACTTTTAAATTTTAGTCATATTTTATAGACTGTAACTTGATGTAACTAAAGTGTGTTCCTTGTTTAAATGAGATGGAGGAACGGGACTTTGTATATGTATGTAATCATTTTAGGAATGTGGTATAATATTTGTATTGTGCATTGGGACATGACAGATTAATTTTAAGGCCAAGTGAGGCCATTGCATTTTTATGTATTTCAACAGGTTGTAGAGGGACTTTTTTCTGAAGAGATCATGCTGAAATTTTATATATTTTGTTACTATTGTTATTATTATTATTATTATTGGTATCTTTTTGGGTCGTTACATATAATTTGTTAAAATTTTAAAGCTTTGACCCTATTTGCTCTTGGAAGCTAATCTAGTTTTGCCGGTTTCGAGAGGATAAGGTCTTTGCTTGGTTAAAAGAATATAGTATTAGTATTTATTTTAGTTTCAGCTTGAAATTTGTTAAAATTACTCAAATTGTATTTTTAAATTTTTTTTTTAACAGAAGTCTAATTTAGATTTCACCACTTAATAAATTTACTTTAACCCCTTTAAAAATGAATGGTAGATGCATATGGTGACTTTCAGTTGCCATACCAATTTTAACTTGTCTCAAATTATTAAAACAAATTTATTTTTATTTTTTTCCAGAAAAAAAAATACCTGGATAAACCATGCCATGTTTAAGAATTACTACCAAATATGGAGAAACTCTTAGCACAGATACAAACATAGCCACAAATAAAGCTGCTTATATGACTGAAGATACCAAAAGTGACCAGGGCCGGGTACAACCCAGATTACTGGAAACGGGTCTGGAAAGAACACTTTGTTCAATCAAACCATTACTTATTGGGCCCAAGACCGGAAGATCAGTTTGGAAGCCCAATCTCAAAGCAAAGGAAATGGGCTCATATCCATAATGAGCCCAAAGGATCAGCCCAGCGTGAAGAGTTAGTTAGGAAGTTTCTAGAATGTTTGTTGAAGTCTATAAATAGACTGAAAAGAAAGGGAAAAAAGGAGAAAAATATTTTTTGAAGTGTAAAATTATTCTTTCCAAATCGAGAGGGAATATTTCTTGTATCTTCAATGGTGCCGTCTGTGGAATCGATCGAGATTGATTCGTGAAGAAGAAGCTTGATCTCTGGAAGTTGTATTCAGATCAGCGAGATTATGATCAGTCTTGTAGAGGCTTGGTTTTAATTGATCTTTGGAAATTGGAGTCGGATTTGCATAATCACAATTTGTTTTGCAGAGGTAGATCTGACGAGCTCATGGCAGGAAAGATTCAGATCCAACCGAAGGAGATCGGAATTCAGCCAGTCCGAGACCAAATCTAGTATATTCGGATTAGCAGAGTTCAGGTCTGATCATGAATTCACGATTGATGACTTTGCTTCGATCAAGAACAATGATAAGAGATGAGAGTTTTAATCCACAAGAGAATGACCAGCAAACAAAGCTCGATGAATTAATGAGCATGATTGAAGCTCTGAGAAGAGAGAATGCAGAATTAAGAGCTGGAATGGAGCGCCGAGAAGTTCCAATTATTCCACGACCGCCTCCGGTAGGCGAAAGAGTTGTGCAAATGAATATTGCTCACCAGGTTGAACAGGAAGCGAACGTTCACCTGGATTTCCGTCGCAAAGAGATCAGGCCTGACGATATTTTGCCAAATGTTTATCATGTAGAAGATCGGGAAGGATCTGTCCATTTGGATCCACATCGCGAACGGATTAGAAGAGAAGAGTTCATGGAGATCGATCCACACCATGAGAGGCTTAGACGGGAAGAAGCCATGAAGTTCGGTCGTAACAAGGCCACACCATCATGGCAGAGGGAGTTAACGCAGGAAAGTTCATTCGATCCTCCTTACCGACCGTCTGTAACAACCCAAATCGGGGGTCCGAATCGCTAACCGGGTCCTTAACCAAACCCGAGGACACACTAGGGGTAAAATGGTCATTTCATGATAAAAGGGGATAATAAGACCTTAAACATGTCAAATGGGGTTTAAAATAGTCATTCTATGATACTAGGGCCATCGGTTGTGAATTCCTAAAAGTACCCTTACCCGGTTCAAGGAAAATTTCAACACTATCCCACTTAAATGATCATAACTCTCAACATGAATGGAATTTGAAGATAAAATTGGTTTCATTGGAAAGCTAACTCAAAATCCTTGAAAATGGACTCAAGAATGACCCTATTTGGGTTTAGAACAAAGAAGTTATGACCGTCCGAAATCAAATGTTCCAAGCTGACAATTGAAGAAGGCAAAATAGTGCATTGGGGGACTTGAATCGATTCAGTGGGGCTGAACCAGTTCAAGATGGGCAGTCTTCCCATTTTTAAACCAAAGACCCCCCTTGAATCGGTCCAATGGGGTTGAATCGGTTCAAGATGCCCAGAACCTCAAAAATGCCCCAAACAGCCTAAAATTGTGATCCTGTGCACTTTGGCACTACTTTGGTCCCTTGGTGACCTTACTCAAAGCCCAAACCTGTCCCAAGTATTCCATTTGATGATGAAACTAACACAACTAGGGAGTATTAAAATCACATAAGGCCATATGTAAGTCCGATACACCATTAAAATTAAGCAAATCCGTTATACATAAAAAAATATGTCCTTAAGGCCTTACATAGCTATTGAAATCATAGTGAGGCCACAAAATACAAATGGATGGTCTTAAGACCATTTTCAATAATGTAAAAGATACAAAATGAACCCTAGTATTATTTACAATAAAAAGGGTAAAATACACATCGATCACAAAAAAGTCCAAATCCGCCAACTCGACTAAACTGGTGGTGGACTGTTGTCCGCCACTTCTTTGCCATGACCTGAAAAATGTTAATAATAAAGGGGTGAGCATAAAGTTCAGTAGGAAGTGTCTAAGACACACTTCTTATATCCCCGTGAATCCACGCAAAGAACAGGTAAAAAGGTAAACGGGATCATACTACGGGGACTACATATCAACAATTACAACGACAAGTATATAACAAATGTCATCAAATCCCAAATACACCATACACACTAATGAAATGCAATGTCATGCAAATGTCGCTCCCCATCTGAACATTTCCGTTTCATCGTACCAAATCTTTAATGCAATCCAACCCATAACACCTCTATAGTATCACGAGGAGAGGGTTGGCTAGCAATCCCCGACCACATGGCAACTCCATTAAGACGACCCTAGTTTTTAGGCCAGCGTGTCCTGTGATGAACAGAAGATTGACTCGATAACGGATCCAGATGCGGAAACAAGAAACAAGACTCTAATAAGTTAAAGTGACCTTCCATAAGGTCGTGGAACTTAACAAGAACTGATGCGAAAGCAAAAGGTCAAAAATATGACAAATAAGCCCCCAGGGGCAAAATAGTCGTTTTAAAAAAATGTGTATTTGGGTGCCATCGAGCACATCGCTGGAAAAACAACAAAAAAAATAATTAGGCTAGACTCAAGAATCGCATGATTCGGAGTCCGGACAAAGGAGAAACGACCTGACGAAGAAAAACGAGCACTTAAGGCTAAAAGGGTAAACTGGTAATTATCCAGGAAGATCTGGATGCAACCGAGCACACCGTTGGAAAGACAGCGAAAAATTAGTCAAGTTTAAAAAAAAGTTCACTCGATTTAGAGTCTGGACGAGGGAGAAACGAGGGTTTGAAGTTGAGACGTCGCGGCGGCCTAACGAGGGGCCATGACAGCCCCATGCGCACGTCCATGCGCGCACTGGGTGCACCCATGGCTGGCAACAACCCATAAAGCTGTTGTGAGGTTATTTTTCAGAAAAATCTAGAACAAAAGCTGAATTTGGAGGCCTAAATGAATTTTTTTACAAAAACACAAAGAAGAAACCCCCCTCAAAATTGAGTTTTCTACATGATATGTAAGAGAATAAAAAAAAATGCAATGTAGAATACCCAAAATGCCCCTCCATGAAATCTGGTCATGGAGGTCCAAAAAGCTGCTAAATTGAAAAACTAAGAGCTGAATTTCGTAAGCGATTTCCGATATCAAGACGACATTTTCTGGAAAAACACGGAAAAGAAACCCCCCTTAAAATCATGTTTTCTATTCAACCATATTGAAAGAAGAAAATAAAACCGCAGTGAAAAGTCTATAATGCCCCTAGATCAGAATATGCAAAAAAAGTGCGAAATGAATTCACAAGAGGCTCAAATCACCAAGGATGAGGTTTTACCCGGAAACGACCATGTAAACGTAAATTACCTATTAGGATGTGCTACAATGGTTCACGACTTAAAAATACCACCGATGCAAAATTCGACCCCCCAACGGGCAAAAAGGCAAAAATGGAACTTGGAATGAAAACTCGGAATCCAAAAATATAAAATGGAGTCAAATAACCGTTTGGCCCTTGGCTACACTTCATACAAGATTAATAAGACCCTATGAAAGAATGAGAATAGAATTCCCACACCCGATGCAACCATGGTGAAGCATTGACTTCCAATTTTTCAAGATTTTCATAATATTTCATGAAGCAATGATCACTGGGAAGGTGTCATTTAAACCCAAGAAAGTATACTTGAGCTTTTCTGGTAGTGGCTTAAGCTCAAGCTTAGGAGGAGACTCTAAAGAAGGAATAGACGGAGTATTAGAAAGTGATGGAAGAGGCTCTAACCTAGATTTCCATGGAGGAATCTTTGTGATAGGAGTGGAATTGAGCAAAGAATTCACTTCAGCTATTGAAGCATCGATATCAAAATCTTCATAGTTAAAGTGATTCAGACAAGCTTCTAAAGGATCGTTGGCCAAAATAGATGGGAGTGATTCCTCAACCAACTCATCAATAACATCAAGGAAGAAACATTCACTATCATTGTGGGGATGATGAATAGCATTGAAGATGTTTAGCTTGACTTTCATATTCCCAAAAGATAAATCCATGGCTCCAGTCGTATAGTTAATGCAAGCATTCGCTGTGGCTAGAAAAAGTCGCCCAAGAATGACTAGAATATACTTTTTGGAATCGTGGACTGGTTCTATATCAAGAACTAGAAAATCGACCGGAAAATAGAACTTGTCCACTTTTATAAGTACATCTTTAACAAGACCTCATGGTTGTCTGACAGAATGGTCAACAAGCTGTAGAACAACTGACGTAGGTTTTAACTTTCCTAAACCTAACTTCTCATACACCGAGTAAGGAATAAGATTAACACTTGCTCCAAGGTCAAGAAGTGCTCGTTCTATCACATTGTGTCCAATGGTGCAAGAAATTGTAGGAGCTCCAGGATCTTTAACCTTTAGAGGAATGTTGTATTTAAAAATAGTACTGACATGCTCGGTGAGACAACCTTTCTTAAGAACTTGGCTTTTGGATTTTCTCTTAAGAGTGCACAAGTCCTTTAAAAATTTGGAATAGACTGGAATTTGCTTTATAGCATTGAGCAGAGGAAGACTGATTTTAACCTGCTTAAAGACCTCCATCATATCTTGAATTTTCTCCCCTTGTTTACTAAAGTGAGAGGGTTCCTTGAGACATTCAGGATAAGGCGCTTTTGGCTCATAAGCTATCTCAGGGTTAGGAGCAAATAAAGAAGTAACTCCACTTTTAACTCCTCTTGTAGATTGTAGAATAGCACTTGAGGAAACATCCTTGGGATTTGGATTTTGAATGATATGAATTATGGGAATCCTAAGCCTTTCTTTTTCCTCCTGTCCTTTTTCAACTTGGTTATCAACCACTCGACCACTCCTCAATGTAGTGATAGCCTGAACTTGCTCATGATGAATACCTGAGGAATTGGTTTCATCAATCATGTAAGTCTGCCCTTTCGGGTTAGCTATTGGCTGACTAGGCAGCTTTTCATCCTCTCTTCGAGATAGAGTACTCACTATTTGCCCAACTTGTGCCTTTAGCTTTGCTATGGCTTGAGAATGAGAATTAAGAAGTTGGGTATTAGCTTTCAGATCAACCAGAGCATTGAGTACTTATCCCTCAAACGCAGAATTTCTAGGAGGAGGTGGAAGATTAGGAGCTTGAGTGGGTTGATTTCTAAACTGAGGTAGACGATAAATACCAGATTGGTTGAAAGAATTATTTTGTGGCATAGGATTGGATGAATTTTGATATTGCCCCTGAGATTAGGGAACAGTGTTTCCTTGATTTGGATTATGCCATGACAGATTAGGATGATCTCTCCAGCCAGGATTATATGTAGGAGAATATGGATTATAGGCTAGTCTAGAGAATGCAGCATTCACTTACTCCTGTAGGATCTCAGGTGATTGTCCCAGCATAGGGCAAGCGTCAGCAAAATGGTTTGGATTAATACAGATGGAACAAAATCATCTGGCTTTACTCTTGTTGCTAATCCACAAACTGCCTTAGGTAAGGCAGTTAGTGGATTAGCAACAAGAGCAAAACCAGATGATAAATTTGATTGAACCTATGGTTCAAGGCTTTTATTTGAGCGGCTAACTCACTAGATTTATCTACTTCATAAAGTTTTTCAACCTTATGTATTCCAGGTGAAGTCCTACATAGTTCCCAAGCGTCAGCCAGACTCTTTCGAAGAAAAGCTCCATTGTTAGAAGCATCGACTATATTTCTATAAGAATCAGTAAGACTATCATAAAAGATCTGTATTAAGTGCCATTGAGCAATATCATGGTGTGGACACTTCCTCAGAAGATCGTTATATCTCTCCCATGCATCATGGAGCTGTTCTCCAGGGATTTGGGAAGATGCCATGATTTATCTTCTCATTTGCGTGGTTTTACCCACATTGTAGTACTTCTTCAAGAACTCCTGTTGCAACATATCCCATGTAGATATGGAATTTGTTGGAAGGGACTACAACCAAGTTCTTGCTTTTTCCTTGAGAGAGAATTGGAAAAGTCGGATTCTGAATGAATTATTGGTAAGAGTATTCAACTTGGTAGTGGAACACAATTCCAAAAATACATCCAGATGCTTATAGGGATCCTCTGTTGCATACCCATGGAAGGTAGGAAGCATTTGGATCTTAGCAGGATTGATCTCAAAATGGGTTGCATCAGTATCCAAAAGAACAAAACATAAAGGAGAAGTGTATATGGTGGGAATAAAATGGTCCCTCAATTGTGGTTGTGGAGGGACAGGTGGAACCTGTTCTCCATTCCCATTACCATTATTTCCTGGTGCATTACGTTGTTCAGCCATAGTATCAGAAGAACTTCTTATTGAATTTAGATGTTTGTTAAGCTTTCTTAACTGTCTAAGAGTTCTCTCTATTTCAGGATCATGCACTAAAGGAGTTGTCCGATTATGGCGAGTTAACATGCACTGGTTCCACTAATCCTAACAGTAGCAAAAATAAAATATTCCAAGAAATAGAAAATAATAAGAACTCATAAAAGGTTAAATAAACCGAAGCTTTTTCTCCCTTAAGCGTCTTTGTCCTCACTGCTAACTTATACCTGAAAAGAAAAAGAAGTAAGGTGAGATATCAGAGAGTCCGAAGACTAGTAAACCAAAATAACTAATTAAAAACTAAAATAAAAACTAATCTCTCCAGTAACGGCGCCAAAAATTATTGTGATAATTTTATTCGCAATAGAACGATTCCTTGCAGAATAGTGCTACAAAAAGAGATGTCAAACCCATAGGAAGAAGAGATTTATATTTAGTCTTTAACTTTGTTCTATGGTTTACAGGTAACTTGGTTGGAAAGTTTGTTGGTTATCACGGTTTAAAAGCAAAGTAAATAAATATAATGATCAGAGAGAGAGGAATCTTAGGGCTTTGACTTCACCACAACCGTATATTACAGTTAATTATACTAACATTGGGAATTTAATAATGATATTTTCCAAAGGAATTGAACTCAATAACATTCGTTCAATTCGGGTTTTAAAAAAAGATATTTTACAAAATTAGGTAACTATAACCTATCTGCGGTTAGCGTGGATTATCCGTTTACCTACTCTAACTACTTTAATTACGTTAACTATGTTGCAAACAATTTACCTTCCTTAAGCATAGACTATGAAAACATTCTTTTGCAAAATACGTTGGAATACCATTATATGATCTCTATTCTTGTGTCCAGTAGGGCTCCGCCAGATACCGTACAACAAGGTAGGTTGAGAATATAAAACAGACTATTACATTTAAGACAAGGTAGTAACAGTTTATAATCTACTAAAGTATGGAAACCACTTGAGTTGTCTCAAGTGCTCATAGTCATATAATCAAGAAAATACATATATTAAAATTAATCCCAGAGTTAAAACAATCAAACCATAATATTTAGGTCGGGTTACATCAGTGCCCTAAGAGAGGAATTAGCTACTCATGACAAGGTTGGATATCATCTGTGTTGAGTTCATCTCCTTTGTCACGGATGACACTTCTCTTCTCAGGATCTTCACTCTTAAGGTTATAGAAACCCTAAAAGCCACCACACCTTTAGCCTTCTGAATACACCGGCAAATAGATTGAAATTTCGGACCCCTTCTATCAAGGCTTATGCCTTCTTTTATAGAAAAAATATATATATATATTTGGTAGGCTTTTAGGTCTTCTAGCCCAACTGGGATGAAATTCGGCTGATTAAGAGAGCAATCCCGTACTTTAGATGTGACATGTTATGAAAGGCTCGAGCTTTAGGAACACAAGGCTCGAGCTTTACGGTGCAGGCTCGAACTTCAGGAACAAGGCTCGAGCTTCTCTGAATGGATGCTCGAGCTTCAATGAATGGTGCTCGATCTTCACTTTGACACTTAGTCAATTTTCTTCAACTATTTTCCGAAGCGTCTTTTTCTTCAACACTTAGCATATTTCTGGGACTGGATTCTTTTAACATTGCTCGATCCATGCTTCTTGGGCTCGAGCATTTGGGACACCAGGCTCGAGCTTCAGTTGTTAGTGCTCGATCCTTAATCGATGGTGCTCGATCCTAGAGGTGAGGCACGAGACCTGGGAGCGTAGCCTTGTAAATAAATCAACTCTTTAATTTTTGACGCCTCATACTCAAGTTTGAGGGTCAAGGCTCGAGCATCCTTAGTTAGGGCTCGAGCACCTTAGGGTAAGGCTCGAGCTTCAAAGTACGAGGCTCGAGCTTTTGAGCCTTGTTAACTTTTCTTCTTTCTTTGTTATGATGCTCAAGCCTCAACACTTGGGCTCAAGCTCTAAGGCTTGAATATCTTCAAACTCACCATTTAAGCTCTTGTCTTACTCTGAATGACCGGTAACGACTCTGTAAGCTTCGATATCATCATAAAGTCTCGGTTTTAACCATTTATTTGGGAAAGTACCTACAAACACACATTAAACATAAATTAGTCTAACTATGATAAAAGTATCACTTTATGCCTTAACATTTATGTATTTAGGGGCTCGAATATACATATATTCAGCGCTCATCAACAATCTAACAAAAAAAAAAAAAAAACCTTTATTATTATTTTTTGTTATTCCTATTTTTTTTACTAGTAGTTTATGTTATTAACCTTTCGCACATGGCTTGATACTACAAAATTTGTAATCAATTTATGGCCCGCTGCCAGGAACTGGTTACTTAGTTTACTTTATCATATTATATATCATTATTTTGTTATTTTATTTTTAATATTTCTCTTATCTTAAAGTTTGAATTTATTCTGAACACAACCAATGATTTTTTTATTCATTTGGTAGTTATATTAGATCATTTTTTCAAGTTTAATCAAACTTGAACGGGTTAGGACTGCAAAATTACTATTTTGCCCTTTCTTTGATCTAGTGTTAGGAGTGTTGTTGCAAATTCGACTCTAGGTATGTCCCCATGGTTTTGGGACGCTCTGGACCCAATTGTGAAGTCTATTTTATGATCCGGTGGTCAAATTTTTTAGCTTAACCAAACTAGTTTTACAGGAATACCCTCACAAATGGGTAGGGGCAAAATTGGGTGACTATACTGTGGTTGGAATGAGTGGCAGTAGAGGTGTTATGGTGTTGTAGTGTGATGCTTAGTGCCTGATGAGCAGAGTAGTTTAAGGTATGATCCAAATGCGGTATGGAAATTACGAGTTGTTTGTTGTGTGTTGTCAGGTAGGTGATGGATTATGTGCCAGTTGAGGCAATTGTGGAACGGGTAATCATGTGTCGTTGTATTGCATAGATTTTCTCATTAGGAGATTATTGGGTAGGATGGGATGCGGTGTCCAACGTGCAGTGATGGTTTCTAGTGTTAGTATGTTGAGGGTGCTAGTGCTTTTATCTAATTAGTTTTGGTTAGCATGGTGTTGTAGAGAAGTGTGTGCGAGGTTTCTGTGTTGATTGTGTAGGACGGTCCGTTAGTGGTGAGGTCGCTTGGATTGGTGTTCATGGTATTTTATGTGTTTCCAAGTTGGTTATTCTGCTTGTGTATAAGGAGTTCATTTCATCTCAGGTGAGATTGGGTATCCATGGTTGGACGAACGATGAGTAGCGTGTGACAGGTTGTCGGGTGCATTTGGGTGCGATTCGTCAGTCTTTGTGAGAACTTGGTTCATTATCCTTTTCATTTGTTCTGGTCCTGACAAAGGCATCGATTGTTGTGAGCCTTGTTCTCCAATTAGGAGTTGTGCGCGTTCGTGGGTGGACGGACCTGTTTATGGTTTGTTATGTCGTTAGGGTTCATCGATAGAAGCTCTGGTTGAAGGGGGTTGACTCACTCTTTCGGTGGGAGGTAGAGTATTTGATTTCTATAGTGCTCATTTTGAGTGTGGTTTTAACCGGTGGTATATGAGGCACGAGTTGTCGAATATGGATTGTATGTTTTCAATGTCTAATACTGGTGGTGATGGCAAGGAATTTGTCATGAATGAAAAATTGAGAATGATTATGGGATTCCATTAAGGAATAATGGGAATGATTAACTTTGGTTTTGAGGTTTCGGACATGAGATAGTCGTATTGTGTGTTTTGACAAGGTCAGAATTGAATCAAATGATGTTATGAAGTTGTTTACCTGTTATGGGTATTATGAGAAGATTAGGGAGCTTTGATGCTGATCGATGATTGAGACATTTGGTGCCTTATCGTTTTGTTTGTTATGGTTATATGGTTGAGGTATGATTGAGATTATGAGAATAGGTATATGACTGTATAGTTGTTGAAGTTATGTAGAGTGATGGATTGATAGCGAGTAGATCTCATTGTTATTTTGTAGACTGTGTGAGATTGTATTTGAAGTGTGGACTTGAGGACAAGAACGACGTCTGTGCTGAGACTGGATCGAGGATGAGGATGAGGATGGCCTAGCCAACCATTTCTCCTGAATCAATCCCTCTTTAGCGCGATGTTGGGTCAAAGGTCAATGATTGTTTTAAGTTGACACGAATAGTGAGAGTATGGTGTTAGGCGTGTGTTACTGGGGTGGTGTGGATTCAGGTGGTTTGTCTCGAGTGACGAGGTGTACTAGGTGGGACTAAGTGTCCAATCCGTTTGATTATTAAAGATTTTGTTTTGAGGATTTGTGCCCTAGGTACAAGATAGTGCATTTTGCTGATTTAGTGACTAAGGTTTATGCAGTCATTGGGGGACTCATTGTTTAATCATCTTGAAGTTGTTAAGTGTAATGATTATCATGTAGTGTGATTAGTAACCGTTGATACGGTTATGTGGTGGTGTGGCTACGTATTAGATAACAAGTGTTTGGTCTGTCAAGGATGTGTAGATTAGAGTTAAGATTGATTGAGTAATGAACAAAATTCCTTGTTTGGGGTTTAGTGTGTCTTTTAAATGATGTGTTGAGGTTAGATGTTGTCTTTTGGTAGTCTGGTGACTGTTTTTTTCTTGGGCTTTGGAGCTTTTTGTGACTATATAGAATAGATTGATGTTCGTTTTGAGTCAAACGTAAGGTCTAGTTAATCTTGTGTTTTGATGAAGAGAGAGATGGGTAACAGTATTGGATTTTGGTGGCAGTGGCGTGTGATTGCCTGGTGACGTCCGGTGTCAAAGGCAATAATGTCGGTGAGTTCATAGTCTCGGGGTTTTATGAGGTGTTCTTGGGAACTATGTGGCTGTGGCCTTCTCCTTAAGGAAGGTAGATTTCGAGGACGAAATCTTTTAAGGAGGGTAAATTGTAATATTTCTGAATTTTACCATTTTCCATTTTTTTGGAATTTTTTCATTCATGCAAGGGCATTATCGTATTTTCTCGTTTTGCATGCTGAACACAGTGGAGTGTGCCGGTTGTGTCTGATAGTTGATTAGGACATTTGATTGAGTCTAGGACTCTTTGAAATGCCAAGGATGCCATTTTTGTTTTTTTCAATTTTTTAGGCCGGACGGTCCCGTGTGGGACCCGCTACAGGAATTGTCGCGTACGGGGGTATTTAATCCCATTTACATCTCATATATTTTATTTGATGTGTTTTATATGGATGTGATTTAATATGTGTATATATATATATAATTGTGGTGTAAAATAAAAGAATAAAAAGAAAAAAAATTTTAAAAGTGGTGGGACCCACCACCACCATTTTTATGGCTTAGTGACCACTTGGGTCTCATTCTCTCTCTTTCCCGGCTGTGCACTTCTCTCTCTCTTTTTTCTTGTTCTTTTACTTTTTTCTTTTCTTCTAAATTTCAATCTTAGATTTCTCCTTCAATTTTTGAAAATTTTTAATGCTGTTTGCGGCAAATTAAAGAGCACGGCGAGATCTATGATTTGATCGGAGCAAAAGTGGTTTTAGTGCACCCTAGAAATTTCTAATTCTAGGGCTTGGATTGAGCAAATTGGGGGTTTTTGCATCTAAGTGAGGTAGGGGTTTCAAATTCCCAATTTCTTGTTCCTTTGTGAATTTTCTTTCAATATTTGTTGCTAAGCATGCTTAATTGGAGTTGATTGCCTTGAAAATGATATAATTGTTGTACATGAACTCTATGATTATATGCATTGGTTAAATTGTATGAGAAACATGCTTAAGTGTTAATTTCCATGCCTATGGTGTTTATTATCTTGCTAAAAATTGCTATGTGGAAGCATGTTAAATTATGTAGTAGAAATTTCTTTATTTCCATGGAAATGGCAAAGTATGTGACATGTATTCATGGCATTGGGCATGAAAATGGGCAAAGTTATTTGAATTGGAAAAAGAAAGGGGTTTTTGGGAAGAAATTTGATTAAATGGTTTTGAAAAAACCCGGTCACCGTAGAGTCGCCAAAGGGCCATTGTGTTATTGTAACCTAGAGAGAACTAGAGGAAATGCCCTAGCGTGGTTGAGTTATCTGGGCCCCAAATGACGCCGCGGGGGTACCAAGGGTCAGGGACAGTAGTCAATCTTTCTCTCGTGTTTATGTGGAGTCACCAACGAACGGGTTATATTAACAGTTTGAAAAGTGATGGATGATTTTGAAAAGGAGGAGTGACATATATGTATTGCATCCATGACATGGCATTTGCTTGTTTTGAACTTGAAAATTGATGATGTGTTTTCCCCGGCTTAGTATGATCCCGTTTTCTATTGTTCTATTCATTGTTTGGATTTACGGGGTCACAAGAGGTGTATCTTAGGCACCACCTACTGAGCAATTTGCTCACCTCATCACATTTAATATTTTTCAGGACTCGGGAAGGAAGTAGGAGACGCAGACCCTTCACAAGCTTAAGGAGGATTAGGAATATATATTTTGCCATCTTTTATATATTTGCTACACTTTTGTAAAGTCTCAAAGCCACAGTTTAGAGTATTCATTTTGCAAGCCATGGTCATGTACTGTAAACTATAACCCTTGTTGGTATTTTAAAGGGAAGCGAGACTATATAAATATTTTACGATGAATGGGAAAGGAAGCTATATTTTGATTTATTATTGAAGCCTTTCAAATGTATAAGGTCATGACTTGTTACCGTAAATTTAGAATTCAGCCAGAAATCATTTTAGTGAGTTGAATCCCAGGAAGCCTTGTTTCGGCTGGCTGACCCTCACCCTCAGCCGACCGAACCCCCTCCATCAGCCAACTGACAGGCTAATTTGGAAAGTCCCGAGAGTATGCTAATTTCACAATCATTTCAGTCAGCCGACCATGTCTGTCAGTCGATCGATCCAGCCTCGTCAGCCGGCCGACCAAGGGTTTTTAGCCAGCTGATTCTTTCCCTTTGACTTACACATTTGACCACCTTTGTAAAATAGTGCCCTTAGAGTATTTTGGACCTAGGATTGACTCATGTGTCATGTATTGATGTAAGAAATGACGGTGTCATCCTTAGTTGACCTCAGGTTCGGGTAAGAACCCGGTTAATGGTTCAGACGTACAAGTTCGGGTTGTTACAAGAAAACAGCACTCGGAATTGACGCAAAATAGTGACCTAACAAATCGTGGCCGTAGGAGAACACGACCTACCATCCCACACTCATAATCCATTGGTCATTTAAGTAGCTTGATATTTTGGAATGAATAAGATTAAAAAATTAGGGGCAAAATTGTATTTTTACATATTTTTAACGAATACTTTAACGGAAAAATAGAAATGGACCTGAGTGATAGTTATTTTCGAAAGATATTTGAGAGTGATATTTGGCCAAACTTAAAGGAGTGTAAGTGAAATTAACCCTAAATTTAAGTTGATAAGAATAAGAGAGAAGAACACTATAACAAAAGTGACCTTTGTGATAGAAAATTTTACTGACAAAATCAATTTCGTTGCTAAAGGTAGCTCTTTAGTGCCGAACAAAATTTCTGTCACAAAAAGGGTATGCTTTATGCTCTGTTCGGTAGGAAGGAAGAAAGAAGGGTGGAAAGAAAATAGGAGGGAAGGAACAAAATTCCTTCATTCGGTAGGAAGGAGACACGGAGGGAAAGAATAATAAGAGGGATGTCTTATACCTCCTCATTTACAAGTTTTCATTCGCTCAAATTTGGGCGGAAGACAGGAGAGAAAATAAGTGGAGCTATTATAAAACTATTAAATTACAATATTATCCTTTCCAAATATTAAAAATTAAACCCTACACATCTCATCTCACGTAAAAAAACTATCAAAGTATTATTATTCATGAGTTATATATATATATATATCAAGGTATTATTCATGATATATATATATGGATTGTTTGTTATATAATTTCCTTATTAGTAAAAAAGAGGATTCAGAAGAAAAAATACAGAATCTACATAAAGAACCATACAATGCCATAAATCATTTTTCAGAACATATTTATAACGAAAAAAAAAAAAAAAACTCCATGTTCACACCTAGTTCGAAAAACAATAGTTACTTCACTAGTATTGCCATATATTGTAAGACGTAAGACTACAACTAGTGGTGCAAATAATTTTGAGTGTTCAGATCTCATGTTGTAATGCAAGTTAAATACAACGCAAATGGCTGAAAATAAGAATTTTTGTTTGACATGACTCTACTGGGATAATATTTGTTGAGGCTGAAATTCGCGCAGTCCGATACGATACTATTTTCCTACAAGGAAGAGAGGAAAAGATCGATGAACCTTGACGGCACCGGTGTGGTGCCTGCCAAGAGCTCTCCGACGATCAAATTTGTCACAGAGTTCTAAAAAGAAGACAGGGATTAATAATAGTTTTTACGTCGTACCGTTTTTAATGGCTTGGTGCCCTATTTATGGCTGTCGATTGGAATCATAATCGTTCCGCCGATGTTGATGGTTGATCTTATCTTCCGCTTGTGCGAAATCATAGGAGATTTGTTGCCAGATTTGTCGGGGATATGATTTAATCCTTTTGACCTCCTCCAATTATAATAGGATTATTCTTACCTGCTTAACCACGTCAGATTTCATTATCCTTGATAATGAAATCTAATCAATCTTATCGAGGGTAGGGTAGGTTTATATTTTTCCCTCTCAGTTGCCTCCCATTCCCAAACTTGCACGTCTAGCTTTGGGAATGTAATAAATAAATTTTTTTTTTCAACCCCTGTGAACAGTACCCGTGGGTATTATTCATGTGAATAGTAACTCAGGGAATTTTTTTTTTTTTTTTTTTAATACCCTTGTGAACAGTACCCGTGGGTACTATTCTTGCGGAACTATTCATGTGAATAATAACTCAGGAAATTTTTTTTTTTTTTTTTTTTTTTTTGGGACCCGAGGGAACAATACCCGCAGGTACTATTCATGGATAGTATTTTTTTTTTCCTTTTTTTTATTTTTTTATTTTTAATACCCCTATGAACAGTACCCGCAGGTACTATTCACGTGAATAGTAACTCAGGAATTTTTATTTATTTATTTATTTTTGCACCCGAGGGAACAGTACTCTTCCTTCGATAAGGGAATAAATTGTATGAGTTTCACTCCTTAATAAGGGAATTGAACTTTACGAGTTTTACTCAGGTCGTCCCTTTAGTAAGGGAATTGAACTTTACGAGTTTTACTCAGCTCACTTCTTTACTAAAGGATTTTTATTTACCATCCCTTATTTTAAGGAGATATTAATTACGGAATTCATCCAACCCGGGTCCTTGTAGTACAGGACATTCATTTACTATCCCTTATAGTACGGGGATACTGCACGTATAAACTAAAAGGAATTTTATTAAAGACCATCATTACCTCAAGGCTTATTAAAAACAAAATAACACGTGATGGAGCTACCCTCCATTTAAAATGATTAACTAAGATGCCCCCAGTCTTAATTGTGAATGACTTGATAAGGCTAATTTCAGCCGTGAGACAATTTCTAGTCGATATACTCATCTGAGTCATTCTTATGATATGTGCTGTCGCTCTGGCTGAAGAATGATTTCTTATATTTGGTATTATTTTCATCTCTGGCGAGAGGGGCAGGCCTCTTCTTGTCCTCTCCTTCCTTCCGTGCACTCATGGTCTCTTCGGCGTTGATGTGTTTTTGTGCTCTGACCAGCAACTCTATTATGTTGGTGGGGGGTTCTTTTGATAAGGAGAACAAGAATCTGGAGGTTTGGAGTCCTCCTATGAAAGCGGTCAAAGCTACATTGTCGTCCACCTCTTCTACCTGCAACATCTCTGCGTTGAATCGGGTGATGTATTCCCGAATCGACTCTTCCTTTTGTTGCTCCATGGTAAACAGGTAGGTAGCCGGCCTCCTATGCCTTTGACCTGCAATGAAGTGGCTCACAAACTGCTTACTCAATTCTTCGAAGGTGTTGATGGTTCCTGGCTTCAACTTATTGAACCAAACTCTCGCTGATCCCTTAAGTGTAGTGGGAAAAGTTCGGCACATGATTTCATCTGGCACAGCGTGTAAATGCATAAGAGCTTGAAAAGTTTCCAGGTGATCGAGGGGATCTTTGGTCCCATCGAAGCATTCGAATGAGGGCATCCTGAACTTGCTAGGTAGTGGACATTTCATAACAGCGGGGCTGAAAGGCAGGTTGGTCCTTTGTACCAGGTCATCTACGGCGGCAGGACCTTTCCCTTTCATAGCCTGCATTACATCTTCCATTTTCCCCTTGAGATCCTTGATCTGCAAGTCGAGATGGGTAACTTTCTTTGTGTTTTCCTTAAGACAGAAGGCTATGCTTTCAGGAGGTCGGGAACTCCGTGGGAGAGATGGGTGAACCATCTCTCTATGTCGGGTTCCCACCTGGCTTTATTCCACTTCAGTCTCATTTTGGGGGGGATGATTATCCTTCTCTTCAAGATTCCCATTACCTCCGTTTGGACTTGAGAGATCTTGTCCTGGAAAGTTTTGTTGAACCGGTGGAACAAGGTGTTGCAAGAGCGTTGCATTTTGCTGGATCAACTGGTTCATACCCTGACTCAGAGTTTGAACCTGCAGTTCCAACGCTTCAAGCCGTGTCCAGGTTTTCACCCGACTCTACCCTTTAACCAGATCCCTGCGATGGTGTTCCTTCGGTAACCATACCGGACTGTAAACATATATACCCAACGAGTAATTAATTGATTCAAGGGAATCGTCGTTCCCACAGACAGCGCCAACTGTTGAGGCTGAAATTCGCGCAGTCTGATACGATACCGTTTTCCTGCAAGGAAGAGAGGAAAAGATCGATGAACCTTGACGGCACCGGTGTGGTGCCTGCCAAGAGCTCTCCAACGATCAAATTAGTCACGGAGGTCTAAAAAGAAGGCAGGGATTAATAATAGTTTTTACGTCGTACCTTCTTTAATGGCTTGGTGCCTTATTTATGGCTGTCGATTGGAATCAAAATCGTTCCGCCGATGTCGATAGTTGATCTTATCTTCCGCTTGTGCGAAATCATAGGAGATTTGTTGCCAAATTTGTCGGGGATATGATTTAATCATTTTGACCTCCTCTAGTTATAATAGGATTATTCTTACCTGTTGAACCACGTCAGATTTCATTATCATTGATAATGAAATCTAATCAATCTTATCGAGGGTAGAATAGGTTTATATTTTTCCCTATCAATATTTATCAACGAAGTATGTAAATAGTGGGGTACATTTTTTATATTATTATTATTCATGATGAAATATGATTATATATATATATATAAAATTAAAGCAAACAATAAATTAGAGTGAAATTAATGGTACTGTTTAAATGAGTAGTAAGGATGATGGCTATTTCTCGGGAAAAAAAATAATGAAGGGTATAATAATAAAAATAATTTTAAATTCTCTCTTCCCTTCTCTCACAACGAACAAAATAATTTGGTAGGTTCTTCTCTTATCTTTCATCCAACCGAACAAAACGAGAGAAGTCCATAATCTCTTTCCTAGGGATGTCTCATTTTTCTCTTCTTCTCTCTCTTCCATCTAATTTACTTCCTTCCTAACGAACGGAGCCTTAGTGACCAACACCAATTGTTTGGCGGGAAAAAAAATCACGCTCCCGCGGTTCTTGCAATGGTGCCTGTGACGTCGTTTTGGTAGCATTAGTGACTAAATATATTTGGTCCCTATCTCATTCGTTATCCTCGCATCATATGACTCTTTACATTATGAATTAAATTCTATGAAATGACGTCAGCCTAATGACCCCAACCCCCCAAAATTTCCCCTTTTTCCCCATTGTGAGCCCATATTTTTAAACTTGAAAGCCAATAGTCAATGGAGAGAGAGAGAGAGAGGACCAACGTCACCGGCAGTGCATCTGGACCATATCTATTTGTCACCGATCAAAACATTATCGTCACCACCACAATAAAAATAAAGGTATGGAATTTTGTGTCGTGGAATATTTACAGCATCCAATGGAACTTAGAAATTAGGGCTTTGGGTTATATATTTTTTCAGAGCGATCAATTTCTCTCAAACCCTAACTATTGGGTTGTATGGATTTTCCAAACAATCATTTTCTGTCAAACTCTAACTAACCCTTATCTTGGGTCTTCGATCAACCGTTAGAGATACTGAGTTTTTTATTTTTTTTTGGTGCAATTATTTGTTTCTCCTTCTGATGTCATATCTTGAGTCTGTGATGATGTGTTATTGTTATTATTGTTTAGTTGACATTTTTTGTTTTTGAAAAGTGATACATTTGAGATAGAAGCTGTTATTTTTGAATTCTCAGATACACTCGTTCTTTGACTGTCAGAATTGTGATTTTTTTTTTTTTTTTTGTGTGTGTGTGTAAAATTGACAGAGCTTTACTTGTCACATTGTGATACATTAGAAATAGAAGCTTTTACTTTCTAAATGCTCAAGTATACTAGTTATTTGACTGTGGGTACAACAAAATTAATTGAATTTAATGGAACTTTAAGAACTTTGTTTGAAACCTGGGTACTCCTATTGTTAGTTCTTTCGTGAATAAACATTTTTTAAGTATACTGTCTTTAAAAATTAAGTTCTACTCTCTATAGGGAGTCTGCATCTGTATGTAATTAATGTAATATTATGTATAAATTTTCTGGACTGCTATTCTGCTCTCTAAAGAACAGCTGAAGATAAATACATCCAACCATTAAAGAAAAATCAAATGATTAGGATACGATATGATTAGAATTTAGCCTTTACTCACATAAAATTAATCGTCGGACCTCTCTATCATTACTCAGAAATAAATAAGTAAAAAATAAAAAATAAAACCAAAGGAGAATAGAGAACTAAGGAGACAATTAAGAAAAGAAAGAAATCTACTTGTTTTTTATTTAATTGGGAAAATATTCAAGTACAGGGCAATTGGCACAGCCAAGTCCATAAACATATAATAGTAGAATAGAAGATTTACACAAGCATAACTAGTTAGGTTTATGCATCAGAAGAGCTCCCAACACTAAACATATTGTTTATGTTTGCGATTCCTCATGAAATGAATGAGTTCTGAATTATATTCAGATCCCATTATCTTATCATACTCCTCCCACCATTGCATGAAGCTGCTCCGCTCCAAGAAAATCTCAGTGGATACCCCAAAATTGTTTATCAAATTCATCGCGTAGCAATCGAACTCCTTTAACTTCTCCGTTGAGGATCCTTTATGTGCCGGACTGGTTTCTCTAGCCTGGAATGACTTGCATGAAAGAATAGCCTCCTCAACATGTGCCCAAAGGCAAGAATCCTCAGTAAGACTGCAAGCTGCTTTTCTTACAGTTGCATTGTTTCGTTGAACTTCTGGTTTAAATTTAAATTATAGGGAAGAATACAACGACATGACTTGGAATAAAGTATGACAGTGATTTGCTTTTTGTTTTTATCAATTTTTTCTATGAGTTTTGTTAATCACAGTACCAGTTGCAATTAGTGTGTGACAAAACTACGATTTCATGCACTTATCTAATTGCTATTTTCAAAGGGTACCATCATTACACTGAACACAATTATTGCAAGCAAGAGGAAGACCAGTAAAAGTTATATTCTAGACCTGGGTCCAATTTTTTTCCCTCAAGGCTCCAATTGTTCCAAATTTTTTTCCTCGAGGCTCCAATTGTTCAGATGTAAAATATTTTTCTTTAAGGCTCGATTGTTCAGATGAAAAACATATATATATATATATTTTAATATTTAATTGTCATAATATATTTACGAAGAAAAAAAAAATTATAACTTATTAAAAATAACATACTCATCAATTTTTTACAAGCCATTTTTACATGTTCTACCCAATAAATAGGGCTGAAACTCGGGCTGGCCCAACTCGAAATTTTGTGAGCTTGGACAATATTTTTTTAATTTTGATTTGGACCTGAGCTATATATTTTGAGCCCGAATTCAATTCGGACTGGGCTTGGGTTAATATAGATAAAGCTCGAAGTTTAACCCGAGCCTGAAAATATTATATATATTTATAATTATAATTAAGTCACAAGAGTGTAGTGTAGTAGTCAAGTTGATAGTGTGATTGGAATTTATACTTAAGATTTTAGATTCAAGTCAAGGGTGCAACATTCTCGGGTTTAAGGCTGGGCTTGGGTTGAAAATTTTTTATATGGGCCTAGTCCGAGATGAATGCCAAGCCCGCCCAATCCGCTCGAGTTGTAGGCATATGAATAGACTCTACCTAAATTTTCGTCAAATATCAAAAATTAAAAAAATATATATATAAATTTTACGTAAAAAAAAATAGAAAAAAAAAAAAAAAGAATTCTAAAACAAATATTTTGCGGTGAGCTAAGAATAGACTCTAATTTTATGGAAGGAAAATTTTAAACAACAATAATTTGCAATTTTGCACAAAATACAAGGGACATCCAAATCATTTGATACTAGGTTGTTTAAGCAGACAAAAAAGTAGATGTCATTTTCGCTTCATCATCGTCTTTCTTGGTGTATTGCCTAACTTATTTTATTAGTGTTTTGGCCATAATTTCAACATTTGGAACAAATTGCCTAAAGATTTCATTAATAATTTAATACTCTAACTAACGTGTCCCTGGTGCCAAGTTTTAACACTGCATTACAGTTAATTTGTTGCTCATATTTTTAGACCCGATCTTTCATCATTGACACAATGTTGACTTCACGTACAATGTCATTGAGGGTTCAAGATTATGTGTCACTTTACCATCATAGCATGTAATATAAATGTAAATTGATAAAAAAAAAAAAAGAAAAAAGAAAAAAGAAAAAGGAAAAAAGAAAAAAAGGAGAACAGAGAACTAAGGAGCCAAGAAAAGAAAGAAATCTAATCCTTTTTTATTTAATTGGGAAAATATTCATAGTACAAGACAATTGGCACAGCCAAGTTCATAAACACACGCACACACACACACATATATATATAAAAGAAGAATACAAGATTCACACAAGTTTAACTAGTTAGGTTTATGCATCAGAAGAGGAGCCTGCAAGACTAAGCATATTGTTGACGTTTGCTACTACTTACGAAATCAATAAGGTCTGATTTATGTGAAGGTCCCATTATCATCACATATTCCCTCCACCATTTCATGAAGCTGCTCTCGTCCAAGAAAATCTCAGTGGATACCCCAAATTTTTTTTATCAAATTCATCGCGTAGAGATCAAACTCAATCAACTTCACCCTTGAGGATTCTTTAACTGCCGGACTGGTTTCTCTAACCTGGAATAACTTGCATGAAAGAATAGCCTCCTCAAAATGTGCCCAAAAGCAAGAATCCTCAGTAAGACTTGAAGCTGCAGTTCTCACACTTGCATTGTTTCGTTGCACTTCTGGTTTAGTATCATCATTCAGCCACTGCTCTAACAATACATAATGTGCAGATCTTCCTTGAGTTATGTAGTCCCTTTTACCTTTCCCATAGTATTCGGCTATGTCAAGCGGTTCAACCATCCTCCTATAGTTTGTTCCTGCATAGAGCCAGCGCGTACGAAAGGCTGCTCCCTCCTTCTGGGGCATCTTATCTGCCTCTTCAACCTTTTTCTTCCAGTAATTGGTGAGTCTTTTATGGTACTGGACAACATTTACTCGACTTCGGTCCAACACGTTCTTGTAACTATCGTAGTAGCCTCTATTACATGTATATTCCTTCTTGTACCATTCAATTCTGGCCATGTCTATTTTGCTTTAATTTAGTTTTTTCTTGGGATCAGCCCTCTTCTGATCTATAAGAGCCTTTGTTCTATCTTCAACTTTTGTTATCAGAGCGTTGATGTCAGTGTTTCCGCATTGCTGCAGCTGTGATTTGGAAAATGGGGCGAGAAACAAGTAAAAACATCATCAAAAGGACACAATTTTTTTAACATTACAAATTTTGCTTCTACGTGCTTCAGCTTTGATAAGTTTGTAGTGAAAGAATGCCATTATATTGATGAGTCTAAATAATGCTTTCTATGATTTTCTTCTTATACGATTTGTACTGTGAGTGCACAAAAATCGGTTGAACCGAACTGGGCTGGTAGGTTTGGATTGGTTTTTTAACAATTTTGTTTGGTTCGGGTTTCAAAAACATGAAACCGTTTGTAAACGGTTTAATTAAGGTTTAAGATTTTACAAGACCAAACCTGATCGAACTGAACCATTTTTTAATTATATATATATATATATATATATATATATATATATATTAGATTGAATTATAAAAAAGTCTAGAACCGTGAAACTGAAACAAATCAAACTGTTTTATCAAGGTTTGGATCGGTTCGGTTTCATTGACTTTATGGTCCCGTTCGGTTAAAAAATGGAACCGTTAGAAACAATTTGGTTCTAAAATATTCCCATACCGCTTCAATCTGAATTGTGTGCATTCCTAATTTCTACCTTGTGACGGGTTAAACACCATATCTTAAAAGGATGAATCAACTTGAAATAGGATTGAGTTGTTACCTGTGAGTTGTTAATTCCAATTGCATCTAGTTGTGTGACAATTCCTCCTCGAAGAGTATTAAGCAGGCCAGTCAGCACTGAACTCCCCTTACGGATTGCCTTCCACTTGAGGTGTTCCAAAATCCTTGTATAGTGGTTAGGATCTTGATTTCCAACACTAGCCGATCTCATTGCCACTAGCCATTCCGAAACGGATTCAGAACACAAGAGAAATGTACCAAATGGCTGGTAACTTTCATTTTGGAAAGTTGAGACGAAAAGTCTGGGGATCGGAACACAGTTAGAGGCTACATGCAGAAAACAAGAAGTCCAAGTTGGGCGTTGGAGTACAGCTTGTTGGAAGCCATAGTCACCAATAAGGGGTGACCCGGAAGTGATGCAAAGGGGGCGTTTGGCATTCGGGGAAATGCTTTCAAGCAGAAATAAGGTGAAGAGGGAGGCAATGGATCCCCCTATCAAGTGTCCTGTGATAATTATACCAGTGGACGTATTGGTCATAATGTCAAGCTGCATAGAAGATGCAAACATACCTCAAAATTAGTATCTGGCATTTCGAATTTTCCAGGTTCTTCTATCAATCTAATTTGAATGGTTAACATGAAACATTTGTGTCCTAAATGAAAATTGATTTCCTGTTTTGGTGACACCCATTGGGCTGCAAATATTTCAATGCAAAGGTGTCTAATTGTCATCATTTGTTTTGTGGTACAAGTGCCGCCAATGTTGACTATGAGGCTACAATGAATCCCAATATCAGTTGGGGTTTGGATTTGCTCATTATGAAACTAATATTCCATGAACTAGAAATGATATGTAATGTCAATCTTGATACTAATATAATCATGCTTGTGATCAGAAGGCCAGCCTCCCCCAACACACAGATACACACACCCCCATTGTTTATGCAATAACTGCAATGAGCTGCAGACATCTGTTCTACTGAATTGTTCTGTAGAATTTGCTAAAGGCAACCAAAAGGGTAATTGATTATGCATTCATTTGAGTCATACCACAGGATCAGAATGACAAACACAACACACACACATTTTGATATGGTCTAATCTTTCTCAAATTGGTCAATTATCACAAACTGCCATAACTAACACAACAAATAGAAGTTGAGAAGTGTTACCAGCTTTTTTTTCAGTTCAGAGAGCTCCTTGTACCGAGATCGAAAAAGGAAAATTGCGTCTTTGTGAATGGAGAAGGCTTGGTTGCTTTTGGTCCTGAGAAATCAAAGCAAGGAAAAGAATCTCTTCTAAGAGTTTCTGATGAAATTAGTTCTCTGCCTACTCCTTCAAAATGTTGTACGGTACAAGTGGGTGAAGTTCCAAAAGCTACAATAGTACCAAAGAGTTGATGTGTATAATCTCTGTACTTAAGAGAGGGAAGCAAATTTGGATCACTTTGATTGTTGTCCCCGTTAAGTTTCAATTTTTCATTTTCATTCCATGATTGTTGGAGGAGATCTGAGCTCACTACCAAATTTGCTGACTCTATTCCACTGCTGAACCTGCAACCAAAAAGTGAAAAGAAAAAAATGGAAGTTAGACATGATTATTATCTGTCTTGTTTGATAAATTTACATAGCTTTGTTATATATAAAACAAAATAAAAGAAAGCATGAGATTGTTACAGACAAGGAAAATTGATTCATCTTCTCTGTTTGGTTAGGTCTGCTTGAGAACTCGGCAACAAGAGATGGACAATAAAGAGAATGAGTTTCATTTCCTTGTAATTTTGGTTTATAATAAAATGATTTGCCCACCAAGAATTAAACAAAGAGAAAGACTTTGTTTTAGTCAGTCAATGAATAATAAATTTGGAAAAAAAAAAAAAAAGAAAGAAAAAAGAAGAAGAAAGAAGAATAGATTTTCATTACTGGGGGGCTTCACAAGTAATTTTCATTACTGTCTACTCGGAACCTTCACAGTGCTAGTGATGGCCCATGGCTTGGTACCAGTGTAGAATAGTGATTTGAATATTTTTAACAAGATTTAAAAATATTGTTGGAACATTATTAATTTCAATGCAATGACCAAACGCTGTCTGTCCGTACAGATTACTTTGTTTTCACTAGTCGGTTTAATTCCACACGACTTCTTAAGCATTGTAAAATATTATTATTACCTCCATGCTTCAACCACAACAGTCAAAATCGTAGTTAGGTGACCCCAGAAAATATGCAATTTATTTATGTTTTATTTTTGGTCATTATTGTGGCTTCAAATCTCTTGTTTCACCGGATTTTGACCCAAAATTTTTTTTAAGCATTTTTTGTCTTACGGTTTCTATTCGATTTTAAGTCTCTATTATATCCGGTAAGAAAGGTTTGTATTCTTAAAATACTAAAAATCTAAAATGGGTAAGAGTATAAAACACAAAAAGAATATATTTGGGATTAAGGTTGAAGAGACCGTAAATCTCTTTTTTTCCTTCAAATATTTTCATCTATCTTTATTGTGTACATGGGCTATATAGTCAAAACCCACTGTGGTGTGTGTTTTCATTTATATTATTAATTGATTGCATTTTGTGAGTTTGCAACAAATTTAAATTGTTTTTAACTGTTTCTTTCGACCTAATTTAAGTGTCATTTTTGAAAAGTAATACTGTAATTTTTAAAAAGACACGTAAAGGCATGCATTGTCTCTCTAAAATGTTATTAATTTGTCTTTTTAAGTTTTGAATATTTAAATTTAAAATTTTTAATTCAAAAGATATATATAAAACATTCTAAAATATATTGTTTGAAAAAAAAAAAAAGTGGACAATTATTTTTAAAAAAATAAAAAAAAATAAAGTATGACAATTTATATATATATATATATATTTTTTTATTTGGGAACAGATGAAATATGTTATGGGTTACTGTTTTTGTGTTTTATCCTATCTGTAACTTCAACTTTTGATGCTGGTGGTATTTTTGCCCCTAAATTTAAATAAAGAAAAAGACTTGCAATGGTCAATGTGGAATAAATTTAAATTACAGGGAAGAATACAACGACATGACTTGGAATAAAGTATGACAGTGATTTGCTTTTTGTTTTTATCAATTTTTTCTATGAGTTTTGTTAATCATGACACCAGTTGTAATTAGTGTGTGACAAAGTTCGATTTCACGTACTTACCTAATTGCTATTTCAAAGGGAATCATTACACTGACACAATTATTACAAGAAAGAGGAAAGTCCAGTAAAGGTTATATTCTAGATCGGTAAAGATTCGACTGTTCAGATATAAAATATTTTTTTATTTTTTAATATTTAATTGTCATAAAATATTTATAAAAAAATATATATTATTATCTAACAAAAATAACATACCCATTAATTTTTAACAAATCATTTTACACATTTTGGTTGATTGACTTAATTTTAAATAATTTATAATATTATATGAAATACAAAGGAACATTCATATAATTTAATACTGGACTTATTTAAGCAGACAAAAATATAAATGTCATTTTCTCTTCATCATCTTCTTTCTTGGCGTAGTGCTTAACTTATTTTATTAGTGTTTTGGCCATAATTTCAACATTTGGTACAAATTGCCTAGAAATGGTTTCATTAATACTCTAACTAACGTGACTCTGGGCCAAGTTTTAACAATGCATTACAGTTAATTTGTTGCTCATATTTTTAGACCCAATCTTTCTATCATTGACACAATGTTAACTTCACATACGATGTCATTGAGGGTTCAAGATTATGTGTCCAAGTGTTTCTTTTACTTTCATAGCATGTAATATAAATGTAAATTAAAAAATAAAAATAATAAATAAATAAATAAATAAATAAATAACCAAGGAGCCAAGAAAAGAAAGAAATCTAATCCTTTTTTTTATTTAATTGGGAAAATATTCATAGTACAAGACAATTGGCACAGCTAAGTTCATAAACACACACATATATATAGAAGAAGAATACAAGATTAACACAAGCTTAATTAGTTAGGTTTATGCATCAGAAGAGAAGAGCCTCCAACACTAAGCATATTGTTGATGTCTGCCACTTCTTATGAAATCAATGAGTTCTGAATTATATTCAGTTCCCATTATCTTATCATACTCCTCCCACCATTGCATGAAGCTGCTCTGTGCCAAGAAAATCTCAGTGGATACCCCAAAATTTTTTATCAAATTCATTGCGTAGCGATCGAACTCCTTCAACTTCACCCTTGAGGATTCTTTATCTGCCGGACTGGTTTCTCTAGCCTGGAATGACTTGCATGAAAGAATAGCCTCCTCAACATGTGCCCAAAAGCAAGAATCCTCAGTAAGATTGCAAGCTGCAGTTCTCACACTTGCATTGTTTCGTTGAACTTCTGGATTAGTATCATCATTCAACCACTTCTCCAAGAAGACATAATGTGCAGATCTTCCTTGAGTTATGTAGTCCCTTTTACCTTTCCTATAGTAATCAGCTATGTCAAGTGGTTCAACCATCCTTCTATAGTTTGTTCCTGCGTAGAGCCAGCGCGTGCGAAAGGATCCTCCCTCCTTCTTGGGCAACTTATCTGCCTCTTCAACCACTTTCTTCCAGTAAAGGGTGAGTTTTTTGTGGTTCTTGACAATATGTTCCCGAATTTGGTCCAACACGTTCTTGTAACTATCGTAGTAGCCTCTGTCACCGGCTCTGACCTTCTTGTACCATTCAAGTTGGGTCATATCTACTTTCCTGTCATTTAGTTGTTTGTTGGGATCAAAAGCAGATCTCTTCTGAATTATAAGATTCTCGGTTCTCTGCTCAATGTTTGTTATGAGAGCATTGATGTCGTCGTTTCCCCATTGCTGCAGCTATGATTTGGAAAAATGAGGTGAGAAACATGGTAGAGATATAAAAAAAGACACAAAATTCTCCACATTACAAATTCCGCTTCAACATGCTTCAGCTTTGGTAAATTTGTAGTGAGATAGTGCCATTATTTTGATGACATCTTAGAATGAATCAACTAGAATAGGATTGAGTTGTTACCTGTGACTGTGAGTTCTTAATTCCAATTGCTTCTAGTTGTGTGATAATTCCTCCGCGAAGAGTACTTGGCAGGCCAGTCAGCCCTGAACTCCCCTTACAGATTGTCTTCGATTTGAGGCATTCCAAACTCCATGTATAGTTGTTAGGGTCTTGATTTCCTACACCATCCGACCTCATTGCCACTAGCAATTCCGAAACTGATTCAGGTTCCTCAAAACAGGCACAGCCGAATTCAGAACACAAGAGAAATGTACCAAATGGTTGGTAACTTCCATTTTGGGAAGTTGAGACGAAAAGTTTGGGGATCGGATCCCAGTTAGAGGCTACATGCAGAAAACATGAAGTCCAAGTTGGGCGTGCGAGTACAGCTTGTTGGAAGCCAGAGTCACCAATAAGGGGTGAGCCAAAAGTGATGCAAAGGGGGCGTTTGGCTTTCGGGGGAATGCTTTCAAGCAGAAATAAGGTGAAGAGGGAGGCAATGGATCCCCCTATCGAGTGTCCTGTGATAATTATACGAGTGGACGTATTGGTCATAACGTCAAGCTGCGTAAAAGATGCAATCATGCAAACATACCTCAAAATTAGTATCTGGCATTTCGATTTTTCCAAGTTCTATCAATCTAATTTGAATGGTTAACCTGAAACAAATTGGGGTTAAGTGCAAAAAAAACCTCTCGACCATTGGCATAATGCATGTCAAAAAAAATTCTTATACTATCAATTTGGTGCAAATAGGTCCCTATGTGGTATAAAATGTCGATAATACCCTCACTTCAATTGAATAAATTAATAATTATAAATACAACCCGGGTAAAATGACCATTTTATTCACCTTCAAAAAAAAAAAAAAAACCAACTTATGGTTCTATCCAAGAAGTTCCGAAGTGGGCCAATGGATGGTGAACAATTCAGTGGTTCTTATAACCAACCTTCTTCCTCTGGCTATGAAAAAAAAAAAAAAAAAGAGGCTGAAATGGAAAAAGGAAAAGGCAATGTGGGCAGCTGAGGTCATCTATGATCGCCTTCATCTCTCTTGCACCGTGTTTCTCAGATTTTGTACACCTCCCAATCACCGTCTACAAAGGCTGCAAATAGAACCTCTGGGATATGAGATACTTTCCAGTAATCTGCACCTCCTCTGCTTTGATCTAGCTTCCTAAACAATTCAATAGGCATATCAACCAAATAAAGCGATTGAAGTTTGGTTAGATGCTCAATGCCCGAAGGCATCTCCTTAACCAATTGACAAAGACAGAGAGGACTCGTTTATGGCGACGGTGGATTTACCTGGTATTTCTAAGGACGATTTGAGGGTTTGGGCTGAAACCCACTTTCTCCACGTCAAAGCTGAAGAAGTGGAAGACGGTTTTGATGGAGCTTTGGTTCGAGGAATTACTTTGGGTCAATCCCAATTCCAGAAGGTGAGTACTATAAGATGGACCAGATCGAGGCTCAGATGAGGAACGGTGTTCTCAAGCTCGTCATTCCCAAGCTCAAGCTTGAAGAAAGAGAGGACCTTATCACCGTTATAGTCGACAACTGAGCTTTGATTCGATTCGTATGGTTGCTTTTAGGGCTTGTTATTGATGGATCTCTTGTGGTTTTGAGCTTTGATGGAACTTTGTTATCAAAATCACGCATTAATCACGTAATAAGGTCAACAAGACCAAGATGAACACAACGCTACAAATAAAAGCCACTACACGCGTCTGCACGCGCCACCAGAAATGCAGCGTGTAGATCTCACGCTACGCGCTGTCACACGCCCCACCCGTTTTCTCCAACGAAAATTCGATTCCGGTGAAATTTCCGATGACAATCCGGTCACATCTCGGGCGAGCTGGGCCGTTCGGTGTATACTAATGGGTGAGGGGCAAAATTGGAATCAAAAGGATAAAATAAAATTTTCATATTTAGTTTTTGAATTTTAGAAACTAACATGCACATTATAAAAAAATAGGGACTAGTTTTACACTATCCCTAGGTATCAAGGGGGTTTTTTGCACTTATCCCAAACAAATTGTGTCCTAGATGAAAATTGATTTCCTGTTTTGGTGACACCCATTGGGCTGCAAATTGACACAACTGCCATAACTAACATAACGGATAGAAGTTGAGAAGTGTTACCAGCTGGTTTTTCAGGAGAAGAAGATCATCGTAGCGAGATCGAAAAAGGAAAATTGCAGCTTTGTGAATGGAGAAGGCTTGGGTCCTTTTGGTGAAGAGAAAATCAAAGTAAGGAAAAGCCTCTCCTCTAAGAGTTTCTGATGAAATTAGTTCTCTGCCTTCTCCTTCAAGATGATGTACAGTACAAGTAGGTGAAGAGCCAAAAGCCACAATAGTACCAAGGGGTTGATGTGGTCCATGTGGATAAACTCTGTACTTAAGAGAGGGAGACAAATTTGTATCACTATTAGGGTCTAAATTTTTTGTCCATGATTGTTGGAGGAGATCTGAGCTCATCACCACCACATTTGCAATATCTATTCCACTGCTGAACCTGCAACAAAAATGTGAAAAATATGGAAGTTAGATATGATAATCCTCAGACTTCACAGTGACATTAGTTTAAGTACGAGATTGTTACACACAAGGAAGATTGAGCCATCTTCTCTGCTTGGTTAGGTCTGCTTGAAAACTCAACAACAAGAACTAGACTAGTGGACATTAAAGAGGAGGAGTTTCATTTGCTTGTAAGTTGAAATTTAGATATATAATAAAATGATTCGCCCACTAAAAGCTTAAACAAAGAGAAAGACTTGGTACAAGTAAGTCAATGTGGAATTAATTTTCATTATTACCTACTAAGAAGTTTCATAAGTAATTTTCATTACCGTCTACTTGGAAGCTTCAGAATGTTAGGGATGGCTCATGACTTGGTCAAGTTGTAATTAACGTGTGACAAACTCTGATTTCATGTACTTTTATAATTGCTATTTTCAAAGGGTACCATCATTAGACTAAACACAATTATTGTAAGCAAGAGGAGGAAGACCGGTAAAGATTATATTCTAGACCTGGGTCCAAAACTTTTCCATTAAGTAGGGACTCTAATTTGGTACAAATCGCCTACAAATGACTTCATTAATACTCTAACATGTGTCAGGTCCAAGTTTTAACACTGTGTTACAGTTAATTTGCTGCTCCTATTTTTAGATATGATGTTTCTAGAGTTCACATAATAAATAATCGTTTGTATACGAATTAACATTAACAAAAATGCACAACAGGTTAGTGATTTAGCGGTATCAGTCTCTTACATTTTAAAAGGAGGTCAGGAGTTCACCTCTCGGTGGAGACTCGTATATATGAGTACCAATTTTTTTTTACTAAAAAAAAAAAAAAAAAAAAAAAATGTCATTGATAGTTCAAAATTATGAGGACAAGTGTTTCTTTTACCAGCATAGCATGTAATATAATTTTAAATTGAAAAAAAAAAAAAAGAAAAAAAAAAGGAGAATAGAGAACTAAGGAGACAAGAAAATAAAGAAATCTAATCATTTTTTTTATAAAAAGTGGGAAAATATTCCGTTACCAACTTCACAATTGAATATTAGTTGATTCAATTTGTTGTTTTGTTGAGTTGTAATTGTAATAAGTAAATCATTTTTTTTTTCTCCAAAAATAGGCAAAGACAGAGACTTGTAATAGTGAGTCAATTTAGAATAAATTTAAATTATAGGCAACTTCCCATGACGAGGATGAGCCATAGACTTTGGAATTCAGTATGACAGTGGTTTGATTTTTCACCAATTTTTTATATGGGTTTTGTTATTCACAGTACTATTTGACATTGATGCGTAGCAAATGATGCTTTCACACACACACACACACACTCTTTCATGGACTTTTCTAATTGTTATTTTCAACGGGTACCATCAAAGTGAAAACAATTATTGCAAGCAAGGGGAAGACGAAGACCACCAGTAAAGGAATTTCTAGACCGGCTCCAAAAGTTTTTATAGTATGGACTCTAATTTTTTTTTTTTTTGGGGGTAAATTAATGGACTCTAATTTTATGCGGGGAAAATTTTAAACAACAACAAATGTAATTTAAAAATAATAATAATTATTATTATATACATTAATTGTAATATTTTCGATTTTTGCCATTCTTCATTTTTTTGGAATTTAATATTTTCGCAAGGGCATTTTTGTCTTTTCACATGTTGCGTGCCGGACACCCTGGGATGTGCTGAGAGTGTCAGAGAGTTATTTGGGGCATTTCATTGAGTTCAGAACTCTTTGAAATGTAAGGGTTGTCATTTTTATATTTTTTCGCTTTTTGAGTATAAGAATTTTAGTTGGGTCCATTTACATCTCATATATTTTATTTAATGTGTTTATGTGGGTTTTATATGGTTGTATGCATGTATATAATTTTGTGGTGGAAAAATTAGAAGGAAAATAAAATAAAAAGTTAATTAAAAGTGGTGGGACCAACATGTAGGGATGGCAATGGGCGGTTTGGGGCGGGTTTCCCATTCCCCATCCCCGCCCCCGTTTAATTTTGGTGCCCCCAAAATCGCCCCATAACCAGTTAATTTTTTGCCTCTAATCCCCATAACAGCCCCCACCCCACTTGCCCCGCCCCCACCCCATCACCCGCTCCATAACCGATTATATTTTTATTTAAATATAATCATAGCACATATACACACACATATATATATATGGAAGTGTTAAGTGTAGGGTTTCCAATATATATAGAGAGAGAGAGTGTGTGAAGGTTAATTTGGTAAATATATTAACATGATAGGATAAATTAGTAATTTAAAATATTAAACGGGGTAGTTATGGGGCGGGTATGGGGCGGGGATCTTAGTCCCCCGCCCTCGCCCCGCAACCGGCTGGTTTTTTTTTTTTTAACCCCCATCCCCACCTCATTTAAGTAAACGGTTCTCAAAACCCGTTTTAAATTGGGCGATTTTTTATATTAAAAAAAAAATTAAAAAACATCTAAATTACTAAGTAGCTTATGGCAAAAGATAAAATGACTATTCCAGTCAAGTCCATTATATCTAAACTAAAGCTCGAGTTGAGTTTAGAAATGAAGTGTGAATTCAGTCTAACATTTCTAGTGAAAGCTCAGGTCAATTGAATAGTTAAACCAGTTTCAAGTTCTGTTTCAAGCATATTTGAAAAACAGTCGCAAAAAAAAATCTTGATAAGCAAGTCATGCTTGCTCATCTTAATGAGTTCATTCATAAACACCTATTCATGATCTGTCTTTATTAGTCAACAATACAATTTTAGAAAAGTTTGGAAGCATGGACAAGTCAATGAAAACCAAAGATCAAATGATCTTTTGAGCTGTAGACTTCTTTTGTGTGTGTATGTGTTTTCTGCTCATATTTTTAGACCTGATCAAGAAACATAAAAGTAGGCATTTATATATGAATTATAATTGATAAACATTGAGAGAAATGCTGGAAAAAGGCAATTCTTCTGATGTCAGTGAACAAATGAAGATGTCATTGATTAAACAAAAGTATGTGTCCAAGTGTTTCCTTTACCAACATAGGATGTAATATAAATTCAAATTGATAAAGAAAGGTGAATAGAGAATTAAGTAGACAAGAAAAGAAAGAAATCTAGTTTTTTTTTTTTTTATTCAAGTGGAAAAACATTCAAGTACAGAGCAATTGCCAAAGCCAAGTCCATAAACATGTAGTACAAAAACTGGATTCACACAAGCTTAACTATTTAGGCTTATGCATCAGAAGAACCCCAACACTAAACATATTGTTTATATCTGCCACTCCTTATGAAATCAATGAGTTCTGAATTATATGAAGTTCCCATTATCACCTCATATTCCCTCCACCATCTCATGAAGCTGCTCTGCTCCAAGAAAACCTCAGTGGATACCTCAAAATTGTTTATCAAATTCATTGCGTAGCGATCAAACTCAATCAACTTCACCTTCGAGGATTCCTTATCTGCCTCACTGGTTTCTCTAGCCTGCAACAATTTGCATGAAATCATACCCTCCTCAACACGAGCCCAAAAGCAAGAATCATCAGTAAGACTGGAAGCTGCAGTTCTCACGCTTGCAGTGTTTCGAGGGGCATCATTAAGCCACTTCTCCAAGAAGACATAATGTTCAGATCTTCCTTGAGTTTTGTAGTCCCTTTTACCTTTCCTATAGTAATCAGCTATGTCAAGAGGTTCAACCATCCTTCTATAGGCTGTTCCTGCATAGAGCCACCGAGTACGAAAGGATGCTCCCTCCTTCTGGGGCAACTTATCTGCCTCTTCAACCATAGTCTTCCAGTAAAGGGTGAGTCTTCTGTGGTGCATCACAATAGTTCCCCGGCTTTGGTCCAACACGTTCTTGTAACTATCGTAGTAGCCTCTATTACCCGTGCTGACCTTCTTGTACCATTCAAGGTACGCCATGTCTATTTTCCTGTCATTTAGTTTTTTGTTGGGATCAAAAGCAGATCTCTTCTGAATTATAAGATTCTTTGTTCTTTCTTCAATTTTTGTTTTGGGAGCGTTGATGTCACTAGCTGCCCATTGCGGCTGCTATTTGGAAAAATGAGGTGTTAGAGATATCAGAAAGGACACAAAAAGTTTAAACATAACAAATTCTGCTTCAACATGAGAGAATGCCATTATTTTGATGATATCCAAAGAGAATGAATCAAATAGAAATAGGATAGAATTACCTGTGAGGTCTTAATACCAATTGCTTCTAGTTGTGTGATAATTCCTCCGCGAAGAGTACTTGACATGCCAGTCAGACCTGAACTCCCCTTACAGATTGCCTTCGATTTGAGGCATTCCAAAATCCTAGTATAGTTGTTAGGATCTTGATTTCCAACACCATCCGACCTCATTGCCACTAGCAATTCCGAAACTGATTCAGGTTCCTCAAAACAGGCACAGCCGGATTCAGAACACAAGAGAAATGTACCAAATGGCTGGTAACCTCCATTTTGGGAAGTTGAGACAAAAAGTTTGGGGATCGGATCACAGTTGGAGGCTACATGCAGAAAACAAGAAGTCCAAGTTGGGCGTTCGAGTATAGCTTGTTGGAAGCCATAGTCCCCAACAAGGGGTGATCCAAAAGTGATGCAAAGGGGGCGCTTGATGGCCTTCCCCTTTGGAGAAATGCTTTCAAGCAGCCATAAGGTGAAGAGGGAGGCAATGGATCCCCCTATAGAGTGTCCTGTGATAATTATCGGAGTGGTACCGTCAAGCTGCATAAAAGATGCAAACATACCTCAAAATTAGTATCTGGCATTCCTAATTTTCCAGGTTCTATCAATCTGATTTGAACGGTGAACATGAAACAAATGTTTCCTAAATGCAAATTGAGTTCCTGTTTTGGTGACACCCATTGGGCTGCAACTATTTCAATGCAAAAGTGTCTAATTGTCATCATTTGTTTTGTGGTACGAGAGTCACCAATGTTGACTATGAGGCTACAGTGAATCCCAATATCCGTTGGGGTTTGGATTTGCTCATTATGAAACTAATATTCCATGAACCCAGAGAAATGATATGTAGTCTTAATCTTGATGCTAAAATAATCATCATACTTGTGAAACACACACACAAACCATTGTTTTGAAGAATTTGATGAAATCTTCCAAAGGGTAATTGATTATGCATTCATTTTTGAGTCATACCTGTGATCAGAATCTCTCTCTCTCTCACACACACTATTGTTTATGCAAGAACTGAAATGAGCTGCAAACATCTATTAACTGCATAGTTTTATAGAATTTGATGAAAGCATTCTTTGGGTAACTGATTATGCATTCATTTAAAACCTTGGAAGTTAGTTACTGTACTGGTGTCCTACTGTAAGGTCAACTGCCAAGTATGACTTGTTTGGATAACCAGAAATTGGGGTTTCCGTTCAGTTTGACCACAGTAACAACATTTCATGATCTATTCTTTCTCAAATTGTCCAATTATCACAACTGCTATAACTAACATAACAGAGAGAAGTTGAGAAGTGTTACCAGCTGGTTTTTCAGGTGAAAGAGATCATCGTAGCGAGATCGAAAAAGGAAAATTGCAGCTTTGTGAATGGAGAAGGCTTGGTTGCTTTTGGTTCTGAGAAAATCAAAGCAAGGAAAAGCCTCTCTTCTAAGAGTTTCTGATGAAATTAGTTCTCTGCCTTCTCTTTCAAGATGTTGTACAGTACAGGTAGGTGAAGAGCCAAAAACCACAATAGTACCAAGGAATGGATGTGTATAAACACTGTATTTAACAGAGGGAGGTAAGTTTGGATCACTTTGATTGTTGTTCCTATCAAGCTCCAAATTTTTTATCCATGATTGTTGGAACAGATCTGAGCTCACCACCACATTTGCAAATTCTATTCCACTGCTGAAGCTGCAACCAAAAAAAAAAAAAAATGATAATTAGTCTTGTTTAGTAAATTTTCATTACTTAGTTATAAACCAAAATAAAAGGGAGTATGAGATTGCCACACACAAGGAAAATTGATTCATCTTCTCTGTTTGGTTAGGTCTGCTTCAGAACTCAGCAACAAGAAATAGACAAGTGGACAATAAAAAGAGAATTGAGTTTCATTTTTCTTGTAATTTAGGTAAAGAATAAATTGATTGGGCCCACCAAGAATAAAAAAAAAGAAAAGAGAAAGACTTTGATTTAGTCAGTCAATGAGGATTAAATTTTCATTAGTGCCTGCTGGGAAGCTTCACAAAAGTAATTTTCATTACTGCCTACTGGAAAGCTCCGCAATGACAAGGATGGCCCATCACTTATACTAGTGTGAGACAGACTTGATCAATTTCTTTTTCACTAAAGTCTAATTTAATTTACACCCACCACTTAATAAACAAAGTTGCCACACACTAATTTCAACTTGATTCAAATTAGTAATTCAAAAAATATCATCAGCTACTAAACGATTTTTTTTTTTTCTTTCTTTTTTCCCAGAAAAAATAAATACTTGAAAAAACCATGCCATATTCTAGAGTTGATGCTCTACATGATAAAATATTAGCACAATAACATTGTCACTGTTTTTGGTGGGTGTGATGCCTTATGTTCCATCCATAATTTTAAATCTGAACTTATTACAGAGTAATTTCTATGCAATGATCAAGTCCATACAGATTCATTAATTTTAAATTTTGATGCTTGTGACATCTTTGTCCCTAAATTTAAATAAAGGAAAAGACTTGGAATAGTGAGTCCAATGCAGAACAAATTTAAATTATTGGGAAGATTCCCATGCATGACTAGGATGACCATGACTTTTGGACTGAAGTATGAGAGTGAATTGCTTTTTCACCAATTTTTTCTAGGGTTTTTGTTAGTCAATTGCTATTTTCAAAGGTTATCATCAAAAGCTGGAGTGAACACAATTGTTTACAAGCAAGAGGAAGACCAGTAAAGGTTATATTATAGACCTGGGTCCAAAATTTTCCACAAGTATGGACGTTAATTTTTAGGGATAATTACGTATAAATGGGGTTAGGACTCCGTATTTACTCAGAGGCGAAGTCAAAGTTTCATATTTCCCTAAAATGAATTGCTGACGTGGCACATGGATTATTACTGTTCAAGAAATGTTTTGCCAAAAATGTCCTTCTCACTTTTTTCGGTGTTGCCTAAAATGCCCTTTCTCCATAATTTAATATATTGCCCTAATTCGTTGGGTAAATACGATCTTCTTTGGCCCTAAAAATAAAATTCTCTCATTCGCTGCTCTCTCTCATCGCTGCTCTCTCTCTCTCTCTTTCTCCACGACTCTTTCTAAGCCGGTCCCTCCACCCTCTCTCTCTAGCTTTATCGCTGTAGGAATTGAGAAACCCAGCTCAATTTTCAGTCCAGCTACAATGGGCTCAGAAGAGGGATCAAGGGTTCTCGGTGAGCTTCAAACCATACATTTGTCAGTGCATTTTCATTGTTTCAGTTGAATTTTTCTTGTTTTCTTTTTTCGGCTGTAAATTTGGATTGAGTTATGATGATTTGGTGTTTCTTAAGCTTTTTTGTTGTAATGGTTCTTGTTTTTGTGTTTTCTTCTTATTGTAGGCTATTGGGTTTTCTAAAATTAGGGTTTTCTTCCTATTGTAGGCTATTGGGTTTTGTAAAATTAGGGTTTTCTTCCTATTGTAGGCTATTGGGTTTTCTAAAAATAAATATAGAAACTACACAACAGGAGCCAGCTGCAACTCCTTTTTTTTTTCCACTCAATTTAATAGGAAAAATGTAGAGAGCGTGATTTTACATCATGGATCGCTGGCACTTATAAAATGTTTTACATAGCACTTGAAAAACAAGAGTTCAAATTTGAGGAGTTGTCACTTAAGAAGCAAGGAATTACTCTTATCGTGCACTATGGTTGGTGTCTCTCAAATTCGTTGTGAATCAGTTGCTCTATTTCCAATTTATTTTAATTTTTATTTAAAAGAAATTGTCACTAAAATTTTCTTACTTCATCATCAATCAATTGCACAGAGCACGATCACATCAATCACTACAGACTCAACTGATTGATTTAACTGTCTAACAAGCTATTGGTTGTTTGTGAATAGGCGAGTAATGGTGAGGAGCCAATGAAGCTGAAGCTATATTCTTCCTGGGGGAGCTCTTGCTCTTGCCGTGTTCGTATCGCTCTCAACTTCAAAGGTCTCTCTCACTCTACTACTTTCGCTCTCTAAATTTTGATCAGTCAATTTCTTCTGCCGGTTTCACTTTCTAAAACCCTGATTTTTTATTTGATTTTAGTTAAAAAAAAATTTTTTTTGTTAATTATTGACCATTGGTTATCGCCTCTTTCAACATAGATCTCAAATATGAGTACAAAGCAGTTGATGTCATGAAATGAGAACATTTTAGTCCTGGTGAGAACATACATGGTGTCTCAAGAAATTTCTTGTAGTATTTAGGCTTATTTATATGATGATAAAGTATGATATTTATAATAATTAACATATTGGGTGTCTGGCATTAATGTTACACTATGGACATTCAAACTTCAGAATTCATTTTTTGTTCACACATTATGATCAGTAACTTTTGTTGGTGGTGGATAATTTATCAAAGAAAGTTACTTTCAGCTGGAAATAGACATCAATTTAAAGGAGAAGTCACCCTCTCTTGAAAAGAGTCATAAGCTCTCTTCACTGGCTATTGGATTGAGAAAAATATCGTAATTTGTGAATGTAAAAACACAGTCTGAGAATCTTATATTAGTCCTATCCATAAAGAGAATTCATGGCTCTTGTCAACTGGAGATCTTTGGATAGCTTTACTATTAATTTAAAAGGTTTATTTGGAAATGCAGAAATGTAACACTAATTTCATAAGTTAGTGTTTGTCTTAACTTTTTGATCCATTTCATGCATCTAATAAGTGAAAACAAAATAGAAACTTGATTATTATCTATTGCTTGTAATATTATATATATATTCAGTTTGGCTTTATAAAATAGAGTCTTGAACGGTCGTTGCAATTTAATCATTGGCCTAAAAGTTTTTGGGACTCTAGCTCCATATTCTTTTTTGGTAGTCTTTATATATCTTGTTAATGTGTTATCTGTTTTTTGAGTATAGAATATTTAAATATCTTGTCAATATCTTGCTATTGTAGGCTATTGGGTTTTCTAAAAAGAAAGATAGAAACTATTAGATATAAGGGGACTACACAAAAGGAGCCGGCTGCAACTCCTTTTTTTTTTCACTCAATTTAATAGGAAAAATGTAGAGAGCGTGATTTTACGGGTTGGATCGCTGGCACTTATAAAATGTTTTACATTGCAATTGAAAAACAAGAGTTAAAATTTGAGGAGTAGTCACTTAAGAAGCAAGGAATTACTCTTATCGTGCTCGTATCATACTCTTTAAATACTAACCAATATGTGTTCCTTACTTTTTAAACTTAGTGCTTTCTAGACAGTGGCTTTAAATTGAATGTACCCACTAAATGGTTGATTTGTTAAAATAAGCTATATCCTATTATGCACTAAAATAATTGGATTGGTTATGTACTTTCTGCTACAATGGTTTTCACATAACATAATTGTCTGTGTTCGATGATTAACACTCGCAATCAGCATCTTTCTTGAGCCTCTTTGTTCTTTTGAAAGAATATTCTTTGAGCATTTAACTTGACCAATGTATGAAAAATGATATATCTCAAATTTCTGTTGTTTCGAGACAGGAAACCTTCACTGACTTCAATTTTTTGTAAATAATGACAGGATAAGTTCTCATCTAGTGAAGATAAAGTGGAAGTTGTTACTAAGATTTTTTAAATTGATGTCATTCCTGTTATTGTGAACTTCAGAAGGTTAGTTTCTATAATCCTCTTAAGAATGTATAATCCTCTGAAAAATACCCCTGCACACTATCATACTCTTTAGGATATATAATCGAAATCGTTATAAATTATAGGGATTATTACACATAAATGGACTTAGGGTATCATATTTACTAAGAGATTGAGTCAAAGTCCTATAGTTTCTTTAAAATGGGTTTGACCCAAAAGCTGAGGTGGCACATGAAAAAATACTGTTTGATATTTCTGTTGCCTAAAATACCCTTCTTCCTATTTTATGTGTTGCCTAAAATGCCCTTTTCTACACTTGCCTAATTTCAAGCCCTAAGGCCTTTCATATTCCATTCGGTGTAACCCTCTCTCACGACTCTTTCTCCCTCACTTGTTTCCTGCGATACAGATACAATCTGCCATGGCACGAACAATCTTCGATCTGCTAAAGGGAAATCAAATACTCAGGCTCAACGGTTCCTCTTTCCCTCTTTGCTGAAACCCTAACCTTTCTCTTCCTAATTTCTGGTGTAGCGGCAATAACTGGACGGTTGCAAACAATTGGGGTTTTTTACCGTCATCTCAGCCTCCGGTCACGTTATAACTCTTGAAATAGGTACTTTGACCTAATTAGAGCCCTAATGCTCTTTCATATTTCTATTTGTGTAGACCCTTCTCTCTCCCATTCTCAAATGAGACCTAGCCCTCACTCTATTGAATCCATCAATGAAAGCCTAACCCTTTCTAAGCACTGACATAACTTTGCCTCAATCACAAAGGCTGATTGTTTGAAGCTTTGTCTTTTGCAAGTTTCACCTTCAGAGGAAAATCGCCCAGGTACTGGCCTTGTTCTCCTTTCTTCCTTTTCTAAACATTCATTGATCTTTATTATTCTACTTTCTTCCTTCTCTGAACTCTCATCAATTTTCTAATTTTTTCTTCAATCGCAGAAGTTATTTCTTCAAGCATAGGGATAAGCCCTAACCCTCTCTAACCCGGGTACTATTTTCCAATTTCCTCTTTCATCTCTGCCTTCCCCTAGAAAGTTGTAGAGTCTCTCTGTAAATGATACTATGTGTTGAAAATTTTAATCAATTAAGTTGTTGTTACTTTCTGCTGACATGATTTCAATTCATGTGTTGTTTACATATTCAATAGATTTGAGGATTCATATGCTGTAAGCTATGTTTTTCTGTCTTATGAAGTTGCTGGTTTTTTTTATTTTCTTTTATTTATTTATTTTTTTAACAGAAGAATGATTCAGTTTTATCCTTTTTGGTTTTGGTTGTGCTACTGCTCCAATTGGGTGCATACTAATTTGCAATAAAAAGTGGAACTAAACTTTCTTGTTTCTCCAAAGATAAGATTAGAGGATTTTTTTTACTTTAAAAAAAAAAGATAAAAAAATATTAGAGGATTTTTCAAAATAACTGCATACCAGTAATACTGGTAATTTCTTTGTAGTCTCATTGTAAATATGACTATGATTACTATTGATAACTCCTCTGTTCATGGTAGGTGTGATGGCAATACAATTATTGGTTATATATTATGCAAGGAAGTAAATAAGTCAAATCCAAAAGTTAAGGGAAAAATAACTGTGATGTTAATGAGTTCTCATTGGGAAACACTTGCAACTAATCATGCAGAATTTCATAAAGTTGTGGTAAATCTCAAATTTCTGTTGTTTCGAGACAGGAAACCTTCACTGACTTCAATTTTTTGTAGATAATGACAGGATAAGTTCTTAGCTAGTGAAGATAAAGTGGAAGTTGTTATTAAGATTTTTTAAACTGATGTCATTCATGTTCTTGTGAACTTTAGAAGGTTAGGTTCTATAATCCTCTTAAGAATATAATCGAAATCACTATAAATTATATTAACCCAAAAAGACAATTAGAGCTACTTCACCAAAAACCCATAAGCCTGAACTCTCTTCAAGGACTTCACAACTGTGACTAGTACCATGTGATGAGAGGTTATATACAAATTTATAAACTCAATCTACCATATAGCACAAATCCATGTATAATGGGTAAGGCAGTCAAGTAGTTCCTAATATAGTAGTAGTTATGTAAGGAAGAAGCTCTTCAATATTGGTATGTATAGAAGAGACTACGTACCTATGCTATGTCTGACTGTGTAGTTAAAAGTGCTATTTTATAGCCAGAAGTTAGACACATACGCGATAACTAAGTGGTTGCCATAGGGAATATCGGAAAGAAGTAGTACCTTAATCTGCTACAAAATAAGGAACTACGGCTACAAAATATTTGCTACAAGATATGGAGTATATATGTATTGGCTACTAACTACCTCCTGGGACATAGTATGCACTACCTCCAATAATGATACTAACATTATATTTCTTCAATTATTTGGTACAATTTCAAGAATCTTGTTTAGTCACTTTTGTTTTTTAGATAATTACTCCAAAAATATTATTTTTAAGTTTTCTAGTTAAGTTTAATGGTGGTTAATAGCATGCTTTTTACATACGTGCTTTAATTTTGGTGAGAAGGTGAATATAATGATTATGGAAGTATCAACTAGGTATAATCTCTTATATAGGAATAAGTAGTTGATATATTCTACCAACAATTGCAGTTATCTTATACAATAAATGTGTTAATTATTTCATCTTTGTCTTAGTTTTGCATCTTTAATCTTATGACTTTACTTCTCAATTATTAGGGATTAGATTCCATATTATGCCTATTTGATTACTGAAATGTCACAATTTTCTCCCCTTACCAGAAACATATGCATACTAAAGATTTCTTTCTATTAAAATGTTGAATTCCAAGCGAATAATGTACTTCTTTTGTAGATTTTATACCTCAAGTTGCTAAAATTTTGTTCCAGACATTCCATCAAGCTAAAGTACAATTATTTCTAATAACGTAACAGTAGAAGTGCATGTTATTCCCAGCCATGAAAATAGTATTTTCTCTCTATTTTTTTTTCCTTGGCAAACTAGAAGGAGAAAGGACTCGAACACAGGAAGCTGGCCACTCTATCAATTAGGCCACTGGGTGATACTCTTTTCTCTATAGAATGAACAAGTTGACTGAAAAATAATTTAGGATAAGTAGATTATTGTTGATTAATCAATCTCATTTTGTTGGATTTGTCTTACTAATAATGGTGTCTATGCAAAATTTCATTTTGTAGCATATGTGGATGATGTTTCTTTGTGTATGTTGAGAATTAACAATGTAGGACAAAGGGCTAGCTATGTCATTAAATTTGTTTGCTAGAAGGCATGGACTTTGGTATTGATCATCCCAATCTTTTATAAAAGTTTAAGTCATTGCTTGGACTTTTTAAGTTAAGATGTAGGTTAAATTAGGCTAGAACACAACAATTTTGAACTGTCCATTATTTGGTAGCAGAGAAAATAAGGAAAGAAGAAAAACTTTAAGATTAACAAGTTTCTATAAAGGAGTAGAATTGTTACAAGATTCCATGTTTCCTAATTTCTTCTTGTTTTCCCAATTTCTTGGCAACCAAACATAGGATAAAGTATAAGGACTTAGGAAAAGATTGGTTGAATGGACTTGTATCCAAATTTTCAGATTTTCCAATAGTTATTAGGAAGCCTTTTTATGCATAATGTACAGTTTATTGCAAATTTCAATCACTTGTGAAAGTAGTACAGCAATTATTGAACCTTTTTTTACTATTTCGTTGTTATTATTGTATATATGTTTGAATATTGTTGATGTAGCAAGTCTCATGATTGTTTTTTCCTTTATACCTTATGTGGATACATAATTTGAAACTTTGAACTAGCATTTAGAGACATCGTAGAGCATTCCTTGGCAGATTATCCTGTTAATTTAAGTTTTTCATGCGTTTCACCTATCTTTTAGATTTGATATTCATTTGTTTACAGAAAAAGAAGTCAATGGTCCAAATTTAATCAACAATTAAAACTAAGAATCTACAGTCACACAGACACATTTTCTCAATCTTTTGCTCCAACAGTGAGAAGTTGCAAAGCATGACGCGCGTATTTTATTTTGACTAACAATTATGATAACAAGGCTCCAAATTTCCCATCCTCCAGAACTTCTTAAGAACTCAATTCATTTATGCGAACCGAGCTGAGTAATTGGTTTATTTGAGTGAGTCAAGTTTGATCACAACTGTTAAAAAATTAACCAAGCTCAAACTAAGCTCAGACACTGCTTCTAACCAGCCAAGCTGAGCATAAGCTCTATAAAGTTGGCTTGACTCAGCTTGTTTACAGCCTACGAAATGGCTGATCTCATACTTAAATATGTCTCCTTATAGTGGCCAGTTTAAGCTTTCACCATGTCACCTGACCCCTTTTTTTTATCAAATATATATATATATATATATATATATATATATATATATATATATATATATATAAAGTAGCATTTTGAATACTAAAGAGTTGAACTATCACAAAAATATACTAGGCCATGTAGAAATTCCCACGTCTTGAAGAACCGGCTGGCTGGTGATTGTCCCTTCCACTTCCAAAACCTTTTCTCCTTTTGCTGATCGAAATGCAGAAAGGAGAGATGACCCTGATTGGGTCTTCAATTTTCTTATTGCCCTTTAAGAAAGACAAAAAAATTAATATTTAGAAGTTGGATTTGATGTGACCTTATTTATAAATTCATTATAGGATAAATTATTTAAGCTTGAAACTTGAACGGAGACTCAAGAAAACGTCATCAGAATATCTCCCATCAGTTAACTGGACTCATGTACACATATTTTTCTGAAAGTAACATGTATGTGTGAGATTTGTCAAACCACCAAATTACAAATTCTGAGTTTCAACAAGAGTATATCTAAAGAAAACAAGGGTTGAAGTAGTTTTTAGTTTAGCATACAGTTGCCAGTTTGAAGAGAGCCTTGCATTCCTAAGCATGCTAACTCTATTTTCTTTCATTAATTCTTTCTTTATTTCTTTGTTTCTGATGCACACTTTCTTATTTCTTTACACTTAGAATAGCCTTCCTTAATTTACAATTATAGTAACATAAAAGCTAAAGCATGTGGTTCCTATTTTGTAGCATAACTACTGCATAAGACTCAGCTTAAATGAAGACTGGACTTATAAATTTGAATATCTGTGTCATGTTCGATTTTCTATTAATAGTTAATAAGTTGGTGTATATGTCTTAAGATGACTGTTCGTGTTCATTCTAGCTTCTCGTGTTTATGGTTATCTTGTTCTGAGATTTGTAACTGTAATTCTTGTTTTGCAAACTAAATCCTATTTGGTGAAAATTTTTATGATCTTTTTTATATACTTTTTTTTTTATTTATGAATTTTAGTTATAAATATTTGTGAAGATAATGACTGAAACAGGATCTCCCTTTGCAGGATTTGAAAGACTAATTGGTAAATTTGGGTTGAACTTTAGTCTTGAACAAGCTGAAGGCCCTTATTGTGGATTATAATTTTTACAATTGCAGCACCCTACGGTCTTACCATTTAGAGTGCTTTCATCACTTCATACTGGTAAGTCATATCTTTAATTATTTAAATATATATATATATATATTTTTTATTCCAGTTTTTTTCATGCTAATAATAAATTGGATGTTAACCGCATGAAGCATAAATCTGTCAATTAAGACAGGCACCCAATTGTATATGAAACAAAGTACAATATAAAGTAACAAAATTTATTAATATATAAACAACAAAATTTTCATTTTTTTATTTTTTTATTTTCTTTTGTGTGTGTGTTTTTGTGTTTGAAGGTTGAAAGATTTGTGTAGTTATTCAGTTGTAGAAGCAACAAAAACACTTCCAGTGCTTCCCAAAAATAAAAATCATCATTATCATGGTGTTGTCATAAAACTTTATTTGAAAAAGGATAATTCTTAACTTATTTATTTGACTCGAGAAACTGATGTTATTAATATTTGTGGGCCAATTTGGGTGCTTAATTGGTAACTGATTGTGTGTTTGAATTTTGAATGTCCTAGATTCAAAGGGGGAAGCCACATAAACTTACACTGAGAATGGCATAGACTTTATAAGTTGTAACCTTCCAGCACAAAATGAGTAGTTGGTAGTCCAAAACTCCTCAATTAAAGGATCACAGTGCTGCTTATTCAGTCTATTATACAATAATAAAACTCCCAAATATCTAATTGGGAGGGTCCTAATAGAGAAATTAAGCTTTCTGAGAATTAGGTTTTGAGTAGCAGTCTCTATACCAGATCAGAATATGACACCTCTTTGCATTATTTGGAATCAAGCTAGAAATAGAAGTTAAAACTAAATTGAGCTATTGATTCTGTCAGTATTTTAACAGATTCAACATCCCAGCTGCGATTAACATAAGATCATCAACAAAAAGGTCCATTACTTATCCTCTGAGCTGAGCATTTCCAATGGTAATCAAAACCCCCTAGAGTTATTCTCTAATTAAAAATACGAGGTAGAACCTTCATTCCTATAACAAATGGTATGAGGACATTGGATCCTTCCTCCTTCCCTTATTAGGTAAACCATACAACCATTAACATCCAAGGAAAAGAACTTTTCAACAATTTCAATAAAAGAAATAAAAATAAAAACTGTAAGTGTTTTTTTTTTTTCCTTTTATCTATTCGATTGGGTTAAGTGATGCTTTATATATGCTTATTTTTGTGTGTTTTACCTATCATTAACGTGCTTAGTTGGATTAATTCCGAAGAATGTGTATTGAATTAATGAATTAGGAATATATGAGTACTCCCAAGTGCCTTTGTAAGCTAGCAGATTTGAGATTGAATCTTTTCAACATGTAATGTGTAGAAGTGCAAATTGGTAAATTTAAGTTGGACTGTTATGTCCATATATGTGCTCTATCCTTCCTTTTTGTATCTAATGTGCCTGTGTTGGTAATTTATTTGTAGATGTTGAATACCTGGTGTTCTCCAAATAAATTTAAGGAAACGGTTTGCAATTTAAGTGAAGACAAAAAGGTTGCCGTACAAGAGATTGGGTTTGGGTCCCTTTTAGACATCGAGTGTACCATTTTGAAGCGCAACCTGTGCTTATGGTTGGTAGAACACTTTGACCCTAGAACATCTCATCTCACCCTTGAATCTGGCGCTTGGATCCATGTTACGCCAAGTGACGTTGAAGAGATACTTGGCCTACCCTCGGGAAGAGGAGAAGATGTGCCAAATTATATTGTACAAAGTGTGCATTGGTTAGAAAATGGCATTTTTTTAAAGGACGGTGTAATAGAAGTGCCAAACTTAGTGCATCAATTAGACGTTCTTCCTGTTGGGGATGACTTCAAGAGGGCTTTTGTCCTTTTCGCTTGCGGATCACTTCTAGCACCCATATCGAAAAATGAGACAAGCAAAAGGTTATTGGAAGCGGTTGACAATGTGGATGCTATTAAATCGTATAATTGGGGGAAGTTTGTTTTAGATTGGTTGAAAAAAGGAATTGCGTCCTATAAAGGAAAGGAAGGAAGAGAAGGTTGTACATACATACATGGATGCTTGTTCTTTCTCATGGTATGTTCTAAGATATAATATTTGTAATGTGTCTATCATTTTATTTTAAATAGCTATAATGTCATTATCATAATGGCTTATATGTTGTAGCTTTTCTACCTACACCGTGTGGATGTCAATGGACCAAAACCGAAGCCTGAGATGTCATGCGTACGTGGATGGACCAACAAATTAATAGGCGAGAGGTTGAATTTGGAGAAGCATAAATATAATGGTTTCGGCTTCGGTGAGGTAAAGTTTACAACTGATACATCTGAAGATGCCGATAAGGTAATCACGTCAATTATGACTTTTTATAATTGGTACTAAATATACGGTTATATTTGCATATTCATAATTACTTGGAACTCTACGGTTACATTTATATATTAACTGATATATATATTTATTAAACTTGTTTAAAATTGTTAGGAGTTGGCATATGAAATTATTAAAGTTGTTAAGAAATGGAAGCAACGGCACAATGTAGGCCAAGGCAGGGGGTCGAGATCCTCAGAACCCAGTTCATCCACACGACAACCTAACCCATCTTCGCAATTGTTTGCACAACACAATCCGATTGAGGAGGAAGATGAATCCCACATACCAGTGGAGGAGGAATTCGAAACCTCCACAAGACAAGCAAACTCACCCTGGTAATCTTTTACAAAACACGATCCCATGGAGGAGGAAGGAGAAATCCCCGCACCAATGGAGGAGGAAGTGGGAACCTCCACAGCAATGGAAGAGGAGCGTGATGTGCAGGAAGCAGTGATCCCTTTATTACGTGTTATAAAGCCTGGGCGCCATAAGGGATCACCTTGGGTTGAAATGAAGGTCAACCGATTGCGTGTCCTTCGTCCAGAAGCAAAGGCAGTCATCTCATATGCCATGGATGAGAGCAGAAATGATGAGTGAGAAATTATATAAATAATTTCTTATTTGCTCTATATTTACTTACTTTCTATGCTCAAACACTTAATATGTTATTGTTTAATTATAGTGAAATGCTGGTGAACATAAATGATATTTTCCTCACAAGAAAAGAGATGAGAACAATCTCTTACAATCATTGGATATCAAATATGGTATGTTCACTTAAAGTTCATTGATTTTTCAAACCAATCACACGCATGCATTAATGGTTTAAATGTGATCATTGTAGGTGGTTGAAGTCTATTGCCAAATGCTCCAGCTGAAACAAAAGCATAGAGGAACCAAATTTTTCTTTCCGCCTTCGATTGGGGTAAAAAATTCTTCTATCTATAGTGAATGTTTGTTTAACACATATTAGGTTATCAATTGTGTGCATTTTCAGATTGAACTTTCCAAGATACCTTCAAAAGTGGTTGATAGGAAAGGTAAAATACAAGCAGTTTGGAACAAGTATAAAAGGATAAGGAATGTCGATGATAACAAAGTTTGCCAATTCAATATGGTAATATTTATCGCTTGCAAACATAAATAATTATTATACTTTTATCAAAAAAATATGATTCTAAAAGTAATTAAATTTTTACATTGTTAAATATGCAGCTTTTCTTTCCAATACTTGTAAATGAGAAACATTGGTGCTTGTATGTCTTTAACATTTGCGATAGTCGTATGGATGTGTTGGATTCAATGAAGCAATGTTCGCATGATAAGCGTACTCCAGACAAGATGTCAAAAGATTTGGTAAACGCTTATTACATATGAGCTCATTTTTTTGATTATGTATTCATTTACTGTTAAATTAGGACGGTAAAGTATACAAGTTGAAGAACGTGGTACTGAATTTTTTACTCTAATCATTTATATATTGTGCATTTGTAGGTAATGTTGGTTGAGGTATTCACCGGAAGAGATCTACAAAACTTCATATACAATGTGCCCAACGTACCTCAACAGCCCGATAGGTAATTTTATCACTTAATGTTCCTAGTTTGGTGTACTGATTATGTTCACAATTATAATTAACAGATACCTAAACAGTCTTTTATTCAGTGATAGTTGTGGTGCTTTCATGTTGGACTTCATGGAGAAATGGGATGGTTCACTCAGTCACCCAAAAGAGAAGGTGAAGCCCAATTCTATTTTTTACATGGGCCTTATTTATTTTTTTCCCCGAATGAAGAAAATACCGAATTACTAAATCACACAATCTCCTCGATACTCTTCGTTAATCATTTAATTCTCTGTTTTCTTCTAAACCATTGGTGCATTGTTAATCTAAGCACCCACTGGTCATTAGTCTTCAAAGGAAGAAATGGTTCTTGCCTTTAAAGGTTTCAAAAAATATATTTGTAAAACTGATCCACATTCCTACATACTTTTGTTCAAGGGTTGAAACTGGAGGGTCTTCAATTCCAATACATGCAAACATAATTTAAAAAATTAATGCAACCACAAAATGCATCCACTATAACGTTTTCCTTCCTCTTCACTGCACTCCCCATTCTGTTTTTACACGTTTTCCAGCTTATACCTTTCTTTTTTCTTTTTGCATCTTTTAAACCCATGTTTGTGTGCAAGTACTTCGCTTTCCGATCTCTCCCCGCTAGGCTGCAATGTCGTAGTGTCAATAGCGGGAAGACCAGGGGACTATGGCACGTGTTGAAACAAAGAGAGCGGTAAGCACCCCCTTTAGGCAACAAAATTTTCAACCTTAGAACCCCCTAATGCAGTATACCCTTAATGTGTGCCATTTTTTTGAAAGAGAAAGCATCCAGCTCTAGTGAGTTTTAATCTAACATGAAGTAAGCAATAAAATGAACCATGTAATGAATGATATAGAAAATGTTTGACATCCACTGTATAATGGGTCCTATCGAGTAGAAACCAGCTTTGCTAGATGAGGTTTAAATGAATAGCATATTCTTAAATATTTTCAGACAGTTTTTCATTGTCAAAGAATTCAGTATGAGATCAGTAGCTTAAATCATCAGTCAACCTTGTTTTTCCTACATCACCTAACCAATTAGATACGCAAATACTGGACTCCTGTCATTTTAAATGAACATATTGCAGTTTATATGGTCACTTCACTGTACTTAGTGGTGCTCATTAAAAATGAACCGAACACAAAAGATACTGAAACTACGACATATTGAAATGAATGATTAAAAAATTTCAAAATAAATAGTCACTTTAAGATTACTTTTGGAATGTCAGAAAAAAGGTGCGTGCCATTGAGTGTTTGGAATCAGTAAAAAGGGATAACTATTTTGGGACAGGGAGATCTTTCGTATTATTAGATTTGTTTTGGTTTTGTTTATGTTCTGTCTCTGTGCTGATCTGACCAAATTGCTAACATATTTCCCAAGGATGAAGCTACCTGTTTATGCAATATTTCACATATAAAAGTTTAGTATCACCGAGATTTTGTGCATATGCCAAATTCAACATTGTTGAAAAAGTTTTCTTTATCAAATATATAGTTTCTGCAACACTAGATTCCTATCTATTTACACTTATATGTATTCATGCATGAAGTCCATTTCCCTATCCTATATTCATGATTTGTCTTTACCTGGTTTAATTTGCAGGTGGATGTTGATAGATTACGTGCAATTATTGCTTCAAATTTGCTTTCAGATGACAATAACAAAATGAAGGATTTTGTAAAGAACAAAGCACTTTATCCATTTGGTCAAGCATGTTGATTTCAAGTAAGCTTCCATCAGCTTACTTGTGGTTAGTAATTTCTTTTATTTTTTTTATTTTTATGATTCTAACATCACCTCCATCAGCCAACAAGGTACCATTTACCTCAAGGAACCTCACATACCAGTATTTGCCCAGTTGGAAGCTAGAGGAAGTGGGATAGGACGATCGTTGAATTTTCTAAAAAGTGGTACCTGAAATGATGTGGGATATGGGACATTTGTATTGTTGAATAGTGTCATTTTTTTTTTTCATGTATTTTGCACTCTGTTGGTGTTAGCTATTTTTAAAGTTTTAAAGAATAGTAGCTTTGCAACTTTTGATTGTGGATTAGGTTGGTATATTTTTGCAACTATTGTATGGCTTATTATATTGGCATCTACCTTACATGAAATCAAATGAAGTTGCTCTTTTGGGTTCTCAGGAATTAGTATTGTATGGCTTATTATATTAGGGTCTCAATGAAATTTCTTTCACTACTATATTAATGTACTAATTTCAAATTTGATGGAGTTTAAAACTGAAGCAGTTTATAATGAATGAAAAATTGGTTTGGATCTTCCTTGGTTCCATGGTGTCGATAAATGGATAGTTTAATGAATGAAAAATTGGTTTGGATCTTCCTTAGAGAAAACATGGTACCTTGACGCCAAAAAGAAGTACCTTCAGTTCAAAAAACGTGGTCCCTTTGGGAAAAAAGTAGTACCTTTACAAAAGGTACCTATTTTTGCAATTGAAAATGGTATTACACCCCACATCGCTAATTAAGTTGCACATTACATCCACAAACAGCTCCATTAGCGCCATGAATAAGTGTTTAGAGAAAACGTGGTACCTTGACGCCAAAAATGAGTACCTTCAGTTCAAAAATGTGGTACCTTTGGAAAAAAAGTGGTACCTTCGCAAAAGGAATTTATTTTTGCAGTTGAAAACGTGGTTTTATACCCCACACCGCTAATTAGGTTGCACATTACATCCATAAATAAGTGTTTAGAGAAAACGTGGTACTTTGACGCCAAAAAGAAGTACCTTCAGTTCAAAAAACGTGGTCCATTTGGGAAAAAAGTAGTACCTTTACAAAATGTACCTATTTTTGCAATTGAAAATGGTGTTACACCCCGCATCGCTAATTAAGTTGCACATTACATCCACAAACAGCTCCATTAGCGCCATGAATAAGTGTTTAGAGAAAACGTGGTACCTTGACGCCAAAAATGAGTACCTTCAGTTCAAAAACGTGGTACCTTTGGAAAAAAAGTGGTACCTTCGCAAAAGGAATTTATTTTTGCAGTTGAAAACGTGGTTTTATACCCCACACCGCTAATTAGGTTGCACATTACATCCATAAATAAGTGTTTAGAGAAAACGTGGTACCTTGACGCCAAAAAGAAGTACCTTCAGTTCAAAAAACGTGGTCCATTTGGGAAAAAAGTAGTACCTTTACAAAATGTACCTATTTTTGCAATTGAAAATGGTATTACACCCCGCATCGCTAATTAAGTTGCACATTACATCCACAAACAGCTCCATTAGCGCCATGAATAAGTGTTTAGAGAAAACGTGGTACCTTGACGCCAAAAAGTGGTACCTTTAGTTCAATAACATGGTACCTTTGGGAAAAAAGTGGTACCTTTGCAAAAGAGATTTATTTTTGCAATTGAAAATGGTTATACCCCACACCACTAATTAGGTTGCACATTACATCCATAAATAAATCCATTAGCGCCATGAATAAGTGTTTAGAGAAAATGTGGTACCCTGACGCCAAAAAGAAGTACCTTCAGTTCAAAAACGTGGTACCTTCGCAAAAGGGACTTATTTTTGCAATTGAAAATGGTATTACACCCCACAGCGCTAATTAAGTTGCACATTACACCCATAAATAGCTCCCGTTAGCGCCATGAATAAGTGTTTAGACAAAACGTGGTACCTTTTTTCCAAAAAGTGGTACCTTCAGTTCAAAAACGTGGTACCTTTGGAAAAGAAATGGTACCTCCGCAAAAGAGACTTATTTTTGCAATTGAAAATGGTATTACACCCCGCATCGCTAATTAAGTTGCATATTACATCCACAAATAGCTCCATTAGCGCCATGAATAAGTGTTTAGAGAAAACATGGTACCTTGACGCCAAAAAGTGGTACCTTTAGTTCAATAACATGGTACCTTTGGAAAAAAAGTGGTACCTTTGCAAAAGAGATTTATTTTTGCAATTGAAAATGGTTATACCCCACACCGCTAATTAGGTTGCACATTACATCCATAAATAAATCCATTAGCGCCATGAATAAGTGTTTAGAGAAAATGTGGTACCCTGACGCCAAAAAGAAGTACCTTCAGTTAAAAAACGTGGTACCTTCGCAAAAGGGACTTATTTTTGCAATTGAAAATGGTATTACACCCCACAGTGCTAATTAAGTTGCACATTACACCCATAAATAGCTCCCGTTAGCGCCATGAATAAGTGTTTAGACAAAAAGTGGTACCTTTTTTCCAAAAAGTGGTACCTTCAGTTCAAAAACGTGGTACCTTTGGAAAAGAAATGGTACCTCCGCAAAAGAGACTTATTTTTGCAATTGAAAATGGTATTACACCCCGCATTTCTAATTAAGTTGCACATTACATCCATAAATAGCTCCATTAGCGCCATGGATAAGTGTTTAGAGAAAACGTGGTACCTTGACGCCAAAAAGTGGTACCTTTAGTTCAATAACATGGTACCTTTGGAAAAAAAGTGGTACCTTTGCAAAAGAGATTTATTTTTGCAATTGAAAATGGTATTGCACCCCACACCGCTAATTTTCTTGCACATTACATCCATAAATAGCTCCATTAGCGCCATGAATAAGTGTTTAGAGAAAACGTGGTACCTTGACGCCAAAAAGTGGTTCCTTTAGTTCAATAACATGGTACCTTTGGAAAAAAAGTGGTACCTTTGCAAAAGAGATTTATTTTTGCAATTGAAAATGGTTATACCCCACACCGCTAATTAGGTTGCACATTACATCCATAAATAAATCCATTAGCGCCATGAATAAGTGTTTAGAGAAAATGTGGTACCCTGCCGCCAAAAAGAAGTACCTTCAGTTCAAAAACGTGGTACCTTCGCAAAAGGGACTTATTTTTGCAATTGAAAATGGTATTACACCCCACAGCGCTAATTAAGTTGCACATTACACCCATAAATAGCTCCCGTTAGCGCCATGAATAAGTGTTTAGACAAAACGTGGTACCTTTTTTTCCAAAAAGTGGTACCTTCAGTTCAAAAACGTGGTACCTTTGGAAACGAAATGGTACCTCCGTAAAAGAGACTTATTTTTGCAATTGAAAATGGTATTACACCCCGCATCGCTAATTAAGTTGCATATTACATCCACAAATAGCTTCATTAGCGCCATGAATAAGTGTTTAGAGAAAACATGGTACCTTGACGCCAAAAAGTGGTACCTTTAGTTCAATAACATGGTACCTTTGGAAAAAAAGTGGTACCTTTGCAAAAGAGATTTATTTTTGCAATTGAAAATGGTTATACCCCACACCGCTAATTAGGTTGCACATTACATCCATAAATAAATCCATTAGCGCCATGAATAAGTGTTTAGAGAAAATGTGGTACCCTGACGCCAAAAAGAAGTACCTTCAGTTAAAAAACGTGGTACCTTCGCAAAAGGGACTTATTTTTGCAATTGAAAATGGTATTACACCCCACAGTGCTAATTAAGTTGCACATTACACCCATAAATAGCTCCCGTTAGCGTCATGAATAAGTGTTTAGACAAAAAGTGGTACCTTTTTTCAAAAAAGTGGTACCTTCAGTTCAAAAACGTGGTACCTTTGGAAAAGAAATGGTACCTCCGCAAAAGAGACTTATTTTTGCAATTGAAAATGGTATTACACCCCGCATTTCTAATTAAGTTGCACATTACATCCATAAATAGCTCCATTAGCGCCATGAATAAGTGTTTAGAGAAAACGTGGTACCTTGACGCCAAAAAGTGGTACCTTTAGTTCAATAACATGGTACCTTTGGAAAAAAAGTGGTACCTTTGCAAAAGAGATTTATTTTTGCAATTGAAAATGGTATTGCACCCCACACCGCTAATTTTTTTGCACATTACATCCATAAATAGCTCCATTAGCGCCATGAATAAGTGTTTAGAGAAAACGTGGTACCTTGACGCCAAAAAGTGGTACCTTCAGTTCAAAAATGTGGTACCTTTGGAAAAAAAGTGTTACCTTCGCAAAAGGGATTTATTTTTGCAATTGAAAATGGTATTATAACCCACACCGCTAATTAGGTTGCACATTACATCCATAAATAAATCCATTAGTGCCATAAAGAGTACAAACTTTATTCCAATCTATCTAACTTGAGGGAATGAGTAATACAAAATATTGTCCAACATCACTTAAAACATTACACATAAGCTAATTTTTTTTTTTTTTTTTTATTCTATAAGATATCCTAAAAACAATTATTCTCTCCCTAATAGGTAAAGAAGCTGCTTTTAATCCAGTTCCATTATGAAATAGTACTTTGCAAAAAGTTCTCCTTACCTGATTTGTGTCCATAGTTCTTCAAAGTTTTTCTCCCGGAACGGAGCTCTCAACGACTACAACTTCCACCAGCGTTCCTTAAGCAATTTGATAGAGTTTTACCTTCCAAGTCTATAATTAGGAGTTATGCAAGCAAATCGTAGCGGGTTGAAGTGAGAGAGGTTAATAACACAAAATATTTTTACAAGGGTTAGCATGAATTTATGGAAGACAATTCACTAGAGTTCGAAAATTTCCTAGTATCTTATTATATATACTGAGGAGATTTCCTAGTATTTTCTTATATATGAAGGAAGAACATTTGATGGTTGAAGACAATGGCAAGCAGCAAAATCCTATACGTCGGAGGGGTCTCATGGCCTCACGAAATGTCGTGAGGAGTTAAAAATGGAATAGTTTCAAATATGAGGAGTTAAAAATGGAATAGCTTATAATGCTATAATGAATAGAAGCCAAATAATAGCAAAATAAATACAACGTACATTTGTAAAAACACTTTTGAAACGTTTATTGAGGGAAAAATAAATACACACTTGAACACATTGAAAAATAAATACACACCAAATCTCGATGGAGGTGACGACGATTACATGCCAGGTTAGTTTTACAAAAAAAAATGAACCATCGATGTGAGGAGTTATAAATGGAATAGTTTTGAGAACGATTGAGAATGTAAAACAACTACTTTCAATCCATGCATCTCTTAATGAGTACTTTCGTTCTATATACTTTCGATCCATAGATCAACAACTGAGATTTACTAGTGCTAATGTTATGGTTTTGTGCATATGCCATATGTCTATTTATAGAGCCCAATTCACAGACATGTGAATGAATTTTACCCATATCATGATTTGGCAAAAGGGACTTACACATTTCTTACTTTGGCATGATAGGGGTGTCTTCATAATAGTTGTCGTGTTATACACCTAACACCACTATTTTTAACTTTACCCATGTGATGATAAGATGAGAAAGTGGATTGGTTTTGTGTATCTACAAGAGCTGATTTTTTCAGTGAGAGTCATATTCTGTGACTAGCCATGTGATTGAAAAAAAAGCCAAATAATTTGAAGTGGCCTTACACCATGGCAGATAAAGATGAATGGTCACATCATCAAGAAAAAGCCTTAGTGTCTGAAAAAGTTATAAATAGTGGCATTGTTGTCATAAGGCAGAGTATTGACATCCGTATTTGTAATTACAATTTACTAATCTAAAGTTTTTATTTTAACAAAACTATTATAATGTTAATTTATTTTTTAAATAGATTTCTAAGTGCACTTTGATTATGTAGTATCTTTATTTTTTCTCATATTTGATCAAAGCTATTAAAAAATCTATATGTCAGATGTTGCAGGAATGAGAGCATTTCCATTGCAAAGAAGATGCATAAGGATCCAATTGAAGTTATTCAAGCCATTACTAATGATCCAGACTTATAAGTTGCTTCAGAGTTGTCAGATTATTCAGATACAGGGGATGATGACTTTGTAATTCCACCTCCCCGTTATTGCTAAAAAAAACTTAGTAGTTGAGTTAAATTTTATGCAGTATGTATATGAAATGTATGTATTTTTTATTTATTTTATGCAGTATTTTGTATGAATTCCACCTCCCCGTTATTGCTCAAAAAAACTCAATCCTTGAGATTTACTAGTGCTAATGTTATGGCATTGTGCATATGCCATATGTCTATTTACAAAGCCCAATTCACAGACATGTGAATGAGTTTTACCCATGTGATGATTTGACAAAAGGGACTTACACCTCTCTCTCTCTCTTTGGCAGGAAGTGGGGTGTTTTGCATAATAGTTCATGCACCTAGCACCACTATTTTTAACTTTAGCCATGTGATGATAAGATATGAAAGTGGGTTGCTTTTGTTTATCTACAAGAGCTGATTTATTCAGTAAGAGTCCCATTCTGTGTCTAGCCATGTGATTGAACAAAAAGCCAAATAATGTAAAACAGCCTTACACCATGGCAGATAAAGAGGTATGGTCACATCATCAAGAAAAAGCCTTAGTGTTTGAAAAAGTTATAAATAGTGCCATTGTTGTCATGAGGCAGACTATTGACATCCCTATTTGTAATTACAATTTACTAATCTAATGTCTTTATTTTAACAAAACTATTATAATGTTAATTTAATTTTTAAATAGATTTCCTCCTATAAATTATTTATATCATTTGGATAATCTTTAAATTATTTCATCCATCACTTTTTCAAGTTGTGCATGAATGGTGTCTGCCTATCACTACAACAAAAAATTCATTGTACATTAAAAAAATTCATCATTTACTAAAGTTCCAAAACAATTCACCATTCATCAATGTTCCAAAACAGGAACAAAATCTTCTAGCACTGCTATTTACCAAATTTATAAACCTTCTACCACTTGAGTTTCAGTCTGCACTTGTAAAAAAATCACCTCATTGTCCATGGTACAAAATCCAAGCAAGTAGCTGCATCACACAAGTCTCAAATTCAGTATGCTAATCAGAAAAAGGAACGAATAAGATTGTCATTTATGAATCAAATAGATATCATCATCATTGACAAACAAAAAGTAGCGAAGAAACTACTACCAAAACGTACGAACAAAATAACATACATAAATAAACAAAACCAAGATAAGAGAGCCTAGTGCTAATTTGGGCAGTAGGCAACTTAATTCCGCCTACTCCTGATAAACAATACTGCTTTCCCATACAATTAATTTGGGTAATGGAGGTCTAAATCCCCATGACCCGCCTAATTTAATTCCAAAGGTTTTGTATTTTCATGTAAATTTTGGTATACACCCAGAAAGACCAATTAATTATATTGGATTCTCAAGTACAAGTATAATTTAACTTGATTATCAGTGAACAAGATATGTAAGTAGTAATAGACTAAATAGTAAAGGGAACCAAGATCCAGTATAGGATATTTTCAGCAAGGGGTAAGAAAACAGGATCATAAAAGAACTGGACAAAGAAACTGCAACTATATTTCAAGATTAACCAGTTAAACATCACCTTTTGAGTCTTTAATTTCTTTAATAACCCTACTTTGGGATCACTCCTACACCAACACAGTTATTTTATTTTATTTTTTTTTAGTATTTTCTTCAGCAGTATCCTAAAGCCATCATCCATACCAAGACAGTTTTTGGTTTCTTTTAATTTTCTAATACAGTTTTCTAATACAGTGTGTGATTGTTCCAATAAAGAGAACCAACCCTTGAACTATGCCCGTCTTGCAAAGTCCTCAGCTGTTCAGAAAAACCATGAAAATTAGAGTACAGGATGGAGAGGTGGCACCAGAAAAATCAAATCTAATGCCTAGATCATGAGAAATGTGACAATTTGCAATAAATACATTTCATTTCACTCCAAATAAAGAATATAATACTCTTAGTTCTAATATTTGTTTTCTAAAATATAGGCCAACTATACAAGCCATAATCCTTCATAGTAGTTCACTTTATGCATTATATCAGTATAATAAAATCTTCAATGATACATGCCTCATTCAACCTTGCACTTCACCACTAAACTGGACTTTGTTCTCTTCCAAACTAAAAAAAACGTAAAAGAAACTACCAACTTTATCAGAACTTAAATGGGATATAAAAATGCATGTTGTGTTGCATTTAAACCCATGTTTTTCTTTAAGTTTTTCTTTTTCCACACAAAATGCAGTTAGAGAAACTGACAGAAGCCCAATTTCTTTTTCCACACAAAATGCAAGGATCCTCTTCCTGTAAGCTTCTTTGGCTGGAGAGCATGGTGTTGGGCTTTCCTTTCTTACCATCCCACCGTTGAGCATGTAATGTGCAAAATCAAAATCCATTGCAGATTGGTTGGGAATAAACCTATCCAGCTGCCATCCCAAAAGAACAAGATTAGTGTGAATTTCCAATAAAACCTATATATATATATATATATAAAGGCAAAATGACAGGAAAAAATCAGCCATAGAGTTTAAAACCCAGGAGCAAGATTAGTGTGAAGCCTATTGCGATGACAAAAGAAGGCAGACAAAGATATTAAAAAAAAAATTAAATAAATAAAGAGAGTATATTTTGAAATGTAATATTTTCTTTATATGGAACACAAAAACAAAACCTGAAACTATCGTTACTGTCTTCTACAACTATTTTGGTTCCTTTCGAGTAAAAATTCTTTGTAATCCAAGACAATAGGACATATGATAATATTACATTATTATCTATTTTCCTCACTTAGAAACCTAACAACTGGAGAAATGAAAATGCTTACCGGTTCACCTTATAGCCTGTTGGCTTATGGTTTGAATTATAAACCCACTGGTCAAGGTTCGAGACTGGTATATATAGAGAGGAAGCTATATGAGAAGTCACAGATGTTAGATTGTGAATCTTTTGGTCATTCAACCCAATCTTGCTCTTCTAAGCCCACTACTAAGCATACACAAAAATGGAGAATGAAGGAGGACGGCTAGACCTAATTCGAATTAGTGGGAGGAAGTTATAAGGGGAAAAGGGAGAAGTGTTGTGGATCCCCCCAATGAGGAATTGTGAAAGGAAAGCCCTAAAATGGCTATACCTATTGCTTCATTATCAAATATATTTGAATTCACTTCTTCTTTTGATGTGTCTTTGATCACAATCTCATTGCACCTCTCTCAAGAGATTATGGGACCTATTGATTATTTAAACTTTATTGGGTCTATTTCTCTGAATAAAGAAAGAACTACGTAAATCCAAATTTATACAAATAGAAACAAAAACATATTGAGTGTGTTTTCCCTGAATCTTCATGTTGAATCCCATGGAAATCCAAACCAAGAAACCTACAGGACTATGACTTAAAAAATTATCTAATGATGTCAAAAATTCTAGTCGTGCAGAATCTATACAAGTTGAACAAATAAACCCTAAATTCCTGAAAACTCATATTCGTAGACAATAAACCATCCAAATATGCTAAAGAAACCCTTACGTGAAAAAAAATCAATATCCAAGAAATTAATGGGAACATTAACCACAAAAATCTAAAGATATTGCAAACAACACTAGATATCGTCTAAAAAAAAGAAACATTCAAATAGTAGACGAAGAAACCGTAGTTCACAGTAAATCCAAAAGTCCAACAAATTCACGAAGACAAACAAAAGAAAGAAAATCAAAAGGAATTCGATACAAAAGCTAAAAGAATTTAAACTTTTCTCATTTTCTTGAATTCATTGCAACGAAACAGAAAGCCGAAAATATCAATTGGTTGGCGAACATACATAAACACACACAAGCAGATGGAAACACATACTTTTTCGCACAAATTTTGCCTTCGAAGTTTCTGATCGGAGAGAGGGAATCGCGACATTTTTGTGTCCACTTCCTGAATCCAAAATTGATGTTTTAGGAACAGCATATATATATATATATATATATATATATATATATATATATATATATATATATAGGGATCAAAATTGTATAAAAACAGAGTAGAAATCCTAGCAAAACGATGAACAAGACTAGAGAGAGAGAGAGAGAGAGCAAGAGAGCGTTGATGAATGAGTTGGGTTTAAGAGAAAATTAGCAAAACCTCCACATATCAACATGTACGAAGAACGTGAGAACTTGCATTAACTCATTAAACAACATATCAACAACTTCTCCTCCACAACAATCAATCAAAACCTCCACATACGATGATCCCATACTCCCATGCTTTCAACATTTTAAAACAAGAAAAAAAAAATGGCCTCCACATGGGCCGATGTAGCAATAAGGTAATAAAGTTCAAGATACACCATAAAATTGGTCACTTAAAGGCATGTGACCCCCCCGAGTATGAGTATAAAAAACATTACAAATGTGCAATCATAAAAGATTTTTATCGAACATAAAGACCATATAACTTACAAATTTGATGTACTTGATAGCCATGCAATCGACGCTCCCGTTGTTATCTCTTCCCAGCCCCTAGCGGGAAGACTACATTTGAAGTACATGCAAATCAATTAAACAAAATATAACACCAAAATATTGTACAAGTGGAGATGGTTAAATGAAAAAACTCAAAAATAAGGGACATATGAGCAAACAACTTTTTTATTAGGCGCTAGTAACCAAAAGCAAGACTCTAAACAAAATAAATAAATAAATGGGGTAACAGTAGTCAACTAAGATTATAGCAAAATCCTTTTTATTATTGTTTATTTATTTTTTTATTCTATCAAACATGATTGGACAATTTGGACCACAAAAAATCAGAAGGAAGCCCAAAAATCTATTTGAAACAATTTTCCCAGAAATACATACTTCCCTTTGAAAAATCAATAAAAAAGAAATTCTCAAACAATTTGCATGAAACCAAGTCCATTGGAAGCTTAAACACACAATTTTTCTTCTATCAATTTAAATCAATAAATTTTCTTACCGATTAAATAAGGTTTGAAGGAAAAGGTAGGAAAAATTCTGCTTATAAAACAAGGATCACAGCATGTTAAGATTAACTTCAAAAATCCATACTAATTTCAAAATCCAATCAATTTGAGCCAAAACAAAAACCTGTAAACTCATTAATAATAACTGATATCACATAATTTGAAGTGATTATTGTCAATTATGCTCGTGAGTTTGAAACGTATTCGTTCACGTGATCTTTTGGACATTTACTAGAGAAACAAACAAGTCTTTTTCTTTGTCATTGTATAAAAAAGAACAAGTGATAAATACCAAAAAGTGCCATACATACCTCATCGGTTCGTAACACAACAAATTGGTCTCTGCTGGTTATATGTGACAACACCTCACTTCAGGGACGGATATAAGTCCAAAATCCTTAATAAAGTAGTCCCCAAAGGCTCTAGACATTGCCAATCTGGGGCATTCCTCATTCGGCAGCCAAATTTTATGCACCACAGGCTTGTCGTTTAAACTGAACACTCTTCCTTTGTACTGATTTATCCATTCAGCCTCATCTGTCAAATAATGTTGATAATGTAAACACAATGTTCATATAATTTTTGAGACACAAAGAAAGTGAGGAAGAGAGAGACTCACGAGGTAAATTGTGGTTGAAATAACAGTCATAATGCAGTAGGCGAGCTCCAAGGAATTAATAGTGAGGAAACAAGTCATAATGACTTTAATATGATGTTATTTTCCTAGCCTTCCGTAAGCATGTAACATGTAAGCCCGTCCATTGTCACATAATCCCATAACCTCCTTGCTTTCACGACCCTCCAGCTGCCAGAAAACTCACACACCTATGATTTTTAAATAACACTCCACATGAGACTCATACGAGGACCCAGGAAAATAATTTCAATACCAAAATAAACCACCAGACGAATAATACAGATTCAACTTAGAATAAGTTACATCATACTTAGAAATATTTTCTAAATAAGTTAGAAATACTATCACAACATAGTTATACTAATGCAGTAGGGGAGCTCCAAGGAATTAATAGTAATTACAAAATAATTCCATATTTAAGGCCTTAACACCTTACAAAATAACTCCACTAGAATTAGCAATTATATAACTATTCTATCCAGGTATAGGAGCCTTGCACTTTCGACGATTATGACCATTCTCGCCGCATCGCGAACAGTGTAACGACCTTACATTTTGAAATTGTGATTCGATTCGTTTAATACGAGGTCGTCCAGGGGGACGTGTTACCGCAGGAGGCCTAAGATGGGAAGCACCTTCACCGTCAGCAGCAGCAACAGCAGCTGCATTCGGCATATCATGCATGGGGACAGAAGACATGAGATGTTCACATAGTTTTTGTTGTGTTTCAACCCTAAACCATGGATCAACCATCTCATAAATATTTAAAGATAATTCATGGATGGCATAGCATGCATGCGAACAAGGAATCCCACTCATGGTCCACTTCAAACAACTACAAGAATTTTCACTGCCAAATACCACCCTGAATGGTTTTCTGTCTCGATCATATATTGTACACTCAGTAGGTGAAACACGCATCGACTGAAAACCAAGAGCTAACTCTTGCTCTTTTTTTATTTTCTCTTCAATACGATCCCCAACCGGGATAGTCCACTTCTGAACGTCCAAACTCTTTTGGTATAAAAATTTGCTGAGTCTTTGCATGTGTGTATCCATCAACCTTGTGATTGAAAAAACCCTCTCTTCTTTCACCCATGCATTGAAGGACTCTGCTTGATTGGTGTATAATTTATCCCAACGCTTGGAAGTAAACATAGCATTTGACCAATGTTCAGGTGAATTCGCCAAAACCCAATCGCATAACTCCCCTCGAAATACCCGCATGGCAGCCAATGCATTCTTATACTCATTTACAGTTCGAGCATATGCATTTTTATCGAGTAATTTTTTCGCATGCTCTTTACCTGAAGCCCTCAATCCTAAACTTTGTCTCCCAAGAATGGATGTAGAAAAATTCGCCGTTAGGTGACGAAGACACCATGAGTGGTACTGGGAGCCAAAAATATCTCTAATACAACTTATTAGGCTCGGATGCCTGTCGGTTAAGATTGTCACAATGCGACCATCTAGAATCTCTTTCACCTTGCTCAAGAACCAATGCCAATCATCATCATTCTCAGAAGAAACAACAGCATACGCCAAAGGCCACAAGCCATCATTCGCATCGAACCCCGTTGCACCAAGCATTGTTCCTTTATAATTGCCACTCAAGTGGCAAGCATCGATTGCTAACATGGGCCTGCAATAGTTGATGAAACCTCGTATGGAGCACCCATAAGCTACAAACACTCGCTTAAATCTCCTATCATCCGTGCACTCCCACGATGTAATTGTCCCAGGAATATATTCTGCTATTCGTTCACACAACCACGGGACTAAAATATTGCTATCCTTGGGATTTCCCTCAATGATATGACGTGCACACTCCTTAGCTCTCCATGATTGCATGTAAGTCATTTTAGCAGAAAATTCACCGTTTATGCCTGTGGAAATAGTCTTGGGGGTGCATTTAGGATTGTCCCTAACCTTGTTCACAATAGCTCGACCCATTTCCTTCGACCAAAAAATGGCTTTATAATCTGAAATGTCTTGAGCAGTGTGAGTGTGAACATTATTAAACCGCTTGATTCTCACTATATCACCACTTCCTTCACAACCAGCTGATAATTTCCATGGACAATTATTAACCTCGCACACAACTCTATAATATTTTCTGCTATTGTCCAAGTACTTGAACCGAAAATGATTACGAAGACCAAACAAAACGAGTGCATCTTTGAAATCATTTGGGCTGTCAAAAAGCTGATCCACGCAAAGAATGTCATCAATGTGTCGGAAAGAATCCCGATGCGCATTTATCGGAGGAAATGAAGACGTTGACGCAACACTTTGTAGAAGACCAATTGGCGATGTGGCTTCAACAAATTGTCTACAAGTGGATAAAAAGGTATATTAAAAATCACATAACCTATGCAGCGCATACATCAATGTATTACTTTAAATATATGTGTCTTACCTCTCATTATGATCAGTAGGAATTGTGCATGATGCAATTACAGGCTCTGCATCTGCCATATACACATTTAGCATGGGACCACTCACTACAAGCATCACTCTAAATCCAGATTCTCCCGTCATCCTCAAAAGTTCATTCTTGTTAGATTCGGTGGTATAATATATGACTTTACCACTCATGTTTGAAGATGAACGTTGTTGTAACTCATTTATAAATGATTCGTATGTTGTTGTTGTTGTTATCATAAAAGGGTCTGTGACACCGCCGATGTATATAATTTCCCCATTCTCATTTTTGTCAATTTTCCCATCAAATCGACAATAGCATATAATTTGTCTCTCATCCATTTGTCCAACTGCTTCGAAAATTGACTCATTAGTTTAAAAAAAAAAAACTAAATATGAAGTTAAAAAAAAAATGAAATATAAAACAATTAAATATCATAATTATATAATGTAATTTAGAGATCTATTTACACCGAAACACTACTAATTCCCTCAATAGGGATAGGCGGTGTCAAGATTAAACTTTTCCTAAACACACACTACAGACCTTTTTCAAATCAAAATACAACCACAAAATCAATGCCATTGATTACTAGATAATTGTATCCCTATGTGTACAACAAACATATATACAAGATGAGGGAGATTATGAGATGAATAGAGAGTTAAATGGGACAATATAGATTGAAAATAAAAAATTGAGAGTTAAATAGAGAGAGAGCAGAGTGTTGAATATTTTTCACACACAAAAATTATATGTGTAAGTCTTGAAAATGGGGGAGACAAGTACAAGGGAATGTTAGAATAATAAATTAATACTAAATACATTTTTTTGATAAATTAATGCTAAATACATATATTAAAAAAGCCTCATTTATAGAGTTTGCTAGCTTTTGCATCAATTCTATCATGTGCGTAGATGCCTAAAGACATATTACACAGAGGTATACTCTACATGCCATTTGAGAAAGAGGCAACAATCTTGAATAATTCTTGATCTAAATTGAGTTATAATAATTAATTATACATAAAAACTAATTGGACTACCTATGTGTTGGTGGCTTTGAATTTTAACTCCTAAATTCCTACGTTCTGCTGAGGATTTAGTCTGCAGTCATCAAAGAGCCTTGAATATATAGCTTGAATACAGATATAGCTGATTTAGTCTGACTCTTTTTGTAGGAAGATACAGATATAGCTGATTTTACATAGATATTATTTTCTAACGGAGTGAATTGATACTACTCATAGCTATCGACCAATATTGTGGTGTGTATTGGTTGTAACTGACAATGTGAATTTAAAATTTCAAATGGATATAACCATGGTCAGTATTAATGGTTTTAACTAAATTTTGATATTTCCATTAAAATGGTATCTCTCTTTGATTTTGGATCATGTGTGTGGTTATTAAATTATGTGTTGATTTGTAAGGTTGCTTTCAGATTTGGACAAAAATAAAATGAAAGTCTTGATAGTTTGTTGATGTAATGAGCTTAAAAATTTAAAATTATATGCTTTGAATATATATCTATATCAGTCCATGGCAACTACTGCTTAATGATAAATAAGCCGTGAAACTACTTTGATCATATGGAGCTTATTAGTTGCATCATGATTACTACTAGTTTTGTGTATGTGTTCCATTATGTACTAGTTAATGTGTGGTATTTAGGCTTATGGCCAGTGTGTGTGTGTTAAAATCATGTATAAACATACATATATATGACAAAGTCGTGTTATGTTTAAATATTTCAGCCTAACTCTTGTAAAAATTAGAACAAATTCATGTTGGTTTGGATGACTCCTAAAGGTTTTTTTTTTGGAAGGTTAAACAAGTATTATTATACCATTTCTCTCATTCCTTCTCTTTCTCCTTCCAAATCGAGGTACGTTAGGGTTTTCTCTCCCCTAATGGCACACGTGTTCTATGGACCTGTATTAGAGTATAGTTCAGACTATGATTCTTAAGATTGATGTGCTTATTGACGGTCCAGTGCTGTTTCAATCTCCTCCTAACAGCACTTAACATAATCATAAACTAGATTTAGCTCAGCCATTTTGTCTTGAAGTTTTTCCTCAATCTCATTGGGAAGCTATTCATGTAGTGGCTGAAATATGTTTGTTTTTTTATGATCCAAACACACTCAAACAAACAAGAACAGTGACCAATAGCTAGCCGCAGAAGTTACAATAGGTGTAGCTAGCCTATGACAAGTGTGTTTGTGTTAAAATCTAGGTCATACAATTCTTTTTAACAGGTGTAAATCTAGCTCCCATTCTCACGATTTGTTTGTAATTTAATTTTGTTGCTTTTGCACTCTATCTACCACTTTATGCGACTTAGTATAAAACCAAATATAAATATTAACTTACTGAATTTTTCTGTTACTATCAAATACCATTAAAGCAAAATTACAAAATTAGACCCTCCCTCACAAGAAACAAAATTTTAAGAATTTATTAATCACTCTAATCGATTGCAATAGGCTGCCAACATAGTTAATTGAGAGTCGATAATTCAAAGAGCATTTCATTTTATTTTTGTCCAAAGTTGAAAGCAACCTTACAAATCAACACATAATTTCATAATCACACACATGATCCAAAATCAAAGAGATATACCATTTTAATGGAAATATAAAAAAATAAGATGTTTGGATACAATTGAAAATCAAAAAATAAAAGTACATGAAGCACCAGATTTAAAATTAGATTCCTCATAAGTACAAATAATTCTTTGAGACTACGCTTTCATGAGTACAAATAATTCTTTGGGAGCTCCGAGAATTAGTGGGGTAAAACCATGTATATCTCGATTGCGAGAAAAATATATAATGCAGCTAAAAGAGCATAGGCAGATTTAATAAAGCAATCCCCACAAAAATCTATAAACTCTACCATGTTTGAAGGCTTTTCTCTTAAAAAAGACTTTAGTAGTACTACACTTATCTGTTTCCCATTGAAAACTTTAAATCACCCATTAGCTGTTTTGATTTTGATTTTGATTTTGATTTTGATTCCTTTCCTAGTGCAAAGACATGTAGTATCCGTATTCACCTTCACATAAAGGTGGTGTCTTTGGTTTGATTGTAGTGCCAGAGTTTTGGACCAAAAAAATCAGATCCACCTCAAAGAGAGAGAGAGAGCTCTCTCATGTAGCCTTTTCAAAACAGAGCAAAATACAAAGAAATATTGTCAGTGTTCCCTCAACCTCTTCACTCCTCATTTATGAAACCTGTCTTTCTTTATTTATTTGACATCAAAGCTCTATCAAGTGAAATTCTCAACTCAACTCACAATATTATATATATATATATATATATATATATATATATATATATATATATATATATATATATATATAATATGTTTTTGGAGTAAGTGTTGTGATTCTGTACACAATAGGAGATTATTTATTATCTATTATTAGAAAATCGAACAGATAAAATGAGAAACTTTGGGAATACCCCCCCTAAGGTAGTGTGTTTAATTGTGGCATTCATATTAAGTCATCAATTTAATATGTATGTTCCACAATATATTTATATATATGCACGGGTGTAGAATATATTAGATAAAAAAGTAGTGTTACTCTTCAATTTATACAAAAAGTAGTGTTACTCTTCAATTTAGTTCTAACTTCTATTTCTACTTTGATTCCAAATAATGCAAAGAGGTGTCATATTCTGATATGGTATATAGAATGCTACTCAAAACCTAATTCTCAGAAAGCTTAATTTCTCTATTAAGCTCTCCTCTTCGCACTTCTTCAGCTCTCACGGCTGTTGGGGAAGTTCTTGAAAAATCGGCAAACTCTCTCTCATCTCCCAGAGAAATGCTGCCCAGAATTGACGAGAGTGGCAGGTTTTGCAGCCCCAGAGCCGCCAGAGAGATCACCTTGTATGTCCCCCTCTTACCAATTTTTGTTTTTCTGTGTGTGTATATATATAGAAAGTTCGGGCTATTTGTTTTGGTTCTTTGATGGGTTGAAAATTGCTTGAATTTCAATGTCAGGATAATTATTTATGCGGCGTGTTTGGAGGGTTATGACCCAATTCGGCTATTCAAGAAGAGAATCAACGCCCGAAGAGGTATTAGTATTACCAATGCTATGTCTTGTTTTATGACAATATGTTTATCTTTTTGGGTTTTTCTGCATCCCTTTTGATAAAACTGAATAAGTACTTAATTTATTTATTTATTATTATTTATATAACTGGTGTTTAGATAACTACCTACTGCTTTATATTTTCTCTTTTTCATCTCGTTAGAAACTAAATAACTTCCAAAGCATCAGTCTTGGACAGAATTTTGATCGAAATTTACTTCTTTCTTTCATTCTCTCTTTCTTTTCCCGTAAATACAATTTAGACGTAAAGGTCATATAACAGTTTTCCCATTATTGTTCGTGTCTTGTATTTTCAACTGAATTTGGGCTTAGGTATAAAGCAGCTTGCACTCTTCACCGGTTGGGGGGGGGGGGGGGGGGGGGGGCGCGGGGGGAAAGCATATCTAGAAATTTGTTGTTTAAAACCATTCAAATTTCATGAACAGATGGTGAAGAAATCTTTTCCATTTCTGGTCATTGCATGGCAATATCTTAGACTAAATTTTTTAATCGTTTAAAAATGTTAACATATTCAATCAGTCTACTAAAAAGAATTATTTATCTAATTTATTTAAATGTTGGTAATTATCAGACACCAAGGCCATCACTGACATGCTCTAAAATGCTATGTTTCCCTAGTGAAAACATTTACCAAAGACTTCCAACCTTGTAAGCTAAGGCACAAATCATAGCATAACCATGAAGATTTGTTACTTCATCTCTGAGTCACAGTCCAAAGATCCAAACAGAGTAGCTTCTTCCCTTTTGTTTTATATTGAGAACTAAAATCTTTATTAGTGATTCTTAACACCCAAGATATTAATCATGAAATTATTATAAAGCATTTTCATTTAATTGAACCAAACTCAAATTTTATATTTAATTACATTTCAACCACTAAACCACAACAAATATAGTATGTATGAAAAACTTGTTTTTAATTTAATATTGTAGAACCAATACTAGTAATCTTAAACAATTCTTTTACTAAGCAAATGCAAATGGGAATGTAGATTTCACAAACATTTGATAACAAGTGTCCCTACCCAAAGACTATCACATGCATGCCTCTTTACAGTTTACATTTATTGATTGTATCATAAGGTCTCCAGAGCAAATGACTTATGAAGATAGGATTTAAGCTTGTTACCTTGGCACAAGCTAGTTAGCTAACTAGTGAAATCCAACAAAAAGCCTGTAGGCACCACACGTACTGCCACTTGCTTCCACATGGTCCTAGTAAATTTAAAGAACATGAATTATTTGGATTTAGGGACATTGAATCTCTACTATACACAGGTAGGCATTAACAGTACAATGTTTAAGTTTTAAGATCAGATTAATGTTCTATAAAAAAAAAATTCAGCAGGTAACAAAGGACATGCATGGAAATTTGTTTTTTATCCTGTTTAATTATGTTTTCTTCAGCAAATTCCGAGTATTTTAAGTATGAAAACCCATGCTAGTGGAAAGATTGTAGGATAACATTTGGGATTTCAGTTCAGTCAACGTATAAAGAAAGCATGAACTCTTCAAAAACAAGCAAACCTAATTACAAAAGAAGAAGAAGAAAAATAAAAAATAAAAAAAACATTTGATTAATTAAGTATCTACTTTATGAAAATTTTGCCTTTGTTGGTGGGATAAAATTGAGTTTTAAAAATTAATTTTGTCACGCACAAGAGAGCAACATTTTGTTACGCACATTTCAAACATATACAACAAACAGAGCAACAACAATCTTGATTGCAGAATAGAAATTCTATATATATGATTGCATAATAGAAATTATAAGAGGAGAATATATATAAACATAACCTACATGAAAATCAGACATCCAATTGGAAAAAAAAAAAAAAAAATTATAACACTAAATCAGGACCATAATCATCTAAAAAATAAACGTGTGTGTGTTAAGAGGGAGAGAGTACTTACCATATTACTAGAACAACAATAAATGAATGGCAGAAGTGGAGAAGTGCTTCGCTGGGTTACAGAGAAGGCGCACCAACGACGGTTAGACGTGGAGAAGTGCTTTGCTGTTACAGAGGGGGAAAGAGAGAGGGCTTGAATGAGGGTTAGGGCTCAACGGCTACGCTTCAATCCTGTTACAGAGATGGGGGGGGGAGAGAGAGAGAGGGCTCTTAAGGGCTCTTCACGAATGAGATGAGGGAGGGTTAGGGTTCCATGTTCGGTGATGCTGTGTTTGCCTGGGCTTGCTTCGCTGGATTTGTGACGCACGACTGTGTATTTTAGGGCAACAATGCTTTAGAGTTGAGTGACTAAATTAAACGGGGGCAATAAGGTAAATGTGCTGGAATAGTGAGAAGGGCATTTTAGGCACCACAAGTTTTAAACAGTAATAATTCATGTGCCATGTCATCAATTTAGTCAACCTCATTTTTAAGAAATATGAGACTTTGACTCAGCCTCTTGGTAAATATGAAACCCTAACCCCATTTATATGTAATAATCCCTAATTTTTATGTAGGAAAAATTTTAAACAAGAAATGTAATAAAAAATAAATAAATAAAAATTTATACACATTAATTTGCAGTTTTGTACAAAATCTGGAGGGACCTTTGTGTCATTTAATATTAGATTTGTTTAAGCAGAAAAAAAAAATGAAAAGGTAAATGTCCTTTTCTCTTCATCTACCTTTTTTTGTTTTTTTTAGTGTAGTGCTTATCTTGAGCCTCTCAAGTGCAATATTATATTGGTATAAGATAGATGGTGAGAAATGAAGATGTCATTGATGGTTCAAGATTACGTGTGCCAAGTGTTTCCTTTACCTCCATAGCATCTAATATAAATTTAAATTGATAAAAATAAGAGAGAAGATACGTAACAAAAGTGACCTTTTGTGACGAAAATTTTACTGACAAAATTAATTTCGTTGCTAAATTATACTTTTTTTCAAACCGAGAATAGGAATTTGAAAAAATCAAATAATTTTAGAGAGGGAATCAGATTATAATACTTTTTTACTGGTTTCTCAGTTAGGAGGCTAGTGTAGTAATTATATATAATGAGAGACCCAAAAAGACGTTAACATAAAAATAGTAATTAATTATTGAGAAAGAAAATACACGCATCAATTACTAAACTAGCGACTGAGATTCCATAGTCGTGAATGCGACTGTGATTAGCACCCCTCATTATAAGGTTGGTCACTAATTGTTTGGTGGGAAAAGAAATCACACTCCCGCGGTTCTTGCAATGTCGCCTGTGACGTCGTTTTGGTAGGTATTAGTGACTAAATTTATTTGGTCCCTATCTCATTCGTTATCCTTGCGTCATATGACTTTATACATTATGAGTTAAATTTTATGAAATGATCTCGTAAAGTCTTTTTTCTTTCTTGTTTCTTTTTTTTTTTTTTTTCAAGGCAACCAGAACAAAGAAATAGAAAAATCAACACAAATCCCCTAGCAAAGCTTCTCCAACATAAGCAGGAACCGAGGACCATACAGGCTCAAAAAAATTGGAAAGAAAAGACCATCTACATATTTCATGAGCCACCTTATTACAGTGTCGTAGAACCCAATTCAACGAAAAATCTTCTCTATGTTGAAGAAGAACCTTGATATCGCGAACAATCGTGGCCAAAGCTTTTTCTAATGAGCACAACTTCATAATTGTTTGATAATCCCCTTCAAAAATAATTTTAGGCCAGCCCCATTGTAAACAAACTTGTATTGTCGCTCGGAGTGAAAGACCTTCAGTTACCACTGGTGAAGAAACATCTTGAAATAGCCAAGAGCCCAAACTAAGAACACGCCCTTCATGATTTCTAGCAACATAGCCACCCCCACATGATTTTGAAGAAGAACTGAAAGTTGCATCAACATTAACTTTAACAAAATCATTAGGAGGAAAACTCCACTGAGGACTTTGAAGCGGAGCATGATGAGGAGCAATGGATAACAATTTATTTTGTTTCTGAACTTCAGAAAATTCATGTTAGTTAAAAACGGCCTTTTCAACTAGAGTTTGAGGATCCATCATTTTGGACAAGAAAATGAAGTTGTTTATGTTTTTCCATAAATACCAACAAATGTATGTTGCGAGACTTGCACATTCCATATAACAATCATCATTCTTCCATAGTTCAACCAAGGCAAGCCATCTCATCTGCCAAATTGTCGAATTGACTTTGAAAAATCCAACCGCAAATGGCTTAATTTCCATATCCTTTGAGCAAAATTGCAGTAACACAAAAGATGGTCCACTGTTTCCTTTGCTATCCCACATATCTTACACATAATCTCTGTTTTAATTTTTCTTTTTTTCAAGTTGTAATTGACGGCAATTTTTTCGTGGACACATTGCCATATAAAGAACTGCACCTTTTTGGTAGTTTACAAATGCCAAATCTCTTTCCAATTTTTTTCCAACTGAGATGAATAGCTACAACCCTCCCCTGGTGGTGCAAAAGAATTTGATATTTTCAACACATCTAAGGCTAAAAAATAAGCACTTTTAACTGAAAATTTTCCATCAGCAGTTAATCCCCAAATCTTTGTGTCCTAAGCATCTTCAAAAGAGATGGGAATTTGGAGAATTCTTTCACCGTCAAGAGGGGTGAATGAATTTAAAACCAAATCTCGTTTCCAACATCTAGTGTGTCCGCCCATAAGATCTCCCACCAATTGAATATCATTACCAGATGGAAGGGATGACACGTTAAAATTCTTTTTCCCTGGTAACGAAGATCTTTCCACACATTAACTGATTTACCATTTCCAATCCGCCATTTCATACCCTTTTTAATCACTTCTTTTGTAGCTACCAAACTTCTCCATAACCATGAACAACCAGCATTACATGGAGAGTTGATAAAATTACAATTGCAAAAATATCTCTCTTTGAAGATCTTAAAAAGCATGGAATCGTCACCCACTTCAAGACGCCAAGCCAATTTCGCAAGCAATGCAACATTAAAAGCTTCTAGGTCACGAAATCCCAATCTACCCTCTTTTTTATGCTCACATAATTTCTGCCAACTGACCCAATGAATCTTATTGGAATCGATCTTGCCTCCCCACCAAAATTTCTTCATCTTACTTTTCAGAAAATCCAGAGTTGAGAGAGGAATCTTAAAGCACTGCATAGAACAATTAGGGAGAGCAGAGAAGACCGATTTCAGGAGAGTTTCACGCCCTGCTTTAAACATATATTCCCCTTTAAGAGATTTAGCTTTTGTAGAGACCTTTTCTTTCAAGTAATTAAAAGTATCAGTTTTAGATTTCCCAATAATTGAAGGGAGGCCCAGATAACTATTGATCCAATCGACATTTCGAATTCCCAAGACCCTTCTAAGATTGTCTCTTGTGTCTAAGGGTGTGTTAGAACTAAAGAAAAGGCTAGATTTGTCAAAGTTGACCAATTGGCCTGTTAATAGACCATATTTTGTGAGAATGTCCTTCAACGACTCTGCTTGCGATGGAATGGCTTGACAAAACAAAATGGCATCGTCGGCAAAAAGCAAATGAGAAATAGCAGAGCAACCACTTCTTAAGCTGCATGCACCCTTGAATTTGTTTTTTTACCTTTCTGCTTCTTGTAAAAGAAGAGACAACCTTTCCGTGCAAAACAAAAACAAGTATGGAGAAATTGGATCACCTTACCTTAAGCCTCTAGATGGTTGAAAAACAATCCCACACTCCTCATTTATCTTTAAAGAGTATGAGACTGAATTGATACATTCCCCAATAATCTTCACCCACTGATCCACTGATCTGCAAAGCCCATTTTGTTCATCATACAACATAAAAAGTTTCATTCAACACAATCATATGCTTTTGCCATATTAAGTTTTAGAGCTAGAAAATTAAATTTCATTTTCTTAGTTTTAAGAACATGCAACAACTCATGAGCAATGGCAATATTATCCTAAAGTCTAATAACCTAAATTATATAAAGTGAGGGCCTGAAACCGATAATTTTGAACTAGGAATCGCATCAAGCCTTGTTAAAAAAAGTTGTGTGACTAATCACCCCACCCCCCAAAATTTCCCCTATTTCCCCACCGTGCGCCCAATTCTCACACGATTTTTAAACTTGAATGCCAATAGTCAATGGAGAGAGAGAGAGAGAGAGAGAGAGAGGACCTGCTACCGATCACACCGTCGCCGGCAGTTCATCTGGACCATATCACTTTGTCACCGATCAAAACATTATCGTCACCACGACAATAAAAATAAAGGTATGGAATTTTGTGTCGTGGAATATTTAGAGCATCCAATGGAACTTAGAAATTAGGGCTTTGGGTTATATATTTTTTCGAAGCGATCAATTTTTCTCAAACCCTAACTATTGGGTTATAGATTTTCCAAACAATCACTTTCTCTCAAACCCTAACTCTCTCTTTTTCAGCAGACCTTTCAATAACCCTTATGTTGGGTCTTCGATCAACCGTTGGAGATACTGAGTTTTTTTTGGTGCAATTATTTGTTTCTCCTTCTGGTGTCACATCTTGAGTCTGATGATATATATATTTTTTTAATTGACATTTTTTTTTTGATCAGTGATATATTAGAAATAGAAGCTGTTATTTTTGAATTCTCAAATACACTCGTTCTTTGACTGTCAGAATTGTGAATTTTTTTGTGTGTGAAATTGACAGAGCTTTTCTTCTCACATTGTGATACATTAGAAATAGAAGCATTTGCTTTCTAAATGCTCAAGTATACTAGTTATCTGACTGTGGGTCTATTTTGTTAGAGAATGAATTTAAATATATTTCTACAACAAAATTAATTGAATTTAATGGAACTTTAAGAAACTTGTTTGAAACCTGGGTGCTCCTATTGTTAGTTCTCTCATGAAAACACATTTTTTAAGTAGACTATAGGGAGTATACTGTCTTTAAAAATTAAGTTCTACTCTCTATACTCTATAGGGAGTCTACATTTGTATGTAATTAATGTAATATTATGTACAAATTTTCTGGACTCTCTAAAGAACAGCTGAAGATAAATACATCCAACCATTAAAGAAAAATCAAATTATTAGGATACTATATGATTAGAATTTAGCCTTTACTCACATAAAATTAATTGTCGGACCTCTCTATCATTACTCAAAAATAAATAAATAAATAAAAATAAAACAAAAGGAGAATAGAGAACTAAGGAGACAATTAAGAAAAGAAATGTACTCGTTTTTTTATTTAATTGGGAAAATATTCAAGTACAGGGCAATTGGCACAGCCAAGTCCATAAACATATAATAGTAGAATACAAGATTCACACAAGCATAACTAGTTAGGTTTATGCATCAGAAGAGCTCCCAACACTAAACATATTGTTTATGTTTGCGATTCCTCATGAAATGAATGAGTTCTGAATTATATTCAGTTCCCATTATCTTATCATACTCCTCCCACCATTGCATGAAGCTGCTCCACTCCAAGAAAATCTCAGTGGATACCCCAAAATTGTTTATCAAATTCATTACGTAGCGATCAAACTCCTTCAACTTCTCCCTTGAGGATTCTTTATCTGCCGGACTGGTTTCTCTTGCCTGGAATTACTTGCATGAAAGAATAGCCTCCTCAACATGTGCCCAAAAGCAAGAATCCTCAGTAAGACTGCAAGCTGCTTTTCTCACACTTGCATTGTTTCATTGAACTTCTGGTTTAGTATCATCTACTCGTTTTTTATTTAATTGGGAAAATATTCAAGTACAGGGCAATTGGCACAGCCAAGTCCATAAACATATAATAGTAGAACACAAGATTCACACAAGCATAACTAGTTAGGTTTATGCGTTAGAAGAGCTTCCAACACTAAACATATTGTTTATGTTTGCGATTCCTCATGAAATGAATGAGTTCTGAATTATATTCAGTTCCCATTATCTTATCATACTCCTCCCACCATTGCATGAAGCTGCTCCGCTCCAAGAAAATCTCAGTGGATACCCCAAAATTGTTTATCAAATTCATCGCGTAGCGATCAAACTCCTTCAACTTCTCCCTTGAGGATTCTTTATCTGCCGGACTGGTTTCTCTAGCCTGGAATGACTTGCATGAAAGAATAGCCTCCTCAACATGTGCCCAAAAGCAAGAATCCTCAGTAAGACTGCAAGCTGCTTTTCTCACACTTGCATTGTTTCGTTGAACTTCTGGTTTAGTATCATCATTCAGCCACTGCTCTAACAAGACATAATGTGCAGATCTTCCTTGAGTTATGTAGTCCCTTTTACCTTTCCCATAGTAATCAGCTATGTCAAGCGGTTCAACCATCCTTCTATAGTTTGTTCCTGCATAGAGCCAGCGCGTAACAAAGGATGCTCCCTCCTTCTGGTTCTGGGGCATCTTATCTGCCTCTTCAACCATTTTCTTCCAGTAAATGGTGAGTTTTTTATGGAAAACGATCATATGTTCCCGGCTTTCGTCCCTCAAGTTCTTCTCTTTGTAACTATTGTAGTAGCCTCTATTACCTGTATTTTCCTTCTTGTACCGTCCAATTCTGGCCATGTCTATTTTTCTATTATTCAGTTTTTTGTTGGGATCAACAGCAGCCTTCTTCTGATGTACAAGATGTTTTGTTCTTTCTTCAACTTTCGTTATGAGGGCATTGATTTCACTGTTCCCCAAATGCTGCAGCTATGATTTGAAAAAATGACGTGAGAAACAAGTAAAACATCATCAAAGGACACAAAATTTTAAACATTACAAATTTTGCATCTACATGCTTCAGCTTTGATGAGTGTACTGAAAGAATGCCATTATTTTGATGAGTCTAAATAATGCTTTCTGAGATTTTCTTCTTATTATTTATACCTTGAGACGGGTTAAACACAATATCTTAAAAGAATGAATCAAATAGAAATAGGATTGAGTTACCTGTGAGACGTTCTTAATTCCTATTGCATCTAGCTGTGTGACAATTTCTCCTCGAAGAGTATTAAGCAGGCCAGTCAGCACTGAACTTCCCTTACAGATTGCCTTCCACTTGAGGCGTTCCAAAATCCTTGTATAGTGGTTAGGATCTTGATTTCCAACACTAGCCGATCTCATTGCCACTAGCAATTCTGAAACTGATTCAGGTTCCTCAAAACAGGCACAGCCGGATTCAGAACACAAGAGAAATGTACCAAATGGCTGGTAACTTCCATTTTGGGAAGTTGAGACGGAAAGTTTGGGGATCGGATCACAGTTAGGGGCTACATGCAGAAAACAAGAATTCCAAGTTGGGCGTTTGAGTATAGCTTGTTGGAAGCCATAGTCACCAATAAGGGGTGAGCCGAAAGTGATACAAAGGGGGCGTTTGGCTTTCGGGGGAATGCTTTCAAGCAGAAATAAGGTGAAGAGGGAGGCAATGGATCCCCCTATAGAGTGTCCTGTGATAATTATACGAGTGGACGTATTGGTCATAATGTCATGCCGCATAATGTCAAGCTGGAAACACACACACACACACACACCCCCCTCAAGATTAGTTTCTGGCGTTCCGAATTTTCCAGGTTCTATCAATCTAATTTGAATGGTTAACATGAAACATTTGTGTCTTAAATGAAAATTGATTTCCTGTTTTGGTGACACCCATTGGGCTGCAAATATTTCAATGCAAAGGTGTCTAATTGTCATCAGTTGTTTTGTGGTACAAATGCCGCCAATGTTGACTATGAGGCTACAATGAATCCCAATATCAGTTGGGGTTTGGATTTGCTCATTACGAAACTAATATTCCATGAACTAGAAATGATATGTAATGTCAATCTTGATACTAATATATTCATGCTTGTGATCAGAAGGCCAGTCTCCCCCAACACACAGATACACACCCCCCATTGTTTATGCAAGAAGTGCAATGAGCTGCAAACATCTATTCTACTGAATTGTTTTGTAGAATTTGATAAAGGCAACCAAAAGGGTAATTGATTATGCATTCATTTGAGTCATACGACAGGATCAGAATGGCAAACACAACACACACACATTTTCATATGGTCTAATCTTTCTCAAATTGGTCAATTATCACAAACTGCCATAACTAACATAACAAATAGAAGTTGAGAAGTGTTACCAGCTTTTTTTTCAGGTCAGAGAGCTCATTGTACCGAGATCGAAAAAGGGAAATTGCATCTTTGTGAATGGAGAAGGCTTGGTTGCTTTTGGTCCTGAGAAAATCAAAGCAAGGAAAAGAATCTCTTCTAAGAGTTTCCGATGAAATTAGTTCTCTGCCTACTCCTTCAAAATGTTGTACGGTACAAGTGGGTGAAGTTCCAAAAGCTACAATAGTACCAAAGAGTTGATGTGTATAATCTCTGTACTTAAGAGAGGGAAGCAAATTTGGATCACTTTGATTGTTGTCCCCGTTAAGTTTCAATTTTTCATTTTCATTCCATGATTGTTGGAGGAGATCTGAGCTCACTACCAAATTTGCTGACTCTATTCCACTGCTGAACCTGCAACCAAAAAGTGAAAAAAAAAAAAAATGGAATTTAGACATGATAATTATCTGTCTTGTTTGATAAATTTACATAGCTTTGTTATATAAAAAACAAAATAAAAGAAAGCATGAGATTGTTACAGACAAGGAAAATTGATTCATCTTCTCTGTTTGGTTAGGTCTTCTTGAGAACTCGGCAAGAAGAGATGGACAATAAAGAGAATGAGTTTCATTTCCTTGTAATTTAGGTATATAATAAAATGATTTGCCCACAAGACTTAAACAAAGAGAAAGACTTTGTTTTAGTCAGTCAATGAAGAATAAATTTGGAAAAAAAAACAAAGAAAGAAAAAAGATGAAGAAAGAAGAATAGATTTTCATTACTGGGGGCTTCACAAGTAATTTTCATTACTGTCTACTCGGAACTTTCACGGTGCTAGAGATGGCCCATGGCTTGGACCAGTGTAGGACAGTGATTTGAATATTTTTAACAAAATTTAAAAATATTGATGGAATTCTATGCAATGACCAACCGCTGTCTGTCCGTACAGATTACTTTGTTTTTACTAGTTAGTTTAATTCCACACGACTTCTTTAGCATTCCAAAATATCTGTTTGTTGGTATATTCTTCCCTCCATGTTTCAACCGCAATCGTCAGAATCATAGTTTGGTGACCCCAAAAAAAGTGCAATTTATTTATGTTTTATTTTTGGTCATTATTGTGGCTTCAAAACTCTTGTTTCACCGGATTTTGATCCAAATTTTTTTTAACCATTTTTTGTCTTACGGTTTCTATTCGATTTCAAGTCTCTGTTGTATCCGGTAAGAAAGGTTCGTTTTCTTAAAATACTAAAACCCAAAATAGGTAAGAGTATGATACACAAAAAGAATATATTGGGATTAAGGTTAATGAGACCGTAAATCTCTTTTTTTCCTTCAAATATTTTTAGCTATCTTTATTGTGTACACGGGCTATATAATCCGAAAGCTATATAATCCGAAACCACTGTGGTGTGTGTTTTTCATTTATATTATTACTTGATTGATTGCACTTTGTCCATTTGTAACAAGTTTAAATTGCTTTTAAGTATTTCTTTCGGCCTATAAAATTTTTAATTCAAAAAATATATATAAAATATTGTAAAATATATTGTTTGAAAAAAGAAAATGAATAATTATTTTAAGAAAAATAAAAAAATAAAATATGACAATTTTTTTTTTTTTTTTGAAACAGATGAAATATGTTTTGGGTTACTGTTTTTGGGTTTTATGCATCTGTAACTTCAACTTTTGATGCTGGTGATATTTTTGTCCCTGAATCTAAATAAAGAAAAAGACTTGCAATAGTGAGTCGATGTGGAATAAATTTAAATTACAGGGAAGAATACAACGACATGACTTGGAATATGAAGATGCAAAGATTTTTTTATCTTTATTTTGACAGAATCTTGTTACATTTTCAATAATGAAAAATCCATTCCCCTATTTCATTCTCTTCACTGTCCTTTTATAGGCAACTACCAGTGCTGCTGGTCTATCTCTTTTGGGCCTTCTTTCCAATGGGCTCGGTCATCTTCAGTGGATCCTCCAAGCTCGGCCTATTCCATGGTGCTTTTGTATGGGTTATACTTCAATTGTTTGCCCCGATTCCAAGCCAGCGAACTATAACCGGTCCATATCACTTATTGTATCCTCAACTGCTCCCATAATTACTCCCTAATAATTAGGGGGTAATTATTAGAGGCTGCTAATCATGACTTGACGGCTCGAGAAGATCGCATGGGAGAATGGACGGTTAGATTTGGGTGTCGGTGCTTCGAGATTCAAAAAACTCCTCGTTTTCCTGACTCCTCGGCCCTCGGGCCCACCTTGTCTTTATAAGCCTCATAGATATTCCATCGATTCTCTTTATCGTCTCCATCTCACTTTTTCATTGCTCGAATCTTCTCCGGCGATTTCTTACAAAAGCTCATTTTTCCAGCGACCTTGCAGTACTCCTTGACGTTCTCACACTCTGAGGTTAGTTTCATTTGCCTTTTTCTTTCGGAAGACCTCTTTTTCTTCCTTAAAATCCTCGTTCATTCTCACCATGACTGTAGATCTAGATATTCTTCGCATGAGACTTCACCTTCCTGACGATATACAAATTAGAAATTGCCCTAAAGAGGTGAATATTAGAACCGGTGCTGGCCTTCTTCCCGGCGAGGTTTAGTTTTCACATCTTCATCTTAACCTCCTTAGGTTCCCTTTGCATCCCTTCTTTTGCTACGTTTTTAATAAACTGAAACTTTCCCCTTTGCAAGTAAACCCAAACTTCCTTAAGATTTTATCTGTTACGTTGCTTCTGATCCGTGACAGAGGTCTAGATCTGGACTTCGTAAATCTTCTCCTCTGTTACAAGGTTAGCAAAATCAGAATTGATGAACCGTTTTACCACTTCTACCCCATTGAGAAGAGGTCCATTTGCAAAGATAAGATCAAATCTGAGAAAGGTTGGAGGAAAAATATAATCGGGGTTAAGGGAGCCTGGTTTTCTCCAGCTGCAGAGGATTTCCCTATCCCGAGCGCTTTTGGAGAGTGCTCTGTCTCTTCTTATAAAAAATACAAAACCCATAAGAGTGACTGTCCTTGCGAGATTTGCATTCCTCGCTTTTGTACTTTCTTGTGCCGTTCCTTAGGTATTCCTTGTGATGATTTGAGTTACGGTGTGTGCAGGGATAGGGATAACTACCTGAAGCAGTACGTTCTGACCGACATTCCCTCCTGCTCGGACCTCCTTACTTCAGACAACCTCCTTGCTCTCTCAGCTCTCGGCAAGACAATGAGTCAACTCCAGATCCCTTCATTTGGCAGGAGGAAAACTGCCCCCAGGCCCGTTGTTGCCCCTGCAACAACTTCTTCTCCGGCTTCAGTATCTTCCTCCGCCACCATTTCTGGTTCCACTCATTCCACCGATCCGATTGTGATGGCTATTGACCCGATCTCCAACACAACAACCGCTAGTCCGAATGTGACCCCCTCTGTCAGCAACCTTCCCAGCTCTACTACTTCTTCCGCACGGGAAAAGACAAGAGGAAAAAGGCATCAGCCTGACAGTGCCCTGAGCCTCGATGACGTTCCTTTGTCATAGAGGGTTAGGCCTTCTGGGCCGAATGTGTCCGTGCAACCTCTAACCAGGCCTCCTCTAACTAGGCCTCTTACCCCTTCTGGGCATGTCTCTGCCTCAGGAACGGCACCATGGAACCTTCGCTTTATTCGAACAGACGGATCGTCTGTAAAGCCGAATAAGACCATGTTCAAGGATGGTCAGACCGCTATGGCATACTACAGAAGCATGTGGACTCCTAAGGACATTGAGGTAGCCAAGGGTCTGTCTCAGAAGGAAGTGTTCAGCCGGTTTCCCTTATCTGCCACGGAGGTAACTTCTGCCTCTTAGTCAATGAATCTTTATATAGTCTTTACACTTGATTTCTTCTAACCATCTGCTCGGCTTAACTAGTTGTCATGTATATCTCTACAGACCCTGTACGAGATGATGGTTATGCAAAAGCAGGTTGAGCCAGTGAATGCCAAGGTTCGCACGCTCTCTGACAGCCTTAGTGCAGCTAATAAGGAGAACAATGCTTTGGCTGCTCAGAAGACTGGGTTGATGGTTCAGCTTGGCAAAGTTGAAAAAGAGAGGGACTCCCTGAAGAAGGAGATGGACTCTCTTCAGGATGAGAGGAATGCTTTGCAGCTCGAGAAGAGCGTCTGGCATACCGAGCGAGAATCCCTTAAGGCTGAAAAGGAAGAACTGCTACGCCTTCTGAGTGATGAGCAATCCGCTCGGATGGCCTTTGAGAAAAGGGCTTTAGACGAGCGCAATGCTTTACTCGACACCATTAGTAGGGTAAATGGTGGTATGCTAGCTCTGCACGCTCGGTTTTCCAGAGTTAGGGCCCTCAGATATGCTCAGGGGTTCTGAGAGGGTTATGCCCGTGTTCCGGGTGAGGGTCAGACTGGTTCTACCCCTGATGAGGTTGATAGGGAGCTGGAGATTGATCCTCTGGGAATTTATGCCAATCCAGACTCCACCCTTGCTGAGGGCATATTTGATGAGTGCCAAGAGATTGCCTCTTCCCGGATCACTCCTACTCCTTCTACCGCTCTGACTTTAGACGTTCTTCCTCTGTCCACCGTGACTCCATTTGTCACTGCTGCTGAAGATAACCCTCGGCGGAATGATTCTTCCAATGCTATTGAGGATAGGACTCAGCAGAATGATTCTGTCATTCAGCTTAATTCTCCTTCCAGTGAGGATGGTAACGCCAACAATGATGAGGAGGCCGTTTAGCACCATCAAGAAGCTAACGGGGCAAATGCTTCTAGTTAGAACCTTTTTGATGTATTAACCTTCCTTCTTTTATATTTTTGCCATCTGTATACCTCATCATTTTTTGTAACTCTTAAACTTCATCATTAATGAGATGGCAGACTTTTGATCAAACTCTTACCATAAATCCCTTGATTTAATGATTTAATGCTATCTGATCTGGTTCTTCTCTGTATGTCAGTGGTTGGCTTTCAGCTAGTGTGTCACCGCAAAAGTTTTTTGTGCAAGTTTCTGGCGTTCGGTTCACGGTGCCAGTTGCCACTTACTTTGCTGAGTGGTTGGCGCTCGGCTAGAATGCTACTTGCCACTTTCACTCTTCTATTTTTTGGCAAGTTTTTGGCGTTCGGCTCATAGTGCCAGCTGCCACTTACTTTGTTGAGTGGTTGGCGCTCGCCTAGAATGCCACTTGCCACTTTCACTCTTTTAATTTTTTTTGGCAAGTTTTTAGCGTTCGGCTCATAGTGCCAGCTGCCACTTATTTTGCTGAGTGGTTGGTGCTCGGCTAGAATGCCACTTGCCACTTTCACTCTTTTATTTTTTGGCAAGTTTTTGGCGTTCGGCTCATAGTGCCAGCTGCCACTTACTTTGTTGAGTGGTTGACGCTCGACTAGAATGCCACTTGCCACTTTCACTCTTTTTTTTTTTTTTTTTTGGCAAGTTTTTGGCGTTCGGCTCATAGTGCCAGCTGCCACTTACTTTGCTGAGTGGTTGGCGCTCGACTAGAATGCCACTTGCCACTTTTACTCTTTTATTTTTTGGCAAGTTTTTGGCGTTCGGCTCATAGTACCAGCTGCCACTTACATTGCTAATTTTTAGACATTCAATTTTTTCATAAGAAGATAGCTCTTTATAGATTTCAAAATTTCATTCATTCGTGCGTACACAATTTGAGAATGATCGATGATAAAATTGGAACTCGATTTTCTATTGATAATACCTTTTCAGAGACGTAGCGTTCCATGGCTTGTTGACCAGCCTTCTGGCCATGGTTTTTAAAGTGTAAGCTCCCTTCCCTAAGACTTCTGCAACTCTATATGGGCCTTCCTAAGGTGCCACCATTTTCTTAACCATTCCTACCTTCTTCTTCAGAACCAGATCACCTGGTGCAAAGTCTCTATGCTTTACCTTTTTGTTATGGCTATTCATAAGTGTCTGTTGGTAGGATGTAAGCCTTACTGCCTCTGCATCTCTTTTTTCCTCCAACATATCGAGATTAAACCTCAACATATTGTCGTTATACTCTCGGTTCCATGCCAAGCTTCGGATAGTCGGAACCAAGTGTTCGACCGGTATAACTGCCTCGGTACCATATGCAATGGCGAATGGGCTTTCTCTGGTCGGTCACCTTGGGGTCGTTCTATAAGCCCACAAGACGTTCGGCAGTTTATCTAACCATTTTCCTTTCTTATCTTCAAGCTTCTTCTTGATGCAAGCAAAGATTGTTTTATTTGTGATTTCTGCTTGTCCATTAGCCTAGGGATGACTCACTGCCGCCAGCTTTTGATTAATTCCATATTCCTCCAACAAATCTCTTACTTTCTTGCTGTCAAGGTTAGCCCCATTATTTATGACGATTGACCTCGGAACACCAAAACGGCAAATAATATTACTCTAAATGAACCATCTTACATGAGTCTGAGTCACGCTCCGGTACGGCTAAGCTTCCACCCACTTAGTAAAGTAATCTGTAGCCAGCAGCACATACTTGTTCTGAGCTCTGGCAGTTGGCAAAGGACCAACCACATCCATCCCCCATTGTGCGAAAGGCCATGGTGTGGCCATTACGTGCAAGTCCTCAGGTGGTTGGTGGATCAGTGGTCCGAACCTTTGGCACCTATCGCACCTTCTGGATAATTCTTCCATATCTCGCGACATGTTCGGCCAGAAGTCCCTTTGTGTCATTACTTTGTGCGCTAAAGACCTTCCTCCTGAATGGTTCCACATACACCTTCATGAATAGCTCGCAATATCTGTCGAGCCTCTGTGGGGGTGACGCATTTTAAGTACGGCCCGAAAAAAGATCTTCTGTATAACTGGTTATGCACTATGGCGTACTTTGTAGCATTCGATTTAATTTTCCTAGCCTCATCTCTTTGCTCAGGTAGAGTACCATCCCGGATGTAAGTTATGATCGGATCAATCCAACTTGGCTCATATGGAATAACATTCACCTGCCAAGGATCTGAGCCCGAAGGTTCTTCAAAAATAGATGGTTGGTTTAATATTCCTACTGGAATCACCCTTGCCAATGTTTCTCCAGAACTCGAGGCACTACATGCTAGCCGATCGGCATCCTCGTTATGCTTTCTCGGTATTTGAATGAATTCAATTTTTTCAAAGTTTTTGGCTTCCCACATAACAGCAGAATGATATGCTTCCATCGTTTCATCTTTAGTTTTATACTCGCCATTCACTTGCCGAACAATTAATTGTGAGTCACTAAAGGCAGTCAAATTCCTGACCTTTAGCTCCTTGGCAAACTTAAGTCCTGCCAGCAGTGCTTCATATTCCGCTTCATTGTTGGTAGCTCTGAATTCAAGCCGGAGCGCTTGATTTAAGGACGTACCTTTTGGTGTCTACAGTTTGATCCCAATGCCTGCCCCCATCTGATTGGAGGATCCATCGACAAAGAGTTTCCACAAGCAACCACGAAGGTCTTCCTCCATGTCTTCTGAATCACATTCTAGTAAAAAATCTGCCGCCACTTGCCCTTTAACTGCCATTCTGGGTTCCTATGTGATATCAAATGAGCTTAACTCTATGGCCCACTTTGTCATCCTTCCTGAGAGGTCTGGTTTGTGCAGGATTATTCTGATAGGGAAAGTGGTTAGAATGATGATAGGATGGGATTCAAAATAATGCCTGAGCTTTCTTTTTGTATGCACTAGCGAGAGTATCACCTGCTCCGCCTTTGAATAACGTCGTTCGGCCTTAGTCATTGTTTTGCTAACATAAAACACTGGATATTGCTTCCCCTCTGCACAACGGATCAAAACGCCACTTGTCGCGATGCTGGATATCCCGAGATATAAAAATAGCTTTTCGCCTGGTTCTAGAGCTGACAGGACCGGAAGGTTCTGCATATACTCTTTCAGAGCAGTTAATGCTTGGCGCTGTTCATCCCCCCAAACTTGCCTACCATGGCTTCGTATTGTGTCAAAAAATGATTTGCAGCGATCTGACAATTTGGAAATGAACCGGCTCAATGCAACGATCCGTCCCATATGTGTTTGCACTTCTTTGACTGTCGTCGACTCGGCATTCTTAGTTAGAGCTTCCGCTTGGACAGGGCTTGCCTCTATGCCTCTATGATTAACCACGTATCCCAGGAATTGGCTAGAACTTACGCCGAATGAGCACTTAGTTGGATTGAGCTTCATTCTATATTGCCTCAACACATCAATACGTCTCGTAGATGTTTCAGATGGTCAACTTTCTTCTTACATTTTACCACCATGTAATCAATGTAAGCTTCCATGGTTTTCCCTATTTGGCCCTTGAAAATTTTGCTAATAAGTCTTTGGTAAGTTGCTCTGGCGTTCTTCAGTTCGAATGGCATGACTTTGTAGCAATACGTCCCGCGTTTGGTAACGAAAGAAGTTTTCTCTTCATTAGCAGATTCCATGGGGATCTGATTGTAACCTGAATAAGCATCTAAAAAGGTTAAACGCTCATACCCAGTAGTAGCATCCACCATTTGATCAATTTTCGGCAGCGAAAAGCTATCCTTCGGACAAGCTTTGTTCAGATTGGTGAAATCAATGCATACTCGCTATTTCCCATTCTTCTTCTACACCACAACAACGTTTGACAACCAGTCAGGATAATAAACTTCTCTTACAAATCCCGCATTAAGCAGCCTGTCAACCTCCTCGGCAATGATCCGGTTGCGCTCGGGAGCAAACCATCGCTGCTTCTGCTTTTCAGGTCTTGCATTGGGATTAACGTTCAAGGAGTGACAAGATACAGAAGGATCGATCCCAGGCATGTCTAGGTGGCTCCATGCAAATACATCGGCATTTTGAGACAAGAAATTAACTAACTCCTGTTTCTCCTCCACGGTGAGTCATTCCCCCACTCTGGTTGTTCGTTTCGGTCGGAACCGATCGATCTACACATCAACTAGGGGTTCTTCGATCAAGTCCACTGGCTCCTCTTCCCCACTCTGCTTGGAGGGAGGCTCCTGTAATTGTTATCTCGGGCTTGCTGAACAGATGGGAGCTTTCCCTTTTCCAGCATTCTTCAACATTACTGAATAATATTCCTTAGCTGCAACCTGGTCCCCATGAATGTCAATCACCATGGTTTCGTCTGGCCCCAGGCATCTCATTACTTGATGCAGAGTGGAAGGAACACCTTGAACCCCATTATCAAGTTGGAGTATTTCTTCACATATTCCCTTATGCTACCCTTCTGCTTCAGGCGCCTTAGGTTGATTATGGCGAGATCCTCGACGCACTCGGGGTAGAACTACCTCTTGAGCTGCCTCTTGAACTCCTCCCATGTGTCAACCGCTCTTGTGCCTCTACCGGTGAAGCGTTGCCTCCACCATAGAGCGGCAATGTCCGTGAGGTACATAGTGCCTGTTTGCACCTTCTTCTCATCATCCTCGATCTCCATGCACTCAAAGTACCGTTCCATGTGCTAGAAGAAGTTGTCAATCTGGCGCGCATTCCTTGCCCCATCGTACTCTTTAGGCTCTGGCGCCTTTTTCTTCCTTGGCTTCACCACGACCTCGCGTGCCTGGGAGAACTCTTTCTTGCACTCGGCAATCTCCATGCACAAGTCGTCTACCAGATCATGCAAGTCCCTTTCCTTCTCTTGCGCATTGTTGGCGATGCCATCAATCAGCCTCAGTGTCTGCGTGTCGCCTGCGTGACACAACCTCCATAGGCGGGGTGTGACATTATGCTCACCCCATTATTTTTAACATTTTTCAGAACATAGAAAAAAGGTAGCAGATGACAATCCACCACAAGTTTAGACGAGATTGGATACCTATTTTATTTTGCTATCTTTTGTATTAGAACTCTAATATTTTGTAAATGTAATCTTAACTATTTTGTAAAACTTTAATTTAATTGGTATAATGTTGTAAGTTATGGACTTTTAAATTTTAGTCATATTTTATAGACTGTAACTTGATGTAACTAAAGTGTGTTCCTTGTTTAAATGAGATGGAGGAACGGGACTTTGTATATGTATGTAACCATTTTAGGAATGTGGTATAATATTTGTATTGTGCATTGGGACATGACAGATTAGTTTTAAGGCCAAGTGAGGCCATTGCATTTTTATGTATTTCAACAGGTTGTAGAGGGACTTTTTTCTGAAGAGATCATGCTGAAATTTTATATATTTTGTTACTATTGTTATTATTATTATTATTATTGGTATCTTTTTGGGTCGTTACATATAATTTGTTAAAATTTTAAAGCTTTGACCCTATTTGCTCTTGGAAGCTAATCTAGTTTTGCCCGTTTCGAGAGGATAAGGTCTTTGCTTGGTTAAAAGAACATAGTATTAGTATTTGTTTTAGTTTCAGCTTGAAATTTGTTAAAATTACTCAAATTGTATTTTTAAAATTTTTTTTTAACAGAAGTCTAATTTAGATTTCACCACTTAATAAATTTACTTTAACCCCTTTAAAAATGAATGGTAGATTCATATGGTGACTTTCAGTTGCCATACCAATTTTAACTTGTCTCAAATTATTAAAACAAATTTATTTTTATTTTTTTCCAGAAAAAAAAAATACCTGGATAAACCATGCCATGTTCTAGAATTACTACCAAATATGGAGAAACTCTTAGCACAGAATACAAACATAGCCACAAATAAAGCTGCTTATATGACTGAAGATACCAAAAGTGACCAGGGCCGGGTACAACCCAGATTACTGGAAACGGGTCTGGAAAGAACACTTTGTTCAATCAAACCATTACTTATTGGGCCCAAGACCGGAAGATCAGTTTGGAAGCCCAATCTCAAAGCAAAGGAAATTGGCTCATATCCATAATGAGCCCAAAGGATCAGCCCAGCGTGAAGAGTTAGTTAGGAAGTTTCTAGAATGTTTGTTGAAGTCTATAAATAGACTGAAAAGAAAGGGAAAAAAGGAGAAAAATATTTTTTGAAGTGTAAAATTATTCTTTCCAAATCGAGAGGGAATATTTCTTGTATCTTCAATGGTGCCGTCTGTGGAATCGATCGAGATTGATTCGTGAAGAAGAAGCTTGATCTCTGGAAGTTGTATTCAGATCAGCGAGATTATGATCAGTCTTGTAGAGGCTTGGTTTTAATTGATCTTTGGAAATTGGAGTCGGATCTGCATAATCACAATTTGTTTTGCAGAGGTAGATCTGACGAGCTCATGGCAGGAAAAATTCAGATCCAACCGAACGAGATCGGAATTCAGCCAGTCCGAGACCAAATCTAGTATATTCGCATTAGCAGAGTTCAGGTCTGATCAGGAATTCACGATTGATGACTTTGCTTCGATCAAGAACAATGATAAGAGATGAGAGTTTTAATCCACAAGAGAATGACCAGCAAACAAAGCTCGATGAATTAATGAGCATGATTGAAGCTCTGAGAAGAGAGAATGCGGAATTGAGAGCTGGAATGGAGCGCCGAGAAGTTCCGATTATTCCACGACCGCCTCCGGTAGGCGAAAGAGTTGTGCAAATGAATATTGCTCACCAGGTTGAACAGGAAGCGAATGTTCACCTAGATTTCCGTCGCAAAGAGATCAGGCCTGATGATATTTTGCCAAATGTTTATCATGTAGAAGATCGGGAAGGATCTGTCCATTTGGATCCACATCGCGAACGGATTAGAAGAGAAGAGTTCATGGAGATCGATCTACACCATGAGAGGCTTAGACGGGAAGAAGCCATGAAGTTCGGTCGTAACAAGGCCACACCGTCATGGTAGAGGGAGTTAACGCAGGAAAGTTCATTCGATCCTCCTTACCGACCGTCTGTAACAATCCAAATCGGGGGTCCGAATCGCTAACCGGGTCCTTAACCAAACCCGAGGACACACTAGGGGCAAAATAGTCATTTCATGATAAAAGGGGATAATAAGACCTTAAACATGTCAAATGGGGTTTAAAATAGTCATTCTATGATACTACGGCCATCGGTTGTGAATTCCTAAAAGTACCCTTACCCGGTTCAAGGAAAATTCCAACACTATCCCACTTAAATGATCATAACTCTCAACATGAATGGAATTTGAAGATAAAATTGGTCTCATTGGAAAGCTAACTCAAAATCCTTGAAAATGGACTCAAGAATGACCCTATTTGGGTTTAGAATAAAGAAGTTATGACCGTCCGAAATCAAATGTTCCAAGCTAACAATTGAAGAAGGCAAAATAGTGCATTGGGGGACTTGAACCGATTCAGTGGGGCTGAACCAGTTCAAGATGGGCAGTATGTCCATTTTTAAACCAAAGACCCCCCTTGAATCGGTCCAATGGGGTTGAATCGATTCAAGATGCCCAGAACCTCAAAAATGCCCCAAACAGCCTAAAATTGTGATCCTGTGCACTTTGGCACTACTTTGGTCCCTTGGTGACCTTACTCAAAGCCCAAACCTGTCCCAAGTATTCCATTTGATGATGAAACTAACACAACTAGGGAGTATTAAAATCACATAAGGCCATATGTAAGTCCAATACACCATTAAAATTAAGCAAATCCGTTATACATAAAAAAATATGTCCTTAAGGCCTTACATAGCTATTGAAATCATAGTGAGGCCACAAAATACAAATGGATGGTCTTAAGACCATTTTCAACAATGTAAAAGATACAAAATGAACCCTAGTATTATTTACAATAAAAAGGGTAAAATACACATCGATCACAAAAAAGTCCAAATCCGCCAACTCGACTAAACTGGTGGTCGACTGTCGTCCGCCACTTCTTTGCCATGACCTGAAAAATGTTAATAATAAAGGGGTGAGCATAAAGTTCAGTAGGAAGTGTCTAAGACACACTTCTTATAACCCCGTGAATCCACGCAAAGAACAGGTAAAAAGGTAAACGGGATCATACTACGGGGACTACATATCAACAATTACAACGACAAGTATATAACAAATGTCATCAAATCCCAAATACACCATACACACTAATGAAATGCAATGTCATGCAAATGTCGCTCCCCATCTGAACATTTCCGTTTCATCGTACCAAATCGTTAATGCAATCCAACCCATAACACCTCTATAGCATCACGAGGAGAGGGTTGGCTAGCAATCCCCGACCACATGGCAATTCCATTAAGACGACCCTGGTTTTTAGGCCAGCGTGTCCTGTGATGAACAGAAGATTGACTCGATAACGGATCCAGATGCGGAAACAAGAAACAAGACTCTAATAAGTTAAAGTGACCTTCCATGAGGTCGTGGAACTTAACAAGAACTGATGCGAAAGCAAAAGGTCAAAAATATGACAAATAAGCCCCCAGGGGCAAAATAGTCATTTTTAAAAAATGTGTATTTGGGTGCCACCGAGCACATCGCTGGAAAGACAACAAAAAAAATAATTAGGCTAGACTCAAGAATCGCATGATTCGGAGTCCGGACAAAGGAGAAACGACTTGACGAAGAAAAACGAACACTTAAGGCTAAAAGGGTAAACTGGTAATTATCCAGGAAGATCTGGATGCAACCGAGCACACCGTTGGAAAGACAGCGAAAAATTAGTCAAGTTCAAAAAAAAGTTCACTCGATTTGGAGTCTGGACGAGGGAGAAACGAGGGTTTGAAGTTGAGACGTCGCGGCGGCCTAACGAGGGGCCATGACAGCCCCATGCGCACGTCCATGCGCGCACTGGGTGCACCCATGGCTGGCAGCAGCCCATAAAGCTGCTGTGAGGTTATTTTTCAGAAAAATCTAGAACAAAAGCTGAATTTGGAGGCCTAAATGAATTTTTTTACAAAAACACAAAGAAGAAACCCCCCTCAAAATTGAGTTTTCTACGTGATATGTAAGAGAATAAAAAAAAATGCAATGTAGAATACCCGAAATGCCCCTCCATGAAATCTGGTCATGGAGGTCCAAAAAGCTGCTAAATTGAAAAACTAAGAGCTGAATTTCGTAAGCGATTTCCGATATCAAGACGACATTTTCTGAAAAAACACGGAAAAGAAACCCCCCTTAAAATCATGTTTTCTATTCAACCATATTGAAAGAAGAAAATAAAACCGCAGTGAAAAGTCTATAATGCCCCTAGATCAGAATATGCAGAAAAAGTGCGAAATGAATTCACAAGAGGCTCAAATCACCAAGTCTATAATGCACGCAAACGTAACTTACCTATTAGGATGTGCTACAATGGTCCATGACTTAAAAATACCACCGATGCAAAATTCGACCCCCCAACGGGCAAAAAGGCAAAAATGGAACTTGAAATGAAAACTCGGAATCCAAAAATATAAAATGGAGTCAAATGACCGTTTGGCCCTTGGCCACACTTCATACAAGATTAATAAGACCCTATGAAAGAATGAGAATAGAATTCCCACACCCGATGCAACCATGGTGAAGCATTGACTTCCAATTTTTCAAGATTTTCATAATATTTCATGAAGCAATGATCACTGGGAAGGTGTCATTTAAACCCAAGAAAGTATACTTGAGCTTTTCTGGTAGTGGCTTAAGCTCAAGCTTAGGAGGAGACTCTAAAGAAGGAATAGACGGAGTATTAGAAAATGATGGAAGAGGCTCTAACCTAGATTTCCATGGAGGAATCTTTGTGATAGGAGTGGAATTGAGCAAAGAATTCACTTCAGCTATTGAAGCATCGATATCGAAATCTTCATAGTTAAAGTGATTCAGACAAGCTTCTAAAGGATCGTTGGCCAAAATAGATGGGAGTGATTCCTCAACCAACTCATCAATAACATCAAGGAAGAAACATTCACTATCATTGTGGGGATGATGAATAGCATTGAAGATGTTTAGCTTGACTTTCATATTCCCAAAAGATAAATCCATGGCTCCAGTCGTATAGTTAATGCAAGCATTCGCTGTGGCTAGAAAAAGTCGCCCAAGAATGACTAGAATATACTTTTTGGAATCGTGGACTGGTTCTGTATCAAGAACTAGAAAATCGACCGAAAAATAGAACTTGTCCACTTTTATAAGTACATCTTTAACAAGACCTCGTGGTTGTCTGACAGAATGGTCAACAAGCTGTAGAACAACTGACGTAGGTTTTAACTTTCCTAAACCTAACTTCTCATACACCGAGTAAGGAATAAGATTAACACTTGCTCCAAGGTCAAGAAGTGCTCGTTCTATCACATTGTGTCCAATGGTGCAAGAAATTGTAGGAGCTCCAGGATCTTTAACCTTTAGAGGAATGTTGTATTTAAAAATAGCACTGACATGCTCGGTGAGACAAACTTTCTTAAGAACTTGGCTTTTGGATTTTCTCTTAAGAGTGCACAAGTCCTTTAAAAATTTGGAATAGACTGGAATTTGCTTTATAGCATTGAGCAGAGGAAGATTGATTTTAACTTGCTTAAAGACCTCCATCATATCTTGAATTTTCTCCCCTTGTTTACTAAAGTGAGAGGGTTCCTTGAGACATTCAGGATAAGGCACTTTTGGCTCATAAGCTATCTCAGGGTTAGGAGCAAATAAAGAAGTGACTCCACTTTTAACTCCTCTTGTAGATTGTAGAATAGCACTTGAGGAAACATCCTTGGGATTTGGATTTTGAATGATAGGAATTATGGGAATCCTAAGCCTTTATTTTTCCTCCTGTCCTTTTTCAACTTGGTTATCAACCACTCGACCACTCCTCAATGTAGTGATAGCCTGAACTTGCTCATGATGAACACCTGAGGAATTGGTTTTATCAATCATGTAAGTCTGCCCTTTTGGGTTAGCTATTGGCTGACTAGGCAGCTTTTCATCCTCTTTTCGAGATAGAGTACTCACTATTTGCCCAAATTGTGCCTTAGCTTTGCTATGGCTTGAGAATGAGAATTAAGAAGTTGGGTATTGGCTTTCAGATCAACCAGAGCATTGAGTACTTGTTCCTCAAACGCAGAATTTCTAGGAGGAGGTGGAAGATTAGGAGTTTGAGTGGGTTGATTTCTAAACTGAGGTAGACGGTAATACCAGATTGGTTGAAAGAATTATTTTGTGGCATAGGATTGGATGAATTTTGATACTGCCCCTGAGATTAGGGAACAGTGTTTCCTTGATTTGGATTATGCCATGATAGATTAGGATGATCTCTCCAGCCAGGATTATATGTAGAAGAATATGGATTATAGGCTAGTCTAGAGAATGCAGCATTCACTTACTCCTGTAGGATCTCAGGTGATTGTCCCAGCATAGGGCAAGCGTCAGCAAAATGGTTTGGATTAATACAGATGGAACAAAATCATCTGGCTTTGCTCTTGTTGCTAATCCACAAACTGCCTTAGGTAAGGCAGTTAGTGGATTAGCAACAAGAGCAAAACCAGATGATAAATTTGATTGAACCTATGGTTCAAGGCTTTTATTTGAGCGGCTAACTCACTAGATTTATCTACTTCATAAAGTTTTTCAACCTTATGTATTCCAGGTGAAGACCTACACAGTTCCCAAGCGTCAGCCGGACTCTTTCGAAGAAAAGCTCCATTGTTAGAAGCATCGACTATATTTCTATAAGAATCAGTAAGACTATCATAGAAGATCTGTATTAAGTGCCATTGAGCAATATCATGGTGTGGACACTTCCTCAGAAGATCGTTATATCTCTCCCATGCATCATGGAGCTGTTCTCCAGGGATTTGGGAAGATGCCATGATTTATCTTCTCATTTGCGTGGTTTTACCCACAGTGTAGTACTTCTTCAAGAACTCCTGTTGCAACATGTCCCATGTAGATATGAAATTTGTTGGAAGGGACTACAACCAAGTTCTTGCTTTTTCCTTGAGAGAGAATTGGAAAAGTCGGATTCTGAATGAATTATTGGTAAGAGTATTCAACTTGGTAGTGGAACACAATTCCAAAAATACATCCAGATGCTTATAGGGATCCTCTGTTGCATACCCATGGAAGGTAGGAAGCATTTGGATCTTAGCAGGATTGATCTCAAAATGGGTTGCATCAGTATCCAAAAGAACAAAACATAAAGGAGAAGTGTATGTGGTGGGAATAAAATGGTCCCTCAATTGTGGTTGTGGAGGGACAGGTGGAACCTGTTCTCCATTCCCATTACCATTATTTCCTGGTGCATTACGTTGTTCAGCCATAGTATCAGAAGAACTTCTTATTGAATTTAGATGTTTTTTAAGCTTTCTTAACTGTCTAAGAGTTCTCTCTATTTCAGGATCATGCACTAAAGGTGTTGTCCGATTATGGCGAGTTAACATGCACTGGTTCCACTAATCCTAACAGTAGCAAAAATAAAATATTCCAAGAAATAGAAAATAATAAGAACTCATAAAAGGTTAAATAAACCGAAGCTTTTTCTCCCTTAAGCGTCTTTGTCCTCACTGCTAACTTATACCTGAAAAGAAAAAGAAGTAAGGTGAGATATCAGAGAGTCCGAAGACTAGTAAACCAAAATAACTAATTAAAAACTAAAATAAAAACTAATCTCTCCAGTAACGGCGCCAAAAATTATTGTGATAATTTTATTCGCAATAGAACGATTCCTTGCAGAATAGTGCTACAAAAAGAGATGTCAAACCCATAGGAGGAAGAGATTTATATTTAGTCTTTAACTTTGTTCTATGGTTTACAGGTAACTTGGTTGGAAAGTTTGTTGGTTATCACGGTTTAACAAACTTGAATTAAAAATTAAATAAAAGCAAAGTAAATAAATATAATGATCAGAGAGAGAGGAATCTTAGGGCTTTGACTTCACCACAACCGTATATTACAGTTAATTATACTAACATTGGGAATTTAATAATGATATTTTCCAAAAGAATTGAACTCAATAACATTCGTTCAATTCGGGTTTTAAAGAAAGATGTTTTACAAAATTAGCTAACTATAACCTATCTGCGGTTAGCGTGGATTATCCGTTTACCTACTCTAACTACTTTAATTACGTTAACTATGTTGCAAACAATTTACCTTCCTTAAGCATAGACTATGAAAACATTCTTTTGCAAAATATGTTGGAATACCATTATATGATCTCTATTCTTGTGTCCAGTAGGGCTCCGCCAGATACCGTACAATAAGGTAGGTTGAGGATATAAAACATACTATTACATTTAAGACAAGGTAGTAACAGTTTATAATCTACTAAAGTATGGAAACCACTTGAGTTGTCTCAAGTGCTCATAGTCATATAATCAAGAAAATACATATATTAAAATTAATCCTAGAGTTAAAACAATCAAACCATAATATTTAGGTTGGGTTACATCAGTGCCCTAAGAGAGGAATTAGCTACTCATGACAAGGTTGGATATCATCTGTGTTGAGTTCATCTCCTTTGTCACGGATGGCACTTCTCTTCTCAGGATCTTCACCCTTAAGGTTATAGAAACCCTAAAAGCCACCACACCTTTAGCCTTCTGAATACACCGGCAAATAGATTGAAATTTCGGACCCCTTCTATCAAGGCTTATGCCTTCTTTTATAGAAAAAATATATATATATATTTGGTAGGCTTTTAGGTCTTCTAGCCCAACTGGGATGAAATTCGGCTGATTAAGAGAGCAATCCCGTACTTTAGATGTGACATGTCATGAAAGGCTCGAGCTTCAGGAACACAAGGCTCGAGCTTTACGGTGCAGGCTCGAACTTCAGGAACAAGGCTCGAGCTTCTCTGAATGGATGCTCGAGCTTCAATGAATAGTGCTCGATCTTCACTTTGACACTTAGTCAATTTTCTTCAACTATTTTCTGAAGCGTCTTTTTCTTCAACACTTAGCATATTTCTGGGACTGGATTCTTTTAACATTGTTCGATCCATGCTTCTTGGGCTCGAGCATTTGGGACACCAGGCTCGAGCTTCAGTTGTTAGTGCTCGATCCTTAATCGATGGTGCTCGATCCTAGAGGTGAGGCACGAGACCTGGGAGCGTAGCCTTGTAAATAAATCAACTCTTTAATTTTTGACGCCTCATACTCAAGCTTGAGGGTCAAGGCTCGAGCATCCTTAGTTAGGGCTCGAGCACCTTAGGGTAAGGCTCGAGCTTCAAAGTACGAGGCTCGAGCTTTTGAGCCTTGTTGACTTTTCTTCTTTCTTTGTTATGATGCTCAAGCCTCAACACTTGGGCTCAAGCTCTAAGGCTTGAATATCTTCAAACTCACCATTTAAGCTCTTGTCTTACTCTGAATGACCGGTAACGACTCTGTAAGCTTCGATATCATCATAAAGTCTCGGTTTTAACCATTTATTTGGGAAAGTACCTACAAACACACATTAAACATAAATTAGTCTAACTATGGATAAAAGTATCACTTTATGCCTCAACATTTATGTATTTAGGGGCTCGAATATACATATATTCAGCGCTCATCAACAATCTAACAAAAAAAAAAAAAAAAAACCTTTATTATTATTTTTTGTTATTCCTATTTTTTTTACTAGTAGTTTATGTTATTAACCTTTCGCACATGGCTTGATACTACAAAATTTGTAATCAATTTATGGCCTGCTGCCAGGAACTGATTACTTAGTTTACTTTATCATATTATATATCATTATTTTGTTATTTTATTTTTAATATTTCTCCTATCTTAAAGTTTGAATTTATTCTGAACACAACCAATGATTTTTTTATTCATTTGGTAGTTATATTAGACCATTTTTTCAAGTTTAATCAAACTTGAACGGGTTAGGAGTGCAAAATTACTATGTTGCCCTTTCTTTGATCGAGTGTTAGGAGTGTTGTTGCAAATTCGACTCTAGGTATGTCCCCATGGTTTTGGGACGCTCTGGACCCAATTGTGAAGTCTATTTTATGATCTGGTGGTCAAATTTTTTAGCTTAACCAAACTAGTTTTACAGGAATACCCCTACAAATGGGTAGAGGCAAAATTGGGTGACTATACTGTGGTTGGAATGAGTGGCAGTAGAGGTGTTATGGTGTTGTAGTGTGATGCTTAGTGCCTGATGAGCAGAGTAGTTTAAGGTATGATCCAAATGCGGTATAGAAATTACGAGTTGTTTGTTGTGTGTTGTCAGGTAGGTGATGGATTATGTGCCAGTTGAGGCAATTGTGGAACGGGTAATCATGTGTCGTTGTATTGCATAGATTTTCTCATTAGGAGATTATTGGGTAGGATGGGATGCGGTGTCCAACGGGCAGTGATGGTTTCTAGTGTTAGTTTGTTGAGGGTGTTGGTGCTTTTATCTAATTGGTTTTGGTTAGCATGGTGTTGTAGAGAAGTGTGTGCAAGGTTTCTGTGTTGATTGTATAGGACGGTCCGTTAGTGGTGAGGTCGCTTGGATTGGTGTTCATGGTATTTTATGTGTTTCCAAGTTGGTTATTCTCCTTGTGTATAAGGAGTTCATTTCATCTCAGGTGAGATTGGGTATCCATGGTTGGACGAACGATGAGTAGCGTGTGACAGGTTGTCGGGTGCATTTGGGTGCGATTCGTCAGTCTTTGTGAGAGCTGGGTTCATTATCCTTTTCATTTGTTCTGGTCCTGACAAAGGCATCGATTGTCGTGAGTTTTGTTCTCCAATTAGGAGTTATGCGCGTTCGTGGGTGGACGGACCTGTTTATGGTTTGTTATGTCGTTAGGGTTCATCGATAGAAGCTCTGGTTGAAGGGGGTTGACTCACTCTTTCGGTGGGAGGTAGAGTATTTGATTTCTATAGTGCTCATTTTGAGTGTGGTTTTAACCGGTGGTATATGAGGCACGAGTTGTCGAATATGGATTGTATGTTTTCAATGTCTAATACTGGTGGTGGTGGCAAGGAATTTGTCATGAATGAAAAATTGAGAATGATTATGGGATTCCATTAAGGAATAATGGGAATGATTAACTTTGGTTTTGAGGTTTCGGACATGAGATAGTCGTATTGTGTGTTTTGACAAGGTCAGAATTGAATCAAATGATGTTATGAAGTTGTTTACTTGTTATGGGTATTATGAGAAGATTAGGGAGCTTTGATGCTGATCGATGATTGAGACATTTGGTGCCTTGTCGTTTTGTTTGTTATGGTTATATGGTTGAGGTATGATTGAGATTATGAGAATAGGTATATGACTGTATAGTTGTTGAAGTTATGTAGAGTGATGGATTGGTAGCGAGTAGATCTCATTGTTATTTTGTAGACTGTGTGAGATTGTATTTGAAGTGTGGACTTGAGGACAAGAACGACGTCTGTGCTGAGACTGGATCGAGGATGAGGATGAGGATGGCCTAGCCAACCATTTCTCCTGAATCAATCCCTCTTTAGCGCGATGTTGGGTCAAAGGTCAATGATTGTTTTAAGTTGACACGAATAGTGAGAGTATGGTGTTAGGCGTGTGTTACTGGGGTGGTGTGGATTCAGGTGGTTTGTCTCGAGTGACGAGGTGTACTAGGTGGGACTAAGTGTCCAATCCGTTTGATTATTAAAGATTTTGTTTTGAGGATTTGTGCCCTAGGTACAAGATAATGCATTTTGCTGATTTAGTGACTAAGGTTTATGCAGTCATTGGGGGACTCATTGTTTAATCATCTTGAAGTTGTTAAGTGTAATGATTATCATGTAGTGTGATTAGTAACCGTTGATACGGTTATGTGGTGGTGTGGCTACATATTAGATAACAAGTGTTTGGTCTGTCAAGGATGTGTAGATTAGAGTTAAGATTGATTGAGTAATGAACAAAATTCCTTGTTTGGGGTTTAGTGTGTCTTTTAAATGATGTGTTGAGGTTAGATGTTGTCTTTTGGTAGTCTAGTGACTGTTTTTTTCTTGGGCTTTGGAGCTTTTTATGACTATATAGAATAGATTGATGTTCGTTTTGAGTCAAACGTAAGGTCTAGTTAATCTTGTGTTTTGATGAAGAGAGAGATGGGTAACAGCATTGGATTTTGGTGGCAGTGGCGTGTGATTGCCTGGTGACGTCCGGTGTCAAAGGCAATAATGTCGGTGAGTCCATAGTCTCGGGGTTTTATGAGGTGTTCTTGGGAACTATGTGGCTGTGGCCTTCTCCTTAAGGAAGGTAGATTTCGAGGACGAAATCTTTTAAGGAGGGTAAATTGTAATATTTCTGAATTTTACCATTTTCCATTTTTCTGGAATTTTTTCATTCATGCAAGGGCATTCTCGTATTTTCTCGTTTTGCATGCTGAACACAGTGGAGTGTGCCGGTTGTGTCCCGGTTGTGTCCGATAGTTGATTAGGACATTTGATTGAGTTTAGGACTCTTTGAAATGCCAAGGTTGCCATTTTTGTTTTTTTCAATTTTTTAGGCCGGACGGTCCCGTGTGGGACCCGCTACAGGAATTGTCGCGTACGGGGGTATTAGTTAATCCCATTTACATCTCATATATTTTATTTGATGTGTTTTATATGGATGTGATTTAATATGTGTGTGTATATATATAATTGTGGTGTAAAATAAAAGAATAAAAAGAAAAAAAATTTAAAAAGTGGTGGGACCCACCACCACCATTTTTATGGCTTAGTGACCACTTAGGTCTCATTCTCTCTCTTTCCCGGCTGTGCACTTCTCTCTCTCTTTTTTCTTGTTCTTTTACTTTTTTCTTTTCTTCTAAATTTCAATCTTAGATTTCTCCTTCAATTTTTGAAAATTTTTAATGCTGTTTGCGGCAAATTAAAGAGCACGGCGAGATCTATGATTTGATCGGAGCAAAAGTGGTTTTAGTGCACCCTAGAAATTTCTAATTCTAGGGCTTGGATTGAGCAAATTGGGGGTTTTTGCATCTAAGTGAGGTAGGGGTTTCTAATTCCCAATTTCTTGTTCCTTTGTGAATTTTCTTTCAATATTTGTTGCTAAGCATGCTTAATTGGAGTTGATTGCCTTGAAAATGATATAATTGTTGTACATGAACTCTATGATTATATGCATTGGTTAAATTGTATGAGAAGCATGCTTAAGTGTTAATTTCCATGCCTATGGTGTTTATTATCTTGCTAAAAATTGCTATGTGGAAGCATGTTAAATTATGTAGTAGAAATTTCTTTATTTCCATGGAAATGGCAAAGTATGTGACATATATTCATGGCATTGGGCATGAAAATGGGCAAAGTTATTTGAATTGGAAAAAGAAAGGGGTTTTTGGGAAGAAATTTAATTAAATGGTTTTGAAAAAACCCGGTCACCGTAGAGTCGCCAAAGGGCCATTGTGTTATTGTAACCTAGAGAGAACTAGAGGAAATACCCTAGCGTGGTTGAGTTATCTGGGCCCCAAATGACGTCGCGGGGGTACCAAGGGTCAGGGACAGTAGTCAATCTTTCTCTCGTGTTGCTATGGAGTCACCAACGAACGGGTTATATTAACAGTTTGAAAAGTGATGGATGATTTTGAAAAGGAGGAGTGACATATATGTATTGCATCCATGACATGGCATTTGCTTGTTTTGAACTTGAAAATTGATGATATGTTTTCCCCGGCTTAGTATGATCCCGTTTTCTATTGTTCTATTCATTGTTTGGATTTACGGGGTCACAAGAGGTGTATCTTAGGCACCATCTACTGAGCAATTTGCTCACCCCATCACATTTAATATTTTTCAGGACTCGGGAAGGAAGTAGGAGACGCAGACCCTTCACAAGCTTAAGGAGGATTAGGAATATATATTTTGCCATCTTTTATATATTTGCTACACTTTTGTAAAGTCTCAAAACCACAGTTTAGAGTATTCATTTTGCAAGCCATGGTCATGTACTGTAAACTATAACCCTTGTTGGTATTTTAAAGGGAAGCGAGACTATGTAAATATTTTACGATGAATGGGAAAGGAAGCTATATTTTGATTTATTATTGAAGCCTTTCAAATGTATAAGGTCATGACTTGTTACTGTAAATTTAGAATTCAGCCAGAAATTATTCTAGTGAGTTGAATCCCAGGAAGCCTTGTTTTGGCTGGCTGACCCTCACCCTCAGCCGACCGAACCCCCTCCATCAGCCAACTGACAGGCTAATTTGGAAAGTCCCGAGAGTATGCTAATTTCACAATCATTTCAGTCAGCCGACCATGTCTGTCAGTCGATCGATCCAGCCTCGTTAGCCGGCCGACCAAGGGTTTTTAGCCAGCTGATTCTTCCCCTTTGACTTACACATTTGACCACCTTTGTAAAATAGTGCCCTTAGAGTATTTTGGACCTAGGATTGACTCATGTGTCATGTATTGATGTAAGAAATGACGGTGTCATCCTTAGTTGACCTCAGGTTCGGGTAAGAACCCGGTTAATGGTTCAGACCTACGAGTTCGGGTTGTTACAAGAAAACAGCACTCGGAATTGACGCAAAATAGTGACCTAACAAATCGTGGCCGTAGGAGAACACGACCTACCATCCCACACTCATAATCCATTGGTCATTTAAGTAGCTTGATATTTTGGAATGAATAAGATTAAAAAATTAGGGGCAAAATTGTATTTTTACATATTTTTAACGAAGACTTTAACGGAAAAATAGAAATGGACCTGAGTGATAGTTTTTTTCGAAAGATATTTGAGAGTGATATTTGGCCAAACTTAAAGGAGTGTAAGTGAAATTAACCCTAAATTTAAGTTGATAAGAATAAGAGAGAAGAACACTATAACAAAAGTGACCTTTGTGATAGAAAATTTTATTGACAAAATCAATTTCGTTGCTAAAGGTAGCTCTTTAGTGCCGAACAAAATTTCTGTCACAAAAAGGGTATGCTTTATGCTCTGTTCGGTAGGAAGGAAGAAAGAAGGGTGGAAAGAAAATAGGAGGGAAGGAACAAAATTCCTTCATTCGGTAGGAAGGAGACACGGAGGGAAAGAATAATAAGAGGGATGTCTTATACCTCCTCATTTACAAATTTTCATTCGCTCAAATTTGGGCGGAAGACAGGAGAGAAAATAAGTGGAGCTATTATAAAACTATTAAATTACAATATTATCCTTTCCAAATATTAAAAATTAAACCCTACACATCTCATCTCATGTAAAAAAACTATCAAAGTATTATTATTCATGAGTTATATATATTTATCAAGGTATTATTCATGATATATATATATATATATATGGATTGTTTGTTATATAATTTCCTTATTAGTAAAAAAGAGGATTCAGAAGAAAAAATACAGAATCTACATAAAGAACCATACAATGCCATAAATCATTTTTTCAGAACATATTTATAACGAAAAAAAAAAAAAAAACTCCATGTTCACACCTAGTTCGAAAAACAATAGTTACTTCACTAGTATTGCCATATATTGTAAGACGTAAGACTACAACTAGTGGTGCAAATAATTTTGAGTGTTCAGATCTCATGTTGTAATGCAAGTTAAATACAACGCAAATGGCTGAAAATAAGAATTTTTGTTTGACATGACTCTACTGGGATAATATTTGTTGAGGCTGAAATTCGCGCAGTCCGATACGATACTATTTTCCTACAAGGAAGAGAGGAAAAGATCGATGAACCTTGACGGCACCGGTGTGGTGCCTGCCAAGAGCTCTCCGACGATCAAATTTGTCACAGAGGTCTAAAAAGAAGGCAGGGATTAATAATAGTTTTTACGTCGTACCGTCTTTAATGGCTTGGTGCCCTATTTATGGCTGTCGATTGGAATCAAAATTGTTCCGCCGATGTTGATGGTTGATCTTATCTTCCGCTTGTGTGAAATCATAGGAGATTTGTTGCCATATTTGTCGGGGATATGATTTAATCCTTTTGACCTCCTCCAATTATAATAGGATTATTCTTACCTGCTGAACCACGTCAGATTTCATTATCCTTGATAATGAAATCTAATCAATCTTATCGAGGGTAGGGTAGGTTTATATTTTTCCCTATCAGTTGCCCCCCATTCCCAAACTTGCCCGTCTAGCTTTGGGAATGTAATAAATAAATTTTTTTTTTCAACCCCTGTGAACAGTACCCGTGGGTATTATTCATGTGAATAGTAACTCAGGGAAATTTTTTTTTTTTTTTTTAATACCCTTGTAAACAGTACCCGCGGGTACTATTCTTGCAGAACTATTCATGTGAATAATAACTCAGGAATTTTTTTTTTTTTTTTTTTTTTTTTTTTTGGGACCCGAGGGAACAATACCCGCAGGTACTGTTCATGGATAGTATTTTTTTTTCCTCTTTTTTTTTTTTTTTTAATACCCCTGTGAACAGTACCCGAAGATACTATTCACGTGAATAGTAACTCAGGAATTTTTATTTATTTATTTATTTTTGCACCCGAGGGAACAGTACTCTTCCTTTGATAAGGGAATAAATTGTATGAGTTTCACTCCTTAATAAGGGAATTGAACTTTACGAGTTTTACTCAGGTCGTCCCTTTAGTAAGGGAATTGAACTTTACGAGTTTTACTCAGCTCACTTCTTTACTAAAGGATTTTTATTTACCATCCCTTATTTTAAGGAGATATTAATTACAGAATTCATCCAACCCGGGTCCTTGTAGTACAGGACATTCATTTACTATCCCTTATAGTACGGGGATACTGCACGTATAAACTAAAAGGAATTTTATTAAAGACCATCATTGCCTCAAGGCTTATTAAAAACAAAATAACACGTGATGGAGCTACCCTCCATTTAAAATGATTAACTAAGATGCCCCCAGTCTTTATTGTGAATGACTTAATAAGGCTAATTCCAGCCGTGAGACAATTTCTAGTCGATATACTCATCTGAGTCATTCTTATGATATGTGCTATCGCTCTGGCTGAAGAATGATTTCTTATATTTGGTATTATTTTCATCTCTGGCGAGAAGGGCAGGCCTCTTCTTGTCCTCTCCTTCCTTCCGTGCACTCATGGTGTCTTCGGCGTTGATATGTTTTTGCGCTCTGACCAGCAACTCTATTATGTTGGTGGGGGGTTTTTTTGATAAGGAGAACAAGAATCTGGAGGTTTGGAGTCCTCCTATGAAAGCGGTCAAAGCTACCTTGTCGTCCACCTCTTCTACCTGCAACATCTCTGCGTTGAATCGAGTGATGTATTCCCGAATCAACTCTTCCTTTTGTTGCTCCATGGTAAACAGGTAGGTAGCCGGCCTCCTATGCCTCTGACCTGCAATGAAGTGGCTCACAAACTGCTTACTCAATTCTTCGAAGGTGTTGATGGTTCCTGGCTTCAACTTATTGAACCAAACTCTCGCTGATCCCTTAAGTGTAGTGGGAAAAGTTCAGCACATGATTTCATCTGGCACAGCGTGTAAATGCATAAGAGCTTGAAAAATTTCCAGGTGATCGAGGGGATCTTTGGTCCCATCGAAGCATTCGAATGAGGGCATCCTGAACTTACTAGGTAGTGGACATTTCATAACAGCGGGGCTGAAAGGCAGGTTGGTCCTTTGTACCAGGTCATCTACGGCGGCAGGACCTTTCCCTTTCATAGCCTGCATTACATCTTCCATTTTCCCCCTTGAGATCCTTGATCTGCAAGTCGAGATGGGTAACTTTCTTTGTGTTTTCCTTAAGACAGAAGGCTATGCTTTCAGGAGGTCGGGAACTCCGTGGGAGAGATGGGTGAACCATCTCTCTATGTCGGGTTCCCACCTGGCTTTATTCCACTTCAGTCTCATTTTGGGGGGGATGATTATCCTTCTCTTCAAGATTCCCATTACCTCCGTTTGGACTTGAGAGATCTTGTCCTGGAAAGTTTTGCTGAACCGGTGGAACAAGGTGTTGCAAGAGCGTTGCATTTTGCTGGATTAACTGGTTCATACCCTGACTCAGAGTTTGAACCTGCAATTCCAACGCTTCAAGCCGTGTCCAGGTTTTCACCCGACTCTACCCTTTAACCAGATCCCTGCGACGGTGTTCCTTCGGTAACCATACTGGACTGTAAACATATATACCCAACGAGTAATTAATTGATTCAAGGGAATCGTTGTTCCCACAGACAGCGCCAACTGTTGAGGCTGAAATTTGCGCAGTCTGATACGATACCGTTTTCCTGCAAGGAAGAGAGGAAAAGATCGATGAACCTTGACGGCACCGGTGTGGTGCCTGCCAAGAGCTCTCTAACGATCAAATTAGTCACGGAGGTCTAAAAAGAAGGCAGGGATTAATAATAGTTTTTACGTCATACCTTCTTTAATGGCTTGGTGCCCTATTTATGGCTGTCGATTGGAATCAAAATCGTTCCGCCGATGTCGATAGTTGATCTTATCTTCCGCTTGTGCGAAATCATAGGAGATTTGTTGCCAGATTTGTCGGGGATATGATTTAATCCTTTTGACCTCCTCTAGTTATAATAGGATTATTCTTACATGTTGAACCACGTCAGATTTCATTATTATTGATAATGAAATCTAATCAATCTTATCGAGGGTAGGATAGGTTTATATTTTTCCCTATCAATATTTATCAACGAAGTATGTAAATAGTGGGGTACATTTTTTATATTATTATTATTCATGATGAAATATGATTATATATATATATATATATATATATATATATATATATATATATATAATTAAAGCAAACAATAAATTAGAGTGAAATTAATGGTACTGTTTAAATGAGTAGTAAGGATGATGGCTATTTCTCGGGAAAAAAAATAATGAAGGGTATAATAATAAAAATAATTTTAAATTCTCTCTTCCCTTCTCTCACAACGAACAAAATAATTTGGTAGGTTCTTCTCTTCTCTTTCATCCAACCGAACAAAACGAGAGAAGTTCATAATCTCTTTCCTAGGGATGTCTCATTTTTCTCTTCTTCTCTCTCTTCCATCTAATTTACTTCATTCCTAACGAACGGAGCCTTAGTGACCAACACCAATTGTTTGGCGGGAAAAGAAATCACGCTCCCGCGGTTCTTGCAATGGTGCCTGTGACGTCGTTTTGGTAGGCATTAGTGACTAAATATATTTGGTCCCTATCTCATTCGTTATCCTCGCATCATATGACTCTTTACATTATGAATTAAATTCTATGAAATGACGTCAGCCTAATGACCCCAACCCCCCAAAATTTCCCCTTTTTCCCCATTGTGAGCCCATATTTTTAAACTTGAAAGCCAATAGTCAATGGAGAGAGAGAGAGAGGACCAACGTCACCGGCAGTGCATCTGGACCATATCTATTTGTCACCGATCAAAACATTATCGTCACCACCACAATAAAAATAAAGGTATGGAATTTTGTGTCGTGGAATATTTACAGCATCCAATGGAACTTAGAAATTAGGGCTTTGGGTTATATATTTTTTCAGAGCGATTAATTTCTCTCAAACCCTAACTATTGGGTTGTATGGATTTTCCAAACAATCATTTTCTCTCAAACTCTAACTAACCCTTATCTTGGGTCTTCGATCAACCGTTAGAGATACTGAGTTTTTTTTTTTTTTTTTTTGGGTGCAATTATTTGTTTCTCCTTCTGATGTCATATCTTGAGTCTGCGATGATGTGTTATTGTTATTATTGTTTAGTTGACATTTTTTGTTTTTGAAAAGTGATACATTAGAGATAGAAGCTGTTATTTTTGAATTCTCAGATACACTCGTTCTTTGACTGTCAGAATTGTGATTTTTTTTTTTTTTTTTTGTGTGTGTGTGTAAAATTGACAGAGCTTTACTTGTCACATTGTGATACATTAGAAATAGAAGCTTTTACTTTCTAAATGCTCAAGTATACTAGTTATTTGACTGTGGGTACAACAAAATTAATTGAATTTAATGGAACTTTAAGAACTTTGTTTGAAGCCTGGGTACCCCTATTGTTAGTTCTCTCGTGAATGAACATTTTTTAAGTATTCTGTCTTTAAAAATTAAGTTCTACTCTCTATAGGGAGTCTGCATCTGTATGTAATTAATGTAATATTATGTACAAATTTTCTGGACTGTTATTCTGCTCTCTAAAGAACAGCTGAAGATAAATACATCCAACCATTAAAGAAAAATCAAATGATTAGGATACGATATGATTAGAATTTAGCCTTTACTCACATAAAATTAATCGTCGGACCTCTCTATCGTTACTCAAAAATAAATAAGTAAAAAATAAAAAATAAAACCAAAGGAGAATAGAGAACTAAGGAGACAATTAAGGAAAGAAAGAAATCTACTTGTTTTTTATTTAATTGGGAAAATATTCAAGTACAGGGCAATTGGCACAGCCAAGTCCATAAACATATAATAGTAGAATAGAAGATTTACACAAGCATAACTAGTTAGGTTTATGCATCAGAAGAGCTCCCAACACTAAACATATTGTTTATGTTTGCGATTCCTCATGAAATGAATGAGTTCTGAATTATATTCAGATCCCATTATCTTATCATAATCCTCCCACCATTGCATGAAGCTGCTCCGCTCCAAGAAAATCTCAGTGGATACCCCAAAATTGTTTATCAAATTCATCGCGTAGCAATCGAACTCCTTTAACTTCTCCGTTGAGGATTCTTTATGTGCCGGACTGGTTTCTCTAGCCTGGAATGACTTGCATGAAAGAATAGCCTCCTCAACATGTGCCCAAAGGCAAGAATCCTCAGTAAGACTGCAAGCTGCTTTTCTCACAGTTGCATTGTTTCGTTGAACTTCTCGTTTAAATTTAAATTATAGGGAAGAATACAACGACATGACTTGGAATAAAGTATGACAGTGATTTGCTTTTTGTTTTTATCAATTTTTTCTATGAGTTTTGTTAATCACAGTACCAGTTACAATTAGTGTGTGACAAAACTACGATTTCATGCACTTATCTAATTGCTATTTTCAAAGGGTACCATCATTACACTGAACACAATTATTGCAAGCAAGAGGAAGACCAGTAAAAGTTATATTCTAGACCTGGGTCCAATTTTTTTCCCTCAAGGCTCCAATTGTTCCAAATTTTTTTCCTCGAGGCTCCAATTGTTCAGATGTAAAATATTTTTCTTTTAAGGCTCGATTGTTCAGATGAAAAACGTATATATATATATATATATATATTTTAATATTTAATTGTCATAATATATTTACGAAGAAAAAAAAATTATAACTTATTAAAAATAACATACTCATCAATTTTTTACAAGCCATTTTACATGCTCTACTCAATAAATAGGGCTGCAACTCGGGCTGGCCCAACTCGAAATTTTGTGAGCTTGGACAATATTTTTTTAATTTTGATTTGGACCTGAGCTATATATTTTGAGCCCGAATTCAATTCGGACTGGGCTTGGGTTAATATAGATAAAGCTCGAAGTTTAACCCAAGCCTGAAAATATTATATATATTTATAATTATAATTAAGTCACAAGAATGTAGTGTAGTAGTCAAGTTGACAGTGTGATTGGAATTTATACTTAAGATTTTAGATTCAAGTCAAGGGTGCAACATTCTTGGGTTTAAGGCTGGGCTTGGGTTGAAAATTTTTTATATGGGCCTAGTCCGAGATGAATGCCTAACTTATTTTATTAGTGTTTTGGCCATAATTTCAACATTTGGAACAAATTGCCTAAAGAAAGATTTCATTAATAATTTAATACGCTAACTAACGTGTCCCTGGTGCCAAGTTTTAACACTGCATTACAGTTAATTTGTTGCTCATATTTTTAGACCCGATCTTTCATCATTGACACAATGTTGACTTCACGTACAATGTCATTGAGGGTTCAAGATTATGTGTCACTTTACCATCATAGCATGTAATATAAATGTAAATTGATAAAAAAAAAAAAAGAAAAAAGAAAAAAGAAAAAGGAAAAAAGAAAAAAAAGGAGAACAGAGAACTAAGGAGCCAAGAAAAGAAAGAAATCTAATCCTTTTTTATTTAATTGGGAAAATATTCATAGTACAAGACAATTGGCACAGCCAAGTTCATAAACACACGCACACACACACACATATATATATAAAAGAAGAATACAAGATTCACACAAGTTTAACTAGTTAGGTTTATGCATCAGAAGAGGAGCCTCCAAGACTAAGCATATTGTTGATGTTTGCTACTACTTACGAAATCAATAAGGTCTGATTTATGTGAAGGTCCCATTATCATCACATATTCCCTCCACCATTTCATGAAGCTGCTCTCGTCCAAGAAAATCTCAGTGGATACCCCAAATTTTTTTTATCAAATTCATCGCGTACAGATCAAACTCAATCAACTTCACCCTTGAGGATTCTTTAACTGCCGGACTGGTTTCTCTAGCCTGGAATAACTTGCATGAAAGAATAGCCTCCTCAACATGTGCCCAAAAGCAAGAATCCTCAGTAAGACTTGAAGCTGCAGTTCTCACACTTGCATTGTTTCGTTGCACTTCTGGTTTAGTATCATCATTCAGCCACTGCTCTAACAATACATAATGTGCAGATCTTCCTTGAGTTATGTAGTCCCTTTTACCTTTCCCATAGTATTCGGCTATGTCAAGCGGTTCAACCATCCTCCTATAGTTTGTTCCTGCATAGAGCCAGCGCGTACGAAAGGCTGCTCCCTCCTTCTGGGGCATCTTATCTGCCTCTTCAACCTTTTTCTTCCAGTAATTGGTGAGTCTTTTATGGTACTGGACAACATTTACTCGACTTCGGTCCAACACGTTCTTGTAACTATCGTAGTAGCCTCTATTACATGTATATTCCTTCTTGTACCATTCAATTCTGGCCATGTCTATTTTGCTTTAATTTAGTTTTTTGTTGGGATCAGCCCTCTTCTGATCTATAAGAGCCTTTGTTCTATCTTCAACTTTTGTTATCAGAGCGTTGATGTCAGTGTTTCCGCATTGCTGCAGCTGTGATTTGGAAAAATGGGGCGAGAAACAAGTAAAAACATCATCAAAAGGACACAATTTTTTTAACATTACAAATTTTGCTTCTACGTGCTTCAGCTTTAATAAGTTTGTAGTGAAAGAATGCCATTATATTGATGAGTCTAAATAATGCTTTCTATGATTTTCTTCTTATACGATTTATACTGTGAGTGCACAAAAATCGGTTGAACCGAACTGGACTGGTAGGTTTGGATTGGTTTTTTTACAATTTTGTTTGGTTCGGGTTTCAAAAACATGAAACCGTTTGTAAACGGTTTAATTAAGGTTTAAGATTTTACAAGACCAAACCTGACCGAACTGAACCATTTTTTAATTATATATATATATATATATATATATATATATATATTAGATCGAATTATAAAAAAGTCTAGAACCGTGAAACTGAAACAAATCAAACTGTTTTATCAAGGTTTGGATTGGTTCGGTTTCATTGACTTTATGGTCCCGTTCGGTTAAAAAATGGAACCGTTAGAAACAATTTGGTTCTAAAATATTCCCATACCGCTTCAATCTGAATTGTGTGCATTCCTAATTTCTACCTTGTGACGGGTTAAACACCATATCTTAAAAGGATGAATCAACTTGAAATAGGATTGAGTTGTTACCTGTGAGTTGTTAATTCCAATTGCATCTAGTTGTGTGACAATTCCTCCTCGAAGAGTATTAAGCAGGCCAGTCAGCACTGAACTCCCCTTACGGATTGCCTTCCACTTGAGGCGTTCCAAAATCCTTGTATAGTGGTTAGGATCTTGATTTCCAACACTAGCCGATCTCATTGCCACTAGCAATTCCGAAACGGATTCAGAACACAAGAGAAATGTACCAAATGGCTGGTAACTTTCATTTTGGAAAGTTGAGACGAAAAGTCTGGGGATCGGAACACAGTTAGAGGCTACATGCAGAAAACAAGAAGTCCAAGTTGGGCGTTGGAGTACAGCTTGTTGGAAGCCATAGTCACCAATAAGGGGTGACCCGGAAGTGATGCAAAGGGGGCGTTTGGCATTCGGGGAAATGCTTTCAAGCAGAAATAAGGTGAAGAGGGAGGCAATGGATCCCCCTATCAAGTGTCCTGTGATAATTATACCAGTGGACGTATTGGTCATAATGTCAAGCTGCATAGAAGATGCAAACATACCTCAAAATTAGTATCTGGCATTTCGAATTTTCCAGGTTCTTCTATCAATCTAATTTGAATGGTTAACATGAAACATTTGTGTCCTAAATGAAAATTGATTTCCTGTTTTGGTGACACCCATTGGGCTGCAAATATTTCAATGCAAAGGTGTCTAATTGTCATCATTTGTTTTGTGGTACAAGTGCCGCCAATGTTGACTATGAGGCTACAATGAATCCCAATATCAGTTGGGGTTTGGATTTGCTCATTATGAAACTAATATTCCATGAACTAGAAATGATATGTAATGTCAATCTTGATACTAATATAATCATGCTTGTGATCAGAAGGCCAGCCTCCCCCAACACACAGATACACACACCCCCATTGTTTATGCAATAACTGCAATGAGCTGCAGACATCTGTTCTACTGAATTGTTCTGTAAAATTTGATAAAGGCAACCAAAAGGGTAATTGATTATGCATTCATTTGAGTCATACCACAGGATCAGAATGACAAACACAACACACACACATTTTGATATGGTCTAATCTTTCTCAAATTGGTCAATTATCACAAACTGCCATAACTAACACAACAAATAGAAGTTGAGAAGTGTTACCAGCTTTTTTTTCAGTTCAGAGAGCTCCTTGTACCGAGATCGAAAAAGGAAAATTGCGTCTTTGTGAATGGAGAAGGCTTGGTTGCTTTTGGTCCTGAGAAATCAAAGCAAGGAAAAGAATCTCTTCTAAGAGTTTCTGATGAAATTAGTTCTCTGCCTACTCCTTCAAAATGTTGTACGGTACAAGTGGGTGAAGTTCCAAAAGCTACAATAGTACCAAAGAGTTGATGTATATAATCTCTGTACTTAAGAGAGGGAAGCAAATTTGGATCACTTTGATTGTTGTCCCCGTTAAGTTTCAATTTTTCATTTTCATTCCATGATTGTTGGAGGAGATCTGAGCTCACTACCAAATTTGCTGACTCTATTCCACTGCTGAACCTGCAACCAAAAAGTGAAAAGAAAAAAATGGAAGTTAGACATGATTATTATCTGTCTTGTTTGATAAATTTACATAGCTTTGTTATATATAAAACAAAATAAAAGAAAGCATGAGATTGTTACAGACAAGGAAAATTGATTCATCTTCTCTGTTTGGTTAGGTCTGCTTGAGAACTCGGCAAGAAGAGATGGACAATAAAGAGAATGAGTTTCATTTCCTTGTAATTTTGGTATATAATAAAATGATTTGCCCACCAAGAATTAAACAAAGAGAAAGACTTTGTTTTAGTCAGTCAATGAATAATAAATTTGGAAAAAAAAAAAAAAAGAAAGAAAAAAGAAGAAGAAAGAAGAATAGATTTTCATTACTGGGGGGCTTCACAAGTAATTTTCATTACTGTCTACTCGGAACCTTCACAGTGCTAGTGATGGCCCATGGCTTGGTACCAGTGTAGAATAGTGATTTGAATATTTTTAACAAGATTTAAAAATATTGTTGGAACATTATTAATTTCAATGCAATGACCAAACGCTGTCTGTCCGTACAGATTACTTTGTTTTCACTAGTCGGTTTAATTCCACACATGACTTCTTAAACATTGTAAAATATTATTATTACCTCCATGCTTCAACCACAACAGTCAAAATCATAGTTAGGTGAGCCCAGAAAATATGCAATTTATTTATGTTTTATTTTTGGTCATTATTGTGGCTTCAAATCTCTTGTTTCACCGGATTTTGACCCAAAATTTTTTTTAACCATTTTTTGTCTTACGGTTTCTATTCGATTTTAAGTCTCTATTATATCCGGTAAGAAAGGTTTGTATTCTTAAAATACTAAAAATCTAAAATGGGTAAGAGTATAAAACACAAAAAGAATATATTTGGGATTAAGGTTGAAGAGACCGTAAATCTCTTTTTTTCCTTCAAATATTTTCATCTATCTTTATTGTGTACATGGGCTATATAGTCAGAACCCACTGTGGTGTGTGTTTTTCATTTATATTATTAATTGATTGCACTTTGTGAGTTTGCAACAAATTTAAATTGTTTTTAACTGTTTCTTTCGACCTAATTTAAGTGTCATTTTTGAAAAGTAATACTGTAATTTTTTAAAAGACACGTAAAGGCATGCATTGTCTCTCTAAAATGTTATTAATTTGTCTTTTTAAGTTTTGAATATTTAAATTTAAAATTTTTAATTCAAAAGATATATATAAAACATTCTAAAATATATTGTTTGAAAAAACAAAAAAGTGGACAATTATTTTTAAAAAAATCAAAAAAAAATAAAGTATGACAATTTATATATATATATATATATATTTTTTTATTTGGGAACAGATGAAATATGTTATGGGTTACTGTTTTTGTGTTTTATCCTATCTGTAACTTCAACTTTTGATGCTGGTGGTATTTTTGCCCCTAAATTTAAATAAAGAAAAAGACTTGCAATGGTCAATGTGGAATAAATTTAAATTACAGGGAAGAATACAACGACATGACTTGGAATAAAGTATGACAGTGATTTGCTTTTTGTTTTTATCAATTTTTTCTATGAGTTTTGTAAATCATGACACCAGTTGTAATTAGTGTGTGACAAAGTTCGATTTCACGTACTTACCTAATTGCTATTTCAAAGGGAATCATTACACTGACACAATTATTGCAAGAAAGAGGAAAGTCCAGTAAAGGTTATATTCTAGATCGGTAAAGATTCGACTGTTCAGATATAAAATATTTTTTTATTTTTTAATATTTAATTGTCATAAAATATTTATAAATATATATATATTATTATCTAACAAAAATAACATACCCATTAATTTTTAACAAATCATTTTACACATTTTGGTTGATTGACTTAATTTTAAATAATTTAGAATATTATATGAAATACAAAGGGACATTCATATAATTTAATACTGGACTTATTTAAGCAGACAAAAATATAAATGTCATTTTCTCTTCATCATCTTCTTTCTTGGCGTAGTGCGTAACTTATTTTATTAGTGTTTTGGCCATAATTTCAACATTTGGTACAAATTGCCTAGAAATGGTTTCATTAATACTCTAACTAACGTGACTCTGGTGCCAAGTTTTAACAATGCATTACAGTTAATTTGTTGCTCATATTTTTAGACCCAATCTTTCTACATTGACACAATGTTAACTTCACATACGATGTCATTGAGGGTTCAAGATTATGTGTCCAAGTGTTTCTTTTACTTTCATAGCATGTAATATAAATGTAAATTAAAAAATAAAAATAAAAAAAAATAAATAAATAACCAAGGAGCCAAGAAAAGAAAGAAATCTAATCCTTTTTTTTATTTAATTGGGAAAATATTCATAGTACAAGACAATTGGCACAGCCAAGTTCATAAACACACACACATATATATAGAAGAAGAATACAAGATTAACACAAGCTTAATTAGTTAGGTTTATGCATCAGAAGAGAAGAGCCTCCAACACTAAGCATATTGTTGATGTCTGCCACTTCTTATGAAATCAATGAGTTCTGAATTATATTCAGTTCCCATTATCTTATCATACTCCTCCCACCATTGCATGAAGCTGCTCTGTGCCAAGAAAATCTCAGTGGATACCCCAAAATTTTTTATCAAATTCATTGCGTAGCGATCGAACTCCTTCAACTTCACCCTTGAGGATTCTTGATCTGCCGGACTGGTTTCTCTAGCCTGGAATGACTTGCATGAAAGAATAGCCTCCTCAACATGTGCCCAAAAGCAAGAATCCTCAGTAAGATTGCAAGCTGCAGTTCTCACACTTGCATTGTTTCGTTGAACTTCTGGATTAGTATCATCATTCAACCACTTCTCCAAGAAGACATAATGTGCAGATCTTCCTTGAGTTATGTAGTCCCTTTTACCTTTCCTATAGTAATCAGCTATGTCAAGTGGTTCAACCATCCTTCTATAGTTTGTTCCTGCGTAGAGCCAGCGCGTGCGAAAGGATCCTCCCTCCTTCTTGGGCAACTTATCTGCCTCTTCAACCACTTTCTTCCAGTAAAGGGTGAGTTTTTTGTGGTTCTTGACAATATGTTCCCGAATTTGGTCCAACACGTTCTTGTAACTATCGTAGTAGCCTCTGTCACCGGCTCTGACCTTCTTGTACCATTCAAGTTGGGTCATATCTACTTTCCTGTCATTTAGTTGTTTGTTGGGATCAAAAGCAGATCTCTTCTGAATTATAAGATTCTCGGTTCTCTGCTCAATGTTTGTTATGAGAGCATTGATGTCGTCGTTTCCCCATTGCTGCAGCTATGATTTGGAAAAATGAGGTGAGAAACATGGTAGAGATATAAAAAAAGACACAAAATTCTCCACATTACAAATTCCGCTTCAACATGCTTAAGCTTTGGTAAATTTGTAGTGAGATAGTGCCATTATTTTGATGACATCTTAGAATGAATCAACTAGAATAGGATTGAGTTGTTACCTGTGACTGTGAGTTCTTAATTCCAATTGCTTCTAGTTGTGTGATAATTCCTCCGCGAAGAGTACTTGGCATGCCAGTCAGCCCTGAACTCCCCTTACAGATTGTCTTCGATTTGAGGCATTCCAAACTCCATGTATAGTTGTTAGGGTCTTGATTTCCAACACCATCCGACCTCATTGCCACTAGCAATTCCGAAACTGATTCAGGTTCCTCAAAACAGGCACAGCCGAATTCAGAACACAAGAGAAATGTACCAAATGGTTGGTAACTTCCATTTTGGGAAGTTGAGACGAAAAGTTTGGGGATCGGATCCCAGTTAGAGGCTACATGCAGAAAACATGAAGTCCAAGTTGGGCGTGCGAGTACAGCTTGTTGGAAGCCAGAGTCACCAATAAGGGGTGAGCCAAAAGTGATGCAAAGGGGGCGTTTGGCTTTCGGGGGAATGCTTTCAAGCAGAAATAAGGTGAAGAGGGAGGCAATGGAACCCCCTATCGAGTGTCCTGTGATAATTATACGAGTGGACGTATTGGTCATAACGTCAAGCTGCGTAAAAGATGCAATCATGCAAACATACCTCAAAATTAGTATCTGGCATTTCGATTTTTCCAAGTTCTATCAATCTAATTTGAATGGTTAACCTGAAACAAATTGGGGTTAAGTGCAAAAAAAACCTCTCGACCATTGACATAATGCATGTCAAAAAAAATTCTTATACTATCAATTTGGTGCAAATAGGTCCCTATATGGTATAAAATGTCGATAATACCTTCACTTCAATTGAATAAATTAATAATTATAAATACAACCCGGGTAAAATGACCATTTTATTCACCTTCAAAAAAAAAAAAAAAAACCAACTTATGGTTCTATCGAAGAAGTTCCGAAGTGGGCCAATGGATGGTGAACAATTCAGTGGTTCTTATAACCAACCTTCTTCCTCTGGCTATGAAAAAAAAAAAAAAAAAGCCTGAAATGGAAAAAGGAAAAGGCAATGTGGGCAGTTGAGGTAATCTATGATCGCCTTCATCTCTCTTGCACCGTGTTTCTCAGATTTTGTACACCTCCCAATCACCGTCTACAAAGGCTGCAAATCGAACCTCTGGGATATGAGATACTTTCCAGTAATCTGCACCTCCTCTGCTTTGATCTAGCTTCCTAAACAATTCAATAGGCATATCAACCAAATAAAGCGATTGAAGTTTGGTTAGATGCTCAATGCCCGAAGGCATCTCCTTAACCAATTGACAAAGACAGAGAGGACTCGTTTATGGCGACGGTGGATTTACCTGGTATTTCTAAGGACGATTTGAGGGTTTGGGCTGAAACCCACTTTCTCCACATCAAAGCTGAAGAAGTGGAAGACGGTTTTGATGGAGCTTTGGTTCGAGGAAGTACTTTGGGTCAATCCCAATTCCAGAAGGTGAGTACTATAAGATGGACCAGATCGAGGCTCAGATAAGGAACGTCATTCCCAAGCTCAAGCTTGAAGAAAGAGAGGACCTTATCACCGTTATAGTCGACAACTGAGCTTTGATTCTATTGGTATGGTTGCTTTTAGGGCTTGTTATTGATGGATCTCTTGGGTTCTTGAGCTTTGATGGAACTTTACAGAGAGCCAGCAAAGCATAAATTAAAGGTGATCAAAATCACATATTAATCGCAGAATAAGATCCACGAGATCAAGACGAACACAACGCTGTAAATAAAAGCCACAAACAACGTTACACGCGTTTGCACGCGCCACCTGAAATATAGCGCGTAGATCTCACGCCACGCTCTGTCACGTGCCCCACTCGTTTTTTTCGACGAAAATCCGATTCCGGCAAAGTTTTCGGTGATAATCAGGTCACATCTCGGGCGAGCCGGGCCGTTTAGTGTATACTAATGTGTGAGGGGCAAAATTGAAATTAAAAAGGCAAAATAAAGTTTTCATATTTAGTTTTTGAATTTTATGTGCTAACGTGCACATTCTAAAAAAATAGAAACTAATTTTACACTATTCATATGTATGAAGGGGTTTTTTTTGCACTTATCCCAAACAAATTGTGTCCTAAATGAAAATTGATTTCCTGTTTTGGTGACACCCATTGGGCTGCAAATTGACACAACTGCCATAACTAACATAACAGATAGAAGTTGAGAAGTGTTACCAGCTGGTTTTTCAGGAGAAGAAGATCATCGTAGCGAGATCGAAAAAGGAAAATTGCAGCTTTGTGAATGGAGAAGGCTTGGGTCCTTTTGGTGAAGAGAAAATCAAAGTAAGGAAAAGCCTCTCCTCTAAGAGTTTCTGATGAAATTAGTTCTCTGCCTTCTCCTTCAAGATGATGCACAGTACAAGTAGGTGAAGAGCCAAAAGCCACAATAGTACCAAGGGGTTGATGTGGTCCATGTGGATAAACTCTGTACTTAAGAGAGGGAGACAAATTTGTATCACTATTAGGGTCTAAATTTTTTGTCCATGATTGTTGGAGGAGATCTGAGCTCATCACCACCACATTTGCAATATCTATTCCACTGCTGAACCTGCAACAAAAATGTGAAAAATATGGAAGTTAGATATGATAATCCTCAGACTTCACAGTGACATTAGTTTAAGTACGAGATTGTTACACACAAGGAAGATTGAGCCATCTTCTCTGCTTGGTTAGGTCTGCTTGAAAACTCAACAACAAGAACTAGACTAGTGGACACTAAAGAGGAGGAGTTTCATTTGCTTGTAAGTTGAAATTTAGATATATAATAAAATGATTCGCCCACTAAAAGCTTAAACAAAGAGAAAGACTTGGTACAAGTAAGTCAATGTGGAATTAATTTTCATTATTACCTACTAAGAAGTTTCATAAGTAATTTCATTACCGTCTACTTGGAAGCTTCAGAATGTTAGGGATGGCTCATGACTTGGTCAAGTTGTAATTAACGTGTGACAAACTCTGATTTCATGTACTTTTATAATTGCTATTTTCAAAGGGTACCATCATTAGACTAAACACAATTATTGTAAGCAAGAGGAGGAAGACCGGTAAAGATTATATTCTAGACCTGGGTCCAAAACTTTTCCATTAAGTAGGGACTCTAATTTGGTACAAATTGCCTACAAATGACTTCATTAATACTCTAACATGTGTCAGGTCCACGTTTTAACACCGTGTTACTGTTAATTTGCTGCTCCTATTTTTAGATATGATGTTTCTAGAGTTCACATAACAAATAATCGTTTGTATACGAATTAACATTAACAAAAATGCACAACAGGTTAGTGGTTTAGCGATATCAGACTCTTACATTTTAAAAGGAGGTCAGGAGTTCACCTCTCGGTGGAGACTCGTATATATGAGTACCAATTTTTTTTATAAAAAAAAAAAAAAAAAATGTCATTGATAGTTCAAAATTATGAGGACAAGTGTTTCTTTTACCAGCATAGCATGTAATATAATTTTAAATTGAAAAAAAAAAAGAAAAAAAAAAAGGAGAATAGAGAACTAAGGAGACAAGAAAATAAAGAAATCTAATCATTTTTTTATAAAAAGTGGGAAAATATTCCGTTACCAACTTCACAATTGAATATTAGTTGATTCAATTTGTTGTTTTGTTGAGTTGTAATTGTAATAAGTAAATCATTTTTTTTTTCTCCAAAAATAGGCAAAGACAGAGACTTGTAATAGTGAGTCAATTTAGAATAAATTTAAATTATAGGGAAGCTTCCCATGACGAGTATGGGCCATAGACTTTGGAATTCAGTATGACAGTGGTTTGATTTTTCATCAATTTTTTATATGGGTTTTGTTATTCACGGTACTATTTGACATTGATGCGTAGCAAATGATGCTTTCACACACACACACACACACAAACACGCTTTCATGGACTTTTTTAATTGTTATTTTCAACGGGTACCATCAAAGTGAAAACAATTATTGCAAGCAAGGGGAAGACGAAGACCACCAGTAAAGGATTTTCTAGACCGGCTCCAAAAGTTTTTATAGTATGGACTCTAATTTTTTTTTTTGTTTTTGGGGTAAATTAATGGACTCTAATTTTATGCGGGGAAAATTTTAAACAACAACAAATGTAATTTAAAAATAATAATAATAATTATTATATACATTAATTGTAATATTTTCGATTTTTGCCATTCTTTATTTTTTTGGAATTTAATATTTTCGCAAGGGCATTTTCGTCTTTTCACATGTTGTGTGCCGGACACCCTGGGATGTGCTGAGAGTGTCAGAGAGTTATTTGGGGCATTTCATTGAGTTCAGAACTCTTTGAAATGTAAGGGTTGTTATTTTTATATTTTTTCGCTTTTTGAGTATAAGAATTTTAGTTGGATCCATTTACATCTCATATATTTTATTTAATGTGTTTATGTGGGTTTTATATGGTTGTATGCATGTATATAATTTTGTGGTGGAAAAATTAAAAGGAAAATAAAATAAAAAGTTAATTAAAAGTGGTGGGACCCACATGAAGGGATGGCAATGGGGCGGTTTGGGGCGGGTTTCCCATTCCCCATCCCTGCCCCCGTTTAATTTTGGTGCCCCAAAATCGCCCCATAACCGGTTAATTTTTTGCCTCTAATCCCCATAACCGCCCCACCCCACTTGCCCCGCCCCCACCCCATCACCCGCCCCATAACCGATTATATTTTTATTTAAATATAATCATAGCACATATACACACACATATATATATGGAAGTGTTAAGTGTAGGGTTTCCAATATATATAAAGAGAGAGTGTGTGCGAAGGTTAATTTGGTAAATATATTAACATGGTAGGATAAATTAGTAATTTAAAATATTAAACGGGGCAGTTATGGGGCAGGTATGGGGCGGGGATCTTAGTCCCCCGCCCTCGCCCCGCAACCGGCTGGTTTTTTTTTTTTTAACCCCCATCCCTACCTCATTTAAGTAAACGGTTCTCAAAACCCACTTTAAATTGGGCGATTTTTTATATTAAAAAAAAAAATTTAAAAACATCTAAATTACTAAGTAGCTTATGGCAAAAGAAAAAATGACTATTCCAGTCAAGTCCATTATATCTAAACTAAAGCTCGAGTTGAGTTTAGAAATGAAGTGTGAATTCAGAATTAACATTTCTAGTGAAAGCTTAGGTCAATTGAATAGTTAAACCAGTTTCAAGTTCTGTTTCAAGCATATTTGAAAAACAGTCGCAAAAAAAAATCTTGATAAGCAAGTCATGCTTGCTCATCTTAATGAGTTCATTCATAAACACCTATTCATGATCTGTCTTTATTAGTCAACAATACAATTTTAGAAAAGTTTGGAATCATGGACAAGTCAATGAAAACCAAAGATCAAATGATCTTTTGAGCTGTAGACTTCTTTTGTGTGTGTATGTGTTTTCTGCTCATATTTTTAGACCTGATCAAGAAACATAAAAGTAGGCATTTATATATGAATTATAATTGATAAACATTGAGAGAAATGCTGGAAAAAGGCAATTCTTCTCATGTCAGTGAACAAATGAAGATGTCATTGATTAAACAAAAGTATGTGTCCAAGTGTTTCCTTTACCAACATTGGATGTAATATAAATTCAAATTGATAAAGAAAGGTGAATAGAGAATTAAGTAGACAAGAAAAGAAAGAAATCTAGTTTTTTTTTTTTTTTTTTTTTTATTCAAGTGGAAAAACATTCAAGTACAGAGCAATTGCCAAAGCCAAGTCCATAAACATATAGCACAAAAACTGGATTCACACAAGCTTAACTATTTAGGCTTATGCATCAGAAGAACCCCAACACTAAACATATTGTTTATATCTGCCACTCCTTATGAAATCAATGAGTTCTGAATTATATGAAGTTCCCATTATCACCTCATATTCCCTCCACCATCTCATGAAACTGCTCTGCTCCAAGAAAACCTCAGTGGATACCTCAAAATTGTTTATCAAATTCATCGCGTAGCGATCAAACTCAATCAACTTCACCTTCGAGGATTCCTTATCTGCCTCACTGGTTTCTCTAGCCTGCAGCAATTTGCATGAAATCATAGCCTCCTCAACATGTGCCCAAAAGCAAGAATCATCAGTAAGACTGGAAGCTGCAGTTCTCACACTTGCACTGTTTCGAGGGGCATCATTAAGCCACTTCTCCAAGAAGACATAATGTTCAGATCTTCCTTGAGTTTTGTAGTCCCTTTTACCTTTCCTATAGTAATCAGCTATGTCAAGTGGTTCAACCATCCTTCTATAGGCTGTTCCTGCATAGAGCCACCGAGTACGAAAGGATGCTCCCTCCTTCTGGGGCAACTTATCTGCCTCTTCAACCATAGTCTTCCAGTAAAGGGTGAGTCTTCTGTGGTGCATCACAATAGTTCCCCGGCTTTGGTCCAACACGTTCTTGTAACTATCGTAGTAGCCTCTATTACCCGTGCTGACCTTCTTGTACCATTCAAGGTACGCCATGTCTATTTTCCTGTCATTTAGTTTTTTGTTGGGATCAAAAGCAGATCTCTTCTGAATTATAAGATTCTTTGTTCTTTCTTCAATTTTTGTTATGGGAGCGTTGATGTCACTAGCTGCCCATTGCGGCTGCTATTTGGAAAAATGAGGTGTTAGAGATATCAGAAAGGACACAAAAAGTTTAAACATAACAAATTCTGCTTCAACATGAGAGAATGCCATTATTTTGATGATATCCAAAGAGAATGAATCAAATAGAAATAGGATAGAATTACCTGTGAGGTCTTAATACCAATTGCTTCTAGTTGTGTGATAATTCCTCCGCGAAGAGTACTTGACATGCCAGTCAGACCTGAACTCCCCTTACAGATTGCCTTCGATTTGAGGCATTCCAAAATCCTAGTATAGTTGTTAGGATCTTGATTTCCAACACCATCCGACCTCATTGCCACTAGCAATTCCGAAACTGATTCAGGTTCCTCAAAACAGGCACAGCCGGATTCAGAACACAAGAGAAATGTACCAAATGGCTGGTAACCTCCATTTTGGGAAGTTGAGACAAAAAGTTTGGGGATCGGATCACAGTTGGAGGCTACATGCAGAAAACAAGAAGTCCAAGTTGGGCGTTCGAGTATAGCTTGTTGGAAGCCATAGTCCCCAACAAGGGGTGATCCAAAAGTGATGCAAAGGGGGCGCTTGATGGCCTTCCCCTTTGGAGAAATGCTTTCAAGCAGCCATAAGGTGAAGAGGGAGGCAATGGATCCCCCTATAGAGTGTCCTGTGATAATTATCGGAGTGGTAACGTCAAGCTGCAGAAAAGATGCAAACATACCTCAAAATTAGTATCTGGCATTCCTAATTTTCCAGGTTCTATCAATCTGATTTGAACGGTGAACATGAAACAAATGTTTCCTAAATGCAAATTGAGTTTCTGTTTTGGTGACACCCATTGGGCTGCAACTATTTCAATGCAAAAGTGTCTAATTGTCATCATTTGTTTTGTGGTACGAGTGTCACCAATGTTGACTATGAGGCTACAGTGAATCCCAATATCCGTTGGGGTTTGGATTTGCTCATTATGAAACTAATATTCCATGAACCCAGAGAAATGATATGTAGTCTTAATCTTGATGCTAAAATAATCATCATACTTGTGAAACACACACACAAACCATTGTTTTGAAGAATTTGATGAAATCTTCCAAAGGGTAATTGATTATGCATTCATTTTTGAGTCATACCTGTGATCAGAATCTCTCTCTCTCTCTCACACACACTATTGTTTATGCAAGAACTGAAATGAGCTGCAAACATCTATTAACTGCATAGTTTTATAGAATTTGATGAAAGCATTCATTGGGTAACTGATTATGCATTCATTTAAAACCTTGGAAGTTAGTTACTGTACTGGTGTCCTACTGTAAGGTCAACTGCCAAGTATGACTTGTTTGGATAACCAGAAATTGGGGTTTCCTTTCAGTTTGACCACATTAACAACATTTCATGATCTATTCTTTCTCAAATTGTCCAATTATCACAACTGCCATAACTAACATAACAGAGAGAAGTTGAGAAGTGTTACCAGCTGGTTTTTCAGGTGAAAGAGATCATCGTAGCGAGATCGAAAAAGGGAAATTGCAGCTTTGTGAATGGAGAAGGCTTGGTTGCTTTTGGTTCTGAGAAAATCAAAGCAAGGAAAAGCCTCTCTTCTAAGAGTTTCTGATGAAATTAGTTCTCTGCCTTCTCTTTCAAGATGTTGTACAGTACAGGTAGGTGAAGAGCCAAAAACCAAAATAGTACCAAGGAATGGATGTGTATAAACACTGTATTTAACAGAGGGAGGTAAGTTTGGATCACTTTGATTGTTGTCCCTATCAAGCTCCAAATTTTTTATCCATGATTGTTGGAACAGATCTGAGCTCACCACCACATTTGCAAATTCTATTCCACTGCTGAAGCTGCAACAAAAAAAAAAAAAAAAAAAAAAAAAAAAAAAATGATAATTAGTCTTGTTTAGTAAATTTTCATAACTTAGTTATAAACCAAAATAAAAGGGAGTATGAGATTGCCACACACAAGGAAAATTGATTCATCTTCTCTGTTTGGTTAGGTCTGCTTCAGAACTCAGCAACAAGAAATAGACAAGTGGACAGTAAAAAGAGAATTGAGTTTCATTTTTCTTGTAATTTAGGTAAAGAATAAATTGATTGGGCCCACCAAGAATAAAAAAAAAAAAAAAGAAAAGAGAAAGACTTTGATTTAGTCATTCAATGAGGATTAAATTTTCATTAGTGCCTGCTGGGAAGCTTCACAAATGTAATTTTCATTACTGCCTACTGGAAAGCTCCGCAATGACAAGGATGGCCCATCACTTATACTAGTGTGAGACAGACTTGATCAATTTCTTTTTCACTAAAGTCTAATTTAATTTACACCTTCACCACTTAATAAACAAAGTTGCCACACACTAATTTCAACTTGATTCAAATTAGTAATTTAATAAATATCATCAGCTACTAAACGATTTTTTTTTTTTTCTTTCTTTTTTCCCAGAAAAAATAAATACTTGAAAAAACCATGCCATATTCTAGAGTTGATGCTCTACATGATAAAATATTAGCACAATAACATTGTCACTGTTTTTGGTGGGTGTGATGCCTTATGTTCCATCCATAATTTTAAATCTGAACTTATTACAGAGTAATTTCTATGCAATGATCAAGTCCAGACAGATTCATTAATTTTAAATTTTGATGCTTGTGACATCTTTGTCCCTAAATTTAAGTAAAGGAAAAGAATTGGAATAGTGAGTCCAATGCAGAACATATTTAAATTATAGGGAAGATTCCCATGCATGACTAGGATGACCATGACTTTTGGACTGAAGTATGAGAGTGAATTGCTTTTTCACCAATTTTTTCTAGGGTTTTTGTTAGTCAATTGCTATTTTCAAAGGTTATCATCAAAGCTGGAGTGAACACAGTTGTTTACAAGCAAGAGGAAGACCAGTAAAGGTTATATTCTAGACCTGGGTCCAAAATTTTCCACAAGTATGGACATTAAATTTTATGTTGGAAAAATTTTAAACAACAAGAAATGTAATAAAAAATAAATAAATAAAAATTTATACACATTAATTTGCAGTTTTGTACAAAATCTGGAGGGACCTTTGTGTCATTTAATATTAGATTTGTTTAAGCAGAAAAAATAAAAAAAATAAAAAAAATGTAAATGTCCTTTTCTCTTCATCTACCTTTTTTTGTTTTTTTAGTGTAGTGCTTATCTTGAGCCTCTCAAGTGCAATATTATATTGGTATAAGATAGATGGTGAGAAATGAAGATGTCATTGATGGTTCAAGATTATGTGTGCCTAAGTGTTTCCTTTACCTCCATAGCATCTAATATAAATTTAAATTGATAAAAATAAGAGAGAAGATATGTAACAAAAGTGACCTTTTGTGACGAAAATTTTACTGACAAAATTATTTCGTTGCTAAATTATACTTTTTTCAAACAAAGAATAGGAATCTGAAAAAATCAAATAATTTTAGAGAGAGAACCAGATTATAGTACTTTTTTACTGATTTCTTAGTTAGGAGGCTAGTATAGTAATTATATATAATGAGAGACCCAAAAAGAAGTTAACATAAAAATAGTAATTAATTATTGAGAAAGAAAATACACACGTCAACTACTAAACTAGCGACTAAGATTCCACAGTCGTGAATGCGACTGTGATTAGCACCCCTCATTATAAGGTTGGTCATTAATTGTTTGGTGGGAAAAGAAATCACACTCCCGCGGTTCTTGCAATGGCGCCTGTGACGTCGTTTTGGTAGGTATTAGTGACTAAATTTATTTGGTCCCTATCTCATTCGTTATCCTTGCGTCATATGACTTTATACATTATGAGTTAAATTTTATGAAATGATCTCGTAAAGTCTTTTTTTTTTTTTTTTTTTTTTTTTTTTTTTTTTTTTTCAAGGCAACCAGAACAAAGAAATAGAAAAATCAACACAAATCCCCTAGCAAAGCTTCTCCAACATAAGCAGGAACCAAGGACCATACAGGCTCATAAAAATTGGAAAGAAAAGACCATCTACATATTTCATGAGCCACCCTATTACAATGTCGTGGAACCCAATTCAATGAAAAATCTTCTCTATGCTGAAGAAGAACCTTGATATCGCGAACAATCGTGGCCAAAGCTTCTTCTGATGACCACAACTTCATAATTGTTTGCCAATCCCCTTCAAAAATAATTTTAGGCCAGCCCCATTGTAAACAAACTTGTATTGTCGCTCAGAGTGAAAGACCTTCAGCTACCACTAGTGAAGAAACATCTTGAAATAGCCAAGAGCCCAAACTAAGAACATGCCCTTCATGATTTCTAGCAACATAGCCACCCCCACATGATTTTGAAGAAGAACTGAAAGTTGCATCAACATTAACTTTAACAAAATCATTAGGAGGAAAACTCCACTGAGGACTTTGAAGCGGAGCATGATGAGGAGCAATGGATAATAATTTATTTTGTCTCTGGACTTCAGAAAATTCATATTAGCCAAAAACGGCCTTTTCAACCAGAGTTTGAGGATCCACCATTTTGGACGAGAAATGAAGTTGTTTCTGTTTTTCCACAAATGCCAGCAAATGTATGCTGCTAGACTTGCGCATTCCATATAACAAATTATCATTCTTCCATAGTTCAACCAAGGCAAGCCATCTCATCTGCCAAATTGTCGAATTGGACTTTGAAAAATCCAACCGCAAAAGGGCTTAATTTCCATACCCTTTGAGCAAAATTGCAGTAACACAAAAGATGGTCCACTGTTTCCTTTGCTATCCCACATATCTTACACATAACCTCTGTTTTAATTTTTCTTTTTTTCAAGTTGTAATTAACGGCAATTTTTTCGTGGATACATTGCCATATAAAGAATTGCACCTTCCTAGTAGTTTACAAACGCCAAATCTCTTTCCAATTTTTTTCCAACTGAGATGAATAGCTACAACCCTCCCCTGGTGGTGCAAAAGAATTTGATATTTTCAACACATCTAAGGCTAAAAAATAAGCACTTTTAACTAAAAATTTTCCATCAGCAGTTAATCCCCAAATCTTTGTGTCCTGAGCATCTTCAAAAGAGATGGGAATTTGGAGAATTCTTTCACCATCAAGAGGGGTGAATGAATTTAAAACCGAATCTCGCTTCCAACGTCTAGTGTGTCCGTCCATAAGATCTCCCACCAATTGAATATCATTACCAGATGGGAGGGAAGACACGTTAAAATTCTTTTTCCCTGGTAACGAAGATCTTTCCACACATTAACTGATTTACCATTTCCAATCCGCCATTTCATACCCTTCTTAATCACTTCTTTTGTAGCTGCCAAACTTCTCCATAACCATGAACAACCAGCATTACATGGAGAGTTGATAAAATTACAATTGCGAAAATATCTCTCTTTGAAGATCTTAAAAAGCATGGAATCGTCACCCACTTCAAGTCGCCAAGCCAATTTCGCAAGCAATGCAACATTAAAAGCTTCTAGGTCACGAAATCCCAATCTACCCTCTTTTTTATGCTCACATAATTTCTGCCAACTGACCCAATGAATCTTATTGGATTCGATCTTGCCTCCCCACCAAAATTTCGATCTTCATCTTACTTTTCAGAAAATCCAGAGTTGAGAGAGGAATCTTAAAGCACTGCATAGAACAATTAGGGAGAGCAGAGAAGACCGATTTCAGGAGAGTTTCACGCCCTGCTTTAGACATATATTCCCCTTTAAGAGATTTAGCTTTTGTAGAGACCTTTTCTTTCAAGTAATTAAAAGTATCAGTTTTAGATTTCCCAATAATTGAAGGGAGGCCCAGATAACTATTGATCCAATCGACATTTCAAATTCCCAATCTCCTTCTAAGATTGTCTCTTGTGTTTAAGGGTGTGTCAGAACTAAAGAAAAGGCTAGATTTGTCAAAGTTGACCAATTGGCCTGTTAATAGACCATATTTTGTGAGAATGTCCTTCAACGACTCTGCTTGCGATGGAATGGCTTGACAAAACAAAATGGTATCGTCGGCAAAAAGCAAATGAAAAATAGCTATGTTTACCTCAGTATGGCATGATTCCGCTTCTCTATTTTTCTATTCATTGTTTGGATTCACGGGGTCATAAGAGGTGTGTCTTAGGCACCACCTACTGAGCTTTATGCTCACCCTATTATTTAACATTTTTCAGGACATGGGAAAGAAGTGGCGGATGACGTTCCACCACAGGTTTAGTATGGATTAGAAGATTATTTTGTTATTTTGTATCTAGGCCTCACTATTTTTGTAAAACCCAGTATATTGTATTCTATACGGAAACTTATGAGCTCTTGTAATTGTAATTTTGCTTTATGGATTGTAAGTTAATGTAATTGGAGTAAAATTCTAGTATGTGAGCATGGGTCTATGTATAAGATAGGTACTCTTTGTCTTGGATGAATGGGATGATGATGATAGGCTACTTTGAGGAGGTTGTTGATGTTGTTGCTTTGTGAATGTTTTATATTATTTGCATTGTGTGTTGGGACATGTTAGATTAGTGTAAAGGTCCAAGAGAGGCCATTGTTTTTTTTTTGCATTTCAACAGGTTGTTGCAGACCCTTTTTAGCAGAGGTCATGCCGAATTTTTTTTTATAATTAGTATCTTTTTTAGGATCGTTACAAAGTTGGTATCAGAGTAATGGTTTGAATATCATTAGGATGACGGGTAGAGGCCTACTTGGGATTGCATGGGGAAGTTGAATTGTATGATTATGTGTTACGTGTTAAAGTGTTTAAATGTTTGGGAAGCATGCCTACTTTTTTACTTACTTGTTTATTTGCTTATGTGATCACATGTTTATATGTTTACAGTTTTGAAGGCATGCCTATTTGCTATGTACTTACGTGTTTAGATGTCGGTATATGTAAATGAAGCGTATATGTTAAGTGAAAGCATGTTTATTTGTTATGTGTTTCCATGTTAAGAAATTATGACTTGATCACCCATTATAGGCTTAAGTTATGATGATGGTGTCGTACGTCGTGTATACTTAGAACTGGTTAGTATGCGGCATTGTATACGATTTTGTGATATGTGTACACACTTGGGAAGGGTACAGTTTTATGGGGTGAGTTGTTTGGTGTGCTCTTAAGTGTTGTATCTCAGTTTCGAGTTATGTGAGTGTTCAAAGCTTTGAGTCAAGGTCACATGATTGTGTTGTATTTGACTCTTTTTTGGCCATTTTTAAAGTCATACCTCCGAAGAGACGTAAAGAAGCAGATGATGGTGGGGAGTAGGACGAGCTCTTTGATTGGGACTTTTTGGTTAAGAATTTGGTTCATGACAAACTTTGTACGTGCAGTAGTCATAGAGACTCAGAGGTTGATGGTACAGTCGGAAAGAACAGAGGTTATGGACAAACAGGGAGATAGGGGCTTATAGAGTCAAGCTAAGGAGGTGGAGATGTTGTCCGAGAGTCATGTACGAAAGATGTTAAAGGGTGATTCTTCTCATTCTCCCATTGTTATTACCTCATCGCTGGAGACATCCCCTAAGGTTGAGAGGGCTTGCTATAGGTGCAAACAGACATGTCATTTGAAAGCAGAGTGCCCTTGGAGTCAGCCTAGTTCTGGAGTTTGTTTTATATGTGGTCAGCCTGATTATAGGAAGAAGGATTGTCCCAAGAGAGGTGGAACTCCAGTTTGTGGGGTAGGTTAAGGGCAAAGATCGACTCGACCTTCAGTATCATAGATTGGTGTTCAGCTTGGAGAGTCACAGGAGTGAAAAATTCAGGGTTGTATAGTCAGTCCGGTTGTTTCTCTTGTTGAGTCACCAGAGGGACCCCATGTAGTCAAAGGTATGTAATTGCATTTATTTCTAGCATTTTATTGGTATTTTTTTTTTGTAAGTGTTCGGTCTAACGGGTAATGGGGATAATGATGGTAATGGCAATAATGTTGGAACAGGAATGAGGAGAAATAATAATGTTGAATTTAGGACATGAAGTTTTATTATTTAGGCATGTAGATCACCTTAGAAAGAGTGGTTTAAGTAGTTGGTTAAGTATTAATGATTGATTACATAGTTGGTGGTTTTGAGGAGACTGTTGGGTGTTGAGCATTCTAAGATTGTGCCCATTTTATTTTGAGGATTTGTCGGCATGGCATTGCCGTATGGAGGTTCTTTCTTAGTGGTAAGTAGTGGTTGTTGTGGGGGGAGTATCGAGAGGAATGGTTATTTATTGTTTTAATGATGTTACCTAAAGGATGTTTGAAGAAGAATCGCTTAGTTGTGGCTTAATGGTCTGGTGGAATGATAGGTTTGAACCGTTATTTCGAATGAGTGGCAGTAGAGGCGTTATAGCGTTATGTTTAGCATTGATGAGCATAATAATTTTAGGTATAATCTGAGGATAGATTAGGATTGTAAGTGTTATTGTATGCTATCAGGTAGGTGATGGGATTGTGCACTAGTTGAGACAATTGTGGATGGCTTAGTTTTTAAAACCAGTGAGAGCGGTGTTGCCAGATAGGCACCTTTTTTTCTTTTAAGGAGTCAGTGGACTGTTGTGACTGATGTCATTTGAAGGGTAAAGGTGGAATGGGTGGTAAAGTGTTATTTTATGGCTTTAAGGTTATCATTTGGGAGTGACGGTTTCCAGATAGGACGGAACGTGGTGTCCAAAGTGCTATAATTGTTTCTAGTGATCGAGTGTCGTGAGCATTAATGCTCTTATCTGGTTGGTTTGAGTTGGCATAAGTATCACGATGTAGCGTATGTAAGGTTCCGTGTTTGTGTTTGACAGTCCATAAGTGGTAAGGTCGCCTAGAATTATGTTCGTAGTCCCGTATGTGTTTCCAGTTGGTTCTTCTCCTTGTGTGTAAAAAGTTCATTTCATCTCAGGTGAGATTGGGTGTCCACGGTTGCACGATTGATGAGTAGCGTGTGACAAGGTGTCGGGTGCATTCAGGTGTGAGTTGTCAGTCTCTTGTGAAAGCGGGGTTCATTACCCTTTCCATTTGTTTTAGTCTTGGCAAGGACGTCGTTCGTCATGAGACTTGTTCTCCATCTAGGAGTTGTACACGTCCGTGGGCGGACAAATTTGTGAGCGGTTTGTTACGCTATTAGAGTTCATTGATTGAGGTCCTGATTGAAGGGGTCGACTCACTCCCACGGAGGGAGGTGGAGTCTGTGCTTTTTTTAGTATTTGTTTTGAGAGTGGTTTTGACTGGTAGGATGTGAGGCACGGGTTGTCGAATAGGGGTTGTGTTTCCGATGTTTAGTACTAGCGGTGATGGCTAGGAAATGTGTCGTGAATCGCAGCTTGAGGATAATTAGGTGATGTGATGTGACTCATATATTTGGATGTTTTTAGAGGTGATTGATTCTAGCAGTGTCTTAAGGACAAGTGTTGGTATTATTTGAATGTTTTGCAGCTAGAACGTGATTATGGGATTCCATTGAAGAACTGTAGGAATGATTGACCTTGGTTTTGAGGTTTCAAGCATAAGATAGTCGCATTGTGTGTTGTGACGGGGTGGGAATTGAATCGAGTAATGTTATGAGTTGTTTACTTGGTGTGGATGTTATAAGGAAATTAGGGATCTTTAGTGCTGGTCGATGATTGTGACGTTTGGTGTCGTGTTGCTTTTAGCTTGTTATGATTGTGTGATCGAGGAATGATTATCGTGTTGCTTTTAGCATGTTGATATGTGACTGTATAGTTGTTGAGGTTATGTAGAGCGATGGATTGATTAGAGAGTGGATCTCGTGGTTATTTTGTGGATTGTGTAGGGTTGTGTTTGAGGTTTAGACCTGAGGACAAGAATGATGTCTGTGTTGAGATTGGATCGATGATGAGAATGGCCTGGCCAACCATTTCTCCTGAGTCAGTTCATCTTCAGCACGATGTTGGGTCAAAGGTCCATAATTGTTTTAGTTTGTCAGGAACAGTGAGAGTATGGTTTTGAGCGTTATATTGGTGTGATAGTGTGAATTCCGGTGGTTGATCTCGGGTGATGAGTTGTGTTAGGTAGCACCAAGTGTCCAATAAAGGGGTTTGTGGTACGATCATTGATTATTGAAGCTCTTGCTTTGAAGGTTTGTGACCTAGGTGCATGATAATTTATTTTTATTGTTTTGGTGACTAATGATTGTATAGTTGTTGAGAGATTCATTATTTAGCTATCTTGAGGTTATTAAGTGTAATGATTGTTGAGTGATGTGGTTGGTGGTCGTTGTATGATTATGTAGTGGTGTAACCGTGTGTTAGATGGTAAGTGTTGGTCTGACTGAGAGGTGTAGATCTAAGTTTAAGCCTAATTGTGTAATGGGCGGGGTTCCTTGTTTGGGATTTTGTGTGTCCTTTAAAGGATGGGCTGAGTTAGGATGTTGTCATGTTTAGGGGTCTTGTGACCATTTTTTTTTCGGGCTCCGAAGCCTTGTGTAGCGGTGTAAAGGGGACCAGTGTTGGTTTTAAGTCGAGCGTAGAATCCAGCGGGTTTTGTGTATGATATTGTGAGTGATGTTGTGAGTACCCTCATAGGGTGGTGAGCATTGGGTTTTTCTGACGATAGTGTGTGATTGCCTATTGGCATCAGGTGTCAAAGGCAATAAGATTATTGAGTTCTTAGCTCTGCTGTTTGGTGAGGTGTTTATCGGGAAGGAATGTGGCTGTGGGCCTCCTTCTTTAAGGAGGGTAGATTTCGAAGACAAAATCTTTTAAGGAGGGTAGATTGTAATATTTTTTATTTTTATCATTCTTCATTTTTTTGGAATTTAATGTTTTCACAATGGCATTTTCTTCTTTTCATGTGTTACGTGCTGGACATCGTGGGGTATGCTGGGAGTGTCAGAGAGTTATTTGAGGCATTTCATTGAGTTCAGGACTCTTTAAAATGCAAGAGTTGTCATTTTTGCATTTTTCCGTTTTTCGGGCCGAATGATCCCATGTGGGACCCGCTACTAGAATTGTTGCATACGGGAATTTTAGTTAGATCCATTTACATCTCATATACTTTATTTAATGTGTTTATGTGGGTTTTATATGGTTGTTTGCATGTATATAATTTTGTGGTGGAAAATTAGGAAGAAAATAAAAGAAAAAGTTAATTAAAAGTGGTGGGACCCACATACACCTTTAGTCATCAGAATGACCAAGGTTCACTTTACAGACCTCATTTTCTTCTCTTTTTTCCCTCATGTCAGTTTGCTCTCTCTCTCATTCTTCTCCCATTTTTCTTTTTTCTTTTTCTATACAAACTTCAACTCTTGATTAATCTCTAACCACTTGGAATTTTTAGGTACCGTTTGCGACAAAACGGAAAGCTCGTTGAGATTTACACATCAATGTAAACAATTTCAGTTTTTGGCCACTCTAAGAATTTTAAAAATTTGAACCGATTGAGGTTTTCTACAAAATTGAGGTAGGGGTGTTTAATCCATAACTTCTTAGATTTTAGTGAATTATTCTCCATGTTTTGTTGTTTAGCATGTTATAATTGTGATGAATTTCTCTAATATGATTCAATTATTGTATATGAAAATTATAATTATGTGTATTATTATTGTTGTGTGAGAAAAACATCCTTAATGTGTTAAATTCCATGTCTTTGGTGCTTATTAATTTGCTAGAAATTGCTATGTGAAAGTATGTTGAATTGTGTAATATAAAATCTTTTATTGTCATTACATTGGAAAAGTATGTGATGTTCATGGATGACATTAGGCATAAAAAGGGGAAAATTTTGATTTGAAATGGAAAAATTGTTTTTGAAAGAAATAAAAGAAAATATTTTGGAAAATGTTTTGATGGAAAATTTGCGAAAAACCCGGTCGCCTAAGAGATTGCCTATGGGTACGTGGCGTTAATGTGACCTAGAGAGAATTAGGGAGACTACCCTAGCGTGGTTGAGTTAAGTGGGCCCCAAATGACACATTGGAGCTTGCCTTGTGGTCAGGGACAGTTAGCCAATCCTTCTCTCGTGCCACCATGGAGCTGCCATGGGACGGGTTACATTAACAGTTTGGGAATGATGGCAGAAATGGTTTGAAAAAAAAAAAATGGGGAGTGATATGCATGACATCGCATCCCATTGCACGGCATAATTTAGTTATGATTTGGGTTGTCGATTTTGTTGCTATGTTTATCTCAGTATGGCATGATTCCGCTTCTCTATTTTTCTATTCATTGTTTGGATTCATGGGGTCACAAGAGGTGTGTCTTAGGCACCACCTACTGAGCTTTATGCTCATCCTATTATTTAACATTTTTCAGGACATGGGAAAGAAGTGGCGGATGACGTTCCACCACAGGTTTAGTATGGATTAGAAGATTATTTTGTTATTTTGTATCTGGGCCTCACTATTTTTGTAAAACCTAGCATATTGTATTTTGTATGGAGACTTATGAGCTCTTATTATTGTAATTTTGCTTCATGAATTGTAAATTGATGTAATTGGAGTAAAATTCTAGTATGTGAGCATGGGTCTATGTATAAGACAGGTATTCCTTGTCCTGGATGAATGGGATGATGATGATGGGCTACTTTGAAGAGGTTGTTGATGTTGTTGTTTCGGAAATATTTTATATTATTTGCATTGTGTGTTGGGACATGTTAGATTAGTTTTGAAGGTCCAAGAGAGGCCATTGTTTTTATTTTATTTTATTTTTTATTTTTTTTTCATGCATTTCAGTAGGTTGTTGCGCAGACCCTTTTTAGCAGAGGTCATGCCGATTTTTTTTTTTTATAATTGGTATCTTTTTTAGGGTCGTTACATTAATTTGCAGTTTTGCACAAAATCAGGAGGGACCTGCATGTCATTTTAATAATGGGCTTGCTTTAAGTAGACAAAAAAAAGCAAATAGCCTCTTTGGATAGGTTCTAGATGCCTCTGAGAGACCCAATTATACCAAATCTGTTTCTGGCTCTTGAGCTTGAAATCTTGGTTAGTAAGATTATATTAAGAGTAATTATATATCTTCTGAATTCAAAAAATGTCTAAGGAAGGAGGTGTACATGAGAGAACTTATCACGTACACCCTATTCACGTATTTTCCATTCAGAAACCTCCGAATTCAGAAGATGTATATTTTATTCTTGTACTGATACACCACAGAATCCAACCACAATTGTATGTATGATTGACAAAATTCTAAAGAAATTCCATTAGTATGAAGCTCTGATACATAGAACTAAGCAGTGTTGCGTGCCACACAACTTTCTAAGAGAGAGAGAATATGATATAATTTGTTAAAATTTTAAAGGTTTGACCCTATTTGCTCTTGGAAGCTAATCTACTTTTGCCGGTTCAGAGAAGATATGGTCTTTACTTGGTTAAAAGAATATAGTATTAGTATTTGTTTTAGTTTCAGCTTGAAATTTCTTAAAATTACTCAAATTGTATTTTAAATTTTTTTTTTTTTTAACAGAAGTCTAATTTAGATTTCACCACTTAATAAATTTACTTTAACCCTTTTAAAAATAAATAGTAGATGCATATGGTGACTTTCAGTTGCCACACCAATTTCAACCTGTGACGGCCCAAGTTTTATAAATCCGGTACGTCAGTGATGACCCGAAAGTTAACCCGATAATGAATCCGAAATGCGGAAACAAAAGGAGTAAAATGGTCATTTCAAACTAAAATGGATGCCACCGCGCACACCATTGGAAAGACAACGAAAATGAACAAGGTTGGACCCAAGAATCACCTGATTCGGAGTCTGGACGAAAAAGATATAAAAATAGAATAAGGAGGCATCCTCCGATTAAAAGATACCACAACCTTACAGAGACGGTCAAATGCGCAAGTCAGTAAGGAAGGGTCGGTCAGTCTGACCTACATGGTCGGTCGTTCTGACCTACATGGTCGGTCATTCTGAATCTCAAGGTCGATCGTTCTGACTCTCAAGGTTATTAACTTGGTATTTAAAGTGCGAAATCAAACTAAAGTGGATACTTAGATATCGCCCAAATTAAAACTTTACTCTTGGGATCACTTTAGGGCTATTAACCCATGGGTACCTTCCCTTAGTGTGCAATATAGTGTAGGGAGCTCTCTATCTCCCGTACTAGAACCAAATCCTAGCCATATCAAGTTCTTGATGATATTCCAAGTTTCCAAAACCAACAAGTTGAGTAACAAGTCATGATATATGATAAAAACACAAAAGCTCCATGAAATACATGACTAAATCATTAGAATAATAAAATAGAAATTAATTAAACTAATTAATTAATTTCTCTAGATTTCAAGAGTTATTCAAATGATTCCAAGTTAATATATAATAAGGATTAAGTCATGGCCATGTCATATATCAAGTCAAAAATGAAATATTAGCAAGGTACAATTAAGTAGAATTTAAATCAAATTAAATTTATTAAATATCTAGATTTGAAAACTCATTTAAATCATCACAAATAAATATACAACAAAGATCAAGTCATGACCATGCCATATATCAAGTCTAAAGTGAGTTATATGCAAGCTACACTTAATCATTAATTTCTCAAATTAATAAAAGACATGCATACAACTTATACATCTTTACAAGAATAATTAATTCACTTGGATAATAAACTAGAACACCCCATACCTCAAAAAAGAATTGAATCTCTATAATCCAAAGCAGCCAAGCTTAGAATGAAAAATCAAACTAGGGTTTTGTAGAGGAGAGTAAGAGGAAGCAAAAGTATTCCAAGCTTAAGAGTCTATGGTGAGTGGAAAAAGGCCAAAATGAAGTCAAAAGCCCTAAGCTAAGCTTTTCCTTCAACGGAGGTTAGGTTCGGATGAGAACAAAGGGAATGAAGATGAGATAAAATGAAAAGTGGTGGGTAGAGGATCTAGTATTCCTCCACTCACTAGGTGTTCTTACATTACCTCTCATACATACACAATGCAAGACTCTATTTGGTGCCTACATTTGTTACCAATCCATGACTCCTTCCTAGGCTTAATCCTAAGCCTACACTTGTTAACCATCCAAGCCAATAAGTGCACTTATCCTAGACCAACAAGTGGGTGAATCTCCACCCTCCATGTGTCATCAAACTAAATATCCAAGTGGTTCCACCAAATTGTCAACAAGTGACACCATGAGAATGTGACATTTGTCACACTTTTTGGAAAATGCAAAAAGATCCCTTTTCAAAATATCTTTCAAATTAATTTGCAAAATGATCCCTAAGCCGAAAAATAATTACTTTGCATAATTACACCAAAACCCCAAAAAGTCAAGAATATTTCCAAGAAATTATGCATCCATACCTTGTCCAAGAAAAGTAATTATCTATCATGCTTTTCTAAAAAAGTGAAAATACAGTTATCTTGGAATTCAATTATTATGGATGTATGCAAAGTCGGAATCAAATCTGAGCACAAAATGTGAGGTTATGCAAGGAAAAATGATAAACGAGAAAATGACGAAATAGAGAAAAAGACGAAAAAAGAAATTACCGAAAAAAAAGGAAAAAAAAATGACCAGGTCATTACACAACTTGTCTCAAATTACTAAAACAAAATAAATCAATGTTTTAGAATTGCTACCAAACATGGAGAATTGCTTATATGACTCAGATTCCATAAAATAAATAATTTTGCAGCATGTCACATGTTCATGATTATGAAGGGTTTAATTTTATTGATGTAAAAAAGAAAAAGATGGAAACAAATGCTTCAGACGAAGAGAGTTTACTACTACACAAGACAACAGAACACATGACTAATACCAACACTGCAGTCTCAGACTCTCAGTACCATCCAGAGACGAGAACTTCAACACAGAACATATTTTAGCACATCAAAATGACGAAAATTGAGCAAAACAGGAGGCTCAAGCCAGCTTTAATTCAGGACAAAGAACGAAATGGCAACGCCAACAAATCCAATCAGCATTGTCTGAATCGAATCAAGTTTTGGAGCGTCATCAGTTGGGGCAGGGGCTGGGGCTGATGTTGCTAGTGCATTGATTGCCATCGCCATGACAGTGAGCTAAATGGTGAAAACAACTGCGGTCTTTTGGAAAGCCATGCCTTGTGTTTTCTTGCTCAAAGCAGTTGGATATATAGTTAACAAAGTTATAGCATTATGGCTTATGCTTCACTCAGCATTGTCTGAATCGAATCAAGTTTTGGAGCGTCATCAGTTGGGGCAGGGGCTGGGGCTGATGTTGCTAGTGCATTGATTGCCATCGCCATGACAGTGAGCTAAATGGTGAAAACAACTGCGGTCTTTTGGAAAGCCATGCCTTGTGTTTTCTTGCTCAAAGCAGTTGGATATATAGTTAACAAAGTTATAGCATTATGGCTTATGCTTCACTCACTATATATAGAAATCCCCTAGCTCTGATGTGCTGTCTACAAGGTAGGAATATGACTTTTGTTGCTTGTTTTATGTTCTTGTCTTTTGGATGTTCTTACCATATAATCTAGAGCTAGAGACATTTGCACAAAGAGATCAGATGACATGAGCTGACAATTTGTAACAACGTGAATTGCTGGCATGGTGGCAATACCAATGGCCAATTAATGTAGGATATTTTTGTTTCTTTCTTATAATCTAGTATATGTCAATTCTATATAGTCAACCATTTTTGTCAGCTCAACATGTACTGTGACAGATTTTTTCTTTTATTATTGTTTCCATCTATTTTCCTTCACTGGATTTTTAAATTTTAAGTAAATTGGCAGGAAATGAAAAACCAATTATCTCCAAAAAAAAACTAGTGTTGCAATTAGAGAACCAATATTTCCTTTTTAACCATGTTCTTTGTGGGTTGTTTGCAGATTGATATTCCACTGATTTAGTAGTAGTCCTTTGATCAAAATCCACCAAGGAAGACAAATGGTTGAAGAATTTTTATTGATCCCATCTGTAGCATTTTCAACCTTATCATGTGGATGTGCTTCTCTTTGCTAGTCAAAGGACATTGCCTGCACTAGTCTCTTTATATGATGGTTCACTAAATTCCTAATGCAATTTTGCCACATCAATAAAAAGGGCTAGCCTAATGCACGAGGCTTGTGCCACTGCGATGCAATTCTGCTACATCTGCGTCAAACATGAAGAATCTGGACGTGTCGCGTTACATGTCCAGTTTTATCGAAAATCAGCTCAGATTTATCCTCTCAAGTGTGTTTTATTTCAATTATGTTCTCCAAACAGCCAAAACCTTGTGCAACTGTTTTGAAAATAAATTATTTCAATTGGACAACAGAAACTCATGAATCAGGCTCATTTTGCTAGACTTCATTAAACTATTGGGGACTTATTAGATTTTGAGTTCCAAGACATTATATATGTCCTGACTGTGTTAGGCACTTGACCTTCTTCAATCTGGTTGCTTTCCATGAAGTAAGTAGTGTAATGTCTATGTCAATATATATATGTGCATATGTGTATATATTTATGTGTGTGTGGTGTGGTTTAAAACAAAAAGAAAAAGAGAAAAGAAAAGAATTTTTGGTGGGTCCCACCACTAAGCCTTAAGTGGCTAGAGACCATTTTTGGTCTCTCATTCTTTCTTTCTCCCCGTATCTATCTCTCTCTCAATTTTCTATTTCATTTTCTTTTCTTGTTCAACCCAATCTTTGAGGCAAGATTTATTCTTCGTTACTTGGCGGATTTAGGTGCCGTTTGAGGCAAAACGAAGCCCACGACGAGCTCTACGCATCCATATGAACAATTCCAGATTTGGTGCCCTTCTTGGAGTTCGAAATTCAAGACCCATTTTAAGGGTTTTGTGCAAATTTGAGGTAGGGACACCTTAATCCATTACCTTCTTGTTCCATTGTGAGTTATAATCATTTGTTGTACCAAGCATGCTTAATTAGAAGTTAATTGTATCAATGATTATTTTAAATGTTGTCTAGAGAAATTCATCTATTTGAATGTGAGTTGTTTTATGTGTAAAGCATGCTTAAATGTATTTTGTTATATCTTAATGTGTTAATAATTACTTGGGAGATGTTGAACATGTTGAATATTTAATTTTATGGTGTAGAATTTTAAATGTCATGACATTGAATGTATGGAACATATATACATGCACATACCATTGGGTTTGCATGAAATGGGAGAAATTGTTTTTGAAATAAATATGGGGAATTTTAGGAAAGTGTTTTTGATGAAATGGTTTTATGCAAAACCCGGTCGCTGAGGGGTTACCAACGAGCCGGAGGTTAATATAGCCTAGAGGGGACTAGGGAGTCGCCCTAGCAAGGTTGAGCTAGCTGGGCCCTATAATGACGCCGCGGGGTTACTAAGGGTCAGGGACACTAGCCAATCCTCCTCTCGTGTCGCGGTGGGGCTACCAAAGGGCGGGCTGTTTGGAAATGATGTTTTGGATTATGAAAATGGGGAGCGACACTAGCATGCATTGCATCTCATACCATTGCATTGGATATACTTGACATTGAATCGTTATGCTGTATTATTTCTCGACATTGTATGATCCCCATTTCCCATTGGCCTATGCTTTGTTTGGATTCACAAGGACACAAGATGTGTGTCTTAAGTGTCACCTGCTGAGCTTTATGCTCACCCTACTATTTATATTATTTTTTTCAGGTTTTGGAAATGAACTGGTGGACGACAATCCACCTCAAGCTTGAAAGTTGTTAGAAGGTTGTTTGCTATTTTGTATTTTGACCATTCTATGTATATTCGTAGTTGTGGAAATGTAACTAAGTTAGTATTCATGGCCTTGTAACTTAAGAACAAACTTATCTTTTGTTTGATGTAAATGAAACTAGTGGAATTATGGTATATGTTTTCATGCAATTGTATCATGTAACGTTGTAAGACAGGGACTTTAAATATTAATCTTGTATTTTGGGACTGTAATTGTGATAATTTAGATTAATTGGTGTGTGGATGTTCCACCATGAAATGAACTATGTTAAGGTATAATGAACGGATGAATGAGATGCTAGATGATTTTATGTGTTTTGTGTATTGGGACAGGTTGTTGAAGGCCCATTTTTAGGGGAGGTTATGCCGAATTTTTTTTAAATTTTGGCATCAGCTAGGGTCGTTACAAATTTAGTATCAGAGCGATGGTTCGAATACCATTAGGATGACGGGTAGAGGCTTGCCTAGGGTTGTCTGGGAAGTCATTTGCATTGTTATTTCCTTGTTTGGAAAAGTGTTTTGCTATGTGAAAAAGCATGCTTAACTGCTTACTTGCTTACGTGCTTATATGTTTATATGCTTACGTTAATGTGTTCATTGCATAGTATTATATGCTAAATGTTTGTACAGTATGTTTTTGCGTTGGGTTGTTCACGGTTGGACCTTAGTGTTATCGTTATTGAATTGTTTCCTTTGTTTTATAGAATGATGTCACGGCGTGAGGAAATCATGGAAGTTGGCCCTAGACCGACTAGGGGTAATGTTGGCCAGAGCTCTAGCTCTAATCCGGAGGAGCTAAATGATGAGGACACACTTTTTAGGGACTTGATTCCCCCGAGAACTGTCCCCACAAGGAGGGATAATGTTGAAGCACTCGTAGAAGTGGGTGAAGGTTCTGTGGCACTAGAGTTTAATCGTTTGTTACAAAATGTCGTGAGGGCAACGATTGCTGCTCAGTTGCAGTCGGTACCACAACCTACAGTTCAAGTTGAGGAGACGCCAGCTCAGAAGCGTCTTAAGATTATTAAGGGGTTTTCTCAGCTGATGCCGGTTATGTTTGAGGGCGGTGCAGATCCAATGATAGCGGATGACTACATGGAGCAAGTTGAAACTCAATTGACTTTTATGGATGTGACAGAGGATCATTTGAAGATCATCCTAGCTACTTATAAATTTGCTAAGGATGCTAAATTATGGTGGAAGTCGGTTACGAGCCGATACAAAGTGGAAGAGATGAGTTGGGACAAGTTTAAGGAATTGTTTTATGAAAAGTACTTTCCGCTTTCCAAAAGATGGGAGTTACAAGACCAATTTCATAACCTTATCCAAAGGAGCATGTCAGTGGCAAAATATGAAAACAAGTTCACTTCACTTTCTCGCTTTGCTCCAGAAATGGTGAGAGATGAAGTTAACAAGACTCAGAAGTTTGTTTCTGGTCTTAATGATCGGATGAGGCCGTTAATCACAGCACAGTTCATTAAGGTTTACTCTGAAGCAGTGGAAAGGGCTTTGATGCTGGAAGCTGATAATAAAGAGAAGGATGCAAGAAGAGAGCAGTTGAAGCAAAAGAGGGGTGCAGGGCCATCTTCAGAAGGATCTTCTTGGAAAAAGAACAGGGGCGGTCCATCTCAGTTTCAGGGACAGCAGTCTGCACGATCTGCTCCTACCACTCCGTTGCCAGCTGGGTCTGATAGGAATGCAATTGTTTGCTTTCAATGTCAGCAGCCTGGGCATTACAAGTCCAGTTGTCCTATGAGATTGACTTCAGTTTCTTCAGCTCTGAAGGCTTGTTATGGGTGTGGCCAGCAGGGCTATTTGATTATGGACTGTCCGAGTCAGGGAGCAGGCACCACTAGTGGCAGAGGGTCACGGCAGAGGCCGTTACAGTCAGCTACAGTTCAATCAGGTTTCAGACCACCGCCGTCACCACCATAGCCTGCCTTGTCTTCTCAGGGTTCACAACCAGCTAGGAGGGATACTCCTACCGAGTCGGCACAACAGTCTGGTGTTCAGATTAGTAGTTCACAGGCACAGGCACCGCAGGGGCGTGTCTTTGCCCTTGCATCATCGACTGATGCATCTCCTAGATCTTCAGTTCTCCGAGGTATATTTCCAGTGTTTCATTCTTGGGCCCGTGTTTTGTTTGATTCTGGTGCATCTCATTCTTTCATTTCATCATCATTTGCACTTGCATCGGGGTTAGAGGTCAATTTTATGGATCGGGCGTTATGTGTTGATACGCTAATTGGAGTTTCAGTGTCTTTGAGCCGAGTTGTGAGGGACTGTTCCATTGTGATAACCGGGCGGACTTTTGTGTTTGACCTTATCCTCCTAGAAATGACTAGCTTTGATGTCATTCTCGGGATGGATTGGTTAGCTTCTTTTCATGCCACGATCGACTGTTTCAGAGAAAGGGTTATAGTTTGTACTCCCGAGGGAGACTGTTTATTTTTCGTGGGAGATCGGAGTGATTCCCACATTTCATCGTTTTATGGAATTCGTGGACGGGGTCATGGTGATTACTTTTTGGCTACCCTTATAACCGAAGAGGATGATGTTGTGGAAAAATATTATCCTGCAGTTGTTCGTGATTTTCTGGATGTGTTTCCGGAGGATTTGACAGAGTTGCCTCCACACCGAGAAGTGTAGTTCTCTATTGAGTTAATGCCAGGTACCGCGCTGATTTCTATGGCACCATATCGTATGGCACCAGTTGAATTGGAGGAATTAAAAAGACAGCTTGATGATTTGAGGATGAAAGGTCTCATCTGACCGAGTGTGTCACTATGGGGCGCACCGGTCTTGTTTGCTAAGAAGAAAGATAGTTCTTTGAGGTTGTGCATCTATTATCGGAAGTTGAATCGCGCCACCATCAAGAACAAGTATCATTTGCCAAGGATAGATGATTTATTTGATTAGTTGAGGGGAGCCAGTTGTTTCTCCAAGATTGACTTGAGGTCTGGCTATAATCAGTTGCGGGTTAGGGATGAGGATATCCCGAAGACAGCATTCCGTACACGGTATGGACACTATGAGTTCCTTGTTATGCCTTTTGGCTTGACTAATGCTCCAGCGGCATTCATGGACTTAATGAACCGCGTCTTTCACGATTACTTGGACCAGTTTGTGGTAGTTTTCGTGAATAACATTCTTGTGTATTCACGATCTCGGAGGAACACGAGATCCATTTAAGTATTGTTTTACAGATTTTGCGGGAGCACCGGTTGTATGCCAAATATGAGAAATGTGAGTTTTGGCTACAAGAGGTGAAGTTTTTGGGACATGTTGTTTCAGAAGGCAGAGTATCAGTTGATCCATCAAAGATTAAAGCTGTTTTGAATTGGGAGCAACCCAAGAATGTGTTTGAGATCCATAGTTTTCTTGGTTTAACGGGTTACTACCAGAGATTTATAAAAGATTTCTCCCGTTTGGCAGCGTCTATGACCTGTTTAACCCGGAAAGGGATTAAGTTTGCATGGAATGAAGCCTGTGAGTCATCTTTCCAGGAATTGAAGACAAGATTGACTACGGCTCTAGTGTTGGTGATACCTGAGCGTGGCTTATGTTATGTGATCTATTGTGATGCTTCACGTGATGGTTTAGGGTGTGTGTTGATGCAGGATGGTAGAATAGTGGCTTATGGGTCTCGACAGTTAAAGACTCACGAGTACAACTACCCTACTCATGATTTGGAGTTGGCGGCAGTTGTGTTTGCTTTGAAGTGTTGGAGACACTACTTGTATGGTAAAAGATTTGAGGTGTACTCGGATCATAAAAGTCTCAAGTACCTTTTCTCCCAAAAGGACTTGAACAATAGACAGAGAAGATGGGTTGAATTCTTGGAAGATTATAATTTTGACTTGCAGTATCATCCGGGTAAGGCAAATGTGGTAGCAGATGCCTTAAGCCGAAAATCTCGTGGAACTTTGGCCTGTCTGGTTATTCGGAAGTGGAAGATGCTTAAGGATTTGGCAGAGATGGGATTGTATTGTTTTGATGATGATGTTGACAGCGAGCCAGCATTCTTGTTTAGTCTTATGGCTCAGCCTACTCTTGTTGTACGAGTGATTGAGTCACATAGACAGGACCCGGATTTAGATGCCATTCACGCTTTGATCTCCAGTGGTGAGACAGTGAAAGATTGGGCTTTGTATACAGATGGGGGTCTACGGTTCAGGGTTTTGTTGGTGGTTCCTACTGTTTGTCATGAGGACGTTTTACGGGAGTTTCACACTTCCCGCTTTGCAGTTCATCCAGGTGGTACCAAGATGTATCAAAATTTGAGACGTCAGTATTGGTAGAACGGGATGAAAAAAGATATTGCACAGTTTGTGGCTAGATGCCTTACCTGTCTGCAGGTGAAGACCGAGCATCAGAGACAAGCCGGTTTGTTGCAACCATTACCTGTAGCGCAATGGAAATGGGAGCATATTGCTATGGATTTTGTGACAGGTCTTCCAAGGTCACGAAGGGGCAATGCGTCCGTATGGGTCATCATTGACAGATTGACCAAGACGGCTCACTTTTTGCCTATTAAGGCAACAGATGATGCAGAGAAGCTTGGTGTTCTTTATGTGAAGGAGATTGTAAGGTTGCATGGAGTTCCAGTAACCATTGTTTCAGATAGGGATGATAAGTTCACTTCGAAGTTTTGGGAAGGACTTCAAGCAGCGTTTGGCTCAGCGTTGCACCTGAGTACGGCATTCCATCCACAGACTGACGGTCAGTCGGAGCGTACTATCCAGATTTTGGAGGATATGCTTCGGGCATGTGTGCTTGACTTAGGTGGTAGTTGGGAGGATCATCTTTCACTTATTGAATTTGCCTACAACAACAGTTATCAGGCGAGCATTCAGATAGCTCCATTTGAGGTGTTGTATGGTAGACCTTGTAGGTCTCCTGTTTGTTGGACTGAGGTAGGCGAGACAGCCGCCTTAGGACCTGACATTGTACTCGAGACTACTGAGAAGATTAAGTTGATAAGACAGAGGTTACTTACAGCTCATAGCCGACAGAAGAGTTATGCGGATAAGCGGAGACGGTCGTTATCCTTTGAGGTGGAAGACCACGTTTTTCTTCGGGTTTCTCCACGGAAGGGATTGATGAGATTCGGGAAAAGTGGCAAATTGTCTCCACGATTCATTGGACCATTTGAGATTTTGGACCTTGTAGGAGAGGTTGCCTACAGACTTGCTTTGCCACCATAGTTGGATAGGGTCCACAATGTTTTCCATGTATCGATGTTACGGAAGTACGAGCCAGATCCATCTCACATTTTGAGTTGGGTTGATGTAGACATTGATGAGGATGTTTCCTACGAGGAAGGACCAGTTTAGATTCTTAACACACAACAAAATGTGTTGAGGAACAAGACGATACCAATGGTGAAAGTCCTTTGGAGACACCACGGAGTCGAGGAGGCTACTTGGGAGCTCGAACAGGAGGTTCGCTCCAAGTATCCAGAGTTGTTTTCTTCTCCAGGTATGGCTTGATTGCGGGGACGAAATCTTTTGAAAGTTGGGGAGAATGTAATGTCTATGTCAATATATATATGTGCATATGTGTATATATTTGTGTGTGTGGTGTGGTTTAAAACAAAAAGAAAAAGAGAAAAGAAAAGAATTTTTGGTGGGTCCCACCACTAAGCCTTAAGTGGCTAGAGACCATTTTTGGTCTCTCATTCTTTCTCTCTCCCCGTATCTATCTCTCTCTCAATTTTCTATTTCATTTTCTTTTCTTTTTCAACCCAATCTTTGAGGCAAGATTTATTCGTCATTACTTGGCGGATTTAGGTGCCATTTGAGGCAAAACGAAGCCCACGACGAGCTCTACGCATCCATACGAACAATTCCAGATTTGGTGCCCTTCTTAGAGTTTGAAATTCAAGACCCGTTTTAAGGGTTTTGTGCAAATTTGAGGTAGGGACACCTTAATCCACTACCTTCTTGTTCTATTGTGAGTTATAATCATTTGTTGTGCCAAGCATGCTTAATTAGAAGTTAATTGTATCAATGATTATTTTAAATGTTGTCTAGAGAAATTCATGTATTTGAATGTGAGTTGTTTTATGGGTAAAGCATGCTTAAATGTATTTTGTTATATCTTAATGTGTTAATAATTACTTGGGAGATATTGAACATGTTGAATGTTTAATTTTATGGTGTAGAATTTTAAATGCCATGACATTGAATGTATGGAACATATATACATACACATACCATTGGGTTTGCATGAAATGGGAGAAATTGTTTTTGAAATAAATATGGGGAATTTCAGGGAAGTGTTTTTGATGAAATGGTTTTATGCGAAACTCGGTCGCTGCGGAGTTACCAACGGGCCGGAGGTTAATATAGCCTAGAGGGGATTAGGGAGTCGCCCTAGCGTGGTTGAGCTAGCTGGGCCCCATAATGACGCCGCGGGGTTACCAAGGGTCAGGGACACTAGCCAATCCTCCTCTCGTGTCGCGGCGGGGCTACCAAAGGGCGGGCTGTATTAACAGTTTGGAAATAATGTTTTGGATTATGAAAATGGGGAGCGACACTAGCATGCATTGCATCTCATACCATTGCATTGGATATACTTGACATTGAATCGTTATGCTGTATTATTTCTCGACATTGTATGATTCCCATTTCCCATTGGCCTATGCTTTGTTTGGATTCACAAGGACACAAGATGTGTGTCTTAAGTGTCACCTGCTGAGCTTTATGCTCACCCTACTATTTATATTATTTTTTTCAGGTTTTGGAAATGAACTGGTGGACGATAATCCACCTCAAGCTTGAAAGTTGTTAGAAGGTTGTTTGCTATTTTATATTTTGACCGTTCTATGTATATTCGTAATTGTGGAAATGTAACTAAGTTAGTATTCATGACTTTGTAACTTAAGAACGAACTTATCTTTTGTTTTATGTAAATGAAACTAGTGGAATTATGGTATATGTTTCCATGCAATTGTATCATGTAACGTTGTAAGACATGGACTTTAAATATTAATCTTGTATTTTGGGACTGTAATTGTGATAATTTAGATTAATTGGTGTGTGAATGTTCCACCATGAAAGGAACTATGTTAAGGTATAATGAACGGATGAATGGGATGCTAGATGATTTTATGTGTTTTGTGTATTGGGACAGGTTGTTGAAGGCCCATTTTTAGGGGAGGTTATGCCGAATTTTTTTTAAATTTTGGCATCAGCTAGGGTCGTTACAAGTAGTATTTGGGGAAAAAAACTAATAATATTATTAAAAATGAAATGATCTTGTGAAAGTCGAATTACAAAATATAGAATATGAGACTTTGCTACAAGTCTACTTTGTCATTAATTGTTGCAGTTGGTAATGGTCACTGAAGAACCATTTATTTTGTTCTCATTATCAAATTTATTACATATTTAGCCAATGTAACAAGCCTTAATTTCCCGTCTCACTGAAAAAAAAGTAGTAGCAAACTCGATATCATGGGCACTTCAGTTTGCCACCGGTGGTGGTCATATCCGTGTAGCACTTGCCGCACTTCTCTCTGTTACCATATGTTCCTGGTGGAACACATTTGCATCGATCACAGCACGTCACACATGCCCTCAAGCATCGTCTCTTCCTTGAATGTGCACCGCACCTTTCTTTACATAAGGGGATGCAATCTGGACCCAAACCACCAAACACATTGTTAAAAAATTTAAAATTTAGGTTGGCTACTGGAAGTTAGTTTCAAACATCTATGTGCAGTAGGGAAAAATATGCTACCTGCTGTTGTTTTTGGTGGCGGCTTAACTGGAGGGGAAGAAACCGGGGGCTTAACTGGAGGAGCTGGTTCCTTGACTGGAGGAGAAGAAACCGGGGGCTTAACTGGAGGAGCTGGTGCCTTGACTGGAGGAGAAGCAGGTGGTGCTTTAATTGGGACATGAGCAGGAGGTGGTGCCTTTACCGGAATATGAGCTGGAGCAGGTACTGGGACTTTAGCATAAGCAGCCTAGAGCATATTATGAGATGGTTCATGTTCGTTAATACAGTTGCTCAATCAAAATTCATCACATCAAAAGAAAAATACATGTTCTTGACTTGTCATCCTAAGATCTTAAAACCCGAGCCACCCTTAAGTCTTGACTGATACTATGAATGTAATCATTTCCTTTACAATCATATAGAACCTGATTGAACAGCCCTGTTTCTTCAAAACATGCACAATGTGACAATGCACAAACATGACAGCATATTTGGAAGTCCTTAAAAAGCACAAACAAAAACATTAAAACAAGCCCGGCATTATTGTCTTGACATTACCTCCATTAGGAATTCTTCTTCCTCTTTTGACGAAACCTACAAGAGCAAAAGATGTTAGCAAATTTGAGGTAACATTGAGGAACAACAAGGGAAAAAAACACAATCTCACATAGTTGTGGAAAACAATGAGAAAATAGGTTTTAATCGTTGGTTTCCCAACTAAGGTCATTATTTATCAAGGAAAGAAAGAAGATTGAGAGAGTAACATACCCTAGCAGTAACTAAAAGGAAAGAGGCCAACAGGAAGAGCATAGCTTTAAAAGCCATTGTAGGAACAAAAGTAGCTACTAAGTGCAGAAAGCTACTTAATTGGTGTTGATATAAGCAGCATGGGAGTGTGGTAATATATATAGGTTTGAGTAGTGAAGACAGCAATCACTTCCAGCTGGTTTTGGTCAAAACAATTGCCAGCTTCAAGTAGCGGTGCGACATTAGATATTGGGAGAAGTTCGAAATCTGAGTACTGGAGCTTCAACCCACATGCCTCAAGCATTGTGTCTGCTAAACTAATATATCTATTCTCACCTCAGAGTGTGTGTTATAATAATATACTAAATGGCACATGAAGTTTTTAGAAATTCGAACCGACACAAATTTTCATGGATGCTTCATCACTTATCTTCTGGCCTTCCTGGCTTGCTTGCTGGTCGATTTGAGCAGAAGTAAAAATCTGGATGGGAGGAAATTGCCTTCGAATAGGGGTGTTTTTGTAATTTACATGAGCCTCTCTCTATTAGTATTATGATATTACTACATGTTACATGCAAATAGGTACTTTCTATTTAGATTTAAGCAAGTTTGATGTGTGTTTCATCTTTCTGGACATGTATATTGACATTGGCTCTCTTTATTAAAAATGATACCTTAGACAGGCTACATCCAGACACTATTTATGTGATTAGGCATGATTTGACCGACTAATGTACATTAATTTTGTATCAAAGAGGCTTAGTAATAGATGCTAGATTAATACTGGCCTAGCTAGAGTCTTGGACTGAAAATAAATTAAGTTTTAAACAGTGCCAGTGGGATTCTTCCTTCATCCAACTATTTACATGTGATATCACGTGTTATTATAACCTTATTCAAACTATTCAGTACTGTTAGATTCACTGAGTTAACTAGGCATTAGTGTTTGCACTATATGTTACTTACTATTAAAGTACAAACTGATGCTTCATAGCAACTTCAGAAATAAGAGAATCATTTTTTTTTTTTTAATAGAAAAAAAAAAAGAAAAGGCTTTCATCACCAATTCATTTACGGATCTCAGAGTACGCGCATCTTTGCATTTTGCAGGTATAAATGCAATTTGATAGAGTTCTTTTGGGATTGAGATTTAAATAATTGGACAGAAATCGAAAATTGGGATTTTGTCCCTGCAGCAGGATGGAGAAAGAACTGCATTGCTTTCTTTAGATAATAGTACTGCATTAACTCCTAAGAAGTAAACTTTAGTTCAGTGAAACATGTTTGGTGAGGCAAAAAATCTCTCAAATTTGAGTCACTTCTGATCCTTATCCTATATTCAATCTAATAGTATATGCATTTAATGCGAATGCATGCTCGTGTCTCTACTACATTAATAAAAATTTATGGTTCCAATCTGCATCCGAGAAAATCAACACAAGTCAAAATTTCATACTGGCTGAATCACTTATGTTTAAGATTGATTGACTCTCCTGTTACATCTTTGTATCAACATTTTCCAGTATGTTATATTTAACATTTATTAATTTGATTTAGTTGACATAGCATCACTTATATTTAACAAATTTTTTTTTTCTTTTCTTTTTTTTTTTTTTTTTTCTTTTTGAGTAATAAAAGCAGCAACCAGATGACAATATCTTATCCTCATGGTGAAAGAGCATGTGGCACTACTGGCTTTGGCCCAACTTGGTTACAGACCAGCAAATTTATTTAATATAGATGCCCATACTATATAGGATTAAAATTAAATAGTTTGTTACGTACCCTATGTATTTGTATGAAGCCATTATTACCATCAAAGTCAATAATCATATCAGTAACATCTCAGATTTCTTGTTCTCTGTTCTGAATTATTTTATTATACTTTCCTTTTACTATCTTAGCTTTTAGACATTTTATTACAAAATTAAAACAGAGACTATTGGTCATCATTAAAGTCTCACTTCACAAAATGATAAAACTTGGTGCACAATCAGTTAAAATACTTAACATGCGTGCCCTCAGCTTTTTAACATAGTCGGTAGCAATCCTCCAAAATAATAAGCCAAAGTTTAAATCATATAAATAACCATTTGCCAAAAAAAGTTGTATTCTTTCAAAAGTGTCGGTCCTTAATATAGTTGCTCAATTAAACTAATTGCCTTGTTCTCACATATAGTATAGCTCAATTTGACTTACCTGTGAGTCGGTCTTCTCATAGCAGAATACATTGATGAGTTCCAAACACATTATGGCTGGCATGTGTGTTTGTGTGTGTGTGTGTGTGAGTTGTTTCGAGTGATAAATTAGACAGCAACAAGCAATGTGCAGAGTTAGAAGATGGCTCTAGTGCTGTTAGATTGTCTGTTCATCTTCGTCCCCAAAATAAGGCAATATCAAACACAAGCCGCAGTTATAAATCTTATTTTATTGTTCTAACTCACTCGCCTCAATTGTTTTATCAATTGAAGTAACAAATCTCAATCTCATTTTAGTTTTTTTGAACATTTGACAACGTTTGTGTTTCTAACAAATGAATCAAATGCAAGATTATGCGGATTTTTCACAATACTTTTTGACCTTCTTTCTTCAGTTGATCCAAGTGATTATAACATAGTAGTTCCTTCACTGTCAACCAAGGTAAGGATGAGTGGCTGAATTTGACTTAAATTTTGCATTACAGTCAATTTTATCTCAGCGTATGCCATTGCCAAAATAAGTCATTTAAAAATCTGCCACCTCTTAAACGTTAGCACTAGTCGTAACATTAAAACTATATGGACTAATTTGCGTTCTCTGTGAGTTTTTCTTTTGTTCGAGCTGTTTAAGAGGACTGCCTGTACCACAAAACTTTGTTCAAGTGCAGGTTTGATTGTCCATAAAGTCATTTGGATTGTTTGGATATTATTGAATTTGATAGGCATGCAATAAGACTTGAGCAATAGTACAGATATCCTCGTAATTCTTATTCCTTTCACCGGGCGCGGGGGGGGGGGGGGGGGGGGGGAGAGTAGAAAAATGCATCATCTGAAGTTGTCACAGGTTCTTATTGATTATTTTATATTTGTGTTTTCGTTATTGAGGTCAATTATGATGGTTTACATCTCAATTTAACTAATGGATGTGGAGTGAACTGTTTTTTTTTTTTTTTTTTTTCCTCCTCAGGTAAATAGCTCAATGAACTTCATATTGATAAAAAACTGTAAAATTTCTTACACTTTTCAATTTGTATCTTATCTTGTTCGCACTTCATTGGAAATTGAAATCAGGGACTATAGATTATCATCCATATTAGAATGCCATCATGATTGTGATATTTGAAGCTAAACAAAAATATTCACCACTAATAATAAGAGCTCATTATGATTGCATAGAGGCTTACGAAATCCCTTATTATCACCCCATCTCAGAGCATATTACATGATTTAACCAACATAAAAAATAAATAAATCAACGAATATGAAGTGGAAGGATTGAGTACAATAGACCCTGTCAGAATGTAACATGCTTAATAGCCACTGGTGGGACTGGAGCTTCGGCCTTCATTGGTGTATGGGGAATGAGCTGGAGCATGGGGATGAGTAGGAACCATAATTGGTGCAATAGTATGAGCCTTTGACGGGGAATAGGAAGGAGCCTTACTTGGGGATTGAGGATGAGCCTTTGCTGGGGAATGAGCAGGAGCCTTACTTGGGGGATTGAGGACGAGCCTATGCTGGGGAATGAGCAGGAGCCTTTTCTGGACCATTGGGAAGAGTAGGAGCCTTACTTGGGGCATGAGGACAAGCCTTTACTGGGGGATTGGCAGGAACCTTACCTGGGGCATGAGGGGGATGGGAATGAGCCTTCGGGGAATGGGCATGAGGAGGATGGGAATGAGTCTTTGGGGAATGGGCATGAGGGGGGTGAGAATGAGTCTTTGCTGGGGAATGGGCATGAGGAGGATGGGAATGAGCCCCTGCCGGGGAATGGGCATGAGGAGGATGGGAATGAGTCTTTGGGGAATGGGCATGAGGGGGGTGAGAATGAGTCTTTGCTGGGGAATGGGCATGAGGAGGACGGGAATGAGCCATTGCCGGGGAATGGGCATGAGGGGAGTGGGAATGAGCCTTTGCCGGGGAATGGGCAGGAGCCTTAACTGGGGCATGAGGATGATCAGCCTTTGTTGGGGAATGGGCAGGAGCCTTCTCTGGGGGATGGATATGGGACCTTCCTGGTAGATTGGCAGGAGCTTTTACCGGGGCATGAATAGGAGCCTTTACATTGGCATTGGATGGAGCCTTGACAGGGAATGTGGCATGGGCATCCTATGAAAATCAACAAATTCAAAATTAGATCCATTCGATTGCTTGATTATAAGTCATTGTACCAATGAAAACATAGGGTCTCATGGGACTTTGGCATGGGAGTTCTGTACATATTACTGAACGCAAAAGTAGTATTGTTTTGAATTACCAGTGAGTCAATTTCCTCTTTCACAGCTGTCACCTACAAAAGCAAAACTAGTTTAATGATGAGTTACAAATACATCAGAAAAAATTAAGGGAAAAGAGATTAGAAAAAAGTATGCATGTGTTGTGGAGATAGAGAGAGAGGAGGAGAAATCAATTTTTTTTTTTTTCGGTTGAAGAAGGCATTTGTGTATAGATTAGACTCAGATCCTACACATTCAATAGGCAGCAAAGTCGATCCATTGTGGTGTGTCTTTTGTGTGTGTGTGTGTGTGTGTGTGTGTGTGTGTCTATCACATACCATTGCAATGATGAAAAGCATGTGGGCTAACAAAAAGATAATAGCTTTGATAGCCATTGCTAATCTGGAAGTAAAGAACCAAGGATTGGTGACTAGTTGTGTTTGGGTAATAGATTAGACAGCAGTGAACTGAGGTATATATAGAAGCAATGTGTACTGTTAAAAGTTGCCAATTGTCTGTTTCAGCTCCCCAAATAAAGACACTAATATCAAACGCATGCAACAGTTATGAATTGGATTTTAAGTTTCAAACTTACTGGATTAAATGGTCTTGTATGCTGAAGTAATAAAAGTTTGCTTTGTCATTAATAATTGCAGTTTGGTAATGGTCAAAGAAGAATCATTTATTTTGTTCTCAGAATCAAATTTGTTACATATTTAGCCAATGTAATAAGCCTTAATTTCTGTCTCACTGAAAAAAGTAGTAACCAACTTGAGATCATGGGCACTTCAGCTTGCCACCACAGGTGGTCATATCAGTGTAGCACTTCTCTTTGTTACCTACGACATCAAAAGACTCCTAGAAAATTTGTTTAGTTTACTCATTTTAGGTTTTATTTTATTTTATTTTCGTTTTACCATTGAATGACGTTTTCGTTTTTGTTTTTTGTTTTTCCTGAAATTTAAGCAAATTGTTTAAAAATAAATTTTTTTTTTTTTTTTAAAAGAGAGGAATAATTTCAACGAGCGTATAAAGAATGAATTAACAACACTGAGACAAGCATACGTAAGGTGTAGAATAAAGCCCAAATATTTGGGAGTTCAAATGCGTAAACTAGGCCCAGTCTCCTTGGGCCCATTTAACAGGTTGTTCATATAGCCGTTGTGACGGCAAGCACAGTAACCTGTTACCACATCAGTTTCAGAAGCCCATTGGTAACGGCTAGAAACCCTTGTTGACATTGAGGCAGACGTAGATACAGTGAGTAGCTTTCTTCTAATGGAGTCCATGGTTCTGTTCAGAACAGAGTTTTGTGTAGTAGAAGAAGAACCCTTAAGGACCCTAGCAAGTCGTTCGATCCAGAGGTGATAAACTGTTGCTGATAAACCCAATTTGTTGATGGAGTTGGAGCAATTTTTTTATTTTCTAGTGATGAGATGCCCATTGGCTAAGTTCAAGCTAACTATGATGTCCGGTGTGAAAACTACACACCGATTGAATGAAGTTCCAAATTGGGGGAAGAGAAAGGGGCAAGAGAAGAAAAGTTGATCTAGGGTTTCAAGAGGTTCAAGGCATAGAGAGCAGTGTCTTGGCTCTTCTGATCAAGACTTGGAAGACGATTCTGAACCGTGAGCCAGGGATAAATTTTTGTTGAGGATGGAGATTGAGTTCCATACAATGTGTGATCAGTCGCCTGAGGGTTGAGGACGAGAGTGGTATTGAAGGGTGTGACATCCCCTAAATCTATAGACACGTTTTGAGTAAAACAGTGAGTACTGGAGAGTGTGCAAAGCGGACAATATCTACACTCGTGATTGAGGGTGTGTTTGAGGGAAAATTTCCAGTTTGATGATGAAGTCCAGGCATTACAGTTAGCTTGTAATGGAACTGGGGAAGGTCGAAGCCATGGATTCACCATTTCCAATTGATTTCTTGATGAAGAGTTGGAAAAAGGGGCCAAGTTGGAGAAGTTTCCACCAACACCAGGAACATTTTTGAAGAGTTTTGATTTGCCAGATGCTTTTTCCTCTGATCAGGTATGTGGATACCCCTAAAGCCCATGAACTGTTTTTGTTCTCTGTTACTGCATTCCATAGATGTTTGAGTACTGAAAATCTGTTTAGCCTTTCCAGATTAGGAAGATCTAATCCACTTCTTGCTCCTTGCAAACTTAGCTCCATTGTTCTTCATTTCTGTCCGACCATGCAAATTCTATTTATTTTTGTAATCACAGCTTTGGGGAGCACAAACACGTTAGTCCAGAAAGCTTGTGTGCTTATTAGGATAGTGCCTCTTGTCTCGAGGTTTGCGCTTCTAACAAAATGAATCAATGCAAGATTATGTGGAATTTCCACAAGTGTGTTTTTACCTTTTTGATTTAGCTGATTCAAGTGATCATAACACAGTAGTAGTTCCTTCACTATCAACCATGATTAGGATGAATTGGAGAATTTGAATTAAATTTGCAATACAGTCAATTTCATCTCATGTCCACGAAACTCATTAAACTGATCCAAGTGAATTAACATTTGCAGTACAGCAAGTGGTGGCAGATTTTATCAAAATTTGCCACCACTTACTTGCCAAAAAATTTGTAAAATTGCCACCAGTTAAACATCAGTTTGCTACATTAGGCTATAAGGTGAAGCTCCTTAAAAATGGAAAGATTTTCAAAAGGGTATGCCTATTTGGTAATAATTCAGAAATATTGATACGTCCGATCAACCGGACTAACTTCCTATTAAAATGGTTGATGTCATGATGTGTTTTGATGAGGTAAAAGGTAAATCTTGTAAATACTATTTACTAACACTTTCTTGTTCTTTTATGTTTTGTTTGTTTCACCATAAAATATTATTAGGAAAACATTTTCAGCACATTTGATTGTGAGTTTGTATAATGTAGTGCCAGTCTAACTTCCTATTAAAATGGTTGATGTCATGATGTGTTTTGATGAGGTAAAAGGTAAATCTTTTAAATACTATTTACTAACACTTTCTTGTTCTTTTATGTTTGTTTGTTTCACCATAAAATATTATTAGGAAAACATTTTCAGCACATTTGATTGTGAGTTAGTATAATGAAGTGCCAATGGCATGATTTAGATGCCAAATCAGTATATTGAACCCAAAAGAATGCTCCAACTTAGCTCTAGTCCAAACATTGATACAATACGGACTGTAAATAGCTCAGTGTACTTTATATTGTTGAAACTGTGCAATTTCTTACACTCTTCAATTTGTGTCTTGTCTTTCTCACACTTTATTTGAAACTGAAAGCAGAGACTACAGATCATCGTCCATATTAGAATGCCTACTCTCATGATAAAGCATGATTATGATATTAGAAACTGAACAAAAATATTCACTAGTAATAATAAGAGCTCGTTATGGTTACATGTAGGCTTATGAATACATTTTTTTCATTCAATCTCAGTGCTTATTACATGATTTAACCAACATAAAAAATAAATAAATTAACAAATATGAAGTAACAGGATTGAGTACAATAGACCCTGTCACTAATTATAATTGAAGCAAATTTACTTTTTTTATTTTTCTTTTCTAAGGTTAATTGAATAGTTTTACTATCATGTTTAAGGGCCACGGGTAATAAGCAGGAGCATTTCCTGGAGCACGTGGATTAGTCATTGCTGGAGGATGAGCAGGAGCCTTACTTGGGGCAAGAGTGTGAGCCTTTGCTGGTGAATAGGCGGGAGCATTACTTGGGGAATGAGGATGAGTCTTTGCCGGTGAATAGGCAGGAGCGTTACTTGGGGAACGAGGATAAACCTTCGCTGGGGAAAGAGCAGGAGCCTTACTTGGGGCATGAGTAGAGGCCTTTACCGGGGGATGGGCAGGAGCCTTACTTGGGGAACGAGGATGAGCCTTTGCTAGGGAATGGGCATGAGGGAGATGAGAATGAGCCTTTGGGGAATGGGCGTGAGGGGGATGGGAATGAGCCTTTGGGGAATGGGCAGGAGCCTGTCCTGGAGCATGGGGATGAGCAGGAGCCTTACTTGGGGCATGAGGCCAAGCCTTTGTGGAGGGATGGGTTGGAGCCTTACCTGGGGCATAAGGATGATCAGCCTTTGCCAGGGAATGGGCAGGAACTTTTACTGGGGCATGAGATGGAGCCTTGACTGGGAAAGGGTCATAGGCATGCTACAAAGATCAACAAATTAAAAAATTAGATCAATTCTATTGCTTGATTACATCAGTCTTATGGGACTTTGGCATGAGACTGAATGCAATATTTTATCAAAATAATTGCTTGGTTACACTAACTAGTTTGAAAAATGATAAAATTTATTGGCAAAAAAATTCTATGCTTGAAAATTAGTGAACTGACTCATTTTCATTTCCTAATAAAGTCTTGATTTTGATCCATAAACATTGTAATATACTCTGTACAAATTAAAGTGTCAATGCAGTGATAAAAGTAACAAAGCCCTGTCTACCTTTCAAATAATAAGCCAAAGTATAAACATATAAACAACCATTAAGGCAGGAGTGTTTGTTTTGAATTACCTGTGGGTCAATTTCCTCTTCCACAGCTGAAACCTACAAAGGCAAAACTATATTAATGAGAAACAAATAAATTAGGAAAAATCAAGGGAAAGAAAGACTAGGAAAAAGTATGCATGTATAATGTAGAGAGGGGAAGGAACAATAATTTGTGATTTGAAGAAGATATTTGTGTATGGATTAGACTTAGGTCCTAGACATTGAACAGGCTGCAAATTTTATCAGTTGTGGTGTCTTGTGTGCATCTTGTGTGTGTGTGTGTGTCTGTGGCATATCATATACCGCTGTTATGACGAAAAGCATATTGGCTAACAAAACGATAACAGCTTTCATCGCCATTGCTAATCTGGAAGGAAAGAACCAAAGATTGATGAAGAGTTGTGTTGGCTGATAGATTAGACAGCAATGAACTGAGGTATATATAGAAGCAATTGGTACTGTTACAAAATGCCATTAGTACTGCTATTAGATTCTCTGTTTCAGCTTTCCTAAATAAAGACAATATCAAACACAAGCAACAGTTATAAATTGAATTTTTAAGGTTCAAACTCACTATATTAAATGAATTTGTATACTGAATTAATAAATATTACTTTAATTTATTGACCGTTGCAGAGAGTTTTCTATCTGTAACAATGTGAATCAGTGCAAGATTTCACAGTTTTCTCACTTGTATTTTTTACCTCCTCGATTTAATTGGATGGTCCACTTGATCACAGATAACTGAAGTAGTCCTTCACAATCAACAAATATATGTTATTGATTTTGAAATTTCAAATTGATGTTGCAGAACAGTAAATTTATTCTTCATGTCTATGAAGCTGATTAAAATCAATGTGTCATCATTAAAATCTTTCACACTTAAAACACTGCCCTACTGACCTTTAAATGCAAGAATTCATGTCTTTGTGTCTGTGAATAATCTAAGAATTCATGTTTTCCTCACTTTTCTTTTTCAACCTTCTCTATTCAACCGTTTCCCTTGATTTTAGATAAAATATTTCCTTTAGTATCAACCAATTGATTTGGAAATTTTGAATAGATTCTGCAAAAAAGTCAATTTTATCTTCATGTAAAAATAAAATTAAAAAAAGCTGATTAAAATCAGTGTGTCATATTGCCATATTAGCCTATATTTTAATTGATGCTCTTTCGAAATTAAAACATTTTCAAAATGGTCAGTTTTTTGGCAGAAATTCTGAAATTATGATGATGCTGATCGACAGGAACATCATCCTATATATTGACTTGGATGATATGTCTGGAAGACGTTAAACATTGAATAAATAAATTGTTTTACCAACCCTTTTTTATTTTATCAAGTGTCATTTCTTGTTATACATGATAATTCCAGAAAGAAATATAGATATACATATATAGCTATTTTATGTATAGAAGTAAAAGTTCTAGCAAACACACCACCCCCCCCCCCCCCCAAACATTTTTAGTTAAGATATAAAAGTAGCTTAGTAGGAGGACGAATTTGACAAGAATATATAATTGAGCCCAATTTTGAGGTATGAACTCTACCGGGTTCAGCGAGCCCAAGTTTGTGGTATGAACTCTACCGGGTTCAGCGGCGAAATAGTTGGAAGTTGAACACATTTAGTTCCTAAAACTTACATATCTTCCTCTAGGTTTTGTGTACAAAAACTAAACTGTCAATGACCTGGTATAGACACCAATCACTACATCCTTCCTACACTTTAAACTGTCATTAACTTGAGTGTTGATGGAAATAAGAGTTCTAAACTTTAAAGTTTTGATGGAAAGAAGAGTCACTACATCTTTCCTACACTTTAAACTGTCATTAACTTGAGTGTTGATGGAAATAAGAGTTCTAAACTTTAAAGTTTTGATGGAAAGAAGAGTCACTACATCTTTCCTACACTTTAAACTGTCATTAACTTGAGTATTGATGGAAATAAGAGTTTTAAACTTTCAAGTTTTGATGGAAAGAAGAGTTCTACGCTTTATGTCATGCAGGTGAAGCTCAATAGAGATTTGGTGAATGCAGTGGAGAATGATTGCTCTGCTTAGTTATGGCATTTGAGGCTTGGACACGGGTCAGAAGGGAGTTGACATTCTAGCCAAGAAGCGGCTTCTTCCAGATATGGAAGGTATGCCTTTGAAAACTTGTGTGCATTACTTGGCTGGAAAACAACACAGAGTTACATTTCAAATAACTCTATTAAGAAAATCTAGAGTGCTAGATTTGATACACTCTAATGTTTGTGGTCCCATGAAAATTAAAAGACTTGGTGGTGCATTATTGATGATAGACTCTTATATTTTGTTACATTTATTGATGATTATTGTAGAAAAGTTGGACATCTCAAAAAGGACACAAAATGTTAAACATTACAAATTCAGCTTCAACATGCTTCAGCTTTGATAAGTTTGTATTGAAAGAATGCCATTATTTTGATGGGTTTAAATTATATTTTTTGAGTTTTTCCTCTCATGATTTTTATCTTGGGATGGAGTGGTGGTGTCAAGCTGCATAGAAGATGCATACACAGCACAAACTTAGTACCTGGTTTACCTAATTTTCCAGGTTCTGTGAGTCATAATTTGAGCATCGGTAGAGATTTAAAACAGCCTTGGGTGAACATGCATTAAGCATGGAAATATGTGCATACTGAATGGAAACTAATTTCCTGTTCTGGTGACGACCATTGGGCTGCAGATATTTTGATGCGAAGGTGCCTAATTGTCATCATTAGGTTTGTAATACAAGTGTCACCAAAGTTGAATATGAGGAATCCCAATATAAGTTGGGATTTTAATATCTCATTATGAAATTAATTTCCATGAACCCAATGAACAATGGCATGTAGTCTTAATCTTGATACTAGAATAATCGTACTTGTGATCAAAATGAACCACACACATACAAATTTCGGTAGACTTCGCTAAAATATTAGGACTTATTGGATGTTGAATTCCATGAAATTAGATGCATTGGCTGTGTGAATCACTTTTCATAGAGCGATAGCAAACCTGGTGCAACATGGAGCCTCTATAAAGGATCACTGGGGAAAAAACAGAAAAGTTCGAAGAAGTTGCAAGTCCAATTACCTTCAATCTGCTTGCTTACTGGGGTAATAAACTAAAAGACTTTCTTCCATAATTTATGTAGTATTTGGGGAAAAACAACTAAAAAATTTATTAAATGCAATTTTTTTTTTTTTTTTTGCAAAAGGGTTAAGACAGAATGTAGAATATGAGTCCTGGCTGTAAGTCTACTTTGTCATATATTGTTGCAGTTGGTAGTGGTCACTGAAGAACCATTATATTTTGTTCCCATTATCAAATTTATTACACATTTAGCCAATGTAACAAGCCTCAATTTCATACTCACTAAGAAAAGTAGTAACAAACTCGTATCATGGGCACTTAGGTTTGTCACCGCGGGTGGTCATATCAGTGTAGCACTTGCCACACTTCTCTCTGTTACCATATGTTCCTGGTGGAACACATTTGCATCGATCACAGCATGTCATACATGCCCTCAAGCACAGTCCCTTCCTTGATTGGTTCTTACACCTTTCTGTACATGGGGGAATGCAATCTGGACACAAACCACCAAAACACATTGTCATAATATTGAATATTTAGATTGGCTGCTAAAAGTTAGTTTCAAACATTTCTGTGTTGTAGGAAAATGTATAAGCTACCTATTCTTGTTTTAATTGGTGGGGGCTTAGGTGCAGAAACCGGTGGTTTCACCGGAGGGGCAGAAACTGGTGGCTTAACTGGAGGAGCAGCAGGTGGTGCTTTAATTGGGACATGAACTGGAGGCGGTGCCTTTAGCGGGCTATGAGTTGGAGTAGATACTGGGACTTTAGCATGGATCTGGATCACAGGTGGTACTCGTGGTGGTCTTTTTGTTGGTAAGTAGTCCTGCATATGTTAAATCAACAAAACAAGAACTCTAAAATGATCACGAAATAACTACGTAAAGGTATTGAATTCTCGATTGAATAGTGATGCAGTATTGTACCACGATATAATATGTTATATAAGCGTTGCATCTTGAATGTAAATATGTGGATGAATGTTACATCATTGTTACATTTGTAATGTAGCATGTAGTATTGTCAATGTAGTGTGTTGCAGTGTTGATTGTGATATTTTTCATTCTAATTAATACAATTGTTCAATCAGATCTTATCAGATAAAAGGAGGAAAAATATATTTTCTTGACTTCTTGTCCTGGCATTACCTCCATTAAGAATTCTTCACCATTAGATGAAACCTACAAGAGCAAAAAAAAAAATGTTAGCAAAGTTGAGGAAACATTGATGAACAACAATTAGGTCAAAAACACATCTCACATGGTAGTGGAACCCAATGAGAAAATAGGTTTTAATCATAGTGACTATTTTTCCATTGGTTCCCAACTAAGGTCATTCTTTATGAAGGAACGAAAGAAGGTTGAGAGAGGAACATACCCTAAGTTCAGAAACTAACAGGAAAGAGGCCAACAGGAAGAGCATAGCTTTAAAAGCCATTGTAGGAACAAAAGTAGCCACCAAGTGCAGAAAGCTACTTAATTGGTGTTGATTTAAGCAGCATGGAAGTGTAGTAATATATATATATATATATATATAGGTGTGAGTAGTGAAGATAGCAGTCACATCCAGCTGGTTGTGGTCAAAACGATTGCCACCTTCAACTATTGGTGAGATATTAGGTATTGGTGTAGTCTGAAATCTGACTGAGCATGTGGCACTGCTGGCTTTAGCCCAACTTGGTTACACACCAGCTATTTTATATTGTATAGATTCCCATACTATATTGGATTAAAATTAAATAACTTGTTACCCTGTGTGTGTAACATGTGTGCCTTCAGCTTTTTAACGTAGTACTGAGTAGCAACCATCCAAAACAATAAGCCAAAGAACAAATCATAAAAATAACTACAGTATTTGCGAAAACAATGAGTATGTGTGTGCATGCACGTGCACATACTTGTGCTTGTGCCATTGCAGCTGTGTGCTGTGTCATAAAACATATCAATGCAAGAAAATGAATCAATGCAAGATAATGAAGATTTTCAAAAGGGTCAGATGAGGTAAAAGGTAGATCTTTTAAATACTGTACGTTTACCAACGCGTTCTTGTTTTTATGTTTATTTGTATCACCATAATATATTTTTGGAAACTGTTACAGGAAATTTGATTGTATGGACTGTAAATAACTGAGTGAACTTTATATTGTTGAAATTGTGAAACTGAAAGCAGAAGACTATAGATCATCATCCATATTAGAATGCCAACTCTCATGATAAAGCATGATTATGATATCAGAAACTAAACAAAAAAATTCACAAGTAATAATAGTAAGAGCTCGTTATGGTTATATAAAGGCTTGTGAAACCATTACATGATTTAACGAACATAAAAAATAAATAAATTAACAAATAAGAAGTAACAGGATTGAGTACAATAGACCCTGTCACTAATTATAATTGAAGCAAATATGCTTTTTTTTTACTTTTCTGTTCCAAGTTTCGTTGCATAGATTTGGTACACCATGTGTTAAGAGCCTCTGGAGGGAATAAGCAGGAGCATTTTCTGGAGCATGGGGATGAGCCTTCGCTGGAGGATGAGCGGGAGCCTTACCTGGGGAAAGAGTACGAGTCTTTGCCGGTGAATATGCAGGAGCATTACTTGGGGAATGAGGATGAGCCTTTGCCCAAGTAATATAGATTAGTTAGACTCAGGTTGGCTGTGGTGTCTTGTGTGTGTGTGTGTCATGTCACATACCATTGCAATGAAGAAAAGCATATGGGCTAACAAAAAGATAATAGATTTGATAGCCATTGCTAATCTGGAAGCGAAGAACCAAAGATTGGTGAAGAGTTTTGTTGAGCTAAGATATATATGGAAGAAATGTGTACTGTTACAAGCTGACACTAGTGCTATTAGATTGTCTGTTTCAGCTCCCCAAATAAAGACACTAATATCAAACACTTGCAACAGTTATGAATTGGATTTTAAGGTTCAAACTCACTGGATTAAATGGTTTTGAATGCTGAAGTAATAAATTTTATTTTAATTTATTCACCATTGCATAACACTTTATTATTTAACTACATAATATTTATTGTTATACATTGATCAATCCAGGAAAAAAAAAAAAAAAAAAAATTAAATAGCATGGTAGGAGGACAAATTCGACAAGGACATAAAATTGAGGCGAAGTCTATGGTGTGAACTCCACAGTCTTCACCAGCCAGCCAAGTAGTTGGAACGCATCTTTAGTTCCTAAAACTTACAATCTTGAATGGATTGCACTTCACATTGAAATTGAATGGATTCACAGAACTTGGTGAAATTCGAAAAGCAGATAATGATAATGCTTGTTACACTTTTTTTTTTTGAATCTTACTTTTTGTGCATTTTGTTAGAAAATTAGAGTAGGGACTATTGGTCATTGTTAGAATGCAACTCGACAGAAAAATGATAGAAATTTCACCAGAGTAATAACTGCTTATTCATAGAGGATCCATAAAAGCTTTATTACATAAATCCCATCATAGGGTTTATTACACAATTAAACAAACACAGAGACTGAAAGAAAGAAGATGAAATAACATGTGTTGAACATTATAGAGCCAAGACAGGAAAAAAAATAATAATAATAAGTACATTATCGAGAAACCAAAGGAATTTTGCCATTTTATGGGCAGTTGACCATTTTACCATGATACATCACATGATCCCAATTGGTGCACTTGTTAGTTCCAGCTGGTACACATTTGCACTTGTCACAGCAAGCAGTGCATACTCTCATGCATGATCTCTTGCTAGGGTGCGAGTCGCAGTACTCTGAACACAATGGGACACAACCTGCATTGCAACACACATCCATCACATTATAATACATCCTATCAAAATGTATTAGCAATCAACAATGAATTATCTGTTGATTTTCTAGGTTTAGTACCATGTTTGGGAGCCGGTGGCGCCACTGGGGGATGAGCTGGAGCCTTTGGTGGGGGTGGGGGGTGAGCATGGGACTTTCTAGGTGGATGGGCATGGGACTTTTTAGGTGGTGGGGGTGGGGGGTGAGCATGGGACTTTCTAGGCGGATGGGCATGGGACTTTTTAGGTGAATGGGCAGGAGCCTTCACAGGGGCATGCGCGGGAGCTTTCACAGGGGCATGCGCGGGAGCCTTCACAGGGGAATGAGCGGGAGCCTTCACAGGGGCATGCGCGGGAGCTGTCACAGGGGCATGAGCAGGAGCCTTCACAGGGGCATGCGCGGGAGCCTTCACAGGGGAATGAGCAGGAGCCTTCACAGGGGCATGCGCGGGAGCTGTCACAGGGGCATGAGCAGGAGCCTTCACAGGGGCATGGGATGGAGCGTTGGTAGCATCCTACAAAAATCACCAAATCCAAAGTTAGTGATTGTTTGATTGCAGTTGATTCATTTGAACTACCAAAGAGAGAACAAAATGTTCTGATGGAACTTTGGCAAGAGACACTACAAATTATAAATAAAATAAAATGCAGCATTTTATCAAATAAATTGCTTGCTTTGAGACTTTGAGTCACATTTGATGAAATGATCATAGAACTTAATGCAGAGTCACGTAATAAAGCTTCTCAATTCTATGCAAGAATAATTATAAATGTAGCAACAAACGACTAGAATGTCTGCCTTGTTAATAAGACCATTTTAGTTTTGAATTAGCTTCAAATCAATATCTTCTAGGACAAATGACACCTATAAAAAACCTAATCTATATTGATGATTATTCAAAACATTATGAAAGATCAAGAGAAAAAGAGACTAGGAAATGTGTGCATGTGTGTTATGAGAGAGGAGGGCAAATTGATTGGTTTTTGGGAAGTTAAAGCAAACACACACCCATACACTCAATATGTCCCTCGCGGGACTCAAAACTATCAACCTCCCCTCTGATGAGGAAAGATCATACCATCCGGACTGAGGCCTAATCATGCATATGTATGTTGTCTTAAATATTAGTGATTTCACATACCGTTGTGGTAGTGGTGGCGGCGGCTAAAAGCAGATAAGCTAACAGAAGGAGAATAGCTTTCATGGCCATTGTTACTATGGCAGGGAAGAAACAAAGGCTGGTGAAGAAGTTGTCTAAGTGATGAATGAGACATCAATGAGCTGAGATATATATATAGAAGCAATATGCTATGTAACAAGCCAACATTAGTGCTATTAGTTTTGTCTGCTTCAGCCTTCCCCACATAAAAAGTAGAAATTAGAACTGTCTGTTTCAGCCTTCCCCACACAAGCAGCAGCTACAAATCTAATTTTAAGGGTGGAACTCACTGGGCTCAATAATTTTGTCTCCTAAAATAATATATTTCATTCTTGTTTATTGACTATTGGATAATATTTTTTTATTTCTAACAACGTAAATCGGTGCAAGATTTCATGGTTGTCTCACTAATCTTTTTTTTTTTTTTGGTCAACTTGATCATACATAAGTTAGCTCCTTCAATATCAACCAAGAGCAGCTGTATTTGGAAATTTCGAATTGATTTTTCAGAATACTGGATTTTATTTTCACATCTTTGGAACCAACTAAGTCATCAAAATCTGCTACACACTTGAACACTCTCATATTAGCCTATAAAGTAAGTTCTCTTAATTAAAGGAATTTCAAAATAATCAGCCTCTTTGTTATTTTACCATGTAATATTCATCTTGTGCATAATTCATAAACAAGCAAGGAAAAAAAACCAAAAGAATGAGTTTATTTTAGTATAGAAGCAACCTCTATTACATGGACTCTTCAAAAGTAGTGTAATACACATGTCAGACACGTATCCCTCGTATATGGATTGGGTATGGGTTATGTGTCATACACTTTTGATTAGACATATACTTAAAAAAAAACATACACATTCATTCAATTACATAATATTATTATTTTAAAATGAGTTAAATGTCTATATTGAACATTATATTAGATGAAAATATTACTTTACTCTAGAAAATAAAATAAAATAAAATAAAAATTTAGCCGTGTCCGTGTGTTATTCTGTTTAGAGATTTGACACGTCCAATACATGAATACATACCCGTGCCCGACATCTGTACCCAAATCCATGTAATATAAGAAGCAGCGGTACTTATCTTCATGGAAACACCTTTAACTGAAAATATCCTCACAGTTTGATCATAATTTATGCATGGTTTATTGGTACCACTGCCATTTACTCAACAGATAACAACTTCCAAATTCCAGATCCTACCGAGGGAATTCATTGTCATCTAAAAAATATTCATTGTCATCTAAAAAAATATTCATTGTCATGTTATCAAAAGGTAAGTAATACAGATACATGTGGCATTCTGCATTGGGCTAACCAAAAAATAATAATAATAAAATACAAAACCATAAAAGATAACTTAATTGGGTAAAAAAAAAAAATAGTAGATAGTTTTGCTGATCCATATGAAGCTATGTAATTAAAGATGTATTTAATAATACTTAAATGAGGTATCACCTAACATCTTTACAGGGTCTTGCTGATTATTCAACTGGTTTGATATTAATTTTTCAGTCCAAAGTCGGTCAATTACTCAATGGTACAGTTGTTGAAAATTTTAAAAATAAATATCAGAGGTGGCCTGAAACTAGAAAAGATAATGCAATCAGGTAAGATGGTTGCATTTTCCCCTCTGATTTTTAACATGAAACTGAATGAATTCAGACGAAAGCTTTGAACTTTGGATGGATGAAACCGTACTCCAAATGAATTATTGTAAACACCGTTGGAATTGATGTTCCACTAACAAAATTATGACAATGAGAACATACTGTGGAACTTCAGGGAAACAAAAGCCACAATGTTGGCATTCTGGATTTCAGAACAGCTTGCAAAACAAAGTTTGATCAAACATATTTAGACAATTCTCAATCTAAATTGTGAACTTCAACTACTTCCACTGATAAAGTAATTGCACAACATCGTACAAGAGAAGAGGCCTATAAAACTAACAATCCCGAGTAAACTCAATACATTTTCCAGCATCTGCCTGGATTCCAAGATTCTTGGGAGGAGTTTCAAACCTTTTTTTTGTTTTTTTTGTCTAGTTGATGTCTTCTTCATCCTCAAAACTCAAATTCAATGATTGTAACTTGAAGCCTGAACCTTGTATGATCTCAACTAAACTGGAAGCCACCCCTGCTGCTTGTACAGTCGTCTGTTTTGTTAACTAAACAAAAAGATGAGAAAAGAACGACTATTAGTATCTCTAGCCCAAAAAAAATTTAAATTTTGATCAATTAAAATGCACTGAAAATTCCCATGTAAACGGGATACACCATGGAGAGAGAGACTACTCTCAATAATGTAACCCCCACACAGCACATGTGCAGCCACTAGATTCCATAGGTAGTTGTTCATTGACAGAAGGGTTTCAAATATAAGTCAACTTGGAGCTTATAATCTAATGGTAGCTTTGTTGGAAACAAAAAATTCTAGCCACAGAATTGATCCCATTAGAAGAAGTCTGGGATTGCACCAAGGTGTTGATGTTGATCCTATAGGTAGAGCTGGTGGTTTGAGTGTCACGTGGGGCGATAGTTTAAAGTTACTGACCAGTGTGAATTTGAGGTTACATTAGGAGTTACTGATGTTAGAAAAGGCAATTGAATTCTCAGAGTCTTTTATATATGCTAGTACTGGTGATTGCAAAAGAGCTGCCCAATAGGATTGTCTAAGAGCAAAGCATAGTATTTGGGGTACTTTGTAGTTTCTACCATTGTAATTGAAATACTTGTCAAATTTCTTCAATTTTTTTACTCCACACACAAGGTGGTCATTAAAACAGAAGATGCAACTCTCATTGACCAAAAATTCACTATACGAGATGTAAGACGCAACAAGCAGCATTTACTAACCTCAACACTAGCAATACCCTCAAGGACTTGAACTTTTAAATTTGTAATGCCCTCTGCTTCCTGCAAAATAGTAAATGAATATTCAATTGCAAAGGTTAAAAAGTAAAAGATAGTGAATTATTATACAATGTGACAGACAATATAAGAGGATTTCGCACACAAGAAAACATTTTAATGAGATACCCTAAATGAGATAGAACTGTAACTCATTACATTGCAAAAGGAACTTTTTTTTTAACTGACCAACCAAATGAACATGGAGAGCCAACAATGATAGTACAGTATTGAGAATTGGGAGATTTCACCATGAAGATGGTGAGCTTAAAACTGCACACAAAATCTAACAGAATTTTTTTTGAAAAAGGAAATGAGAAAGGAAATACCTACGCATTTGAAAGGTTCAAAACATGAGACAATTTGAAGAGCAAAGATAGATACCTCTAAAGCCTTGGTCACTGTAGGAATACCTGCCTCATTCATCGATCCTTCAGCCTTGATATTCAGAAAGTTAACGATGTAAGTGATATAAAAGCACATAACTTTCATTCATGAATCGCAAGATCATATAATAAATTAGGATTGTGAGGTCTACAAGAAAACAATTCAATGTATGGAGAAGTGCAGAAGGATTCAAGTACAGAGTATTTAATGATTCAAAGCTAAATTAAGTATTTTTGAAAACTTTTTCAAATCACCAAATAGATGACTATGAATCAAAGAAAAAACAACCAAATACGTTATTATCACTTAATTATTACAACGATACCACAAATGCCTCAGATTTGAGGTGTTAAGTGAAAGAATGTGAGCATTATCATTTTTCCCTTGTAATACAACTAGTAAATGCTATACATGTCCTGAAGAGTAAAACATCCATTTTGTCTCCATTTTCCATTGCTATTGAAAATGGTGCTTTTACATTTTTTCTATTGTAAAGGTATGCCTTCACTAGATAGCCATGTACATTATTTCTTTCCTCGGTGGCTCGATTGAGGTGTTCACTACTCTCCCCTCCCAATTAACAGAATTAACGGCCATCACTTTTCATTTTCAATAAAAATTACATAGTTCAATAAAAATTTGTGTAATGCCATATACAATAATTATAGACAAAAGTAAGATGATGCTTCAATTTTATTCAAAGTTGTAGCACTATCCAGTTGATGACAAATAAATGATTCTGTTGAAGTAACAAACAATTCATTGGGCATAAAGCAAAATTGAGAGTGTTCACTACTCAAACCATCAATACCCACACAATAATCAGAATTTCTCATAAGCAAGACATACAGATTATCAAAATTCCAAGTTGAAGTTCACACACTCAAACACAGTCGGCGGCGTATTAGTACCTGAAAGAACATGGTGAGAACGTCGGAAGGCGAGACCGGGACGGAAACGGTCTGGTCAGTGGTGGACGCTTCTCCTCCTTCTATGGCAGTGGTGGGCGCTTCTTCTCCTTCTATGGTAGCAGTGTTCTGCTCTGCATCTTCTGGAATTAGGGTTTCCTCTGCTACTGACCTAACAATGGTTCTCGATTTTGTCAACTTGTTGACAAGTGATAAATTAGGGTAACGACTGGCAATGTTTCCAGGGCTTTGAAATTGAGGAATTCGAAGAATTGGAAGGGTCAAAGAAGAAGAAGATGGGGTAGTAGATTTGGTTCTGGAAATGGAACAGAGTGTTGAATATGGTAAGAGTGTTGTAGTAGCCATTGATGTTCAATCTATCGACTGGGGGAGTAAAACTAATCGTGAAAGGCCCTTTATTTGTACTTTTATCCACAAGCGTTATATTCGTTAAAAAAGTAGGGAGTAATCTCCTATGTGGCACACTCGCTCACATTTTTTCAATAAGACACACGGTTCAAGTTGGACCCGTTTACAATTATTTTAGATTCAAACCGTATTTAATGGTTTCATAAAATAAAAATCGAATTGAACAGTAAATAATGAAACTAAATCAAATCATTTTCTCACAATTTGATTTGGCTTGGCTTCATAATTCTAGACTTTTTTTTATAATTCAAGCTATCTTTAAACTAAGTTACCGAGAACGTAAAATGACAAATTTTAAATCATACAAAATAATTTGGAAGTGAAAGTGAAAAAATGACACCCATTTGGAACAATTGTGTGATTTACGTTTTAAGAACAAAATTAAATTTTATTAAATTCTTAATTTTTTAAACGAACTTATTAGACAGGGGCATCTGTGTTATTTTTAAAAACTCTCAAAAATCGTTATTTAACCTATTTTGAAGGTCAATATAATTTACACTAGATTTTTTTTATGTGAGTTGCAACTTCAGGTAACATTTTAAAAAATAATAATAATAATTTATATAATGTTACAATTGTCTGTTGGTTTTGTATGCGACTCTAATAGATACCATCTCTCCTTAAAATATATCACAATCTGCATGAGCACAAGAGATGATAAAAAGGGCTCGCAAATTAGTGTGTGTTAATGTTTAAGTAATAAATATCTCTAACCTTAAATATTAGAGTAAGGAACAAAAAAAAGGTCATTACTCAGTGAAGCATGAGAGCCAAACCATTTTACCATTGCACTAACCAATGGCCTCTCATGTCATGCAAATGAAAACTACGAAGTTTCAATTGTAGGTTTAGATATCTACTCAATAATTGGAACCATAAAATGATTGACACCTTAATCAAAACAACATTTTAGGTTAATAGAGCAACAGTGACGGCCATACTAAAGAAACCCTTCTAAGGTACCAAGTGTTCTACAAAATATCATGATAGATCATCACAAGAGTTCTAGCTCTAATGCCTTCGTTTTCCTTTACACATTTTGCGCATATATACATAATTTAGGACACCTGTTTCAAGAACCCCAAAAGGTAGTGTCTGAATGATAACAAGTCCACAAACATGCATTGCACCGGTTTTCCACAAACCGGAAAAGGTTAAGCTGGCGGGATCAAAAACACTGAATTTTTCTGCGAATCTTGTCATGTTCCTCGTGAACCTCACCATCTTCATGAGCATAAGAGTCTTATCAGGCTTACAAATGCAAAAAAAGAAGAAAACTAGATTGAAATAAAATCTTGCAAAGTACTCAAAGTAGCTTGAAGGTCCTCACCCTTGAGAAATATAGCAAGGTTTGCTTGAGCATCAGCGTCAGAGTTAAAATCCTTGAAACACAGCATGAAAAAAAGGTCAGGCAAAGGTAAATACGTAGACAAAAAAAGGGTTGGTAATTACATTATCAATTAATTGATTAAACTTTGATGATGTTACTGGTAGTAGTAGTATGATGACAACTTTCTAATTTTATCAGTTGCAAAACATGTAAAAGTAATACATAGTTTTGCCCATGTGAAACCATTTCGACCCTCCCACCCACTGAAAGCCCGTGTCTCACCAGCCGGTGCTGTGAACTCTCACAGGATTCAGCAACAAAATATGTAAAGTGAATTGTCCAAGTAGAGCATTACAAGCACTAAAACAGAGTACTTCATAGTTCCACACAAAGCTTAAAACCACGTGTTGCATTATCCAGCACTGAAACTCGATTTTGAATATTATGATTAGGTAACATTTGTTCATGACAAGTTCCAGGAAACCCCAATCACAACCCCTAAGAGGCCACCTGAGCATAAGAAGATGACATCAGATTCTATTCATGGTCTCGACTCTCGAGAGCATGTCTCCTTGATAGAAGTCAATCACAGATGCCACTGGATCAAAATACAAAGTGATCATGAAGCTCAGCCAATGGCATTCAACCATTATGGAGCTTATGGCTTATCGAGCAGGTAAAAGTCAGAAAGATCATCACCCAGAGAAAACCCTATACTGAATTGGCTTTAAAACATGCAAAACCAAGATGATGGATTTTTTTATTGTACCAATACTAGTAACCCTAACTGTTCCCAATAATTTACTAATGAGCCCATATAATGGTATTGAGATCAACAATAAAGCCAAAGCACATAACAAGCATCAAGTGTTGCAATGTTAAATAGTGTAGGACGAAGTCTAGATTCTCCAGAAAAAGCAGTCGAAGGCAAAAAATTTGGAATATTTAATTCATGGGAAGCATAAAGTATTAAATCAGCCGTTTCTAATCTGAGAATACAAAGACCATGTAGAAGTTTAGCAGCCACACAGTCCCAGCAGGATCATTTGATATCAACATCAAAAACAGAAAATCAAAAAGATTCTAAAGAGATAAATCGGGAAGGGGAAACAAAAGCATATCCACAAAAGAATATTAACCACTCATGACTATGTTGCTCCTTTATAAGCATTTACTTCCATCTCTTTTTTTAGGATGGTGGCAGACTATCCTAATCAGTTTAACTATAGCAAATCATAGCAGCTACTTGGAAGCACCTTCAAGTCCAACCACTTGAAATCAGATATTAAAATAAGAAACATCAGTTCTGAAGGGTTTTCAGAAGCTCAATTTAAATAAAATCATTTATAGTTCCATTACAATTTACGTAACATTTGAAATGAGCTTATTCCATATCACATAGAGACTGAATTCTTGGATGTCATGGAATGACATTTACATGTTATTTCTTACATTTTGATTAGAGCATAATGGAAACGTGGGATTCATGTAGCCGACTCCAAGTAATTGGGAAAAGGCTTGGTGGTGGTGGTGGTTGTTCTTACATTTTGATTAGGGTACCACGTTTTAAAAAATACAACTATTTCATTTTCTCATTTGACAAGGCGCCAGATACCCCAAGAGATGTATTTTTTATCTAGAGATTAATGAAATGATCAGAGGCATACAAATAACATCCAACAGTACTAAATTTCTACAAGTTACAGCTGAAACAACCCATGAGAAACAGAATAATATTCAGCACACATTAAGAAATGAAACTGCACTATGCCATTATCTAGATATAAAAGCAAAACTTCAGAAGACAAAGGAATCGTTTGAATGTACCCTTTCAACATGTTTGATCTGGAAGGACATAAACTTATCTTTGAACTCCTTGGCTATCTTACACAGGTCAGCCATATTCTGGTTTTTGGTTTTCCACAGACCCTGAATCTGTTCCATTGGATAAAGTCAATGAAATCGAGTAAGACTGTGCAAAAATTAAAACTCAGAGAGAAGCAACAAGTAATCATGTCCAGACTTAAAGCCAAGAAGTTAGATGAGTGGTGATACAATCAAAAATTGGACAATACTCTCAAATTCTCAATATCACAACAGTGTCAACCCTTTTTTTTTCCCCGCTGATTCCATATGCTATTCAAACCTCTACGTTTCTTCTGTGTGTGTGTAAACCTCAAGCTTATTTTTGAACAAAGTCAAACTTCCATTCTTGTCTTGCTCTGAGGGAGCCTTAAGGTATGCCTGGCAAATGCTTTCTGGAACTATGATGGAACTAAATACTTTTTCCAATAGAATTAGCTAAAGATTTTCTAAGCAAGAGATCGTAGTTTTCATAATGACTATTTTTACTTTGTGTAAAAAATCATACGTGGACAGCGGTCACACTGTTTCAAACAAAAAACCAGCCACAATTATAGTCACACTAATCCAAAAAAATAGAAAGAAAAGAAAAGCCAGATCAACCATCTGTGTTAATAAAATCTCTAGGTTTACAAAACACTAATTTAGAAGTATTTGCCGAAAGAAGAACCTCCTAATACTAACATTAATTAAAACAGAAGTTGATTCTCAGTAGTAACTACAGAGCAATAAAGTTAGTAAATCCTGTAATAACCAATAAAATCTAACAACCAATTTTGTTCAGTGGTGGACAATTAATAGTTCTATAATCCGACCATATAACTTATTGGAACAATCTATTTGTACTACAATCCAATTAGAATAGGAATTTACAGACATGTAGACATAAAATAATATTACAAGCATATCTGGTTACAGAAGTAAATAGGGCGTTTTTCATGTCTTCCGTGATAGAATATCTACTATGGAGTCATTGCTTAATGTAATGGTAAAAGCTCATACCAATAAGCTTGAGGACAATATTCATGTCTCAAAACAACCACTATGAGAAAGAAAAAAAAAAATGGCAAATAGGTTTTTCTTTTTTTTTTTTTTTTGGAATGTGATAAATATATCTAAAAAGATGCAAACGAGATCTCTTCGTAAGGAGATGTTTATTGGTATTTTTTTATCATAAAAGACAAAGAAAAAAATTATAATTTAATAAATTAGAATTAAGTTAGCTTTAGTAAGGAATGAAGTTCACAAGAATATTTAGGAAAAAAAAAAAAAGTTCACAAGAATATATATATTTTAAAATAAATGAATAAAAAATAATTAAAAAAAAAAAAAAAAAAAAACATAAGTCTATTGAAAGAAAATGAGAAACCTGCATACAAACAAGTTTGGAGTCGCCCTGGACACGAATGTGTTTAAATCCTTTCTTAAGAGCATACTTCAATCCTAAAATCACAGCTCGGTATTCTGCAACATTACAGGTTGCAATGCCCACACCTTCACGCAATCGATAAACCTATCAAAACTCAAAATTAAAGAGCTACCTTTTACAAGAGATTAAGTGAACGACAGTACAAAATATAAGTCAAATGGTTACATACCAGACTTCCATCATCAGCACGTATCACAGCCCCTGCACCAGCTAATCCCGGGTTTCCCTTTGAAGCACCATCAAACTCAAGACTACAGGACAGCTATGAAAATAAAAGATCATGAAATTAAAAAAACAATTATTGAAGGAACTCGGAAGGATGCTTGGCAGTTCACAAAGAAGAATTTTCAGTACAGCATATTAGTTTTAGATATGTCAATATGTATGGTTAGTCTTCTTAATAGTGATGTTTTGCATGTCAAATACCTCAGAAACATGACATGGCTCATGATAAATGTCTAAAGCAATTTGAATTCACTTACGCCAAATGGCTCTGTCGATTTCCATTTGCTTCTAGAATGTTCAGAACAAAAGAATTGTGCTATATTATAGCTGGACCAAATGAAGTTATATTGTTCATTGATTAATTAACACTTACGCCATTGATGCTAAAGGGATTAGCAGTAAAATTCATAATATGATCAACACTTCTTCCAAAGCATTTATAGAAATTCTCCATAATTTTACCTATATCATAACATGAGAGGAAAAAAAAAAAGAACTAGAACATTTTGTCACATTAATATATATTTCATAGAGCATATATAGAACAAAAGGACTGAAATGACATAGATAAGATCATTGCTTGAAGAGTTCCATCGTCGAAGTGATCTTGAGATGGAACCCATATCATAGCCAACGATGAAAGCAGCTATTCAATGTTCAGATTTTGGGTTGTGCAGCATCCTGTGATCCTCCCCCCTCCCTTCTATCTCTTCTATGGTTATGGTTACAAAGACATTGCAATGAAACTAATTGCAGGTCTTGTTTTCTCATAGAACCAAGGCCAACACAATTTACTCTCTTAGTTACAGAAATGAATCCCAAGAGTAATCTGATTCAACGGCCTTGAAAAATTTGCAACAATACCAATATTTTCTTTTTCATAGTTGAATCTCAACTGGGATCCATACCATCCCCTGCATCATTAAGGTAATGCCTTCCAAGACTCAGTTTACAATTTTTTTTTTTTTTTGGTGACTATCAACTGTGCAAGTTGTTCTTTTCATGTTTATTAGACGTTTTTAAGCCATTTTATCCATAAAATATAATGAAGTTAGCATGCTTATACCATACAATTACTACTGCTGCAAATGAAACCGCAAGGCATGTCACTTCTTTACAATTGACTTTTAATTTGGCTTTTAACTCATATGAAGCACCCAGAGCTGCTACAACAAGACAGGTATGTCTGCAAATCAAACCCTAACTATAAAAGGTAGTTCAAAAGAAACAAATTTTGAAATAGTTTCAACTCTAATTTCCCAATATATATTTATGGTCTGACAAATAAATCAAATAACTGGGCCTAAAATATCTGCATGCATTTTTTGCTATGTATATACATTGATGAAAGAGCTGACACGTTACTAATTTTATCTTGTAAACCGTGTAGACGAGCACCTATACATGGTAAAACTTAATGGAATGGCCTTAAAAGGAGACAAACTGGCAAAAGATTTAGAACATAAAATACAAAGATGTGTAATAATAGTAATAGGAGGGCTATCAGCAGCAATAGAAGAATCGTTAATATCTCAAAGACAGACTTACACAACTAGATGAAATTGCTGGAACTTCAACGTGGTTGTCTAATTTGACACACTTGCCCTGAGTATTTGCTACAGATGAAGTTGAACCAACGACATCCTGCCCAAAACAAAGAATTTAGACAAACCAGTGGGAGAAGATGATCAAGATAATAAGTAAATGTGTCAGAAAGAACCTAAGAAACACTGGATCCTCAACAGTCTCGAAAAAAACCAAATACAAAACAGCATATTTCAACAAAATCAAAATGGTTGCCGAAAACAATTTTCCTAATTACATGATGATTATAATATTTGAAGCTTTATAATACTTGATAGAGTTAACACCTCAATTAGCTAAGCTGTAGCAGAACAGGACAAGTGGATCAGCTTAATAATTTTACACACTCAAAGTGAGAGAGTTAATATCCAATATCATGACTGGCATATGAATTGATGTAAAATGGTCCTCATTATGCCTCTTTGGCTGGCACCCTTGAATATTCTTGGTTTCTTATTTCCCAAAAACAGCAAAGAAGAATAACAAAGGAAACACTGCACATGCACAAAGCAATTGATATGCCATACCCAATATAGTCTAATAATTCAAGCAAAGAACCTTGCAAAACCAAAAAGATATCAGTACTCTATAAAAAGCCAGCACAGATGCCTGAGGAAAGGAGGCAATGGCACATAGAAACTATCTCAGATTTGAGTGAGATGAAAAGGGAACACACCCATATGATTTAATTAATTAATCAAATAGATGCTTAAGTACCTAACTCTAATTTTGTAAGTTAAAGGATCAAGTACATTACCTGAAACGGGCAAGCAACAAGTTGCCGAGAAAAACAGTTTTGCACATCAGTCGCGCTTATAGAATAAGTTGCACCCTTCAGCCCATGTGAGACAAGGTACTCCTCAGCTTCCTTTGGCAAGCAATACCCTTTGAACACACTTACAGAAGGATTACCTGCCTATAAATAAAGAAAAGGAAGAACTATGTGTTCAGTAAAAAAACAAATGAATAGTATGGGGATGACAATAGCTTTATTTACATAGATCACAATAATAGTTTAGTTCAAGAAAAGAAGCAAAACTCCGACATTTTGAATGAATCAAGGAAGACCTCGTTACTGCAAAGAGAAAATACATCAATATTGCAATGACATAATAATGGCCCAATTTAGGGGTAGAACTCAGGCCATTGCAAACTGAGAACCATCTAACCAACTTGACCCAGGTTTACATGATCATGAAATGATGAAAATAATCCAATCTTAAAACACCAGATATATTTCAACTTAAAATGTATGGCCATGTGCATTTAATCAAATAAAAAGCTTCTCCGACTGAAATACTGCTTCCTCTGGTTCCAAATCATGCCTAATATACAAATTAAGTTCGTCAACGATTAAAAAAAGCCACTTTCAATATGTTCAGTATCAGAATTACTTCATCTGGGTCGGTGGGCCCCATGCTAATACGAATAAGGTGGCATAAAACAAATAAATATACATCAATATTGAAAGGAAAAAAAGAAAAGAAAATAAAACATGAAACAGTACTGAAAAAATCCCGTCTAAAACCTGTTTTCTCTATTTTATCACTAATAAGCGTCCTCCTACTCTCTCCCTCACACACTAATTGTTCACCCTATCACTTTTTGTCATTCCTGTCATTCATTTTAAGATTCTCATTTCAAGTACATGAATATGTCGTCCTTGTTTCTTTTCCCACGCCCAACACTACTACCTCTGATCCATATACGAAGTTGTTCAAATCCTACTAATTACATAATCATCTTTTTTTGCATCCTTTTGTATTATTGATTCTAGATATAGAAAATGATTCTTCTAAGGAATCCTTTGTTGTTGTACTGTTAGCGTGATATTGTCATTTTTCCAAACTTTACAAAATTACATTCCATGTAATCTGCTTTAATCTTATTAATTCCTAAGTCATTTGCCTCTGATGTCTCTCTCCCTACTTCAAATTTTGTTTCTGAGGCTTCTTTAGAAGCACCCAAAAGAACTAATTCGTCAACAAACAACATGCGCTGTGAGATGTCTTCTTGTACTATTGTGAATAGGTATGAGCTTAGAAAAATCAGTCTTCTCTACTCGAGTGTTCTATTGCTATACATATCACATTGCGAAATTAACAGGTAATAAACAAATAACAATTCAGAGGGTGATGAAAGATTACAGAAGATCCAAGTTCAGCTTGGCAGTCTTTTAAACTTGTGTACACGCCAACAACATCTCCCTTACGGACAACGTAAAAGGCATCCTTTTCATTCTCCATTGCTGGTTCAGGAACTCACTTCACCGAACCACCTTCAGAATAAAAATTAGATTAAATCACTGTATCATCAACATATTGTGTAAGCTTTCTTTTATGTAATGATTCTCATTAGACATGGAATGTAAATAATTTTATATGTGTAACACCATCTCGCAAATAAATAACTAAAACCCTAATCAGCAAACCAAACTAATCTGTTTATGGTTCTTAGAAAGAGTGAAACAATAGGAAATCTCATTATTTGAAAAGAAAATTAAAATTCAGATTAGTCAATCATTTACTTTTCTTTTTTTCTTTTTTTTCTCCAAGAACCACATGAATGCAAAGAATGATCGGGAAACAGTTGTTCTAAGGGATGAAAGAACTTTACCTTTCTGATGGAGTCTTAGGTCTCTACTTCAAAGTGCGAATGGAAAGTAAAATGATGATCAGAGCGATAGAAAAAGTTCACACCTTTTTGGCGGGATTTGAAAGATGGAGTCTATGGACAATAGATTTACCCCCAAAAAAAGCATACTAAAATACTGTAGTTAATGGCCCAAAATCTCTGAAGCCTAGGGCTAGTCCACTGTAGAGTGTAGACAACTTTTATCTCTTTTGAATTTGTTTTTATACTTTTTGAGTGGAGTAAGTTGCATTTGACAAGACAAGGAGTGACTTTCTAAATCAAAATCATTTAAGTAGATTTTAAAAATCACACTCATTTAATAAATAAATGGTAATTCAAATTTCTTTTTCCCTTTTACAATCTTTATCTTTCTTATGCTTTGGCATTATTAGATCATCTGGATGCCTTACGGTGAGCCCCTGTTGGACGGCGAGCAGAGAAATTACTATTCATTCTGGTAAATCACCATACGCCATGTGTTAAGTTACTCTCACGCTCTACGTGCGCTCAAATCTTCACTATTTATAAAATAATTTTATTACTCTAATACTTCTACTCTCGAATTCACTCTCGCTCCAACTAGTATATGTCTAAGGAGACATGCGCTTGGCCTGGCCTGCCCTATATAATTTTATATAATTTTTTATACATATATATAGACATTTGTATATTATGCCTTCCCTAAATTTCTAAAATTCTTTTAAATTTTCCCTTTTTCTCTTCATTTACTCTTTAAAATTTTTTAATTTTCTTTTAAAAAAGCCAAATTTTCTTTATTCATTCATACTCTAATTTGTTTCTTTCAAAGTTATATCATTTTTCTTTCCCTTTTTCTTCTTATTTGTGTTTTTCCTTTTATTTTTTAAAATTCTTTCAATTTTTTTTTGTTCACTGTGACCCCTCTAAATTTATAACCTGGTTCTGTTCTTATTCCCACTTTATGTGACGTAAGCATGTGGCTACGTTTACAAAATGGCGACTATTGCATAGCAGATAGTGAACCCCCATTAATTTTATTTTATATGTTACAACGCGTGGATATATGAAATAATAAACAATAAAAATGGGCAGTCCAATAAGCAGCTACTAATTGATTGAACTGGTCACCTTAAATGACTAATGGGCTGGTGATTGGGCTGACCACTTTAAATGGACTAATGGGTTGATGTACCTCGCCAGCCACCAAAAGTAGCATCCTACGTTACATTTGGTCATACATAATGTATTTCAAATATATATATATATATATATATAGCTGTTAAAAGCACGAGTTTGTGGGTATAAAATGGAAGTGTGACGTTTCTGTGTCCTGTTGTGAATATTGGGAGAGTTTCTAGTCATACACCAATTTTTTTTTTTTATATTTAATTTTTTTTTTTTTTTTTTTTTTTTTTGTTTTATATCTGGCAAGTAGGGGCAGTGGCGGTCATGTCTCATTAGTCCCCCTAATTTTCGCATTAATTTGTGATAGAATCCAAAAAGAGAGAAAAGAAGTAAAAGTTACGATTGACAAACACAAACTCTTTGACTATTAGTATGGGTGATCTGAAATTGGAAGTCCTTTGAAAAAGTCAAGTGGGATATCAATGATGTAATTTCCATTTGAATAAAGATTTTCTAGTTTCTGCCCAAACTTGGATATCATTTTTTCTCTATATAGAAGATATATAAGAAAATATAATTAAAAAGATTTGAGTTAGCAAGTTGTAACCACACCAAACCTAAAAGGGTACACTCAAACAAAGATTTTTTAATTGCTTCTGTTATATTGGGTACATTATTTGAAACACTGGTAATAAGTAATACATGTAATTGTACAACAAAAAATAATAGTAATTCTAATATGTTATCTCTCACCGGGCTAATTCAACACCAAATGTCCCTAATCTATGATGAACTCCTGTACCAACTCAAGTTTATACTGCTGTACTTTGATTGCAGTATAATTTGCTTAAACATAGAGCTTGAATTGGGATAATTTTAAGTCTTGTCTCAGCTAATCTGCTCGCCAATCAAGTCCAAGCCAACCACAAGGAAAGACAATCCCTGGAACAACAAGAAATAGAAATGAACTCCATGTGCTGACAACAAGCTTCTTGCTGATGCAGTGAGTAGAAGAAAAGCAAGTGCAAGTTCCTTTCTATAGAGCCTGTTTCTCTTCTTTACAAGTGGAACAACAACCTCTTCTTGTTTTAGTTTACCGAACATTTCTAGACCGGATTCAGAAAGCCTCCTCTGGATTTTCTCTTGATTTGCACTTTTTGATTCCCTCTCAGCAAGGGCTAATAAATCAGATTCAGATGCCCTGCCGGTCTTCTTTGTCACTACCCATTCGTAAGCACTTCCGAGCTGAAATAGGCCTGATATCATGGCATTGAACTTTGTCACCGACATTGTGTTCTCAAACAGTAGGTATGGCATCAAGAATGGGAAGGATTTTGGCGTTGGGAGAATGTTTAAAAAGGACATGAACACGGGGACATAACAGATCACCCAAATGGGCAATTCAGCCTCGGGTATGAACATGGTTAATGGAAGTATGATACAAAATAATGTAAATGAGTAAAAGGGTAGTATCAGTTTTCGTAGGAGAAAGAAAAGAAATATCAGGTTAGCCTTCTTCCATATCGATATCTGCACAAAAATAAATCAAAAATTAGACAATTGTACTAAATTTTCTAGCTTCAGAAGATTAATGTAAAAGAGAGGGACATTGCAGAAACCTTGGAAGTTATAATGGCAGGAAGGCATAATCTGAAGAGCTGCATTGGACCTGAATGCCAGCGGTGCTGTTGTTTCTTGTACGCTCCATATGTCTCCGGTAATTCACAAAGCACTCGGACATCATTGAGGTAGATGAATTTCCACCCTTTCAAATGGGCTCGAACTGCAATGTCCATATCCTCTACCGTTGTTCTATCAAGCCAGCCTCCGGACTCCTCTAAAGTCTTAATCCTCCAGACACCAGCAGTTCCATTAAACCCGAAGAAGCTGAGAAACATGCCATTGACTTGCTGCTCCACCTCAAAATGGAAGCACAGATTGATGTTTTGAAGCCTTGTAAGCAAATTTTCGTCCTTGTTTGTATAGGACCAGCGAGCCTGAACCAGGCCTAACTCCGGATTTCCCTGAGACAATTCATAAGAAACTTAAGGTTGGCATAGACATTATCAAGTGTGTAATGTTCTTCATAAGCGTAGAGTTCGTTACCTTAAAGTGAGGCATTGTATGTTTAAGAAAATCAGGACTTGGTTGGAAGTCTGCATCAAATATTGCAACAAACTCATAGTCTTTGACATATTCACAGGCCATGGCTGACTTAAGATTGCCAGCTTTGTATCCGGTTCTGATGAATCGATGTCTGTAGATTATGTTCACACCTTTCTGTCTCCATGAGAAGACTTCATTTCTTATTAGAAGCTGTACATTTTCATCATCTGAATCATCTAGGACTTGAATTAGAAGGCGGTCCTTTGGCCAATCCAACAGGCAAGCAGCAGAGATTGATTGTGCATATACCTTAATTCCATCAAATTGTTTCACATCAGATCAATTACAGACACACAGATTACAAACACAAGCACACACCTAATTAATCCTGAGTAAAAAAGATCAACTCGACGATTGTAAAACAAGTATGCCTAGCATTTAACCAAAAAAATGAAAAATTGTGTAGTTTCACAATCACCAAATAAGGACATCTATAATTCTATTCTGAAAATAAAGTAAATATACCCTGAAGCCACAGCAAAATTCTATCAAACACAGGCATACAACTAAGAAATCATGAGTGAAAAGAATCAACTAGATGATGGTGAAATAAGTATGTCTAGTATTCAAGAAAAACCAATGAAAAATTGTATAGTTTGCCCAATAAAAAAATAAAGACATCCATGTAGAATTATTAAAATAAGATCACTCTACCCTAAAGCAACAGCAAAATAGGCCCTGCACAATTTGACTCAAAAAATATGGTTTCTTTTTTCTTTTTGCACAATGAACACTAGAAAACATGAAATAGTGTTGTTTCAAACTTTTGTTTTCCTCATCATCTCCTAACTTAAAAGAAACATCACTAATTACTAAAGTTTGAAAGAGCTTATTTTGCACTACTTTTTAAGTGACTTTAACTTCATCGTTTGGGCCACAGGAAATGCACGAACATCGAGATCCAATGAAAGACAGTAAAGCAATTACATACTAATACAAGATATATCGTGGTCCGACCAAAACCAGATAAGAAAAATGAGCATAAGAGGAATTACCTCTCTTTCATTGCACATTGGAATCTGAACAAGAACCATTGGGAAAGTTGAACAATCTTCAATGTCATATGCTTCACCTTCAACCACTGGCTTCAACTTCTTGTACTTGATCCAAAAACACCCAACACATAGCACGAGCCGATCGAGCGATTGAATCATGAAAAGCACAATGCAGAACTTAGAAAGCATCATAAGCAAGGGAGCAACATAATCAACTCTAAAAGACAACCAAGCCATGTAAGACCATTGCATAAGACCCTGAACCTCCCAAGGATGAATCAGATCTAAATTCCACTTCTTGAAATGGGCAACCACTTCAACAACCAAAGCCACAATGGATATAGCCAAACATGCCCTTAGAAATCTATACAACTTCCCTTTGTTTTGGGGCTCTTCTTCACTTGTGTTGGACAATGCAATGCGTTTCTTAACTGAAGCAAACACACCAAACAACCCCATTGCAAGCCAAGGAATGAATGTGAGAACTCTGTATGCTTTCAGAAGAAGAACCCATGTGAATTGCTTGGGACTTGCAGCCTTCTGTTTATCAGGAAACACTGGTGAATTCAAACCATTGGGTTCTAATAAAGACTCCTCAATTGTGACTACAACCGAATTTGGGGCCATTTTTATTTTCCAGGAAGCCAATCAACCAAGAAATCAATGGCAACCCAGATCAGAATTTTGGGAAAATAACAATGGGTTGGACTTAGAATTCAATTACAAGATTTACACAGCATCGTATATGAGAAAAAAATAAGAAAACCCATGACAGAGATATATACTATACTTTTCTCATTTAAATTTTGGATCTTAAAACTGAACGAATGTGAACAGATATTCAGATGAAAGTTGTGCAAGGAGAGATATTTAAAGTCAAGGCAGGATGCCCCTGTATCAATGTGTGTGTGTGTGTGTGTGAGAGAGAGAGAGAGAAAGAATATGCTTTTTTTGAGCAACTAACAGAGAAGGTGATTTATGGAGGAGGCAAATGGAAGGTTCAGTTCTATTATAAAATTACAAAAAGGTTCCAAAGTTTATTACTCCAAAAGATATTCAATTTTGTGTCATAATAAGAGGATCAGATGTTTTTTAGACTCATTAATCTAGGGAAAATTAGTCGGTGGAAATCAATGAGTCAAAGTTGATAGAATTTAGTCTATAAATTATTAACCAATAAAGATTGATACATATACTAAGCTCCACAATTATTGTTTGGGATAATTTCACTGACGCACCCCCAGTAGTTTGGCCAAATATCAATCTAAAATATCTTTCGAAAATAACTATCATTCACATCACAAACGTTCGCTCCGTTTTTCACTCACACCTCAAAAGTTAGTTGACAGGTGTGTCAGACCACTTTTTTTTATGTAAAAAGACATTCTTACCCCTTGACTTTGGTTTGACCCATTTAATTATTTCTTTAATGATTGAAATGACATATTTACCCTCATTTGATTTTAGTTTGACTATTCAAATGACATGTTTACCCTTCCTTTTCCATATACAAGAACAAATAAAGTAAGTGATCAACATCATACAGTTTGATATTGAGGACTATTATACGCCATACAAGTGTTCGGTTCTATATTTTTTTTAAGGAAATTAATGAAATTTAAGAAGAGAAAGAGAAAAATAAGAAAAATTTTAAAAACTAAAATAGAAAAATAAAATAAGAAAAATCACCCATTCATATAAGGAAATTAATGAAATTTAAAAAGAGAAAAATTTTAAAAACTAAAATAGAAAAATAAAATAAGAAAAATCACCCATTAATATATATTTTTAAAGAAATTAGTGAAATTTTAAGTAAGAAAAATTTATTTTTTTAAGGAAATTAATGAAATTTAAAAAGAGAAAGAGAAAAATAAAAATAAAAATTTACAAGTGTCTGGTTCCATGATCAATCACCCATTCATATATTCCATTATTTCAGATAGATATATATATATATATATGCTTGTCCTCGTATTTTTTGGACAAAAAAAGGCCTTACTTTTTATCTTTTTGCATATAAATTGAAGTATATTTCTGTCATTTTATATTTATATTTGATTTTTATTTTTTATTTTTTATTTTTTTCATCTTCACCCTAAACCGACGCTTCCATCTCTAAACCCATAACCAACACAAACAGACATATATATATATATGCGTGCATATATACACATACAACACGCTGTGTACTGCGAGGATGTCTGCATCGGTGCCGGTGAGAGCTCGGAACTGAGATTCGAAGTGGGTTCGCTCCGAGTTAAACAGATCATTTTCAACATTTCCGCGTCAACGAAGCTGTGGGATCAACCTGTGTCGTCCCTTTGACGCAATACTTCAGTTCACAAATCACTGCCCGCTAACCACCGCCACTGTGGCTCCTTCCCACCCTCTCTCCTTTTTCATTTCTCTAATATAAAATATTATATATAAATATATATACACACATACACAACTATAACAAATCAAAATCAAAATTAGCATATGAATTCAATTAGTTTCAATTGCAAATTAATAAGGCCCGAAATCATTCGATAGCAAATATATACTGGCAATGATGCTCTCCCATGAACCAATGGCTTGGTGGAGAGAGATAGTTTCTGATGTCGAGTGTGGTAGTTGGTACGTGTAATGATAAAGGGTATATTTTACATAATATGAAATTTAGAAATAAATGAGATTAAAAAAATTAAGGGTAAAATTGTCTTTTATATATTTTTAACAAAAATTATAACGAAAAAGTAAAATTAAATCTAAGTGATAGTTATTTTTTAAAAATATTTTAAATTAATATTTGATCAAACTATTAGGAGTGTCAGGGAAATTATTCCTTATTGTTTTGATTTAGTATCATTTGATGACAAGATGAGAATCAAGAAGTGACAGCCAATTCCAGCCAAATTACAGATATTGCCCCCACAGAGAACACTTGTTGTCTGCTGACCTGGACTATTCCATTCCTTGTGACGACAGAGGGTTGCTTTTTATCAAAAACAGTGTGCCCAAATCAGATCACTTTCTTTCTCACACACTTACCATGATGTTTTTAATTTATTTATTTTTTACATTTTTGGGTTTTGACTTAAGACAAAAACAATCAATTAAAATTTTAATAATCAATTTTACCAATTACGCATTTTGTTGGAACCTTTATTTTTTTTAATTTGACAGAATAAGAAAAAATACACACTCTGTTTTTGTATATTACGAGATTAATAAAGATTGTGACTACGCCCAAAGTTGTACGAATTTTACTATAATAATAAATAAATAAAATTGACACATAATTATAGAGAACTCAAAATTAATAGAACTTACCTCAACCATACTATGAGTATTTTTAATTAAAAATGTAAGATAAAATCATTATTCCATGACCCAAAGCACCCAATAATACCCGAACCCAAAACCATTCTAATTGGGTGGTCCACTCACATATATATATATATATATATATATATATATATATATATATATATATATATCAGATATGATGGAGCATACAAGCCACGTTGAGGTTCTTTTTGATCATTCATTTGTTGACACCATAATTGCATCCTTCCAAGTATGAACGCCCTGCTCACATGAGTACATGCATGCTAAATTACTCTTCTGTGATCTGCATGTGGAAAAATCAGATTAGATCTGTCGAAGTGTCAATCCATTTTTCCTCAAATAAATGGTTTGTCCCATTGATTAATTAATAATCAAATCTGAATAAAATTGAGTTGTATATGATCCAATTATATAAACTAGAAAGCTAGCTCTTGTTGTGTTACGCCCCAAATTTTGATTGTGAACCAATCATATCGCTTGTTCTTTATTAAACTTTTCTAATATTTTCATTTGATTTTATAGTCTTCAGTTAGCCCTTAAAATTAAAGAACTTGATTCTCAGAATTGGTTCAGATTGACTTCAATGCATCAGATTTGGTTCATATATATATATATATATATATATATATATATATATATAAATTCAAGGGAGGAATCGTATAAAGAGAATTAGATGTATGTAGTCTTTAACTTATATATGAGCAAGCCTTCCGTCATTGCAAAGTCTAAGAAGAATTAAATGTACGTAGCTTTTACTTATATATAGACAAGTCTCCTGTCATTACGAAGTCTTAAAAAAATGAGATGTGCACAACCTTTATCCTCGCATAACAATATATGTACATCCCTTCTGCATTTGGCTTTTCATCATATTATATTGCATTGCAAATCACATAATTAAGTTCTTCTAGTTATATTATAATCCCTTTGATTCGCTGAAAATGTTTATTTAAAAACATTCATTATGTGTGTATTGTAACGTATGAGACTGAATTAAGCTTTCCAATAATTGATTCATCTTTAAAAAATGCATGACAGAAACTTATACAAGTTTGAACAAATGTGAACAAAGATATTAATTTTGTATCCAACTGGCACCTACATACTGTTTGCTAGTTAGAACGTGCATGACTTCATTTTATTTTGTCCCTACATTTAGTTTGGTAGTAATGGCACAAGTGAGAGTGTATATATAGCACTATGTATATCAATCTATACACGTATAGTTTGTTATGTACATATATATGCATATAAATTTATATTATTCATCTGTATATGTGCATGTATGCACACTTTACTTGTTTATATGTTGTCTATGTATACACATGATTATTGTTTGTCATATGAGTTTCGAGTCTAAATTCGAAATATAAAAAAGAAAAAAAGTATAAAGATCTTCGAATTTCAGTTTTGCAGTTTATTTTGTCTTCAAAATTTTGTAAAAGATTTTTATGGTCAACTACATAACTGAAAGTGCTATAAAGATTTTTCAAAAAAAATGTTTTACATCCAATATATAAGTCACCAAAATCGAATTTACTCTATTTTTTATTTTTATTTTTATTTTTATTTTTATTTTTTTGTGTCCACTTGGGCCTCTTAAGACATCCCATAATTTACTTCAAGGCATATGCAATCTTTTGTCTTATATGCGCTTGACAATTAGTTGAATTTTTTTAAAAAAAGTGGCCTCAAGTGAATAATTCGAACCGAAATCAAATTTACAAGCACAAAGTTAATGTTCTTTTTAAATATATATAAAGAGTAGTGATACACATCTTGGAAAAATTTATGAATGTGTATCATGAATGATGATTTTCATGATATATTATATATAATGAATGATATGGCAAGGAATTTGACAGTATAATTGAAACTAAATTTTTAGGAGTTAAAATAATAAAAGGAAAACATGTCATGTGTTTTAAGATGCGTATCATGAAAATGAATTTTTTTTTAAAGTACGTATATCAGTCTCATAATACACACACTATGCGACTTGATAGCGATATCTCAAGAACTTGCCTTCCGAATATCTGACGACGCTGCTATGTGCCTTAAGACTGTGAAAAGAAATTTATGATAAGTATATTTTCACATATAAAATAGTACTGAATTTGTCCATATTAAAGAGAGAAATGGAAAGTACTAATTCACCGACAGAAAGAAACAAAAGGCTTGCAATGAAATACATAGATGGACAAAACAGTGGTCATTTTCCCAGTAAAATGAAAGCTAGAAAACAAATGGGGCTATCAGATTATGGGGTTGGATGGAAATGTACCCTAGCGACCATGCATTAGATACATATGATGAGGTCTCAACAACGTTCTCTGGTCTCAATTAGCTGTTTGGGCGCCACATGTGAGACTACTACTGTCCAACTACAAAAACGTCCCATGTGATCAGCAGCTCTGGCTAAACCTGTGTCATTTTTATATAATATCTAATTGAAATTGTATACATATATATACATATATAACTATATAGTAGATGGAGAAAATAAGTTTTTCATTTTGGTGAATCCGATCTTGTTTAGTGATTTATATAATGTAATTAAATGCAATGTGCTACTTATTTAAATACTGTATAACCTAACATTTTTGTCATTTTGAGCATAGTCTTCTAATGCTAGTTTGATTTCAACAACAAAATTACAGATATATATATATATATATATATATATGCAAATTGGTATATGCTAGACATGGATCCAAGTGAATTTCAATTTGATGCGAGCTAGTGTTGTCAATATCAAGTTGAAGCTACCACTTCAATAGATAGGCCATTCAATACAAATGGCACTAATTAACCTAGGCCATACAAGATTCACTGGTACGATTTCTTCCATGTTTGGAGGATTTTATACACCCAAATAACGTCATCTTAAAACTCAGCACTAGTTCAAAGCAAGATGCGAAAAGTCTTAAACTCTCGTTGAGCTTTATATATATGCACCAAAACGAAGCGATTTGGTGCAAGGAGCTCTCCAAAAAGGAGCAGATCTACTTACCCAACAATATCTAATCCAAATCATAGGCCCCATTTGCATTAATTAACAATATGAAACCTACGGATGCTAAACTGATGACCCTGCGGTTGGAGGGTCAATATTACAAAGATATGGAGGTTTATATTAAAAAATAATAATACAATACATAGAGTATATTTAAAAATAAAATAAAAAATCCCATGACCAACCCATTTTGCCTGAAAAAAAAAAAAAAAAAAAAAAAAAAAAATGAACTGCCTGTGCATTATCATACTACATGATTTATTGCAACTATAATCTGATGCTGCCTTAACCAAAAAACAAAAAAACAAAGTCAACTTTCAATTGGTGGACCATAAAGATTAAATTTCACAAGCTTTAGTAAATTAAATACAAAACATTCAAAAGAATCCATAAAGATTAAATTTCACAGATGAGGTATGAAAATAAGTTGATGCAAATACAAACACAAGGCACAAGTATGTGACAGTGTTTGGCAGGCATGTGCATGTACATGTGCATTGAGTCCCATGTCCAGTTGGTGACATGTCCATGTCCACATCACCTGAGGGAACTTGATTGGATTTACGAACAGGATCTCTCACTTTTCAAAACTAGCATGAGCAAGACTTGTATGTATAATTCCAAATTAGTTTACAGCTTTCAAGATTTATTTTTTGTTTTTATGAATCATCACTCTAATTATTTTTGAGCCCCATTCAAGAATGAGGAGCCTAAAATCTTCATGAATCTCTCTCTCTAACAAAATCCAACTTCTATTTGTCGCTTTGTAGTTCTAGCATGCTATGAAATAACAAAATTGTACTGTCGAGATTATAAATCACATGCTCGATGTGATAATATGAAAAGGGTAGAATCTGGGAAGATCTATTGAGTAGAGTTGAGTTGAGTTGTGAAATAATAATTATTTTTAAGAAAATCTGTATTAAAATTGACATGTGACATGATGCTTGCAAGGATAAGGATTCTCTCTGATGCTGGAGAGGTGCAGCACAGAATTTAGTTATTGAGATTACATCATCACTAATGGGTCTCATTTATCAATTTAATCTTAACTACTAAATTCTGTATTGGACCTTTCTGTCGTTGGAGAGGATCATTATCCGTGTCTGCAAAGTGGTAGAAGAAATTAGACACCCAATATGTGGACACCACCATATCTAGTAGTACTTTTTCACCTTTCCGACCTAGAAGGTCTAGGGTTCAACTGCATGGGTGTATATGTGTTTCTTGTCAACAATTAAAAAAAAAAAATTTAAAATAATAATAATAATAATAATAATGTGGATACTTATTCTAGTCAAAAAAACAAAGACCAGATTGTATCATTGTAACCAAAATGAATGGAGAACTAGGCCTGGCACATGGAGGTCATAAGGGATAGGTATGAACTGAATATTTCAGGCTTGTAATTGGGCTTTGGTTTCAAAATTCTAAACCAAATGAATAAAGGTCAACTAGCTTGGATTGGTTCAACTAAGCCCAATGCAGCCATTTCCATAAGTGGGTCGGCCCAACTTGGAAAGACCACGAAAAGTAAAATGTTGTCAAGTGGGAAGTTGGTTGGTGATTGATTTATAAGGTTCAAAACAAGAAAAAAGGAAAAGCTTCTTTAAATTTTACTATATGTGAATCCAATTATTTTTTTTTAGAATTCTCGTATTAATCCCACAACATACATTGTTTGAATTACAAGTACGAATCAAAAGCAAGACCTTGAAACTCAACTGTAAATTCTATGTGACTGTGTTGTTGCTTATTATGATATTATATATCTTACGTCTCGATGTGACAACGTTACATGTGTTATAATGTAATAAGTTGTGTTTTAATGTAATATTTTATGTAAAAATAAAATATAAGGTTTTGAATGGGCAATTAAAAGAAGGTGTCACATTGGCACTGAACATCTGTTTGTCACGATCGGGTCCAAGGAAGGACGATGAAAAGCAAGCTACAATTACCTTTGTCGGATCATCATCAGGACATAAATAGGAAAAGAGGCTTCTTTCCAAAACTTTACCATCTTGATAAGGGATCCCACCTAACTTTTGTACTACATTCAAACGGACGGTCCTCAAGGCATCTCTCTATTATAAATCATGTTAGAGAACCACCATCACCTTATGATGTACCTTTGTCCATGTACAAATGCATCATTGGTGCCATTATTTCACACATCAACAAAAAAAAAAAAAAAAAAATTAAATTAATTTGCATGTTAAAATGGTACAATAATATCAAAGCTCTTGTGATCCAATAATATTTATTTGACCTTTTAAATGAGTATAGTGTGTGTGCGACTTTCTTATTTAATGACAATATATATAAATATATATATATAGATATATATATATATATATATATATATAGAAAATCAGGTCTCTTAAAACATATTAAATTTATGCAGTTGGTTACGTAATATTTTTAATAATTATCAATCGTATCTGAAAATAATTTTTAAAAATAAAAATGTTTTGAAAGAGCGGAGGAGTAATAATCTTTTTCTTTTATACATTCTCAACAATTATTGAAAAAACTCTTTAAAGGTGGCCCCATTTGATAAACTTTGGCAATTGTCATCAGACTCATCACCCATTTTAAACGGCAAGGTCAACTACAAATGATGGTCAAGATTAAATGTCTGATCATCATGTTCGATTTGACTAACGAACAATTTCAAATCGTTCATAAGTCACACACTTCCATGTGCAATGAGCTGTGTAAAATTAGAAGAAATCAAGACAGTGATGTCAAATTAAATGCCAATGATCAATGACAGTACGAACTGTACGTTTTAGGGAATAAAATAAAGTTAATAAAAGGGTAATTTATACCATAAGGATCCTAATTTTTATTTTTGATTTTATGGGAATATGAAAACATTGCCTCATCTTTCCATAAAATATTGTATGAGAATCCAATATTTCATATTATTCAACATTAATCCATGATCTTTCACTCACATGTAATGTTATGCTTGGTTATTTGACAAATACAAACTCAACTCGTCTGATTCATTTTTTTTTTAAAAAATCATTTAAAAGAATAATATAACTAAATTGCAACCATAAGAAGAAGAATAATACCATGTTCGAGTTGATTTTTTCGGCGATTTAATAAATATGGTTCTTTTTTCACTATATTCAATAAGATTGTTTTTTATTATTTCAACAATTATTACATCAGTTGGTCAAAACTGATCAAAATTTTTATAATTTTTCAAAAATAATTATGTAAAGCAATCATAACTATTATTAAAAAGAGAGAGTTACGCTATTTGGCCAGACAAATACAAAATTGATACTTCACCGAGAATAAAATTAGGCCATTTAAAATTAAAATATAAGATATCTTTCAAAACAAAGACTCTCCAAAAATAAATTAACAAAATAAGTCTCTTTACTTAGTGAAAGGAAAAAAATAAAAATAATTCTAAAAAAAATAACAATTGAAATTTTAACAAAACAATAACTACTAAAGAAAACACAAACAAAGTAATAAAATAAGAATAGGTTTTTTAATTATGGATTTTTGTTGATATTCAAAACTTCAAATGAAAATTTTGTTCTACATTTTGTAAAAATTAATTTCTTATAGAATTTTTATAGAAGCATTTCAATACATTCCTACTATATACTAAGTTTTTTAAAATGAAAAATAAAATTTTGGAAATAATTAAGTTTGAGTTGAAAGAATTTTAGGATAGTTACGTTATAGAAAATAATTGTGTTTGAATTGGAATTTTAAAATAATCACATTCAATTTTTATATGAATCAAATTTTATTGAGAGTTCTATAATTATATATTATACAATTTTCCTTAAAAAATGATGGTCGGCAAAAGATTAGGCATAGGATGAGGAGCTAGAAGGGTCAAATATAGATTTCTATAGATGGCTAGATGTATAAAGTTATTTGAATGAATGTTCATGATTCATAAATAATATACCTATCATAAATCATATCTAACAAATCAAGCTTCGAATTAATTATCATTGTATCAATGGCAATCTCTCTCTATATATGTCATATATATGTTACTCATATATACATATATATTTAAAACAAAATGAAGGCTCCTTTTTGGATATTCCATGAACCTAGTAAACAAATTGGGCCATGATGGTGGAGTTAGTGGGAAATTAAAGCAGCAAGGCGAACCGTGTGGCCCAAATAAAGTCCACTTTCTATACAAAGCGGGATTACGCCGAGATATAAGGCTAATCAGTAAAGGGCCGCTACAGAACTCAGAACTCAGAACTCATCACCCACCACGTGTCTTAAATCAGACGGTGTATATTTATTGCACTTTGTCCAAACCATTTTCCTAGTCAAGGACTTTCTAGTCCCCTCTTCTCATAAACCACAGGCTTCATTTTTTTCCTGAGCAACAGGACAATCAACTCACAGAAAAGCCAAAGTTACTTGTAAATTGTACCGCTCTCTCTCTCTCTCATTCTCTCTCGCACAGTCACACAATAGACATGAAGTCACCTTCTCTCTCTTCTGATAAACTATACTGTTACAAAAAGGAGAAATGGTTCAACTTGGGGAGATCACTGGCTCCATTAATGTTATTTTCACTAGGTGTAAGCACACTTCTCGGTTTCTTCATCCTATACTCTCCAAACCCTTTTAAGTCCGCACCCAAACACGGCCTGGATTGGAAGAAAACATTGGTCCAACCTCAAAATGGTAAATTTGAACACAACCCATCTCTTCTTTTTCACAAATATGAACACCCTTTTTCTTAATTCTCAAATTTGTTGTCTTATTGAATCAAATTTGCTTTGTGTGTGTGTGTGTGTGTGTGTTTTGTAGATGATGAGAATTGTGACTTGTCTAAGGGTCATTGGGTTCCAGACTTGAATGGGTCACTGTACACAAATTTAAGCTGTGCAACAATTCCAGACTCCAAGAATTGTTTCAAGAATGGGAGGAGAGATAAAGATTTTGTGAACTGGAGATGGAAACCAGAACATTGTGAGCTTCCACAGTTCGATCCCACGACCTTTTTGAAAATTGTGAAAGGGAAGAAATTGGCGTTTATTGGTGACTCTGTTGCTCGGAACCATATGGAGTCACTTCTCTGTCTCTTGTCTAAGGTCAGTTTTCTCACTAAATTTTCTCGTTGTCCAAACAGGTTTTATAAAGTACAATTGTCTTTTTAAAAGGGTAATGCTATCAACTCTGAAGAGTTTGAACAAAATGAAGACCTAAAATCTCTGTATTTGTTAGATACACTGGATTAAGAGTGATGTGGGACCCAATTGAGCGTATTCATTTGAATGAGAGAGTCTTTTGCTCTCCATTTCGTCCGAAGTTTGGCTAATTATTATTGAATTTAAAAACAATTTTTTGGAAAGTAAAGTCACATGAAACATATTTTAGTACACATGATGGTGAATAGAGACTGTTTCTGAACAAACATTATTATGCTTTGCTTGTGCCCACTGGAATGGATGTGATTCTATAACTTGCATACAATGCAAGCAAATAATAAAATTAAAATGGAGATGATAAAGCAATTCCTTGAATATTGTTATTGAAGCTGGTATTATTTTCTATGATATTTTATGAAAAAAATTTTGAATTAAATTTTAAAACAATGAAACATATAAATTAAACTACTTAAAAAGTCTAGACAGGAAAGGGCAACAACATTCTAGAGAATTATGGAATGATTGAGTGATTAGTTATTCTGTTGACATCAAGTACTATGTTAGGTCATTGATTTATTCATTTATATAGTTTTGGTGAAATGTCTTTGGTTTCATAATCAACTCTACAGTGTCTCTGCTTTTGAAATGGCTCCACTTAAAATCATGGGTTACTCTGTTAGTAAGGTCGCATAATACTTGAAAATGTTGGAAGAGGTAGGTTTAGGCCTAATGGTGGCACTATTTTTGCCTTTTCCTTGCACTTGAACCGGAGTTCCTAATTACTGCATTATCTATAGAAGCATAATTCAATACTATTCGAGGAGGTGGACCTGATTTTGGACACCTTATCTTTTCTATTTTCACCTAATCAAACGTTGGGATCAACAAATCAAATCAAACTATACATTAACTAGTTGACATATGCTTGAGTAACATCTCCCGAAAATAACCATTGAGGTTATAAATTTGGCTTTGATAAGCTGAGAAAATGACAGCAGTTCAAATCTCCAAATGCCCCAATTTCTTTCTATAGAAAAAGAACAACCTAGGAAATGGCAACTGAGTTTGGGGTGACATATTTATAAATTTTGCAGGAGGAAATTCCAAGAGAGATTCACAAGGATTCAGAAGACCGGTTTGTAACATGGCACTTCTCATACCATGACTTCACCCTCATGATCCTATGGTCCAAGTTCCTGGTGATCGGTGAGGAGAGAGTAATCAACGGTTCAAAATCTGGTGTGTTTGATTTGGACCTTGACACGGTCGACAGCAAATGGTCCCAAAATCTCTCAGATGTAGATTACGCTATCATTTCAGATGCCCACTGGTTCTTCAGAAAGGTCTACCTGAACGAGGGTGGTAATATAACAGGATGTGTATACTGCACCGAACCAAATGTCACTGATCTCGGCCTTGGCTTTGCCATCAGAATGTCCTTTCGAGCTGCACTTAATTACATCAACAACTGCAAGGAATGCAAAGTGACACTGACTTTGCTAAGGACATTTTCACCAGCCCATTTTGAGGGCGGGGCATGGGACACCGGTGGGAGCTGCAACAGAACTAGTCCTCAACGCGAAGGGGAGGTTAAGCTGGTAGGTCACGAGCTGGAACTTCGGAAGATTCAAGTCGAAGAAATCGAGAGGATAAAAGAGAAAGGGAAGAAACGAGGGAAAAGGTTTGATGTTATGGACGTGACAAGGGCCATGCTAATGAGGTCTGATGGGCACCCTGGATCTAACTGGGGTAACAAATGGATGAAGGGTTATAATGACTGTGTTCATTGGTGCTTGCCAGGCCCTATTGATGCCTGGAATGACTTTCTGATGGCAATTCTTAGAAAGGAGGCTGGTTTATCACTTGATTGAGAGTTGGGGTAATTTTGTTAGAATCACATACTATACATATATATTTTTTTATTATACTTGTTTAGTCTGAAATTAATAATCATGCTTCAGATGTTAATACATAATTTTGAGTATATTGCATTGAATAACAATAACCGATCATTTTATATTCTATCCTATTAAATCAAAACTACCCTTTTATTTTACTAGTTTTGATGTGAAAGCAGTTTGTGTGTGTTAGGATTTGTTTGCCACAGTGAACGGAATGTCACAGATCTTGAGCCTTTTTTTTTTTTTTTTTTGTGGAAACACGACCTTTCCATTATATGATCTTTGGAATTATGGTTGCCTTCGAATATGTGTACTCGCATGCTCTTTGGAATTATATGTGTACTCACGCGTAAACCGTCGTGTCCTTTGAAATTCCTTAACCACTCGTTCGTGTTATACAAATATTGAGCTTTATCTTGCCTATGGGAACCAGGCTCGAGTCCATCAATGGCTGAAGGGACTGCAGGGGCTTAACATCGGTCCACCTTGAGAAGACGAAGACACAGGAGGGATACTGAAGAATTGTTGAGTGAAGGAGAAGTTGGGTTGGAGGGTCTTAATTGGGAATTGAGGGCTGTTCAAGACTACCTCCCTGTTTCACAATCAACGTCTACTCACACAATACTTTCGGAGAGACTTGAACCTTCTATCTTTCACTTTGAAAGCCTGTCATAAGAAGAGTGCTAATAACATGCGTTGGTGTTCACAAGTTTCTTCAACTTAAACCTAGACAAACAGACCTTCCTATTTTTTTCTATAAAGTAATCAAATGTTAACAACCCAGTAAAAACATTTTTGTAGAAAACGTGATCCAAGCATACATGCACTGTTTCAATGCTGAAAATCTAATTTCCTGCATCGTTTACAACTCAAAACAAGGATTTCGGTGACTGTCTTGCTCTAAATAGCACAAACAGGTACAGCAAGCAAAAAAAGATGATACGAATTGACCAACACGTCAAATTTTAATAAAGTAGAACACATGTAGGTCTTGAAAATAACTAATTTAACTATAAATTATCATATATAATTCTGTAATAAAGTAGAACACATGTAGGTCTTGAAAATAACTAATTTAACTATAAATTATCATATATAATTCTGTTAAATAGGACAGTGAATTTTTTTAATGAATTTATAATTCTGTACTGAAGTTGCATATTTGGAGCACAAATTTAAGCAAATATATATATTATGTTATACATGCTATTATTACTCTCTCCCACCTTGTCATTATAATTATATGAATCATATATGAAAAATTGGCATTGCATGTACATTGTCAAATTTCTCATTACAAAATAAATAAAGAAAAAAAAAAAAAATGAAAAGGAGACAATTGTGTTGGAGGGTGAAAAATGTTTTTGGTCAGGTATTTGTGGTATGTGTCCAGAAAGCTAGAATATGCCAGCCATGTATCAAAATTTTCTAAAAAATATATTTTTAATTACAAATATATTCATAAAGTATCAAACACATTTCCTTAAAATGTTAGTATTGAACACGATGAATGTACTAATTAAAGGTCCTGAATTCTTCTCCCATAATGATAAAAACAATAAAAAGAATTTAAAAATTGAACTCTATCCATCCCACAAAAAAATATCTGCATTTGATTGTTCCAAAATAAAAGTCTCAAATGAAAAATTAAAAAATTATTTTTATAACATTACCAATTTAACATTTTTGAATTGAACTTATAAAAAGTAATGCATGACATCTTTGTAGACCATGAATAAATCTAAAAATTCATTCACTGTCCATACAAACTATATATATATATATATATTACCCTTTTAAAAAGTTAAATTCTCAAAAAGAAAATTTTTGAACGATAACGGTGATGTCGACAATTATACTATACTTCATGAAAAAAAAGCAAATTTTAGTAGTGCTATAGACGGACCAAAAGTTGCCGACAGATTATCATAAAACCTTTTGTCAACTCCTATTAAATTGAATTATAAAATAGAAAAAAGAAGGAAAAGACAATAAATAAATATATAAACAAATAAATAAACTAAAATAAATTAGAGATGACACTCCAAAGCGCACCACCCCTCATGTCTGGAAAAATAATAATAATAATAATAAAAAGAATTGATTAAAAGTTTGCAAACCATTCCATCACCCATCACAACATCATCCTCCAACAAGCAGCAAAAGCAACACACCAACACCAACTCCTAAATTCGTATCAATCCGGATTGCTATTTGAGCTATTAAACATTCCTGAGATTATTAAAAAAAGAGGGGAAAAAAAATATATATATATAGGAAAATTGAAATTCACTATAAGCAGGATATAGGCACTGTGCTATAAACATACAGTATAAATATAAGAATAGCCTATAACAAGCATTGCGATCAAAAGAAGAAAAACCAAAAATAGAAAACTCCGCCAAAAAAGGCATGAATTAAAAAAGATGATGACAACAAACAGTAATGTTTGATTTAACAAGGAATCAGGACTGTATCAGTCCCAGGTACCTGAATCTCGAAATTAAAAAAAAAAAAAAAAAAAAAAAGCATATACTCAAATTGGCTGAGACAGGATTAAGCGAAGTGCATAGAAATGACCATACTTAGTCGCATTCGATATCCACAAATCTAGTGTGAAAATCATGTCACCTCTATTGTCTATGTCTATGAACACCTCCACAATAAAGCTAGTCCACCTGTAACCATCAAGACCTATATATGTCCCAACAATAGTGGATTCAGAGTTCATATTGATTATTGAACACTGGGTACCCAACTAATGCCAGCTTCTTGATGATCTTCATCGGTACGTAAACCAAGACAACAAAGTTAGAAACAAAGAAGGCACTACCCTTGCTTGGAGACATAAACATCACAGTGTCTCATTAAACAGCCATTGCAAAGCAATATGAGATTCATTTCACACCATAGACACAATTCTGTAACTGATGTGCTTGGTTATAGCAACGGGTGTCATAGAGTTTTACTGATAATACCAGAATTAAGAAAGATATTAGATTTAGTTATATAAACATCTCCTAAATCAAGGAATTGAAGAATATTTCACTGGTATCGCAAAGTCCTTAACAAAACCAAATAAAGGCATAGGAGGATGATTTAGAAAATATTTTAATAATCTTTCGAATAAAGTAAATTCCGATAAAATGGTATTAGAACTTCATCTCATGGAAATACGATGATCAATGCAGCCCTCTAGAAACACTCAAACACTACATCCATCCCAATCTTATTCCGTACATAACTTCAATTGTCGATCCCTACGGGTTATCTTTTTCATGATATGTAAGAGCATACCATCAACAACACTAAAGAGTGTTTGATGAATGGTGTATGTTTGAATCGGAGTTTTAGTAGTAGCAGGAAAAGTTCAGCAGCCCATAAACAACTATGCAATGGGGGTAGAGTATTACTTGAAGATTATTTGATGGATGGTGCAGCCATACTTTAGGGGTTAATTTCTATAGAATTCAAGATGAGATTCCTAGATTCTTCGTCATCTTCCCTTCTTCTCGTAAAAATAATTATTCCCGGCTACCATTCCCAGTAGTAGAACAGCCCTTATATGCTAATCCTATCTAATCATAAGGTTCCTACCATCTTCCCTACTTTTTGCCGTCAATTTAACACCAAAGCCATAATTAGAGCTATCTAGAACCTCAAGCAACCAGTATCCATCAATTCTTAAAGCAACCAGTATCCATCACTTCTTAAAAGCAAGTCAAAACTCACCACTCATACCCTACAACCTTTCTACCCCACCTCTTAAGACCCTAACTCTAGAAGGGACAGAACAAAACTACCTAAGGATGACAAATTATAAGTGAACAGCGAAGAAGTGAGGAAAAAAAAAAAAAACCCTTAAATCTCAGAAATCTACCTTTGTAATTTTGCTCTATAAAACAAAAAAGAAAATCAGTGGAAACATATATATGAAGATCAGTGGAAGAGTGTTTAGATTATAGTTTATTTTAACCCTTCACTCCTCCAACAAAGCTTACCAACATAAGAGAAGTCGCAAATCACATCAGTTTCCATTCATTTGGTTACTAAAAGGAAAAATCATGAGTAAGACGCAATTACTTAACACCAAATGGAATTACAAATTATTATCTAAGAAAACGATGGGTATCATGCCTGCATAAGTCCCAATGAGGACACTGTGCCGACTAGTAGAATATTAGCTATACACCACCGAACCCCTCACTTGAAGGACACAAAATTAGATTGAAGAGATCTTGCTTCGATTGTTTTACAAATTTTATTATTGCTGTTATCTTTTTTTTGACATACAAGCTAACTCAGACGCTCAGAGAAGCTACCGGTTAAGCCTTGCAACTTGATCCTCCCAATGCTAAACATAATAGGATAGCTTAGCGTGTATATTCCAAATGCATGTTCAATATAAAGCTTATAAAAAAAATCAGTTATCTACAGAGAATATTAGCATAACAAAATCACAAATGACACTTGAAAACATGTTTTCAAAAGGGAAATGATGCTCTTCAACATATAGTTCCTACACAAGCAATGATGTAAACTGTCCAAAAGATAAACCCTGATTTAACATGACAACAACAACAACATAATGACTCTGAAACCTCATGCTTCTAATGTGTTACCAAGCACAAACGAGAAGTGTTCGCGAACTGGCGAAAACTCGACCAATCCAATATCCATTGCATGCCCAGTAACTGGCAGCTTCAAATCTCTCAAAAGAGTAAAAGCCTCAGCCATTCGACCCTTCGGCACTTCTTCAGCCACCGGACAATAAGGAATCCAAGCACCCGGGCGGTAATCATCCCAAATTTCGACACCCTCCTTCTTCATTGCCTCGCACAACTTCGAATGGAAATGAAGGAGAGACAATGAAGGTGTTGGAGCTAGAAATAGAACATTGTTGTCTTTTGGGAGGCTCCCAATTGATGAGAGACACAATGGTAAAGGTTCTTGATTGGAGGCCAGAGTTTTGACAATGTTTTCAAGCTTTGTTGGGTCGATGAAAGGACTGGAAAACAGTGTAATGTGAGGTCTAGATTCGATTTCGATAAGCTGAGTACTGATTTGGCGACGAGCCAATACATTCCAGGCCTTCAAGACCTGGTTTTCAAGAGCAGGATCGAAATAAAGCTCAATTGCATAGCCTTGTGACATTGAATTCAAACTGAAACTGAAAAAATATAAATAAATAAAATTAACAGTAAATTAAGAAACTACAAAAACCCAACACAATTTGATGAAAAACAAAACAACCCACAAAAAGATAAAATCAAAGTGAGACACAAAAAGGTGAAATCAAGGTGGATTGAAAAACTATAGAACCCATTACCAATAATAAGAATTGAGATCTGGGATTACCTCTATGAGTCAAAAGAAGACAACTTCAAAGCAAAGCAACCAGAAACAGATAAAACCAAAGTGATCTACAAGGATAATCAAAACCCTAAAGTTTAAAACAAAGAAACACTAAAATAGGAAGATACCCATTGAAATTAGGGGCAAAAGAGACAGGACAAACCAAGAAAGAATCCAAATTGAGGAGGTTGTGAAGAAGGGACAGAACGAAACTACCTAACGGATCAGGGAAAAAAAAAATAAGAGGGAAAAAAGGAAAAGGAAGAGCAAGATGAGCTAAATATAGTGGAGGACAAAAGGATTAAAGCAAATAAAGGGAGATTGATACTTCACGATGAGTCTGAAGAGATGGAGAGGAGAAGGAAGAGCATGTGAAATTTGGTGAGAGTTTCAAATCTGAAAAGGACATAGGGAATAAAGTGTAAAGTTCCACCGATGGTCCATCCATTTCATCAAATTAGTTGGAAGGAAAAGAAAGAAGGGAAAGGAAAGGACGTTTGTTTCAGAAAGAAGAGGAAAGTAAAATGAAAGAAAGGCTCATTTTGAGCTGTTTTCTCACCGACACTTATGTCACTTCTCGAATAGATATCTGAAACTTCATACAGGTGTCAATGAATAAAAATTAATTTTATTATTTTGATCACATCATTGATCTTTTCTGAACATTTAACCAATAATTTCGCAGCAATAGTTCTCTTATTTGTAACATAAGTCTATTAATAATCTTAAAAATAATATAAACAGTAGTATGACAAAATAATAAAATAATAGTATATATAATACTTTCTTCGTCCCTTATTAATAGTCTTTTTTTTTATTATTTTTTTTTTATTTTTTTTTATGTTTCAAATTAGTTGACCTATTTGAAAAGTTAAAACATATTTTCTTTATATTTCTATTCTTTTATCTTTTTAAAAAATTTCAAACTTTTTAACTATATATATTTAAATAAAAAAGAACAATTTGGTAATTTTAAAAGAGGACAATGCATTAATTACATGTCCCCTTAAAAAGTTATAAAATCAAAGATGGACAACGGACATAGTATAAAAATTAGAGAAAAGTACAATAAACCTCCTTAGACTATTAGGGTTTTACAACTAACCTACTTGAACTACATAAAACCCCCTTGAACTAACAAATTGTTGTATTTAACCCTAGCCATTCAACAAGAGGGTGCCGAAAAAGTCAAAAGACAACATTACCCTCAATCTGATGCCGTCAATTGAACACTATTTTTTTTTGGGAATTCTTTGATTGTTTGGACACTTTAGAATTGAAGAATTATACAAGCATTGATATATATATACAAAGAGAAAAAGAGAGAGATGAGGAGAGAAAGCGATTTAGTTATGTGCAAGGTTGAAGATGGTGATATGATGGCTCGGCCGTGGATGATGGCATCGGTGACGGGCTCGGCTGGATTGAATCGTCCATGGATGATGGATTGAATTGACCGTTTTATAACCAATAAAAACAAATAAATAAATAGATTTGTAACTACTATTTTATAAATTGATTAACTTATTATTAAAACTTTATTATTTATAATAAAACGTATTATAACCAATTTAAACATTTTTATCGTAAAAAATATCATCTTTTTCATACAATATATTAATGAAAAATTAATAAAATACTTTTGAAAAAAAATACCTTCTTTTCATGTAATATAATCATTAAAAATTAAAAAAAATAACAATTAAGTTTTTAAAAAAATTTATACTAACATTTTTTGTTTAAATAATTAATTTAAAAAATTAAAGATAAAAATTTATACAAATTTAATAGAAAATATCTCATCAAATTAGTATGAATTTTTTTTTATAATTTATTTAGATAAGAAAAATATATCAAATGTAATTCAATAAGAAGGGGCATTATGGTTATTTAATGAAATATAGTATAGTCCTTGGGGGTATGTTGTAACAAGTTTTGGGGGTTTTATGCACAAAATATAGTTCAGGTGGGTTATTTGCAAATTCAAATATAGTTCAAGGGAGTTTTTTAAACTTTACCCAAATTTATAGTATTATGTAACCGTATCCACGCTGTACACGTGTTCTATTTTTTAAAATTTTGACCTGTCGACATATCCGTATCGTATCGTGTCGTTGCTACATAGGTTTTATTTAATAAGTGAGTTCATACTTAATATTTTTCTAATTCAAACAATAATTTTTTTATTTTATTTCTTTCTTTCCTTTTTCATTGACAAAAAAACTCACACCCTCACAAATGCCCTTATCCAAACTTAAGCCTCGAAAACATAATTTTTTTTTATTTATTATATTGCTATGTTTAGGAGTACCGAATCAATAAATATTGAAAGAAATAAAATTAAAATTTTGAACTAAATTTTCTCGAATCTTAAATCTAAAGTACTGATTCAGTTCCAAATCCAAGCCATTAGTGCTCCCAAACCCAACAATAATTTACTTTTGAATAAATTACACGGACTTTCTCTATGATTTGCCATAATTATAAGGACTTCCCATATGATTTAGGAAATTACTCAGACCTTCGCTAAAAATAAAACTAATTTGCGCAGACCTCCCTTCCAAGTGACGCACAGACAATTGCACTAAAGATATGCACATTACCCTTTATTTTTGTGGTTTAAATTCACAGTAATTTACCCTTTATTTTTTGTCCCCAAAAAAGATATACACATTTGTGGTTACTGTGTGAACTTAAACCCCAACCTTTTATGTTGAAAGGCTGATGATGAGATAGTGTTAAGTTATTTAAGGTATATATATATTCCAAGACTAAGAAGAGAAAGAGAATAATTAATTAATTTTTATATTTTGTTTGTTATGAGAGACAAAGAAAAAGAAAAAAAAAAAGAAAAAAAGAAGAGAGATGAAGAGTTTATTTTCTCCATTTGGCAATGAACACAATAATAGATCCAATTTTTAACAACAAACACATAATTAATTTATATTTATTAAACATACGCTTGTGCTTTTGTAAAGCAATTGTTTCAACAAACTTGAGTTGGAGTTGAGTTAGAGAGATATCGTAGAGATTTTATTTTATTTTATTTTATTTATTTATTTTTTAACGAAATTGAATCTCCTTGAGATTATTGACTTATGCTAAAATAGTGCGAATTGACCTTAACCCTAGTTTGAATATTTGCAAATATATAATTGAATTTAACACGGGATAAGCTCAACAAAACAAATTAAATGTGAAAAGTGATTGAAGTTCGATATTAAGATGAATTGATAAATGAGTTCAGATTAACCAAGTTTTGAAAATTGGAGCCTCAATTGTTTGAATCTTGACTAACCAACTAATAAACTTCACTCCTTTTGTTATAGCTCTTGTATATATGTTTAATACTTCTATATAGGGCTCTATATATATGCTTTTAGATGCATCAATAACATTGTTTTATTGAAATATGTTGAAGAAGACTTTAGCTAACTCCTTTTATTCAAGATTATGCATTTATATATTCATAGGATGCAATGTGGTGGGACCCAAGTGAATCCCATCCATCCCACTTACATTAATGTGTTTTAAGTACGCATCATTTTCCTTTTTTAATATTGAGCCCCATGCGTATTCTCCAATATTTTTTTTTTTACATTTGATCAGATCTGCTTTTGTATGCATCAACAACCTATTTCACCAGGACAAACAAGTTTAACAATATATATATATATATATATATATATATATATAAAGAAAACGAAAAGAAGAGGCTTACAGAGTTACGGACATGCTTCCTCACAAACATATCCACGACGCGCACAAAGAAAATTTATCAAACATTCTACTATTGTAGAACTGCATGATACATACAAATATATAAATATGCTATAATTTATTCTACTACAGATAGTTTTTCAATACAAATATATAAATATGCTATAATTTATTCCACTACAGATAGTTTTTCAATACAAATATATAAATATGCTATAATTTATTCCACTACAAATAGTTTTTCAATACAAATAGATAAATATGCAATAATTTATTCCATTGCAAATAGTTTTTCATACCAACGCAAATACTAACACAAGGCAATATGATGCTTTTTTTTTTTCTTTTTTTTTTTTTTTTAAATAAAAAGAGAGATGCAATATAATATATATAAAACGATACTTAGATCCTCACTAGTGAATGAGAATCTACATCATTCTGACTAGTGATGTGGACCAACAACATATGATGACGTTTTCTTTTAATTACTAAATTAGATTTGGTAATTAATCACCATATCTGATTTGATAAATGAATGTATATCCCATTATTTTTTATTTGGTAATTAAAGATGACGTGTTCATGTTTTATTAGTCCAAATCAATAATCAGAATGGTGTGAGGATCTACATGTATCTCATATATATATATATATATATATATATATATATATAAAGAGCAGTGTAATACGATATGATTGCATGATAATTAAACTTATTTAGAGAGCACTTATATAACCATATATAGGCTAGAATGTGGTACTTTAATTAGAAGCACAAAGATAGAGTGGAATTGGTTTGACAGAATCAGAAGGTGAGTCCCACACTGAGAAGGCACTTGCAGAGTTCATCCATTTCTTTGTCATCTCTGGATAATGGTAGTCTATCACATCTTTCAGGCTCTATGTGATGTTCACCCATTTCAGTCCCGTCTTTGTGTACGTCTCCTCATTGAAATTGCTTGTGAAGAACCTTTCTGCTTCTAGCCTCCTGCATTTTAAATATATATATATATATATATATATATATTGTCACATTCGACATCGTATGGGAGAAAGGGGAGAAGTTTGGTAACACTTATTTATGTGTAGAGCAAAAAAGAAAATGTGTGAAGTGAATGATATTGCATACTACAATAGGAATAAACATGAAATGTACAACTAAGTGAGACACATAACTAGTAATTATCGATTTTTATATTTTTCCTTTTTATTATGCTATTATAAATGTCAATTTACACTTTTCAAGTTTAATACATCATATTTGCAAAAAAAATAAAGAAATAAAAGTTTAATACATCATATCATTTGACTAAAAAATCACTTTGTATTCCATAAGAAGGAATATGACAAAAGCTGTGTCACTGATGGCGAACCCAGGGATCTTCTTCTCTGCCATGAGGCCCACAACCAGATCGAGCGCCTCCACATTATCACCGTACACTTCACGAATTGCATTGATGGCTTCTTCATCATCCGGATCTTCCCACTTAGATATAGGTATCAACAGGAGGGCCCTACGGAACTCATTGTATCTACGAACTTTCCTCTCCCTGTCCCTATAAACTGCATCATCAACCGTATAATCAACTCAACTTCACATCATATGGTGGCGACCCACTAAAGCAACGGTCCAGAGTAATTAACTTGAACACTACCCTTCAAGGGCTGCTAGGTCAATGCGATCAGCTATTCAGGTCTCTATGTCCCAATGTCCCATATTCATTTTGGGCCACAAGGTCTCTAAGAAAGTGTGGATAGTTAAAGAGTACAAGGGCCCCACTAGCTTGGTGGCCCATTGAAACCATTTGGGCTGAGAATCCAATTTTTGATGAGGTCTTCTCACCCTAAAGACCAACCAGTTCTTCCATAGGAACCCTGAAATTTGTAATTAAAAGTAAATTTGAAAATCCAATTTTGCCCTTTTCCCTTTCCCTTTTACCCTTCACATTTTGTATATTAACCTCACCAACAAAATGAATATGGAAAATTATTATATAAAAACAAAAAATCAACATTTATTGATTTCACAAGATTGTTCTCATATGCCAAATTTGAAGTCCTTGGCATAACACTACAAAATAAAAATACCTATATATCCAGCGTGCCTTCCTTTTCAGTTATATAAAAAAATAATAATAATATTTTCAAAACCATTTAATTAATTATATACAAGCAGTTTCAAACCCAAATATATATATATATATATATATATATATATATTTACACACACACACAAGCATCTATGCTCTCTGCACTATTGGGTTAGATTAAAAAGAATAATAATAAAAAAAGTAATTGTAATAATAGACAAGGAAAAGAGGTTAAGGGAAAGAAAAAAGAAAAAGATGTGACCATTTATTTTGTATAGGGTATCTCTTTAGTTTGCTTCTGTATATATATAAAATTTTGATATACATATAAGGAAATAATATTGTTGAAACAGAACAGTAATTAAAACTATAATAAAAAAATAAAATTGGATTGGAAGAGGGGAAAATAGTATTTCGCATGAAATTAAGAAAGAAATTTAAGGTTAAATTGAGTGGGACTGAACAGTGCAATTCTCAGGTAACAGCCATCACTACGTCGACGTGAGCTTCCTCCACCAACCACTGAACCAGTCCTCAGCCACTTCAAACGATAACCCACCAACCACCTGATTCATAACCTCTCCTCCTTCAATTTCTCTGAGTCCTACCCATCACCACACCATCTTGATATATGATGGGTTTGGAGTCTCAGCAAATAATTGAATTTAACACAAGGGGATAAGTTCAACAAAACAAACTAAATGTGAAAACTGGTTGAAGCTTGATCTTAAGATGAATTGATAAATGAGTTCAAATTAATCACATTAATTTTGAAAATTTGAATCTTAACTAGTAATAGACATCACTTCGTTTTTATTGGAAAGTGGACAAAGACCGACTTTATTTAATTAACGCATTTGATTCAAGATTCTGCATTCATTTTCATAGAGTACATTGTAGTGGGACCTAAGTGAATTTCATCATAGTTCATTCCATTTGGACCTAAGTATCATTTTCCTATTTTATTTAGCACATATTCTCCCCTTTTTTTTTTTTTTTTTATTCAGAGCTGATGACAAACAAGTTTAGCAATATATATATATATCTAGTCATGCGGGTTGGTTCAGTAAAATAGAGACATGATATAGATGTTCCGTCCTTAGTTCGACATTAAGGTGCTTTGAAGGAGCAACATTCTTTTTGAATTGTTCGTGAATTGCTGATGTCCCGATGCTGCCATTGTCCTCGTGGTCATAATATATATATATATAAAAGAAAACAAAAAAAAAAAAGAAAAAGCATATAGAATCGCTAGCTTGCTCACAAACATATCCACCACCCACACAAAGAAAATTTATCAAACATAGTATAACTGCATAACACATACAAATAGTTTTTCAATACAAATAGATAAAAATGCAATAGTTTATTCCATTACAAATAGTTTTTCATACTAACGGATGAAAAATGCAATATGATGCATTATTTTTATTTTTATTTTTTATTTTAAAAGAGAGATGCAATATAACATATATATATATATTTAAAGAGCAGTGCAATATGATATGATTGCATGATAATTAAACTTATTTAGGGAGTACTTATATAACTATATGTAGACGTGAATGTTGTACTTTAATTAGGAGCACCACGAAGATAGAGTGGACTTGGTTTGACAGAATCAGGAGGCGAGTCCCACACCGAGAAGGCGCTTGCGGAGTTCATCCATTTGTTTGTCATCTCTGGATAATGGCGGTCTATCACATCTTTCAGGCTCTCGGTGGTATTCACCCATTTCAGTCCCTTCTTTGTATATGTCTCCTCATTGAAATTACTTGTGAAGAACCTATCTGCTTCTAGCCTCCTGCATTTTTCGTGCAATATATTTATATTTGTATATTGTCACGTCCCACATCGTTTCGGGAGGAGGGGGAGAGCTTTAAAACTAATTATGAAAATTAAAAAAAAAAATTATGCAAAGATAATAATATTTACACGATGTTGGACAAGGGCCTACCACAACAGTTACGAACATGAATTCTACAGCTACGTTGAGACGCATGATTGAGTGGAGTATAGAGATTTTTATAATTTTTCTTTTTATCATGCTATTATAAAAATCACTTTGTATACCTTGATGCCATAAGAAGGAATATGACAAAAGCTGTCTCACTGATGGCGAACCCAGGGCTCTTCTTCTCTGCCATGAGGCCCACAATGAGATCGAGCGCCTCCACATCATCACCGTACACTTCACGAATTGCATTGATAGCTTCTTCATCATCCGTCAGATCTTCCCACTTAGATATAGGTATCAACAGGAGGGCCCTACGGAAGTCATTGTATCTACGAACTTTCCTCTCCCTGTCCCTATAAACTGCATCATCAACCGTTTGATCAACTCAACTCCACGTCATGTGGTGGTGACCCACTAAACCAACGGTCTAGATAATTAACTTTGAACACACTGCGTACCTTCAAGGGCTGCCAGGTCAATGGGATCAGGTCTATCTGTCCCATCTACATTTTGGGGCACAAGGTTTCTAAGAAACTGTGGATAATTAAATAGTACAAGGGCCCCACTAGCTTGGTGGCCCATTGAAACCATTTGGGCTTCGAATCCAATTCCCGATAAGGTCTGCTCACCCTTAAGACCAACCAGGTCTTCCATAGGAACCCTGAAATTTTTGTACAAGGGTTATTATGCGTACAAATATACTAGTAGTCAGTAATTGAAACAATTTCTAGTAATTCAATAAAAAACGATATCTTTTTATGTGAGGATATAAGATTTTTTTCATCACATAAATGTAATTCGATATGTTTGATTTTCGGACTCAATATGATAACTTTAATTGACAACAAATGAAAGAAAAGATGTACTCTTTATTCAATGGTGGAGATTTGTTGGGTCCTGGTTCTTTTGTGATGTCCTTAAGGAGGAGGTGATCAGGTAGGAGTGAGTGCATCCTATAAACACCGACAAATTCCTCAGTCAATGAATATGGAACCCCATGATTCTCAGGCCTCTTCATGCCCACGTACCCTCCAAGAATGGATCCACCAACATGTCCAAATAAATCCTTGAATGTCTTTCCCAACAATCCATACCTGAAATAAAAATAATGGTATTATTACTAATTATTCCATTACTAGATTGAGAAATATTTTGATATATATAAAAGTAAAAAATTTGACAAAATAATTTAAATTTATATGGATAATTTACCAATTAGCACGCATTCCTGCAAGTAACGTGTCCGTTTTGAGAAGTTCTACCGTCCAATCAATGGTGTGAATTTTTGCAATCACAGCAGAAGTCACCAGCCTTGCATAGCGGTACAAATCTTCATCGACCAATTGAGGATTTTCTTCCTGAAATATCACAATACAAACAAAGTCGTGAGTCTAATAAATACATATATTCATATATATGAATCTCACTCTATATTAACTTTTTTGAAACAATAATTGGTAATATGGTGGTTGTGTTGTGAACCTTGAGGGCATCACAGACTGCATTATGTTCCTTGATGAAGAGGGCCTGTAATGTGGAAACACCAGCCCAACTGTTACGAACATCCCCAGACACAGCAGCCCCATTTTCGTCACGGAGAAGAAGACCATCATCCAAATTTATCTTGAGCTTTCCATCTACGAAAGTCCTCACCTTCTCCAACCTTTCCGCATCGTTACCATATATAACACTTCCATCCCTTTGACATCAGCAATCAATTAATACTCGTTAAAATTAGAAAAATGGAAAATTAAGTTTTAGTTTTACGTTTCAAAAAAAAATTTAAATAAAAAGAAAAAATAAAAATTAAGTTCTATTAATCGATCTCTTAGTCTCGCCTAGTCACACACACATGAAAGCATTTAGGACTCTGCATAATATCTACTTGGCAAAGGATAGAGAATTATAAAGTTCTATAGTCTTACGGATGGAGGAATAAAAAATATTAAAAAATTATACTGAAATAAAAGATACCATATTATTTATTTTCTAAAAGAAAATGGTGATAGGTCAATCAAGATCCTAAAACTTGTACTTTCTCTGTTTGTTAAGAGCTGTCACCTTTTGATTTTAATACTTTTTTATTTTATTAACGCATTGTGCACTCGCAAGATTCCTGTATTGCCTTAGGGCTCCATATACATTATTTGTTACTCTTTAATAATAATAAAAAAATTCATATTCTCTTTTTTAAAGTTTAAACAAGGAAATGTGTAATTGTTACGTAATTACCTAAATAGATAATATTTTATTTATGTACTAAAAATACCAAAAATAAATTTGAAAAGAAGCTGAAGAGATTTTGACGACCCCCTCTGTTTTCTTGATTCTTTCTCTGTCTTACTGTTCTCTTTTTTCCATTTTACAAAATTGAAGAAAAAACAAAACATTGAGAAATCTCTATTGATTTATAAAATCAAAGGGAAAAATACATATAAATGTATATGTTTGCTTGAAGAGAAAAAAAGAAACCCTAATAAGATTGAAAGTATGTATTCATTTTTTTTTTTTTCAATATTTATTTTGGTTTCTATATATTGTATCAGTTTTGGGAATTTGATTAAAAAATAAAAAAAAGAACTTCAAAAGTTCATTAAGAAGTACAACTGTCCAAAGGATCTTCTCCCAAAGGCTGTCAAGTCCTACTCTCTTCACCATATTCAGAATCCAACTTCCTATTACATTAATTTTTTTTTTATTATTTTTAAATATATATTTTATCTTCTGTATATTGTATTAATTTTGGGGATTTGATTAAAAAAAAAAAAAAATTCAAAAGTTCATTGCAAAGTGGATGCGCGCAAATAAAATATCAACTATTTAGGTAATTCAAAAGTTCATTACAAAGTTCTTCAGCTTCTTTCCATATTTATTTTTGGTATTTTTAGCACGCAAATAAAATATCAACTATTTAGGTAATTACATGACAATTATACGTAGGATTTGGACTAGGAGTAGGCCAATTTGATCGAATAGAGTATCATTACTCTTTGTTCACTATATTGTTTATACGTTTTAAAATTGAGAAAATTTAATTCATATTTTAAAAAATTTGTCAGATTCATTCATGTGGAACTTGTACCTCATCTTTAGAATAGAAACTTTAAATAAATAAATATTATAAAAGTAAAATTTTAAAAGTTTATTATTCTTTAGTGAACCATTCATCATATTTCATTCTCTTTCTTCTCAACATATATATAATTTATTTAAGCTTTCAATTTTTTTTTAAAACAAAGAAGTTATTTTTATTTAAAATCAACTCATTTGTTTCATAAATAAATAACATATTTCGTCATTTCAACGATCATAAATAATATAGAAAGATTTTACTTTAAATATATTTGACCAATTAGTTTGATCAAAGAAATACGTTGGTTTGTAATTTCGAATATTATAACAACAATCTTAAAAATAAATAAGAACTATACATTTGAAAATGCATCCATTAGCGAAACTTTGAATTATACTGTTAATTATTAGATGGATGGTGTGAATTTGGCCTTTTTTTTTTTTTTTTTTTTTTTTTTTTTTTTTTTTTTTTTTTACCTTTCTCCTGATATGCTCACTCCTTCTCAAAACAAGTGTGTTACTTTTCATTTTTATCTGTCCCAAAATAAGTGTTGTATTTGAAAAGTCAATATACTGTTTTTTCCAATATTACCGATTTAATTTTCTTAGAACTTATAAAAAATAAACCATCACCTCATTGTGTACCTACTAGGAGTAAAATTGATAATTTATTCATCACTAATATAATTAAAAAATAATAAATATTATTTTCTTAAAAAGTTAGATTCTCACAAAGGGACATTTTTAGTGGGACAGATGGAGATATATATACACACACACATTAGACTTTCAAACAAATATATATATATACACACACACATTAGTCTGGTAAATGATATCCAGGCTGTGTTCATGGCAGATAGAATTAAGTTAATCTATCGGATCCCTCTATTGTGTATGAAATTTATGGTTTCCGTTGATCTAATTAATTGATGTGATCATGTTATGGGTAGCAAGAACCATCTACAGCAGGCATTTGCAGCAAAGTTTTGTCCAATAGTAATACCATGAGGCTAGCTAATAAGTGGAAAGTAAAGGATTATAGATTTATACATAGTAAATATAGAATTTAATTTTCTTACCACCAAGGTGTTCGAGTGTTCTTGTGACCATTCTTGATCTCATAAAAACCTGTGGAAACCTCCTTTGTCTTGTAAAATTTGGAAGTTTTGAGAGGGCACTGATTTGCAACATCTATATGTGCATCAAGCACAACCTACAATAATCATATTGTCCAATTAAAACATGAATATCTAAGTCATAAACTATTAATGAAAAATAAGATTAAATAAACCTTTTACCTACATGAGTAGTCACATATATTATTGAAATTATTTGGCAATTAAAAATATTGATCTTTATAGTTCCATATGCGTAGCTAGCTATCTGACCTGCTTAGTTTCCTCCAAGTGATCAATCCAATCATGTATCATAAATTGTATCCAAGAGGCTGCTATCACGTTGAATTGCTTTCCTGTGTCAATAAATTTCCTACGTGCCAAAAGCTTTGTGGCAACCACAGTTGGATCCGGCTTCATGAGCTGCATATTCTCATGACAAAACAAAAAATAAATTTTAAAAAAAATATTATCATAAAAAAAAAAAAAATTGATTTAAAATCTACGAGTATGATCGAAAGTGAAATTTAGATTTAAAATGATGCATATAATTTACGAATGATTGTGTGTCTTCTGAGTTTACAAATTATTTCTAAAGTGATTAGCAGGTGAGTAAATTAACAAGGGAATCATATAAGTAATATTTGATTTTAAGAAGAGTTACTTATTATAATCAGATTAAGATACATCTGTTAAATCTTATTCTACATTTGTTTCATAGAATGAGTTTAGTTAATTATATTGATCATATAACTTACTAAAAATACTATCATTAATTTCAAGTCAGACCGGCCACTCTTGAGATGATAAATTTTCATTTTGGTCATGGACAGAAATATTTTTCTTTTAACATAAGTTTAGTTTTCACTTTTCACCACTAATATTATACTAAACTAAGGAAATTAAGGAGAAATTTAAGATAATTATATTTTAATATTTATTATAGTGCTTAATTAGGGTTTGTGTTAACCTGTGCTGTTCCATCAACAGCAGGAAGAATATTTCTGCCGAAGAAAGTTCCTTGGCTGCCGGCACCTTCATTGAATGGATCGTTATATTTTCCGTCAGCTGTCCGGTAAGGATAATCTGCGGGGTTGAATCGAACACCGACCGGAGTTGTTCCAACGTTAATCAAGTTGTATTGCTGATGAAGATGGCGACGGGTCGCAAGGTAAAGCAATCCCAAGAACACAGGTAGGCGATACCACATAACCCACTTATCAATGGTGTGAACCATCTGCATTCAAAATTAAACCAAGTTAATTTGCAGACTTAGAATACAACGAAAATGTACTCCTCCAAAAGGAAATTGAGGGTTGAAAATGAATAAAACGAGACTCTCTTCGTTGCGGACTCGGAGGTGAGTACACCTTATGTCAAAGTTAATTTGCATGTATATGCAGATAGTGTATATATATATTACTGTACGTATAAACTTGTGAATAAGCTGCATTACTAAACATGGAGATATATATATATATATATATATATATAGAGAGAGAGAGAGAGAGAGAGAGAGAGAGGGCATATATGCAAGGGTGAATTTACTAGAAAGAGAAGCTTGTCAAGGAGAGTCATCCTTGTTACAACTTCATGAAAGTCCTTATGGATGAATTGCTGAAAAGCTGCATTGAGGATGGTCCTAATGGACTCTATAATAGCAATATAAGACATGGTTTCTTAATTAATTTCTTGATCGACTAGAACTTAAACTTTGATGAACAAATGACCCCCTCGATTTCCCTTTATATAGACATGCAACACCCGACCTAAGCTGAATTGTTCATCACTAACATTGTGCCACGTCTCTCGATTCTAGATAACATTTCTAAAACGTGGCCAAGATTTTTATTTTTCATTTTTCAATGTGTTTAAATTCCATGTTTTACACACGCTGATCAAGATGAGTTTGGATCCTACGGTAAGTTATCTGAATTGTCTCCATGTATACAGTGACGTTTCAAAACACATGGAATCAGGGTAAGTACAATAATAGAGAAAGAACTTTAAAAGTTAAAACAATCTCCAAATGGCAAACAAGAGCTGGCTATCTAAACCATACAAATAAGATAAAACTGGTCCAAACTAGGCAGCTAGCACTAGGAATCAGGGGCGGCTCAATGTAAACTCGAGGTCTTAGGCAAAAAAAAAAAAAAAAAAAAAATGGCATTTTCATATCATAATATGTAATATATTAAGTATTAAATAATAATTAATTAAAAATCATCATTCTTGCTTTTTGAAAAGCAAAATTACTAATTAAATTCTTATATTCAAGTATGCTTAAAATATCTTTTTTCAATAGACAATATAGCCAATCTATTAAATCTTTCTTGTGACATAATTGATCGTAAATATGATTTTAACAATTTTTTGTTAGGTTTTGATTATTAGTTATAACAAATTTATCAATAGTTCCCTCTTCAGATTGAATTAGTTTATCTATTCTATTCTATTCTATTTATTTATTTATTTTTAAGTTTTTGAAATCCGGATTCATACTTTTTAGTAGACATATTTAACCGTATAATATGGGTAAAAATAGTCACAACTCACAAACAAATATATAAAAAATATAGATATATACAAATTTATAATAACAAAAGTTAGTAAAACTAAAAAATAATTAAAGAAAAAAAACAATATAACCTGATTTAGAAAGCCCCAATTCAATACTGCTGCAAATTTTTCAATACAAGAAAAGTGCGTTCAAATTGAGACTAATAAATATTGGGTCGAGAAGAAAGAAAATTGTAAAGTTATAATGATAGAGAATTGAGGAGGGAGATGACTTGTAATTTTTGAGTTTGCTAAGAGGGGAGAGAATGAATGTGGGAAATAAGAAAAAAATAAATAAACAAAATAAAAACTAAAAAAAGAGAATATAAAAAATTTCTTCACTTCCTCGTACAACGGCTAACATCTTTAATATTTATTATATATATATATATATAGTGCTGGTAAAAAAAAAATAAAAAAAAAAAGTGTACAAGATAGAGAAAGAAAAAAAAATTATTATTTAAGAATATAAATATTTGGGCCGATATTAAGTATGTGTATTGGTTAGGGTTTACTAAACAACAGTCAATGAGGAGGAGAGAGAAATTAAAAGGAAAAATGAGTTATTTTAGGAGATAAACTTGGTTAAAGTTTAATTAAAAAGCGTGAGTGAATGATGATGAGGAGATAGAAAACCAAAAAAAAAAAAAAAAGAAATTATTTTAGGAGATAAATTCTTTGGAATTAGTGCTTAATAATGTTAGGAAACTATTCAATATAACTTATACTAGAGAACTATAATATTTTGGGGCCTTCTTATTTGTTGCATTATGTTAAAATACCCTGTGTAAAATATACACTGCCATGTATGATGTAAATTTTTTTTTTTATGTTCAGCCGTTTGTTAAAATACATTGCCACGTCACCAATGTATAAAAATTGTTGTGTATTTTACACAACTTTTTTACACAGCTAAATCAGCATATTTCTTTTCACCTCTCTCTTAATTTTTACAAATCAACCCTATATTAAGTAGGATTGTAAAAATTATTTAGATTCAGACATGACACTGGTTGGTTGTTTTGGGAATATACATTTACATAAAATGTAAAAATTGATTTAAAAATAAATAATTTAAATTTTTTATATAAATTTATTACGACACATCTAATTTACACAAATATATATATACATATATATATATATATATATATATACACATACACACAGCGATTTAGAGATATTCTAAGGCTCTAGCCGCTCATGCTATGAACATGGACAACAAAATCAAACATTCACATTTCTAATCTTGAACACAACACTTTTCAAACGGGCAAAACAAACACTTCTGTGTCCCTATTCATGAGATCAACTATTCACATTTATTGTTGATGTCCCGCACAATTTATATATATACATACAAAATCAAACATTCACATTTCTAAGGCTCTAGCCGCTCATGCTATGAACATGGACAACAAAATCAAACATTCACATGTCTAAGGCTCTAGCCGCTCATGCTATGAACATGGACAACAAAATCAAACATTCACATTTCTAATCTTGAACACAACACTTTTCAAACGGGCAAAACAAACACTTCTGTGTCCCTATTCATGAGATCAACTATTCACATTTATTGTTGATGTCCCCCACATTTTAGGTCTTATTGTCATCTTGAAAAATTTTTCTCACCACAATACAAAGAAAGCAATAAAAAACGTACCAAAACAGATTCACAAAATCAGATCAGGGAGGAATCCCTATCAATATGCTAGCCAGAGCCAATTGGTCCATACTTCCTACCTCGATCAATTAAATAAAAGTATACATACTTACTATCTTCTCATCAGGGAGGAGTCCCTATCTCGAATTAATCTTTTTATCCTTAATTTGTTCTTGTGCAAGATTTCGTATATGTTAGAACGCCTTGTAATTGTAATTTTGAAACAGTAACCGTGCTAATGGTCAAATTTTTCGGTCTCTTCAGTTTGTTGCATTTTCTCATGATGGTTTCGTTTGCAGAGTGTTGGGCTCTGTTTTCTCTTCAAATCTGCAGTCTGCTCTTCATTTATTTATTTTACTTCAAGATTTGTATGTCTTTTTTGACTTGGCTTTATGCCTCTGTACTGCCATCTTGATTGTTGGTTCCATGCATTTGAATGAAAAAAAAAAAAATATATATATATATATATATATATATGATCAAATTATGAATTTTATTCATTAAAATATATAAATAATTATGAATATTATTCCTGTTATGTGCAACATTACTTGAACAACATATATATATATATATAATTCGTAAGTTGATGTGTTTGCTACAGAGTGGTGTTGAATTTTTGGTACAATGAGAGAAAAATCTCCTTAGTAGCATGATGTGGCCATCTCTTATTGGTTAAGGTGTCAATTTGTGCAAATCTTTGAGATATATAATATATATGCAGAAGGATTTGTATGCCGCTTTTTCATGGCTTCGATGGAGAAACCAATAGTTTAATGACACGTTACATTTTTAAAGTTGAAAGTTTGTATTTTATGGAGTCACTTCTAGAAGATTTTTTTTTATTTTTTCTTTTTAAATATATAGAAAATAAAGCCAACTAAGAAATAAAATAACACAATGGGTTAAATTTTCTATTTTATTAAACATAAAACTGTTTTTGAAATCAATATGAATTGGAATTTTTTAAAATAAAGAGATTATATCATTAGATTTCTTTTAAAAATTGCAAGAAAAGTGAACGAAATTGTTAATAGAGTGGATTAATATTTTTTTTGGTAAGTTAATATTAATAATAATATATATATATTTTTTGGACTGAACTAAAATTTACTACAGTAAGAACTTTTTTTTTTTTTTTTGGGTTGTGAGTTTGAGCCCCCCAAACCAGTGAAAGTGACAATACATGACAGTCGAGTGGCTCCATATGCCAAATATCTAAGAATAGATTGCTGACAAACACATCCAACAGGCACAAAGAACAAAGAGAAATTATGAAACATTGTAGAATTGCAAAATACGTACAAATATGCAAATAATTTATTCAATAACAAATAGTTTTTTTTTTTTTTTTTTTTTTTTTTCATACAAACACTTGAGCAATGCAATTTACTATGATTACAACGTGATAGTTAAATTATTTAAGAATTACATCTCCTTAAATGGTTGTGAATGTTGTGGTTTAATGGGCAACACGAAAATAGAGGGGAATTGGATTGTGAGAATTTGGAGTGAGTCCCAAACAGAGAAGGCACTGGAAGAGTTCATCCATCTATCTGTCATTTCTGGATAATTGCGATCAATCACATCTTTTAGGCTCTCTGTCGGGTTCACCCATTTTAGTCCTTTCTTTGTGTATGACTCATCATTGAAATTGCTTGTGAAGAACCTATCAGCTTCTAACCTCCTGCATTGTACATACAATATATATTATTTCCTCCGTCTCAATTTTAGTGTCGCTAAAAACCAATGATGATACTAAATTTAGGACGGAGGGAACAAAATATACACATACACAAAAATGTGCATATGCTGGCACGCACACATATATATATTAGGTGATATGCTCACACAAAATCCTTAACTAACCATAAGATATTCTTCCTATTTAAAGTTGAGGGTTAATTGAGTATGAGTGTTTTTTTTACTAGTTTTATTTAAATAAAAGTCAAGATTAATTAAACAAATGTCTGTAATAGCATTTTTAGCAATCCTAAAAAAAAAAAAAAAAAAAAAAAACTAACTAGCCACCACATTTCAATCACAATAAATTAAAATTCTTGAACCATCTGATTTTTGGTACTTTAGTTCAGTTAAACTAATTTTTAGATTTATTTGAAATATTTTATTATAATTTTGTAAATCCACTCCTTTTTTTATAAATCTCATTACTAGACCACTGAGTATCAATAATTCAAGACCATTATGTAAGTGAATTTATATATATATATATATATATATATATGTTTAGCATTAACTGTGATCAGTAGTTTGTTTGTATACCTTGATGCCATACGAAGGAATATAATAAAAGCTGTCTCACTGATAGCGAAACCCGTGATCTTCTTCTCTGCCATGAGGCCCACAAGCAGATCGAGCTCCTCCACATCATCACCGTACACTTCATCAAGAGTTTAGATTGCTTCTTCATCTTCCGTTAGATCTTCCCACTTAGATATAGGTATCAATAGGAGGGACCTACGGAAGTCATTGTATCTAGCAACTTTCCTCTCCCTGTCCCTATAAACTGCAACATCAACCGTACGATCAATTCAAACTCCCACATCGTATGGTGGCGACCCATAATCAACGGTCTAGATTAATCAACTTGAACAGTGTCATACCTTCAAGAGCTGCTAGGTCAATGTGGTCAGGTCTATCTGTGCCGTCCACATTTTGGGCTACAGGGTCCTTCATCTACAGTGGATAATTAAAAAGTTCAAGGGCCCCACTTGCTAGGTGGCCCATTGAAACCATTTGTCTTTGAGAAATAGATGGCTCAATAGAATTGGATATAGATTATATTGATTCGATCCGTTAATAAATTATATATATATATATATATATTAATATTTTAATAAAAATTGTATTAGAGATAATTCAAAAATCTAAATAATAATAATAATAATAATAATCATAATCATAATCTTATATATATAATAGTGTGGTGTTCTCATCCACATGCTAATAAATTTCTTAATATACATACTAATAATATTATATTCTTTATTATTAACAAAGAGTACCAACAGGCCGACCTAGATCAGGCTCCAACCTAGCTCCCAAAGAGAGGTTAGGGGTTCAAGCTTTAGTGAGAGGCATGTGTGTGTGAGTACCAATTAAGAAAAAAAGAAAAAATGTGTAAATATTTTTCTGAGTCAGGGTTTCCAAGGCGCCTAACTATTTTGGGATGGAAGAGTATATTAGCAATTCTCCGTTTTATCTAACTTTATAATTATATATATTAGTAAATATGATTTTCATCCCGATTCGATCCGAGTCCAATCTAAATAGGATATGGATTTAGACATTCAGTCTGAGAACCTATTAGTGATCTGAATCTAATAATCCGTTTACTTAACAAATTGAATATGAATTTGATCGATCCGATCCGTTGACATGCTTACTTGTGAATCCAATTTTTGATAAGGTCTTTTCACCGACATGACCAACTAGATTTGCCATAGGAACCTTGAAATTTGCATCCATATTATGTTGTCGTGTACACGTCATACACGTATCCTACTTTTTAAAAATTTGATGTATTGACGTGTCGCGTCGTATCGTGTCCATGCTACATATATAGTTTTTCTTTAATAAGTGAGTTCATGCTAATAAATTTCTAATTCAAACAATAAATTTTTTTATTTTATTTCTTTATTTCCTTTTTCATTGACAAAAACACTCACATACTCACAAATGCCCTTGTTCAAACTTGAGCCTCGAAAACATAATTATTTTTTTATTCTATTGCTAACCGAATCAATAGCTCAATATATTGAACAAAATTTAATTGTTTAAATTCACAGTGTAATTTACCCTTTATTTTTTGTCCCCAAAAAAGATATGCACATTTATTGTGGTTATTGGGTTAACTTAAACCCTCAATCTTTCATTTAAGACTGGTGATGAGGTAGGTATATATATATTTCAAGACTAAGAAGAGAAAGAGGATAATTAATTAATTTTTATATTTTGTTTGTTTAGGAGAGAAAAAGAAAAAGAAGAGAGATGAAGAGTTTATTTTCTCGATTTGGCAATGAACACAAAATAGATCCAATTTTTAACAACAAACACATAATTTATTTTTATTTATTAAACATACGCCTGTGCTTTTGTAAAGCAAGTGTTTCAACGAACTTGAGTTGTACTTGAGTTAGAGAGATATCGTAGAGATTTTTTATTTTTTCTTTTTTAACGAAATTGAATCTCCTTGAGATTATTGACTTATGCTAAAAGAGTGCAAATTGACCTTAACCTTAGTTTGAATATTTGTAAACAATTGAATTTAACACAAGGCGAGTCCCACACTGAGAAGGCGCTTGCGGAGTTCATCCATGTCTTTGTCATCTCTGGATAATGGCGGTCTATCACATCTTTCAGGCTCTCTGTGGTATTCACCCATTTCAGTCCCGTCTTTGTGTATGTCTCCTCATTGAAATTGCTTGTGAAGAACCTATCTGCTTCCAGCCTCCTGCATTTTTCATGCAATATATATATATATATATATATATATATATATATATGTAAGTATATTGTCACGTCTCACATTGTTTAAGAGAGGAGGAGAGAACTTTGATGAAACTTATTTGCATGTGAAGTTATATTTTGAAAAAATTATGAAAATAAAAAATATATATATGCAAAAAGAATAATATCTACACTACTTGTCCAACCACAAAGGTTACGAACATGAATTACATGATTGAGTGGGGTACAGAGATATTTATAATTTTTCTTTTTATCATGCTTTTATAAAAATCACTTTGTATACCTTGATGCCATAAGAAGGAATATGACAAATGCTGTCTCACTGATGGCGAACCCAGGGATCTTCTTCTCTGCCATGAGGCCCACAATCAGATCGAGCGCCTCCACATCATCACCGTACACTTCACGAATTGCATTGATTTCTTCTTCATCATTTGTCAGATCTTCCCACTTAGATATAGGAATCAACAGGAGGGCCCTACGGAACTCATTGTATCTACGAACTTTCCTCTCCCTGTCCCTATAAACTGCATCATGGACCGTATGATCAACTCAACTTCACATCATATGGTGGTGACCCACTAAAGTAACGGTCTAGAGTAATTAACTTGAACACCGCTACATACCTTCAAGTGCTGCTAGGTCGATGCGATCAGGTCTCTCTGTCCCATCTTCATTTTGGGCCACAAGGTCTCTAAGAAACGGTGGATAATTAAAGAGTACAAGGGCCCCACTAGCTTGGTGGCCCATTGAAACCATTTGGGCTGAGAATCCAATTTTTGATAAGGTCTTCTCACCCTTGAGACCAACCAGTTCTTCCATACGAACCCTGAAATTTGTATACACGGGTTATACATACAAATTTACTAGTAGTCAGTAATTGAAACAATTTCTTATAATTCAATGAAAAATGATACTATCTTTTTATGTGGGGATTTATGATTTTTTGATCACATAAATGTAGTATGTCTTAACTTTTGGGCTATATATGACAATTTTAATTGACAACGACTGAAAGAAAAGATGTACTCTTTATCCAACGGTGGAGATTTGTTGGGTCCTGGTGCTTTTGTGATGTCCCTAAGGAGGAGTTTATCAGGTAGGAGTGAGTGCATCCTATAAACACTGACAAATTCCTCAGTCAATGAATATGGAACCCCATGATTCTCAGGCTTCTTCATACCCACGTAACCTCCAAGAGTGAATCCACCAACATGTCCAAATAAATCCTTGAATGTCTTTCCCAACAATCCATACCTGAAATAATGTAATGGTATTATTAGTAATTATTTGATTACTAGATTGAGAAATATTTTGATATATATAAAAGTAAAAAATTTGACAAAATATTTAAATTTATATGGATAATTTACCAATTGGCACGCATTCCTACAAGTAACGTGTTCGTTTTGAGAAGTTCTACCGTCCAATCAATGGTGTGAATTTTTGCAATCACAGCAGAAGTCACCAGCCTTGCATGGCGGTACAAATCTTCATCTTCCAATTCAGGGTCTTCTTTCTGAAATATCACATTCGACTAAGTTTGTGAGTCTAATAAATACTACTTTCATCCCATATTAATTTCCCATTTCAAAAATTTTGACTCACAACTTTTGTGAGTCAAAATTATCGAAGTAGACATCTAATATGAGATATCGATACATGTAGTATATAAGTATATTAAAGAAATATGATTAAAAATGACTCAAAAATAAAAATCGATAGTGAGTCAAAGTTTTTAAAATGAACAATTAATATGGGACGGAGGTAGTACATAGGAGTATCACTCAATATTAATTATTTTAAAAAAATAATTGGTAATATGGTGGGTTGTGTTGTGAACCTTGAGGGCATTACAGACTGCATTATGTTCCTTGACGAAGAGAGCCTGTAATGTGGAAACACCAGCCCAACTGTTACGAACATCCCCGGACACAGCAGACCCATTTTCGTCATGGAGAAGAAGCCCATCCACGTTTATCTTGAGCTTTCCATCTTTGAAAGTCCTCACCTTCTTCAACCTTTCCGCATTGCTACCATATATGACACTTCCATCCCTTTCACATCCGCAATCAATTAATAGTCGTTAAAATTAGAAAAATTGAGCTGCAAATTGAAGGGGTATGAGAGCTAGTGTTATAATGAATAAAAAATTATACTGAAATAAAAGATAGCATATTATTTATTTTCTAAAAGAAAATGGTGATAGGTTCCTCAAGACCCTAAAACTTGTAGTCTCTGTATTCAGTTTTGATTTTAATATATTTTTATTTTATTAAAGATGTGGTCTCTCTGTTCTCCTTTTAAAGATTCAATAGATATCTTAACAAATTGAAATTTGATTAGTCCTTTGTATATGGTCAGCAAGAAACTGTGTTGGAGTATAAATTGCTTGGGCTTTGACAAAGCACCATGATAGCTACGCGGAAGGTAACCAAAACCTCTCAATATTGCTAGGCAGAGAACCATCACAGTAAGTGTCATGTCTAAGATTTGATAACGTACCGTGATGGTTATGCAAAGGGTAACCCCAAAGCTTGCACTGGACGGTGATATTTGTCCCCAAGGGGCCGCCATTGATGCGTGTGGTGTGGCAGTGGTGATGATATTGGGTAATGGGTATAGCTGATGCATATGATGAGGTAATGGTGATGTATGGAGTATTAATGTGGCAATACCAAAAATAATTCAGAATATCATGTAGTCCATAGATTTGATGAAATGGCTTACGAAAAAACTACTCGTAATAATAAGAGATGATTATTTTCTTACAAGAAGTTAATAAGTTCTATGATCTGGCCACACAGATGGAAAATGGCGAAGTAATATTGCATTCAAGCCCTAACAACCATTTGTGCAATCAAATTAATTAACGCTATTACTCAACTGTCAACTACCTTCATCAATGATATCATCTGGTGTGTGTTGCTTTCTCAACTTCCCCAACTCAATTTAAATCAATAAATTCTGAAAGCATCATCACAGATTCCAGAGGATAATTTTGCACCTCTCATCGTTATTGTACCGGCCTCCTCCTGATATGCTCACTCCGTCCAAAACAAGGGTACATCTTTTCATTTTTATCCGTCCCGAAGTAAGTGGTTCATTTAAAAAGTCAATATTTTTTTTCAGGGATGGTAATTTGTACAACCCCGTCCCGTTCTGTTAATTACAGATATGAGAACCTTTTTTATACCGTAGGGACGGGTATGGGTACAGAATTGAAACCCGTCGCGGGTCACGGGACGAGGATGGATTTTGGTGAACACCCGTCCCGCCTTATATATGTATATATATTTAAAATTATATATATTTATGTGTATATATATGTGTCTTCTAACCTAGGTTAACTTAAACACTAACTCTCTATTGGCATGGACTAACTTCCTTGCACTTGGCCATTTGGCTTTCATTTTTAATGTTCTTTGTGTTCCCTTTACCTCCTATTTGAAGCTCAGATTGAAACCTATGTAACTGTTACACATTTATAAATTGTTTAACATTTCAAAAAAAAAAATCCAAAAAACCAAAAAAAAATCCTGAACGGGGTGGGGATGGATTATGAAAATTCAACCTCTGGCGGATACAAGGCGGGTATGGAGTTGTCAATAAATAAACGGGGCGGGTACGAGTTTAGACAAACCCGCTCCAAACCCGCCAGTTGCCATCCCTAATTTTTTTTTAATATTACCAATTTAACTTTCTTACATTAAACTTATAAAAAATAAACCATCACGTCATTGTCAACTTACTAGGAGTAAAATTGATAATTTATTCACCACAAATACAATTAAAAAAAAAAAAAATTATTTTGTTAAAAAGTTAGATTCTCACTGAGGAACATTTTTAGTGGGACGGATTGAGTATATATATATATACACACATTTATATACATTAGTCTGGTATGATATCCAAGCTGTGTTCATAGCAGATAGAATTAAGTTGATCTAATTAATTGATGTGATCATGTTATGGGTAGCAAGAACCATCCGCAGGGATTTGCAGCAAAGTTTTGTCCAATAGTGATGCCATGAGGCTAATAAGTGGGAAGTAAAGGATTATAGATTTATATCTAGTAAATGTAGAATTTAATTTTCTTACCACCAAGGTGTTCGGATGTTCTTGTGACCACTCTTGATGTCATAAAAACCTGTGGAAACCTCCTTTGTCTTGTAAAACTTGAAAGATTTGAGAGGGCACTGATTTGCAACATCTATATGTGCAGTAAGCTCAACCTACAATAATCATATTGTCCAATTAAAACATAAATAGCAGTAAGCTCAACCTACAGTAATCATATTGTCCAATTAAAACATAAATATCTAAGTCATAAAATAAAAGTTTGATCCCAAAGGATTGTAATCAAGCATTGTTCGGTCCCTAAGAGGACTTTTTCCGATCCCTGGAAATTAACATAACTTTTCAACCTTATATTATTCGAGTACTCCAGATAGCACCAGAGTTGACAATTACACCTGTTACACGGTTCACAGAGGGATCCGTCGCCCCTTTCTCTCTGCAACGCACCCCTTCTTCCCCTCCGTTTTTCTCCCTGCTCCCTTCGATGGGAGTGGGTAGGTGTCATTTTGACCTCCCATAGTTTCAATAATCCTGTTCCTTTTCTCCTCGGAGTCGTCAAGGGTCTTTGTAAGCAGAGTCTCTCTCATTTTATCGAGAGTTTGTGTTTCCCGATCTAATGTTCTGAGCTGTCTCAGAGGATGGATGTTTTCTGGGTCGCCGGAGATGGATCTGCATAAATGATCATTTATGGAGCATATTTTTTTGGAGCAATTTGCAATGTGGAGTGGATGTGATGCATCTGAGCACTATGCCGGAGTCCGACGTTTTTGGTGCTTGTGATGTTGTGCTCGGTTCCTCGATGGGTCGGCTCCGGCTGGCGGTCTGTGGTTTTTGTTGGTGGGTGAACCCTTGACGTCAGCCATGACGTTTAGGCTTGAGATTTTCGATGTTCTATTTTCGTTGGTGGGTCCGATCCTTGACTTTTCTGACATCTTCTAGATATAGGTTGTTGTCAAGGCTATGATTTTGACATTAGTGGGTGTTAGTTTTGTGTCTTTTGACGCTGTATGTGTTTCTTTGTTTTATGTATGGTTTTATGTTCTTACCCATATAAATGCCAAGTTAAAAAAATAAAAATAAATTAAGTCATAAAGTATTAATGAAAAATAAGATTAAATAAACCTTTTACCTAACATGAGTAGTCACATTATTGAAATTATTTGGCAAAAATATAGTTCAATATGTGTAGCTAGCTGACCTGCTTAGTTTCCTCCAAGTGATCAATCCAATCATGTATCATAAATTGTATCCAAGAGGCTGCTATCACGTTGAATTGCTTTCCTGTGTCAATAAATTTCCTACGTGCCAAAAGCTTTGTGGCAACCACAGTTGGATCCGGCTTCATGAGCTGCATACTCTGATGATAAGAGGAAAAAAAATTATCAGAAAAAAAAAAAAAAAAAAAAATTTAAAATCTACGAGTAAGGTCTTCCGGGATACTCCACTTAAATTTATGTTCTAGACTTCCAGTCTGATCCAAAGTGAAATTTAAATTTAAAATGATTTATATAATGTCTCCTTAGTTTATAAATTATCTTTAAAGTGATTAACAGGTGAGTAAATGAACAAGGGAAATAATATAAGAGCATCTCCAATAATATGTGAAAACAATCTTTATCTTCGGCAGTCTCTTAAAAAATACCATCACGTTACCAATTGTAAAATTATTTTGTATTTAACACCATTCAATATATAAATATATATATATATATATTGGAGATGCTCGAAGTAATCTTTGATTTTAAGAAGAGTTACTTATTATAATCAGATTAAATCCTATTATACATTTGTTTCATAGAATGAGTTTAGTTAATTATATTAATCATATAACTTACTAAAAATACAATCATTAATTAATTATATTAATTTTTTTATAAAATAAGTTTAGTTTTCACTTTTCCCCACTAATATTATACTAAACTAAGGAAATTAAGGAGAAATTTTAAAATAATTATATTTTAATATTTATTATAGTACTTAATTGGGGTTTGTGTCAACCTGTGTTGTTCCATCAACAGCAGGAAGAATATTTCTGCCGAAGAAAGTTCCTTGGCTGCCGGCACAGTCACAGAATGGATCGTTATATTTTCCGTCAGCTGTCCGGTAAGGATAATCTGCGGGGTTGAATCGAACCCCGACCGGAGTTGTTCCGACGTTAAACAAGTTGTATTCTTGATGAAGATGGCGACGGGTCGCAAGATAAAGCAATTCCAAGAACACAGGTAGGCGATGCCATCTAACCCACTTATCAATGGTGTGAACCATCTGCATTCAAAATTAAACCAAGTTAATTTGCATACTTAGAATACAATGAAAACGTACTCCTCCAAACGGAAATTAAGGGTTGAAAATAAATAAAGCGAGGCTTCATTGCGGACTCGGAGGAGAGGAGAGTACACCTTATATCAAAGTTAATTTGCATGTATATATATATATATATATATATATATATATATATATATATATATCTGTAAACTTGTGAATAAGCTGCATTACTAAACATGGATATATATATATATATACACACACACACACATATATATATAGAGAGAGAGAGAGGGCATATATGCAAGGGTGAATTTACTAGAAAGAGAAGCTTGTCAAAGAGAGTCATCCTCGTTACAGCTTCATGAAAGTCCTTATGGATGAATTGCAGAAAAGCTGCAGTGAGGATGGTCCTAATGGACCCTATAATAACAATATAAGACATGGTTTCTTAATTAATTTCTTGATCGACTAGAAATTAAACTTTGATGAACAAATGACTCCCTCGACTTCCCTTTATATAGAGACATGCAACACGACCCAAGCTGAATTGTTGTTCATCACTAACATTGTGCCACGTGGCCAAGATTTTTATTTTTCATTTTTCAATGTTTAAATTCCATGTTTTACACTCGCTGATCAAGGTAAGTTTGGATCATCTGAATTGTCTCTATGTATAATTTGGCAAAATTGTACTGACCAAAAATGATTTTTTTTCCCTATAAAAGAGTAAGTACAATATTGATCAAAAAGAACCTTACAAACAACCCCCAAAGGGCACACAGAGAGCTAGCTATCTAAACCATACAAATAAGATAAAACTGGTCCTAAATAGCTAGCTAGCTATTTTGCATTTGGAATATGTTAACATTCACATGTAGGGTCTAACAACCGACACTTCTGTGTCCCTATTCGTGAGGTCTATTCACATTTATTGTGGATGTCCCACAGCGACTCACAAAGAGCTATAATTGAATATTTTCTCTTGTTTTGTCAATTGTCATGCATTAATTAATATTTATAAGAGGTGTATTAACCAGAGCCAAATGGTCCACGCCCATTTGAAGAGCAAGGGGACCATTTGAGGGTTCGGTGAGATCGAGCTAGATGAGAGCATAGTATGATCGAATTTATGTGGTTGTTAGCAAAAGTTATATGTTCGACCTCAACAACGTTAGTAAGTATTCTCAACATTATATTTTGATCCAACAATATCAACAATAGTCAATTTCAAACAAGATTCTCGGGATTGCAGTAAAGTTAAAAGAGGGTAAAAATACAGCAGTCATATAATATAATAATTGCCACAACGTTGTTCACTGCCATGCAAGTCAGGGCTGCAATAATTTATATTTGTTCATGATGACAGTATGAGTCTTTTTCTTTCAATCACAAGAGAATCATGTTTCAAATTAGACAAATATGTTGTTCAAGTAATGTTGTAAAGAACAGGAGTAAAATTCTTAATTATTTATTTTAACATTTATTTATTTATTTTAATGAATAAAATTCATATATATATATATATATATATATATATTGGACATTCAGTTGATGTGTTTGCTACAGAGTGGCGTTGCATTTTTGGTACAATGAGAGAAAAACCTCCTTAGTAGCATGATGCATGTGGCCATCTCTTATTGTTTAAGGTGTCAATTTGTGCAAATCTTTTTAGACTTATTTGAAATATTTTATTACAATTACTGTTTGATGGCGAAACCAATAGTTTAATGGCACGTTACATTTTAAAAGTTGAAAGTTTGAATTTTATGGAGTCACTTCTAGAAGATTTTTTTTAAATTTTTTAATTTTAAATATATATAAAATAAAGCCAACCAAGAAAAATATTGAAGCAGATTAATAGCACCGATGGGTTAAATTTTCTATTTTATTAAACATACAACTATTCTTTTGTGAAAATAGGAAATCAATATGAGTTAGAATTTTTAAAAATGAAATAGTTATATCATTAAATTACTTTTTAAAATTGTGATGCTTTTGTGAATTTGATCATCTCCAACAATTTCTCTATCTAAATTTTCTTACAACGATAAATATATATATATATATATATATATATATATAAAAATATATATATATATATATATATATATATATAACAATTGAAAAAAAAAAAAGCGCCAAATATGAAATATCTAACAATAGATTGCTGAAAAACACATCCAACACGACAAAGAACAAGAGAAATTATGAAACTTTGTAGAATTGCAGAATACGTACAAATTTGCAAATAATTTATTCAATTACAAATAGTATTTTTCTTACAAACACTCGAGCAATGCAATTTACTATGATTACAACACGATAGTTCAATTATTTAAGAGTTACATCTCCGTAAATAGTTGTGAATGTTGTGGTTCAATGGGCAACACGAAAATAGAGGGGAATTGGATTGGGAGAATTTGGAGCTGAGTCCCAAACAGAGAAGGCACTGGACGAGTTCATCCATCTATCTGTCATTTCTGGATAATTGCGATCAATCACATCTTTTAGGCTCTCTGTGGTGTTCACCCATTCTAGTCCTTTCTTTGTATATGACTCTTCATTGAAATTGCTTGTGAAGAACCTATCAGCTTCTAGTCTCCTGAATTGTATATGCAATATATATTAGTATATACACATACACAAAAGCGCATATATATATGTGTGTGTGTGTGTGTTTAGCATTGACTGTAATCGGTAGTTTGTATACCTTGATGCCATAAGAAGGAATATAATAAAAGCTGTCTCACTGATGGCGAAACCCGTGATCTTCTTCTCTGCCATGAGGCCCACAAGCAGATCGAGCTCCTCCACATCATCACCGTACACTTCATCAAGTGTTTTGATTGCTTCTTCATCATCCGTTAGATCTTCCCACTTAGATATAGGTATCAATAGGAGGGACCTACGGAAGTCATTGTATCTAGCAACTTTCCTCTCCCTGTCCCTATAAACTGCAACATCAACCGTACGATCAATTCAAACTCCACAACATATGGTGGTGACCCACTTAATCAACGGTCTAGTTTAATCAACTTGAACAGAGCCATACCTTCAAGAGCTGCTAGGTCAACGTGGTCAGGTCTATTTGTGCCGTCCACATTTTGGGCTATAAGGTCCTTCATCCACACTGGATAATTAAAAAGTTCAAGGGCCCCACTTGCTTGGTGCCCCATTGAAACCATCTGTCTTGTGAATCCAATTTCTGATAAGGTCTTTTCTCCAACATGACCAACCAGATTTACCATAGGAACCCTGAAATTTGTATACAATTGTGAGAGATATAATATATATCACACACATATATAATTCAATTGATGATGATGATATAGGGAGAAAAGCTGTACTCTTTAATTAATGGTGGAGATTTGTTGGGTCCTGGTGCTTTTGTGATGTCCCTAAGGAGGAGGTTATCAGGTAGGAGTGAGTGCATTCTATAAACACTGACAAATTCCTCAGTTAATGAATATGGAACCCCATGATTCTCTGGCTTCTTCATGCCCACGAACCCTCCTAGAATGGATCCACCAACATGTCCAAATGTATCCTTGAATTTCTTTCCCAACAATCCATACCTGAAATTTATTTATTATTTTTTTCCAATTAATTCACATCCCTTGTTTTAATTAAGAAGATTATAATAAATTGACAACAATTTCGAATTTTTTTTTTTTTTTAAATAAAAAATTATTGTTTACCAATTGGCACGCATTCCTGCAAGTAATGTGTCGGTTTTGAGAAGTTCCACAGTCCAATCAATGGTGTGAACTTTTGCAATCACAGCCGAAGTCACCAGTCTTGCATGACGGTACAAATCTTCATCATCCAAATCATGGTATTCTTTCTGAAATGTCACAACAAAATCGTCAATAATGAGTGAAATATGACTAATAAGTGGTACGGTTACCAAAATATGACATTTATTTTGGGACAAACACTTATTTTGGAATAGTGTAGAATTGGTGTACCTTGAGGGCATCACAGACTGCATTATGTTCCTTGACAAAGAGGGCCTGTAATGTGGACACACCAGCCCAACTGTTACGAACATCTCCAGACAGAGCAGACCCATCTTCGTCATGAAGGAGAAGCCCATCGACATTCGATATCTTGAGCTTTCCATCCTTGAAGGTCCTCACTTTCTTCAACCTCTCTGCATTGCTACCATAAATAGCACTTCCATCCCTGTCACATTCACAATCAACACTCATTTTTAAAATTTTTAATTTTATTTTAGAAATTCAAGCAATATGTATAGATATGTAATAATATGTATCTTATGTGATTGGGCCAGAGTACAGAACCCAAAGAACTATACAGCTTTTAACAAGACAGGTCCAATACACCCAAACCTAACAGATACAAAGAGGGCCTCCAGGCCCAACTTCTTTAATATATATATATAATATGAGTCAATGGCATTCAAGCCGTCCTCAGAGTTGAATTAGGTCAACGGTCAACCTATATATATATATTTTATTTATAAAAAGACAAGAAATTTCATTAATAAATAGCCGCTTATAGAAACCTAATTCACTTGAGTAAATTATGGGTATAGTTATTATGTGATCATATAATTATTAATCAAGAGGTTAATAAGTGGAAATTAAAGGGATTATGGAATTATAGTAGATATAGATTTTAATAATTTTCTTACCACCAAGGTGTTCGTATGTTTATGTGACCACTCTTGATCTCATAAAAACCTGTGGGAACCACTGTTGTCTTCTGAAACCTGAAGGATTTGAGAGGGCACTGATTTGCAACTTCTCTAGGTGCAGTAAGCTCAACCTACAATAATCATATTGCTCAATTAAAACGTGAATGAGTGCTAACATTAATAGATAAATAAAATTAAGATCAAAACAAGAATATCTAAGTCATAAATTAAGTAAAAATTAAGAACACGTAAAGAAAACCACCGTAATGACAAAATTAGATAAAAGGAAATCATATATCATTTGAAAGTCGTACAATTCTGATTTTCTGAATCAGTAATATGAGAGAGGAAGTGTGGAGCTCACTATTAACGTAATTTTGAGCGGGATTATGTGAGAGTGGAATCTTACATCACCCCAACTAAAATTGTCCAAACTTTTAAACTTTTTATTATCGATCTTAGATAAACTTTACGTGTAACGTAAATAATCACGTTGTTGAAATTTTTTGGTAAAAATGTTCATGTACATATATACAATGCAGTATGTGTAGATATATAGCTGACCTGCTTAGTTTCCTCCATGTGATCGATCCAATCATGGATCATAAATTGGATCCAAGAGGCTGCTATCATGTTGAATTGCTTTCCTGTGTCCACAAATTTTCTACGTGCCAAAAGCTTTGTGGCAACCACGATTGGATCCGGCTTCATAAGCTGCATTTTCTCAACATCAAACCAAAATTAAATAATAATAAAACAATCAATCAAAAAAATATTAAAATTACAACTTCTATGAAATAAATTTTAAAATCAATAAATTAATTGGATATATTATCTGCCATTTTCAGTGGGAAATTAACAATGGGAACTTCATATGATTGTTGACTTCTGGTAAGCTATTTGTAGATTTTTATAATCAGACACATTTATTAATTAAACATATTTTACATTTGTTTTATAAAATCAATGTTACTATGAGGTTCACCTCATGGCACTTGTCATAAACTCTCTTTTAAATTATCATATTTTGGAATATATATATATATACCTATAATGCACAAATTACATTGTTATATAGCCAATATTAAAGTGATTTTACTTTAAAAAATTATCTCAAAATAACATAAATAAAATTATATGCTACTGTTAAAGCTGATTGTGTAATTTGGTCCAGTAAAGTCAAAAGAAAAAAAGTGTGTAAAATTTGAGTGATTCATGTGACGTAAATGAATTTTAGTATGAAAATTTGATTATATAATTATGATATGATCCTCTATTAAACGATTAGATGCAAGACTTAATAATTTATACATGTTTAAAATAAAATAACATAGAATTCATGATAAGTGTCATGACATAGACAACTATTAATATTAAATATAAAGATATACTAATACTGATGTAACTTTTTTTAAAATCCCTTTCAAGGATACAATCATTTCATATTTTACTTTAAAATAACTTAATTTTTTCGATTAATTAATCTTATACTACTAGTTAATTAGGGTGTGTGAGTCAACCTTTCTGGTTCCATCTTCAGCAGGAAGAACATTCCTGCCAAAGAAACTTCCTTGGCTGCCGGCGACTTCATTGAATGGATCGTTGAATTTCCCATCAGCTGTCCTAAAAGGAACATCTGAGGGGTTGAATCGAACACCAACCGGAGTTGTTCCGACGTTAAACAAGTTGTATTCTTGATGAAGATGTCGACGGATCGCCAGATAAATCAGTCCCAAGAACACAGGTAGCCGAGGCCATATACCCAACTTATCAACAGCGTGGAGGATCTGCATTCAAATTTAAACAAAATTGTCAATCATCAATGAAAATATACTTAAGTCGTCTCGCATGTGTTGATAGAATAACAAAATATATATTTATGCTATGTTCGGTAAAATGAAATTAATATATTGTAACTCAAATCAAATTTTTTTTTAATTCTAATTTTAAAGTATCAATTCTATATTATCGAACATAACTTTAGAATTAATATAATTTTAAAAAAAAAAAAAAAAAAACTCTTCAAAATAAAGAAGAAAAATATCAAAGTTAATTTTTTCGGTTTTTTTTTTGCCCAAAAAAAAAAAAACAAAACTAATGAAGAAGCCATGCATTACTAAACATGGATATATATCGGACCATACGTGTGTGTACAATCACATGTGTGAAGTTTGTGGATCGTCAGATGTTAAATAGCACAGTTAGCACCTATATATGTATATATATATATAAAGAGCTGGAATTTGAAGCATGCATGGGTGAATTTACCAGAAAGAGAAGCCTGTCAATGAGAGTCATCCTTGCAACAACTTCATGAAAGTCTTTATGGATGAACTGACGCAGAGGTGCAACGAGGATGCCTTTAATGGACTCCATAACCAAACGCATGTCTTCTTAATTAAATTCTTGATTAATTCGAAAAACTATATGATGAACAAATGACCCGACTTGTTTATATATACACAATTTACACACACAAACACACACACACGCCAAGCTGAACTGGTCATGATCCAAAACAATGTGCCAAGTCTCTCATGATAACCTTTTTAAAACGTGTCCAGACTTTAATAATCCAAGACTGGACAGGCAAGTTTCCATTTAGAAAAACTCTGACGACGAATGACTCCATCTTTCATCATCTCTCTAAATCATGCATGATTGGGAGCCAAATTGGACTGATCGACCATACGTTTACAGTGACGTTTTAAAATATTTTTAAGTCTTAAAATGATAGCTGGGCAAGTTAGTTGATAAAGAAAAATATTTGTTGCTATAAAATATACATATATAAAAATGTTGCTAGAATATGTTTAATACTGATTATTAGAATATGAGTGCACGACAGAAGACATTTTGTAAAGGTGGCAAAAGACTGACTTTTTTTATTGATTAAATTTTCGAAGTTTAGGTATGGTGGTTGCATTTGCAAAACATGGATTAGTCCTTAAATTTCAAGTTTAGTCCTTAAATTTCAAGTTTAGTCATATAAAAGCAAGAGATTTTTGACTTTCTTTCTTGGAAATATCCCAAGGGAATAACGTTGCATAACCAACAGAATTAAATTTCATTATTTTAACATTATAAGTCCACTTAATTAATCAAAAGCTAACATCATTTTTACAATTTCTAATTGCCATTACAGTGACGTTTTAAAATATATATATAAATATATGTACATTCTTTATTTTTCTAAACGCATTTTAAAAACCATGATTACGAATTGATCAGAACGAAGCGAATGATATCTAAACGTGTTAAGCTAAAACGTGACATTTTCATTCTAAGAAGGTGCATGTATGTACTACCAACAAAAAGAAATATAAAATTATAATTTGTTTTATTTTTTCCGGTAAAATAAAATTACACTCCTATATTGTTTAGCAGTGCATAAGGACAAAATAGTAGCTCATTCCAAGCTAAATACCAAATGTAAGTCACTCAAATTAAAAAAATTTAAAACCAGTTTCGCTCGTGCTTTAATGTTTAATTTCCAAATATTATAATGCAAGAAAAAAGTATTATAATCCAAGAATTTAAATAACGTTTAACATTACAAACTTTTAATTTTTGTTTTATTTTATTATTATTATTTTTTTATCCTTCTCAAAATTGTGCACATCCTTTCAGCTGAGTATATGTGGCTGACATCGATTGTTACATGCTTCAGAGTAACTGTTTATTTATTTATTTTGGGTAATCCATTCACATGCACAGGAAAAGTAAGGAGGTTAATTAACTTAATTGTTACAACAAGCTCTTCACGTTTACGTCCTACTGCAAAAAAATGGCTATTTGAATTTGCGATGCGTTCGTTTTTGTTGCTTTGCACCAATTTTGTGAATTAGTCACAACAAAGTCTCAACACTCCAATTTTCAAAAAAAAAATAAAAAAAAATACTATAACTTATTTTCATGAATTTAAGGAGGTTAATTGTTAACTGCGATGCACCTGAGGCCTGCCATATATGTTAGTTGATGACAGTACGAGGCTATGAGACGTTTTTTCAATCAAGAGAATGCTTACAGCACCAAATTTTCATTAATTTTAAATTTGTTAATTTCAAACAATTCGGGTGGTACATGACCAATGAACATTAGAATGATACGATCTTTATAATATTACGAGCATGTACACATTTATTTAAACTTTTGGATATATAAAACATTTCGGGTTGTGAAAAGTTGAAAACATTATAATTATCAGTGATAATAAAGGTTCGGTAAGATTGCATGATGTGCAAATTCAGTCTTTGACAAGAAGTCGATTACTGGGAATTCATTTTACGCAGCAGTTGAATAGTCATTCTAAAAAGACAATTGTGGAAAGATTGCCGGGTCAATGCATTGAATAGTTCTAGTCTGGACCAAAAAAACGCTAAGCCCAAGTTTGAATTTGCAACAGTACGTGATGCAAATGATGAGCTCAATAGGGAATAGATAGTTTGAATTTGCAATAGCACGTGATGCAAATGAAGAGCTTAATAGGGAATAGATATTGGACGTGTCCGGCATAATGTATATAAGTCTCAATCGTAAGTATGGTACGCATATACATATGATTTGAATGAGTCCAGTAAATGATATATCGGACACACCAAAAAATATTTTCATATTTTTGTTTTCAAAAATCTTATAACAAATAATTATTACTAAACATGCTTCTGATTACTATTCAAAACACTTTATTTTATTTCGAGTTAAAACAAAATATTTATCTAATAGATCCTTAATCTAAAGATGTCGTGTTCGTGGCCAAGGAAACTATAGGCACAGGTCATTTTATTCGACACATTTAATTCAAAAGTAAGTAATTGTAATAATTCAAAACAAATTAAAGATAAGTATAATAAACTCTAATTAGGAGGCGTTAACTGTAGTAAAAATCTTCTCAAAACAATGTACTAAGAAAGGGTGCGTCCGATATATCCATTACTGATTTCTTCTTCATTTTGTAACGATCAGATCACTTCATTGCAACTAATACCGGTTGATTTCTCCACAAGCATACAAATATTATATATATATATAATATTTGTTTGCTTGTGGAGAATATATTTGCTTGTGGAGAATATATATATATATATATATATATATATTCTCCACAAGCAAATATATTCTCCACAAGCAAACAAATATTATATATATATATAATATTTGTATGCTTGTGGAGAAATCAACCGGTATTTTATATATATATATATATTCTCCACAAGCAAATATATTCTCCACAAGCAAACAAATATTATATATATATATATATATATATATATAATATTTGTATGCTTGTGGAGAAATCAACCGGTATTAGCTGCAATGAAGTGAGTGTGTGGATTGATTGATGGTCACGTTATTCACGGACAGCTTTAATTTTTTTTTTTTAAAATAATTTTTGAAAGGTATGGACGGCATTAAATTGGTGACAGCTTTAAATTGACTTATCTCAAATCTTTGCTACAGATTTATTTCAATTTTAAATGCTAGTAAGGATGTTCTTAACCATTAGATTCCAATTCCAGAAGTGTCTTGAAACAATTTTACAACTCATAAGTCATAGTTGTCTATAATACTTTTAGTATTTTATTTATTCATTTTTGTAAGAATCTAGGCGCTGCTTGTGTCGCTACTATACTTGAGCAACTCGTTTTCCTTAATTGGATTGATTGATTTTGTTCTCTATATAGAAATATTTCCTTTATTGTAAAATAATTATACAAAAAATCTCTTCCATTTTTAGGTAGAATTTTTTTTTATATTGTAAAATCTTTGTCCAATTGAAGAAGATAACATCAAAACCATGTATAACGTTTACACTATTAGAGCATCTCCAATCGTTGTGTATTTATATATATTTTTGTGTAAATTTAATGTGTCATAATAGATTTACACAAAAAAATTTAGATTATTTATTTTTAACTCCAATTGTTATTTTATACATTTTGTGTAAAAATATATTTCCCAATAATAACCAACCAACGTTATACTTGAACCCCACATAATTTTTATTAATTTACTTAATATAGATTGATTCGTTAATGAAATGAGAAAGAGGGAAGAGAAAGGAAATATGGTGATGTGGCTTTATAAAACGATTGTGTAAAATACACAATAATTTTACACATTAGTGATGTGATGGTGTATCTTAACATACTATACATAAAAAATTTTAATTCCATCAATCATTAAGACATTTTGTATTATATACTTACCTACTAACACTTATTTTTCTCCTCATTCTACGGTCAACTTTTCTAATGAGTGAATTGTATATAATTTGGTTGAAATTGAATTATCTTCCTTAAATTTTACAGTCTTCATCCCATTTTAAATGACGCCGTCTAAGACTGTAATTCATATTTTTGAGTCACAATTTTCAAATGTGTCGTTTAAAATGGGACAGAAGGAATAATTAAAACTACCCACTGCCAATAATTAGTCTAATCAACGCAACAAAATAAGCCTTTCCCATTAAAACAAAACTACGTGCTATCAATAATTAGTCTAATCAGCACAATAAAATAAGCCTTTCCCATCAGAATAAAACTAAGTACTACTAGTGTCAATAATTGGTCTAATGATCAACACAATAAAAGAAGTCTTTCCCATCAAAATAAAACTACGTACTATCAATAATTAGTCTAATCAACACAATAAAATAAGCCTTTCCCATCAAAATAAAACTATGTACTATCAATAATTAGTCTACAACACAATAAAATAAGTCTTTCCCATCAAAATAATCTTTTTAAAGTCTTGTATGGTAACGCCAACCATTTTTTTTTTTTTTATGGCAGCCGAAAAAATGGAGAAATATAATTCCTCAATATTCAATGGAAATAACAAGAACTAATTCTCCTTAAAAAGCCAAACCATATAGACGGCTTCATTCTAATTCTTCTCCTATTGGAATCGAAAGGCAATTTTGAGTTGGTTTTGACAAGGAACGCTCCGACATCTTAATATTACACCTAATATAAATAAATAAAAAATAGTAATGGGCGTTGGTTTAAATGATATAATTGTGAAATTCGAATTCAACTAAGAAGAATATTATTGATTTGGGTACATTTACTTGACTTTTCAGGGGAAAAAATATGTTAATGATTTATTTTTATTATTTTATCTAAAATGATTACTTTTGGACATTTGAATATAAACTTATATGTTTGAGATTTTATCATTATACCAAATTCTAATAGTTAAATATCTAAAATCACTAATATGCTAATGAAAACAACTCCGTAGGATACTTGGCAAATGTTGTTATAATATGCTAATCATTACCTTACTCATATGGTATTAATACACATCACTCTCCTTCAATCTTAATTTCTCTTCCATCTGCTTTTCTATATATATATATAATTTTTTTTTTTTTTGGGTAAATTAGTGATTTTATATATTCATTTACTTTTTTGGTAATTCATACATGAGAGTGTTACACGACATGTACACGAAAAGTATATTTTATTTTATTTTATTTTATTTTTATTTTTATTTTTTATTTTTTAAGTCAAAATTAAATTGTTGTTTAGAGCTAAAAATAAAAGAGACAATAAATGTTGTTACAACAAACTCTTCACATTTACGACGTAATGGGATAAATAACTTTTTCAAGGCCAAGTATGAGACTTTCCCATAAGCCAATCTTTTTCAATCACTAAATATGTGTTTATCAAGTAATGTTATACAGAATTTACCAACAAAAAAAAAAAAACAGTAATGTTGTATCAATTTATATGGTTTCTATTTTTCTTTTTCCGTTTAGGGTAAATTAATATTTCTTTAGTCTCGAAATAAAGTATCTATGTTTTTATTATTGCAATATTATTAATTTAACATTCTTGTATTAAATTTATAAAAAGAAATCATCGCATTCATATGAAATTACTATAAATAAATTTGATAATTCATTTACTACTAATATAATAAAAAAATACTAAAAAACTTTTTTTCTTTACAAGTTAGAGTTCCAAAAAGACACATTAAGGCCCCGTTTGGATTGGCTTTTTAAACGCTGTTTTTGATTTTTTGGACTAAAAAATTATTTTGAGCGGTGTTTGGTAAATTTTTTAAAAGAGTTTTGAATCCTTGAAAGAGCGTTTTAAAGTTATGGGTAGGAGGAGGGAGTAAATTTTACACTTAAAAATATATGTGGTTCAGAAATATATAGGTAGCTTTCATTTTCATTCACTTAAATGAATAAACCCATTGTAAAACATTAATGTCAAATTAAAAGAAGCATTATGGGTAGGCCTTCAAACTCTAAGGGCTAGAGTGCTTAATTACTTCACCAAATCTCAATTATTTACGGAGCGAGGAGTGCTAGGGTAGTCGTGTTAGCAATTGTACCTCAAGAGTCGCTTTATTTATTTATTTATTTTTTTCACAAGAGCATTCATTAATTCGGTTTTCTTTAATCACCGTGTTTCCTATTTTATTGAGTTGATGCATATATAATACACACAAGCATATAAAAAGTCAGGAGAGAAAAAAGAAAAGGAAATAACTCCGCATATATCAATTGAGGAGACGAATAAAAAGACAGTTTTATCTTAAAATATTACTTCCTTGTCCGAAGATAAATGATCACTTTGAAAATTCTCAAAGTAAATATTTATTTTGGGACAAGTAGAGTATATTTTTAATATTCTACAAATGTAGGAAACCCATAATTAATGTTATGTGACCAATTATAAGAGCAATTAGCTTAGCATTCCTCTTCCCACACCTAATGTTTGTCATATTCATTGCCAACTCATAAAAGCACTCGCGAATGGTGTGAATAGAGAAGGCAATAGACAAACATAAAATAAAGTTATAAGAAATTATTTTTAAAATTTTGGATAGCTTAGGATAAGAAAGAGTGAAAAAATAATTGCATAAAAGAAAAGGGTGATGATAAGAACTAAAACAATATTTTTCTATTCTGGGATGTTGTTTTGTAACTCTGAATTCCCATTGTCTTCATAATTTCTACGTCCTCCTCCTCGTCCTTTTGGTATAAAAATAACAAAAGTGGACAAGATTGAATGATGTAATTCACATGAAATTCCAGTCTTAGACAGGCAGTCAATTAATGATAACTCCACCTAAAAAAAGTCAACTCACAGACAGTTGAATAGTATCTCCAAAAAGCCAAATTTGAAAAGAAGACTTGGGAGTTCTTAAACAATTTTGTTACCCTTACAAGGGCCATGTCCATTGGACCCTTCAATTTTGGATTACTAATTACAGAAATATATATATATATATATATATATATCGAAAGGCAATTTTTAGTGTCCTTTCTTACATTGTTTTGAAAAGAATGGAGATATTTGAAGTCTCATTTTTTACTTTTGCAAGCAAAGAAAATACGGCTAGAGGATGACTTTTGAGGTTTTGAAAAAATGGAGGAAATATTATGTATTAAACTATAGGTTTTGATGTCTTGAAAAAACTCAAAATTTTCAAAATGGTAAGAGAGGTGGTCTTAACCTCTCATAGGCGGTGTGAGCGGAGATTTCTCCAAATTATACATAAAGGTATTAGTGTATTTTACCTTTATATATATATATATATATCTGTTTTTAATTTGACATTGGTTAAGCGATAAAGAGTTAGTGGATGTTAGGGATAATAAAATTTAAATCTAGGGACGCTTAACCGGAAACACGTCTTGTCGGAAAGGTCAATGCATAAAGTGATGGAGTGGATTACCCTTCAATGACTTTTATCATTTAAGAGCATTAGTTGGTCATGTTTCCTAGTCTAACACATTATCATATGCCTATTATATTAACCAATTCGCTAATTTTTCAATAAAATGCTATGCTCTCAGTTAAGCTATCTAATCTCATAGGTTGGAAGACTCTAACCTTGGCATGTGTTTTTTTTTTTTCTTAACTCTAAACTGGTCGGTTGAAAGATTAGAATTAAAACACATTGAGCAATCTATAATTTCTTTATTTATTATTATTTTTTTGACGAAATAATCTTCTAAAAACAAGAAAGAAAAAATCACTATCACATTTTATCCTCTAAAATCAAGAAGAAGAAATCATAATTCAAACCATCACAATTGATGATATCAAAAATAGAAAATAAATACACTGAGAGCCTGAGTCCAACAAAGAAAACGAAAAATAGTACAACTAAAAAAGAAATAGAAATTACTTGTTATATATCATCTTATGAATTGATGATAGTACCGTATTCATCTTCTGAATTGATGATACCATTATTATCTTCTGGATTGACAACAATAACGGGCTCTGGATTGACGTGGATTACTAATTACAGAAATATATATATATATATATATATATATATATATATATATGGAAAGGCAATTTTTAGTGTCCTTTCTTACATTGTTTTGAAAAGAATGGAGATGTCTGAAGTCTCATTTTTTACTTTTACAAATAAAGAACATACGGCTAAAGGATAACTTTTTAGGTTTTGAAAAAATGGAGGAGAAATAATGTATTAAACTATACGTTTTGATGCCTAGAAAAAATCACAATTTTCAAAATGCAAACAGAGGTGGTCTTAACCTCTCATAGGCAGTGTGAGTGGAGATTTCTCCAAATTATACATAAAGGTATTAGTGTATAAGTGAAACAGGTATTGTCGTAAAGGTCAATGCATAAATTGAATGAGTGGATTAAAAATAAGGGTATTCAATGACATAGTTCATTTCTCAAACACACATGTCTTCATGTGGTTCGAATTCCTGACCTTCTTTTAGGAAGTAAAAGTCTAGTACCGTTAGGTCATATGCCTGTTGGTATCATTCAATGACTTTTAAGAACATTAGTTGGTCAAGTTTCCTAGTCTAACACATTATCATATGCCTATTATATTAAACCAATTCACTAATTTTCCAATAAAATGCCATGCTCTCAATTAAGCTATCTAATCTCATAGGTTGGAAGACTATAACCTGGTCACATGGTTTTCTTTTCTTCACTCTAAACTGGTCGATTGAAATATTAGAATTAAAGCATATTAAGCTATCTAATCTCATAGGTTGGAAGACTTTAACCTCGTCACATGGTTTTCTTTTCTTCAATCTAAAATTTCTTCATTTATTATTAATTTTTTGACGAAGCAATCTTCTAAAAACAAGAAAGAAAAAATCATTATCACATGTTATCCTCTGAAATCAAGAAGAAGAAATCATAATTCAAACAATCACAATTGATGATATCAAAAGTAGGAAATAAATACACTGAGAGCCTGACTACAACAAGGAAAACGAAAAATAGTACAACTAAGAAAGAAATAGAAATAACTTGTTACATATCATCTTCTGGATTGATGATAGTACCGTTTTCATCTTCTGAATTGATGATACCATTATTATCTTCTGGATTGACAACAATAGCAGGCTCGGGCTCTAAATCGAAATAATATGTCCGGTAGTGAATGACAATCATGATAACAACACAAATTATTAAATTTAATATAGTTGAAAATGTGCCGTTGCCTTTATGAAAAACTATCAAATTTTGCATCAAAGCTTCCAAAACTGCGTCACATACGGTGAGGTCATCATAACCATAAATTAATTGTAGAAACGCATAATATTCCATGAGAAATGATATAAATATAAGAGAGAGGAGAACATCTTCGAACAAGTGCTGCAAAATAAATACTCCGCACAGAGTGGTCACACATGTTGCAGTTTTTGCGAAGCATCCCATGAAGTGCTCATTGTGTCGATATGGACGCCATTCATGTGCACAGACTAGAACAAATTCTTGTGCACAGAACATCAAAGTGGTGCTAACAAATACAATTGGAAAACACTTTACTAAAATATTTGATATGATCTCTGTCAGATGGAGGGTGAGTGTGCTGCAAAAAATAGATGCCGTACCAAAGTATAACCAGAGAGTATGGACATATTCAACATTTTCATTTTCATTTTCATGGTCCATTGAGTCTTGGGATGAAAATTTAGAGAGCTAGGCATGAGGATGTGTAAAGATTTTTTTGACGATTACCCTCTCTCGTGTGATTGGTTAGAGAGTCATTAGACTCATTACTAGATGAATTTCTAATGTTTCACTCTCATTTTTTATTTTTTAAAATAATATAAATGTCGATCCATCAATTGATGTGTTAGCTACTAAGTGAAATACTTAAAAGTAAGATAATGTACGTAGAAATGAGAGAAGTTTTACTTATAAAGAGTCTTTATTAAATTCTATTCATTAGATCGCAATAAAATTTTTAAACAAGTGATGACTCTCTCTGACCAATCAAGTGAGAGAGTGTTTACAACAAATCCTAATTGTTATTTTTATTTTAATTTTTTTAAAGAAAAAACATGGAAAGAAGCACAAGCTGTTAAGGATTAGAATTTGACATGAAAAACTTAAATTAAATATGAGTCTAGTATTAGACTTCGAGTAGAATTAGGAGATCGAGCAATCAAAGATAAGATAAATGTCTGATCTACTATAATTTCATGCCCCTGCATGATAAGTCAATTGGCTTGACCACGAAGACAAGATCGATGTATTAAATATCATGTACCAATTTCTTCATTTTATAACATATAAATTAATTTATTATATAGAGTGAGATTAATTGATAAATTTCACTAGCGAATCTCAAATTTTTGACAAAGATTAATTTTAAATTTTAAATGGCAATTTAGAACGTTCTTAACCATGCATATATATGAGACTGCAGTTTGAGAAGGTTTGTGAAGCAATTATATAGCTCATAAATCATAGTTGGCTATGAGTATGTTTATATTTTTCAAAGAATCCACGCGTGACTCCATTATTAATGAAATTGTTTACTTCGATCAATCAGGGGAACATTTTGTATGATATACTAACATTTATTGTGTTCTTCTCTAAAATTGAATAAAAATTAGATTTTTTAATTTCTTGGATTCTTATTGTTTGCTACTATATATATATATAAGCTAGGCTTCAATACATAGATCATCAAGAACAAAAAGGGGATCGGTAGGGTTCAGTTGAAGACGATTGAAAGCACCCTCAAATTTTAATTGTAATTTGTAACTACTATCAAGTATTATATACTAACATTTATTTTTCTCTTCGTTCAACATGGCTTTTGCTGGGCCTCTTCCTTCGACATGTCTTTTGTCTACTTTCTTTTTTTTTCTTTTTTTTTCCCCTGGACTTTTCTTTCGACATGTCTTCTGTCAAATTTTTTTTTTTTAATTGTATATATTACGTAACGTATCTCTTCTATCTCTCAAAATAAATTATAAAAGTTCAAATTTTGATAAATGTATTAAGTGACGTGTCTCACATGAGCTGTGAGTATTCAGCACAGTTGCTGTTGTGGGCCAATTGTGGTGGGCCAATTGATGAAAAATAGAATGGAGAGTTCTCACACATGGGACATGTCCATATATTTGACCCTTCCAAAGTTCCAAGCTTTGCATGAGTTGTCCAGTTATTAGTCGACCCTTGCAATATTGGCCACCCCATTTAAATTGATTCTGATTTACACACTCAATATTTTGATTTACCATACATTTGTGTGTGTAAACTATATATATATATATATATATATATATATATATATATATATGTATATATTGTATTGCAAAATCATTTACCACTTTACTAGGTTTGCTGGGTCAATGAATTGAATAGTCTGGACCAAACAAATTGAGGCATAATAGAAAATTCTCCTGCCCTTTCTTACATTGTTTTCAGAATTTTTTTATTTTTATTTTTTTTACAACTGTTCTTTGCAAAATCCAAATACTCATTTGTTCTATAAAGCAAGACCTGGTTACTATTAAACATGGATGTGAATGTAGTTTATCTAAATTATATACTCACGTGTAATTAGATCTAATTTTAGGAGGTGTCAGTGGACAAAGGAATTGATTGCAAGAGAATCTACATATATAAGTGGAAACACGAAATAAAAGTTTAATACCGCTAGATTATTGACCTGTCAATAAATATTAGAATATTTGCATTGCACGAGGAAAAGAGTAAAATTAAGATTCTTTCATAATAGTGCAGTGTCGAGAGACAGTTGAAGATTATAGAATATTTGAAAACTTGTGGATGTTTATAGAAGGTAGGGATATTCTAAAAGATTAAAGAGTTTTCTAGAGTTAAGAATATGAATAGGTACGGAGTTATGAGAGAGTTTGTAGGAGGTCTATAAATAAGTTAGAATTCATCTCTTAGTAAGTTTTAACCGAGGGTGGAGTCAAAAATATAGATAAAAGTATGTGATGAATTTAAGTGGTGATAGATTAGAAAATTATTTAATGTGATGAATTTAAGTGGTGATAGATTAGAAAATTATAATATTTTAGTTTGAGTCAATCTCAAGTTGATTTATGAAAAATTAGTATAATTAAATTTCAGATTCAATTGTTTTTCTCTGTGAATATTCAATTACTATTTCTCGGAGCTTTTATAATAAAATTTTAATAATACTTTCTATTTTATTTTTTATTACACATAAATTTTGAATAATTAAAATTTATTCATCAATCCTTTATTCTAAAAGTTTAATAGAACAAGTCCAACAGGCACAAACAGAATTAATACTAGTAAATAAAAACAAGTTTCCTATTATAGTGCTTGCTCACAAAACACATCCAACAGGCACAAACAGAATTAATTTATCAAACATTGTAGACCTTAGAGGACATGCAAATATATAAATAGGCAATAATTTATTCCATTACAAATATTTTTCATACACACTCTTCTTTTTGTCTTTCTTTTTCACAACATGAAAAGAGAGATGTCATTTTCAAACACCAGAAACAGAACAAGCCAGAAACCTTTTTGGAACACATTTAACTATCATGTATGTAACAATATTACATGATAATTAAACTTATTTAGGATATATGTATATACACATAGTTATGAATGTTGAGCTCTGCTTAGGAACACCAAAATTGATTGGAATTGGTTTGTGAGAATCTGACTTTTTTGCAGCTTTTGTTGTTGCCGGAACCATGTGGTATGGTTCAGCAACTACCATATTGAATTATTTGGGCCCACTCGTTATCAATGGGAACTGAAGGTGAGCCCCACACTAAGAATGCGCTTGTGACATTCCGACATATATGCAATATATACAAGTATATGTGCACATGAACAAAGGCACATAAATACGTACCATCCAAAACTCACTACTAAAAGAGGCATGTCGAAAGCGTTCACACTCTAATGATCTTAGGTTCGATTCTCCCTTTTAATTAACTATTAATTATTGTCAAATGACGGGCTCACGAGCAGATGGAGCCCCTCCACATTCTTACCGTACACTTCACGAATTGCATTGATTGCTTCTTTATCATTCATTAGATCTTCCCACTTTAGATATAGGTGTCAATAGGTCCTGGACCTGGATTCAGTGCATTTAACTGTGCGTGCATTTCATGCAATCAATTTTTTGCTTGGACCACATTGTGTCACATTTGCGCCTTCACTTAACCCTGGTTTAGGGGTAGCAAGGCGGCAATTAAGGAACAATTGAGGAAGGAAGGCAGCAATTAAGGAACAATGAGCAGAAAGAAGGCAGCAAATTTGGAAACAGTGGGCGAAAAGAAGGCTGTCACGACCCGACAATTCCAATAAAATCCTCCATTTATTCATATACAAATACATCAAAATACACCCAGGATCATAAAAATTGCCCTCTATTTTATACAAATTCAATTTCCTCAATATACATAAAAATTCTCCAAATGAAAATATAAATCCTCCACGCCGACTCTTCATCCTAAGCCCGAATCTAGTCATTCCCGTTCATTTTCGGTACCTAAAACTGGGAGGAGGTGAGACAAGAGTCCCAGTAGGAAAAACCATAACAAGAATCTCATGGAGATTTAAATAAAACTGCTTCACAAAACGTACATAATCATGTGAGTATATAGACAAAATAAATATGCATTTAATCAAAACATTTAATAAAACATTTAATCAAAACCTCCCCATGCCATTCAAGGTATAGAGAACCCTACTCTGAAAATGAATTATCTCCTCACTGGATCATCAAGCTTTCATGCTTCCGCTGTGGCCTCTGCAACTCTCGACCCTCTGTCTTCCCTCAAATTCACTGTCTATATTTAGGCTTTCTCACTCTCTTTCTTTCGGTCACTGTGTTTTCATAGTGCACAACCCCTTCAATTTATAATAGCCTCACCTACAAAAAAGATATCAATATGAAAGGACAATGTACTGCCAACCACTTTCTGCTCTCCACTTTAATTTTCCTGATCTCATCTTATTTTCTGCTCTTTGATTTGCGATATACAGACAACACACACTCCAACAGCCCCACGTGAACAAAGTAAGGTCAAAAAGGTTGCCCAAATAAAATCCTAGTGGGACCCGCAAATAAAAGCCACAATTTCTGTCGGCAGCTGCTAGCTTCCTCTATCAGACAAGAAACATAAATATATACATATACAATGTATACAAAACCAAATCCCATTATCCCTTTAAATATCAATCTTGTGGGTCCCATAAAAATATCATTACACTACCTTTTCCATTTCCAATTTCGCTGCTCCCTCCTCCTAGCTCCATCAGACAATCTATATATGTAAATATATCCTATAAAATGAAACAAAACAATAATTCCTTAAACATCATTCCCTGTGGGCCCCGCGAAATAACCATTTTCCATTCAATTCTCTTTCTCTCAATCTCGCTACCAGCACCACACTTTTCTATAAGATTGAATCACATGTACATATATATATATACAAAATGCAACCAAACTAAAAAAACCCATAACTTTATCTCTTTGAATTCAGCAGGTGCATCCCATTGCTTCAACTGATACACTAAATATATATAACATATATAATCATGCTTCGGGAGAAAATCAAACCAATAAAATCTCATGTGGGTAAAATCTCTAAAATAGATTAAATATAAATCATAGTCTCCAATTTAATAATCAATAACCCAAATCTCTAATTGGCAAGTCTTCAATTAAAACAAAATTTAATGATGACAAATGAAATAAATAAAAATTCATCTCTTAAAAATTTGGGTTGTCACAAAGGCGGTAAATTAAGTAACAGTGAACAGCAAATGGCGGCAATCTGTCTGGAGCAAATCCCGCCGAAATCTACAATACTATTTCCCAAATTGTGCCATTCTGAAACCAAATCCCGCCATAAACGATCTATTAGTCGATTTGTATTTCCAGAAAGTGTTTAGTGCTTTGATTTATTGTGGATATTAGCAGGTAAATTGAACAGCCAAAGTAAAGGGTTTCCTGAGCAATTCATTGTTTCAGCAAGGTGAGTATTTTCCCCAAATTCGATTTGTATTTACAAAATTTGTTTCTAAAAATGGATTAAGATTATGGTGACTCGATTTGATTATGGATTGATATTTTCCCCAAATTTGATTTGTAAATTGATCAAAATTTGGTTTCCCAAAATCGATTAAGGTTGTGGTGACCCGCTTTGATTATGGATTAAGATTATGGATTAACAACTAATTTGAACACATAATTTAAGGGTTTCAACAACCAATTCCCAATGTGCATTTTATTTTATTACTATCACGTTCTGTTGTGTTTATCAAACCAAAATTCAACAAACACCTCTGTTGTGTTTCTACTGAATTGTGTACATGATTCCCAAACAAATTTTGAATATGTGAGAACATATACCTTACACATTATGTTATATCCACCAAGATAGCGTTATGTGTCTTCCATGTTTCACATTTGTGTTTTTCTGAATTTGTCAAACTAAAAGTATTGGCATTACATCAGTATACTGATGGGATAATATTATATTGATCATACTTACACACTTATTTCTTATTTCCGTGGTGCTGCCGGCTTGTTAGTTGATTGTAGGAATCATGAATGACGAAAAGTTGAATGCCTAATCCCTAATTTAAGGGTTTTAACAACCAATTCCTAATGTCCACTTTAATTTATTACTATCACGTTCTGTTGTGTTTATCATTATCATACTTCAGCAAACGCCTCGGTTATTTTTTTGGTGAATATTGTGTATCTAAGAACATATACCTTACACGTTATGTTATATCCACCAACACAACATTATGAGTCTTCCATATTACACATTTATATTAAAACGAATTTCTAGAAATAAAACTATTGGCATTACACCAATATACTAATGGTATAATGTTATTTTTATCATACTTGCACATTTATTTCTTAATTCTGTATTGCAGTCGGGTTTTTACTTGATTGTAGGAACCATGAATATCCAAGAGTCGCACATAAATACTGATTCTGGTCAGATTGTGCATAATGGTGGTCATGTTGTTTGTGCAGAGAATGTTGATAATGATAATTGTGATAGCGTTGTTTGTCTTGAGAATGTTGTTAATAATTCTGAGAATGTTGACAATGTTGAAATTGTGGACAATGTTGTAAATGCGGACAATGATAATTGTGATAACGTTGTTTATCTTGAGAATGTTGTTGATAATTCTGAGAATGTTGACAATGTTGAAATTGTGGACAATGTTGTAAATGTGGACAATGTTGATAATGTGGATAATGTTGATAAGCTTGAAGAATGCACAACTGAATATCGTAGAATAAAGTCCATGGAGTTTGAATCCCCCGAAGTTACTTATAATTTTTATAACGCATATGGTGGTGAAGTAGGTTTTAGTGTTCGAAAGGACTATGCAATCAAAAATAGAAAATGGTTTAGAATCGTTGACTCAATCTAAGCCAAGCCAAAGTGGTGCTCTGTGTCCAGTGCCTAAAAAGTGGGGAAGATGAATAATTGCGGACTTAGGGATTTGGGGGAGCTGGATTCGGCGCCGAAGGTGAATGAAAACCGGGCTACAGTGCCTGAAAGTAGGTATTTAATGAAGGTTTGACAGGATTTGAAATTATTTGACTTCTTTTTCAAATTATTTGACCACTTTTCAAAATGGGTTCAAACCAAATTTGCTTCCAAAATTTTTAATAATTTGGTTTAATCGTGGGTAAAAAGAACCTAAATCAGGGTTAAGAAGCGCAAACATGGCACAATGTGGTCTGAGCAAAAAATTGACTGCATGAAATGCACACACAGTTAAATGCACTGAATCTGGGTCTATCCTTGTCAATAGGACCAAAAAAACTTGGTTGCATTGTCACATTATGTATAATATAATTAATGTACTTATAATATAATTATATTTATTACAATTATACTCAGTATTTATTACACGCGCATTAATGAACGATTTCATTACACAATCAAATATTTCTCTAAGATGACGTACAGAAGTTTGTCACCATCAACTATCTATGAATGTGCATGTGGTACCAATTTGATAAGTTCTACGTAATATGATTTATCTGTCCATCTATATTTTGGATCTACAAGGTCTTTGATAAGCACTAATAATTAAAAAGTTCAAAGGCATGAGAATCCAATTTCTGATAAGGTCTTTTCATCTCTATAGCCAATCAATTTTCCATGGGACCCCAAATTTATATACACTTGATATACATACAAATCACTAAATCAGTACCAGACAACTAGTAGGCAATGAACTTATTCGGATTTTGTTTAAAAAAAACTTTTTTAGATTTTGAAAAAGAGTAGTAAACCTTGTAATTCGACAATCATTATGCGAAAGAAAGTATGTGTACACTGTACACTTCCTATTTGAATAATAATTGAAGGGTAAAAAGGGAAACAAAAAAAAAAGATAAAAAAAAAGGCAATAATTAACGCAATTTCTAATAATCAATCGATGATGATGTACTGTTTAATAAACAGTTGAGAATTGTTAGGTTATGGTGCTGTATTGATGTCCCTAAAAAGGAGGAGATGATCAGGTGGAAGAGAGTGCATCCAATAAAAACGGAGAAATTCATATGTCAATGACTAAGGATCCCCATGATTCTCAGGCCGTTTCTTTTTTCTTTTTCTTTTTTCGAAAGGTCAAAAAATATATATATTAAATAAATATTGAACCTTTTCATCCCCAGTATTGAACCTTCATTTTTTTTTTTTTTTTTTGAGTGGTTAGGTTAATTTTAGAGAGTCAAACTTCGAGCCTTGGCACCCACGAACCTACAAAAACTTTAAAAAATTAATACTGCACCTTGATGGCATCGAGTATTGGGACCATAAATAACCCCTCCATCTGTTTAACATCCACAACACCAATAATTGTTGAAAAAAATTAATAATAATAAATAAATAAATAAATAAAATAACTAGTTAAAAATAGAAAAAGTAATATATATTTGTGAGATATATTTTTGTAAATTGGCAAATTTCAGTAACAAAACAAGTCCTAGTCGAATTGTAATTTCAGTTACCATATCAGGCTTGATATCGATTGCGGAATTCAGAGGTTGATCAGAAGAAGAAAGTACTATTGATCATCGACAAGGAAAGAACAATATATTAGGCCTTCGTTTCCCACTTAGGACATATTGATATACATGGTATATTAACAGAGTTCCAAAAATATAGAAAATCCAAGTTCAGGTTGGATTCTGTCAAGTGGGAACCGATACCAAGATTTGGGAACCGATTCCAGAAGTTACACTTCGAAGAATAACCTATTGTCCTTTGGGAACCGGTACTAAATATGGGAACCGATTCCACAAGTCCTGATTGTAACAGGTTTCCAGTTTCCTATTCTAATTGTTTCCTTTTTATCCCAATTTCTTTTCAATTTATATGCACGAAATTTCCGTTATTTTTTGAAGGAATAGGATTTTACAAACCTCTATATAAACCATGTCATATATAAGGTTTTTAACAACTTTGAATCATTATTCATATATCATACAAAGCCTTAGTAAGTTTATCCCTCTTAGAAAATCAAAGTTGATTTTTCTGTTATCTTCCTAGAACATACACATATTCACCTAGTTAGGTTAGACTTGTGGAGTTCGAATCCTGATCGTGATCATACAGTCGTATTAACATGGATCAGACGAAGTAGATTTTCTTCTACATCATTTAGATGATTGAAGAATAGAAGTAAACGCAGTCACACTTTGAAAGGGTTGGAGTATTCGTGGAGTATTGTCTGATCTACTTGCTACTCTCCTACAAATATCAAGTGTAAGCCTGAGGTTTAGTTGCTGTTGGACTGGTAGTCGTAAAGCCAGAGGATCGTCAGTGGTTGGTGTGGTGTAGAACGATAGGGTGTGAGCCAGAGTCAAAGTTCGGTATACTTTGTTTCAAGCATAGTGGATTGGTTTACTTTGGACTGTACAGTCTACGAGGTTTTTCTCATCACAGTTGACGTATTTTATCAACTGGAGTTTGCTCATTGAAATCCTGGTGTCATCTCTAACTTTATACTTTACTTTATTTTATCTGCATGTGATTAATTGTTTAATTGCTAAAATAAGTAAAGTTGGTAATGCCACAGATCTGTTCTACAAAATCTAAAACTTTCCTTACTACATTCCGCTGCGTACAACTCACAATATTTTTAATTAATAAGTTAATACTAATAATGGATATTAAAGGATTATAGATTTGTAGTGGATATTCATGCGACCATTTTTAACGTCATAAAAACATGTGGAAACCTCCTTTGTATTGTAAAACTTGAATGATTTGAGAGGGCACTGGTTTGCGACATCTATAGGTGCAGTAAGCACAATCTTCAATCATATTGTCCATATTAAAATATGAAGATCTAATAAATTAATGAAAAGAACATGCATAGAAAACCTGGAGAAAAAATAAATTTTAATAAACCTTTTCACACATAACATGAATCCCTATGGGCCTTGGGCAAATCTATTTTGGGCTTATTTGGGCCTGTCTTTGGGTCATTGATTAGGCTCTTTGGGTTTTACTTGTAGCTTGGGCCTTTCAAGGCTTGAAATTCTCATTTATGTACGTTAGGCTAGGCTGAAGCCCATGTAATTATTTTCGTCCATTGGATCCAAGAGGTTGTATCAAGTTGAATTGTTTTCCTGATAAATTTTGTACGAGTTTTGTGGCAAGTGGCAACCATCATCGAATCCGGAGGGGGCAACGCTAGAACACGACTTTTTGAATAAGGAAAACAACCTAACCACTCAGACAACACGATATTTGTATATCATATGAAGGTTACAAAACTTTTGCAGGGTATATCTAGAATAATATGAGAAGCATATATGTTATGAAATAAATTCTAAAACCAATTGTTAATTAAGATCTTTGGAAGTACCCTACTTAAATAAAGGTTGTCTAAAGTAATTAATGGGTTAGTTGATTAACAATGGGAATCATTAATATAACTAGTTGATCATTACAAGAGAGTTATGTATTCTTTATAATCAGATAATTTTTATAAAACCTGTTCTATAATTGTTTTATACAATGACTTTAATATTTTATATTATTCATATCACTTACTAAAATCAGTACAGCCCTTTCCAGGAGTGTTCGAAGTTCCGTTATCAAATACAATCATTTCGAATCAAACCACTTTTGACATGATAAAATTAGTCCAATTAATGTGAGAATGCAGAAATTGTTAGGGGAATTACATACTGACAATGTAAAAGTGAGAGCATAATGAAGGATGCAAGACAGACAAAATCAGAATTTTCTTCCCTGCCAAATATCATCATATTCAAAACTGAAGGTAGAATAATAAGTGCCGGGTTATAAGTGTGGTACCCAAAAGAACTGATCATATTAAAGACGAAAACAGATATTATGGGGGTCATTAGTAGGTTAGTGTCATCCTAAAAGTTTAGAAAAATAAGTGTGAAAACTAACAAGCTTGCGTAAGTGGGAGATACACTGGGTAAACTAACAAGAGTGCCCAATACTGACATGTATCTAATACAGAAACGTCGCTCATGTAGAAATATTCGTACTTCCTAGGGATGAATGAATAGACAAGTTAGAAACTTAGGACTAATTAACCATAATGTAATCAAACACACATAGATGGAAATGACCACAAGATCTTTATAAATAATAAGTCCTCTTGTTGGTAAAACAAGGGAATCCCACACACACCAACCATCACAATCACCATGAGTATTCTTTAGACCTAGAAAAGAACTAATAATTGAAAGATACAACCACACTGAAATGGAACTATGAAGCAAAACTGCCGCTTGTTAAAATTTAAAAAATTATAGCATGTTTCATAACATTACAGGTGAGAAACATAATCATCAAAATTTCCATGATTTCATAGAATTCTTTCTTTTATTTACTATTATTATTGTTATTATTAGTAAGAACACAACAATAATATTGCTAATCGCAAGGAGGAATACGCAATCTCCCATTTGATTCAATTTGATACCCTTTTATTTATTATATATTATATAATTTTTATTTATTTATTTTACAAAACGTCATTTATTAACTAAAACAACAACAATTTTTTTTTTTTTTTTTTCTGTGTTTTTGTAAATTACTCTCGATTTGAACAGAAATGTAAAATGGGATGATTGGTTGGATAATATGATTAATAAATACTATTATCATAAATAAATGGGCAGGGCATACAAACTTTTGCATTTTGCACATTACTCTCAACTTGAATATAGCTTTATGGAAGTGTAACACCTGCATACATGGAAGTGTGAATATAGATATAAACTGAAGTCTATAACATCAAATTAATAATGTATATTGTTTACACACAAATTACAAACAAATTTTGACGACTTTTACAAATGCTAATCTAGGAGCGTGAACAAGAACACATATTGAAGTCACACAATGCAGTGTGTAAATTAACAATTTTCTGCACTATACTCCTATATTTTTATAACTCTGCAACAGAAGGATTTTGTGGGTTGAAGGCAATGCAGAGTCACCAATTTCACTGTCATCACTCATATCTTCCTTTGCTTTTCCCCACATTACTGTGTAAAACCCTATTGATATTATTGTTGCTCCTACAACACTGCATAATGGGAAAAAAGAAAATTAGTGATTCGAATAAATTAAAAGCAAGAATAAGTATGTTGCTGATTCGAATAAATTGATAGCTTATATGTATAGAAGAAAGAGAGGAATATGACTATATTCTAACCATATTTGTTACCTTCCAAGATAAAGAGTATCACCGAGGAACATGAACCCCATGGCAACTGCAATGGCAATTGACAGTGGCTTGAACATTGCAACATAGACAGGGACCTTCAAATGCAATGCCCATGTGTGGACAATATTGTTCAAGAATGATCCGAAGATACCCTAAACAAGTATAGAACCCCACATTTAAACATTATTAAGAGACTCACTCAAATCAATCATATTGTAGTGGTTAAATGTCATGAATCACTTACCGAGCATACAATATAGAGCAATGCTATATCAAGTCTAACTGTCCAAGCATTCAAGTTCGGTTCTGTAATTAAACCTACAATTGCAGCTAGGATGCAGACGAATAAGTTGTAAAAGAATACTACCGTCAGTTCTGCTGGATACTCCTTCATTATTTGCACCTATTAAACGTCATACAAATTCGGAAATCAGCTTTTCTATATTCCCAAATGTAACTCAGAATTAGGTCTAGTCTGAGATAAGTTTAGAATCGTATATGTACCTGAACAATGTACCACATTGACACCAAAAAATACTCAGTTGTAAGGAAAAGGCCGCCAATGGCCCACTTTGGGCGTGGCAAGTCCAGAGGCTGACGAAGCGAAATGGAAGGAAATGAAGTACTCAATAGTGGTGAACCTTTATAGAGAACCACTACAAATGCTCCTGATATTGATACTATGGTGCCTATGATTTTAGATTGACTGCTTGAGCTTCTCAATGCTACTTTTTCCATCCTATTTGAGCCCCCAAAGAAGAACTCAAAATAGCTCAAAACACAAATATAGTCTTATAGCCCCACAATTGAAATGATCATACTTTAAAACGAATTATAGTACATATTAGTACCAAATATGACAAGAATTAGGTCATGTTAATGCCATGGTGCATTGCAACAATCTCCAAAACCAAGCCCAGACCGTGGGCTTAGAAAGTGACTCTCAAAGGGAAGGCTGATCAAGGTTTGACCCTGGCGTACCTAGCTTAAGCTAGACCTCATTACCAAGAAAAAAGTGCCAAAACTAAACCTCCTAGGCCATTCACCATTGGACACGTAAGCAATTGTGTTGGAAATGTGTAAGTTTTTCAACTTTTTGCTTACGTGTTCAATGATGATTGGCTGGGACCATCTAAAAATTTCTCCTAGGCTAATAATCTGTTCTACACCATGAAGGAAAGGAAAGAAATTGCAAAGTTTTCACAGATATGGGACAAAAGGAAAAGGGAAAAACATAGAGTAGCATTTCCCTCTGCAATCTGCATACACCAAATTAATTTCCTTACAAAAGTGAAAAAAAAAATGAACAGAGAAAGAAGTCTTCTTTTTATGTTTTTACTCTTCAATAAATAATAGTAATATTTAACACTGAAGAAAAAATTCTTAAAACTAATTTCCAAGAATTCTAGAAATAGAATACAAATTTTTTTTTAACTATAAACAAATGTTACCTGAATTTTTTTTTTTTTTTAAACTCAGTTTACAGACATTAGTTTTTATAAAACTGTCAACCAAAGGAACTCTTAAATTCTTTGAAAACATAATATTGTTTTAAAAAAACAAAACCAAATAGACACCAGCATTAAACTCGTTTTCCCTAGCTTCTTGAAAACCCTACTTTCTAAAGAATAGCTCTTTTCCTCCTCCCATTTTGTACTAAACGGACCATGAGGTATAGAATAAATTGAACCACTTTTTAAACTTTTTATTTTTTTTGGAAGGTCACTTTTTAAACTTTGATTATGTTAAAATGAAAGAAAAATAAAAATAAAAGTTAAAAGAGAATAATGGAAGAGACTAAAATGGGATTACTAAGCTTTGTTTGTACTGGTGTCCGTTTGTTATTTTGTTTGCTTTTTGTTGTTGCTAGCTTTTGGAAATGGGATTTTTGTGAAACATCTGTTTTGTAAGAGTATAGCCTTAATTTGCTATGTTGTATATTCTAGTTTAGTATTAATTTTTTATTAGAAGACAAAATTAAAAATTCAATAAAGAAAGAAGTAGGTACAAAGTCACCATCGAGTCCGGTTTAAGTTTAATTAATTACTTTAAGATTCTTATTATTTTTTAAATTAGTAAGACACCAATACACCCTCCAGGTGAAGGAAATACCAATAAGCCAATGCTAAGTGGTAATCAATTAAGCATTTTTTCATAAAATTGTATTCGTGAAACATTTTTCAAAAAAAAAATGGATGAGTCTATGACCATGAACAAGAATACTACTATATATGAAGAGAGAAAACCTGAAAATGATGGCAAGAATAAAGGTGAAAGCAGGCACCAGGTTGCTGATGGATGAAGAAAGAGTTGGAGAACTGTAATTAATGCCTGTTAATCCCATGATTAGAGATGTATACCTGCCCACATCCAATTAAACATAAATATACTTTAATCATACTGTTTTGTTACTCAATTTTCTCTCTGAGAAACTATATATATACACATATGAATATATGCTGGTAGTGTTATATATATATATATGCTGGCGTATAATTTTCTCATAAATCATTGTTTTTTTATTTTATTTATTGAAACATGCAAGAAGTTTTTATAGATGAGTAATAAATCATTAATATGCCCAATTAGGCCAAGGAGGCAAATTTTACATATGATGGAAAAATTAAGTGGAGGTAGCACTCTTGATCTGCACAATGAATAAATTGTATGTAAACAATTAATCAAACATGTAAATTGATAGAATTGAAATGATATATATATATAGATATAGAGAGAGAGGAGAGAGAGACCCGTGGGAGAAGAAGGGTGAAGGAAGGAGAAGGAGAGCTGAAATTGCATAAGCGTAAGTGATGAAGACACGATAATTGATCATCCCTTTGAGTGTGGCTGCTTTGAATAAGGTACTCAAGCCTACATTAACGCACTCCATGGTCACCAAGGTTGTCAATGGCAGCACATCTTTGTAACAGTACCTCCTACTTGTCATTTCTCTTTCTTCTCTCCTTCACACTCTCACTTTGGAGGACTGATTTAGATTTTGTTCTCGGCACAGGTCAACGATGGAGAGACTACATAGGTAGGTATAATCCCTACGGGAGGACCCCACCTGACGTGGACCTACTCTGACCTACCCTTTTGCATAGGAGAAAATATTCGATGTGTGAGATGCGCATCTGAGTCGTTCGTGCATAACAAGTGAGGGTACGAACGACTCTTATGACTCAATTCACGATGCACCGGACACATCGAATATATTATCCTTACATAGCGAATCAAGTATGAAAATAATTAAGGACTCTTATCATAACATAATCTTAAATGCAAGCAGTTTTACATGGATAATTTATTTTCGATTTGAAATTCTTAACCACTCACTGAGTCACAAGAAAGTATTTCAATTACGACAATTTTTGGAATACGTAAAAAAAATTCTTTAATAAGTATTTCAATCATGTGTTTACATATGGAAAGCAAATACTCCGTAACTCTTTTACTATCTTGAAAGTGTTACTTTTTTTTGTTTCAGTTTTTTGATATACATTAATTACTTGTGTGGTACTTTTCCTTTTAAAAAGAAAAAAAAAATAAAAATTACTTGTGTAGTAGATACATTTTTGTCTGTTGTGTGATATAATCCAATTTAACTTGAGGATCCAATGCTATGGAATGTGATTATACTGAGAATGCAGCTGCACTATTATATGGATAATGCAGCTTCAATGTAAATGTGTTACAATTTTTATTTAAAGTTGTTGCAAGGCAAAATGCCATATATCATTGGTTATATCAGTGTTGCTCGGTACACTTCAATATGGAGCAGGTATTCAGTGCATCGTGCATATTACAGTCGTTCATACACAATACATGCCCGTGCGTAATATGCATGCGCAAACATAAACAGTTACGATGTGCTCGTGCAACCGGACACAACATATATTTTTCCCTCAATATGGAATTAAAATTAAATACTGTTGTAAGAGTAAGAAATTGCACAACAAAATACAAAACAAAAAATTGCACCAGTCTCTAAATTTTGTTTATTAAGTTAATACCAGTCAACAATTACTCTTGCTAATATTAAATTTTGAAAATACTGTTCTACCCTTATAAATTTGTTTTATTTAATTAAATAAATCTAAAATTTATGGACAAAATATTAGTACATATTCAATAGCTCTGTTACTCTTCGATCATATATCAAAATAATGTTGTATTGATGCACAGACAACATCTTACACCAAGACCAACACACATGTTAATATTACATCTACAACTCAATACACACACAATACCACTACATTCATGTGTTGTATTTTTAATGTAATAGGGTTGCATTTTGTATATGACGGAGTTACTTGTTTTGATTCTCAATTTAACAGTATTGCGAAGTGTTGGCATCTAAATTTAATAGACATTACATTTCAACGTGAAGTGTTACAGGTTCATCAAAGCTCATTTTGATGCACTAAAAAGTACTAAACCTGATGTTGCTTATGCACAAGTGCATACAAACTCACAATCTATGCATTACACATACATACATATAAATAAAATACATAACTATGAATCTAATGCATATTTTGACACCTTTTGACTAGTGCTAAGCTTGGAGTATGAACAAGAACACCTTTGATGTTCCACAATGCATGCTGCTAGAGGATTAACGATTGGTACCGGGCTTCTGGTTTTCTGCACTATTCTCCTCGATTTTTATAACTCTGCAACAGTGGAGTTTTTTGTGCTGAAGGCGATTCCAAGTTACCAATTTCAATGTTATCATCATCCATCTCTTCCTTTGCTTTTCCCCACATTACTGTGTAAAACCCAATTGATATTATTGTTGCTCCTATAACACTGCAGAATAGGAAAAAAGAAGATCAGTGATTTGAATAAATTAAAAGCAGAAATAAACATGGCATTGCAGAAATAGACATGCAAGAGGGCATGAAATACAATTGCAAACCTGGAAAAGTATGGGAATAGATGATAGACTATATATTAGACATGTATGAATATAGAGAGAGGGAGGAATGTGACAGTCTTCTAAGCTATTTATTACCTTCCGAGATAAAGAGTATCACCGAGGAACATGACCCCCATGGCAACTGCAATGGCAATACACAATGGCTTGAACATTGCAACATAGACTGGGCCCTTCACGCGCAATGCCCATGTGTGGACAGCAATGTTCAAGCATGATCCGAAGATCCCCTAATCAAGTATAGAACCACACATTTAAACATTATGTCCAAGAAAGGCACTTAATTAAGCAAATTGCAGTGGTTAAATGCCATCAATCACTTACCGAGCATAAAATAGAGAGCAATGCTATATTAAGTCTGATTCTCCAAGCATTCAAGTTTGGTTCCGCAATTAAACCTACAATTGCAGCAAGGATGCTAACGCATAAGTTGTAAAAGAAGACTACACTCAGTTCTGCTGGATACTCCTTCATCATTTGCACCTGTTAAGCATCACAAAAATTCGAAAAATCAGCTTTTCTATGTTCTCAAATGTAATTCAAAATAAGGTCCAGTTTGAGGTAGGTGTTTGAGGAATTTAGAATTGTATATGTACCAGACCAATGTACCACACTGGCACCAAAATATACTGTGTGGCAAGGAAAAGGCCGCCAATGACCCAGTTTGAGCCTGGTGAGCGCAGCGGCTGACGAAGCGAAATGGAAGGAAATGAAGTCACTATGACTGGTGGACCTTTATAGAGAACCACAACAAACGCCCCTGATATTGATAATATGGTTCCTATGATTTTAGCTCGACTGCTTGAGCTTCTCAATGCTAGTTTTTCCATCCTATTTAAGGCCCCAAAGAAGAACTCAAATACATCAAAACAAAAATATAGCTAAAATACTAAATTCTTCTAACAGTCTTATAGCCCCAACTATATATATATATATATATTTTTTATAAGTAAATATATATTAACAAAGACGCTCAAAGGGGAGCAAACCCTTAACAAAGTAAACAAAAGACGCAAAAAGCGTCATTACAACGATAAGTTGTCAACAAAATCCAGCAAACTGTCCACAGATGGACAATTTCTCCCATTAACCCAAGAAAAAAGCAAATACAAAACATACGACTTAATAACCCATGTTGGTGCCTCCTTTCCCTCGAAAGATCTCCTGTTCTGCACCAGCCACAGCCCCCACCAAACACAAGGAGGTGCAACCCTCCAAGCTTTCCTAACCCGACTCCCCATTGATCTCCCTCTCCAAGCCTCTAACATGTCCACCGTGTTCTTTGACACCACCCACTCAACCCCAAACACATTCAAAACCATACTTCAAACATCCGCTGCCACTTTGCAATGCAACAATAGATGGTTAACCGATTCGCCAGTCATCTTACACATGCAGCACCAATCAATTGCTATTCGGCCTCTTCTTCTAAGATTATCAATAGCAAGAATGCTGCCAAGTACCACTGTCCATGTGAAAAATGCCACCTTCAATGGAGCTGACATCCTCCATACAGCCTTCCAAGGGAACCCATTGCGTAACGAATCCGTAAGACTATTGGAATGATCATACTGTTAGCCGAGATATGATAAGCCCAAATAATGGGATGTGACTTACCATGTTTTCTGAGATATGATAGCCACAAATCATGGATTTGACTTTATTTACGCATATGTCTAGGTATAGAATATGCAATGATTTTATTTAGTTTCCTTTATTGTAATATTAACATGTGTTCTTTTTAGTATATAAATATAACAGTTGTGAATAAGAGTATATACATCTCATTCAAACCTTTTACATATTTATCCTCTTTCTTTTATATTATATTTCTTCTTGGTATCAGAGCCAGGGTGGTCCGACTGCAATGAGGGCATTGCAAGTTTGGCACCACCCATTCGAGAATGGTCTAAGGAGACATCCCCCATCCGGCCATTCGGAAATGGTCCGAGACGTCGTCGTTTTTTTTTATGGTCTGAGGAGACATTGTTGATTCTTTCATCTACATTGTTTAAACATATGTATGAAGGGGAATGGTCTGAGGAGACATTGTTGATTCTTTTATCTACATATTGTAAACATGTGTCTGAAAGGAAATGGTCTGAGCAGACATTGTTGATTGTTTACGGTCTGAGGAGACATGGTTGGTTGTTTTGGGTCTGAGGAGACATTGTTGAATGTTTATGGTTTGAGGAGACACTTTGATTTGTTGATCGGATTTGCACGTGTTGGCAAGACCGTGTTTAATGATGCATTGTCCAAGTTGAGCGTCTCAGACATCCACGCACCAACTTTAGGGGGAGTGTTAGCCGAGATATGATAAACCCAAATCATAGGATGTGACTTACCTTATTTTCTGAGATATGATAGCCACAAATCATGGATTTGAAATTATTTACACATATGTCTAGGCATAGAATATGCAATGATTTTATTTAGTTTCCTTTATTGTAATATTAACATGTGCTCTTTTTAGTATATAAATATGAGAGTTGTGAATGAGTGTATATACATCTCATTCAAACCTTTTACATATTTATCCTCTTTCTTCTATTTTATACTGAATATGACAAGATCAAATAGGTCTTGTTAATGCCATGGAGCATTGCAACAATTTCCAGTGCACCATGCCTCCACAACCTAGCCTACACCTTAGGCTTAGAAAGTGCTCAACTCTGAAGAGGAAGGCTGATCATGGCTTGAGCCTAGCCTACTTAACTAAAGCTGGATCTCATTACCAAGAAAACATTGCAAAAACTAACGCTAGGATGTCTGAGCTAATGATCTGTTTCTGCACGAAGAAGGAAAGGAAGGAAATTGCAGACTTTTCACTGTTTGTGACAAAAGGAAAAGGGAAAAAGAAAAACAAAGAGTAGCCTTTCCCTCTGCAACCTGGAAACACCAAATTAATTTCCTCCCAGAAGTGGACTGAAAGGACGAGAGAAAGGAGTACCACTAGGGACATTTTGTGGATACTGGGTGTGTGTGTTCTTCACTTTTTAATCAAATAATAGTAACTTAATAGTTAAATTTAACACTAAAGACTAAATTCGTAAAACTAATTTTCAAGAATTCTGGAAAAAGAATACAGATTTTTTAAAATTAAAAAATAATGTTATCTGAATTTGTTTAACTCAATTTTCAGAAATTTGTCCTTAAAAAACTGTCAACCAAATGACATTTTAAATTTTTTGAAAACATTTTCTTGTTCTAAAAAAACTGAACCAAATAGACCCCATATTTAACTCGTTTTCCCTAGTTGAAAACTACTTTCTTAAAAAAAAAACCTCTTATCTTCGCCCCATATTCCCCCCCTCAATTTTCACCTTTGCACTAAACAGGCTGTAAGGTATAGAATAAATTGAACCACTTTTTAAACTTTGATTATGCTTACAAGAAAGAAAGAAAAATTTAAAAAGAGGATAATTGAAGGGACTAAAAATGGGATTACTAAATGTTGGTCTATGTTCACATATGATCTTGTTTTGCTCATTTAATGTCAAAAACAGGCTATTAATGTTATGATCTATGTTGCGTCTAATGTGTCTTGATAGTGTATTTTCTCATTGTGCTGTTGCCATTATTGTCTGTTCCAGTGAGCATATGTGTTTATCAATTCATCATGAGTCTCATACATCTGAGCTCATTGAATTTATTAGGAAGATTGAGTCTGCTTTTCACAGTTTTAATATTGTGGTTACGCTGTCTACAGTCATTGTATGTGTGCTTATTTAATCAGGTATGCACTAACAGCTCTGTCAAGGGCAGGTGTTGCTCTCGGGCTCTTCCAGCACACTGTCATCTAGAAAGTTCCTCTGCAGTGCATTTGTCTCAATAGTCCTTGGCTCAGGTCATAGAGAATTTAAATTCTGAGGGCAGTCTTGCTACTTTGGTAAAGTGAACAGAGAGAGGGGCATATAGATGTATTTTCCTGTTGAGCTATGGTCAGAATTGTAGCTGGCATTGTACTAGGACGGATTGCATCAAAGGGTTACATCATCGTCTTGCTATAAAAGTTCCTGTTGCAGCACCTGTGATGTGCTCTGCCTGCTGAAATAGTTTATTCTGAGTGTCTAAGGTAGAGAACCTCTGAGAGCCATTCCTCTTCATTGAAAAACATTCCAAATGACCTCATAAGAGGGTGTGAAGGAAGAAGAGAGCTGCAGTCTCATAGTTAGGTCAGCAGACTATGGTGTTTGTATCAGCTATAGTAACAGAGAGAGCTAGAGCTTCTTCATCATTAGAGTCATTCGAAAATGACTTGACCTAGATTATTCTATCATTCCAATCTTACAGTAGTCAAGAACAAGCTTTGCATTCGACTGCAGCAACTTCTGCATCAGCCATACCTCATTTGGCTGAAATCGATGATGTTGAGAGCTTCTTTATGGTATGATTAGTACTACATTGCTGTGATCTATTCCATTTATCCTTAAAGCAAGTATAGAACAATATTGTGAAGCTTCTTAAGCTGTTCTCGAGCATGGATTGAGGCCTATTCTAATTCTGATCTCTCTAGCCTCAGTTCTGCACTCACAGCGACTAGTACAAGTACTGTGAGTTTCTATTCTAGCTAAACAAGTGAGTCACTCTTATCTTAATTGTTGGAATGCTTATTTATCATCTCTTTGTATTGCTTTTGTGGGTGGATAGTCCCAAGCAATGGGTGTTGTGGACAGGGGGAGCGTTTGACTGAACTTGTAGTGAGATTGGCAAGTGTTAAGTCCAAGCATTAGGGGCTTTGGACAGGGGAAGTGAAGAGTGACTTGTAGTGAGTTTGGTGTGTGCTGTGAGTGAGAGTGTAACAGTTTGTATACTTCAGCTTTACTCATAGTGGATTTGGAACAAGGCTTTAAGGTCTCGAGGACATTTCCCCTGCAAAAGGAGTTTTACCTCGTAAATTTGGTGTTCTACATTTAGCAAGCGTGTCTCTTGTGCATTTCATCAAACAGGTTAGCTTAATTAGGGTTTGTAAGGGACTTTCATCAAACAGTTTTGAATTTGAGCATACCACTGCATCTCTAGCGTTCTGTTGACTCCCATTCAACTCGCATAGCTCAGTTCAAAGTTGAGAAAAGAAATTGAAAACCAATTCACCCCCTCTCCCACTTGGTCTTCACTAAGTACTGGTGTCTGTTTGATTGTAGGAGTTTGTGTTTTTTTTTTGCTTTTTGTTGTTGCTAGCTTTTGGACATGGGCTTTTTGAGCCATTTGTTTTATAAGGGTATGCTCTTACTTTGCTAAGTTGTATACTCTGGTTTGGTAATAAATTTTGCTTCGGAAAAAAAATAAATAAATAGAAGTTAACAAGGTCACCATTGAGGGGTTTAAGATTACTATTATTATTTTTTTAATCTGTAATACATAGTAATACACACTCAAGGTGAAGGAAATACCACTCAATTCAATGCTAGAAAGAAAGAAAAAGAAAAGTTAAAAAGTCAATAGGGAAAGAAGTAGCCACAAAGTCACCATTGATTCCGGTTTAAGTTTAAATACTTTAAGATTATTAGTACATTTTTGTCAATAAGACGCACTAAGACATTATCCAGCTGAAGCAACAACCACTGAAATCGATGCTAAGTGCCAAATTAATCATTTTACATAGAATTGTATTTGTAAAATAATTTTAAGAAAAAAAAAAAATGGATGAGTCTACAATCATGAACAACAATACAAATGTAAGGGATGAAGAGAGAACCTGAAAATGATGGCAAGAATAAAGGTAAAAGCAGGGACCAGGTTGCTGATGGCCGAAGAAAGTGTTGGAGAACTGTAATTGATGCCTATGAATCCCGTGATTTGAGATGTATACCTACTCACATCCAATTAAACATAATTATACTCTAATTATACATCCATCTCTTGATTCTTAATCATACTCTTATTTTAATTTTTTTTCAACTGAAACAACAGGTTGTGCATATATGACTAATAAATCAGCATACCCAATTAGGCCAAGGAGGCAGAATTTGCATATGATGGAGAAATTAAGTGGAGGTACCACTCTTGATCTGCACAATGATTAATTTTATGCAAACATTAAGAAGAACATATAAATTGCTATGATGTGATATGATATATATATATATAGAGAGAGAGAGAGAGGAGAGAGAGAGACCTGTGGGAGAAGAAGGGTGAGGGGAGGAGAAGGAGAGCTGCAACTGCATATGCGTAAGCGACGAATACATGGTAACTGATAAACTCTTTGACTGTAGCCGCTTTGAATAAGGTATTCAAGCCTACATTAACGCACTCCATGGTCACCAAGGTTGTGAATGGCAGCACATCCTTGTAACAGTACCCCCTACTTGTCATCTCTCTTTCTTCGCCTTCACACAGTACACACACTCTCTTCTGAATTAGATTTTATCCCGTGCGAGGTCAACCTACTCTACTTAAACGTGGAGACGTCCTCTGGGTGTGGTCCCCACAAATGGTGGGAAAAGACAATTATGCACTTAATAAAAAAAATTTATATTGTGGATAATCGATTTTGTTATATAACGAGAGAGAACTGTATCAGTGTTTTTACGGTTAATATTATGGTTAAATTATAGTGATCACCCTCAATGATTACTCCAAAAATATAAATCTATATATATATATATAGATATAAAATAAAACAAAAAAAATACATTGAACTTCTCCATAATCCATAGTTTTAAAACAAATGTCGTTTCTCAAAATTAATACCACTCAACAATTATTTGTGTTGGCATTAAAATTTCAAATTATCATTTTACCCTTACAAAATTGTTTTATTTAATTAAAAGAATCTAGATTTTACAAACAAAATTGTGAAAGTTCATATCAAGAGTTTGACTAAATTGTCTAACCATGTAATTTTTCTAAATTGTGAAACATATGAAAGTGTCAAACCTAATAAAATATTACAGTGTTTAATTAATAAGAAACTCTATGTACTTGAAAAAAATTCATATACAATGGAGTACAAATTTTTAGGAGTCAACTTATGTTTAAATTATATGTTACCAAAAACACATAACAATGAAAATATTGCAGAATTTTTCGGAAAAAAAAAAATGATAACATTACGTGAACCGAACAATCTCCTTTATTGAACTGGTTTTTTCATCAATTTTTTATTTTTATTTTTATTTTTTTATATTCACACATTGTATCTTTGGCCTATGCAATTAGCCTTGATGGGTTGGATGAGCCCTTTTTTGGTGAGAAATTTGACACATTTGGTTTTTAAATTTATTTTTATTTCCTAGGAGGTGGAGTCAACCTCTCAGAACAATTCATTATTGAAAAAAAATCGCTAAAGATTGCTCCAATGCAAATTCCCTAATTCGAAGGAGTAAGTTGAGAGACTTTGTTATCAGAATTGTCCATAATATTCTGTTAACTTGGCAAACGAACAAAGTAAAATAATTACAGACATTTTTGGCTCTACGGTTAATCAAAGTATCAAACATTTATAACACAACCAAAATAAGTCCAAGTGTGGTAGCAATTCAACATGTTGGTTTCACAGAACCAACTTAGGTGGCGTTTGATAAAACTAAAAATTAAGTACTGAAAATTTTAAGAACTGAAAATTTTAAAAATTGAAGTTTTTAAGTGATAAATAAAAAATAAATATTTTTTAAAATTTTCAGCGTTCAGCATTCAATAATAAATGATGTCCTAATGTTATTGGTATATCATCGCTTTCTTGCAAATTCGTACACTTGTATTCAAACTTTTAAAATTTTATCAGTATGCTAAAAATACATAAAGTACTTGGCAAAGGTTGTTTTACTGCCTATCTATTCCTAATAAGTAATTCTCCATCAAATGCTTTGAATTATTTTCTTTTCAAAAAAAAATAAAAAAGGTTGTTTGAATTAACTGCTTCAATTTCAACTCTAGCATCAATAAATTAATAAAATATATTTATAACATGAACTTGTTATTTTTACACAAGAACGTCACACATTAATTAAAACAACACCAACATTGCTTGATTACATTGTTTGATTCTAAATTCATAACAATGTTTTGTGTATAAAAATATGTACAGATATATACAATATCTAGGACTTTGCGGTTCCATGACCTTTAGGTCAACAATCCTCACTTATTCATAGTATGATATAAATATACATCACTGTCTCTCTATCTTCATTTCACATTTCACATATTTCCAGTGAGATCCACTTTTATGACAACTAAAGGCTACCAACCTAGTTGCAGAACCACCAATACTTATAATTGAAAAGGAAAAGTGATCTCTCCGACTATTTTATGTGACTGAGAAATGATGTCATCATGACAGCTAACGTTCCCCTCACATAAATGCAGTCTGATATCTCTTGACTTTGGATCGCTGTATCACGACTCTTTCAAAAGAGCAGTTTGTGTGCAAAAACTAGTAAATCCAGATTGTTACCACTAGAGAAGTCGGATATGTCCTGCTTCCATTTTTCTGCTCTATGCTCCTTGATTTTTATAACTACGCAACAGGGGGATTTTGTGGGTTGAAGGCGATTCTAAGTTACCAATTTCATTGTCATCACCCATATCTTCCTTTGCTTTTCCCCACAATACTGTGTAAAACCCAATTGATATTATTGTTGCTCCTGCAACACTGTAGAATGAGAAAAGGAAAATTAGTGGTTTGAATAAATTAAAACCAAACAAAATCATGCCATTGTTCGGAAAAGTATGGAACAAGTTGATAGCCTATATTATACATTATATGTACACACATAGAGAGAGGAATATGGCAATCTTCTAAGCATATTTATTACCTTCCAAGATACAGAGTATCGCCGAGGAACATGACGCCCATTGCAACCGCAATGGCAATTGACAATGGCTTGAACATTGCAACGTAGACCGGCCCCTTCAAGTGCAATGCCCATGTGTGGACAGCATTGTTCAAGAATGATCCGAGGATCCCCTAAACAAGAATAGAATCCCACATTTAAACATTATTGCCAAGAGACGCACTTAATCAATCATATTGTAGAGAGCAATGTCATCAATCACTTACCGAGCATATAATAGAGAGCAATACTATATCAAGTCTAATTCTCCAAGCATTCAAGTCTGGTTCTGTAATTAAACCTACAATTGCACCTAGGATGCTAACGGATAAGTTGTAAAAGAAGATAACCGTCAGTTCTGCTGGATACTCCTTCATAATTGACACCTATTAAAAGTGACACGAATTCGAAAATCAGCTTTTCTAGGTTCTCAAATGTAATTCAGAATTAGTTCCAGTTTGAGATTATGTATATGTACCAGAACAATGTACCACATTGCCACCAATATAGACTGCGTTGCAAGGAAAAGGCCGCCAATAACCCAATTTGAGCACAGTGAGTGCAGAGGCTGACGAAGCAAAATGGGGAGAAATGAAGTCAATATGAGCGGTGGACCTTTATAGAGAACCACTACAAGTGCTCCTGATATTGACACTATGGTGCCTATGATTTTAGCTTGACTGCTTGAGCTTCTCAATGCTACTTTTTCCATCCTATTTGATGCCCCAAAGAAGAACTCAAATAGGTCAAAACACAGATATAGCCAATATACCACAGACTTAAAACAGTCTTATAGCCCCAACTATTTAAATGATCAGACTTCAAAATGAACTGAATATGACAAGAAATAGGACTTGTGAATGCCATGGTGCATTGCAACGAAAATACACAGCTTGAGCCTAGCCTACCTAACTGAAGCTGGACCTAATACGGGAAAAACATTGCCAAGACTAAACCTAGTATGTGTGAGCTAATGATCTGTTCCGCACCATGAAGGAAAGGAAGGAAATTGCAAAGTTTTCACAGTTTGGGACAAAAGGAAAAAGGAAAAAAACAGAGAGTAGTCTTTCCCCCTGCAACCTGCATACACCAATTTAATTTCCTCACAAAAGTTGAAGGAAATGAAGAGAGAAAGGAGTTTCCTTTTTATATTTTTACTCTTCATTAAAAGAATAGTAGTTTAATAGTTAAATTTAACACTAAAGTCTAAATTCTTAAAACTAATTTTCAACAATTCTTGAAATAGAATACTGATTTTTTAAAACTAAAAAGAATGCTATCTGAAATTTGTTTGATTTTATTATTATTTAAAAAAAAAAAAAAAAAAAAAAAAAAAAAAAAAAAAAACCCTCAGTTTTCAGAGATTAGTTTTTATAAAACAGTCAGCGAAACGAATTTTTAAATCCTATGAAAACGTTTTCTTGCTCTAAAAAAACTGAACCAAATAGCCACAGCATTTATGTCTTTTTCCCTTGAAAACCTTGCTTTCTTAAGAATTAACCCTTTTCCTCCTCCCATATTCCCATCTCTCAATTTTCACCATTGTACTAATTTACTAAACGAACTGTAAGGCATAGAATAAATTGAACCACATTTTTAACCTAGATTATGCTAAAAAAGAAAGAAAAGTAAAAATAAAAGTTGAAAGAGGATAATGAAAGGGACAATGGGATTACTAAGCTTTGTTTGTACTGTTTGCTAGTTTTTTTTTTGTTGTTGCTAGCTTTTGGAAATGGGATTTTTTGAGCCATCTGTTTTTTAAGGGTATGCCCTTACTTTGCTTTGTTGTACACTAATAAATTTTGCTAAAAAAAAAAAAAAAAAAAAAAAGAGTTAAAAACTCAATGGAGGAAGAAGTAGGTACAAAGTCACCACCACATAAGTACATCACACAATCCTTCTCAACAAGTGTTTATCTCACGTGTATTTTTTATTTTAAAATCAGATACACATACCAACACACCCTTCAAGTAAAGGAAATACCACTCAAGTCAATGCTAAGTGGTAAATCAATTAAGCATTTTTATAACATTTTTCAGAAAAATAAAATAGATGAAACTGTAACAATCATGAACAATAATACAAAGAAAATTATATTAAAAAGATGAAGATAAATTAAACCTGAAAATGATGGCAAGAACAAAGGTGAAAGCAGGGATCAGGTTGCTGATGGCCGAAGAAAGAGTTGGAGAACTGTAATTGATGCCTGCGTATCCCATGATTGTAGATGTATATCTGCCCACATCCAATTTAAACATAAATCATACTGTTATTTTACTCAATCTTCTCTCTATCTCAAATAATAATAAATAAATAAAAACTATATATATACACATATGAATCAGAAATCATTGATTTATTTTGTTTTATTTTGGAATGAAACAACACGTTCTATATAGATGAATAATAAATCAGCATACCCAATTAGGCCAAGGAGGCAGATTTTACATATGATGGAGAAATTAAGTGGAGGTAGCACTCTTGATCTGCACAATGAATGTATTGTTTGTAAACAATAAATCAAACATGTAAAATGATATATATATATATATATATATATAGAGAGAGAGAGAGAGAGAGAGAGAGAGAGGAGAGAGAGACCTGTGGGAGAAGAAGGGTGAAGGAAGGAGAAGGAGAGCTGCAATTGCATAAGCGTAAGCGATGAAGACATGGTAACTGATGATCCCTCTGAGTGTAGCAGCTTTGAATAAGGTATTGACGGCTACAGTAACGCATTCCATGGTCACCAAGGTTGTAAATGGCAGCACATCTCTGTAACAATACCTTCCATTTCTCATCTTTCTTCCTTCTCCTTCACGCTCTCTTTGTCAACCGTGGAGACTACCTTTATATTTGTAGTCTCCACAAAAAGGGCCCACCCTATTGAAACAGAGAATCAGGTTCCAGCGTACATTTTTGGCTATAATGTTATATAATGCTATTAACTCCATATCTAATAATATTACATTAAGGATGTGATAGTTAAGGTGTTTCATTTTTTATTTAAATCTGTAATATTGCATGTAATTGTATCATGCTATATGGATCTTGAAAGTAAATGCGTTATATATATAAATTTTTTTTTCAAGGAAAGTAAATGGTCTGATGGTATTAAATGATGTTGTATCATTAGGAAATTGCTCAATAAAATACAATACAAAAAGTTGTATCAAATATTATCCTGATTCATGTTAGTGTATTATAATATAGTTAAATTATAAAAATTAATAATTATTATATATATATATATATATATATATATATTACGTCAATGATGATAGATTTAGACATCTTAAAGCATTGAATAATCTATCACGAGAAGTATTTGCCATAAAACTATTCCTTAGGATTGAATAAAAATATGTTAACCTTTTCTACACCAATCTCGTTTTTTAATTTTACTACCAGTTTACAATTACTTTTTACAAATATTAAATTTTGAAGCACTATTTCCCGAAATTATTTTATTTAATTTAAAAATTATAAAATTCATGGATAGTAAAAGTACATATATTCTCCCACCCTTTTTTTCTTTTTTTTTGATGCACTAAAAAGTACTAAACTTGATATTGCTTATACCCATATACATAAAAATAAAAAAAAAAACTCACAATCTATATATTACATGCACATACATGCATATAAATAAAATAAATAACTACGTTTCTAATGCATATTTTGACCCCTTTGACTAGAGCTAAACTTGGAGCATGAACAAACACCCATTTGATGTTACACAATGCATATGACTAAGTAATTAATAATTAGAAATAGGCTTCTGTTTTTATGGGTACAATATTGTAGCATTTTTTATATAAAGGTGCTACTTGTGTTTTGATTCTATATTTAACGTTATTGCAAAGTGTTGCATCTAAATTTAATAGTATATATTACATCTCAATATAAAGTTTTACATGTTCATCAAAGAAACGTCATTTGATGCACTAAAAATTACTAAACCTGATCTAGATTCTACACAAATACATACAAACTCACAATCTATATGTTACACATACATACATATAAATAAAATATATAAAGTACGTTTCTAATGCATATTTTGACCCCTTTGACTGATGCTAAGCTTAGAGCATCAACAAGTACACAATTGAATTTCCACAATGCATATTGCTATGTAATTAACAATTAGAAATGTGCTTCTGTTTTTCTGCACTACACTCCTTGTTTTTTATGATTCTGTAACAGAGGAATTCTGTGGGCTGAAAGCGCTTCCAAGCTATCAATTTCACTCTCATCAACCATCTCCTCCTTTGCTTTTCCCCACATTACTGTGTAAAATCCAATAGAGATTATTGTTGCTCCTACAACACTGCATAATGGGAAAAAGATTATTAGTGATTCGAATAAATTGCTGTTATAGTTTTAAGCTAATTTTTATGGGCATATATGGACATGCAATAGGGCATGAAAAACAATTGCAAAAACTGAATTACTATGGAAAAATTGAAAGCCTACATTATACATTTATGTGTACACAAAGAGAGAGGAATGTGACAATGAGCTAAGCTGTTTATTACCTTCCAAGATAGAGAGTGTCACCGAGGAACATGACCCCCATGGCAACTGCAATGACAATTGACAATGGCTTGAACATTGCAACATAGACAGGCCCCTTCAAGCGTATTGCCCATGTGTGGACGGAGTTGTTCAAGCATGATCCGAAAACCCCCTAAACAAGCATAGAACCCCACATTTAAACATTATTGCAACGAGACACACTTAATCGATCGTATTTGGTGGTTGAATGCCATCAATTAATCACTTACCGAGCATACAATAGATAGCAATGCTATATCAAATTTAATTCTCCAAGCACTCCAGTTTGGTTCTGTGATGAAACCTACAATTGCAGCTAGGATGCTAACGATCAAGTTGTAGAAGAAGACTACGGTCAGTTCTGCTGGATACTCCTTCATGATTTGCGCCTATTACATGTCACACAAATTCAAGAAATCAGCTTTTCTATGTCCTCAAATGTAATTCAAAAGAAGGTCTAGTTTGAGATAGGTGTAGGAGGAATTTGAAATCATATATGTACCTGAACAATGTACCACATTGGCACCAAAATATACTCAGTTGTAAGGAAAAGGCCGCCAATCACCCAATTTGAGCGTGGCGAGCTTAGAGGCTGACGAAGCGAAATGGAAGGAAATGAAGTCAATATGACTGGTGGACCTTTATAGAGAACCACTACAAATGCTCCTGATATGGATACTACGGTACCTATGATTTTAGCTTGGCTGCTTGAGCTTCTCAATGCTACCTTTTCCATCCTATTTGAGGCCCCAAAGAAGCAAAAAGATTAAAAATAAGTAATGGTTTCAATAGGAGAAGTGGACTCTCAAGTTTCAACACTATGATGAACTTGGTTGAAGCATCTGACCGAGTAAGTACTCAAATAGGTCAAACCACAAATATAACTAAAATGCTACATATTTTTAACAGCCATATAGCCCCAACTATTGGAATAATCATACTTAAAACTAAACCTAGTATGTGTGAGCCAATGATCTGTTCTGCACCATGAAGGAAATTGCAGAGTGTTCACAGTTCGTGATTAAAGATGACGGAAAAAAAACAGGGAGTAGCATTTTCTTCTGCAATCTACAGACACCAAATTTTTTTTTCCTCCCAAAAGTGGAAGGATATGAAGTCTCCTTTTTTTCTGTTTTTACCCTTCAATGGTTAAATTAAACCCAAAAGATTATTCTTAAAACTAATTTTTAAGAATTTTCAAAACAAAATACAAAATTTTAAAAACTAAAAAAGAATGTTAGTTAATTTGTTTTTCGTTAACTCAGTTTTCACATATTAGCTTTTATTAACTGTCAATCAAATTAGTTTTAAATTAATTCTCTGAGAACATTTAACCCATTTTCCCTATTTGAAAACCTTATTGTTCTAAGAATAACTCTTTTGCTCCTCCCAATTTCCCCTCTCTCAATTTTCACCCTTGCACTAAAAGGATGGTAAAGTATAAAATAAATTGAACCACTTTTTCAACTTTGATAATTGAACCACTTTTTCAACTTTGATAATGCTGAAGAGAAAGAAAAAGAAAAGCAAAAAAGTAAATAGAAAAGAAAGAAAAAGAAAAGCAAAGAAGTAGGTACAAAGTCACTGTTGAGTGCGGCTTAAGTATAAATACTCTAAGATTATTATATTTTTTAAATCAGTTAGACACACTAATACACCATCCAGCTGAAGTAAATACCACTCAAGTCAATGCCAAGTGGTAACTCAATTAAGCATTTTACATAAAATTGTATTTATAAAACATTTTTCATAATAATAATAAAATAAAAAAATTGGATGAGGCTGTAATAATCATGAACAATAATACAAAGAAAAAAATATATAATAAAGGATGAAGAGAAAAAAACCTGAAAATGATGGCAAGAATGAAGGTGAAAGCAGGTATCAGGTTGCTGATGGCAGAAGAAAGAGTTGGAGAACTGTAATTAATCCCTGTGTACCCCACAATTTGAGATGCACACCTAATTACATCCAATCAAACACTAAAACACTTTAATTATACATCCAATTAAGCATAAATAAAATTTAATTATACATCCATCTCTTGATCCTAATTAATCACAGTTTTTTTTATTTATGAAACAACAAGTTCTGTAAGATGAGAAATAAATCACCATACCCAATTAGGCCAAGAAGGCAGATTTTAGATATGATGGAGAAATTGACTGGAGGAAGCACTCTTGATCTGAAGAATGAATAATTGTAGGTAAGCAATTATTCAAAAAGAAACAGAGGAAGCCTTTTTATATGTCATTCCATACACGATTATGAAGAAATTAACACCTAAATTGATATAATATGAGATATATACATATATATGTATGTATAGAGAGAGAGAGAGACCTGTGGGAGAAGAAGGGCGAAGGAAGGAGAATGAGAGCTGCAACTGCATAAGCATAAGCGACAAAGACATGGTAGCTCATGCCTTTGAGTGTGGCCGCTTTGAATAAGGTGTTCAAGGCTACATTGATGCACTCCATGGTCACCATGGCTGTCAATGGCAGCACATCTCTGTAACAATACCTCCCACCTGTCATCTTTCTTCTCCCTTCCCCCTTTCTCTCGCTGTCTCTCTTTCTCTCTCTAGAGGACACACTTTCTCTCTCTATCTCTCGAGTGTGGAGGACACATTTTTCTGTTTTTATCTACTATATAAATGTGTTTTATGAGTGCTGTTACTTTGTTGCATCCTTGAAAAACTGCACAATAAAATGAGGTACAAAAAGAGAGGATTAAGATTCATGTATAGTATATAAATTATATAGTTGAATTATAGTGATGTTTACATTCACCTTCTTCATAAAATATAATTCTAAAACAAATTTTGTATTTTAAGATTAATTTCAGTCAACAATAATCTTTGTAAACTTTAACATTTCAAATAAAATATCTAGAATTTCTGGACAACATAGTAAAAGTACCTATTTGAGAGTTGGACTATCTGTCAATATAATTTTTTAAATAAAGAGGAGATCATTGTAATTATAAAAAATATATTTGTATATTATTTAATATATATATATATACACACACACACATATATTTACGGACATGTGTCTGTTCGTGTGGAATGCAACTTAATGATTTCCTTGTGATCCTCTCCCCTGCGTGCGACAGAGCATTGTTACTTTTTGGTACGCTAAAACGATGTCGTGCTAGTGCATACACTAAGCCTTGCATTGCATCACATGGATCATTATTATATTTAAGAGTTAATTACAGTCACATTCTTAAAATTTGTCTTATTGACAATTAAATGGAAGTTGACTTATTTTTGGACACTCAGACACTGATAAAAAAAATTAATACAAACAAATCTTTAAAAAATAAATAAATAAATAAGATGAGATAATCCTTCAATAAAATGTTAACTTTATCTAAAAAAAAATTAAAATATTTAAATAACAAAATTACCCTTCAACGTTATTAACCACACGTTTGTCTCCAAAAACCCATAAATCTGCAACTCTATCTCTCTACCATCCACTGAGCCATTATTAGTAAAACATAATTTTTCTTTTAGATCAAGTCTGTTTACACACACATACAGATGTTAAACCTGTTTGTAAATATATATGAAAACCATCAAAATGTGTGTGTGTGTATATATATATATATATTCATTCATTCTCTGATTGTAATTTGTTGAAGAAAAGTTCAGATTTTGACACATTCATATCAATCGGCATGGGCATTGCCTATCTTGATTTCTTCTAATTTTTTACTTACGAAATTTAAATATATAGACCCAATTCGTTAATTATATTTGGGGTTGGTTTTGTGTTCTTCAATTACTGTATTTCTATTTATTTTTAGTTCACAATTTTTATATGGTTCAGAATCCTGATATCCATATAGATGTTATTGAGTTCTATTCTTTAATATCAATGGCAGTAATAAGTTAAACCCTCCCTTTCTCATAACCATGACAGAGTAATTTTTTAAACCCAGTTCTTAAATTTGCTGAATAATCCATTCATTTTGTTATTGTTTGTGTTGGGGTTAGATTTGAATTTGAAATAGGAAGGTCATTGAGCTCTAGCCGGAGAGACGATGACCCACTGGTTGCATGTTCATTGTGTCCTTCCTTATTTTTAGATTTCGGTCTGTTGATGCCATCTTTTTTGTAACTGTCCTCTAGTTTTCATAGATTGAGCGAGGAGGGTGAGGATGACAGAAAAGGGTGTTGGGTTGGTGGCAATTTTGGACTTGGTGTGGTGCCGGTGGCTAGTTGTAAAAAGGGTCATTTGTTTCACGTCGGAATCGGACAGTGGATATAAATGGGTGGGTATGCAATACTACCCAATAGTTCGAGTTTTTAGGTAAATGGGCAAGCGCCAACCTGTTACAGTTAGTATTAAAGTCAGACACAGTGCTTGATTCGGTGTTACGCCAAGCGCCCGATTCGAAAGGCGTCCGGGTTAGCACCCCAGATAAACAGGGTGGCCCGAACTGCAACGCGCTCTCGTTGCGAGTTTGGGTGGGGGAGAATGTAACAAGGGTTATTTTTTCCACATCGGAATCGGATAAGAAAGTAATTGAGTATAAATGGGTGAGTATACAATACTATCCAATAATTCAAACTTTTAGGTAAATGGACAAACGCCCACCTGTTACACTAATTATGAAGTGGTGGTGGTGCTAATGGCTTCCCTTTTTTCTTTCCCAACATTAACTCTAAAATCATATTTAAAATAAATATTATACGTAGTATAATAACTTTTTTAAGGTCATTGATATGAATATTAATTTGTTCACAGAAGATAATGGAGAAGGGAAAAAGAGAGGGGGGATAGATAATGGAGAAGGGGTAATTGATCTTGGTGGTGTGCGGTAGATTTGTTGAAAAAAAGGTTTAAAAGGTAATTTAATTATTTTAAATGATCAACTCACATGTCAAAGGGTAACAATGTCAATTCACTATAGGCAGCTGATCATTGAGGTGTCTTTGTGAACTTTATCAAAACTGAGAGGGTGTGATTATCCAAAATAGAGCTAACTTTTATCTGGCTGTCAATATAGGAAACTTCAAGAGGTGTAACTGTAATTAACCCTACCTATATTTAAAATACAAATTCAAATTCCATCCGTGAAGAAGATTATGTATGGGTGGGCAAATAATTCATGAACACACGAATCGGATCGCTACATCCATGGATCGATGACGAATTAAAAAAAAAATCGAATCCGTAACTCACGAATTGAGCTATTAAAAATCTGATCCGTGAGTCTGATTTGATCTGATCCATGAAATATATATTTTTTCAAATAATATATTAGTAAATTATGAAAAAATAATAATATACTAGTTAATTTAATTAGTTAATTATAAGTTAATGGGTTTTAAAGATGTATTAGTTAATAATTATTTAAATATATGAATTAATATAAATAAATTAAAATTTTATCAATTGAGTTATTGTTAAAAGACAAATTAATAATAAATAATAATAATAATAGATAATTTAAATAAAATTCAATTCACGGATTCAATTCTATCCGTTATTACACGGATTCGATCTGTGGAATAACAGATCGGTGACGAATTAAGATTTGTCTAATCCATTGAGAACAGATCGAATTAAAATTAATGCCTAATTTAATCCGTGACCAGCTTTAAGATTATGTGCTTTCATCCGCGTAAGTTATTAGCGTAACGCACTTTGTGGTAATACAATAAATATATAAAAAAGATATAAAATAATATAATATAAATAAAATTCCTAATTCTAAAAACACCTAACTACACTACATCTATGTGTTGTATTCCACACACGACGCTTCGCTGTATTTCCAGGTCACGCCACTCTATTTAAGAGTTGTTCTTTTAGAGCAACATTGTTGCATTTTCTTTAACCAAAAAAAAAAAAAAACATTGTTGCATTTTTTACGTAGTAGTGCTGAACATCATAATAAAGATGGGACATTTGAATCGTTTCGTATTTTCACATGAATGTGATTGGTGACGTTTAATTGCCAAAATAGAGATAAGACAACACCATTATTGTTTTGTTGGGTGGAATGGACAACTTTAATGTGATGAGTGAAATTATTGGTTCTACAGGCTTTTTATATTCAACCCTTGTCAAGTATAGTGATCATCGAGTGTAGCAACCAGACGCAAATTAACAATGATGTCAAATCCGACTGATATTGACGGCTCATGATACTCCGCCCAAATAAATAAATAAATAAATCATTCTCACCGCATTTAAAATTGATTTCATTGGTTTCTTATTTCTTTACCCAAATAATTGAACTGAAAAATATTCAATAAACAGAATAATTAATGAACAATCCAAAGGAAACTAATCAATGGAATTCATACGATCAATTGTCAGACTCTTGATTCTTGAATATATCAATTAATTATTTTTTATATTTTATTAATAGTGAGACAAAATTCATACTATTTTTGTCAACTTAATTTTTTTTAATTAGGAATATGATTATCTTTTCGCATAATAAGTATTTTTTTTTTTTTGGGCTATTGGATAAAACTTAAAAGTGTTTTCACACCGATTTGAGGTGGTATATTTGTCTTATAAAGCTTAAAAACACAAAAAATAATAAATAAATAAATAAAGCCCTCTATTATATTTTATTGCAACCTTATATAGAAATGTATTTTAATACATTAACATATTTTGTTTTTAAGCCACAGACATCCAATTCCAAAAATCATTCCTCTTTGTGTCATGATCAAATCAAATATTTCGAAACAATCAAGTCCTTAGATTCAGTACCTGCATAACACATTGATCAACAAAGAAACAAAGAGTTCACTAATCGGCTTGCACAAGAGAAAACCACGGGAGAATAAAATCAGAGCTTTAAAATTAAAATCAAAGAAAAATTAGTTAAAACTTTAAATTAAATTTTTTCTAATTTTAAATTCAAGACGTGGATAACATACACATACATCGTTCATGAACAAGTCCATTCCTTTTGAGAAGCAAACTAGCTCTATTCTCCCTATAAAATATAGCTAATTTCGTTAGATTATTTATATATTTTATATATATACTTTCAAGAGGCATGTTTATCAGTAATTGTTCAGAAACAGGTTCTAGACTGCAAACACATTGGGAAAACATTGCAACAAACAAGTTCACCAAATAGCTTCTAACACAATGTACACTGTTCTCCTACCATGAACAACACCAAAATATAATGACTATTTTACCCCCCACGTATTTTATAAAAATTCTTACACAAAACACAATGCTGAAAAACAAGTAGCAGCAAACTGCATACAAGGCCAGTAGCCTAATACTATAAGCAAGCAATACCAGCCACTCCAAGACTTGGACAAACATCATATCTCAGCAACTAGGGTTGACTTCGGTGATCAAATTGAACCTCCAAACCATCTTATAAATTCATAAACCAGAGCCAAAGCACCTTCCTCTCAACAGCTCCAAACCCTGCACTTGAGAGAACCATTACCGAATACTTTGAATTATCTCCCCATGAATATTTCAGACCCTTTGCAGAGCAGAATAGCTCTATTCTCCGAGATAGGTATATTCCTTGGAGAAAAAAAGAAAAATGAGATAAACTTATTGACAGTTGCTCAATATGAAGCAACAAATGCATTCAATGTATAGTTTCTAATATAATGTGCCCTTTTCTCCCACCATGAACAAAAGAATTGGTGGTTTTAGGACGCAGGCTAAGACATCGCGCTATTAGACGTCTCTGCCAAATGTATAGGTTTGTTCTACTTCTCTTCACTTATATAATCTTGCAGCAAAGGGGCAGTTGATGTGGGAAGTGATTCCACACTATCAACACCAAAGTCCTCACTCATCTCTTCATTTGCTTTTCCCCACATTACAACATAAAAACCAACAGCTATTATTATCGCGCCAACAACACTGCAAAATTCAAACAATCAAAGTAAACAAATGAATTAAATGAGAAACATGAAGATAAATTAACTAAAGCCAATAGTCACTGCTAGTTCTTCAATTTCCGAATAGATTATAACGACCATAAAGAGGGGATTAATCAGTTTATTTATACCTTCCAAGATAGAGAGCCTCGCCAAGGAAAATGACACCCATGACAGCTGCAATGGCAATTGACAATGGCCTAAACAACGCAACATAGACAGGTCCCTTTGTTTTCAGGCTCCATGTGTGAACAACAGTACCAAAGGCTGATCCAACTATTCCCTATACAAAGAGACATATCTTCAATTAAAAAAAACTACTAATAAACGACAAAAAAGAAATGGTAAATCCATTAGGCTCTTACTGTGTATAATATGGAGAGCAGTGCTACATCGGCTTTTATTTTCCACGCGCTTAAGTTAGGTTCTATAATTAAACATACTGGTGTGGATATGACGGTAATACAGAGGTTGTAGAGGAACACTAAAATAAACTCTGCTGGATACTTCTTAACTGTTTGAGCCTGCAAGATGCTTCGGAATCAATATTTGAATTTATGTGCATTTAAAATCTCACCCAAGTACTTAACAAATAAACTTGGCACAAATGTAAGTTAGACCTGAATAATGTACCAAACAGCGAGTATAACATAATCAATTGCAAGGAGAAGACCACCGATGGACCAATTTGATCGTAATAACTTCAGAATATGATTGAGTGAAATGGATTGTGATATAGTCTCTGTTACAATTGCTGGTCCTGTATATAAAATCACTACAAATGCACCAGAGATCAATACTATGGTGCCAATGATTTTAGCCACTGTGCTTGGGCTTCTTACTTCCAGCCTTTCCATCCTGATTTGGGATAAATGACAAATATCTGTTACTAAATATTCCAAATTTAAAATGGACACAATCTTTTCGCTCTTTCTCAACATGAAAAAATAAAGAAAAAGAGAGAAGAAAGAAATGCAGTAGTGGTCTTGACTAGAATGACAACATAAAATTTTTCTACCTTTCTAAATATATATTCTATTCATACACACACACACACAAAAAAAAAAAAAAATTCTCTTAGGTTCATAAAAAAAAAAAAAAAAAAAAAAAAAAAAAAAAAAAAAAAAAAAAAATTCTCTCAGGTTCATACTAGTGATATTCTCGAATAATTTCCAACCATCAATATTTCAATATTAAATTATTGTCATCTTTTATCTTTGTTTATTTTTTTCTTCTTTAAGTTGAGTTTTTATCTCCACTTAAGCTAATAGCTTTGCACTCATATTTGGTTTTAAGAAAACAGTACTCTTTACTTCAAACATATACTGAAGAACCTTTTACAGTGATTAAGAAACTTTTCCTTTCAACAAAATAAGGGAAGGAGGGAGGAGAAAAATTTTACCAACAAAAATACATGATGCAACTGTTTTGATTTGAAAGTTTGATTAGATTAACTAGAGTTGACCATAATGGTTGAATTAAGGAAAAGGGTGACAATCAAATGACCCACCAACTAAATTATTTTATCAATTGGACGGTGTTCACAAGCAACCCCAAATCAACATCACCAAACACCATCATTAACACTACCACCATGGAAACAATCCAACCATCTTGTACAAAATAAGCCACCATCACTAAACATACTCTAAATTGGACTTTTTGGAGGATAACTCCAAGGGGATGGAAGAGTTTGTTAACAACCACACTCATCGGAAGAGATCTTGAATTCAATTCTCCTCTCTTGAGGCCGGCTTGTATTAAAAATGACACATTTATTGGGGTTTGTCACGTAGGAGGAGATTATTCTCACCCAATAAAGAGAGGCACACATAATATAATGATTTCAGATCGTTTCTTTCAACAAAATAAGGGAGGAGAGAAATTTTTAACCAAGAAAATTACATGATGCAATTGTTTTTGATTTAAAAGTTTGATTAGACTACTAGATTTGACCACAATATTGTGGTGAAATTGAGGTAAACGCCAAATGAAATGACCCACCAACTAGGACTTCTCCTCACTTCACATCAATAAACATCATCGCTCATCTCTAGAGCATCAACTTGTTACAAAATAAGCCGCCATCACTAAAGCATCAACTTTTATCCCCATACTTGTCATCTTATCTCTCTCTCTCTCTCTCTCTCTCGTTTAAACAAACTATATTGGATGTTCTGGAATATAACTCCAAAGGTAAGGAAGAGTTTGTTAAAAAGTACACTTAATTCGAGGAAGTCTTGAATTCGATTCTTCTCCCTTGAGCTCATTCTCACACAAAATTTTCTCAAATTATATTAAAGTTGATCCGCAAGTGGCAGGATTAGATTAGTCATCCCAAAAGAGTTGAGGCACCCTTCAAAATATATATATATATATATATATATATATATATATATAAATTTGGGGAAAAATCTATGTAAGGCACCCTTCTTTTTTTTATTCTTCTTCTTCTTCTATTTCTGTTTTCAGGTCCAATAATTTACCATCACATAGGATTACCAAAATATCCTCAATTTTCATGATTTGCCAGGATTTCTAAAGTCTAATAAAAGTGAGGACAATGTTATCTTACTTCAAATTAAGATGGATCAAAATAGAATTTCATATATGTAAAAAAATGGGTTTGTGCAGCATAAGTGGACCGGAAGATTGGAAACAAAGATATAAGTAAACAAGATTAACAGAAATACAATAGAGAGTGATGAAAGAACCTGAAAATGATGGCAAGTATAAAGGTACAAGCTGGTGTGAGATTGCTCATGGCAGAACCAAGAGTTGGAGAAGCATACTCTATCCCTTTATATCCAAGCATCTGACAAGTGAACCTGACACAGACACACACATATATATAATATTTATATATCCCCAAATATATGCAAACAATTAATTGTCAATTTTCTATAGCAATTAATTACACAATTAATATATGTATACCCAAGAACTCCAAGGAGGCAGATTCTACCCACAAGAAATTTGTCAAATGGAGGAAGTGCTGTTTTTCTGCAGAAAATGAATAACATATATGAGTTATTATATGATATGCTGTGTGTGTCTGTGTGTGTGTGTGTGAGAGAGAGAGAGAGAGGACCTGTGGAAGAAGAAGGCTAAAGGTATGAGAACAAGAGCAGAAACAGCATAAGAGTAGACTATGAAGACACAATAGCTCATCCCTTTCAAAGTGGCTGCTTTATAAAGTGTGCTTGACCCAACATTGGCACACTCCACCATAACCATGAGTGTGAATGGCAACACCTCTCTGTAACAGAACCTTCTTCCCCTGGCCATTTCTCTCTCTCTCTCTCTCTCATACACACACACACAAGTGATCTCTCTAATGTTTGAGTAGCATCATGGTCATGGATTAAGCTAGGTCAATGAAAATAAACAAAAGGAGTAATGTCATTTCAAAGACAATTTGTGGAAAACTGGAATCAGAGAATGCAGAGTGCTTATCGAATGAAAAGTAATGTGGAATATTTTATAATATTTTCCTTATCCGGACCTGTTTAATTTATGTTTATGGTGTAGGGGACTCAACAAATGGAATAATTATAATTGTCATTTTCAGACATTGTAGTGAACAACGCAATTAAAAATATCTATTAATTCCATACAAAGGGAAAGGGAAACGTTGAAAATTTCCATACCATATTATGCAGAGTATGAAGACTTTTAATTGGTTCACCCCATGAGTTAGTTTCATCATTTTTATTGCATCAACGACATTAAGACAAGGAAGTATACAATATTTTAGTAGCACGTAATACTCCTATCTAATGGAATTTCCAAATTGAGAGAGTTATGAAATCTCTCAATTTACTTTCATAGTTGATACATCAGAAATTGAGAGTTTCAAAAAAAAAGTATGATTACATAACAACCTCTTTTAATATTTGACGCATGTACTCAATAATATCCTAACATTTTTTTTCCTTGTTGAATAAATTTAATAACAATTATAATTTTGTCCTTTCTATGTATAAAATACAATATAACATATTATTATAACATAGGAGTATTACTGACTTTTCATATTTAAAGTCACTTTTTGACAATCGAAGAACAAGTTTGGAGAAGGTCAAAGCAATAAGGTCAATGTAATTAGGGATGATAATGGGCCGGTTTGAAGCGAGAATCGCCATCCCAATTTAACATGAAACCCCATCTCCGTCCAAAATCGTTTATTAACCTAGCCCCGCCGAGGGAGGGAGGGAGTAGGGGTGGGATTGAGACGGATTTTATAGAGTATTTTCGTAATTGTATTGTGAATTTAATGAAAGTAAATAATGAAATAATTTTTTTTCCTTAAATAAAACAAATTTTCAGTTATGGTAATAATTTTTTTCCTCTATTACATATAAAAACAAGATTCAACTTATCAATTGAAACTTAAGATTTAATATTATTGTAAGAACATCAAAATAATATATAGAAATTCTCAAATAAAAATAATGTAAAAGGATATATTAATGATTGTAATAAAATTAACTGGGATTTGTTTAATACGGAGTATATAACTAATATTATTGAATATATGTAAAAAAAATAAAAATAAAATTATAATTTATCACTTTAAACAGATGAAATGGAGACAAAATGTGCAGAGGTAACTCATCATCACCTTAAAACCATTTTACCGCCCCTAAGCGTTCTAAAGGCACACCCCACTCTACATGACATTACCCAATATAATGCAAATGATTAATTGCCAATAAAAAAATAAAATAATTGATTCCCAATTTCTAACATTATTATCCATTCATTGTTTTAACTTCATGAAGCCTATACATACCAAATTAAAGAATAAAAAAATGAAGCGCATGAGTTTCTTTAGATATTAAATGCTACAAAATAAATGATGGTTTGTTTTTTTCTCGGTGACTTCATTGCTTTGCTATCTTATTTCATTTTGTTGCTATCACCGAGATAATCTTTTTTACACGCGTCCAGACAAAATTAGATTGGTGGTCCACTGAATAAAAAAAAGTTGATCGATAGTTCAATACATTTATCATTTTTTTATTTTTTGTTGAGTCACATCACGGTATGTGTACGTTCCACGTAGTCGTTATATTCATCATTAGAATATGAAATTTTTAAGAACAACCAATTATGGATGGTAAAAGAGCCAGCCCACCAATTATTTTTTTTAGTCTCCTTAATTTACTTTTACACTATTTTTATTTCTTCTTTTTTTTTTTTTTTACTCTCATACATATAAAATTTTGATATTGTCCCCGTAAAATTATCCATTCTATAAACATGTCTCATTCTTATTTCATTTTTTTTCTTTACTCTTCATTTTACTTATATACTATTTTTGTTTTATTTTTTTATTTTTTTACTTTCATGCATATAATATCTTGAAATTCCCCCTATATTTCTCCATTCTATAAATATTTCTCATTCTTCTTTTATTTTATTCTTTGCTCTTCTTTTTCTTCAAATTTCTTCGATTTCCTTTAAAATATTTTGCAATCCTTTTTTTTCTTTTTCAAACACGCCCTTATTTTTTCTCCTTCAAAGTTATATCCTTTTTTCTCCCTCTTTAAAATTTCTTCTTCTTCCACCCAAGTATGATGCATGTGCAATAACATTCTCTCTCTTTCTCTTTCAATTATTTACTACTATAATTTTATGAACTTAATGTCGATATTTTATGTTTTGAAATTTATTTGTTGTATTTTTTTTTTTTTCAAATAACGACATACTATTGTAAAATTAATATATCATGACTACGTTTCTATTATTCAACTTGCTATCTTGCAACATTATTAGTTGGCATGTTAGTCAAATATATATATATATATATATATATATATATATATATAATCTTGCTCACTATGCCCCCATGACTTTATTTTCTGCCTCCGCCCTTTACTGGAACGCAAAAATTTATGCCATTTACTCAAAATTTAGGATGAAGGTTTGATGAAAGATTTTATTATGCAAAAATATGAAAATTACAGAGTTTCAGTCCCCAAAACCTAACTCTTACTCACCTCTTTCCTGCAATATTCAATGTTCGTTCTCTCGTTACCCACACCAAATTTTACGCCACGACCAGTAAATAAATAAATTCTCAAATCTCAAATTTTTATTTTTATTTTTTATTTAATCAGAACTCGAACCACATCATCAAAGTCAAAATCTGAAAATATATTTGAACAGTGTTGTGAATACTATTACTAGTTTGTAGTGGTATTGATTCCCTAGCTAAAAAGGTACTAGTTATTTTTGTGTTAAAAAAAGTCTTCTATTATGTTGGTAAGACAAACGGTTGTAGAATTGGAATTTCAAAGGGTTTGTATGCTGTCACCATCTCCATTTTCGTGTGCCAACTGCCAATCCTCTCCTAATAATAAAAATTAAAATACATGAAAAATATTATTTTTTTAATCTAGTCCAATTAGAAATGATAAGTTTTTATATCAATTATTTATCATAATTAAATTCACAAATGATTGACACGGTATAATTCGTCGTGATTCGTTATCACAATAATGCATATGTTGAATACTTCTATCCATTCAGAAGACAACAAGTGCAATGCCTTGGTACAACTTGAGTTCAAGTGCAAATTTTGAAATAAATATTAGTGTCATGACTCATGATTAAATGAAATGATAAATTGACTTGCTAAAATAATAATAATAATAATAATGAGCATAAATATTATTTAAACCCAATTTATTTATTTATTTATTATTATTATTTTGCACCTTGTTATACAAATTAGGTGGAGACTCATTTATTCAGAGCAGCTCCAATGCAGGCCTTTAAGGTTATTTTGAGCTAATTTTAACGACCCAACTCCTCCATTGTGGGTCGCTAAAATTGGGCCACTTGGGGAATGGGTCGCCGAAAACGGCGACCCTATTAGCGATCACAGGCTTGCCATGCAGGCTCGCCTCTATTTTCTTTTTCTTTTTTAATTCTGGCCCAAAACATTGTTTTGCCCAAAACACTGTTTCTAAAGTCATGTTTAGCTGAAAAAAAAAAAAAAAAAAAAAACAAACAGATTTTGGGGTTATTTTGGTCTCTTTTTTTTCTTTTCTTTTTTCTAAGAATTTATTAAAAATTTTATATGTACATACTAAATGGTAAGGGTGTTTCTTGCACTTTTTTTTTTTTTTTTTTTTTTGGCAGTTTAAACATTTTTTTTACTAAAAATTTATTAAAGTATGATCTCACTATAAAAATTTCTTTAAATAATTTCTCTACAAGTGATTTGATATACAGATAAAACACTTCTATATCTATATACCCATTAAGCTTAGTGCACGTAACCAAGGGCGAATCCAGAAATTGTTAATAGGAGGCTAATATTAAACAAGAGGGAATTGAGGATCGAAAGATTAAAGAGTTAGAAATTTTTAGAGGAAATAGGGTTAGACTTTAGAGAGAGAGAATGAGTGAGCTCTCTAATTTATGTGAAGATTAGGAATTTAGGAATTCTCTATTCTTTGGCTTAGTGATTATTTGGGCCTTGTTTGGCTTGGGCTTATTTAGTTGGACCTTTGTTTTAAAATTGTGGCTTAAATATTGGGTTTGTTTGGATGGGTTAAAATGGGGGCTAATACTACTGCTAATTATTATTATTATTATTTTTAAATATTGGGCTAAATATACCTATACTAAAAAAAAAAAAATTTTGGGAGGGGCTCAAACCCACCCAAGCCCCCTGGTTCTGCCACTGCATATAACACAACTAGGGATGTCAATTTTTACCACCCCGCTGGGGCTCTGCCCCATCCTACCCAGTTAATAACAGATATGGGAACACTTTTTATACCGTTAAGGCGGGCATGGATACAAATTTTGTACCCGTCGTAAGTCACGGGGTGAGTAAGGGTTCAATATATATATCCTAGGGGCCCCGCCCCTCATATAATTATATTAATATATATATAATATTAATAACTTATTTTAGCGGCTTACTCAATTACCCATCTTTTACAATTCTAATTTGGGATGTAAATTTGGTATTAAATTTGCTTTTGTTTTAATTATGGTAGAAGTTGGAGCTTAAAACTTCTTGTGATTTTGTTGTATTAAACTTTTATTTTTGTTTATTATGTTCTCTGAATTATGTTATGTGCATGTTATTTTTTTATTTTTGTTGGGATACATAATTTCATTTATGTTGTGCCATTCCAAGGCTTTCCACATTTAAATAGCAGGAACTTAAGTTCCAAAAAGTGGAAAAAAAATTTGTTAGCGGGGCGAGCACGGAGGCATAGAATTTTCCATCAGGACGGGGCTGGACATGAAAATCCAACCTGTCGCGGGTCTCGAGGCGAGCATGGACTTGACAAAAATTAAAAAGGGCGGGGCGGGATTTAGGGAAACCCGCTCCAAACCCTCCCCGTTGCCATCCCTAAACACAACAACCCTTCTTTCTCTCTCTCTCTATTTAAAATTAATCATTTGGAAAAGGTTACAATTCTATTTAGAGAGCTCTCTCTTTTTCTTCATATATAATTTTAGATGCGATTGAAATGTAACGACCCTCACCCTGGCCAGACACAATATTGTCCGCTTTTGACTCACCCAGACCAGAGACTTCCCAGGGGGTCACCCATCCTGGTACTATTCCAAGTTACGCTTAACTTGGAGTAGTACCAGGATGGGTGACCCCCTGGGAAGTCTCTGGTCTGAGTGAGTCAAAAGCGGACAATATTGTGTCTGGCCAGGGTGAGGGTCGTTACATGAAAAGTCACTTCAATCCAAATATTAATTAATACTAAGGATTTTTATTTTTATTTTTATTTTTTGAGTAATGTTAATAATGATAAATAAAATTATATTATGTTAATGTTTAAACTGTCAAAAAATAAAATAAAAAAAAGTTACAAAATAAAATTTAAAAAATATTGAAATATTAATATTTTTTTAGACCTAAAATATACCATTAAAACACATTCGATGACTAAAATCTAAACACTCTAAAATACGTGACTATTAAAAATGTTGAAGTGATTATTTAAAAATATTAATGTGTGAAGAGTCCATCAGAGATGCTCTCACCGAGCTACCTCAACCGTGTTTTTGTAGTCTAATGACTCTCACTCCATATCTCTCAGCCGCGTCCATTTGTTTGGGGACCCACGTCAACCAGCCAATGGAGAGCCAGCCAAAGGGCTCACATCCACATTATCGTTGACGTGGGTCCCCAATCTCTGAATAATTTTCCATGCACCAATTGTCTACTTCAGATCCATTCATGGATATTGTAGTGAATATAATTTCAGTTAATTCCATATAGAAAAAGAAAACGGAAATGGAACATTTCTCTGACTTTGTTTAATATGGGGACAAAAACAAGAAAAGCTATTACTTTAATTAAAAATTAGGATTAAGTGCAAAAATTTCTATGTACTATTGATATAATGTAAAAAAAAGTTTCCATAATATAAAACAACTCTTTACTTTTAATTTGGTGCAAATACTCTCACTTTTTACATAAAAACACAATAATACCCTCTTGCCAATTAAATTAAATAATATTTAAAAAATAAAGTAAGATAAAATTATTATTTTAGACAAAGATACATGTCTTTCAACCCTGATTGTTTAGGTGGCCCAATAGAAGAAAAAAACATGTATACAAAATTTTTATTTTTATTTTTATTTTTTATAAGCATAAATAAAATTAGTTTTAGATTCTTCCACTATCTCGAATGTTAGAGAGTTTATATAAATTAAAAGATTTTTAAATATTTTAAATGTAAAGAATTTTATAAATATATAGATATTTGTATGGAACATTCTAAAAATGAGAATTTTTATAAATAGGGTGTTGATGCTACAGGTTTAATTGGATTTTGACTCGAAAAGTGTCCTCGCATGTATAATCCCTAGAACTAATGATCTCAGTGACGTCATGATAGATGCATTAGCATACCAAGCAGCCCTGTTCAACCAAATATGTTTGGATACTTTACCGGGATCAACCACATCGTGTTGAGAGCCGAAAACAGGTGAACAATTGAATACGGAAAACAACTACTGCAATGTTTGAATTCGAATTATGTCGCCGATAATGAGTTGATACGCTCTCAAATAGTCTTTTAGTTTCAATGCTTAGATTGCCGGCTTGCATTCATCCTCGATAAGATTAAGCGAAGAATTTGAATACAAAATGATAATATCGAGAATTTGTAGAAATTTTATATCCGATATAGTTTAATTGAATTGAGACGGGGAAAGATTAGATTTGAATTGTCTAAAGAGAAAGTGACGAACTGTGATAAATAGTCTTGATGAAAGAAAGTGTTGGAAATGAATATTACGATAGAGAGAGATAGAGATGTTAAATGCAAAATTTACAGGTAATATGTGTGTTAATCTTACATATTTAATACATTGAAAAATTTAGGAGTCACGGAAAGGTCATGCCACGCACACACCATGCATGTTAGATATCTATCTTATAGGATACTGTACAATATTTTAAATTATTCTTGTGTAAATATGATATTTTGTAGAATAATTCTAGAAGATTGATTTATGCTATTAATTAGATTTAATCTTTGTCATTCATTTAGTAAGTAGGTGTCTATAAATAGAAAGAAGTCTCATTTATAATAATCAACTTATCTCAATTATGAAGTTATTTTGAATTACAATGATGTTGAGTCTTCTCCTGTTGGTTGCCTCTTAAATTGTATGCTGAGTAACATGAAAATGATATTTAGACTTCATCAGTGAGAAAGTGCAGAGAAACAAAGTGGGTTTAATGAAGCTGTGATGATAGGGGGTGGAGTGATGGATTTGATTGGAATTGCGTGGAAAGAGAGTGAAAACTGTGTTGGATAAGTATGAATATATACAGAGAAGATGAATATTACGGATAGGGAGGGAGAGTAGGGTAGCGTAACTTGACAATGTTGGGCGAGTCCGCGCTCAAGTTCGAATTTGGAATAGAAATTTAATCAAACACCTTGTGATGGTGTGCATGTTCTATGGTGGATGCGTACACCAATTTTTGTGCATTGAGACATTTTTTATGGCTTTATTTATTTTCCTTCAATTTTGCTTTTATTTTTTTTCATGAAGGAAAGTGTCATGTATTGGAAAAATAATAGTGCTTTATAAGGGGAAAAAAGTTATTAATACTGCCACCTGTAGCTCTATCTTCACTTTGCTCCGAGTACTGTATGGGTTAAACCTAATCTTGCTTGTACACAAATACATATAAACTCACCATTTATGTATTACACATATACATATAAATAAAATATATATAACTATGTTTCTAATACATATTTTGACCCCTTTGACTAGTGCTAAGCTTGGAGCGTGAACAAGAACCCATTTGATGTCCACAATGCATATCTTGCTAGAGAATTTGGTACCGTGCGTCCTTTTTATTTTATTTTTTGTGCTCACCAAAGAGCCTTGTTTACCTAGATAAAAAATCATACCCACTGCTCTAATTCTCATGCAAGTCCTCCTATTAATGCTTCATACCCATTCAAAGACATTTCAACTGCAAAAAAGTATTAATTCCATACAAGAAATGGAAAGGAAAATGTTGAAGATGACATGATTTTCTTGAATGTGTGTGTATAAATTATTGTAACACAAGAAAAGTAATTCCTTTAATGAAAAGTTATTATAATCTATAGTTTAATAACAACAAATTTATAAAAACAAATTTCACTGATTTTCAGTATGAAGCTTAATCCAACTAACTTTAATCAAACCCCCTGAATAAAATAAAATAAAATAAAATAAATCACCTACCTGCATTTGATGGAACAATTATAAGAATGTCCATAGCCGATTAAAGAAAGAATTGGAGAACTCTACTTGAGACCAGTAAAACCAACCATATATGCCAAACTCCACTCTCTGCACTCAACTGTTACCATTGCTGCAGATACAGAATGTTGAATATAACCCCTTCCCCAAAAAACAATCAAAAACAACAGCAACAGATACCTCCACAAACTAATAAATTCTGTCATCTGACAATAACGAACCCTAAAAAACTATTTTACTTCTAATTGGCCTCACATACTAACTGTGTGTTTCCACAGCTTGCAAAAAGAAAAACAAATCATTCAATTTGTACATTACTTGTCCTAGCATGACATTCATATCACAACTTCAGTCCCCAAGTAAATGCGTTATCCAATAGTTAAGATGAATACATCAGGCAACCCCCACCAATTGTGGTAATTTCAATTTTCAACCATCTGATCTTCACTTAATAATACTGGAGTATTCAATACTGTGAACAATTTCAAATATTTAAGCTGTTTCCCCAGAAGTACTTCTGTTATGTACTAGATGCAGTTTAAAACTATTGTGATATTTCTCAAACTAGAGATTAGCAATCTTGGTTTTGTTTATAAATACATTCTTACCTGTGCGATAATGGCATTGCCCAAAATTTTGGTTGGTGGTAGGGTGAAAGGAACACTGAAAGCAAATGCGCACACATCCCGACTAGCTCCAAAAGTTTTTCCGAAAATTGAACAATTTCAACTTTTTCTCCTCTTCCTTCTCAGGCTAGGCATGGCACTTAAAAATCTTACAGGTGTCATCCCAGAAACATCTTCTTTAAGATGTTCCTTATTAGTAGAGGCGTTTGAATGGTCTAGATTCTTCTCGCTATCAGATGCATCTGTCTTTCCCCCATTTTGATCCAGAGCTTTTGTTGGGCTCGAAACCAATTGAACCGAACCAATATCGTGATCAACTTCTTCAACGAAACTAGATTGATGAGAAGGATTGGGATTCTCAATGATAGATGCCCCAGCTGCACTGGAGGAAGCACATATGTCTGGGTCCTCATCTACCTCATCTTCATCCAAGCAAAATCCACCGCCCATTTTAAGGTATTCTTTAGACAATTCTACACCAAAAGAGAGGTCACCATCTTGACCTGAACCTAGTTGACCTGTTTCAGTTTCAGGTTCAGCTTCGTCCATGCAAACTTCACTTCCCATTTCAAGGTATTCCCCACACAAGCGCTCCTTAAGTGAAGAATCTCCAACTTTATGTTGGTTCTTTCCACTGGAACTAGCAGCAGCATCTCCAACCAAGTCTTGATCCCTAAAAGGCTCTTCTTGCACTGCCTCTTCATCAGAACATTTTTCATCATTTTGGTCTGATTTGCCCAGATCAACAATTTCTAAATCATCCGGAATGTATTTCACAGCCTTGTGAACCCGTGTTGACTGGAAAAATTATAGAAGAGAGAAGTTGGTGAACCAAATAAACGAGGAAAATAAAATTCAAGAATCAGGGGAGAACACTATGAGTAGATCAATATATGTTGTTTTTCTCCAAATAAGATGTTTATACAGGTATATTTGCATGTGTATAATGACAGACTCCAAGTCGAACATACAGAAACCACAAAAGCACACAATTTGCATAGCGTGAATGCTCCACCATTTTAAAGTCCCAACAAGGATAGATCCTACACAACTGCAGGATAAGATGACATCAATCACACAATCAGTTATACTTTTGACAACAATTCTTAAATAAGATAATTATCACGACAGGAGCAACTCGGCAGGTTAAATTGGTTGTTCATGTTTGTCAACCCACCAACAACACTTAAATCAGATTTCCAAATAGAACTAAAACAAGCGACACAAAGAGAGCTCAAGCCAGTTTGAACATCTTTGATTTTCCAACCAAGATATTTACTTTTATATTTTTGGCAAGATCTGGCAACCCAAACTTAGAAACAAGGAGCTCATTTAAGAGGCCGCCTACCCAGTTCAAATGTGAAAACGAGGGAATACTTTCCTCTCTTTGAAAAAGATACTACCTTAACATTGGTAGTTCCGGTTACAAAACCGGGGACTTTCGTCAGTCATGGTAGAGGGGGATTGTTTGGCCATTATGAAACTAACTCATATGTGGAATCAGTTGCGGTGATTATGGATGCTGTGAGGAAGTTTCTACATGATCACGGAGGTTTTTCGGTCACATGGATCTCGAGGTGTGCAAACACGGTAGCTGACTTGCTGGTTAAGATGGTTTTGGATAGGAAAGAGGGTTTCTATTTTGATTGTATCTTTCCCTCATGGCTGCTTGAAGCAGCAGTCGAATATGGTTGGTTAATTGTTTGTTTTAGTCATTTGCCAGGTTTAAAAAAATAATAATTGGTAGTTCGGTTGGATTAAGTAAGCAAAGCACCAATCCGAACCTAATCACCTTTGTTCTTGTGAGCATTTTTCTTCAGTTCTATTCCGAAATTCCTAACAGAAATAGCAAAATAAAACCAACAATAACTTGAAAGTACCAATTATGAGCATCTTGCAGCTTATATTATACTATTTCTTTTCCTTTTTTAATTAAGAGAAAAAAAATATCCTGGTTACTCTACAAATTCCAGACCAATAACATCCCCTCAGATTAAATTATGAAGGGAGTGATGGAGAACAGCAAAACTTACCCTTCGTATTTGATGTGAGCCCTCTAACTTTTCAACTTGCAGTTCCAGCTCACGGTCGCCATTGTTACCATCATTAGAGCTGGTCTCAGTGTATTCAGAAGCAGGGTTTATCTTCCCCCTCCCTCTTCCAACAGCCTGACCTCTGCCTTTTCCCCTGCCTCTTCTCGTTGCACTTGACCCTTTGCTGGTTTTTTGCCTGCCTTTGGTCCGCATCGGATTCAGATAATACAGAATCCCGACGGGTCATTTTTCTTGACTGCTTTGCAGTTAATTTTTCCGTGGTGTTGCTCTCATCTCTAGCAACACGATTCTCTGTTGGACTAAGATGTTTCCCTGATTTGTCATCACCAGATTCATTGGGACTTGCTCTTCTTTTTTTTCTACTCCTGGTGACTTCTTGCACAGAGTAATCCATTAACTCCAAGTATTTGTTCCCTGTTATTCCTTTAACAGCTTTTTTAACCCTCTTACAACGAATTTTTGCAAATCTCTTGTTGAAAGTGTAAAATGCTTCCAACGGCAGTTGAGTCTTTCAATCAATCAGGCCAAGAAAACAAGAAGAAAATATAGAAGATGTCAGCATCAGCTTCCTTTCATGCTAACATATAGAAATTAAAGAAACAGCCAAATCTCAAGTCCACATAGGGGCAAAGTAGATGTGTAATTTCAAATCATAAAAAAATGAATGACCTATATGATCTATATCATAGATCGAATCAAGAAATTTTGGAAAACACACCCATGCTTAAAGACTTAATTTAAAGTCATAAATAAAATATATGAAAATTTAGGCATTCGTGCAAAGTGCTCCTCTCATTCTTCCTTTTATATTTGCTTCACTAACAGTAAGGATGCAAAACTGAAACAAATGTGACCTGACCACTTCGACAGTGACAACAATTAATCAGAGTGGGTATGGATTATGGCATTTCTATAGGTAGTGAAGACCAACAAGATTAACATTGCTAAGGTAATAGTCATACGTATCAAGTTGTTCCTTATTCTTTACTACCTAAAGGTGGCAGAGGGTTGAGAGAGAGAGAGAAAGACCAACCTCATGTTTGTTGTACTCCTTCAAAACAGGAAGTAGCAGCTCGTCAGCCTTCTGGCTACCCCAACCAAACTTTTCCCAGCACAATCTGTATGAAATGAAGTCAATTAGACCATCAAGCATTCTGCATTTCTTCCATAAAGCATGAAAGTAACACCATTTGTCAGTGCTGCATTCTGCTAAGTTTGAAGTAACATGATCCTTCTTCGATGAATGTTTTGGGCAATTTATATGTTTTGCTCTCTCAAGACCAGGATAAATCAACCGCTACTGAATACATGGAAAAAGGTAGAACAAAGAAGCAGTTTCTACAGCTATTTACCTAGTGTTATTATCAAAACATCAAATTTAAGCAAGGAAAAATCTTCAGTGCACACAATTTGCATATGCAGAATTGACTGCTTCACTTGGAAAAGAAGAAGGAATATGCCAGTTTTTGCTCACTTTTCTCTGGGTAAATAAATTTTTTAAAATTATAAACAATGAAAAAGAAGTGACATCTGATTCTTTCATGGAAATTTAAAACTGAAAAGGAAAAGACAATGGTTGAACCACTTTATTACATGTTTATCCATGAAAATCTGCTTTGTGTTTTGATCTGAATCTATGGAACGCGAAACATTATGGTTAGCTGTGGAATCTCCTTTGCATTGCTATTTGGGCAACTCACGTCGATGTTGCTAACTTTGGACCCTCTCTTCCTCGAACTTGATCCTGCTTACACATTGAATTTTCCAAGGATGGTTGGATCTGGAGATTCAATCCACTCCCGGAATTTTTGGAGGCCATCTTCCTCGGGAAATCCATTTAGAACTTCAATAGCCTTGACAATGCCGATACCACTAAGCCACAAACAACCCATAGAAGGTCATGTTAAATCCATGCATTCAGTATACTTAACAAATATATTTAGCACCACTACAGCTGCTTATGAATAGGCTTACACGTCTGCTATTGACAACAGTAAGGAATTAATAGCACAATGAATCTCAAATGAGGAGACCTACAGAATGAACTGGCATTAGGGAGACTAGGTAGAGAGCCTTTGTGTGTGGGTGGGCGGGGGATGTTCAGAATTTATATAGGGAACAAAAACAAATTGGAAATCAATAGAACATGACAAATAGAATTATTCATAATCGAAGTAGCCAAACCTCCAACTATTACCCACCTTACACCTTCAGTATAATCACTCCCAAGAAGAAGCGCCATATGGATTAAATGTTCTCAGGTTAAGCCAAGCTCATTCTCAATGTCCTGACAAAGAATTAGATGGGAATTAAATAAGCTGTGACACCTTCTACATCCCCCGAAAGAAAGAAATGGAAAAAATTATCTCTTGAAAAGATCAAAGCATATGCCAGAAAAGTAATTCCAAAGAACTGGAAAACAACATATAAAGAAAAAGATCATATCCAACAGAAAATGATAAAGAAAAAGATCATATCCAACAGAAAATGATCTCTATGAAGAAAGAATAATGAGCAAATACTGCTCCATAGCCAGGCTTTTAATCAAGTTAAAAATTATCCGCTGCCCTCTTTTAAGGCTACATGAAATTGAGTAGACCCAGAAACAGGATCTACAAAACTTGTCAAGATGTGAAATTAATAGTAAGAAAATTTTGTGGTAATGAATTTGTTTTTCAAAAAAATTCTGATTAGTTGAATAAAAAAAATAAAAAATAAAAGAGCATTTATTTAATGCCTCTGTTATGGAATTAAAGAAGAGAGGAAAAATTACTCTGGGTGTGTGTGCATTTGCTTGAACTTTCAAAAAATAAAACTCTTATTTCTTGGGGCTCTTGCCCAACTAAATTGGATCTAAGAATGGGAAGATCAGACATAGAGACAAGTGCTCACATTATGGGTTAAATCCTAATTAAATGAACAATTGCTGGTTTAGCTCAACAATTGCCATCAATAATACATTTGCCTCTAATTGTAATTCCTGTAAGCTGTGTGAATTTGAGCCACTGTAAGAGACCAGATCCCCAAGATGCCAAGTCTGTAGGTGTGATAATCTTGCCATCCAGCTGCAAGAGAACACGGAAAAAGTGATAACATAGGTTCAATTCTGATAGTGATCACTTCGTAAGAAATAATATCAAAACATCTCTATTGAATTAAATGGATAGATAAATCTACCCACATTCTATTAGTTCCTAGCCAGGAGTGTTACAAGGTTGATTATACACAGGCCGGTTCAAGAACATTTTACAGAGAAAGAGAATTAATGGGTAGTGAGATTTCAGAATTTTAAGCATTTTGTCTATTGATTATGGTGAAAAACCACTTCAATTACAATCGAGATCATATATACAATTTAGAAAAATCACTTCAATTACTATTTACTAGGTTATTTAGAAGAATCCAACTGCGCTAAGGTAAATAAAAATCTCGACCCAGAAGGAGATATATGCTTCTTCAATTTCTTTTAATTTTCACACATTTGGGAAAGAAACAGAAGGGGCAATAACTAAGAACAAAAAGTGCTTTTGCAGTGCCTCAGCAATTAAAAGAGGCCTCAGTCAATGATGCAAGTGCCACTCCACCAACAATTGGTACAATAGAATAAACTATCCAGGGAGTAGGAATTTGTTTCAGCAGGATGATTAGAGGGAAAAAGTTGAAAACAACTCATACAACAATGAGTAATTGTCAATATAAAGGTACAAATCACTGATTTATCAATGGCTCTAAGCCTTGTAGGCTGAACTATTGTCATACAGATCAAATCTGTGACCATATAGATTGGGATTGTTTCAATGGCTTTAAGCCTCCCGCCCAGATGTATGTATCCTAGTGCAACTCTAGGTTGAGTCTATAAAAACAACCGAACCACCAACCCTGATTGCTGATTCTACAACTACTTTGCCTCTAACACCATCTAATTAGAACACTTGAAAACTCATATTAAAAAAAACTAATCTTCCAGAAACAAACCAACCAAAAAAAAACTAGGAAAAAAAAGTTACAGAAATAAAGATGATGATGAAGATTTAACCAAAAAGATACGAAGTCATGCATCTCAACGGTATATTGTACTATTATCCATACTTGTTCAGAGTTTAAAAGTGACTAAAAATGAAAAAACAAGGCAAATCAAAACCTGGGTTCTCAAATTAACTTATGTATTGCTAAGAAAAACAGGAGAGTAAATTAAAGCCCCATCACTGCCTGTACATGAAGATGTCTCTATTATCACCAAGTGATTTCTTAGAGAGAGAACAAGCTTCTAAGAAATGGGGTTGTTATTCTTCAAATCTGCCACTAAAGAACCTTCCAGATCTTGGAGAAGCGAAGGATAGTCTTCTCAGACTACTTATTCTCTGTGACGCAGTACTATGATACTTACTTTCTACCGTTCCAAAAGGCATGAACAAAAATGTTGCTGTACTTGATCACAACTGGGCAATCAAATGCACTCTAAACATAAGGTAGAATGAGTCAAATAAGAGATAAATATAACCACCACCAAGAATGTAAGAAACTGTAAATTTTTAACAATAAAGAAATAAATCTGATCGTAAACAAAAATTTTCCTGTTAGTTCATAATGATCTTAGAAACATCATCACCATCAAAGCATCATCATAGCTATATCAATATATAGATTAGCATTTTTGTAAACTGGTATATTTGGCATTAATGGGTAAAGTAAATAAAACATCCTTATAGTTTTCATTTTGGGTATATAAGTCCATTAAAATTTAAGAAATGTAGTAAAGAACGGCTTATCTGAACTGATCTGTTAGAAAAGTACCATCAATGCACATGACTAATTTAAGCTATTAAATACCCAAAACATCCTTTTTGTCTCCCGAAAATGCTCTTATCCATTTCCTAAATAAATCTCATCCCTCTCCCAACCTCCCCCCCTCTGGGGTATCTCTCTCTCTACTCCCCCACCATCTTTCTTTCTCTCTCTACTCCCAGTTTCTCTCTCTCCCAGCATCAACTATAGAAACCCATTGAGGACATATGCACACACAGAGAGAAATGGATAGAAGAAAATAAGAATAAAACCCAGATCAAACCCAGGGAAATGTACATACATAGAAAATGAACAGAGATAGGGAAAATTGTGAATTAGGGGTAGAGACTGGTTTTCTCTACCACTAGCATTCCCTGAGGAGTCAATTAGAGGAATACATCTAAGTTTTGTTCTGAGATATAGAGTCAAGGAAGAAGAAAAGGCCGAACATTTTGGGATGTTGCTGCTGCAGCCAGAGGAGAGAGAAACGATGACTGGAGATGAGAGGGAACCATGTTTTTGAAACTGACTTGAATCGAATCAGAGGTTTCACCAGAAAATGTGGAAGGATCTCCACGATCAAGTCCTTGTTGCCGACGATACATTCACCAGCCACGGATATTTGGTCCCGCGATCTCTGCTCATTCCGGCAACTTCTCATGTTAGAAGCCATTCACTTTGTCCCACTACTCTCATGCAAAGAGGCCATTTCCTTGGTTTGAACCTGTAACTTCTAGATTGCAATGGAGCAACCTTACCAATGCGCCAAGGCTTGCCCTCACAATAATCCCATAATGTCCACATTGCATCAAATTTAAATTATTTAACAAGCGTTACATATTCTTTCCATTTTAGAATAAATTCATAAAACTAATCTGCAATGGTTTTACTCTCTATATTGTGTTCTGCTCCCTCTCTCTGTAGCTATAAATTGTGCAATTCTAAAGCACCCATTTGGAATTTTGGATTGTCTTCACAATGCTTTTCTTCACTCAACTCTCTGTGTCACCCATTTCAAGCCCACCTCAGCCTCTCAAGACACAATCCAATCTCAAGATATAGCTTCCAGTAGTGAGTACCTCATGAATTTTTCCACTGGAACTCCACGTGTTAACGTGGCATTGCTGATACTTCAGGAAGGGATCTTACAAGCAAACCACTCTGTTCTAGAATCAAAGTCATGATTTACAAGGGACCAAAAAAGACATCACTAAGACTGCAAACTCTATAAATGTCACCCCCTTACACAAGGGTGTGATTAAAAAGGTTTAAAAGAATACTGGAACAGCAGTCCATTGATAAAAAGAAATGGCAGCGTGTAATTAAAAATTTATATAAAATTTAATACTAGTGGGATTGAAGCAAACCAAAATTCTTTGGAAACTAAACTCGAAATGCCATAATTCTGAAAATTTCCAAAATTTTCTGGGATAAAAAACAGATCTAAAAAAATAATCAAATAATCCAAACAGCAACCAGCGAAAAATATGGGTGGTAGCACTACCACATTTTTCTAAAAAATATTTACTGGCCCAAAGATGATGAAGTTAGGCAGAAAATACTCAAGACTCATAAATCTACAAGCAGTAAAATTTTCAGAACATCTTGAGAATAGGAACACTAGGAAAAATGAATTCAAACTTACTCCTGCAGCATACAAAATATCTCAAAGTCTGTCCCCAATGTGAATAAACTAACTGATATAATACCCAACCGATTTAAAGTGAATTAAATAACTATTATAGACTGAACCTTAAGCTGTCTCAAGTTTAAAACCTCACCAGCAAATTCGCCACATAATTTAAACATAGAAAATAGAGGCTACCAGGTTCTAAACTACTTATACCAATACTTGTCAGAATACTAAACATGCATCTCATTACAACAAAATTCATCATGCATACAGGACATGAATAAGCTCATACAAATAAATACCTAACATAGGACCTTAACACAGAAGAACTAGTCAGGTTTAAGGTTTTAAAAACAAGGGAGTGCCAATGCGATTCATCCTAGTTTAGCTCTATACACTTTCACATAAATTATTCCAATACAAAACAGCAAAACAAGTCCCTCTAGGGAGACAATAAAGCGTATTTTTTTTTTAATACACCAACTTACAGTATGTGTAATCATTTGGTAATAAAGTTTTACCAAACAGTTCATTTCCAAAAAAAAAACCAACAGCCCAGGATACAAAAGAGATACAGTATTTATAGAACAAAGAGATAAGTTTAGCACTTCATAAAATGTTATGCTTCATAAATATTTACATAATTACAAGCCAAGGCAAAAATATATACCAAGCTAACATCTTCAAGCATGAACGCAAAACATTGTATTCCACTCAAAGGAGTTTCCATTCACCGAGTTCAAGTTCTTCATTTAGCATCAGTACTTCCGCCAACTCGGGTGTCATTACCTGAAAATATAAAGGGTGAGACGACTCCCAATAGAGAAAGACTAACAGTCATCACTATGAGTTTTTAAAATGAACCATTTAATTTTTCAGGATAATCTTTATTATAAATACATGTCAATCTTCAAAATTATAAAGTAAAGTCATTTAGCTTTCAACTATAGTTTCAAAACCAAATTTTCAGATTTCATTTCCACCAAAATGAATTATGTCTATCAACCATGGTAAATTTCAAAGGAAATTCACCGGCCAGCCGACCTTTACACCGGCATGGCCCCAACCTTGATTTATAAAATCAAACCAAGTAAATGGTGATTCCCCGAGAGAAACCAGTGACCAACTTTTTGCACTGGCGTGGCCCCAACCCTCAATACCCTCCAAGGGTCTACCATTTGGGTTTCGGGTTTTTCACCCAAGGGCCAAGGGTAGCTCGTACCCTACTTGTCTCTTTAAAGAATTATACTCAAGGGCCGCAGTCCTAAATTTCTGATTCACCAACAACATTCCCAATCTTCACAGTTAGTGAAACCCAATTAGGAACATTTTCTTTAAATCTAAACCCAAGTTGCAGATCAAGAATTTTCTTTTTCTTTTCATATAACATTTCTTGTCTAAAATCAGCAGTGGAGTAATCAGGTAGAATGCGGTAGAACAATTGATGATTAAATTCCTGTAAATAATCATGCCCTTTTTACATATATAAAACTCATATAAGAATAATGCAAAACAGATCTGCACTTAGTTAAGCAGGCCAAGGTATATAGATTGAAATAGAACCATAGTTGAAGAAAAATCAAACCAATTTAAACAAAGAATAAAAATGCACTCAAAGTGAGTAAAAGTCATGGTCCTTCCCTTCTCTCCCTCTTGGCATTGGTATTTCCCTACCTCTAACGAAATTCCAATGCGGACCTATGGATTTCCCTTAGTTTTCCTCATTTTCTTTCTTCTTTCATCTTCCTCTCTCTCTCTCTCTCTCTCTAAACTCCCGGCCAGAACTCTGGTTTCTCTATTTTTTTCTTTGATCTATTTTCTTTTCTTTCTATTCTTTACTTTCATTGGTTGCTCCTTTCATCACTAGTGTAAGATACCATTTACAGCTGTAAGGAACTTAACATAAACATGGCTTATGCTATTGCATGGAGAGGACACATGTCCTCCATGCTTTGACCAAATCTCAATTTACCCCAAATTTCCTTTTATTTCCACTTTCCTCCACCACTACTCATTAGTAATTTTCTTGTCACTGTAATTAGTTTTCCCCCACACTTTCCATATAACTACCAATGAGTACAACATAAATTACTAATTGTTTTATCAGGTGACATTTAATCCAGTGACATGATTAACTAGCCTAAATAAAAAAAAATTAGGGTAGTACAATAAATCAATCAATTTAATAATTATTAAGATAGAAAATGAAACTACAATAATCCGAAATAGTTACAATCTAAGTGATCTATGAGTACCATAAAACAAGATAAAACAAGAAAAAGTGTCGACGAAATAGATGGACATATAATTGTTCGGACCAGTGACAAACAACCAGGATTTATGCTACACCAAGAAGTTTCTTGAAAGTGCCAAATCATGAAGCTTTTAATTAAAACTATTATTCCTTGGGCATTGCCCCTTTCCCAGCATAGTAATGTCATTTTATTTTTCAGTGTCCTCATCAGCTTCTGGCATCTGTTTCGCAGACATGCCTTCTAAAATTTTCAAATTAGGGATCTTTTTTCTTTTTAAGTTAAACATGTGCAGTGGTGTCGTGTCTTATAAATTCTTTTATTTATTTATTTATTGGAAATTAAGTATGTTGGATTAACTATTGTACATATATATATATATATATATATATATATACAAATTAAAGAGGGCCATAGCCCCTGTACATTATGCCATGGGCTGAAACTATAACAAAAACATAGCCCTGGGGAGAAAAACTAATAGCAATAGTGATATCAACAACCCTACAAAAACATAGCTAGTGATCCTTTAACTGCTATAGGATGCATATTTGCTAACCATTGGGGCACAAGGCAATTGTGGGAAATTAATTAAAGTAAAAAGATCAACATTTAAGATGATCATCTCCAATTTCATTGTGAAATCTGGTACATGATAATAAAAGTTGTCTCTCTTTCAATATTTTCTTCTCATAACAATTAGTGTTCTGCAAACCATTTCCAAATTCAAGAGCAGCATATCGTATTTTTCCCTCAATAAGGGCATGCATTATATGAAAATGGACAATAAGATGCAATAAACAAAATCAGTAATAATGTAAACTAAATAAATTTCAAGATTGAAGTTGAAGCTACGCTAAACATTGAAATATTGACCGCCCAACCCAAGTGACTAAAATGTGCCATGAATCAAACGGGAAAGAGTGTCTCAATGTATGGATGGATAAGACAATCAGGATATTGTGCTAAACCATGACGCTTCTTAAAGGTTTGCTAACCATTGGGGCACAAGGCAATTGTAAGGAATAAATTAAAGCATAACAATGAAAATTTAAGATGATCATCAACTTTATTGTGAAATTTGTTTTACGGTAATAAAAAATTATCTCTCTGTCAATATCTATTTCTCATTACAATTACTTTTATGCGAACGACATCTAAAACGAGGGGCAATGTTTTGTATTTCCCCCAAATAAGGGCATCATATCGAATTGGATCTAAGACGCAATAAACAAGATCACACAACAACAAACTTTCAAAGCCAACCAAATTTAGTGTTAATAAATATATAAACAAAATAGATTTAAAGATTTAAGTTGAAGTTACAAACAACTGAAATAGTTACTCCCCAACTCAAGTGATTGAATATGTACCTTGAATCAAACAGAAAAAAGTGTCTCAACTGACGTGACAGATTATGTGTCGCTGAGCTGCCGTGACAGTCTGCTGAAGTGGTGGATGATGTGGCAGGAAAGGCACACCTGTGGCAGATGACGTGGATGCAATTGTGTCAGTTGATGTGCCGCTATGATAACGAGGCCTATGCGTAGGCGCATATGTGCTGTGTGCCATTTATTCACTTAAATGCAAGTACAGAAAGTGAGTTGGTGAGGTGATATTTCAATAATTCACCTTCAACTCTTTCTGAACAATCTAGTACATGCTGAAATTAATTGTTTATGCACCTTTTGAAATTGTCAAGTTGGTCTTGTTTCCACTTTTATATATATATTCTAGTTAATACTTACACACTCCCTCCACAAAAATTATTTATTTAGAGGCTCAACCTGATCTTGTTTGTACTATTTTTATAAGTGGCAAAAGATCTATGTCCAGAGACTCTACTTCAACATGACCCTGGCAATTACACCAATACACTGGCCAGCTCCACAGCCTTCTACTTCAACTTCCTTGCCCATACCTGTATTTCAAAGTGATCAAACTGGGAGTGATTGTGTTTCATCATTTGATTAACTAACGAGAGAATTATCATCATATTCAGTACTCAAAAATGCGGTGACTTTCTTTAGTCATTGCAGGGATTCAGCACTAGATGTAATTGGACCTGAAGCAATTGCAAGCATATAGGTGTTGTAATGTACTAATAAATTTATTTTGAAGATAAATGCACTGTTTCTTTTCTTTTCTCAATTTATAGATTTACTTCAGTCATAGGGAAGAACATATGTACTGGGAAAAAGAAGGGAATAAAGAAAATGAACATTAGCAGGAGAGATTTAAAGAAGAACTAGTTAGTCTACAGAGATAAGTACAAAGTATGGAAATAAAAAGCAATTGGAAATTACCCATATCCATTGTGGCTTTGACGACATATTTATACCACAGCTTGAGGAACAAAATACATGCATGTCTTTGGTCGTTGTGGAATGACCACATCCAAAGGAATAACATGCACGCAAGAAATTTTCAAAGACACTATATAGTGCAGGCCTCATCAAGCGCATATATATATATATATATATATATATATATATATATCATCATCATCATCATCAGGCCTTGCAGACATTGACAGCATTTCCTTTTGAAGGATAATCAGCATCGGAACTCTTCATTTCAGCCTCAGAAACACGTTTTCACTCTTGTAGTCTCACCCAATATTGTGGAGAGACACCACTGCAGTGTTCATTTGTCAGGTTAGGACTAGGCAGTATACCTCTTGAGCTGAACAAACTCTAAATTTCAAGTAAATACTTCTTTTTTCTTGATTTGAAATTAGAACCATTATGTTACTTATCTATTCATGAACAAATTTTTGTTATGTTCTGATTGAATATCTTAGAATTTTCAGAATTTAGAAAGTAAGGCATTCCGACTAGATTGATTCCAAATTGATACCCAAAACTATCCCTGTTTATTTATATACATGACACTCTCTATAGAAGCTGCCAACTTTTTGACATGCTGCATAGAAATACTAGGGAACTGCAAGGGCAAAGCTATCAACAACAAAAAATATTTAAGAAAAAATGTTCATATGGTTCTAATTGAAGAACAGATGACTAGAACATCGACCAGTATGAACTATCAAAGATTTTCAGCTAGAGATATTATAGCAGATATATATCTGTGTGAGTGTAACATAATAGTTTGTGGGTGAACTTGTACTGTTGAAACACATCACCATGTAGATTGCTGAAAGTCAGAGTTCAAGCAGGCCATGCTTTTGTGGAGAACGAGAATGAAATGAAGCTGCAATGCAAATATCTTATGTTGGCTCTCGGCTCAAGAGGGCCATGCAGAAAAAATGTTGGTAAGAATATCAATAATTTCTAGAGCATGTGTAGCAGAAATTTTCAACGCAAGAATTTTTCAACTAGTGAGAGCATTATCGTCACATTGAGCCCTAAAACTGTGATGGCTTTCTTTAGCCATAGCAGTGATTAAGCACTGTTGTTACCCAACGACAATATAGCGACAACTTCTCATATGAGATTCCCATATCAATTAATATGGGACATGATGGATGAAATTTATATTTTTTTCTCAGTTAGTATTTGATTATGAGAATTTTTTGCTTGGCAACAGGCTGTAATGAAAAAGTATGTTTTTTTTTTTTTTTTGGCCATTTTTTCAATATTCTATTATGAATTCTTTGGCTTAGAAAGACTAATACAGATTACCTCAGAGAGGAGAAACTTTAACTTTGCTGTCTCAAAAAAGCTGGTCACTGATGGCATTTTAGGTTAGATAAGGCATAGCATTTTAGCTGTTAAAACAATGGAAATAGCATATTGGAATCATTTATTTTCCCAAAAGTAAATATAGATGTTGCTGATAGGTGTTGAATATATGAAGTTGGAAAGAGTTACAAAATTTACATGGAAAAGGTATCTTATGTACAAGTTCTCCAATTCATTTGACATTCATGGCAGCAGAACAATCAGAATTTTATCCCAAAGAGACTTGAGCATTGTGCTTCAAATTTGAAGATAAATGCACTGATTCTTTTCTTTACTCAATTTATAGATTACTTTGGTCATAGGAAAGAACATATGTACTGGGAAAAATAAGGGAAGAAAAAATGAATATTAGCAAGATGGATTTAAAGAACTAGTTAGTCCACAGAGATAAGTACAAAGTATGGAAATAAAAAGAAATTGGAAATTAACCATCTTCATTGTGGCTTTGACCACATACTTTTACAAAATCTTGAGAAAAAAATACATGCATGTCTAGTGAACTATGGTCGTTGGGGAACCACCACATCCAAAGAAATAACATGCTGGCATGAAATTTTCGAGACAATATATAGTGCAGGCCTCATATCAGGCCTTGCAAAGATTGACAACATTTCCTTCTGAAGGATAATCAGCACTAGAATGCTTCATGTCAGCTCCAGAAAATGTTTCCACTCCTGTTGCCTCACTCAATATTGTGAAAGGACACCACTACAATGTTCATTTGTCAGGTTAGGACTAGGCAGTATACCTCTTGAGCTGAACAAACTTAGTATATCAAGTTAAATCTTTGTTTTTTGATAAGTAGAATATCAAGTAAAATCTTAGCATCTGTTTTTTTTTTTTTTGAAATTAGAACCAATATTTTACTTCTTTATTCATGGAGATATTTTTGTTATTTCTTGATGGAATATCTTAGAATTTTCAGAATTGGGAAAGTTAAGACATTCCGACTAGGCTATCCCTGTTTATTTACATACATGACATTCTCTATAAAAGCTGCCAACCTTTTCTGACATGTTACGTAGCAACACTTGGGGACTACAAGGGCAAAGCAATCGGCAACAAAAAATATCTAAGGAAAAAAAAAAAAAAAAAAAAATAGACTAAATAGTTCTAATTGAAGAACAGATGACTGGGAACATAAAGCAGTATGAACCATGGTTGTCAAAATCGCGATTCTGAGTCGTAGAATCTCACGATTCTACGACTCAGAACTCAAAATCGAGTCAAATCGCAGCAAAATCGTTCAATTAGTAGAATCGGGGGTAGAATCGGTAGAATCGGGGGTAGAATTGTAGAATCGGAGGTAGAATCGTACGATTCTACACGATTCTACCGATTCTACGAAATTGGTTGTTTGGGCCTTTATTTTTTGGTTGGTTTCTTCCGGGCTACAAAATAAAAGAGGCCTGGCCCAAGTGTAGTATACAAAGTTAAATATTTATTACATAAAATATAAATTATTTTTCATTAGTGGCAGAAAAAGAAATATATATATATATGTATATATATCAATTATTTTTACCATGTATGTTGATGTTCCATTATATATTTTTGTGTTTAATTATAAAAAATTAAAATGATCAATTATATCTCAAGGATGCATACTCGTGACTAACAGGTTTAGGCAAATTTTGGTTTCATTTGACTATTTTTATTTTTTGAAGGCTTATCATATATATTAAAAATTAAAAATAATTTAAAAGCTTAAAAGACTTGCCGAATATGTCAGCCAATGTATAATCTTGTAGTCTAAACTGATAATCTAATGAGATCAAGTTAACGCGTGGTTCATATTTTGTTGTGCTAACTCTTGATTAATTTCATACTTGTGACTAATAAGGTCACATACACCGTAACACTTGGATTGGTGGACAAAAAGGTCTTCTTATTTCTTCAGTTTTAAAAAAAAAAAAAATGGGTTTACTTTTGATATGTAATTTTATTTTCTAACTTTGGAGATGGATGGGTTAAGATTTGAGATTTCTAAACTCATGTTATTTTGAGCTAAATTTTCTTTTATTTATATTCGGACTTTGAAATATTGTTAGGATTTGAGATTTGTGAACTCATGGATGTGTAATATTGTGTGTTTTGGCCTCATTTTTGTTATATTTTACAGATCTTATTATTTAAGAAGTTAGTTTCAATTGTTTTTTCACAATTTGGTAGAATCTCACGATTCACGATCCGATTCTACGATTCCGATTCTACGGAGCCCAAAACGATTCTACGTAGAATCCCGATTTTAACAACCTTGGTATGAACTATCAAAGATTTTCAACTAAACATATTATAGCAGATAAATCTATCTGTGTAAGTGTGACGTAATAGTTTGTCGGTGAACTTGTATTATTGAAAGACATCATCATCGTAGATTGCTGAAAGTCTAGAGTTCAAGCAGGCCATGCTTTTGTGGAGGACAAGAATAAAATGAAGCTGCAATGCAAATATCTTATTTTAGCTTTTTATTCAAGTGGCCAATGCAGAAAATATATTTGGTAAAAATATGAATAATTTCTAGAGCATGTGTAGCAGAATTCTTCAAAGGAAGAAATTTAGTACCTCTGTTTCTTCATCCCAAGGATTTAGTGCCAGGACTAACAGTTCAACTTCATGATAAGATAGCGATCCATGCATCTATCACTGGTGAAAGTTAATAGCAAACGGACGACTGACGAATGGCAAGACAATCTTCTAAGGTCCATTGGTCAAGCACTCTTTCAGAGAAATAATGCATGCCATAACTGCTTTGCAATAGTGAAAGAAGTTGTAAGTTGCACTTCTTGCTGCATTAGATATTCAGATCCTCCAAAGGGTGGTGAATTAAGTCAAGGGACATCAGGTCAAGCATAGCATGTATTTATTTGTGCTCAGTATGGGAGTGATACATTTCCAGAGACAAATTCTTTTACCTCCCCATCCACTTCTATTGTACTGCATCCTGGTGTTTTCTTGAGCCCTTTATGACCGATTATCCTGCAAATCCTACCCGCATCTTCACACCTCTGTGCAGCTAAATAAATGTTTGATAACTGAACTTAAATTCCATCGTCTTCAGCTCTATCATCAGCTACTATCCATAGAAGCTCTTTGACATCAAGCTCTGCGAGATCAACGTTATTATGGATTCGGCAATCACTCAGTAAGGAACCCCAGACAGAAGCAAGAGGCTTCATAGGCATCCTCTTTATGAGATGAAGTGCTGCATCTAATTGACCTGCCCCGCAGAGCAAGTCCACCATGCAACTATAATGCTCATGTTGGGCTAAAACACCAAATTCAGTTTCCAAGTTGTCTAAAATAAATTGACCTTAGATCTTTTTTGAAGCCCTGCATCTTTTTGAAGATCTTTTTGAACCCCTAAACGAGAACAAGCTGTAATCCCAGTAGTCACACAAAATTCATCAGGCACAACTTCACACAACAACATATGCCGAAAAACATTCAATGCCTCCAAAGCCAAACCGAATCATAGATACACTTACAAGAATGTTACACTGAACGTCATCTAAGTTAGATATTTCATCAAACACCTTCCGGGCATCCTCCAAAGCTTTACATTCAGCATAAAACCTAATTAACGCAGACTGTACATGACCATCCGACAACGCCAAACCATTTTCACCACCCAATTGTGTATTTCCCTACCAAGACACACCTGCGATGCATTACTGCAAGCAATGAGAACGAACGGGAAGGTGTGGTGATCGGGACACATAGAGGAGTCCTGCAACATGATATGGAAGTAATGCAGAGCCAAGCAGGGCTGAGAACTGAAAGAATAGGCTCTGATGAGGGAATTGTAGATAAATGAATTGGGGAATGGATATGGGTGAAGGTGAGAGAGGCGTAGGAGAGATTGCCCGCGTCGGAGAGGGCACAGAACTCGAGAAGCTTGCTGATGGCATAGTTGTTGTGGTTGAGGCCGTGGGTGATGAAGATGGCTTGGTGCAGTGTTGTGCGAGAGACATATACCACTTCCATGTTTTGATGCTCATGTGTGTCTCTGTGCATTATCGTGGTTGAGTGAGCTTGAGGAGCACTGGTGACTGGTTAAATTTTGGGTTACATTAGTAAGACCAAGGCCCAAGGGCCGTTATTTCACTTATTAAGGGGCTAATCAGTAAATTCATAACTTCCCGTGGCGCCAAAATCCATTTTAAAAACTTATGTTTAACTGATTTTGCAAATAATTTAGAAACTAATGTGAAACAACAAAATAGTTTTGTGCCCACCATATAACCCTCTCCAAACCCTAGAATGGTGGGTGCTCTTGTTGGGACATGTTTCAAAATTAGAGGCTTGTTTCTTACACGTTTTGTTTTTGATTTTTTTTCCCCTGATGAAAATACTGAAATTAAACTTTATTTATGTCTTGTGTATAGATACATCACCTAGAAGATTATTTAATTTTCTTTATAATAAATAAAAAAAAAGAGCAACTACACGCCTTTGAAATTTGATTTGAAATTGACATACTTAGTTTGTTTAAAATATAATTATTGAAAAAAATATTTGCTTGAATTTATATATTACATATTGGATCGTTTTGTTTGGCAAAATTTTGCTTGGATTGAAATAATACTAAAAGATATAATAGCGTGGAATTTAATTGATATCACGATCTTCAAAATGGTAGTGGTAATAAACCACTGGGGTTCTTCAGTCATGTTCACGTTAATTATGGCAGCACCTGTTTGTTTTTTTTATTTTTCAAAAATTCAATGCAAATACTTCTATGTACAGTACTACTTTACCAATGATTTTTTTGTCGTTGGACATTGTCAGTTACATTGTTTTCCAAAACAATGTTGAACTATGATAATTGTATAAAGCAAAAGTGTAAACAAACCCATTCAACTATCACAAATCGACAATTTACCCTTTTGAACTACAAAAATAAACAAATTAGTACTATAACTATCCAAATCGTGCAAATTAACCCCTGAAATGCAATTCCGGCCCACAAGGTAGCCACGTGACTGTCTTTTTCTTTTAATTCCGAAATTGCCTTGTAATATTACCATTGTAACCCTTTGTCTATATGTAAATATATATATATAACAAGCACAGGCAACCTCGCCGTTTCAGCGCCGCCATTAAAACATTGGAAATTGGGGGTCCACGGTGGAGGTGGTGGTTTGGGCGAAAAATTGGGATGGGATCGAATACAAGCTTGTCGGAGGAAGCCAGACGGTGATGCCAGAATAGTCGCCTCCACGTGAAGTGGCATAGTCTGGTCGTGATTACGACGGTCGGCGTCGGCGATCGAGTGATTCAATACACTCGCCGCCTCTAGCAAATTCAATGAAGGCACATGAATCTAGATTTAAATTGACCAAAGAAAAAAAAAATACAGAAATAAGTAGAAAACAAAATCCACAAGTGATAAAAGAAAGTTGGGAACTTTACCTTAAATACAACATTATCTCTTACATCAACTGAAGATTTAATGGCGCTGCCACACATCTACCAAGAACTTTAACCTCGGAAGAATTTACTAGTGGGATGAGGCATTTTGCCCACTCCATAGGAAGACGACCAATCTGAATTATGAAATGCACAGATGGTGTGAATTAACAAATTAGTACCTATCTCGCATTTTTAATACTACCACACACACACACACAAAATGAACATTTTAGAAAACATTAGTATACTACAATAAAGGGCAAAATAAAAGAAAATTGAAAATGGAGATTACCTCGCCGGATCGTTTGGTTTAGAAGCGAACAATCCCCGATGTTGCAGTAGTAGCCTTTGCGCTCACCCACTGTGAACTGTGTCTACTTCGACCCATGATTGGATTGAGCTTCTTTTGATTCGTTTGGCCTGTCCTATTCAATCTGGATCTTTGCATATTCATCATTGGAGACAACTCAATAATCATATCAGGTTCCTTCTTCACATTCACATCTGGCTTCGACTCAATAATCGATTGAGCTTCTTCTGATTCTTTTGGCCTCTCTTGCTCAATCTGGGTCTTGAGATATTCATCATCGGACATAACTTTGGTCCACTCACGATCTCGTCCACTTCAACTCTCTCGATCACCTGGTCTAAATTATCTCCCTATCTCTATATATATGTCGATATATATTGTAATGATCCGGTCATTTTCTTTCCTTTCCTTTTCTCGAAATTTTATTTTTTTTATTTTTTATTTTTTATTTTTTATTTTTTCCTGTTGATCTTTTCCTTTCTGAGTTTAGTTTCTCGTCGCTTAGTGTCGTCTCGAGTGCTCTAGAATGATTTTCGAGACTCTTTTCTTTGAATTGACAACTTCCTTTGAGGACCGCATCATTTCTACATTTTCATTTTTTCGACACTATTCACTTTTCGTCCTTTTCCCTATTTTGTCTTTTCCCCGTTTGTCACTTTGTTGGCACAACCTCACTTTTTTGTGTTCGGAGTTGATTTTTGACTTCGCATATCTTCATTCTAAGTGGTTTCCACGAAATATGTATATATACTTTTGTAGAAAGGTACTCTGGTTGCTCCCGGTGTCCATAGGGTATGGATGCACAGTTCTTCAGAAACATTTCATTTTCTTGGGGTATTTTTCGTAAATATCTTTTGAAGATATTTTATTTCAGGGGTTTTTAAGAAAATATTTTTGAAAGATATTTTCATTCTGAGCCAGTTATGCAGTTTTCACTTTTTGGAGGGACCATTGTGCAATTAATGAAAGTTATTACTAAATGCCTTGTTTTGAGTCTGAATCCTCGTACGGGATTCATTTTCACTTTTCGTCAAGTCGTGTACTCTTAGAATTTCATTCTAGTCATTTTTCTCCAATTTCAGGGTTTCTGGACTCGGTTGCCGCCGAACTTGTTCGGGGCATATCTCTCTGTACGGGACTCAGTTTTTGACGCCGTTTCTTCCGTTATTCATATTTTCTCATATCAGTTCTTTTTCATTCACGGAGTTTCACCGTTTGAGCGCATCTGCTCAAATTCTACTTTTCAGAACCTGGCGGGACCCTTTCGGGACACTTTTAGGGTTTTACTATAAATAGAATGTCTTAAAGTGAAAATTCACTTTTTTCATCTTCTTCCTCCCTCTTGGCCGGTAGCCATGGAAGACCATGGGGCTGCCACCTTCTCTCTCCTCTTTTGAGCTTCTTCCCTTCAGTGAAAAATGTTTATGTTTGTCTTAACTACGCGCATCTTTCCCCCTTATAAGAATCCGTTTTTGGCCATTTCTTGAGTTCGTGTTTGAGATCAAGTTGTGATTTTGATGGGGCTTCCTTAGGGTTCATGTTCACCTTGTTGTCCCAAACAAAACTTAGAAATTTCGTTGGATTCGAAGCGGTTTCATTTTGGTGGGGATTTGAGATTTCATCTCAAATGGAGGTAGGGGTGTCTTTGGATTTCGTATGTGTTGTATTGAGTGTTTTTCATGATTATACAACTTGTTTGCATGCCTTGTATCAAATCTAGAAAATTAGTAAAATTTATTTCTTTGTATAAGATTTAAATTACAAGGATGTATATAGCTTAGAATTGAATTGTGGCATGATGATAAATTATATTTTGATATGTTAGTTAACATATATTAAATTAGAATTATTTGAATAAGAATTGCACTTTTTATTTAATAATTATCTTTTGTGAAAGTTTAATTTTAATGGATGTACCTTGCAAGAAATTAACTTGTGATATGCTTTTAAATTAAGTCTTGGCATGTTCTTTAACGTACCTTAATCTGAGAGCATTTGGATGAGTATGAGATTCTAGAGATTTTAATTAAAAGGTTTAATTAAAATCTATTTTAAAGGTTTCATTGGCTTAATTGTGTTTTAACTTGATCTTTGTGATGACTAGGACTTGTATACTAGCATATATTAATTTGGGACTATTTGATGTTGTTTTAGAAATTAGGGATTTGATTATCATGATTTAATTAAATTCCATTTTTATTGTTCAAATGGCCTAATTAAGTTTTTGAATTGGTATATGTAGCGACCATACTATGTTGTTTAACATGTGTTAATTAGAGATCATTGCTTGAGATTTAAAATTTAGAGAAATTAATTAGGTTATGTAATTAATTTCGGTTTCTATTGCGTTAATAATTTAATCATGTGCTTGACATTGATTGTATATCTAAATCATGATTTTGGACTTGTATTAGATTCTTCAGTTTATATTTTTAATATTGAATTATATTGTTATAGCGTGTAACGAATCGCACACTGAAGATTTGACATGTGATGTTATTATAGCGCGTAACGAATCGCACTCTGAAGATTCGACATTGTCATCCTATAGTAGTTATGGATTTAGAGCATGTATTGTGTGGTTACAAACTACTTTTGCATGGGATGTGGTTTCATGCTTTATATATATTTCATATATAAGTTGTTAACTTATTTATTTTGGAGTCACTTGGGACATTGTTACTGTGATATGGCTAGAGTTTGGCTCTAGTGCGGGAGGTACGAGTTCGCCCCGTTGAGATAGTGCGCACTAGGGTGGTCTTCCCAGCGGGTTAATGCTCGGAATAACCATTTAGGTCTTGGTACTCCGAGATTTGATGTCCAAGTATTCCACTATTTATTTTCACATTCAATTCCAAGTTGACAACCAATGTTTAATTGTGACTTGTGGTTTTGATTATTGACAATTTAATGTTGTTAAGTATATTTATGCATTATGATTTAGAATGAATCATAGCATGCCTTTAATGTTGATAAGTACATTCATGTTTTATGATCTTTAATGAATCATTGTAAACTTTGATGTTGTTAAGTACATCTATGCTAAATGTTCAAATGTAGCTTAGGAATGATTCTGTAGATTCAATTGAGCATAGACGTTAGGTGGCATGACCCACTTTGGTTGTTTTCGTACTTTAGGTTTCAAGTTGATAACTTTGAGAATCTATATCTTGTTGCTTTATATAGCATGCTTCTATATTGGTTAAATTGCATAGATATTGTAATTCGTGTTTTGTTGTTCAAATGTAGCTTAGGAATGATCCTATAGATTCAATTGGAACATAGACGTTAAGTGGCATGACCCACATTTGTCGTTTTTGTATATTAGATTTCAAGTTGATGACTTTGAGAGCCTATAACTTGTTGCTTTGTATAGCATGTTTCTATGTGATTTGAATTGCATGGATGATGTGATTTATGCTAGAAATGATTTAGGGTAGCTTAGGATGCTCCCTGAGTCTTACCCTTGACATAGACGTTAGGTGGCATGAGCCATTTAACATGTTTCACCTTAAGGTGATAAAATTATAAAATGCTAGGTCGATGCATACTCATTTCCTACGAGTAGCTTTATGTTACTCACCTACATAGTGGGGACATTTTTTAGGTACAGGAATCAAGGTTGAGATCCTCATTATGCTTGGGCAATTAGTGGACTTGAAGGTTCCATTCTTGTAAAAGTTGGCTTGAAATGCTGCTTGTAGCCTTTTGTGTCAAATGTGTATATTTGATTCTAATCTTGTAATGTGTGCCTAAGCACACTTTTTGATTCTCATTTTATGTATATGATAGGAGGCCAAAGGCCAAGCATGTTTAATTTTGCACTTGTACTCATTTGGCGCCTTATTTTGTTTAAAGACGTATTTTTATCAACTTTGGGGGTTTGACATGTCAAATGTTGTAAATGAATTGTAATAAGGCTATGGGTCATTATAGCATGTTTAAAATACCATTTTACACTTGCGTGTATGTTCACATGCTCAATCTCCCTTTAAAAGAATCAATTTTTGACCTATGCATGTGGGTGGAATAAATCCTATAGGTTCCTTTGTAAATTTCACATGTATAGTAGAGCTTTCAGCAAGATTTGAGAAGTTTCGGTTGTTCGAAACTCCATTTCGGTCGATCAATGCCTTATTTCGGTCTACCAAAATAACCTCCCCTCAAAAACATGTTTTAAGGAAAAATTTCTGTCTAGTTAGGTCGACCGAAACTCTATTTCGATCGACCGAAATAGCTCTCATACTCCAGCTTCTTCAGTTTTGTTTCAGCACTGATATTCCGACTTCAAACGGTCCTATCTCCTTCATTTCTAATCCAAATAGGGTGATTCTTGAGCCTAAATTCATGAATTTTGAGTCACCTTTCCAATGGTACCAATGCCATTCTCAGATTCAAATCATAGTGAGAGTTATTCAAGTTTTAGTGAGATAGTGTCAGTTTTCACTTAAACCGGGAATGGGCGTTTCGTGGGATTCTTGGCCAAAGTTCTTAGAATCTCTTGGAATGTTATAAAATGACTAGATTAGGTTGTTTTCACCTTATTTGACTTATTTAGAGTCAAGTTGCTCTTTTTATTTGTAAATTGACCATTTTGCCCCTTGGTTAATGGATTTTGCTCGTTTTGACCTTTGTTTCCGCTTTCATTTCCTTTGAGTTTCGTGGCTTTATGGAAGGTCACATTAGTGTCTTGGGAATGATTTATATCTCTATAAACTTTGGTTTTATCTCTTACTTCCGCATTTCGGACCCATTACTCGGTTAACTTTCGGTTTATCATTGACGCACCGAGTTGTAAAACTTGGGCTCAAGATCAATAATAAAAACGTTAAACTAAGTTTTATGATTGGAGGGTTTTTATTGAATTAGTCCACTAAGTGTCAAATAGACCAGGACCGTCTAATAATTTCTCCTTCAGAAGGGGCCAAAAAGGAAAGGGAAAAAAAAAATGCAAGGTGGGTTTCCTTCCTCCTCTGACATTGGTTTGGATAACAAATATATCTTCGGATTTGGATTGTAACTCTATGATATATTCAAGAAAGATCTATGCCAGAGCTTCAAATAAAGAATCTGAGGTTGTAAATACTTTCCAAGAGACAATATCCTCTTCAAATCAGATATAAACTAAGAAAAAAAAAATCAAATATAAATTACAAAGAACAAATAAGTAAAATCTTGATCTACGCATGTGTGGATAACCATTACACAACACAATATAGCACAATCAGAGTGTAGTGAGAATCAATAGTAAATATTAATCAAAACCTGAATCTCTTCCACCTACTCTGCTGTTTCCTTCTTTCGTTCCTTTTCCATCTTATTTTCCTGCTTACTATGATTCATACTTTTATCTAGCGAGTTCTTTCTACTTTTATGTACGGATGGAATGTTCGACTTTTCTTTGACTACAGCTTCAAAAAAACATACTTGGGGTCATAAACCCATTCTTTTGCACTTACAAATGACATCTGCCCATGCACCTATCGCCTATTCAAAATCAAACAGCACTAGTACAGGTGAGATGTATGTTCATCAATGTAGTAAGTAAATGTATTGAATGTACCTCCACATTTTCATCAGAATACAGGAACCATGAATTACATTTATGCAAAACAGACAAAATGCCATGGAGCGTAACAAACCTAAAAATTAAGCAAAAACTTTAGTGAAGAGATCAAGGTGGGGGGGAGGGAGGGAGACTGACTTATTCTAAAGGTAACCTAAATAGCCACTCGTACTTTCTAAAGAAGAAACAGAAGAAGAAAGAGAGAAAAATATGAGCGATATAGAATTTTCTAAAGGAACTTACCATTGAGACAAGCCGATAATATACTTTTGGACTTATATCTTCTGTATATAAGACGCTAATTTCACCAACGCGATTCAAGCAATCTAAAATTTTTGATATATAATTTGTTTCCTCGTGGACTTTCTCCCATGCAAAAACTATGGGGCCAAAATACAACAGATTGTATTATTGTTCATATACATCCACAATACCACAAAACATAGTTTTCCATGCATATTTCTACCAATCACACATCTCTAAAAGTAAAGTGGCTTACTGTTACGGGGTTTGGACCTTGACAAGCCCACTGACAGCCATGGGATGCTGTCAGCGTGCACTAGGAGGTGCCTAGTGGCATTTTCGTAAATATGGCAAAAAGTGAAGTTTGGAGTTTTGACTCGGTATCTTTGTAGGAGGTACCTTGAGTCTATAGAAGATGGTTGACGTAGAAGGCACTCGATTTAGATGTCGGGAAGGGCCTGAAAGGCCATTATGACTCCTCAAACATAGATGATGTTTACTCCTGTCAGAGTGCTGATATTCTTTAGAACTATACTAGGGACGGGTCTGTTAAGTACATCAGTTGGGTTATGGCATGGCTTGCTTAGAGGGCTTATCCAACGTGCATAGGCACGTGTTACACCACTTCTAGATGGTTGCACAAGAGGGGAGCATCCAAACTATCGAAGGGCTAACAAGTGTGCAGCGGCGCGAGCGCGGGAGTCTAGACGGGCGTGCAGCCGCGCGCGCATGGACGTTCAGGCACGGAGCGCGTAGATGAGCACCAGAATGCGCGCCGATGTACAACAGTGTGCTTATGGGTATGCAAACGCGCACATAGTAGCAGCGTACGCGCACAGAGGGGCGTCAACGTGAGCGCCAAGGCGCGCAGCAGAGAGCGCGCACGGGCGTGCATTCGGGCATGCAGAGATTTGCACACCGTGCACTCAAAGGCATTTATATGTGGGTGCAAATTAGTGGGCTTGACACGGGCTAGGTTCACAAGGTTGGCTCAGATGTTGCTTAAAGCATGAACCACACAAGTCATGGACGTATGGTATAGTCAAGTCAAGGACATGGGCACAAGGCAGTGGGTGTAGGCAAGGCTCAGCGTGCAAGGTTGGCTCAGGGGACTCAGACATGGCTTATGGTTACAGAAGATAGCTATGTATGTGGCACGGATCTGAGGGGACAACACACGGGTGGTTGGGGTTGGTTTTCCTCTACTATGCTGATATATAGAAGGTGACAGATAATGTGCAACTTCTTATAGTGGCATGAGCAGAGCATGCCAACAAGTTAGCAATTGGGCTTGTCAACTGCATATGTAGTGTTGGCTTCCTTAGAGGGTGCCAGCACGACCCTAGGTGGATGGGGGTGTCATCCACCACTTTAGTGGGCAATTGTAGCCAGTTTTGAGAGTTTACCCATATATTGCTAATGTAGGTTCTGTAAAGAAGCAGATGGGGAGTGAGACACAGAGTGGTGTTGTGAAAGACTCTTGTATACTTCTGCAGGTTGAGGCCTTTCCTTGTACTGTTTTATGAATAATAGTAAAAGGTTGGAAGTATTGTACTTCTGTAAATTCGTGGATGTTATTGTCCTTACATTCTTGTAACTATACTTGTGTGTGAGAGTGTTTTACTTGCTGTGTGTTCTAGGCAGCAAGTGTGAGTTAGCTGAGCTAAGTTAGAAATTCAGAGAAAAGTTATTTCATATTTCTGGCTTAGTGCCATCATAGGCCACTAGATTCGTGTTCAGAATTTACCCCTGTGACACTTACCTATGGTGAAAACAAGTAGTGGATTTTCGAACGAAATTTTCGGCTTCCCTAGTGCTCCACAAGTTTCACAATGTTTTGGCAATTCATTTTCACGTACCTACTTCAGAATATGTGTGAATGATAAACAACATGACAGACCCTGAGTTAAGAAGAAAACCAAATTTTAGCAACTCAATTTTTCATTGTTTAAAAAAAAAAAAAAAATTGAAATATACCTTCAAGCGTCTCACTTCACTTGCATTTATAGTTTGACAATAAAAGTCCTCTTTAAGTCTCGCATCCCCTTTGCACTCGGGACAGTGCTCAAACTTGAACGATCCAAAGACTGTGTGGGATATACATGTATTAACTTGGCAATCCCTAGAGTCCACACTGCTGTCTTTTGACACAAGGTGAAGACAATCAAAAATCTTTAGCAACAACTCTGCATCGTCATTTATTTCGCTCTGCAAAATATTCAACAAAGTAATGTTATTGGTACTTTCATTACTCTCACAAGACACAACTAATTAGTTGTCGAACTTATGAAGTTTCAAGGACTATTATAATTTGTCAAAGAACAAAATCATCTTGATGTATGTATAAACCTTCCTTGCAACGTATACAGGTGTATGCACAAATGTGTTTCATTTTTCCTAGTAATGATTTCAGCTTTTAAGTTAAAAGAGGCCATTTTGCGACTTAACGGTCACTGATAAATTGACTCCCTTCTTTGATAGGACTCATGCTAGTTGGGTTGGGTTTGGGCCATTAGTCCCTGGGCTTCTCTATAGTTCTTCTGGTTGCACATTTCTTCCCTTTATGAGCTGTGTCCCCTTTGGGCTGTAAATATTTCTCACTTGTATATATAAGCTTTACCCATTCAAAAAAAATGGTTAAAAAAGGCCATGGTCATGATGGTCCGGATGGTCAATAGTCTGCTGGCTCACCTAGACTTGCCTTGTGTTTGTTTGCATTGTATAGTACTGGTATGTGAATGCATTCTGTCCCTAATCCATTTATTTCAAATAGTACCCTACTAAGCTGTTCTTTTAAAACTAAAAAGAGAATATTGTGAAGATGCTCAAAAAGAAGAAGAATCTGTTGAAGCACCTTTGTTTCCCACCAACCAACATCCAAACACATTGTTGAAAATGTCCATAAATGAATTCAACCTCCTAAACATAGAAGTCTTAACTCTCAACTCCTACCAACATTCTGTCACTTTCTCTATAAACTTATTTTTTAGTACATTTAGAAGCTAGATATTGTATAGCTTTTCCTCATTAACGCGTTGAGAAAGTTTTCATATGAGATTAGCTTGTAGTGATAAGTAGAATCAATAATTGTATCCTTTGGTTTGGCTTTAATGGACGCCCTATTTATAAAAATTCTGTTCGGTCTCATATTTAGAATAATCGACACAAATATCTATGTATTTATAAAAAAATTTACATTTAGAATATTTCAAAATCTATTAATTTATATAAACTCTCTAATAGTTAAAGAATCTAAAATATAACTTTGTTTATGCTTTTATATATATATATATATATATTAGTGTTACAACCCCATGTCTCAAATTTGGTGAGAAATTATTACATAGTCCCAACTTATGACACTTAAACAAAAAAATAATAAATAAATAAATCTTAGAGAAATTATTAAATGTTTCTAGAACTATCGGTCTTAACCAATCACCATATGACACATCAATAAAAATTTGATTAAAACTTACAAACACATTTGTTGATGTCTCACATGGTGATTGGCCCAAGACCAATACTCCGAGATCATGTAACAATTTTTCATAAAAATGCCAACCTTAACTAATATTATTAAATGCTCTAACACCTTTTGAGTCTGCGTTTATTACTCACAAATTAAATTAGTGAAAAAAAGTATAATTGGTTTGGTTAACTCTGCCTTCACACCATTTTTCGTTAATTGATCCTTAACGAAATATTAATAAATATTTAAAATGATAGGGTTTTTTTTCTTATTAGTTTTGTTCATGGTGCTAATATGAAATTCAAGTAAATTAATTGTGTAATTATTAAGATGAAATGAAATGAAAATTTTAAAATAATTATTAAATAAATCATGTTATATCACACTTATAAAGAATCATTTAATAATAAACAATTGTATACGTGTCAAGTGTTATTGAAACCAATAATAAAGCGTCGAGTTTTAGTTGGACAAGGGTGGAGCCAAAAATAAGATTTTGGCCAGATTAGTAATATAAAATTTAAAATTAAAAAATAAAATAATTGTAATCATTTTTTTTTTCTTTCTTGGCAAACAACAACAATAACAAAAGCCTCCAAAATCACTGTAAGTTAATCTGAGCACAATGAAGGATATCCAACGGAATTTGAGAAAGAACAATGTCCTCGTGAATATGACTTCTAGAAAGTTTAGCAAGTATATGTATCACCTCATTGCCATGTCTACGCACATGGCTAAGCCGAAACAAGGGAATTCTCTGAAGTCCACACTTAATATCATGAATAACAACCACAATGTCCGCAGAGCAAACATCAACATCAAAAATAGCCTTGCATACAGTCAAAGAATCAGTCTCAAACCAACAACAAGGAAACGAAAATTAATGAGCCTAGAGAAGAGCTTTACGAAGGCATACAGCTTCCGCAATAGAAGAGTTCTAAGCTTTGAAAGAACAAAACACAACTGCATACAAAATTGACCCATTGTCATCACGAAACACAGCCCCTCCACCTCCTTGAAAGGAAATAGAAAAAAACAAAACATCAACATTACATTTGATCTCTCTAACCCGAGGGAGGGCCTAGCCAGAAGCTGAAGGAAAATGAGTGATATTCCGCTGGACATTAACCTTGGAAGGAAAAAGTCCCAACTCCGAAGCTTCCAAAAATTCCCAATAGAGAGAGCAGGTTGAATTCACGATCGGAAGATCAACCCAACATTCATTATGGAAAATGACAGAATTTCAAGCTTTCTAAATTTGCCAACAAATAGAAGCAACAAGACCCAGAGCTTTAAGCCCTTCCTTTGAAAGACCCCACAAAGAAATTAATTCCCCTCACCACACTTGAAAAAAAGAAGGCTGATTCGAAGCAAAATCAAAACGAAATGACGATAATTTCCAAACACTAACAGACTTGGGGCATGAGAAAAAAAGATGAATTAAATTTTCATCTACAAGACCACAGCGTTGACATATAGGATCCGTGCCAATACCACGGGAAACAAGGTTAGCAAAAACGGATAGAGCATTTTTGCAGCATTTCCAAACAAAGATCTTAATTTTCTCTTTAGCCTTGCATCGCCAAATTCCACGCCACACGTTGTTGGGAGATCGTGGTAAATGACCACCATCATAATTTTAGCAGCAAGATAATACGCTGATCTAATCGAAAGAATTCCTCTCGAGTTCGGTACCCAAAATTGCTTATCTTCCATATTGAAGAAACTAAAATAGCAATGCTGAATATGATTAACAACCGAAGTGGGTAGCCATTTAACCACCTCATGCATATTCCAAATGTGTGAAAAAAGATCAATAAGTTGAGAAACTTTATGGGGACAATCGAGAGATAAGGGCTTTTGAAGCGTACCTGAAAGATTAGGGACCCATTTATCAGACCATATATCAATAGACTGACCGTTCCCCACGATCCAATGAGTTCCATTTTGTAAAAGACGCTGTGTGGACCAAATGCTTTTCCAAGCCCAGGATGGATTGGACCCAAAGGAAGCTTGAATAAAAGAACAATTATTAAAAGTATTTGGCTTTGAAAAGTTGGAAAGCTAACCCTTGTTACTGTACCTGAAAATTCCACCCATGTTTAGCGAGAAGAGCTACATTATGACTTTCAAAATCACGAAAACCCAAACCACCAACGTCCTCGCTTGCACATAGATCATCCCACTTCACTCAACATATTTTCGAAGAAGAATTCTGGGAACCCTACCAAAATCGCCGTACAATAGAAGTTAAAGAGGAGCAAAGCTTACGTGGAAGTTTAAAGCACGACATCACATAGGTCAGGAGAGCACTTAACACGGCTTTGATAAGAACCCCACGTCCTGCAAAAGACAGAAGGCGGGATTTCCAACTAGCCAAATGATTAACCACTCGTTGATAGACAAAATGACACACATCCCATTTAAAGCGCCCAATGATGGCTGGCAGACCTAGATATTTATCCTTCAGACCTTCTCACGAATGCCCAGAATATTGTAAATTTCTTTTTTCCCCTGGTGAGAAATATTTTTAGAAAAGAAAATGGAAGATTTGAGGAAATTAACTTGCTGACCTGATGCTTGCTCATATCTATAAAGAATATTTTTTATAGATGTAACTTCGGACTTAAAAGCTTTGCAGAAAATAATTGAATCATCGGTAAAAAGAGGTGGGAAATTTCCGGAGCCTGTTTGCAAATTTTAATACTTGAAATAACACGATGATGACAAGCAACTCGCAAAGAACATGATAATGCTTCAGCACAAAGAATAAATAAGTATAGAGAAAGAGGATCTCCTTGTCGCAAGCCTCGTGATAGTTTAAAGAAACCCACTGGATTACCATTAAAGACAACTGACATCGATACAGTTGAGATACAGGTCATAATAAGGTGAATCCAATGAGCATGAAACCCAAGTTTTTCCATCATGGCTTTCAAAAAAGTCCATTCAATACAAATATACGCCTTACTCATATCAAGTTTTAAGGCAAGAAAAGCTTTTTTTCCTTTGCATTTATTTTTCAAGTAATGAAGAACCTTATGAGTAACTAAAATATTATCAGTTATGTGACGCCCCGAAACAAAAGCGCTTTGGGACTCGTTAATAATTTGATTAAGGATGGATTTCAATCTATTGGCCAACACCTTAGCAATAATTTTATACGAGACATTGCATAAAGCAATAGGCCTAAATGTGAAACTTGTGTTGGAACCTCAGTTTTAGGTATGAGAACCAGATGAGTATGATTTAAACATTTACACAAATTTCCAGAATGCATGAAACTAGTGACAGCACCAACCACATCATGTTTAATTAACTGCCAAAAACTTTGATAAAATAAAGGAGTCATACCATCGGGACCAAGAGCTTTACAAGGCTGCATCTCAAACACAGCATGCTTTATTTCGGCTTCAGTCGAAGGACGGAGCAGACTCTAGTTTATATCATCAATAACATATTGAGGGATCTTCTGGATGAATTGATCAATACCCGTCGGGCTTTGAGACTACTGAAAATATTGGATAAAGATGATCTACACATGTGGTTCTTGGTCAACCCAATGCCCATCCATGTCCTCAATTCTATAAATGAAATTGCGCTGTCGACGTCTCACTGTGGAAGCATGGAAAAATTTAGAATTTCAATCACCTAATTGTAGCCATTGGAGTCTGGATTTTTGAGCCCAATAAAGCTCCTCATCCTTCCAAAGATCGTGTAATTGTCGTTCCATAAGCTGAACCTGATCTGGATGATAGGGAAAAACCTCCTCCTTGAGATGTTTGAGATTATGTTCAACTTCCACAATCCTCCTACTTGAATTAAACCCTTTGTTTCGAGCCCATGAATAAGAGCTTTCTTGTAAAATTGTAATTTCTTTGACAATTTAAACATTCGAGTGCCATGAATGTACACATCCCATGCTCACTGAATAACTTCGGGGCACTGATCATTTTTTAAGATGTATGTTTATAAATGATATAAATAGAGTATTAATAAGTTTTAGGGTTAATTTTACTCACACTCTCTAGATTTGACCAAATATTACTTTCAAATATCTTTAAAAAATAACTATTACTTAGGTCTATTTCTATTTTTCCGTTAAATCTCTGTTAAAATATAGGAAAAGACAACTTTGCCCCTAATTTTTTAATCCTATTTATTTTAAAATATCAGGTTAGTTAAATTACCAGTATACCCCTCATGTGTGTGTGTGTGTGTATATAACAATCGCGTATGATGACGGCGAAGACATTGGTTAGGCACAGAGGTGATGACGGCGAAGGCATCGAGATCAATTAGGCACTGCAGCGATGGTCGTACCAGAGATTACAGAAGGTCACCGGATGGTGGTGGTTTTGTGGGAAGGAAGATGCTGAACCAAAGATTGCTGGTGGAGTCAGGCGATACCTTATTGGAATTGGAGGACTTTGAATAAGGTCTGCTCATGCATGGGGTCTATCTAAAGTGATTACTTGTGATGTCATCAATAGGGCTGCTAAGAATCTGACCTTCAAATTGAATAGCAGATATATGGATTTTAGAGAAATGGCATTTAGGTGAATAAATCCAATCCAACATCAGTCCATTTTACAATTGGTATCTTCGTCGGGAAATCATGTTAAACGGCGACATACATGGTTCAATTAGAACACATTCCACTCTCTTGAACCATATCGAAGTAGATAAGTACACATCAATTTTTGGAAAGACGAGTAGAGGGGGAGACCCTTCTTTACTGGTACACTCAACTCAAAGAAATTGAAATTGGTGGCTTTCATGCAATTTGGAATCAAATCGATTTTGCCATTTACATGCTCAAAAATGCTGTTGCGCTTAAGCGTCTGATTATTGATACATCTTTCAAAATATATTTAGGAAGTGGATCATGGAAAAAAGCACATACAACGTTATGGTCTGAAGAGAAGCGCAAGTGTGTTCGTGATCTATTGATGGATAGCATTTCATCCAGAAAAACACAAGTGATTATCCATGACATAAATAAAATAGGTCCCGGTAGGAAAGTGGCCTGACTCGTTCATGGCCTGTTAATTAGATTATGGTGAACTGAATTAGGAAAAGGACAATACTTGTATCCAACCCAAGTTGGATGAAGTTTGTCCAACCTGGGTACGTGGCCTCATCATATAGCGACACGTGTCTAAATTTTTTAAAAATTAAGTTGGATAATACCCAACTTAATATGGGTTTGACCTGTTAGTCTAACAATTTTAAGGACCAAAATATCCTATCTTCTCCCTCTTCATTCTTTGTCTAGGGTTTTTCACTGCCTCTCACAATCTTCATTGTGCAATTCTTTGCAATCTCGTCTGTAATGACACCAATTGGTAAGTAACTCTCTCCGATGCTGTGACGACCGGCCATTTTCGATCATTGAGTACTCACAAATCCCTCACTTTTTCCCTAAAGCACCATTAGAAAGCATGGGTATTTTTGCTTGAATGTTCATGTTCACAAAGATAGAAAAACGGAGAATCCCGGTCCTTGATGACCCATCCACCCTGACGGAGGATGGAGGTGCAGTGTCATCCTTCACCCACCACCGCGCTGACCTTCGCTGCACCATCAGGTCGTACCAATGATCCCTCTTCATTCTCTCTCTACATCTTCTCTTTCACCGCACCGCCGCGCCGACCTCCGCCGCACCACTGCCCGCCTTTCTTTCTAGTAATTCTCCCCAAGTAGTCAGATCGTACCCAAATCAACTCACTTTTTCGCTCAAATTAGAGCTCCTTTGCCAATTACAAACCCAAACATACAACTGCTCACCCACACAACCCCATCACCAATTATAAACAAGACCAAATTAGTCCCATATGTTTGCCCAAATCAGAGCTCGCCGTCCAGTAGATGGTACTCCTCGCGATCTCTCTCATATATGTATATATATATATATATATACACATGCAAACACATACCCATTTATATATATACCCAATTTATGTGTAATATTGGGTATATGTCCTCCCAACAATTTTGTGCGCAAATATGTGTATGTGTATATGTATATATGTGTGTATAATCATATATGTATATCTATCACAGAGAGTTGATGGTGGTAAGCGGCGGTGACGGCAACCTTGATGATGGTATAACGTGTTTAAGACATGGGTGAAGAAGAAGAGGTAGAGAGAGAATGAAGAGGGAGAAGATAGGGTATTTTGGTCCTTAAAATTATTTGAGCAACGGGTCAAACCCGTATTAAGTTGGGTATTATTCAACTTAATTTAAATTTTTTTGCTGGACACGTGTCACCATATGATTGGGCCACGTACCCAGGTTGGACAAACTTCATCCAACCTCCAGTTCACCATAATCTAATTAACAGAACGAGTCAGGCCAAAGGCCACAGGCCAACATTTTCCTTAGAACAATACTTGTATCACAGGCCAACATTTTCCTAAGGACAATACTTGTATCCAACGAGTCAAAGGCCACAGGCCAACATTTTATTGTCCTTAGGAAACCTGTGGGCCAACATTTTCCTAAAGACAATACTTGTATCCAACGAGTCAAAGGCCACAGGTTTCCTAAGGACAATAAAATGTTGGCCTGTGGCCTTTGACTCGTTGGATACAAGTATTGTCCTTAGGGAAATGTTGGCCTGTGGCCTTTAGCCTAACTGTTCTGTTAATTAGATTATGGTGGACTGGATTGAGGGATGTTGTTTCTTTGGAACTTTATGTTTAGTTGAAGTTGGTTTCTCAAAGTAGTGTAATGATTGCTGCCAGCTGGTTTGATTTGTGGAAGTAATATAATGATTGCTTCTCAGCTGCTGGTTTTATATTTGGTAAATTACCACCCACATGGTTGAGTCAAATTTTATATAAATGAATATTTTAATTTTAATTTTTAATTACAATCTAAATTATTTTTTTAATTTTGACAGACTCATTTATTTCTAAATTTTTAATACAAAATGTCTATAAATTTAAATACCCATATATATATATATATATATATATATATATATATATATATATGCCCCAAATCCCAATAACTGAAGTCCATGGGAACTGAGCTCTGGTGGGGAAGTTAGAAATTATAAGCTCAGTGTGTCATTACATTTTTATTTTGAAAAGTCAAAAGTCAAAATTGGGCTGGTCTCCTCGGCCAACCTATCACTACTCAGTCCATTTGTTTAATCCTTTTGAATTGGGCTTTTCAAAGTGGATCCCATGGACCCACTTTAAAAGCATCAAATGGACTTGGACAGGTACTCATTAATTTCCATTCCATGAGCACTCTACAATGTACTATATTTGTTTCCACCAGTTGTGACTTATAAGAAATGTCAGTACCCTTTGTTTTACTGTTAAAGAAATTATTATATGATTTGGTCCAATCACATAGTAACATATAAAAAAAACAATTTATGTAATAATTTCTCATGCCAATGACCATGTCCGACCAATTAAGTTTGTTAAATTTTCATTGGCCTGTCATTAATATGCTCGACTCAATTATATTCCATTAAGTTAGGGCTAAAAAAAAAAAAAAACACAACAAAATATATATATATATCTGTGTGTGTGTCAGTGTGTTTTGAGAATATGTACACAAATAGGTAGAATTCAACTACTAGGTACTAATTCATTCTCTCTGACATACTTGAAATTCTAAACACCCTTATATATCGTATTGTGTACTACAAGAGTGTTATATACGGTGTCCCGCTAAAGATAATAACATTCATTAAAGAGAAATCGTTCTAACTAGGCGTCTTGTAATAAGACTTGGCACAATTTTGTATACCTGAAAACACCCGTAAATTACAAAAAAAAAATTAAAAAATCGTTAGAGTAGTGATATTTGAATGAAAGAATTAGGCAATAATCTTTGACCGAATTCATTCAATTAGTTATAAATGTAAAAAATAAGGAAGTTGAGGATCACGCTACTTTTTTTATTATTATTTTTTTTTCAGGTAAAGTATTTTTTTATTTTTACTTTGTCGATATTTGACAAAGGTCTATGTCAAAGTCGAGTCCATTAAACGAGACATGTAAGATAACTTGTCGAAAATTGATGGACAAGTTATTTTTATTAAATTTTAATATTTTTTTTCTTCGTAAATATTTTATGATAACTAAATACAAGAAAATAAATATATATTTTTTAAAAAATATTTTAGGTGCAAACAAACGGAGCCGCAGTAATCAATTAAAACATCCCCGTAATCAATTAAAACATCCGATTAAATTTTTTTGTCCAAACATCTCCACTTGAAAATCATTTTACTATGTGTTATAGGCATTATTGTGATAACGAATCACGAAGAATTTTTTATACCCTGTCAATTATTTGTGAATTTAATTATCATAAATAGCTGCTATAAAAACTTGTCATTTCTAATTGGACCAGATAAAAAATATGATTTTTCATGTATTTTAATTTTTATTATTAGGAGAGGATTGGTAGTAGGCACACGAAAATGGAGATGGTGACAGGCTGACAGCATACAAACCCTTTGAAATTCCAATTCTAGCATCGTTTGTCTTACCAACATAATAGAAGACTTTTTTTAACACCAAAAAAAAAAAAAAAAACCTAGCACCTTTTTAGCTAGGGAATCAATACCACTACAAACTTAGTAATAGTATTCACAACATTGTTCAAATATATTTTCAGATTTTGACATGTTCGAATTTTGTTGCAACTCAGTTTTGATTCAAAAAATTTTAAAATTAAAATAAAAAAAATTGAGATTTGAGAAAGATTTATTTATTTATTTATTTACGGACCCTGTTTAAAATTCTCCTTGGCCAATATAAAAAGGCTTAGGATTTGGAGTGGGTAATGAGAGAACGAACACTGAATATCGTAGAAAAGAGGTTAGTAAGAATTAGAATTAGAATTTGAGGACTGAAACTTGTAATTTTCATACTTCTGCATAGTAAAATCTTTCGCCAAATTTTCATATGATTAAGGAATCAAAATACAATGACATGGAAGCTTCACAAAAGCTCCTCAATAGCAACCAATTTCCAATCCTATTAAAATAAACCAATATTATTCCATGTGTTGCATAGAATTATAACATTTATAACAGAGAAAAAAGAAGAAGAAGAAGAAGAAGATACCATTTAATATAATATGGTTTACCTAGCTTCATATGGATATGATGGTGATATGAGGCTCTCCACAAAGAAGGTTCCTCGGTCAAGACATATATTCCCATCCCACTCAATGTCCCGATATACAAGATCCCAACAAGTTCCCTCTGTTTTGTTGTATAAAACAAATTTCTTGTAGTCTAACACCAACAGAGCTTCATCACTTTTTAACATAGGGAGGCGCTGAATATGAGTATACGGAATATTCCTTCATTATCATAAGTTCTTCAGGCATCCTCCAATCACCTGAATATCGCCACAGATGAGAGTAGCTGCAGGCACAGGAACTGCCCGGAATTTTTCCTCTACCAAATCAAAAGCTGCAATCATCTGCCTTTTATCATCCCCATTTGAATCAAACGTCCAACCTATATTTAAACACACCCAATGAAGAGCTCCCTTTAATAGTTTCACAAAAAGGAGTGGAGGTGGAAAATTGAAGCCAGTACAGTAAGGAAAACACTCAACTCCTTTCCAAGAATCCTTTCTTAATGAATACACATGCATTTTACGTGCTTCTCCTCTCACCAACTTGTAATCATCAATGGTGTGGTCGTACCCAAATCCGTATGTACTACAAGTTTTCCAAGAATCGAAGACGGAGACTGGTATTTTCTTGATTCTCTGGTTAAGGGATTGAATATGTATACGAGTGCAGGTGAGCGTTTTGTCACGGGCTTAGAGTTTTAGCACCACTCTAGCTGCTCCCGTGCGGCACCAAGACGTTACTTCCACTCTCGCAAGTACTTGGTCAGCCTAACTCCCGTGCATACCTTAGCCAACACACTCCCCTCGTGCGCTTACTAGTGTTGTAGTTGCCCTCGCCCTCTCCTCACTTGGCTTACACACTCATACGCACTAAGGCACTTAAGTTGGCAAGGAAAGAACACTTCTATTACTTCAAAGAATGCTTTGTACAAGGCTAACACTCAAGCTCTCTACAAGGCTCTCAAGACTCACTCTAGGACTTGTTGGTTACAAAATGAAGTCCTACTCCTATTTATAGGCATCCCCATCCCTAATGGATGGCTAGGATGCATTCTAACTAATGGTGGAGATTGATTCTCTAGAATCTTCTTCCACCTTCTACACATCTCCATATATATCTACAACATTCTAGAACCCTCCATACTACTCCACACAATTCTGGAGAATTCTAGAACCTTCCACACACTTCTAGAATATACTACACATATTTAGAATCTTCCACACAACTCTAGACTACTCCGGAAGACTAGAAACTCCACTTGCCATGCAGTTGCCATGCAGCGTCCTCCTCAGCGTCTGCATGTCGCCTGCGTGGCACAACCTCCATAGGCGGGGCGTGACATTCTCCCCCACCCATTTCCGTGACGCCCTCGTCACGGTTTCTTCAACTGACCCAACCTCTCACAGGTCATCAACACTTGCGCATATGTCCTTGGCCCAAACGTACGAGCGCCCTTTGGGAGATGTGAAGTCCTCACGAGCTCCATCGTGTTGACTGCCACCTCTGGACTCTCCTTCCTGCCCACGAGCGGCACCATGCATGCGGCCTTGCCTTCCTTGCCTCCAAGTATCATCAACGCACCAAGGCATGGTAGTGGCGCGGCATTGTTCCTGTCCATAAACTCCAACCCCAGCACCATATCGTGGTCGTCCATCTCCGCAACCTGGAAGTCAGCCTTGCCCTTTCATCCTTGCATGCATAGCTCCACCTCCTTGCACACTCTACTCACGCGTGCCTCCTCGAGTTAACGGCCTTGATCCAGCCCTCCGTCTTGCGCATCTCCAAGCCAAGTCGTTGCGCCTCCTCCGGGGTAATGAAGTTGTGTGTAGCGCCCGTGTCTACCAACGCTTGCACGGCTTTGCCACCAACCTGCGTATCCACATAGCGCACCCCAGCTACCTTCTTTGCCTTGCCCTTCTTCTTGGTGTCATGCGCTATGCTACTCAGCATCTGCATAGCCCCCATGCACCTATCTTCATCGCTGCCCGCATCGTCTACCCTGCCCTTGCCCTTATCCTTCACAAGGGCGCTCATGGTCTTCTTGTTGGGGGCAGTGTCACAATATGTGCGGCCCTTCGCACAAGTAGCACTTTGGCTCCCACTTGCCCTTATCGCGGCGCTCCCCTTTGCCACTAGCCTTAGACCTCTCTCCATGGTCCTTGCCCTTATCATGGCGTGGGCGTCTCTCCTCATCGCTGTGCTCATCATCACTTGACTTGGGCGAGTCCTTTTTCTTGAAGCGACGGTCTCCCCCACCTTTTTCGTGGTCCCTCCTAGGAGACGTGACCCTCTTGTCATCGCGCCTAAAGTCTTCAAGGCACTCTGCTATAGCCATTGCGGATGCCAAGTTTCTAGGCTCCCTCTTTCTCAGCTCTGTGGCTACCCAAGACTGCAACCCATCAATGAACAAGCACACGCGTTGCCGCTCCGGCATCTCTGGGATCTCCAGCATCAAGTTGGAGTGCTCCTTTACATACTCCCTTATGCTGCCCTTCTGCTTCAGGCGCCTTAGGTTGATCATGGCGAGGTCCTCAATGCACTCAGGGTAGAACTGCCTCTTGAGCTGCCTTTTGAACTCCTCCCATGTATCAACTGCTCTTGCGCCCCTACCGGTGAAGCGCTGCCTCCACCATAGAGCGGCGGTGTCTGTGAGGTACATATTGCCTGTCTGCACCTTCTTCTCATCATCCTCGATCTCCATGCACTCGAAGTACCGCTCCATGTGCCAAAAGAAGTTGTCAATCTGGCGCGCATTCCTCGCCCCATCGTACTCCTTGGGCTCCGCCGCCTTCTTCTTCCTTGGCTTCACCACGACCTCGCGCGCCTGGGAGAACTCCTTCTTGCACTTGGCAATCTCCATGCGCAAGTCGTCTACCAGATCATGCAAGTCCCTTTCCTTCTCTTGCGCCTTGTTAGTGATGCCATCAATCAGCTCGTAGAGCTCTGCCATCTTTCTCTCGAGCCTATTAAACTTGGTCTCCGTGTAGACCAAGTGTGTGGCAAGCTTTTCCTCCAAGCTCTGCTCCAAGACGTGGACTTGGTGGTCTCCTCCGCTAACCATGTCTACTCCAACAAAGTTCCCTTGACGAATCTGCTCTGATACCAACTGTCAAGGGCTTAGAGTTTCAGCACCACTCTAGCTGCTCCCGTGCGGCACCAAAATGTTGCTTCCACTCTCGCAAGTACTTGGTCAGCCTAACTCCCGTGCACACCTTAACCAACACACTCCCCTCGTGCGCTTACTAGTGTTGTAGTTGCCCTCGCCCTCTCCTCACTTGGCTTACACACTCACACGCACTAAGGCACTTAAGTTGGCAAGGAAAGAACACTTCTATTACTTCAAAGAATGCTTTGTACAAGACTAACACTCAAGCTCTCTACAAGGCTCTCAAGACTCACTCTAGGACTTGTTGGTTACAAAATGAAGTCCTACTCCTATTTATAGGCATCCCCATCCCTAATGGATGGCTAGGATGCATTCTAACCAATGGTGGATATTGATTCTCTAGAATCTTCTTCCACCTTCTACACATCTCCATACATATCTACAACATTCTAGAACCCTCCATACTACTCCACACAATTCTGGAGAATTCTAGAACCTTCCACACACTTCTAGAATATACTACACATATCTAGAATCTTCCACACAACTCTAGACTACTCTGGAAGACTCTAGAAACTCCAGTTGACATGCAGTTGCCATGCAGCGTCCTCCTCAGCGTCTGCGTGTCGCCTGCGTGGCACAACCTCCATAGGCGGGGCGTGACAGTTTGCTGTCTTTGGATGTTAGGATTTGTGAATGATTCATTGAGGTGGGTGCTAGAAATCAAAGAGAGCCATGACTTGGAAACACACTTGAATCGCATCAAGGTCTTGACTGGCAGTTTTGAGAGTATGTGGACCATCACATCCATGGGAAGGTTAGGCAAGCGGAACCAAGAAATAGCATCTGCTTGAAGACGCGCGCACTGCAACCAATGGAGCCTTTTGTCCTGCACGGTGGGTACCGTAAAATTTTGGAAAATCCAATCGGAGAGTCCAACCTTGATTTTGATTATGATCATCGTCGTCATCATGTTGTAGAGATCGATTAAGGTTGACACCATTTAGGGAAAGACGATCATCTTGTTGACAACTATGAGGAATAGGTTGTGATTTTTGCCAATCATGCAACATCGTTTGAATTTGTTGAAGAATTTAACATTGGTGGTTTGTCTGTGACACAACAACTCGACAGTAGAAGCATTCGGTCGCGTGGCAGACATTGCATCTACCTTAGTAGTAAGAGCGGCAACTTCTTGTTCGAGCTCTTTGATCGACATATTAATGGAATTGAAGATGACAAAGATGAATAATCGCTTAGGGTTTTCGACTAGACACCAATAATATTTGAATGGGGATTAGCTAGCTACCCCTAATTCTATCAGAATAACATCATTATATAGAAAGACTAAGGAAATAATAAACTTCCTAAACAATTAAGTAAATAATATTTAGAAAGAAAACGGTCTGTTATATATTTATATAATAATATTAGTTTCATTGTCGTCTCTTTGCATTATTTTTTTTCTCTGCCTTTTCCATCGCGGCCGTGGCTTTGCCTCTTCTCTTCCTTTAGACAACGACACTTTTTTTTTTGGAAAGTTTCTAAAAAAAAAAAAATATCAGTTCCGAATCTTAAAAAAATTGAACCGGAATTGGAATTAGAACCGTCGCGGCCATGGCAAAGAAAACACTGTTATAGATTCCTAATAATATTAGTTTCCTAACTGCATTGATTTTTTTTTTTTTTTGAGAATGTATCTGAAAAGAATTTTCCTTATAAAGGAAGAATTACACATTTTAAACAGGTTAACGTGTTAATCCGTATGACCGATTTATCAAAATGATTCTAAAAGAAGTATACACTCAAGTTGAGTATATGCTTTCATGAGACAATTTTTACTTGACAAATTAAAATAGGAAAACTCGAACATGAGTACACCTATTTAGGGAGGGTTGTCCAAACCATGGCCTAGCAATCACAAATTGTCTAAATTGCCTGGGCCTACTTTGAATGGGCCTCTGGTCTTGCAAGTCTTAATAGGTTCAATACGCCTCCTGTATTTTTGGGCAATCGCATGGGTTGCTGATAAGGCTTGGTTTGCTTCTTTTGTGTTGATAAGGCTTCGCTCCTTTTGGTTTGCTTCTTGGGCCTCACACTGAACAGAACAGTGTACATATTACTTATCTATACACATTGTTTTATCTTCAAAAAAAAATTAATAAATAAAAAATATCTACGAATCTAATGCCTTAAATCAGCTACTAGCCTACTACTTATGTGAATTTAGACATTAATTCTTATCCAAATAAATGGGGAAAAAAATTAGACTTTTGTGTTTGTTAATCGGTACTTGAGTAGAGTAGTTCCTATACGTTGAAGGGTGGCATATGAGTGTTTGTTGTCTTTGAATGTTAGGATTTGTGAATGATTCATTGAGGTGAGTTTTAAGCAAAGTGGGTGTTGCAGATCAAAGAGACTCGTAACCGGAAATGCATTTGAATTGCAATAGAGTCTATAATCGGCATTTTTTAGAGTATTTGAACCGTCACATCCATGGGAGGCATGACAATTGGAACAGCGAAACCAAAAAATAGCATCTCCTTGAAGATGCACTGTAGCCATGGAACTATCTTCCCTATACGATGAGTATCCTAAAATTTTGAAAAATCGATTTGGAGAGTCCAGTCTTGAATAATAGGATCGACCTGTTAATCATTGACCCCATCACGTTGTAGAGGTCGATTAAGGTTGATACCATTTAAGAGAAGATGGTTATCACGTTGGGAACGATGAGGAATAGGCTATTATTCTTCTACAACATCACTTGAATAGTTGAATTTGATGAAGAATTATTGGTTTGTCTATCAACAACTCTTCTAAACTGGCAGACATTGTGTCCACTAAGAACCGCAACTTGTTCTTCTAGTTCCCTAGTCATACTGAGAATACCAATGAAATTGAAGAGAATGATTAATGAAGATGAATAATCTGGTCAACAGATGTTACAATTTTCCTCTAATTAGACATCAGACACCACTTATCTTTGAATAGCATTATTTATAAAAAATAAATAAATAAATAAATAATAGACATCCTAAACAAGTAAATAAAATTTGGAATAGAAACGCCTTTTCATTTTTATTCTCTGCCTTTTCCATTGGGGCCATGGCTTTCGCGTGCTCTTCTCTTCCTCTAGACAACGATGATTTTATATTTTTTTTTCAACGGTGAAGAGAGTAAATCCTGATAACTTACCCGTATAAACTAACCAGAGCAGTTACACTCACCAATGCTACCATGAGTTTTTAAAAAAAATTTAAAACTAAATTTATTTTGTTTTTTTGTCACAAAAATTGTCACGGGTGAATGTTAGTTAAGTCTATAAGATTTAAGTTGTCAAATTTAATACATAACGAAATCTTGATCAGGTCAATAGGATTTATTTGATTAGTTTTTTTATAATTTGGATTCTAATTAAAGTAATTAATTGCAAGAGTTTAAATTTGTTTTTGTTAAGGAAAATGATTCTTGCACGGAATAGTTGAAGGGAATTACTATACCTATTCTTTTAATTGGTCAATTATATACCAAATAAGGAATTGAAATCCTCCTTAGTTGTATTTAATTTAAATAGTCAATTAAAAATTATACACTGCAAGTATTTGGTGTAAAAATTATATAGTTAGATAATTCACTCAAGTTTTCTGTGTGAGTATCACTATTTTTTGTTAAAGGTGACACATTTTGATATTCCTTGTAAATGATTCAACAATAACTTCCCTTTTAATGGCCAAATTTATTTGGAACAATAAGAAAAAAATTTCAACTGTCCATCTTTCCTGGTGCAAAATGCAAAAATTCTATTGTCCCCCGTCCTATTATTGAAAGGCAAAAAAGTAATATGTCATATATATATATTTATTTATGTTAATGTTTTTGGTTATATCTTGGTATATATTTTCTATGGTTTATCGGTTTTTTTTTTTTTTTTTTTTTTTTTTTTTTTTTAAGCAATAAGAAAAACCACCAAGGGAGGAAAGAGAATGACTCACAGGTCAAGGCCGTATAAAGACAAACAAATCATAAAGCAATAGAAGAAAAATTGAAAAACAGGCTCTAGATTTGTTGAGAAACAACACAACAGCGGAAATTACCAAGTGAGGAAAGCGGCAACGAGAGTGACAGAGTGACTCACATGTCAAGCCATCGTCAAAGCAACCGCCAAGGCGCCGCCGACGGAGAAGAAACCCCCAAACCTCGCACAAGAGGCGGGGATAACAAAACCCACACAAAGACGGGGACCACAAAACCCACATAGAGACGGGGACAACAAAACCTTACATAGATCGGAGATCTAGCCGGAAATAAAAAACAGATCTACCCCATCAAGCCAAAAACAAGTCTAACAGGAGCAAATCTAACAAAACAACAACAAAACGGCATAAAAACCCACCACTGAGCGACTAATTACAACATGCCGAGTTTATTACGTAGTGGGAGGCGAGGATCGACACCTCCCTATCTCCATGGGAGGGAGTGGGGAGCAAAACAGAGGAAGAGAACGAATGGAGCGGCTGAAGATTAGAGAGAGGCGCGAGAAAAAGTAGAGAGAGAAAAAGTTCTTAATTAAAGTAGAGAGAGAAAAAGTTCTTAATTTAATTGAGGCATGTGGTTTACGTTATTTGTTGTAACATATCCGAGCATATTTTGACTGCATTAATGTTACCAAAACTATGTAGCATAAACTTACAAAAAATAAAATAAATAAATAAATAAAAAACGTATGTGGCGTTACCCTTTTTTTTTTTTTTTTTTTTTTTTTTAAAAAAAAAAAAAAAACCTAGTTCAATAATTTTTTGGAAAATAATGTCACTAATAATGTCCGACAACAAAAAAATCATTGGTAAAGTAGTACTTAGAACTATTAGTAGCCAACTTCTCTTCACGAAGAGGATTATTCTTTGTCCATTTTGAACCGGTAGTCAAAATTCAATACCGGTTCAAGGCTTCAGATCTGTTTAGGTAACTTTATTTTTCTGATATGTTTTGATTCCTTTTGATCTAGACTTCCTTTCAAAATCCTGAATTTACCTTATCATGTTTTCTCAATTAGTTTTGTGTGGCTTTTTGCATACAAAATTCTGATTTATTTGATAGCTATCTTTGTGAGATTCTTATTCAGAAAATCAATCTGATTTTTCTTATTTTATTTTTGAGAGTACACACATAAACATAAGAGTGATTTAGTAGGTTTGTTCTCTATCTCATCGGAATTAGAGCATAAGTGAAGGTTCAGAAATTCCGAAAGAGCAAATTTATTTCTTTTACATCAAATTCAGATTTTGAAGAAAATGGGTGAAACGATCACACTTTGAAGGGGTCAAAGCTTTCGTGGAGTGTTGTTTGATCTACCTGCAACTCTTATACAAAGATCAAGAGTAAGTCTAAGGTCAAAAACTGTTGGACGGGGAGTCACAAAGTCAGGAATTGTCAGCGATTGATTTTTGGTAGAACTATAGGGTGTGAGCATGAGTCAAAGTTTAGTGTATTTTGCTTCAAACATAGTAAATCATTTTGCTCTTGACTGCACAATTTACCAATTGAGATTTGTTCACTAAAAATTCTAGTGTCATCTCTCAAATTTTATTTACTTTACTTGCACTTTATTTTTACTTTAAAAATTGGATAAAAGAGTAAGTTGAACCATTCACTGCCGCTAAATTATTTATCCATACCATATTACACAATCATTTTGCTGTGTACAACTTACATGAAAAACCCTAGTGCTCTATTGGTTTATGCGAAATGAAATTATGATTTTGGAATAGTAGAACTTTCATTATATAAAAGCTACAATAACAAAATGTATTGCATTAATGTGTTCAATATTTTGATTTTTTTTGCATTTCCTTTGCATGAACTTGTTTTGGCCATAAAATTTTATCCGGTCTTGAGACTAATGGAACTTGATTTTTCGGATTGACTCTTTCAGAATTTTTATTCCACTTGTACGGAATAAAGATTAAAATAATGATAACAACTCTCTCCGAATTTAATTGAAATTTCAAATCCTTGAGAATTTAAAAAGCTTTGAAACTAGCCCCACTACTGAATCTTTAGCCTTTCCCCCCATCATTTAGGTGAAAGAATTCAATTGTTTTCAATGAAGTATCATATTTTTGAGAACTAAATTCAACTTCCTTTGACTTCTCAGGAATTGGAATACTGTCAATTTGTATGAGCTATCATCATATTAAGACTCTATTTGTTTGAATATGTAGACTATGTTTTTATTTTTTAGTTTTTGATTGTCTTAAAATATTTATGAAGAAAAAAAAAATAAAAATCTAATAAAAATAATTTACTCATAAATTTTAAACATGTTATTTTACACACTCCAAATTTCTAAAAACAAACTTATTGTCCAATAAATTACATAAGAAATTTCTAAAAACAAACTTATTGTCCAATAAATTACATAAGAAATTTCTAAAAACAAACTCTTGTCCAATAAATTACATAAGAAATCTAAATATAGATAAGTTAGTTTTAGCAAGCCAACCATCTAAAAAACGTACAATAGTCAGGTTGGTCATAATATTCTGACAAGTTATTTCCTTCAGAATCACTCCAAACTTGATATCATAATAGCATCATACTCTGTCACACACCATGCAAAATTCGAATTTTATGTATATTAAGTAGATTAATCAGATTCGAAAGTCTCCATATTTTTAAAACAAACTTGTTATCGAAGTAATCACATACCAAATCTAGACAATATAGTTTTACCAAGCCAACCCATCTAAAAACATGAAATAGTCAGATCTGTATGAATTACAAATACGTACATTAAAATTACGTAACTTTCTTTTTTGCCCTTCATTCTTGGGCTTGATTGAAAATGATATATGATAAATGTTAAGTTTAGAAGCTCTCAATATCAATTAAAAATGTGGCACTAAAAGTAAAGAATGAAGATAACGTGGTTAGTGGTATCTTATCTAAAATTATAGTGAATAAAATTATAATTTCATTTAAAATTATAGTTTAAAGTGAATGGTACAAGTTTGAGTTCCTTTTACCGGAACAAAATGTTTCTTGATTAATCAAGAAAAGTCAAAGAATCTCAAAACTCACTACTTAAAAGAACAGAGAACACAGTAATACTAATTGCAGAGAATTTTGCCCATCTCTTATGGAGAGGTCATTGCCTCTATTATAATGAATTACAAAGCTGAATAGAATTAGGACTCTCCATCAAGTTCTTATTGTATGGTACTTGCTTCCTTATAATTTTGTACAAAGTTTACATAAACAAATATGGCAATCGAGGATTTCTCTTCCAAGTGGGCTGGACCTGCCGACCAGTTGCTTGATGATTAGTGGGCTCTCTTTGCGATTTCTGCTCCTCTTCTGATTCGGGCTTTAGCACTGGACTGTGGAGTTAGTCTGTGCCTCTGTGGAGTTAGTCTGTTACCATAATTGGCTATATAGTCTGGCCCATATAGCTTATTGTAATGTGGTGACATGGCATTTTTTCATTTGAAAATAGCCTGTCCATATAAAAAGAGAGAGACAGGTGGATATATATATATATATATATATTGAGATAAATTAATAAAGGGAAGCACTATATTTTTCAAAGTTTAAACTATAATTTTAAATAAAATGACAATTCTAATCCTAATTTTACAAATAAATAATTGCCTTCCTACACTTTTCAACGTTAGGCTATATAGTCTGGCCCATATAGCTTATTGTAATGTGGTGACATGGCATGTTTTCATTTGAAAATAGCCCGTCCATATAAAGAGAGAGAGAGACAGGTGGATATATATATATTGAGATAAATTAATAAAGGGAAGCACTATATTTTTCAAAGTTTAAACTATAATTTTAAATGAAATGACAATTCTAATCCTAATTTTACGAGTAAATAATTGCCTCCCTACACTTTTCAACATTTGAACTATAATCTTAAATGAAATGACAGTTATAATCTTAATTTTACAAATAAATAATTATTACTTTTTAAATGACACAATTGTCCTTTTTAGATTTCTTTTCTTATCTTTAATCTCTAATATTTTAGGTTCTTTTGACAAGAACAAAAAAATAAAAATAAAAACATTTTGAATATTTTTTTTTTTTACTGGACCATAAAAAAAATATTTGTTAGTAAATGCCAAAATAAAAAGTAACCATAAAAAACTGAACAATACTTAGTGAAGACTTACACCATATTGATTGCTGATGTGATCAATAATAAATTGACACATTTTATTTTAATTACCAAATCATAGATGGTAATCAAATCACCATCTCTGATTTGGTAAGTGGATATCTACGCAATATATTGAATTTGGTAACTAAAGATGAGATGCTCATTTATTATTGGTTCATATCAGCGATGAGATGGTGTATATAAGTATTGTTAAAAAAAAAACTTTCTCTTTTGATAAGACCCAAAAAAAATAAGAGGTTATTTTTATTGAATAAATTACTTCTTTTGATAGAACCAATAAAAAATTACAAAAAAAAAAAAAAAAAAAAATGTTACCTCTTTTGACAAAAAGTTAACTTTGTTGAACAAATATGTCTTTCAATTGTAAAAATAAAAAAAAATCAAATAAATTATTTTCTTTGAGAGAACCTACTGAAAAAACAAGAAGAAAAGGAAAAAAATTAGTAAAGAAGGTAAATAATAATAATAATAATATTTTCTTTGATAAAACCTCCTCAAAAAACAAAAAAGAAAGGAAAAAAAATTAGTAAAGAAGGTAAAAATAATAATAATAATAATAATTATAGTTGTATAAAGGGTATTTTTTTTTCGGTAAATTATAAAGGGTAATTATAACATTATAAATTAAGGAATGGTGATCAATGAATTCAAAGACATTATTGTCATTTTGTAAATGGAGTGCAATTGGAGAAATGTGGGTATGACCATACGAATATCGCCTACCTTAATAAATTATATATATAGAATATAATAATGAAACAATTTAAGAAAAAAAAAAATTAAGGAAACATATAAGTATATAAAAATAAAATAAAATATATATTAAGGAGAGCATTTTTATGTAGAAAAATAATTTTTGTACCAAATAATTGAAATGAATTTCTTTTTATATATTTTTAAAAAATAAATAAAAATAAGGCAAGGATGTGCTCCCCTGGTCCATCCCTGCTAATATCAAATAAAAGACCATATTGTTCTAGTTTATTTTATTTTATTTTTGGTTTGAGAGAAACTTGAGAAAGAGAGGTGAAACGGGCGGAGAGGTTTCATAAATTTTTTTCTTTTTGATAATTTTTTTTTTTTTGTTAGAGTGGATGGTGATAGTAAAATTAAATTTGAAAAGTAAATAAGAGTAGATGATGGTTTTGTATTAAAAAAGAAGGAGAAAGATGAGTTTGCAAATTGGCTGTTAGATTTAATCTTAGTATGAAAGGTGTGCATTACTTGTATTGCTACCTGAGACCACTAACTTGTGTTTACTGTGTGTGTGTGTATATGTACACCATACACGAGAGAGGGAGAGACACGAAGTACCTAAATCTTGCGGACGTGAACGAACATGTCGTGGCACTTGACGACAGATCTTGATATGGGTTTTGGAATTTTGAATTTTATGATTTTTGTTTTTTAATACTCATAAAATTAGAGCAACGCTAAACTTATGTACGTTGAATGTGATGTGACGCCTCAATAGTGCAGATTCTATGGATCGTGCTAGACTTGGAAGAATGATACTGAGTATGCCTTCAATTTTAATAGATATTAATTTTTTTTAAATATTAATATATTTAGATTATAATTAAATTAAGAATATAGAAAGAAGAAGACTATAGAGAAATAGCTGATATAGAAAAAAAAAAAAAAAAAGTGAAGAAGATGACGATGAAATTGTATGTATTAATTAGCTTAATTTTTTTTTTTTGTTATTAATACAAATATAAAAAAAAATAGAGTGCAAATTTAATCTCTCAAAAATTCACCCTCAAAACGTCTGGCAAAAAAATTTTGTTGGCGTTCAAATTTTACCATAACAAAATCTTGCTATCAAAATTTACAAAGTTAAATTATCATATATTTCCATATTAAATCAACGGTTTTGGGATGTTAACGCAAGAAGGAATAAGGATGTTTTCATTTTATTTTCGTCAATTTTTAGTTTTTACTTAGTACTTACAGGCCAAAACGACGCAGCATAGGAGTTCTCATAAAACGTGGCGGAATATGGGGCTCATCTAACTGAAACAGTAGTAAACCGAAGAGGATTTTAGTCCACGAGGACCATGACACTTGAGTTTCCTTACTATTGAGAAGGTCTCTGACGTGTCCAGTATCCTATTAAAAAATGCATGTTGATTTTATTTTTTTCCTAATGCATCTTGGTTCAATCCTCACTTTCCTGACCTATTTTACAAAAATAAATAAATAGATAAAATTAAATAAAAAAAAGTTGGCAAAAATCAATAGTTTAAGAAAATTTATTTTACTCTTTTATTTATATGAAACTTTTGGCTCAAATATATTGTTTAAAATTAAATTTTAGTGATTTAACTCAAATAAAATTGTTAAGAAAAGATGAAAGTGACCAAATTTTAAATCAAGCAATTCACCATTTATTAATCATTTTATAATTATAATAAAATTTTAAAATGATGTCGTATTTGAAATCCGTCACTGTGTTTGCAAATTTTTTTTGGTGGACATTGCAACTAGGAAAAAAGAAAAAAAAAAAAAAAATTTATTTGGCCTTGCTCAGGTATATTTGTAACCTTGTAGCAAGGTTTTCTTATTATTTTCTTACAAAGCAAAATATTGAAGGAAAATAAATACTCGTAAATAACATTGCCGCCATAATTTCATAAAAAATGCACAGGTGTTCGATTAAATTTCTTCAAATTCGAACTTGGGACAGGACTTGCACAAAGTTCATCCTCCCTCTTCACTAGACCCTTCATCACAGTTTTCACACACAATTCCTCCACCTCTCCGATCAAGATCATCACAGCTACACTCTCACTCCCCATCGTAATATTCATTTTCAACAAGAATATTCATCACAATTCGTCCTGGTATATCTTCCCTATTTGTGTTCAAGTTCATCGTTAATGCAATTGAGCCTATTAATCCAATTGAAATTGAGGAGGAATGCAAGCCAGCAATCGAATATTTGAAATTAAAAGATTATTTATATCTATATCTATCTATATTTATATCTATACTATTCTAAAAAAATGTAAGAAACTTCTTAATATTTTTAAATTTTTTAAAAATATAAAATAATTTTCATTAAATGTCACACCCCAAAAATTCAAAAATCACTATTACATTTTACCCTCCTTAAACAAATTTCTTCCAAACCAAAACTATATATAACATATTCATCCCAAATGGTGACAAACCTATATATAACATATTCATCCCAAATGGATGGATAACAAACATCAATCTAATAGACCACGTTAACTCCCTAGAAGTTTAACCCACTATGTAGAATATTCACAAGATAATACAAGAGAATTTAATGTTCTATAAAATTCTCTAGAACTCTATAAGATTCTAAAACTTCTTTTATGTTCTAAAATATAATTATATACTACTTACAATTCCAATATCCATATATAACTAATGAGTCATCTCTATGTATAAAAGTTAAAAAATTTCAATAGCCACAAATGATTAATGAGTGTTTATTTTTCATTACTACTATTTCTACACATTATCTATATATACTTATATATAAAAGTGTATAAATTTTTAATAATTTCTATACATTTTAAACAATTTTTAGTACCTATAATTTTTAAAAGGTTAAAACAAACTGTTAATAGGAGTACCTTTTAAAACTAAATTACATTTTTTTATTTTTATTTAAAAAGTATAGACCCTTTCTATACATTTTCAGCAATTTTGAATTACACTATTTTTTTTTTAAAACGTTAAAACAAAGAGTGAATATAAGTACCTTTTAAAACTAAATACACACATACCAGAATTATTGTCTATATATACTTATATATAAAAGTGTATATATTTACAATAATTTTTATATATTTTCAACAATTTTCAGTAACTTTTTTTTTTTGAAAGGTTATAACGAAGAGTTAATAGGAATACCTTTTCAAACTAAATTATCTTTTTAAGTTTTTTTTTTATTAAACTATAGACCCTTTCCTTTTCTTAACGGACATACATTTTTAAAAGTGTAATGTGAATATAATGATTAGTAACGTGTTATAATAGCCCTTCCTAGAATTAATACATTTAAAGATAAATTAATTTTATTAATTTCTTTCTTAAATCACTTGTCTTTTCCTTTTTCTCAACAGTCATTGGTATTATTGTGAAGAATAGCTCCGTTAATAATTTTAAAGCTAATTTACCTTCTTCTTCTTTTTTTAAACAATTCTTTTTTCTTACTTCACACGTCTTTTCCTTTTCTCAACCGATACAATATGTAAAAGTATGCGTTTTCATCGATTTTATACACGTCATATTTATGTATATCAAAATTTGATGTACCTGTTCTGATTATTTTTCATGATTTTCATTCTTGTGTGGTCAATTCAAGTGAGTAAAGTGCTGACAAATGAGATCGATGGATTAGATGATCATAAGGAAGATGTTGAGTATTGCAAATTCCTCAAGGTTAGTATGTCCTTTCATAGTTTATGAATCCTTTATAATCATTTACTTCACTCACTTTAAAAAAAAAAAAAAAAAAAAATTATTTTTCTTACATCACATTACTTGTCTTTTTCTTTTCTTAACTGATACTATATATACAAGTATATGTTTTCATCGATTTTATATGCCTACCATATTTATGTATATCAAAACTTGATGCACCTTCGGATTATTTTTCATGATTTCAATTCTTGTGTGATCAATTCGTGTAAGTAAAGTGATAATGAAGGGATGCACGTATTAGATGATCATAAGGATTCTTAAAGGTTAGTATTTCCTTCCATAATTTATGAATGATCGATTATCGTTTATTTAACATAATTGTACACTAAATATTCATGCATTTAGTGCCTATAGGCACTATCGATATGATGCCCATCAATGGTGGAGAGAATGTCTATATATATATATATATATATATTTATATTTGTAACCTCTTTGGTATTTTGTGATTGAATGGACATTCTCTCCACCATTGATGGGCATCATATCGATAGTGCCTATATATATATTTTGTTAAATAAAGAGTTCTATTAAGCACCAACTATTCATTTAAATTTTTTTTTGTTAATGTATTCTTTATTTTGTAGACCTAATTTTTATAATTTTGTTTGTATATGTTGTAATTTGTTTTATTTTAACTAATTGATATTTATTTTTTATGCTTTATATAATTTTTAATCACATAAATGAACATCATTGTTATTATTAGGAAAGCAATATTCAATCTCCATTTTTCACTACATTCTTAAAGAAAAGGATATTTATATCCCTAATTTTATAAATAAATAATTATTTTTTCTCAAATACCACAATTACCCTTTCAGTTATAGAAATATATCTTTATCTCATTATCTCTCCCTAATTTAACGTCTCCCTCTCTTAATTATATTTTTACTTTGTATTAATTATCTACTATCTTTCTATTAAGGTTTAATATTAATCTTTGTATGTAACAAAAAAATATTAACACAGAAAGAATGTAAGAACTATCAAAACTTCATAAGCCATTCTACACCATCGATGCTAATGGTGATTGTAATTTTCTCTTCGTATTGTGTGTTCTGAGTTTAATTTCAATTTTTTTTTTCTTAACGTGATTTTTAAGAATTAATTTTGAACATATTTAAATCTTAAAGTTTTTCTGAAAAGTCTCAACTGTTTTGACAATAAAATTTTAAGAACATGAACTTTATGAGAAAAAAAAAAGGGAGAGAGAGAGAGAGTCTGAGAGATGGGTATTACGTCAAAACCTACATTCATATAATTCACTTTCCAAATATTCTTCTTTTTTAAAAAAAAAAATTTAATAATATATAATATTAATTGAAGATGGCAGAAAAATGAAAAAAAACATTCACTGCAATAGAGTTCTTCAAGAATATAGAAAGAAGAAGACTATAGAGAAATAGCTGATATAGAAAAAAAAAAAAAATAGTGAAGAAGATGACAATGAAATTGTATGTATTAATTAGCTTAATTTTTTTTTTTTTTTTTGTTATTAGTACAAATATATATATATATATATATATATATATATATATATATATATATAAAAGGAGTGCAAATACAATCTCTCAAAAATTAACCCTCAAAACGTCTGGCAAAAAATTTTTGTAGGCGTTCAAATTTTACCATAACAAAATCTTGCTATCAGAATTTACAAAGTTAAATTATCATATATTTCCATATTAAATCAACGGTTTTGGGATGTTAACGCAAGAAGGAATAAGGATGTTTTCGTTTTATTTCCGTCAATTTTTAGTTTTACCGTAGTACTTACCGGCCAAAACGACGCAGCATAGGAGTTCTCATAAAACGTGACGGAATATGGGGCTCATCGAACTGAAACAGTAGTAAACCGAAGAGGATTTTAGTCCACGAGGACCATGACACTTGAGTTTCCTTACTATTGAGAAAGTCTCTGACGTGTCCAGTATCCTATTAAAAAATGCATGTTGATTTATTTTTTTTCCTAATGCATCTTGGTTCAATCCTCACTTTCCAGACCTATTTTACAAATATAAATAAATAGATAAAATTAAATAAAAAAAAGTTGGCAAAAATCAATAGTTTAAGAAATTTTATTTTACTCTTTCATTTATATGAAACTTTTGGCTCAAATATATTGTTTAAAATTAAATTTTAGTGATTTAACTCAAATAAAATTGTTAAGAAAAAATGAAAGTGACCAAATTTTAAATCAAGCAATTCACCATTTATTAATCATTTTATAATTATAATAAAATTTTAAAATATTCAAGAAAATCATACTGAAAATCAACTTTTAGCAAGGTTTTCTTATTATTTTCTTATAAAGCAAAATATTGAAGGAAAATAAATACTCGTAAATAACATTGCCGCCATAATTCTATAAAAAAAGCCCAGAAGAAGGTGTTTGATTAAATTTCTCCAAATTCGAACTAAAAAGGAATTCAATATAATTCTTGTTCAAAAGGAATTCAATATATCGTTTCATACTTGAGTTCCATTTTGTTATGTTGCAGGCTACTGGCTTTACTGGCTTTAATAACCACAAATACAAGAAGCAAAGGGAAAATGGTACTACAGGTGCGTGGTAAATTTGTTGTTACCAAATTTCTGTTTCAATAATTGGATATTTTTTGCACTAAGTTCCTAATTAGGAGATTTTGCACGATTCAATTAAGTTCGAGTCTTGATTCGGTTTTTTAGATTTTAAAAGAAGCTATATGTTGTAATCAATTAGAAATTTGTGGCAAGGAAAGAAAATCAAAGCTTTGATAATATATATATATTTTTTGTGTTGATTTGGCTTCCAACATGTCAAAAGCTAAGTCGAATTAAGCTAAGAGTCAGTTCAGTGGAGAATTTTGTCTTTTGGGTTTTGAGTAGGGTGAAATCTGCTATTGAAATTTCATTTTTTTGCGTACTTAGGAAAGTTGATCGAAGTTTAGATAGACATGAATGACTGCAAGCTGCAGTAGTTTCAGACCAGTTGAAACTTGTTATACTGTTAGAAACCGGTATTGGGGTGTAGGGTTGGGGCTCACCCCTACATGTGTAGTCATTGGTTTGTGTTGTACATTTTCTAACTTTATTTTCTCTCTCTCATGTATCCCTCTATGTTGTCACTTCTATGTTTCGTGGACACAATTTCTTATAACACGACCATTCTTTGTGTATCACTAACCTTAAGAGCATCCGGGCGTAAGTAAATGAAGGGTGAGAATGTGCCAATTTACAGAGAGAAAGGGGCGGTATGGTGAAAGAAGTGGAATATTTTTTTTGTGGGACCTGCACTCATTATTTATGCTATTGTCCGCTTACAGAGTTAGTTTGGAGAATACTCCATCTTTTTTTTTTTCTTTGTTTAAACAATCTAATAGAAGGCAAACAAAACAAAAAGGCAGCTTCTTCAACTCGTTGGATAAAAAAAAATAATAAAATAATAAATAAAGAATGAGATAATTAGGTTCCACACCATAAAATATATGGATAAAAAAAAAATAGAGTATCACATCATCACTTTTTAACTTATGCGGCACTCTACTTTTTAAAAAGTAAATAGATAACTTGTGTGCCCATATCACTTGCTCTAACGTTACTATGCACCCTGATGACCTCTAGTTTGGTTACTTTTTTCAATCCCAAGAAGAGTTTTTTTTGGATATGTTCAAATTTTGTTAAACATCTGGAAAAGCTAAAAGTCAAAGCAATGAGAGAACATATAAGATTTGAAGATTAAAGAAAGATGTGGGAAAAAATGGGAAAAGGGATGATAGAATCCCGAGATTTCCTTCAAGATTTTGGTATACAGATTCAGTTGCTGGACAACTCCTTCGAGATGGAGGGGCAAAGAAATGATTTCATTCCGATGCCAAAAGTAATGATTTTTTCCCGGTGGGCCTGAGTAATACAGCCGGCGACAACAATTACTTTTTAAATGTCATTATCCAGGTATGATCTTTAACAATTTAGTTTTCAATTTTTTCTTAAATTAGTTGTTTCTAAATTTTGTTTGCATAAAATATAGGCACTCTGGAATCTCATGGCATTAGAAAGGAGATTCTAAGTGACAAAATAGAGAGGAATAATCATAAGCACACATCTGAATAGGCATATTTTATTTGTGACTTGCACTAGATATTCAAATCTATTCAGTTTGCTTATTCGGAGCATCGAAGAGAACCTATTGACACTAGCATTCTAAGAATTGCCCTGAGCATTCTATCGCCTATCCCAAACTCTTGATCATCTTTGGATTGTAACCTTATATAGGCATACTATTCCTTGATAAACGACTAAAATCCAATCAAATGTAAGGTCAAGATTACTTCTCTAGAACCTTACTACAAACCATCTAAGATACATACATAACCATATGCTAATCTATAAGAATCTAAAAACTTATAAATCTATAAGAATCTAAAAACTTATAGATATCTAAAGCTTCTTTCATATTCTAGTGACAATATAGTACATCATGCCTTGCACTCTTACATCATCTACACACTTCCACTGCGCACCCTGATTACATTAACATTCCACCGCTAGTTTCAATAATCTTACAAAGCCCTCAAATTTAATTCCCTTATTCTCATATAATCAAATATGTAACCATCTCCGTAAATAAAATAAAACTCCTAATTACTATAATAAAGTCTCTAATATAATCAATCAAACAATTAATCATAATTAAGAGCCTAAATAAAATTTTTTGTCACAAATTCCACCCCTTTAGGAAATTTCGTCCTCGAAAATTATAATTCTCTCATTTTCCAGATAAACACCATTTCTCCCCGGCGATGTAGGATAGTGTGACATGTTTCCTAGTATGGTAGCTCGCCAGTACTGGCTACCTGCCCACGCACTTGTAAGCCATTGTGGTAACCTGCCAATGCGTATCACTCGCCCACGCACACCCATCTACATGTAGTGGCTCGTCAGTACACTTAACCCGCCCACTTACGCTGTAGCCCGTTGTTGTAGCTCGCCGGTAATCCTCATCCACCCACTCACACCCGTTTACATGTGGTAACTCGCCGGTACCCTTCACTCGCCCACACACACCATCTACATCGTCATTATCACCACACTTCCGACTGGGTACTAGCTTTGATATCAATCTGTAATTATAATAGTTAGGGTGATTATTTATATCAATCTTTACAAAAAAAAAAAAAAAAAATTCACATTTTAATACCGATTGCAACATTGCCGCATATAAATCAATAAAGTTGTATTGAAATTTTACGCCATCTGTGGGGCATGAAGGGTGGTTATTATTTAGGGTGAGTTTCTAAAAGGAAATCATTTTGAAGGGAAGTGTCCTGCAGTGTAAAAATAATAGTGCTTTATAAAGGACAAGTTATTAATACTGCTGCAGCACCATCTTCAGTTTGCTCCGAGTACTGTAGAACATGTTGGTCAAACTCCTAATCTTGCTTATACACAAATACATATAAACTCACCATTTGTATTACACATAAATGGTTTTATTTATGTATTACACATATAAATAAAATATATATAACTATGTTTCTAGTGTATATTTTGACCCCTTTGACTAAGCTGTCCACAATGCATATCTTGCTAGAGAATTTGGTCCCTACTTCCTTTTTTACTGCACCATACTCCTTGATTTTTGAACTCTGTAACAGGTTTTTAATTTTAATTTTAATTTTTTTTGTTTGCTGAAGGCGATATAAATGTATAAATTTTAGTACCTGTCAAAGAAAAAGGAGGTTTGAAAAAATTTGTATGGGGCCCGCTTACAACGAGTTCCACCGCAAGCCTCACCGAAGAGCCTGGTTAGCTAGATAAAAAATCATACCTAATGCCCTAATTCACATGCAAGTCCTCCTATGAATATTTCATACCCCATTCAAAGACATTTCAACTGCAAAAATGTATTAATTCCATACAAGAAATGGAAAGGAAAATGTTGAAGATGACATGATTTTCTTGAATATAACTGGTGTATATATAAATCGTCCTAGAAAATCGTACGTGCAATTGCACGTAATTAAAACTAATATGTATATATAAATAAATAAATTAAAATGTATGAGAGTTGTATCATTACAAAAGTATTGCATATAAAGTTAATTAAGAAATAAAGAGGTGGTACAATATACATAGTCAACAAAATAAAAATAAAAATTCATAAATTTGTTGTCAAAGCATGCAAAAAAAAAGGAATTTTTTTTCCCCCTCAAATACACATATTCACACTGCCCTTTTTTTATTAAATGAATACAATCTTTCAAAAATAGTGATGGTTTCTTAGTGTCTAGGATTACACAATTTCAAGCAAATTAAACTGATAATATAATATGTGTTCTACGCATCCACATAAAAAAAATAGTATATTTTTTACTTTAAAATAAAATGAATCAAACATTATGGGAAATACCAATTGATACGTGACTTTAGAATAATGAATTTGGTGATAGTGCGTTCTCGAGAGATTGACTGTTTCCTTTTTAAGTGGAGATTTGTTTCAAATATTTTAAATATTGTTACTGAAGATTTAAATTTGTAACCTAGTTCACATACAATATCAAGAAAAATAAATATATCCGTGTCAACTAAACTATGATCACTAATACTCTCTATTAATTTGCTGCTAAGAAGAGTTGAGAAAAGTCATAAATTAGAATTTTATACATTAATTTTTTCAAAAAAAATGTATGGCCTTTCTAGAGATTCTATTGATTGTAGGTTCTTAACAAAAAGATAAGAAACATAAGAAAAAAACGAAACAGAACAGGAACAAATTAAATTTGCAACCCAGTTCACATACGATATTAAGAAAAATAAATTAAATAATGTCTCTGTGTCAACAAAACCTTGAACACTAATAATCTATTTGGTTACTCAAAAGATCCAGTCGAAAAAAAGATGAATTTGAAGTTTTATACCCTTCCAAAAAATTAGAGGTTTGAGAAATTTGATTCACAAAGAAATGTTATTTCTCCATGAAAATGTTGCATTACTTGTCACTCACTTGCAAGGCTGAGTAGGGCCGTCCCAAGGGAAAGAGAAGGTATTCCGGAATTGAGAGGAGATAATTTTGAATCCCCATTACAATTACAGTTTACTTTTTGGCATGATACCAATGTTAGCTCAGTTGCGAGTAAAGGGAAGCACAAGCTGTGCTTTATAGCATGATACCAATGTTAGCTCAGTTGCGAGTAAAGGGAAGCACAAGCTGTGCTTTATAGAGAGCAGCACAAGATAGGATGGAAAAGATGATCTTGTTACATCTAATGGTAGTAAATATAAAATATATTAAGCTTGTGTTTTCATAAAAAATCTACGTGCATGTCTAATTGAACTATGTAGGCTGCTTATAGATTGAACCTCATCCATGATGGAATTGACAGAGGCACTCCAAAAAGGGAACCATGGGATCTCGGCCATATATCGAGTCAACATAAAGCTGACCCTTCTTGTATGGTTTGATTTGGTTGAAAATCATATGAAAAAGATCATAAATATGATAATGTGAAAAAAAATATGAGAGATTTCCATAAAGAGGGAAAAGCCACAGCTTACTACTTACACTATTAAAAAACCATATGAGCAGACTTATTCATATTCATTGATAAGGGATGATGACTACAAGTAAGCTCTGAAGAACCTACTGATGTTCTTAGAGAAATAGAGCTTGTAAAGTTCAGTTCTAGAGAGTGATTTGTGACTCCTTGCTTCTCTGGCTTATCAGGAGAAGGCGTAAAGAGCAATTGCTCCGGATAGCGCATTTAATTTATAAAGACCATACAATGATGATGATATATTTTTTAAGGGAAAATAAATTATTCAAGACCCTAATAAATGCTTTAATTAATATTTAATGCACAAAAAAAAATTTACACATAAGTCAACATAATAGAAGAATTTTTACTAATTAAAAGCGAGATATAAAACTAAATTGTAAAGTATAAATTCACTTGTAAATTTTGTCCCCTTTTATTTGAAATTAGCATTGTATTTTGTTCGACTTGCATACGTCAATGATATAAACATAATTAGGTTAGTATTTAAAAAAATGATAGATTTAAGGTTCATGCATATAATGAGATTTACGAAACTTTCATGTCTCATTGAATTGTTTCACATAATCAGTAAGCATAAAGTAATTCAATTGAATTGTTTCACATAATAAGTAAGTATAAAGTAATTTAAGATAATTGACGAAAATTCTAGGAAAAAAATGCCAAAGTTAATCATTAATGATATGGAAAAGAAAATGATAAGTTGAAATTAAGAAAATGGAATCAGAACTCTCAGAAATAAAAATAGGTATAAATTTGTATCACTTAAGTGGTGTATTAAATGACCCACAAAATAAAAAAATCAGGAATAAAGGATTTTGTTGATTGAAATGAGATATGATACTTTTTAAGAATAAAAATAAATGGCTATTTTTGTAAAAGAGTGACAAAAGAAAATAGAGAAATAAAAAGTGTCGGTGAAAAAAAACAATCACGATACATCATGATAGTATTACAGTTTCTTGCCCTTGAAAAAAAATAAAAAAATAAAAAAATAAAAAAATAATGATAGTATTACAGTATCACTCACCAGGCTAGCAACATCTACTAAATTGATTAACATTTAGGTTTTTTTTTAAGTTATTTATATTTTATATATCAAGAAAAGTGAATGCTTCCTATAAGCACACAAATATATATAGTAACAAGAAATCAATAATACTTAAAAAAAAAAAAAATTAAATAAGAAATCTATAATATATATATATATATATATATATTTTGATAAGTAAATTACAAATCAGTAATATGAATAATTAATGTTGATTTTTTATACATTTTTTACCTTTTGATTATAACAACGATTCCAAGTGCATCTTATTAGACTTTATTTAGATTTTAGAGGAATATAGAAATGGTTTTAAGAAAGAAGAAAGAGAGTTCATCTGATGACATGAAGGTTTAGAAAGGAACAATGAACTAACTAAAAAAAAAAGTTATTTTTCTTTTAAAAGGAAAATTTTATGTCCAACATCTCTGGGTTTTAAATTAAATATATAAAACTATAGTGTACAATAAAATAAAATAAAAAAGAAAAGAAAAGGAAAAAAGTGTTCAACAACTCTTTAAGACAACTCTAATGAAAAGTCATATATATTAAAATGATTTTAAATTAAATCAATTGTATTTTATAGTATAATCTACCTCAAGGTTTAGAAATGAACAAGGAATCAATTGTACTTTAAAACTAACGGTTGTTTTTTTTTTTTTTTTTTTTTTTTTTTTTGAAAAAAAAGGAAATTTGTCTCTCATTCTTGTTCAAGCGATAATATATATATATAAAAGTAAAACTCTTAACCGAGGGCATACATGATAGGGAACATGTTAGGGAATTCATGATCTGTATTCTTCAGATAGTATAGTATATATATACACACACATATATTAAACAATAAGCATATTAGCACAACAAGAGAATGAGAACACCATAATGAATTTGGATTATGGGCAACAAACTTCAGATAATTAAGAAACATAATAGGAAAACCTTTTTCAAACATTGTTTCCTCAAAAACAAAAATATAAATAACACAAAATACATATTGAAACATACCTTTAGCCAAAATAGGCCTTGAGTTATGCGCTTCAACAAAGAATATTGACTTTCTGGGTATGCTTTGAAATAGAGTTAGATAATAAATGTTGAAAGAAAGATGGGTAGAAAAAGCGAGAGAGGTAGAATGAGAGAGGCAAGATCCAATCTGCGGACTATATAATGTTCTTCAGACACCAACAATCGAGTAGATATGAAAGAAGACGTGTCGGTTTGATTGCTATTGTTTCGAAACTATGGGAAAACATAAAGTATTTATTTATTTTTCAAAAAAAAGAAGAGAAACAAAAAGGAAAATTATTTTGTTTTTTAAAATATTCTTAAAATAAAACTAACATCGTCTTAAGCACGTATGTAATGAGAAAACTGGGTAACTGAAAGCAACATATACTTTCAATATATATTATTATTATTACCAAAAAGTGTAAAGGGAAACTGTTTTGTTTTTTAAAAATTCTAAAAGTAAAACTGACTGTATAATATAAATATATTTATTTATCTTTAATATTTTCATTTTTTCTAAATAATTATATTACCATTTACAATTTTTTAAAGAACACAAACTTCTTGGCAACCGACAAATGAGCACATAGTCTCTTTCCAAAGGGCGCATTGTTGGGTACAAGTTGCAACAGTTAGGAACATTTTTTTTTTAATTTTAAATTAAATAATTAGAAAAGGATAACTATTTTACAAAAATAAATAAAAAAATTTCATGATTTGTCATTAGAAGATAAAATTTTAAAATTTTTTAGCTTAGAGTTAAGAAGAGAGAAAACTAAATAATACAGTTGGAAGTGGAGAGATGCGTTTAAAAAAGAAAAGGTTATATAAATATTTAAGAGTATTCTGAGTGAGAGTCAACTCTTTGAATAAATATTACATGACTCATCAGAATAAATATAGTTTTCAATTAACATCAAGTCCAAGAAGAATTCTTGTTAATTAAGAAGTCTCGCAAAATAGAGATCGACTTTTTGGACATTTTGTGGACTTTAAATATGCCAATACAATTATTTGTTAGATAGACAGCGCTACATATAGAACCTTAAAAAAAACTTATTGCTTTGTTAGGTTGATATAATTTTCAATTGGGTGTCCAGAAAAGAGAGTAAAAACTGTCAATCCGACCCTTATACAATTTTTTTAAAAAAATTAAAAAATGAACACCGAGTGTAGAAGACAATGTATAAAAAAAAAGTGATGTTGGATTTCAAACCTTGTAGAAGAAATAGGGGTTTTTGTTTTTTAAAAATTCTAAAAATAAAACTGACGGTGTCTTAAGTAATGTGAGAAAACTGTGTTTTAAAAATCGAAACGACGCATATACATCATTACCAAAAAGTGTATATAAAAAATACAAATAAAATACACTTTTATAGGGTAAATAGATATATATATACATATATATATATATACACAAACACAAGAAAAGTAATTCCTTTAATGAAAAGTTATTATAATCTATAGTTTAATAACAACAAATTTATAAAAACAAACTTCACTGATTTTCAGTATGAAGCTTAATCCAACTAACTACTTTAATCAAACCCCTTAAATAAAATAAAATAAATCACGTACCTGCATTTGATTGAATAATTATAGGAATGTTCATGGCCTATTCAAGAAAGAATCGGAGAACTCTACTTGAGACCAGTAAAACCAACCATATATGCCAAACTCCACTCTCTGCACTCAACTGTTACTATTGCTGCAGATACGGAATGTTGCATATAACCCCTTCCCCAAAAAAACAATCAAAAACAACATCAATAGATACCTCCACAAACTAATAAACTCTGTTATCTGACAATAACGAACCCTAAAAAACTATTTTACTTCTAATTGGCCTCACGTACTAACTCTGTGTTTCCACAACTTGCAAAAAGAAAAACAAATCGTTCAATTTGTACAATACTTGTACTAGCATGACATTCATATCACAACTTCAGTCCCCAAGTAAATGCGTGATCCAATAGTTAAGATGAATACATCAGGCAACCCCCACCAATTGTGGTAATTTCAAATTTCAACCATCCGATCTTCACTTAATAATACTGGGGTATTCAATACTGTGAACAATTTCAAATATTTATGCTGTTTCCTCAGAAGTACTTCTGTTATGTACTAGATGCAGTTTACAACTATTGTGATATTTCTCAAACTAGAGATTAGCAATCTTGGTTTTGTTTATAAATACATTCTTACCTGTACCATAATGGCATTGCCCAAAATTTTGGTTGGTGGTAGGGTGAAAGGAACACTGAAAGCAAATGCACACACATCTCAACTAGCTCCAAAAGTTTTTCCGAAAATTGAACAATTTCAACTTTTTCTCCTCTTCCTTCTCAGGCTAGGCATGGCACTTAAAAATCTTACAGGTGTCATCCCAGAAACATCTTCTTTAGTGAATTCCTGAGGTGACGTATCTTCTTTAAGATGTTCGTTATTAGTAGAGGCGTTTGAATGGTCTAGATTCTTCTCACTATCGGATGCATCTCTCTTCCTCCCATTTTGAAGACCATCCAGAGCTTTTGTTGGGCTCCAAACCAATTGAACCGAACCAATATTGTGATCAACTTCTTCAACGAAACCAGGTTGATGAGAAGGATTGGGATTCTCAATGATAGATGCCCCAGCTGCACTGGAGGAAGCACATATGTCTGGGTCCTCATCTACCTCATCTTCATCCAAGCAAAATCCACCGCCCATTTTAAGGTATTCTTTAGACAATTCTACACCGAAAGAGAGGTCACCGTCTTGACCTGAACCTAGTTGACCTGTTTCAGTTTCAGGTTCAGCTTCGTCCATGCAAACTTCACTTCCCATTTCAAGGTATTCCCCACACAAACGCTCCTTAAGTGAAGAATCTCCAACTTTATGTTGGTTCTTTCCACTGGAACTAGCAGCAGCATCTCCAACTAAGTCTTGATCCCTAAAAGGCTCATCTTGCACTACCTCTTCATCAGAACAATTTTCATCGTTTTGGTCTGATTTACCCAGATCATCAATTTCTAAATCATCCGGAATGTATTTCACAACCTTGTGAACCCGTGTTGACTGGAAAAATTATAGAAGAGAGAAGTTGGTGAACCAAATAAATGAGGAAAATAAAATTCAAGAATCAGGGGAGAGCACTAAGAGTAGATCAATATATGTTGTTTTCTCCAAATAAGAAGTTTATACAGGTATATTTGCATGTGTGACATGTATAATGACAGACTCCAAGTTGAACATACAGAAACCACAAAAGCACACAATTTGCATAGTGTGAATGCCCCACCATTTTAAAGTCCCAACAAGGATAGATCCTACACAACTGCAGGATAAGATGACATTAATCACACAATCAGTTATACTTCTGACAACAATTCTTAAATAAGATAATTATCACAACAGGAGAAACTCAGCAGGTTAAATTGGTTGTTCATGTTTGTGAACCCACCAACAACGCTTAAATCAGATTTCCAAATAGAACTAAAACAAGCGACACAAGGAGAGCTCAAGCCAGTTTGAACATCTTTCATATTCCAACCAAGATATTTACTTTTATATTTTGGTAAGATCCGGCAACCCAAACTTAGAAACAAGGAGTTCATATAAGAGGCCGCCTACCCAGTTCAAATGTGAAAAACGATGGAATACTTTCCTCTCTTTGAAAAAGATACTACCCTAACACTGGTAGTTCGGTTAAAAAACCGGGGACTTTTGTCAGTCATGGTAGAGGGGGATTGTTTGGCCATTATGAAACTAACTCATATGTGGAATCAGTTGCGGTGATTATGGACGATGTGAGAAAGTTTCTACACGATCATGGAGGTTTTTCAGTCACATGGATCCTGAGGTGTGCAAACACGGTAGCTGACTTGCTGGGTAAGATGGTTTTGGATAGGAAAGAGGGTTTCTATTTTGATTGTATCTTTCCTTCATGGCTGCTTGAAGCAGCAGTCGAATATGGTTGGTTAATTGTTTGTTTTAGTCATTTGCCAGGTTTAAAAAAATAATGTTTGGTAATTCGGTTGGATTAAGTAAGCAAAGCACCAATCCGAACCTAATCACCTTTGTTCTTGTGAGCATTGTTCTTCAGTTCTATTCCCAACTTCCTAACAGAAATAGCAAAATAAAACCAACAATAACTTGAAAGTACCAATTATGAGTATCTTGCAGCTTATATTACACTATTTTTTTTCCTTTTTTAAGTAAGAGAAAAAATATAAATACTGATTACTCTACAAATTTCATAGCAGTAACATCCCCTCAGAGATTAAATTATGAAGGGAGTGATGGAGAACAGCAAAACTTACCCTTCGTATTTCATGTGAGCCCTCTAACTTTTCAACTTGCAGTTCCTGCTCACAGTCACTATTGTTACCATCATTAGAGCTGGTCTCAGTGTATTCAGAAGCAGGGTTTTTCTTCCCCCTCCCTCTTCCAACAGCCTGACCTCTGCCTTTTCCCCTGCCTCTTCCCGTTGCAGTTGACCCTTTGCTGGTTTTTTGCCTGCCTTTGGTCCGCATCGGTGGTTCTGGAATCCCTGCTTCAGATAATACAGAATCCCCACAGGTCCTTTTTCTTGACTGCTTTGCAGTTAATTTTTCAGTGGTGTTGCTCTCATCTCTAGCAACACCATTCTCTGTTGCACTAAGTTGTTCCCCTGATTTGTCATCACCAGATTCACTGGGGCTTACTCTTCTTTTCTTTCTATTCTTGGAGACTTCTTGCACCAAGTCATCCATTAACTCCAAGGATTTGTTCCCTGTTATTCCTTTAACAGCTTTTTTAACCCTCTTACTACGAATTTTTGCAAATCTCTCGTTGAAAGTGTAAAATGCTTCCAACCGCAGTTGAGTCTTTCAATCAATCAAGCCAAGAAAACAAGAAGAAAATATAGAAGATGTCAGCATCAGCTTCCTTTCATGCTAACACATAGAAAGTAAAGAAAAAGCCAAATCTCAAGTCCACATAGGGGCAAAGTGGATGTGTAAATTCAAATCATAAAACAAATAATGCCAATTTTTATAGGACCTATATCATATATCGAATTAAGAAATTTTGGAAAACCCACCCATGCTTAAACACTTAATTTAAAGTCACAAATAAAATAAATGAAAATTTAGGCATTCGTGCTAAGTGCTCTTCTCTCATTCTTCCTTTTATATTTGCTTCACTAACAGTAAGGATGCAAAACTGAAACACATGTGACCTGACAACTTTGACAGTGACAACAATTAATCAAAGTGGGTATCGATTATGGCATTTATAAAGGTAGTGAAGACCAACAAGATTAAAATTGCTAAGGTAATAGTCATATGTATCAAGTTGTTCCTTATTCTTTACTACCTAAAGGTGGCAGAGGGTTGAAGGAGAGACCAACCTCATGTTTGTTGTACTCCTTCAAAACAGGAAGTAGCAGCTCATCAGCCTTCTGGCTACCCCAACCAAACTTTTCCCAGCACAATCTGTATGAAAAGAAGTCAATTAGACCATCAAGCATTTTGCATTTCTTCCATAAAGCATGCAAGAAACACCATTTTGTCAGTGCTGCATTCAGCTAAGTTTGGGCAATTTCTATGTTTTGCTTTCTTAAGATCAGGATAAATCAACCGCTACCGAATACATGGAAAAATTATAGTATGGTAGAACGTAGAAGCGGTTTCTACAGCTATTTACCTAGTGCTATTATCAAAACATCAAATTTTAAGCAAGGAAAAATCGTCAGTGCACACAATTTGCGAATGCCAGGAATGTTAAGTACAGTTTATGCTGAAACAAATTGAGGAAGTTCCCAGCATGTTAACAAGATTATGACAGGATATAAAATATAGTTTTAGCATGAGAAAATTGTCTAGGAATAGAAAAGGTGCAATTAGGAGCCAAAACAATATGCCATGAGAAATGCATTACCATGTTCCCCAAATTGAAATTACAAGTTAATTGTGTAAAACTCACTTGCGAAGAACAAAAAGATCTGGCTTTCCCCATGAGAAAGGCTCTGTTGAGTTGTCTACTCGTGGAGAAGCATATGCTGAAATGACTGCTTCACTTGGAAAAGAAGAAGGAATATGCCAGTTTTTGCTCACATTTCTCTGGGTAAATAAATATTTAAAAATTAAAAACAATGAAAAAGAAGTGACATATGATTCTTTCATGGACATTTAAAATTGAAAAGGAAAAGATAATGGTTGAACCACTTTATTACATGTTTATCCATGAAGATCTGCTTTGTGTTTTGATCCGAATCTATGGAATGCGAAGCATTATGGTTAGCTGTGGAATCTCCTTCTGCATTGCTATTTGGGTAACTCGTGTCAATGTTGCTAACTTTGGACCCTCTCTTCCTCGAACTTGATCCTGCTTGCATGTTGAATTTTCCAAGGATGGTTGGATCTGGAGATTCAATCCACTCCCGGAATTTTTGGAGGCCATCTTCCTCAGGAAATGCATTTAGAACTTCAATAGCATTGACAATGCCGATACCACTAAACCACAAACAACCCATAGAAGGTCGTGTTAAATCCTTGCATTCAGTATACTTAACAAATATATTTAGCACCATTACAGCTGCTGCTTATGAAAAGGCTTACACCTCCACTATTAACAACGGTAAGGAATTAATAGTACAATGAATCTCAAATGAGGAGACCTGCAGAATGAACTGGCATTAGGGAGACTAGGTAGAGAGCCTTTGTGTGTAGGTGGGTGGGTGGGGGATGTTCAGAATTTATATAGGGAAGAAAAACGAATTGGATTTCAACAGAACATGACAAATATAATTATTCATAATCGAAGTAGCCATACCTCCAACTATTACCTACCTTACACCTTCAGTATAATCACTCCCAAGAAGAAGTGCCATATGGATTAATTTTTCTCGGGTTAACCCAAGCTCATTCTCAATGTCCTGACAAAGAATTAGATGGAAATTAAATAAGCTGCATCACCTTCTACATCCCCCGAAAGAAAGAAATGGAAAAAATCATCTCTTGAAAAGATCAAAGCATATGCCAGAAAAGTAATTCCAAAGAACTGGAAAACAACATGTAAAGAAAAAGATCCTATCCACTTGCAGCAATTTAATGCCTCTGTTATGGAATTAAAGAAGAGAGCAAAAATTACTATGCCACATACAAACCTTCATAAAGTATGTTTCAACATATTTGCGGTCATCAAATATATTCTTGTAAACACTCCGTGCCCCAAATAAGAATGCATCAGAATCATCAGTAACCACGCCATCAACAAGGTTTGCAAGTTCCATATATGCACATTGAGCTTCAGCTTCCATCGGTGAAATAATATACGGTAAGCCAAACATTTGAAGCAGCTCCTAGTACCAATAACATATATCCAGTTCCTCTAAATTAGACTTTTTCTTCTTTTCTGGTAAACTAAATATATCCACAAAAGACAACTATATTATAAACAGATGTAGTACTAAAATTTCTTAAAGAAAAGAAATATAAAAGAAAACAGAAAGATTACCACACAAGTGCTGGAACATGTAGTACACTCGGTTAAACAAAACTAACCACCTTAAAAAATTCTGATACATTCCTATGTGTTTAAGGGTAAATGTGACAACCACAACGCTCATTGATATGTCCAACATGACCAAGGCTTAGGTGCTGTTTGATAAAACTAAAAATTAAGTACTGAAATTTTTTAAGTACCATTAATGAAAAAAATATCTTTTGATAGCTTTTAAAATTTTCAGCATTCCGCATTTAGTGATAAGTCATGTCCCCGTCACTTAAAATTTTACCACATTTTAAGTGGCGCTTACTGTGTCCAGTAATATTCAAATTGCGTTATCAAACTAAAAAAATTGGATAAGCGCTTAATCCGTTCAAAATTAAGCATAGAATTGAGTTATCAAAAAGCACCTTAGTGTCAAGTTCATATCTAGTTACGATAGTTTTGGATGAAATAACGAAGGTTCTCAATAAAAGTAAGATTAACCCTAAGACTTGGTGTCAAGTCCATATTTACCTTCAATAGTTTTAGATGAAATAACGAAAAAAATCCAAGAAAATATTCCATGCTGCATGTTACTTGCTAATGACATAGTTTTATTGCACACTTTGAAGGAAGTCTTAGCAATAAACATGGAAAAACGCCTTCGCAGCAAAAGGCCTAAAAATTAATAAGACTAAAACAGAATACATGACGTGTGTAATAAATTAGTCAAGGCACAATATAACTATCAAAATTCAAGACCAAAAGGTCATCGATATTAAGGGTCCATAATACAAGGAGGAGAGATAGATGATAATGTAATAAATAGGATTAGAGCAGGGAGGACAAAGTGGAGACAACCTATGTGACAAATGAATACCATAAAAGGAAACTTTCATAATATCGTTATTAAGCCAACCATATTATATGAAGCGGAATGTTGAGCGTTAAAAAAGAGATGAGAACAATGCATTGATGTAGCTAAAATGAAAATGTTAAGATGGATGATACGAGTGACTAGAAAATATAGGAAATAATAAAACATGTGAAGGGGAAACTAGGAGTTATGCCTGTTACTGATAAAATAGGAAAAAGTAAACTTAGGTGGTATGGTTAACCAGTGAATGCAGTAAGAAAAGGTAGATTTATTTGCATAGAACGTAGAAGACAAAGAGGCCGACCAAAACTCATGTGGATGAAGTCATTAAAGTTGATTTAAAGAAATTAAATATAATAGGAGATATGCTTTATAATAGAAAAGAATGAAAAAAGAGAACTCATATGGCCAACTCAATCCATATGATATAAAGGCAATGATGACGATGATGATATTCTGAGGGAAGCTACCTATAGTCTGACCTTGATACTTTTTGCTTAAAAAATTGAAATGCAAGAAAACTTTTCAAGGTTAAATACTTATATATTGACAATTTTTTGAAATTATTTATCATGATGCTAGGACTTGATTTTTTCGGAATCTATTTTCCATATCAATATCTTCAGCAAAATACTGATATTATCTGAAAACTCAATCAATTTTTCAACCTCAACTTTGATCTCAATATATACATTAATATCTCCAAAAACTTTGAACCTCAATATGATTGTGAAAATCCAAATTATAAACCCTAACCATGGGCAAGGTTTGGTCATGCATACCTTCTATAGAAGGCCTCAAAATGGCCTCAGGTCTCAAGCTTTAAGAAGATTTTTCACTCCAGAATGATTTAAATTTTGTATAATTTCAACGTCTTTACCACATAAATTAGTATACCAAGTCTTTAATGTTGTGTACCAGTTATCTGCTCACAAAACTGTAGCTTATTGCTATTTTCTTGCAGGCTGCCATAGCAATGAACTAGTTTGGTGCTATGCTATGGGTATGTATTTGGTACTTGTGTCTCCAAGTGTCGGTCCTCCTCCAATCTCAAATCTTAGGATATGGAGATGTGTCCAAAAGTTACACGTGTACATAAGACACATACAACACATTTAAAAAACATTAAATGTCTTATTATAATGAATATTTAATGTTGTTCAAAAAGAATAAACTCAATTATTACTCAAATTAAATAGAATGTAGTAAAAAAAGGGTTTCTATTCTTCTTCAATCATGCTATGTGAAAGATTGGGTGTCCAATTTGGATTCTTGTGTCAGACACGTCTTGCACCTGTACCTGTGTTGTGTCTTGTCAACATGGTACATGAAGGAAAACAGGAGATTCCATGTAATAGATATAATGTTGTTTTCATTTTCTTTGGGGGTGCTTTAGTTTATTTTACCTTATTTCAAATGGATCTTTTAGTCTATGAAAATGGTCGTTAATGCTTCTTTATGTTAGTGAATACTATTGAGAAGTTCTAATTTTTAAAGTTTTATTCCTAAGGTGTGATTGCATAGATCCTTCTCTTCTTTCCTCTTCTCATTGCAAAGTGTCTTTCAACAATGCAACACGAAATTCAAAAGCTTACCTGGCATTCTGCAAACATTTCACTGCTAACAGAGTCCATATTACGTTCAAGTTTCCTCTGTTCCTCCGCTAGATCTACACGTTCTTTACCTAAAATCAGCATTTCTTCCTCCAAACTAGCCTCTGTAACATCAACCTGCTCCTTGTTGTCCTTAAATGCAGATATGTCAATGCTGTCATCATTTTTCTTGTAAAAAGCACCATGACTTTGGTTCTCCGCCAATTTTTGCACAGCATCAATGTCAGCTCTTGATTCCTTAACAGAAGATTTTCCTCGTTCTGTCATCTCATTTGACTGGTCATGCCGTGCAGCTTCCAAATCATTTTGTTTAACATCAGCAAGAACTATATCAGGCACGTCAACCAATACAGAATCAGAAATAGAAGTATCCAAGAGTTGCTCAGCAACCAAGTGGACCCCTTTCTCTTTAATAGGAGTAACTGATTTCATAGGTCCCATTTCTCTAAGCAAATTTCCACTTGCACATGCATCTTGCCTTAAACGTTCAGGGTGGGAATCCAAGTACCTTTCCAATGGTTTATCTATCACTACATCCACATTATCAGGATTAACAGCAATTGATAGTGCCAACTGCCTCCCTGAAAAATTATTGGTCTTCAATGTATTAATTTCACCAACAATACCCGGCCCTTCAACTCCAGCCACAATTTCACAAGATGATTCATTTGGTTGCACAGCATTCTGCAAAGCAATAGTTGCCTCACCCCTATCATTTTCTTTATAAAGGGGCATATTACTTGTGCCCTCATTAGTCATTTCTCTAGCTCCTTGAAATTTATCGTCTTCGGATGAGACATCAATAGATTTTTGACCATTTAAATCGTCAAGACTTCTCCTAATTGCTTCCTGGAAATCAGCTTCTTCTTCCAAAACACCTTTTGAGACAGTTTCTGTATTTTCAGCTGGACCAGGGGTAGCGCGTTTAGGAACATCAGAAAGTCCTTCTTCCCATTCAACTTCACTCTCATCATTAATGCCTTCTTCTGCAAGAGCTAGGTTATTTTCCACTTTAAGATCAAGAGTGAAATTATTATCTCTCTCTCCAGCGACTCCTTCCTCCCAGTCACAATCTGAAGCAGAGTCATTAGATAGTTTCTTTGAGGAAGTATCTCCAGCAAGAGAAATATGATCTCCAGCCACTAAACGAGCAAATAAATCGTCATCACCATCTGAAGATTTGTGCTCACTAGCATCTTCAAATGATATCTCTATAGAAGTTCTCGTTTTAGACATGGACCCTTCGTTTCTGTCATTTAAGCAAACATTTCCATCGTTGCCGTGATTTGAAGTTTCTACAAACTGTATTTTACTGGGAAATCTTCTTGGGGCACCAGAATTATTTTTATTGCGGATAAGCTCATCATTTACAATCTTATTAGCACTCATTTTCTCCTGCTCGACCTCTTTTATTAAATCCAAATTCCTCTGCAAATCTCGGGTCATGCGAATTCCCATAGCTCTCACTCTACTGACTCGAAGGCGACCACTCTCATCCAAATAAGTCTCCACACCATCATCAAATTCCCTTCTAGGTTCATCCACAACGGGCCCAGTTGCAGCATTGGACTTGTTAGTAGATGCAACTCTGTCCCGAGAATCTGAAGAATGATTGCCTGTTGGAGTCTGATGTTGCTTATCACTACTACTCTCTACTCCAGCAGATGTAAGCACCCTAATAATTTTAAGCATTACAAGAACAAAAATGAGAGATGGTGAAAATTCTATGAGAAAAGCATGAACATTATGCATGTGTTTAACACAAGCATTTTAAAGAAGACAGAAGATATCTTTACTCACTGTTTATCCCCAGTAAAAGATGATGAAAAAATAAATTCTCTGTTGGATTCAGAAGCTATCCGCGAAGTCTGTACACCACCTACTCCCCTACCAGCAGCAGATTTCTGCACTTCATCTATCTCCCGACGGAATGCAACAGTTTTAAGATAGGACTGTATTTGCAGTTCTGAAAATTTTGCAGGGGCCTAGTTGTGCACAAAACAAACCGATTACTAAGTCTGTAAGTAGATGCACCTCTATCTTCCACTCCAAAAGATAAGATTGGGCAACAATGCAGTAAAAGCCACACAGAGAAAAGATGCAGTCTATTACTAATCAGCAACATATAAGTCCTACAATTACCACAAGCTCCTCAAAAATGTCTTTGCACAAATTCAAAATATATACACTACACTGGATACGTTATTAGATACTCAAAACTGTATTAATACTGGAGCAGGTGATACAACAGGCAACTATTGAGGAAAATAAATTTCATACAAGTAAAAGATAGCAACAAATAAAGATGAATGAAACTGGAAGTGTCTGTATTTATCCGCACTGCGAACCTTCTCAAACTTGCATTGTGTAGATGATGGGCAACCAAGCCTGCCACAAGGGCACTACCTAGACAAACAAGCCATCTCAGTCATGATATGTCATACTGGGAGTGCTTCAACAAGGCAGTGGTTTTGCAGATGGATAAAAACCTAGCTTAAGGGTCAGAGCCACAGGGAACACCCCATATAAGTGCTTACATTCACGTAGCCAGGCCACTCCTAATCATACCATCAACATACCTTGTTGGCTCCTATGCCTGGCTGGATGGACTAATAATCGGAGAGAATAGGAAAGAGAGAATCGGCAGAATTAGACATGTGGCATCACCTTATAACATATCCTACATGTGATCATGACAAATGGACCTTTTTTCTGGACCTATTACAGAGAAGGTAAACTCCATACCCTAACCTCTCTCATCTTCTCCACCAACCCCGTGTCTTTTTGACCATTCCAGCGTTGAGTCTACAAACCATATCTCTAAATAAATAAATAAAAGTACGATCCACTTCCTTTGCTAACTCTTGAAAGGCTATTTATTACCACAGTTACGCTCATACATTCATGCCAAACATCTATTTGCATGGCATAATTGACACCCCGGGTGGGGGGGGTTGAGGAAAAACTCAAATTTAATAGCGGCGATGAGTTTCCTATCCACGAGATAGATCATGGGAAATCTTTTCTTTTACCACATCCCATTTAAATTGAGTAAAAATTGAATATATTCTTATAATATAACTTTATACATTACACTATAATAAATAAGACATATAATGCATAGTACAAGTGTCTACATACCTGTATCAACTTTTGGACACATATCCCCATATCCTAAGATTTGGGATTCAAGAAGGTCCAACACTAGGGCACAAACCCACACCCGATTCACTTACCCGAGTTCGGGTTACATCGCCATACATAACATCTAAGCATATAATTTTCTGAAATTACAATATTTTTCTTTTTTCTTTTTCTTTTCCTTGACACAAATCAAATACTTAATAGCATTCAGAACATCTTCCAGCATGCAATTGGAAGTTTTTAATTCTCTGAAGTCCTTGTGTTTCATTCCATCCATACTTCTAACAACATAAAGCATATAATTTTCTGAAATTACAATTTTTTTGTTCTTTTTTTATCCTTTGTTCTCAGAAATCAAATACTTAATAGCATCCATAGGACCATAACATTTAAAAAAAAAAAAAAACGTTAAAGTCAACAACTTCTTTGTTTCCTGTTCTTTTCCTCCCCATCATTTTATGGGAGGACATTTAATCCTTTTCTGCTCTTAACATCACTCTTAATAAGGTTCCTTTTTATAGCCTTCCTGCTAATTCACTGTTTCCTTCTCATCATTCTTTGTTACTGGATCTGGAACAAGAATTTTCCTTTTTACTCTGTGTGCACATGAAAAGAACTCTTATAGTGCTGATCCATGATGACAAACCTTGATACTGTAATATCAGTTACTACAGTATTATTCAGACTTTTTATCATACAAATTAGTTGAACATAGCAAACATCTACTGGTTAGTGTAGCATGCCATGTCAGGAATGTAATCTAGCACATAATTCACTTTAACATAAACCATTATGCATGCACCAATGACATACTTGTGACATTTTTTTTTTTGAAGTAGCTTGTGACAAATAATTAAGGAAAAGAACCAAAGGAATCCTGAGAAAAATATCACTGAACAACGAATTCTACTTCAGTCACTATTTAAATTAAGATGTTCAATTCCAACCTGCTTGACTTTCTGATACTTCTGTCTGTTCTCCGCCATCAACCTCTCTCTCATCTACAGAAGAGATTCATAGCACATATGAGAAAAACAATAAAGTGCGTGTTTGAAGAGAGCCCTGACATGGATTTGAGCTTGTTAAAACCCAAAATGAATGTAAGCATGTTTACCTGACCAAGAAGATCGAGTTGCATGGATGGAGGTAAAGCGGCTAACACAGCAGGATCAACTTTTCCATGCATTGTTGGCTGCAAAAGCAATTAAGAAAATTCAACTGGAATGAACTAGTAAGGAAATTGAAACAATTCAGACAGGTTCCATTCTTTAATGCATATTACTGAGTTCTTCAAATTATGTTGGGATTATGAGACAAAATGTTCGTATATTTAATTGGAGGATAAAATAAAATGGAAACATGAATATTCAGGGCATATCGCACATGTTCAAATACCACACAGGCACCAATATAGGCCTAAACATTTTTTTCTTTTGAAATTATTGCATCAAATACGTCTATTTCCTACAGTAATGCCAAGTCAATGTGCTTATTTCGCTTTATTTGAAAGTGCTGGCCTTTTCTAGTGCTTGACCCAAAAATCTTCAGTGCACATATCCAAACACATTCTTTGTACCACCAAAAAAATTTCAGTGATATTCCTTTTTCTGCAAATATTATTAAGAAGTTACATGCTAGTGATAGAATCAGAGCTAAAGTGGGAGAGAAAAAGAACAATAGATAATGAAGAGGATATTATCTGACAATTACACAAATAGTTCCATAAAAGCCCTTCCTTATGATCAGCTAAGCAATAAAAAGTAACAAGTATCAAAAACCATGGAATTATAATTTGAATTAGGAATGAAATTTATAAACAAAATAAGATAATATATTGGAATTATAAATGAGATTTATACAGAATAATATACATAAAATAAGATAATGGGGCAAAAAGTCAGGAGAGAAGGACAATCTCGAAAACCACAAAACCGTTGAATTCTACTAACCAGGCAAGTAATTCTCATAAAATTCCAACCAATCCTGCTGATGAGATGGCTCCTCCACTTTCAACTATCATACACCACAAGATATGCAATGTTTCTATTTTTCAGGACAGATACTTCACAAGCACTCAAGACCAAGGGCTAGGGTGGCACACCCCTTCCCACAGATAGAGAGAGACAAAAAAAGAGATAGAGAGAGGTTTTCCTCAAAACGAAGGACCTTAGTTAAGACACCGTGATGCCACAATGAAGCATTATTCACATACATATTCTTTTCTCTTGAGTAAGTCAGTCATCTATGTATCATGATCACTAAAAAATTGTGTGGTGAGCAGTCCTATGATTTGAATTTCAAAATATATTGGTGTTATCGTATTTTACCAGCTTTCCGTGTTCAAATATTATGATAATTGAACAATCCGTTAAGAGAAATGGATCGAAGAACCCCAATACCATGACATGCAAGATTGAAGAGCTTGCAAAAGAGAAGATGAGATAACGACAAACTCATATCACATAAATGATACTTACAAGTATCATCTCTTCATCTTCACCATCATCCTCTTCTTCAGCAGGTATCCCTGCCCAAGAGGTTGATGCACTGGCAGGAAAGCTCCCGTCTTCCTCCGCTGCTAGGGACGCTGCCAACCTTAATCAACTCATATAAAACATCAGCATCTTCCACGTCTTGCTTGTATATAAAGAATACAAAGTGGTGTGAAGCTTACATTTCATCTAGAGCTTCCTGGTTGTAACTTCCCAATGCAGAATCGTTTCCTTCCAAATTATTTCCCCCCATGTCTGACTGATCCATAATTACCTTTTTATCCTTGGCATTTCCTTCCAAATTATTCCCCCCTATGTCTGACTGATCCATAATGACTTTTTTACCCTTGGCATCATTTTCCCGTCTCTGTTTCTCAAGATCATCGGCCAGTTCTTTCAACCTCATTGCCTTGAGCTATTTTACCAAAAACCAAACATAAAATAAATATTAAGAACCATAATTACCAACTAAAAACTAAAAAAAATAGCTGAATTTCACATAAAATGGAAGTAACTAGATAGTGAAGTAACAATTGATTACTGATAATATTAATCAAAAGAAAATAAATTTGATTTCTCATGGGTTGCATTTTTTTAGTTGGTTTGTGTCCAAGTATGTGAAAGGCTAGCTAAACTAGGCCAAACAGCTGTGGTGGATTCTGCTTTAAAATATATATATGTTTTCTAGTGTCGTTGTAAACTAAAGTACATCACTGGCATCAATAATTAAGGACCTCTAACCCAATGGTATGATCTCTCCTCCCCAAAGGGGGAGATTTAGAGTTCGTCCCACTAGAGACATGTTGTGGATAATGGGTGTGTGTATTTGCTATAACTTCTCCCCAAAAAGAATAAAAAATATTGAAAAATAAAATAAAAAATCCTCATTAACGAAAGTGATAACAAACTTACACACTCCCCACCATGGATTAGCTTATATTACAATGTTTTCGACTTGAATTCAGCAAATAAATGTAGATTGCGAGAACCAATTTTACTACCAAAACCCAGAGAAATTAATAATTATTCTACTGAATTGATCCAATAACATAACAATATATCACAAAGATATAAATTTGAAGAAACTTACGTGGTTGAGGAGCAATTTCTCGGCAGTTTTACGAATCTTGGTCTGTGCATTCTCTCGCTGCCGGCGACGCGCGACGACGGTTCGGCGCTTGAGAGCTGGCGTGCCACCGTCAAAGACAAATACGGGCTTGGTGCGGAGAAAGAGTAGCTTGCAGATTCGGCGAAAGAAGCCCAAGATGTGAGCGTTCCTCACCATCTCTCCTTTTTCGTCTCGCATCGCCTTCATAAACTGAATCATCCATATGCTCGCATCTGCAAAACAATATTGTATAATTACAAGATGAGCTGAAAATATTTAGTGAACTAGGGTTAGAGTTAGAGTTAGGGTTAGGGTTCGAAGAAAGAGAGTACCAATTGCGAGTTTCTTGCCGGCTAGGGTTTCGACGGAGACGCGACGGCCGACGGGGGCGAGGAGTTCCCAGAGGCCGTGAACACCCATGTCTTCTTGTTGACCACTGGGCACGCTCCTTCTTCTTCGGTTTTTCTTGCCGCCAAGATCTTCGAGAGCAGTATTTATATGAAGTCGCGTGGTGGAAATGGGACCAAACGACGTCGTGCGCGATTTTGACCCTTTTTTCTTTTCTTTTTCTTTTCTTTTTTTTTTTTAATAAATTGATCATTTTTTCTTTTTTCTTTAAATACCTCAATGACATAATCCATTATCATTGAGTCTCTTAAATACCTCCATAATCATTTTTTATTTGTGATTTTTCATCTTAATATACCTTTGAGATATTTTATAAACACAATTCCAAAATTTTTTATTTTTATATGTATATTTTTTATCAATAATTATAATGTTGAAACACCTTATAATTTATCATTGAACATATATAATTCTCTGTGTTATATGTATGATCTCAATTTTACTGGATCATTTTGTTAGAAAAGTCGGAATTCAATGGATGATGTTGAAAATAATTTTTATAATGCAATGTCTTGATGAGAAAATTTATCCAAAACAAATATAGTTTGGTTGAAAATTCGATAAAAGTTATTATTTAAAAAAGAGTTTAAAAATTTTCTTTTCTTTTTGAAAAAAATAAAAATAAAAATAAAAAAAAGTTTATTTTCAAAGGAACTGTTGAGAAAATGTAAATAAGTAAAGCGGGAAATAAAGAAAAAAATGGTAAAAGTGCCAAAAAAAACCCTTCTACTATCACAAAGTGAAAAATAACTCATGGAGTATCTCGAGTTGCAAATCTTCCCTTTATTTTTACAAAACGTTGCAAAAGGACTCCTTCGATCACCAGACTACATTTTTTTGGTGTTTGTTGATTCACGGCGCCGGTGTATTTTCAAGTAATGCCCTAATTACCTTTTTGAATGACTATTATGCCAAAAAAAAAAAAAAAAAATCAGAACTATCAAGAAAGTGAAAAATAACCTTTTGAACTACTACCCGCACGATTTTGCTTTTGGGCTCTACCCCAAAATGAGTTATACCAATTACAGATAATACCACCAAATATAAGCACTTTACATTTCCCTTACCCAGGTGATGTGGGCCTGGGTCAGCACGATTTTGCTCTTGGGTTTTACCCCAAAATACCTTATACCAATTGAAGATAACACCACCACATATAAGCACTTCACATTTTCCTTACCCAGGCGATGTGGGATTATGGGCCAGTTTGGATTGGCTTTTCAAACGCTACTTTTGGCTTTTTGGACTTGGAAGCTGTTTTGGGTAGTGTTTGGTTAGTTTTTAAAAAGAGCTTTTGGAGCTTAAAAAAGCGTTTAAGAGAATCTGGTACCCCCAGCTTCTCCAAAACGTAAGAGTATACTACACGGGAAGAGTTTTGAAGATATTAATGAAACTTTTTAAATGACAAGCGTATCTTTTATATTATTTCATAACAAATTATAATTCCAACCATATCCCTATAAAAAAACTCCTTGATTCTATTTCCAAACCCTAGTGTTAAAAAAACTCACATCGGTGTTCTTTGGCAACATATTCCTTCATACTCACAAGAATGATCCACTAAGCATTCAACCAAAGAAAAAAATTGAAGAAGATTATTGTTGGGGGCAATTCTTTCTTTATTGTTCAAGTTCCAATAACTAATTAAATTGCAAAATTCTAAGCAAGAAAAATTCGGTAGCTATACTCCTCTCATCTTACAATCTATAATTCGACCTTGGTATTTCTTCTCTGCCTATTTCTTCATGTTCTTTTTTTTTTTTCTTTTTTTTTTTTTCCTTCTTATTTTCTGTGAATATTTTCGAAACTCCTCGACGTACAATCACTGGTTTCCATATGAATAATCACCATATTTCAACGTTCCATCCTACCATCACAAATCTTTAATTTTTTTTCACCTTCAAATTGAATTTCCTTTTGTTGCAACAATGGATTCTAGTTTTTTACCCAAAAATAAAGTTATTTTTTTTTATCACATTAATTCATCAGCATAGCATTTTTTTTTATTAGATTAATTTCAAAATAATTCACTGACATAGATCTTCCTTGAAACATTAAAGTTGCCAAACAAGTCTAATGTTGACCATAGCAATATTTTTCTTCTTTTTCATTAAGTTTCCTAATAATATAATTAAGTTTGTTATTATAAGGAAACAACAATATTATTCTAGGAGAGTCATAAAGCATGAGATTAATTATTTTCTTTTTAGAAGAAAAAAATAGAAACCTTCAATATTTTATTATTCTTATTATTATATTTCAGTAGAATCAAAATGTTCAATTGCAAAAATTTCTGAATGGTTAAATAGTTTTTTGTTATTATTAATATTATTAATTATTATGTTGCATATGGCATGTTGTGGATGAATTTGATTATATTGAGTAGTTTATTTGTATGTCTTTAGAGAAAGAGTTACGAAAAAACAAGTTAAACGATAATTTTTAAAAATACTCTATCTAAGGGTAAAATAATTATTTTAGTAGTAGAAGAGCTTCTATAAATGTTTTGCCAAACAGACTGAATAACTCTTCTGCGATTAAAAGCTATTCTATCATACAGTTTCCAAACACTAACAAATAAGCTAAATAGAAGTGATAACTTCCGTTTCTCTTTTTCTTCTGCGTAAAAGCGGAAGCAAAAGCTATGCCAAACGAGCCTTATGCACCCATAGCTCGCCTAGTGTGGTAGCCTGCCAATACTTCATACCCACTCACATATGTCGCCAAAATCACCTCCTTTGGGCCCAACGTCCCCGTTGGCCCCACTTCCGACTGGGTCAGGATCTGATACTATTTGTAACAACTCACTTCACCACATGATATAATATTATTCGCTTTCAACCCAAGCCCGCACGACTTCTTATATGCATCGTATATAATATATATATATATACACACACATGTTTATTCATAGGTTTATATCGAATTGTTTGTATACTTTATGCTATATTGTTTAGACCCATTTGGTAAAAGTGATTAGTAGTCGGTTGAATTATTGAATATGACGGGGTTCGAGTTGGATTTAAATCCTAGTATGTTGGGAGTCTTCTTGAAGGATTTCTATTTATTTCTTCCAATTTTGAAGATATTTAATAAATTTGCTACTTCAAAACTATAACAACACGAACATTCCATTAAATTATGCTCTAGAAAAACACAAGAAAAAAAGGAAAAAATGAGCTTTACGAGTTGTGTATTTTTTAATTGAAAAGAAGTGGTGTTAGGAAACCAAAACCAAATATTTGGTATTGGTTTCTTAACAAGTGGTTAATGCCCTGAAGTGTGTTAAGCTTTAAACTTTGCTCATTCTTGGCGATGAAGTACGCGTTTATGCTGTTCATAAACCTTTTCAGTGATCTTTCCATTCTTTTGTCCTGGTTCGTGTTACTTTTTTGTTCTTCAACTTTCACTTTTTGTAATTCTTTCAATCATCATCATAATCCCGTCATTTGTGGAAATGAACTAAAATCACTCTATTTTGATTAATGTTGGCAATTATTGTGCAAATTGATCATAAACATGAATTTATTGGCCAAGGAAACTAAAATTTTTATTAATGATTTGGAGCTAAATTACATAGATCTAGTTGCACAGGTATCTAGGCATACAATGTAAACGCTGTGGACGGGGGAAAATTCTTGTCCATTACTTTTTTGTCCAAATAAAGATAAATTTTACCTTAATTCCCAAATTTGAGCTTCAAAATTTTGATATGATCAAATTGGGGACACTAAGGAAGTACATCAATCATCATGAGAGGTAACAGTGAAGTTGTTGGTCGTAGTAATGAGAGTGGAAATGGTGAAAGCAAATCAATTTGTTTTGGTGACTAGAGTGGTTATTCCCATATTGGGATGCGTATGGTTGTGCAATTGTTGGTATAGTGTTTGTGGGGTGGATATGGTGATGTTGCTGGTTGTGGTATTAGCATTGACAATATAAAAATGTTACGTTCTATGTTGGACACTAAGTGGCATGGATATGGGGCATTAGTATCGATAAGGGTGTATGTTAACCACACTTATTTAAGATGCATATTTGATGGGAGTATCTGACAGTCGAAAAGAACAACACATGCAACTTGCTAATGGTATTGTAGTCATTTAAATTTGCTCCTGCGGTGCATTTGTCAACGGGTGAAATAATATGTTAAACATGTTGCATTATATACAACAAACTTAATTATGCCCAATTGTATACAAGTGAGGGTCAATGTTATTGCAGAGTTGTGTCATTGTGTTTTTTGATCTGAAAGCTTATGGACCAGTTATGATTGTATACCATTATACACCCGATATAGACAATCCAAGTATGCTTAACATTGTTGGTTAGACTGGCGTGGTTTTGGTGGTGATGGTGGCAGAGGTAGTTGGATGGTGGGCACACAGTGGTGTATTAGAGGTTGCGGGTTGTTTGTAACAGCATGTTGGATGTAGGTCAAGTGTGGAAGTGGTGATACAGTGGTGTAGTTGAAGTGGTAACTATAGTGGTGGCACTGTTTAAACACATTTTTTCTTTGTGGAGACCGGTGATATTACACCTCCCATTCAAACCTAATCTCTCATTTTCTTTCACTAAATTTCTTACCTCCTTTATGAAATCCAAATGAAAGAGAATATGTAAATTGTTTTACTGATCTTGACTAAGTTCCAAATCCCATTTGAAATTACCTTTATGATTTAGTTTTGTTTGTGTATGAGAGGACCTCACAACCATGACTCTGTGTCTTTTTATGATGAATTAAAATCTGTGAGATCACCATTAACAAAAAATGTCACAACATAAAATTGTTTATTGAATAAAGTTTGTATTACATTCTCCATTACCAATACAAAATGATGGGTTTCTATATTTTCAAGCGCACTTATCATTGCAGGTGTGCTCACAGCTAGGTTAATCAGTATCAGGTAGGGGAATGCTCATTTAGGTCAATAGAAGCTAATGAGAACTCGGGTGGTTGTTCAAGGTGCTACTGTTGCACTAATGGTTGGCTCTGCCTATTATTATGGGGAAACATTCTAATTGTTTGCTGATGGAGGATGAGTTTGACTGCGATATGAGTAATGCAGCAACTCACTTTTTCTGGAACTTTGCTGCTTATAGAATAAAAAACTCGAGAATTTTTTTCTGGAACTGAGCCAAGCATGCCTTTGTCTCTAGTCCATCTCATATTGGGAATTTTGAGATTTTTTCATTTATATTATATAAATATGGGAGTCTAAAGTAGTTAATTTATAGTGTCTAATTTAAAAGTTATTTGCCTCGTATGTCCGACTATGATGACGTTATTTTTTAGAGTCCAACATGACTACCATGAATGGGTCAGTGTGAGTGGGGACTAAGCCCATCAGACTGTCTAACTACACATCATTTTCCTTCTACAACAATTTTGAGTTAATTTAAAGTGGTGCTGATGTATAAAAAAATATATATATATTTTTCCTCGAATGGGAAAGAGAAAGGGAAAGGAAAAGGGAAGAAGAAAAAGAAAAACTGAAAAAGTAATGTAAAGTTGACATTTTTAAGTAGGGAAAAAATTATTATTTGGCAATCCTAATCATTTGGGTAAAGATTTGTGGGACCATTTTATGTAACAAGCTTGAGAAAGGGCCTTTTAAATACCCTGATTTGCATTTGCAATATTACCTATTCACTTTTTGAAAGGTTATTTGACCTTTTTTCACTAAACATGTCCTCTGTGTGCAGTTCACTATTTTTGCTGTTTATTTTATTACTATTTTTATTTATTTGGAAGGATAGAGAAAGGTAGGGGACACACCAAAATTAAAGACATCTACTTTTAGAATTCTCTACTTCATTAGTTACATATAGAATGAAGTTACATGTAGAGATTGTGGTAGAGAATGGCACTTGGGAGTCACTGAAACAGCAGTCCAATCCGTTTTTAGTAATTGCTCTATACCGAAGATGAGTCACTGTATGTGCCTTTATATTATAAAATGCTTTAAGATGTCGAACATCATAATTATTCAATTTAAAAAATATATGTATAATTTAGTGCGCAACAAAATAGAATTGTATTGATGAATTGTAATTTTATTCTAAAATCTACTATTTAAATTTTGTAGTACAATATACCATATATATATATATATATTTATAAATAATTTACCATACAATTTCTTTAAATTAATTTTAATTGCTGGTATAGCGACCATCAATACTTAATTTAGAATGTAACGGTTAAAATCAATGTTACAACTTTCCATTTTCGGATTAGTTTCCTTCAAAAGGCCATCCAACCAAACAAATCTTCAAATCAGCATTGATATATATATATATATAACTGTTTGGTGAAATATTAATTATTTTTTCAATCAAATTAACACATGCAATATATGATATGAACTCTAAAATTACACACACATTACACATAGTGGTATGGGAAATGACGAAAATAACATTGGACCAGGACAGAAGCAACTTGGTGGGTGGACCATTGAACACATTTCGTGGAGAAGAGCCAAACCCGCCTTGCTCTGTTTATCAAAATCATCAATAGTCAATCGGATCAGAAGTTAAAAAAGAAAGGAAAGCAGAGAAAGAGATAAAAGTAATGCGCTTAGGCCACGTATCATCCACCGACTTTGCACGTGCCCTGAAATCATGTCGACACATAACATACACATACATAACATACTTTCGTTTCATTGCCTTTCTTGTCTCCTTTTTCTTTGTATTTTCAATCTCTTCTTTGGTCACTTGTTTTCTTCGGATAGGCAAAGTAATAAGAAAAGGGCACAAACAATAATTGATTAGTGCCGTGTTCTTGATCCTTCATTTGACGGACCATTCGATCTACCGATCGCATACTCTTCTAATTCGGTTAGTTTATGTTTGTTACATACATTTTTGCTTTTATTTTGTTTTTAATTGAATTGGGTGTTTCAGAGATCTTCCAAAATAGATACTTTTTTTTTTTTGTTGATAACTGATGTATCCTTAATGGGTTCGATTTGCAATTGTTTGGTTGGTGATTATTTTATTTAATCATCTGTTTATAATATATGTATGTGTGTGTGAAATTTATATACATATATGGAGAGTTTATAGAAAAAAAGGGTGTGCCAGTCAGGGTTCTGCTATATATATATACAGACCCAAAAGTTCTGTTTTTGCTAGTTGGTGTTATTATATATATATGCTCATTGTTCATTTTCACTTTGTCACTTATTTTATTTTATTTTATTTATTATTATTATTATTTTTTTAATTTTTACATTCAGTAACATTAGTTCTCAAATTGCACATTTTGTCTTTCAGTGTGATTTTCGTTTTTGCCCTTTGAAAAACATGTTTAGGATGTATGCAAGTGATATTTTGATAATTTAACATAAATATTTTATTTACTCTGAAACAAGGCATTTCTTATAATAAGTGTCAAAAACTTGCCATTACATGGCATTTTTGATGACCAAATATGTTTGTGAACTGCCTTTTGCTGAGTGCTTTTGGAATTTGTATTACTTTTGATAATATATGATTTTGATTGCTTGTGCTAGAACAAAATATTTGCAAAGAATTGTCTTTTTGAGTTTTTTTGTTTAACACATTATGTTTATGAATTTAGAAATGTGTCATAATAATAAAAAAAATGTTATAGTTTCTAGAGTTTATGTTGCAAACGATTAAAAATATATTCAAGATGATTTGGTAATGAAACTTCTTTTTTATCTAGTAATTTATAATTGGACTGAAGAAAACCTATTTTAAATGAAGCCTCTGTCTGTTTTGCAGAAATAGGGAACTTGAGGAAGAGGGAAGGAAAGGTCCCCCCGCCCCCCTCCTTTACTTCCTCTCAAGCTTAAATGGGATTGGAAATTTGGTTGGCAATAAGAAAGAACAAAGTGAAATAACACATACTGGAAAATGGGTAGAACTGCATGTTAAATTAAATAACAAAGTGAAATATCAGATACTGGAAAATGGGTGGAAATGCATGTTAAATTAAATATAAATCCCTAACTTCCTTACATATTTTCCTTTACTCGACATTTTCCATGGTAAACAAGGAAAATAATTTCTTCTACATTTTCTATCCTTTCAATGACTTTTTACTTACTTTGAACTAAATTAAAGATTCTGAATGAGTTTATACCTTCTTCAGACTAACTTAATTGGTATAGAATATAGCTTAGATTTGGAATTAGTTAATATCTATATGGTAGCCACATTTCTACTTCAACTTCTACTGCTCCTCTACTACGGTGTATGCCGCTGTTGCATGAAAAATTACGGAAAATTAGCATATCGTAGCAGCAGAATGTATGCTACTATGTGGCCTACTATGTTGCATACTGAGGATGACTGTCCACGAACTGCAAGAAGATTGTTGGGCTGGGTTTCTTAATCTTTTGAGTTTTTCCAAGCTCTATGACTGCACATGCCTAGGTGCTCAGTTGTCTCTGTTAGGAATAACATCCTATGAGCACTTTAGACAGCAGTGTATGCACAAAGCAATGGTTGTATTGCTCATTACTCGTCAATTCTACGTGTTTCTGATGTTTTTATGTGTAATTATAAATGTACCCTTTTACTAGTATATTTGAAAGATAATGGTTAAGTATTGGTTGTTTGAGGGGCTATTACTTGGTGCAATGGTATAAGTTTAAGCTGTCCAAACATGCGACATGGATTCAGTTTGAGGGTACAGTGCCGACAAAGATGGAAGTTACATTTGCACCTAGCCCACTCCTTTGAGCTTCCTGAATTGTTGGGACCAACACTGGTTAGCAGTGGTGAAAATTTGACAGATAACAACTTCTTTTAGTGCAATGCCCTTGAATAACTCAGTATTTATCAAGAAATTGATGTTATATTGCTTTTTTATTTTATATTGGCTTTTAACCTTGGTGATTGTTGCCTTCCTTATCAAGTACTGTTTCAAGTATTGTAGTTTCGATAAGGGTGTGGAAGTAAATTTATCCAGTGCTATCATTTCATATTCCAATACTTAACTAAAGTCTCATTTTGATTTCCCAACAACATGTGTAACTCTTCACAATTGTTTCTCTAGTTGCTACAGTTTTGAGGTGTTTGTGTAGGTTTCCTTTCAAATCTTGAGCAAATCCTTGCTTCAGTGGTCTGGCTTGCTGTTTCCTCCAGTGTCTTCTTTCTTTTCTGCTAGCAGAACTGGTTTATGGTTTTCAAAAAGTTTGAATGTGTTAAGACTTTTTGTCTAATTAATTTAGCAATCTTCAACTTGGAGATTCTTATGAGAACATGTGTTGATTCTGTTGACGACTAATAAAGAATAGAGGTTAGGGAGTTGGCCATGAGTTTACACGTAGACTAAGGATTCAGAATTACAAAGAATCAGAACAGAAAACCATGCAATGAATACTTACAAGCGGTAATTAAAACCATATTGTCAATGGAAGTTGACAGGCTAATGCCTTCGAATGTCCTCAAAATAATGATCAAACTCTGCCTCTTGGATTGGCAAATTACCAGATTTAATGACAATTTTTCACCTGCCAACATGACCTGGACATGTATGAGATGGCACATTTCATACAACTGTCCTCGAAGATACCAATTGTTTTTGCTCAATAGGAGTCTTCTCAACATTTAAAAATCTCCTATTTTGTTCCCTCCACAAATACCAGCAAAAACACAAGGGTGCCACCCTCGAAAAGTCAATGGCTTAGGTACCCACTGTACAACCTCTCCAAGCCTCAATTATGCCTCTTGAGGATCGAGGAATAACCGATTGGAGCCCGAACAAACCCAGAAGCAATCCCCAACTGTCCCGGGCCATAGGGCAATGCAAAAGGAGATGATCTTCCGATTCTTCATCTCTCTTGCACATGCAACACCAATTGACAATAATTTGTCTCCTCCTCCTTAGGTTTTCCAATGTCAGAATCCTCCCCAGAATTGCTATCCAAGTAAAAAAGGCCACAATAAGGGGAGCCTTTGCACGGGAAGATGCCCCATTGCATCTGAAACTAAAAGGCTCCTATAGAAATAGCGAACAAACCTCTCCTGAGATGAGGGCACCCAGACTTGGAAGTCAGGCCCTCCAACATCCATCTCTTGGCAATATAGCTACTCCAAAAACCCAATGGCATCATCCAACACCCAATCCCGAAAATGTCTCGAGAAGCTCACATCCCATGACGTCCTCCCACCATAAGGGGAGCCTTTGCATGGGAAAGGTAGGCCCCACAGCATCCAAAAGGCTCCCATAGAAATAGAGAACATCAAGCCTCTCTTCAGATGAGGGCACCCAGACTCGGGAATCAGGCCCTCCACCATCCATCTCCTGGCGATATAGCAACTCCAAAAACCCAATGGCATCATCCAACTCCCAATCCTGAAATGCCTCGAGAAGCTCACTTCCCATGATGTCCTCCCACTATCAAGCCAATAACAGTTGGCTACCAAGGCATGTCTATCCCAAGCAATCCACAGAAGACTAGGGAAGGTGCACACCAATGAACAGTCACCACACCAAATGTCCTCCCAAAAGCGAATGCACCTGCCATCCCTAATCCTGAATCTGATGTGTTCAGTTTTGAATATAAAGCAACTTTAGCACTTCAAATAGTTGATGTTGCCTCATTTATATTATTGTGCAGGTTCGTAACTGGGTAGTCTTTACTAGCCAAGAAAATGTCTTCTCCAAGCAAGAGGAGAGATATGGATGTCATGAAACTGTAAGGGCTTTTTTTTTAATGCTTGTCATTATTGTTTCACATATTGCTTTCTATTTGTATTTATCTGACATGAATTTTTATGTTGTCTTTTTCTGTTTCATTTGTTCAAAGTTCTACAATTACTGCTAGCACAAATTTTAGCTCTATGAGCACTATTGTTTCTTAATTTGCCTTCTATAATTATGTATGTTTCTTCTTGGATTTTTCTCCTGCAATCTCTCATATTGAAATTACATTTGTAGTTGTAGATGGGGTTCTTCTTAATGTTATTACTGATTTGTTTTTTTCATGCTATAGGATGATGAGCGACTATGCCGTTGAGCCAATAAATGATGGAATCAGTGAATTTAATGTGGAATTCCATGGTCCAAAAGAAAGTAATATTTCTTCCCTATCCAAGATAATACTTTTATTGAAATGGCACCTTGGTGATCTTCACAACAGATATTATACTTTCTACCACTCTCAGTTTGTTTCTATGAATTACCAATTTGAAATCCAAATAGTGATTATGCATTCGGTTGAAGAGCATGGTTATTATTTTGTTAATAGAATGTGTATACTTTATGATTCAAGTTGCTTGTTTGATTTAAATATATACTTTTCTCACTGTTAATTTTGTGCGTCTCAATTGGAGCTAATGTGTGTATATCTCCAGCATAATACTTATACAAGACAAATCACAGATTGGGTGTTTATAGCTAGGACCATAGACTGTTGACTTTAGAGTTTAGAGGCATGTTTCATGGCTTTGAACGAACTTGAAGGTCCCCATTTCCCCCCTTTCTTTGTTAAAATCTCTCCGTCAGGTCCTTTCCTGCTTGATTCTAAACATCAGGTTATTTGTTTTATATGACATGAGTGCGTATTGTTGTACACGCTTTTGAGAAAAAACTGATGTGTTTGGTGGTAATCGCCATGACTTCTATGAGTATAAAGTCAACTCTTAGTTGCAGAAGCCTATATCACTACCAAAATAGAATTTATAATCAAAGACACCTCTTTTTCTAAAGTATTAGTTAAAATCTCATGCTACGGGCAGTAAAAAAATTTCAATAGTGAATTGCGTGTGAATATAAATATTTGTTTATACAATGCTGCCATTTTTTGGGTGCATTATAGGTATAGAAGTATCATTTTACATCTTTTGGTTACTAAATTTGGTGCAAATGCATATTGGAAAGGATTTTCTAGTCATTTCCTGATTTAAACTATAGTCCTTCCCATTTTTTGGTTCTACTTTTGGTTTCCCCTCTCCATCAAGTACTAAGTTCTTCTAGGGTCACTTGGTCGACCCTAAAAGGCTTCTATGGTTATGCTTATAATCTTTGAATGTTGTATACTAATCTTAGGTACTGTAATTAGACACCACATTTTGCAGCTGTCAAAAGAGCTTCCACAACGAGATCTGATAATAATAATTGAAAATTTATCTACCTGAAAAAGCACTATGGAAAATATCTGCATCTATTATATACGTAGTGAATTTACGGAGCTGACAAAACTGAAAGAATCTTATTTTTAATTCCTGCTTCTGTATCCGAGCTCCTAAAGTTCCATCTCTTCTTTATAACCGTACGAACTTGAAACCCTTATCATTTACAAAGATAACTCTTGTTACTCTCCTAAGTTTTAACCAATTGTGGAGGTACTTATTGAGTCATGCACCATTGAACAAGTTTTAACTCATATTTGTGTGTTATTCCTAATTTTCTACTTATTGATGCCTATGGGCATTCTGTTTAATCATATTACATGACAACATGGCTAATGTAAGTAGCTATTTTTAAATTTGTCAAAGTTATTTTTTCAAATAATTCTGGATTTATGTTCTGGGAGATATCTGGCTAACTTTTACTTGTCAAAAAAAAAAAAAAAAAAGAAAAAAAAGAAAAAAAGAAAAGAAAAGAAAGAAAGAAATGATGAGAAAAGAAAAGAAGAAGATATCTGGCTAACTTTGCCCACTACTTTTATCTATGAAAGGAAAGGAAGTTTAATATTTTTCACTTTCATTCATCAGAAATTTGTCAAGTCATGTCATGATATTGTAGTCAAATGCATATTGGAAAGGATTTTCTAGTCATTTCCTGATTTAAACTATAGTCCTTCCCATTTTTTGGTTCTACTTTTGGTTTCCCCTCTCCATCAAGTACTAAGTTCTTCTAGGGTCACTTGGTCGACCCTAAAAGGCTTCTATGGTTATGCTTATAATCTTTGAATGTTGTATACTAATCTTAGGTACTGTAATTAGACACCACATTTTGCAGCTGTCAAAAGAGCTTCCACAACGAGATCTGATAATAATAATTGAAAATTTATCTACCTGAAAAAGCACTATGGAAAATATCTGCATCTATTATATACGTAGTGAATTTACGGAGCTGACAAAACTGAAAGAATCTTATTTTTAATTCCTGCTTCTGTATCCGAGCTCCTAAAGTTCCATCTCTTCTTTATAACCGTACGAACTTGAAACCCTTATCATTTACAAAGATAACTCTTGTTACTCTCCTAAGTTTTAACCAATTGTGGAGGTACTTATTGAGTCATGCACCATTGAACAAGTTTTAACTCATATTTGTGTGTTATTCCTAATTTTCTACTTATTGATGCCTATGGGCATTCTGTTTAATCATATTACATGACAACATGGCTAATGTAAGTAGCTATTTTTAAATTTGTCAAAGTTATTTTTTCAAATAATTCTGGATTTATGTTCTGGGAGATATCTGGCTAACTTTTACTTGTCAAAAAAAAAAAAAAAAAAGAAAAAAAAGAAAAAAAGAAAAGAAAAGAAAGAAAGAAATGATGAGAAAAGAAAAGAAGAAGATATCTGGCTAACTTTGCCCACTACTTTTATCTATGAAAGGAAAGGAAGTTTAATATTTTTCACTTTCATTCATCAGAAATTTGTCAAGTCATGTCATGATATTGTAGTCAAATGCATATTGGAAAGGATTTTCTAGTCATTTCCTGATTTAAACTATAGTCCTTCCCATTTTTTGGTTCTACTTTTGGTTTCCCCTCTCCATCAAGTACTAAGTTCTTCTAGGGTCACTTGGTCGACCCTAAAAGGCTTCTATGGTTATGCTTATAATCTTTGAATGTTGTATACTAATCTTAGGTACTGTAATTAGACACCACATTTTGCAGCTGTCAAAAGAGCTTCCACAACGAGATCTGATAATAATAATTGAAAATTTATCTACCTGAAAAAGCACTATGGAAAATATCTGCATCTATTATATACGTAGTGAATTTACGGAGCTGACAAAACTGAAAGAATCTTATTTTTAATTCCTGCTTCTGTATCCGAGCTCCTAAAGTTCCATCTCTTCTTTATAACCGTACGAACTTGAAACCCTTATCATTTACAAAGATAACTCTTGTTACTCTCCTAAGTTTTAACCAATTGTGGAGGTACTTATTGAGTCATGCACCATTGAACAAGTTTTAACTCATATTTGTGTGTTATTCCTAATTTTCTACTTATTGATGCCTATGGGCATTCTGTTTAATCATATTACATGACAACATGGCTAATGTAAGTAGCTATTTTTAAATTTGTCAAAGTTATTTTTTCAAATAATTCTGGATTTATGTTCTGGGAGATATCTGGCTAACTTTTACTTGTCAAAAAAAAAAAAAAAAAAGAAAAAAAAGAAAAAAAGAAAAGAAAAGAAAGAAAGAAATGATGAGAAAAGAAAAGAAGAAGATATCTGGCTAACTTTGCCCACTACTTTTATCTATGAAAGGAAAGGAAGTTTAATATTTTTCACTTTCATTCATCAGAAATTTGTCAAGTCATGTCATGATATTGTAGTCAAATGCATATTGGAAAGGATTTTCTAGTCATTTCCTGATTTAAACTATAGTCCTTCCCATTTTTTGGTTCTACTTTTGGTTTCCCCTCTCCATCAAGTACTAAGTTCTTCTAGGGTCACTTGGTCGACCCTAAAAGGCTTCTATGGTTATGCTTATAATCTTTGAATGTTGTATACTAATCTTAGGTACTGTAATTAGACACCACATTTTGCAGCTGTCAAAAGAGCTTCCACAACGAGATCTGATAATAATAATTGAAAATTTATCTACCTGAAAAAGCACTATGGAAAATATCTGCATCTATTATATACGTAGTGAATTTACGGAGCTGACAAAACTGAAAGAATCTTATTTTTAATTCCTGCTTCTGTATCCGAGCTCCTAAAGTTCCATCTCTTCTTTATAACCGTACGAACTTGAAACCCTTATCATTTACAAAGATAACTCTTGTTACTCTCCTAAGTTTTAACCAATTGTGGAGGTACTTATTGAGTCATGCACCATTGAACAAGTTTTAACTCATATTTGTGTGTTATTCCTAATTTTCTACTTATTGATGCCTATGGGCATTCTGTTTAATCATATTACATGACAACATGGCTAATGTAAGTAGCTATTTTTAAATTTGTCAAAGTTATTTTTTCAAATAATTCTGGATTTATGTTCTGGGAGATATCTGGCTAACTTTTACTTGTCAAAAAAAAAAAAAAAAAAGAAAAAAAAGAAAAAAAGAAAAGAAAAGAAAGAAAGAAATGATGAGAAAAGAAAAGAAGAAGATATCTGGCTAACTTTGCCCACTACTTTTATCTATGAAAGGAAAGGAAGTTTAATATTTTTCACTTTCATTCATCAGAAATTTGTCAAGTCATGTCATGATATTGTAGTCAATTTCTGTTTACTAATTTTTCTTTTGCCCCCACAATGTATATTATCTATAACCTTTTTTTTGTAATGTCTCTGTTTTTAATGGATTATAGATATGGTTATTTCATATCGATGCACTTCGCTGTTGCAGGCCTGTATGAAGGTGGTGTGTGGAAAATCCGTGTGGAACTGCCGGATGCTTACCCTTACAAGTCTCCTTCCATTGGATTTCTGAACAAAATATTCCACCCAAATGTTGATGAACTGTGAGCCCACTTACCCATATATGGCCATTCATATTAGCTTTTCTGTCAGACAATATGTTATTGATGGCAGACCATTAATCACAACATATATTCCTTGGCTTGTTTGTACTTGAAAATGAAGTTGTGGTTGACGAACATCTTGGGAGTTCTTCCATGAGGGAAATAATGTGTATATATATTCTTGAAAATAATGTGTGTATAGATATTCTTGTGTGTACTTGAAAATGAAGTTGTGGTTGACGAACTTCTTGGGAGTTCTTCCATGAGGGAAATAATATGTGTGTATATATTCTTCAACTTGTTATAGTGTTGCTGATACATACCTCAAAATGTTGGTGAGCTGAGGTGGAGCATTTTTGTTATGAGTCTGCTTACGAACGTTTGTTACTAAAAGTTGTTATTCTCACTAGATTTTTTTTTTGGTCTACTGCAGGTCTGGTTCTGTGTGCTTGGATGTTATTAACCAAACATGGAGTCCAATGTTTGGTAATTGTTATTTTTCTAAGAGCCATATACTGAGTGTATTTCAAGTCTGCCAAAATTCTACCCCCTCCCCAAGTACCCCCATAAAAAAGATAAATAAATGAAATATAATGAAGTTATTCAATATTGTTGAAGAACATTTGCTAGTGTTTCACCATCTGGCAATCTGACACAAGTAGTTTCTTTGATTGGATTCTGGAATGGAAATATAACATGGTCTTAGTCTACAAACAAGCACGTCTATATATGTTTAATGTTACATTTGTAAGGTAGCATTTGCATCTGGTCTTCACACCAAATTATAGGTTTTCCAGCACCATAAACTGACATGTAATATACTCACAGTTTCTTCAGCGTAAAACTCATTACGAGAGGAGTCTATCTTAGGAGATTGGGGTCGTCAATGTCGAGATGACCTTTTTCTGTAAAATAGGAATAAGGGAATTACTTCATTATTAGATGAATGATGAATTAAGTGATATCCTGATCTTCCAATACGATTTCTCTTTCTGACCAAACAATTACTACTACAGGAGTTTTGTTGACTTATTTTTTATGTTGCGGCCAACTATTGTTGAGTCCTGGTCTTTTACTCACAAACCATACATAGAAAGAGATTGATTGTTGACCCTAGTGTTTTTTTTTTTTTTTTGTTTTTTTTTTTAATTTGTGTACTTGATCTTCACTAGGAGTCCTTCAATATCTTAACATTGCCACTCTGGATTGCAGATCTTTTGAACGTGTTTGAGGTTTTCCTTCCACAGCTTTTGCTTTATCCGAATCCCTCGGACCCATTAAATGGTGATGCAGCATCATTGATGATGAAGGATCAGAAGCAATATGAACAGAAAGTGAAAGGTGAAGTTTTTTTTTTAAAAAATATTTCTAATGTTTAGGCCTTCACTGGAAATGAAAGGCCTTCATGAAGTTTTTTACCAAGAGGGAGTGGGTTCCTTATTAAACTGCTGGAGTTTGACTTCTGAATTTTGAATCTGACAATACATTTATTTGGCAAACTTTAATCTTTGTAGGTATTGTGTCTTGCAATATGCATAACTTAAATCTGAAAAAATAAAATAAAAAAGAAGAAGAAGAAGAAGATAGGTGTGAAGAGAACATTGTACAACCACCACAGGCTGTAGTCCAGTGGGTACTTCCTTTTCCAAAGTAGGAGGTCGAGAGTTCAAGTCTCCATAGGAGCATGTGGGAGTTTTTGTATGGCCAACTTGGTATTGGCCAATTGTCACCATTTTGATACTACTAATCTTTTTTTCTTTTATATGGTGGTCATATTTTTTTTTTTTTTTTTTTGTTCCTTTTCTTGGAGACCTGCAGTGATTTAGGCTTTTCGGATAACAGCAGTAGTAGAAATGTTTTAGTCCTGACATATTTTCCTTATTTCTTCACTTATGACGACAGAGTATTGTGAACGGTACGCGAAGAAGGAGAATATCACTAGCACCTTAACAGAAGATAGCGATGATGAGGTTAGTGACGATGATATTAGTGATGGACGGAGTGAACCTGATGATGATGTTGCGGGTCATGTAGACCCATGAGAGAATAAATTGTCTTGGACTTTATTATGAACACATTCATTTTATGTTCATCTGTTCATTTTTTGTTGTATGGTGTAATGTTTGATTTCTTGTAAAATTACACGACGGGTAGCTAGGCGTGATTACTTGATATTGTTCATGTGTACTGAATCTATAATCTATAATCTATAATGTCACATTTATCAAATGGAAGTTAGAAGCATAAGTATGATTTACATTTATCAAATGGAACTTAGAAACATAATTATGATTTATGTTTGGAGAAAATTATTTTAAAAAACTAGAGTCATTTTTAACTTACACTGTATGATAATGGAGTCCTATCTCCTAATAGGCGGTTTTCCATCCTTAACGGACGGTTATGGATGGTGCAATCTAACCGATGGGGGAGATGGATTCTCTTGAGTTATCTCTCACCTTCTCTACATTTCTCCTACAATCCATACATTTCCAAAACAATCTCTAGTCTACATATGAGTCAAATAGCTTGGATCATCTGCAGTCCTATTGTCCTATAATAATATAATATATTAGATCTGATCTTAACATGATAGTAAAACATGATATTAAAATAGTCCAAGAATATCTGAGAGACTCGTGAGTGTACAGATTTGGGGAAGTTCGGCTATTGTACAACAAAATGTCAAAAATATGCCTTTTCTGCAGACAATGAAGTGTTTATAATGCTTTTCCTCCTTCCAAATGTTCTTTCTTTTAGGCAGTTATCTTGATGGCTTATGAAGAATGTTCACATCAATGTTCATTAATAAATGTAGAGATGAATGTGGAAACTTGAGCCGGCCGAGTTTGTTGCATGCTTGTGTTTTCTTAAGCTCAATTTTTCATTTCTTAAATCCGAAGTGTGAGATCTATATTCTCTCTAGGCAAATGATGGGTGTTTTATTTATGCGCTTTATTATACTTTATAAAACCTGAAAACTACTCAAAATTATTAATAAATGCTTTATTGTATAGAATACTCTGTTTTATTATTATTATTATTTTTTATAATATTGAATGCTCTGTTTCTAACACATTGCAACAGCAGAGCACATAATGAAAAATTTAGCATAATGGACAAAATTTTACAACTTTGTCATTTTCATCCATCTGGGCTGTCAATAAGTTATAAGAATGCTTTATAAAACTCTTAAAGCTACTGGGAATGATTAATAAATGTTTTATTGTATTGGATGATCTGTTGTCTATAGTATTGAATACTCTGTTTCTAGCACAATTGCAACAGCAGAGCACAGAATTGTACTTGGCATTCTCATTTATCTGGGCTGTGAATAAGTTAAAGAGTGAGGCTAATGGTATCTTGAACCAGTCTGTTTAATTCCGTTAGTTTGAAGCATATCACCTGTTTGCAGATATTCTATTTAGATACCAACAGGAGGATCTTGAAATGTTCAACCTGGTGTGTGTGTCTCATTTGTATAGGCAATAGTTCTTAAAATTCTTGATTGATTCCATTGAGAAGGACATGACCACCTAGTATCAACCGTTTATTCTTGCCGGCATAACTCATTGTGAAATCCGCCAATCCTTAAATAACTTACCTCAAACATCCTATGAACATTGACATCTCCTCCTTGTTCTGCAATTTTTTACCCATCTCCATCAATGCTTCTATTATCCAAAATGAATCGAATCCCCACTTGGGTACTCTTGATTTCGTTCTATCTCCTCCTCCAGACGACAAAATCCGAGACAGAGGAGGTCAAGAGCTCCCTGATCAAGTTTTTCGGAAAGCTATCCAACATGAACAGCCCACCTGAACCGGCTTGGGGTTGGAACCTATCCTCTGATCCATGCAGGGACCAGTGGATGGGTATAGGCTGCGATATTGGGAATGTCACTGTGAAGAAGATCACTCTCGACAGCTTCAATTTTTCCGGAACTCTTGATGCAAATGCTCTCTGTGACGTGCAATCTCTTGCCCTGTCTCTCACTAGTTTAAGTATCAGTGACAACAAAATTTTTGGAGAGATCTTAGATGCTATTGGGAACTGCAGACAACTCACTCACTTGTATATCAGTGGAAACCAGTTCTCTGGTAGCCTTCCCAGCTCAGTTTCCAGATTAGTTAATCTGAAAAAACTAGATTTATCGAACAATAATTTGGCTGGTGATTTGCCTGATCTAACCGGGATATCCGGTTTGACAGAGTTCTCTGCTCAAAAAAATCATTTCACTGGGGCTATTCCGGATTTCGAATTCTCCAACCTTTTCCAGTTCAATGTCTCCTTCAACAATTTCAGTGGTCCTATACCTAGTGGGGCTAGTCGTTTCCCGGTGAGCAGCTTCACTGGGAATACTGAATTGTGTGGAGATCCACTGCCTGAGAAATGCCCACCATTACACACAGAATCTGAAGAGACAAAGAAGTCTAAAGGTGTCTCTAGTGTGCAGGTTCTGATGTTCTCAGGCTACTTTCTTATAGGTCTTGTTATTGTCCTCCTCATCCTTTTCAGGGTGTGTAGAAAAAAGAAGACAGAAGGAGAGAACGATGATTCAGATTACAAAGTAGCATCATTTGATGATAGCATCAACAAGTCTAGTTTCACTACAATTGAGTACAAAACAGACTTGAGCAAATCAGAAATTTTGGCTGCCTCAGCTGATCAAAGTGCATTGATGTCCTCGTCGCTGATAGTTCTCACGAGTCCGGTGGTGAATGGGTTGAGATTTGAGGACTTGCTGAAGGCTCCTGCTGAGTTGCTTGGGAGGGGAAAGCATGGTAGTGTCTATAAGGTTATCTGTGAGGAAGAGGTGGCTCTGGCTGTCAAGAGGATCAAGAATTGGGGTATTTCCAGCGATGATTTCAAGACGAGAATGAGGAGGTTGGACCAAGTGAAGCATCCCAATGTATTGCCAGCCGTGGCCTTTTATTGTTCAAGGCAAGAGAAGCTTCTGGTCTATGAATATCAGCAGAATGGCAGTCTCTTGAGGCTTCTTCATGGTAACTTCCATTTCCTGATCTTCAGTTAATTGTTTATGACATGGTTCTGTATAGCATGTTTAAAGGCACCATAAAACAATTTTTTTTGGTTAAAATGCACAACTAGTACAAATTAAAACATAACCCTCAACTTCTACTTTGAAAGGTCAAGAGATACCACCAAAGATCCCAAATTTAAATTTCTGATGGTACAAAAAAACATTTTAATTACAAGATTCTCTTTCACAAACCAGCCATGTGTGTGTGAGAGAGAGGAACATCCCACATTATATGGGGAGAAGGTCCTGACACTTATAAGGGATGTCTTCTATTTGTGTAGACGCGTTTTGATGAAAACTGTGAGCGCTTGTGTAGTGCAAAGTAGACAGTATCTGCACAGTGTCGACATGGGTCCTGAAAGACACAGTTTTGATACAAAGTACCTATTAATATTCCTGAATTTTATATATTATGTTGATTAATAATATAATTGAGGTAAATTTCAGGAACAAAATTAGGCCAACCATTTGACTGGAGCAGCAGGCTTGGTATTGCAGCTTCAATTGCTGAGGCCTTAACTTTCATGCATCATGAGCTTAGTGAAGAAGGGATTGCTCATGGTAACCTGAAATCCTCAAACATTTTGCTTAACAAGAACATGGAACCATACGTTAGTGAGTATGGTCTAATGGAGATGGACACTGCACAAAATGAAAGTTCCTTCAAAGCAGACATTTATGGCTTCGGTGTGATTCTTCTGGAGCTACTCACTGGAAAGCTGCAGGTCCAGAACAATGGGATGGACGTGGCCAAATGGGTACTTTCCGTGGTTCACGAAGAGTGGACCGGAGAAGTTTTCGACAAAACCCTAATCCAAGAAGGTGCAAGTGAAGAGAGGTTGGTGAACTTGTTACAGGTAGCCATAAAATGCATAAATCGCGCCCCGGAGACCAGGCCAAGCATAAACCAGGTTGCTCTTATGCTCAGTACTATAAGGGATGATGAAGAAAGATCCATAGTTTCTGAAGTTTCCAGAGCTGGAACAAACATGTAAAACATGCAAACAAACTTGGCATGGTAAATTTTCTTTTATCACATAAATCTATATCTCAATATAGCTAGTCTAGAGCGAAGTAGCAAATTAGCAATATTCTATGTGGTATGGTATGGAGCATATTTGTATATTTCCATGTTTTGTAATTAGGCATTGTTATAGTCTAAATTTGCTTGTAATTTCTTTAATTCATGTGGTTTATTTTTCATAAATCTTTCAATTTTATTTAGGGGGTTTGGCAAAATTGTTTTGCCTACGTTTACGGAACGCACTAAAAATATCACTATTAATGATGAATATTTACAATAAAAAATCCTCAGACATAGATCTCACAATTCGATTGCTCTTCAACATACACAACTCTAAACACGAAAAGAGAAAAAAAAGATTTATACCAACAACATTCAAAGACATAAAACGAAGAACATAAAATGAATTTGTGATTTAGACTTCACAACCGCTAATATTTTTCAATTCTTTCCCTACCTACCCAATAATATTATAGCGATCATTGAAGAGCATGATTATTTTAGTTAACTAACTATGATTGACAAATCATCATCAAATGACAATTAAATATGTTTGCGAATTTGGAATGATTCAAAAAGAGACACATGCAAGCAGTTGTGAATTGCGATGGTTGGAATATGGAATCGTTTCTCATTTACATAATGACATATGTCTCTAGCTTAATCCTTACCTAATCCAAAAAGAATCCTTCATTAATTCATACTTTAATCCTTCAAAGCCACTTGTAACACAACCCAATTAGTGATATCACAAGCCAAATCACTAAAGAAATGTTAAACCAAGTCATCAAAGATACGTGACATCAACTATTTTTAAGATAGTGTGGGCACAATTAATGGGATAGTGGTGGTAGGATCCATGAAAACCCTAGTGTGACCGACTTATTTTATTTTATTTTTCTTCTTCTAATAGAGCTTTTTGATTCAGAACTTGACAGTATTGGCGTTGGGTCATTGTTTGTTCTTCTTAGGTTGAAGTAGCTCCTTAATCAGGCCATTGTAATTATTATTTTCTGATCTAATTTTTATTTTAGAAACTAAGATTGTTATATCATTAAAACAATAAGGTTGAAGATCATCACTTTGTGTAAAACAATATTAAATATTATATTCTCTTACCAAGCCCATCACAATGGACCAAAAAGCTTAAAATACCATGTTAGATTTGCTCATTTATAAGCTAATTGAACAATGAACTATAAGCTAATTGAACAATGAACTACTTCAAATGATAGATATTCAAGAAATAGATGCACGGTTGTGTTCAATTTTATTCGTTGAATAAAATTAGATGAACTTTGTTCAAAATTGAGAAATGATATAGCTTTTGAAAGTTCGATTTATCCAGCTATGACTCTTTGAAACTTTTGAATTATTTTTACACGAAAAATCTTTGAAAACTTCACTAAATAGATTAGGTGGAAAGAAATTTCTGGTGATAATTTTGATGAACAATGCAAGATAAGCCAAAGATTTCTTGTAATGTTTCACTGATCAAAACCGAGGTACAACGGACCTCATGGTGCAACCTTCACAACACAAGGCCTCCACATGCTCATATCACAAGTCACAACCCCTTTTTCACTTCCCTCCAATAAAACCAAATGATTAACTCAATTTTAAATTGAAAAAAAATAAAAACAAATCTATAATGTACAAACGCAGATCAAACGGACCATTTGACAAGGTCAAAACAAGTCAACCATTGATTTATCAAGAACGACCCACACGATTTCACGAACCTCCGCGGCCAGCCCGCCGCACCTCGCCCAGAGCGCACGTTAGCGACCGCCGCCGCGCAAAAGCCAACCCACCCGGAAAAAATATATATATAAATCAATTCCCTGTTTCAAGTGAGAGTCACGTGAGCGATGACGGCCCGTCCTCCTTCACCGGATTCACGGACGACGTCGTAATGGAGGCCAACCTGGTAGAGAAATCACACACGGGATAATCACAATCTGAATTACCGTTCTGCCCCGGACCCTCGTCGAAATTGAGCGCGTAACTCAAGGGGTCGTATTGGAATTTCGAGTTGCTCCTCCCGCTATTCCGGTTCTTGTTGAACCGGCGGATGAAAGTCTTCCACCTCGGTCCGGCCACGAGCTCCGACCACCCTCTCATTTTCGTCAACCCTTTGGCCCACCACTTCTCCTCCTTCTCCGCCGTTGTGATTCGCTCCCACCAAAGCGATCCCGTCGATCGCTCCGACGAGAAACATGGTATGCAGAAACAACACCCTCTCTTGGCAAATGCCATCTCCTGCATTTCGTCGTCGTAATCTCCATCATTTTGTAAGAGTACTTCAGGAGTTGATTCTGAGGCCATATATACCAAAAGTGTGTAAAGATAACAATATTTATACTGAGCGGTTACAGGTCCTGAAAATTAGGGCTTGTTATGAGATTGATTGAGAAGAAATAAGAGAGGCAATGATCTTCCTACAAACCCTAGCCCGGTTAATTCCTCCGCCGGACTCTCTCTACACTGTTTTTTTGGGGTTCATTTTCTCTCTCTATATATGCAGTGCAGGGGTGTGAAACTTTGTATCTGGAACTTCGCTGGACAGTTAGAGACTATAACCGGAAAATGACGGTTGGCTGCAGACTGTAACAGAGAATGTTTTCTGTCTAATGGACTAGTTTAGCAGAGCTGGAACCAATCGGATTGAGGCACGTCATAAAGAAGATGGAAGGGTGCACGTGGCAGGCTAGGAATAGTGGGAAAGCTTGTAACTATGTGCTGCGTCATTCTGTGAATGCTGGGACTGCTAGCACGGAATGGTTGTTCGGTTAGTTGTTGCCTATCATTGCCGGTAATGCCGGTTTCGTATCGTTTTAACGGTTTACAACGGTTAGGAGCCGTTTTTTAAATTTGTTTGGCCTTGGCGACACGTCATAGCAAATTGTTGGTGACGTGGCCATAAAAAAATAAAAATAAAAATAAAAATAAAATAAATAAACCAACCTACTAATCGCTTAGGTTCTTTCCGGCGTCAAATATATATACATTTAATTAAATATAATATATTATCTTGTTCTTAATAATTTTATAAATAGGTAAGTCAACTTTTTTAAAAAATAATGCATTGTCATTAGTTAAGTACTAAGAAACACAAACACCGATACAGGACACGACACGACACGATATAGCACGGATAGGATACGACAACAAATTTTAAAAAATTAGAATACGATACGACAACAAATTTTAAAAAATTAGAATACGATACGACAAAGATACAATAATAAAATTATATATATATATATATTTATATTTATTATATATAAAATTTTAATTTCTCTTAATTTTTAATTTACATTAATAGGCATAATATATTTAAATTAAGTTCAATCCAAATTCTATTAAAATTCAAATAATAAATATGTAATATATCTTTATATCCAATACTAGAATTTGTATCAATACTAGAACAGTTTTAACTTTGTAACCACACACATTGAAAAGGAGATAAGATACAAATTTTACAATCTTATCTCCTCGGTCCTCCCACGTCTCCTCTAGCCAGACGCCATCTCCTCCCTCTCTTAACTTTCTATCTTCCTTTTCCTCTGTCCCTTCCTTCCTTCTCCTCATGAATTTATTTTTAAAGAATATGCAAACAAATTTTCACTCAAACAATTAAAATATAATTTTTCTTTCATTCGTTCTTAAATTGTTCCACACCAACCAAAGCAGAGCATGATCACCAGGTTCTTCATATATATATATATATATTTTTTTTTAAGTTTGTTGTCTTCAATCAGTCCACACATATCTCTTCATTATCTCTTTCTTTCAAACAAGAATTTGAACTGCGGTGTCCTTCAGCGTGTCTCGGCCGTATCTTATGGTGTGTTCGAATTTAAAAAATGAATAAAAAATAGGACACCGGTAAAAAGGTGTCAAACACATGTCACACGTGTCCGACATTGGTACGGCACTCTTACCACGTGTGTCCGTGTTTCATAACTTAAGCATCATTACTAATGACTTGGTATTACCTGACGGGCTCAATATCTACTCCCCTTGTTATGCATATGAGCACTTGCGTGCGTGTGAGTTAGGATTAGTATATAACACTACTACACACATAAAGATCCAAACTCCTCTAAATTTTAATGATAAGTAATCAATTTTATGCAAAGGCAAATTCATGAATTATCAATAAAGTGGGCTAATATATTTTTAGGTGGACTAATAATAATAATATATATTTCTTTTGGGCTAAAATTAGGTATGCTAAAAAATATATATTTTTTACCCAAGCCAACTCCTGGATCCCCCAGTGATTTTTTGTGACAAGATTAGAATCACTTGTCTTAAATGCTTATTTCTAATATGTGATATGATGTTCACCTAAGAAGTACGTGTGCCCTTCTAGGGTACTGTCCTTTTGGCGGATACAGGGATAGGCTCAAGCCCACACCAATTTTTTATTTTTATTTTTTTATACTTAATTTTAGTCCAATCTAAAAATAAAATAAAATAATTATTAGTATTAACCCACTTAAAAAATATTAATCTATTCCATTAACAATTCCTGAATACGTTCTTAACACAAACACACGTGCTAGACTTGTTCAAGATAACTAAAAGTGTCATAGAATTTTAATATTTTGCCTTAATATAGGAATACACCTTCAACACTTTCAAGACCCTACGAAATAGTTTTGCAATTACTTTTAAAAAATAATATAATATTCCAATGTACTTTTAAACATATTAGAAACATAATATAAAGTTTTTAAAAATCATAAACGTGCGTCATCATCTATCTCTAAGCTATAAGTATAAGCTGTAAATTATTATCACATTAATTATAAAATTATGCGAGAAGGGAATTTTTTAAATAATAAATTTTTTAAAATAATTTTAAGGAGACAATGGTAATATTTTAGAAGTATATAACTGAAAAGGAACAAATGTATATTAAGTAATCCCCCTTGAGTTCTGATGCATTCTGAAACAGGGGTAGACCGAATACTGTGTACGGAGAAAGAGAATTCACGGCGAAAGTAAGATTTTAAAAGTAAAATATTTGTTAAAGGCCGAGAAGATTTTAAAAGTAAAGAGTTGTGTAGAGGATATTGGAGGATTCTAAAAACAAGTTGTCCAGAGTTGGGCAGAGTGTTATAGCATTCTTAAAAAGTAGAGAATAATCTAAAATTACAAATATTTTAATAGAATATTAAGAGAGTAAATCTTAATTTGGAATCCATTCTAGCCATTTATTATGGTGGAGGATATCTAGAAAAAATATTTATAATAGATAATTCAACTCACACCCCATATAATGAATAAAGGAAAATTTTCATTCTTTACAAAATATTACTAATTGTTTAGGGAAAAAAATAAAAAAAAATTGAATCAAGATGGCTAACTGGAGGAGAAATTCGAAAATTTGAGAAGAATCATTCATTTCATTCAGTAAATTTACAATATGCAAATCATATTTAAATTAGTAATTTTAACAAAAATTGAAATAACACTATAATACTAATTTATCTTTAAAATTACTTTCTAAAATTCTTAAATTGTTTGTTAGGGTCGAACGTAGAAATTATTCTTTCCTTTATTTTCTCTTATCTTTTCTCACATAATTTCTTTTATTTTCTCTATTATTTAATCAAACAAAGCCTATGTGAACCCCGCACATGTACTAACGGTTGGGAAACGTGCTAATTTTAAAAACTTTTCGAGGGATTTAAATTCATAGATCATGATGTATCATTCAATTAAAAGATTGAATACTTACATCAAGGTTTGAGTAAACCTTAGATCTCTCCTCTAAAGTGAATGTTCTCATTTATTGTAGATTCCTTAGTAAGATGCATTCTTCTTGGATCTCCATCTTCTTGGTAATTGTTTTGCTTTTAGGAATCACTCATATGCCTCCATGAATGACCTTGGAAAACTAGGCTTGTGGGAGCCTCCATTAGATGAGAACATAAACCCCTAATTTTCTAGAGAGAGAAAATATATTCCTTTTTCCTTCTACTAAAAATCACACCTAAAATATACATAGACCATGTATATTTATAGGCAACATAAAGGTAAAGAAAAGGAAACAACTAATCTTTCTCAATCTCTAATTCACATGTCTTAAATCTAATATGATTCCAATATCAAGTTGGGCTATGAGTGAGAATCCATTGGGTCTATTATTTTATTGGCTACAATGAATTAATAATTGGCCCGGTCCATGGACCCAATTCAATTAATTCATAAATTAATTTCTACTCCACTAAAAGAAATTAATTGAACTCCAATTAAATAATAAATAACCTCTAAGTCAATATTGCACTTTGACCCCTCTATGCATAATTAGTTATCGGATAAATAAAGGCCATCAATCCGACTACTTAATTAATATATTTATTTTGGTACCTTTGATTATTTCTGGCTCGATCATAATAAAACGTTTGTTTGACAAAAATAATAATTTAAATAAATAAATATATAATAAATCATTTTGTCTAAAAATACACGAAGGCCTTCGAATTTACTTTGTGATCAACCACAATCAATACAAAATAAATACAAGTAGCAATGATGCAAATATTGAAAATATAACCCTCTAACTATTAATTACATAACTACCCAAAGTGTCGGTCTAAGGATCCCGAAGAATCCGCCGAACAAATCAAAGTAATTATTAATTAATAAAAGAGTCTATAATTTTCTCATACTTAAGAGTCAAATGCCATGACGGTGATAGGGAGCAATTACATACGACGGCTCTCGCAATATATCTCAACCTAACGCGGATCTAGTTCAAATCTTAATTAATTATGAGTCCATCCATAATTACCGACTATGAACCATTTATGATTACTATTTATATATCATGCATTGATTGCCATCACAAACATATATATAAATATCTCTTGTAATCAAATAGATACTATCAATTCTATAATGAATCGAAATATAATACATTGAATTCACCAATTGTATAAAATATAAATATTTCATAAACGTCAGGAACATATGTCACTTTAATCCAAACAGAAATTTGCTATGCCAGGACATATAAATTCCAACACTAACAACCATCAAGACACCGTAAGAAACAAACACTCCAACCAATTGAGTGATCAATCAAAAGGAGAAGAATAAGTTCCTCTGTTAAACATCAAAAAAATGACATAGGGAACAAAAAATGACATAAGGAGGTTCCATTTTCATAATATTGTATTATATTTTAATGAGTTTACTAAAACTATTTTGAAATAACTAGACCAAAAAAGAACATAGTATCATATATGAATTCTCAAATATAGAAGGTATTTTACATATATTTTATAATAAAATATCAATGGAACCAGGCACGGCGGACCTACACGGGAACCTGAAATTTTTTATTTTTAAATAATACATCCTTAATAATTTATTTTCTTCAATTACATATAGGAATGGAGCCAGGATTTCAAGTGAAGGGAGGCATGGTGTAATATATATATATATATATATATAACATAACAAATATATAATTCAAAAGAAGAAGAAGAAAAAAATTATTCAAATATGCACATTAAAAAAAAGAATTTTAAGAACTAAAAGTAGAAAAAAAAAATGAGAGAACTTTAAAAGGAAAAAATTAAGTCTTTCAATTGAAGAAAGAAATTTTGACTTTTTATTTTAACGAATTTGAAGTGTAAAAGAGAAAATAAAGAAAAAACAAAGAGAAATTTAGAAACTAAAAAATTTAGGGGGCACTATATAATTTTTTTTCATATATATGGAAAAAAAATTTAAAAAATTATCACATATATTATAAAGTGCGGGCCAGCTGAGGGGGGCACGTGCCCAGGCCTTCATTGGCTCTGTCCTGATTGTATACCCTTTAAAAATTACTACAACCCCCCTAAAATTATTGAAATTTTTTTATTATTGGCCCCTCACATAATATCCTAGGTCTATCACTAAATGGAACCAATGAATTAAAAAAAAAAAAATGGATGTTGTATTTGGGAGGTACCAGTTTTAGATTTAGAATTAAAAATTTTCCAACTGCAAATTCAAAACGCCGACATACAATCACATGCATTTTGCTTGGCGTTGGTTGATATTACTGTTTGTTTTCCATTTTATTGTGCTCTTTCGTTGGTATCTATTGACTAATTTTTGTACAGGAAATGCCTTTGAATCTTTGATAAACCAAGCTAGCTAATGATTTTATGGGCGTCTGGTTTTGAATATGGTGAATCTAAATAGCTCCAATTCGTTAGTCAACCATCTCTCAGTCATGATTAATAAATTCCTTTTTATTCTCTTTAGTTTGGTGGAGGGAAAAAAATCTTATTTTGCTGAAACATGTGAAAGAAATTATATATAATTTATGTATGTATGTAAGAGACTTTTTATAAATTTGCTGGGAAATTCGTTTTCTTATAAAATAGCGAAGAAAAATGGGAAAAATTACCATAATGAAAACACAATTTTTTATAAATGAAATTTATTTCTTTCATTTAGAAAAATGGGAACAATTACCAGAATGAAAACACAATTTCTTTTCCTTGTCCAAACGTAAGCTTGAAGTTATGTTTAAGTCAATTTATGCAAGGAGTGCTGAATTTAGATATATGTCATGGTCCAATTAAATTAAATGTCTAAAATAACTTCATAAGCGTAGTCTAAAGCAGACCACACATGCTATCTTGCTTAAATTTCTTTTCTTAATGCTTTCTTTGACGGGGAAGAAAAAAACTGAATGGAAGGGAGAAAGAAAGAATGAATGCTGTCAAATTTCTAAAAAAATAGATTGTTGTCATTTTCTCTTTTTATCGGTTGAATGGAAAAGAAGAAAATAAACTCACAATTTAATGGGTTACTTAGGAGAAAAGGAAAGAAAGAGTTTTAATTTAATGTGCTTTTATAATTTAGGATAATAGTAATTTAAAATTCTATAATAGTCTCACTTGTTTTGGCTCTTTCTTTTGATGATGGTTGATAGTGGTAAGAACTATTTTTTGAATACTCAAGTTAAAAAGATGTTTCAAATAAATATCTTTTATAATATTTTGAAAATAGGTTTTTATTTTAAAATTTTAAAAACTATATATATGACAAACCAAGCAGTACTTACTTTCCATATAAATTATTTTTGAAAGTATAGACGTGAAGGGTAGCGTGGTTCAAAAAATAAAATAAGTAAATGTGATAAAATTATTTTCAATTAGTCAAACAAAGCAGTCCAGTCTTATAGCAATATATATCTTTGTCAACCTTATTTTTTACCGCTGGAAAATTAGTCATGGGCCAAGTGGTTTTTTCTGTGAAAAAAATATTAAAAAACGCGTGCGTATGACTTATTCACCTTTTTAGGCAACTAATCCAGTACCATGACTCACACCCCATTGTTTATTTTCTCAAAATTTCATTTAAAATCGAAAAAAAAAAAAAATGAACACACTGGCCATGACTAAATCAAATATCTTCCATAGATTTATTTTATTTTATTTTTATTAATTTTCATTCAAAATAGCTTCAAGTTATCCCAATAAAATGTATATATATATATTTCTTTCATAATTTATACCAATATGATGTGGGTTTTCTGTGCATGCAAAGTATGAAATTCTTATTCAACACTTCAACTAACCAAATTTAGACTGGAATTTAAAATTTTTCAAATAAACTGGTCTTTGGTCATCTGATCAATCTTCAAAACTCTCTCTCTCTCTCTCTCCAAGAATTTCTTTCATGCTTCCTAATCCACACTATGTTCCCCTATACGTGTTTGAACCGGGCACTTCTGTTCTATTCCCCAGTCAAACATGCATATATCGATCTCTCCCTATAAATACATGATTACATAAACTACTCATCTTCATCATCAATCAACTTAACAATATCTCTCTCCTCCAACAAAAAAGAATATTTCTTTAATTATACAGATCGATCCCACATTCATGGCCAGACAACCTAGCCTTCTCTTTCTCCTCCTAGCTCTCTTTTTGATATTCACTGTGCTATTCAACCCCATACAAGCCCGTCCTCTTAGCGTTTCGAACCACCACCACCACCACCACCACCACCACCACCATGCCGAGATGAAATCAAATCCTAGCCATGGAGGGAAGAGTCATCAACATAATCATGAAGCAGTACTTCTTGCGCTCCGTGGTATCAAGAACACCGGTCCAAGCCCCGGGGAAGGGCACTCATTTGTCAATGGTGCTCATCCTTGACACTATTGCTTTATCTCCGGCCAATTCATGGTCATTGTTATTGGGAGTGATTTAGGAGTTGTAGCTGGCTAGCATTCATATAGATATATAGAAACTTATAATGTCATACACAGGTATATTCTTTTGTTGTTCATTCGTTATACATTGTATTATCAACATATTTAATCAATTAAAGATCTTGATGTTTTTAAAATTAATTCAGCTGCATGTGTTTTATTCATTGTTATAGTAAGCCTATGGTTGTAGACTTGTTGTGCTGCGCGCCAAATTGATTAATGCATGGGTCTCAAATCCTATATGCATGAGATATATATGAGCAACTTTGTAGGTAGTTACAAAAGAGTAATGATACTTAGGCCTATTTAATTCTTAGGTCTAAAGGATTCATATCCATTAGAAGGCACAGATAAACTAGAAACGGGTTCCATTCACTAACATCAATGAATAAAAACTTATAGGCCATACAACCCAGCCTAAGAAATAGGCGTGAGAATCATTTTCTTAAAAAAAATAATAATCCCCGCGCACTCTTTTTGTCTATGGTTGGCTAGTCAAGAATTTTTTTTGACTCCAGACAAATCTAATTTGGACTATATGATGCATCCAATTTGTGTGCGCCCTATGTCGATTTCAATTGAATAGAAAGTCATGAACATCTATTCCACCAATGTTACTACTCAAAAATCATATGGAATAGATTGCAAGAAAAGTGTGGATTTTACACAAACCCTAACTGTTACAATGCATCATCAAATTGAAAGCAGAAATTAAAGTGCAACAAAGTCTTATCTTTGAATATCATATAGTCAACTATATCCGGCTTTTCTGCGTCAAACGATGCAATTGCCCCTATGCTGAAACCATTGCTTCTGATTGGAGTCTCCCCAACTCCTCCTTTGAACCATCGGAGAGAAATCTCTACTTCTCCTTCACCAAACCCCTCTCCCATGGCTGGCTCTGTATGTGTTAATGTTTCCCGCCTAGGTGAAGTTTAGTTAGGTAGTTGCTTGATGGGTGGGCCATGAAATGAAGGAATTTGGGCCTCCCCCAACTTGGGCTCCGTTTGTCTTCTTGTGTTGGCTCCGGGTTGAACTGTGTTCTTTGTTTTGCTTATTGGGATCCAAACCCAATCTTTTGTAATCCTCGAGGTATTGCTCCCAAGTTTCTCTTGTATATATTCTCTCCTCTCAATATATAAAAATACAATATATATATATATTTAAAAAATTGTAGGTAAAATCAAAGAAATTGTGGTTATGATGTAAAAGAGCATCATACATGGTCTCTAGATGAGTATTTAGGCCCAATTCAAGTACAGTGTTTTGGTGTCTAGAGAAACTTTTTGCATTATCTGAACGATAAACTATATGGTTCAATTAATTACAACTTGACAAACAAATAAGAGAAGTGATCAGTCTTTTGACCTCAATTGCCGATTCATTATTCGAATACAACGTGGTTGGGAATGAGTCGAAAAAAAAGAGATGTTTACGGGATTTTGTTTTAAGAGTTTCAACTTGATCCAACCACGTTATATTCGGAGGATGAATCGACAATTAAAGTCGGAAGAGTTATCATTTCTCAACAAATAAATATGTTTACTTGTATAATATTACTGTCAAATAAGGCATTAGTCCATATTTATGGGTATGAAGTAAGAGCCAAATCCAAAATCAAATCGGGCCTATCCTACACAAACCAGGGGCTCATATGGTTTACTGGACTTTGTTTTAATCAAAGTTGATTAAGATTTAAGATATATATTTATTATAAATAAATAAATAAAAACCTTAGTCCGTACTGTAGTCGTATCCCAATGGAATTGATAAGTGTGTCAATTTAATGAGTTGGTTAACTACTTTCTCTTGGTGATTGTGCCTGCAGTACCAATATTCAGAAGGCTTTTAACCTTTTGGCACCCACAGAAAGAACATGCAGTACTTGTGAGTGGTCCTCTTTTTGTTTGATGGTGAATGTTGAAAGGAAATGGACCAGCAAATAAGTTAGTACGCCTGGAAGAGGAAGATGGATCAACATGCTATAAATTTGCAGGCTTTGTCAACTGCAGAGAGACAAGAAACTATCTCATTCATCATTGTAGAATGTGAAAGCTTAATTTACACAATTGCCTTCTTCCCGACGCTCATTTAAGATACTAAAAAAAAAAAAAAAATTAGAAAAATCATCTGCAAGCAAATATTACGGCCAAGCGCTGTTACACATGGACACGGGATACATACGCGTTGGCACTAGAACATTAGGAAACATTTTTTTTTTTTTTTTTTTTTTTGAGTTTCGGGGGTTAAATTATCAAAAACAAAAAAATGACAAAAATACAACGCGAATACCATTATATATAAATAGATATTTATTGAGTAGAACTATTATTTATCTTCAATTCATTTTTTAGTTTTATACTAATATTTACTTCAACATAATTTAAAAAATGAGGTCTACCGTATTATAGCTACGATTGTTATATCATAATGTTACTATTCCACTAATTTAATTGTCATTACAATTATATTTTTGTTCTATGCGGAACAAAAAAAATATCATTGTGTATTTCAGTTGTACTCAACGCCAACTTTTCTTAAAGAAAAAGTTAGGACGTTTTGAAATTTGTTCATATTTTTCCCTCTTATTGCATTTTGATGTGGTTATTTGTCTATTTTGTAGCTGTATTTTTTCAATTTTTAAAGGAGATAAGATCCTCTTACACTTTTAGATACCTTCTTACACATCCATTCATTGAGGAAAAACTATGACTCCTAGAAAAAAAAAAAAAAAAAAATGAAGAACATCATTGCTCTGCTTCTACGTTGATCTTCCACATTCTAATCTTCATATCTCATATACATTCTTCTCTATAATTTGATGATATGAAGGTGCACAGATGATCAATAGCCATAAGAGTAACCCATGTAATTATATCGGGATCGAATATTATGATTATTATAAATAGGATCACCATAATCAACAGCCTTAATCACCACTGCTTCGCGGCGCCCATCCTGTTCTTGAACTGCTCCAAACACAATCTCATTCGTTTCGCAGCTCTGCTCGTAACAAGTCTGAGGGCCAGATGAGTAATGCCTCTGATGATGCTGTTGGTGGTGTTGCTGCTGCTGTTGCTGAAAGTGCTGCTGCTGCTGCTGCTGTTGCTGGTGGTTGAAATCGCCATTCCAACCGCTATGAAAAGTCCGGCTTTGCTTGAAGGGACGAGTCTTCTCGGGGTCCTTGGTCATAAAAGGGTAGGTTTTTCTTGTTGTAGGGGTTCTGGTTTCAAGTGGTGGGGGTTGATCTTCATTTGGGATCACAAAGCTCTCTTGCATAGGCCAAGTGTTTGATTGTTTTGTGGGATGCTGGTAATATTGCTGTTGGATTTGTTGGTGGACCGGTTTTTTTCTGGAAAACAATCCCCCAAAGATATCAAACACAGTTGAGCCGGTGTTGAGAAAAAGTCTCCCCAATGAACTAAATAAGCCCTCTTCTGTGTTTTCATATTCATCTTCGGGTGGAATTATGGGGGGCCTGACAGAGTTCGGAGGCCTTTGATATGGTGGTGGTGGTATGCCTTTCTTCATTGAAGTTCTAGGATCCTACAAATAGAAAGAAAAATCTTTAGTGGAAGTGTGTCTTGAGATCTTTAAAACTTGTTTGAAATGCATTTTCTAATTCGCAATTCAACAATGCAAAAAAAAAAAAAAAAAATTGTGGTTCAGAATTATTCATTGCAAATAATTGTTCAGAAGTGGGATTGGGAATCAATAGAAAATTTTCATGAATAAAGTACTCGAGTCAGATATAGAGATTTAAGAAATTGAATGCAATACATCTTAGGGACGAAAAATTAATAAATACATAATATGCCACCATAATATGCTCAATGGAGCATTTCAGAAACTATACAAGGATTTATTTGCGAAATTCAGTATATTCATGAAATCTTAGGAAAACCATTTGAAGCACAAATAATTAAAGATTTCAAGACTATCTTGTTTCCTCCATATGAAACATTTTAGTGCAAGTCAAGTATAAGTTCGGAGATTTTTGAGAATTTAAAGATTTTTTTTTTTCACAATGATATTCACGTAGGAAGCTCATCAATATACTTTTGGAGTCTAGAGGATATCTGATTCTTAAGTGTAAAAATCAAGACACATAAGCCAAGGCATGGATCACTTACACTACGGGATGAAAACATGGCTCCGATTCTACGTTGCAGCAAGGCCATCATGTAACCAAAGAATGCAGCCGCAACAAGCATTGCTATCCCTGATTATGGAAAATCTCTCTTATGAATTATTCATGTTCTTCACCGTGAAAGTAGGGTAACAAACAATAAAATCTTGAAAGTTGGAATTTACCTAAATGGAAATTACCATCGTAATGGTTGGCACAATCGTCTTCATGGAGTTGAATCTCTCGAATTGCCTGGTTTCCTCTGTCTACAACCAAAAGAGAGCAGCTACTTCTGATATAAACCACATCAAAATCGTTCGAGAACTTTGCTTCTTCACTTGGACCATCCACATGACCTCCTCCTTGGCCCCATTTCCCTCCAGCTATTGTGACAACCCCTACATTGAGATAAAATGATGAGTTCAAATCAAAGTCTATAGTTTACCTCTATGCTCTTACTCTAAAATAGACACTGCCATGGTTAATCATATATGTTATTTACTTAAAAGAGAGACATGGGAGTCCGAAGTAAACGTTCAAGAATCCAATGGACCAAGTTACCTGCATCACTGATCTTCCTGATTGCCATGTTCAAGGTGTCCGCGACATAGATGTTTCCCCTGTCATCTACAGTAAGCCCTTTCGGGTGGTTCATCCGTGCTTCTCTTGACCTCCCATCCACATGCCCAGAGTACCCTTCAGGTGATCCACCAATCAGCTTGGGCCGACTATCTGCATCTCAACCATTCATTTTATTATGTGAACACTCTGGGAGAGGCAGCAAGAAAGGAACTGTACAAAAAGGGTTCAAAGCATGATATAAACAGTCTCGCTTGTTCGGCATGTAATTTGTTCTACCATGATATTCTAATGGAGCCATAAATTTGAGACCAAGAAAGTGGAATAGTGTTACAACTTATCAAATCAAGGGGGGCTTAAACTACTTGTACAAGCTAGTGCATCATTTTTTAGAAACATAAATTTAATGTTTAATGTAGACACAAAAGACTTCGACATAGGATAAGAAAAGGCTTACGAAATGAATATGAAGACAAATAAAGAAGTTCAGGAGTTAGCTTGAGAGACTTGGTCTCAGAAAGAAAAAGTGAAAGTGAAAATCTTTAGAAAGCCGGTATTAGTTTTTGCAGAAAATAAACTAGACAGCCGACTTACTTAAAAAAAGTGGAGGCTTCATCTAAACAAAAGTTACACACAAATTGCCAAAGTTCATTATAATGTTTGATTGATAGATCTTAGGCATAAAAAATCATATACAAAAGAAGATTCCATATATTTGGCATAAGTTCTAATGTTCTATTAAAAGGCTAACCCAAACAACAAATTTTGTAATAAAGGAATAATATCTTCATAAATAATTCAAGTCCTCCTTTGAGGGCATAAAAAGGAATATGAACGCACCAGTTTTGAGCAAAATTAACTGAAATAAAGGGGTTGGGATCTTGTAGATGTTATGTTTAGAGAATCCACAATAGTATTGTCATCGATTAAATCGAAAAGTCATTGGGCCTGTTGAGATGCTTGCCTAAATTCACAAGTACAATACATATATGGAAATGAATTTTTTCTGCAGAAGATGCAAAGTCCTTGGACTATGAAGAATGTATGAGAAATAATAAGGGAGTAAAGTGAATCTAAATAGAATAAAGAAGTTTGGACAGTCATTGGAGAAACTTGGTCCCAAAAAGAAAAGTGCAAGCTCACAAATTTCCAAAATGATAGAATTGATTCCAACACAACTCAATGAAAAGGCCTATTGTACTTTGGAAAAGTGGAGTCTTCTTATAAACAAAAGCGAACAAAAACCCCATTTTAAATTGTATATCAAAACGAAATCCGAATTCGCAAAGAGCTTACGAAGAACATAAATAATCTAAAGAATTCAGCCCAAGATTGGGGCTATGTAAAAAGCCAGTCCAAACAACAAATGTTATGACAATGGTACTTGAATCAGATGCTTGAACACATTTAACATAAACAAACCAAATATCACAGCTTTCTAGGAAAATGTATGTAGAAATTCACAATAACTTCAAACAATTTGTATGTGTAGGGTTGCCCCATTGTTCCGAGTAAAAAAAATCTCACCTGCTTACCCATCAAAACAATACATACATACATATATATATATATATATATATATATATATATATATATATATATAACAATTGAGAATTTAAAACAATTACACAGAAATTAACTTACACCGCGACAACGGAGTAGAGATCTTGTAAAGATTACTGTTTTCAGAATCCAAAACCAGAAGTTCATCACTTTGGGACACCTCAATTGCATAAGGTTCAATCCCAAGTTTGCTTCCATCAAACACAGTCTCAACAGTGTAACCACCTTCAAATTTCATCATTGAACGACTAGAAACTGCCGAATAACCAAAGCCTATTCAACACCCATCAATCTCAATATTTTAGACAACAACATATAAGTGACACAGAAACAAACAAACAAACAAAAAAACAGGGGAATCCTTGAAATGTGAGGTCAGTGAGAGATCCATACCTGTTTTTGTGTTGGGTTTTAATGACCACATCCATTTAAAAACCACCGACACAAGATTTGAAACGACCCCACTAACAATTTCTGCAATTAAAAACGAGAAATGGTGTTGTGATGAAAATATAAATATAAATATATATATATATATATATATATATATATATATATATATATATATATATATATATATATATTATCACAAACATAGTATGAAAACAGAGGTATATGTGTTAACTCACTTGCAGGTGGAGTGGCTGAAACTGATGAGAACCCACCAAATAAAACCAGAAATATAAGAAGTGAAATGACCCAATTCATCTTCATTGTTGTTGTACAGATAGAAAATCAAAGAACAAAATGTTTGTATAAGGAGGGTCTGAGCTCTGTATTTATGGAGAGACAGGGAGAGAGATAACCCCACCAACAATGTGTCTTTTCTCCTTTTACATGTTTCTAATAAGCACAGCTTTCTTCCAAGTGCATAAGAGCATGAGGAGAGAGAGAGAGTTGGAGAGAGAAGAGGAAGTTATGATAGATTATGGAAGTTTTATAAGGAAAAGAGAAGGGGAGCTCTGTTCGAGGTAAGAGAGTAAAAGGCAAAAAGAGAGAGGGGGCCAGTAATAATAAAGGTATCTAGGTAATTTAAAAAATATATATAAAATAAAGTTAAAAGAAAAATGTTAGCAACAATATTATCCTTAGCTGAGTCACAAAGTCCACAACATTCAATATATTTAAGCAATTACATTCGCAAAGTATAAATGTAATTAATGTATCAAGTAAATTTAATTTTTTAAAAAAATTAAAAATATAGTTAAAAGAAAAATGTTAGTGACAATGGCAACGTATAATATATTTTATTACGAAGAACTCGAACACAGGAATACAGTTCAGAGAGGTAGAACACTCTACCTGTGTTATTGAATAATGAGCCATTAAATAAAAAATTATGTACTATTTTTTTTTATATTTATAATAGAGTCGATTTATTAATTAAGTATTACATACATTTGTAGAATTTTTTTTAGTAATATACACATTATTGCTTGCTTTGATAATAATGAAATAATGCTTCCAAGGTATGATGAATATATGTGCATCAGCACTTTAGCAGTCATCACTCTGTGAGTAGTTTTTGTGAAATGTGATTTGTTAGTATAATTAAAATAGAATGCAATACCATTAAATTAAGCATTCAATTTCGTAAATATGTTGTAGTTTCTCGATTTAATTATGTTGTATATGGATGTAATAATATCACATGAATTACGAGTAATACGGTTGAAATTAATGTGTTGTACAAGTGTTATGTAAGTGTGTTACATTCTCCAACTAAAGCGTACCGAAGATAATTATTTTCTTATAGTAAGCCACGTAGGATGAAAGAACAAACATAGAAATATTTTCACTTTGGCTAACGCTTTAGTTTAAAATAATTATGCTCATATCACCTATGCAGCATGAATACGAATACGAAATATAAAATACAAATATGATATAACACGAATATTTCAAGATGTCAAATTTTAAAAAAATATGACACGAATATGACTAAAACTTGGCTATATATAAATATAAAATTTTATTTATATACATGTATTGAGTAATAATATTACAAAACTTTAATTCATTTCTAATTTTATATTAAGAGTTGTAATGACTTTTATATCATATATATTGATATTGCACTACTTTATCATAATAGTGTTTTTATTTTAAATGAATAAATATTATTTAATACTTAGTTTAGGATCATATGTGTATAATGTCAATTTTTATTAAAGAAAAAAGTTGAACACTTTAAAATGTATTTATATTATTTTTAAGATTATCGGATAAACTTGTGTTTTAAAAGTGTGAGCTTAAGTGTCTAAGAAATATTGACAAAGTGTATAAAAAAAATATCTAAAATAGTGAAAATTTATTTTTATTTATAAGCACGTATATACAAAAACACATTTACTTCGCAGCATATCACTTAAAGTGTGAATGCATCTGATATATATCCTCATTGCAATCATTATTCTAACACAAGACAAATCTACTTTATAGCAATATAATATTTCACTGTATATATATATATATATATATATATATATATATATATATATGTATAGTAGTTAATTTATTTTTTAAATAGTTCGTTTGGTGCATTTTTTGTCTATGGCCTCATCATATTATCATCTCTAAATACAGATTTTATGTGCCAAACAGAATGAAAGTTCTCTCTCTCTCTTCTTCATATATTTTTTTTTTTTTCCTTTTATTATTATTATTATTATGGTCCGATAAGTTTATAACTGACTATGTGAAAAGCACATTAAACTGAGGTTAAATACAATTATTTCGAAACTTGAAGTAAGTATGTTTAATTCAACGTAGTGTGTTGTAATGGAGGCTTTAACACCATTAATTTTGATATAATCTGGTTTGACCTCATAAATGGGAATAAATTAAGTTGTGCTTTAATTTGATATAATCATTACGTCTCGTCTGTGCATGAGGAGTTAGGACCCTATATGATGACACAAAATCTTTAATGTCAAAATTCAATCAAACGCTACACGTTCCTTTTTTATGTCCTGTTTAGTCACTCACTGTTGATGCCTTCAATCTCTCTTTTCATGCTTTGGATTCAGAAAACAATATTAACGAATCTCATTACTATGGACTCACTCACACGTTTAGTTGAGTTCCAGTGGACACCGGTAAAGTGCGAAAGGCTATTGGTTTTCTTTAATTAATAATATTGGTGTTCGGGAGTTTGAATCTTTATTATTTTTAGTGTATTTTTTTTTTACAATTGTTCGGTACATATAAAATATAAGAATTGTTTATACTGAGTGGTAGATTATGTGATAGTCTAAAAGACTAGACACTACCACAATCGACAAAATAGAAAAATAATAATAACATAATATACTCGGTATTTAAAGATTAATTTGATATGGTATTTTGAGACTAGTCCTGAAATAATATTAAGTAATGACGTTTCATTAACTTCAATTGTAAGCTATCTTTAAAAGAAAGCAAAGTTGAAAGATGCTTCTAAGTTAATTAACTTTTCTTTTGGTGGAAAACAGTCGGTAATGGTTTACAACTAGGTAAAAATAAATCCCAAAAATTATAATCCGGATTAAGAAAATAAAGTGAAATTGTTTGTGAAATTAGCATATGATACTCAGCAACTTTTCGCAAGCTCTTCAATTCATTCTATTTAAAACGTTAAATTTGCAGTATTAACTCCAACAATTAAAGATAAATTTTTGAAAAAAAAAAAAAAGACTAACTTAATGCACTAGTTTAGAATAGATACGTCCAAGTAACCGGTCCAAAAATAAAGTGAAATGGTTTGTAGTCTGTCTTATTAATGAAATTTGAAGCTACAACACTGGCCCAAACATTGTTCGACTCTCCACAATCCACAATTTTGGGCCTCATATCAGACCTTTTGGACTTTTTTTAAGGAGATGATTTAAGCATAACTAATATGCATTTTGGCATACTTAAGAGCTCAGTAACTACATTGTTGAGTGGCATTCGACAAAAGCTTTGATATATCATTTACAATGTGTCATACAGAAATTCATTAAATACATAACATAGTAATATAATTGTAGAAATTAGCTTAAGAGAGTCAATAAATTACAAAGTACAAAAGAAATATAATTTTGAATAAGCATTCAAATGCAAGAGAATTTAAAATTTTAAAAAAAGTTTAAAAGGTATGAAATTGTTGAGAGAAAAAGAATTAAGTAATGATAAGTTAAAAATAAAAGAAACTTGTATCGACATATAAAAGAGCTGTTGTATCTTTGTATGAAACTCTTCTTTTATTGGGAGCCTTAGGCGGCTCCTTAATTGTTGAGAAGTATTTGTGAAACTAATGGTAGAATCAGCTACAATTTTATTTATTTTTTTAATTAGTGTTTTTCAAGAGATCATTTATGCATCATTTCCTCACTTTTATATTTGAAAATTTTATCTATCATATAATTTATTTATTTTTGACATGATTAGCAGTCAATTTATTTTAGACGAAAATTATTTAGCCGTGTGTATTTCATTGCATAAATAATTAATACATTTAATAAATAATATATTTTATATAAATGTAACTGAATTACACCGAAGGTGCCTACCTACTCCATTTGTAGACATCTCCTTGAAATTGTGTACTTTAAATTATCTTTCAAATTTTTTATTATGGATAGACATTCTTCTCCCAAACTCAATTTAAAGTTCTTGACTTACAAATCAATTCCAACCCTATTTATAGAGATCTCCTTCCAATGGAAGGATAGATTTACTCTCTCAATATTCTTTTAAAATATTAAGAATTTTAGACTATTTTTATTTATTTTTAGAATCTTCCAATACTCTCCCCACGATTTGGACGACTATGACCTCCACATCTCCATCCTAACTGTTATTATAGAAGGACACGTACACGTTTAGTAGTAGGATAGTATTCTCTACTCTCTTCTTCATAGAAGATGCATGGTACCAGAAGACAGACTAGGACAGTGACAAATCCAATGAAGAGAAAAAATATTGATTTGGTTTAACAACTTTGTATTAGCAAATTTTTTATATTGTTAATAATAAGATACTTGACGGTTATGAGTTTGAATTTCTTTTAAACCACCTTAAGCGAATTTTTCCCGACAATTGCCGATTACACAAGAGAAGAAGGGATTGTATAATTTGTATGTACTCGGTACTAAATTATGGGATATTCTAAGAAGCTCTTTGCATCGAAAAAAAAATTAAAAAACAATTATAATAATACTATCAAGTACTTTAAATGTAAAAGTTAATTTGATTTAGTATAATAATGACATTTCATCAACTTCCATTGTTAGCATTCTTTAAAAGAAAGCAAAATTGAAAGATGCTTTTAAGTTGATTAACTTTTCTTATGGTATAGAACAGTCGGTAACGTTTACAACTTGGTAAAAATAAATTCCAAACTGAATTGAGAAAAGAAAGTGAAATTGTTTGTGAAATTAGCATATGATACTCAGCAACTTTTTCCAAGCTGTTGAATTCATTTTTTACTTAGAACGTTAAATTTGGGGTATTATGTTTCAACAATTAAAAAAAGAAATAGAATGGTGCACCACTCGCTAAGAAATACTACGTATAAGAAAGAAAAGATGTACACCACTTTATTTAATCATTACTTGTCGTAAATTATGAGTGATGATATTGATACATACACACACATATACACACAGTTATATGTATACTCATTTAACACACATATATACATATACACCTATACACAAATATACAATTGTGTTTTTCGTATGCTTCAGTTGCATATTTAAATTTTTGATTCTATAACATTCTTGGCGACTCATCTACCAACGGGCAGTAGCTCATATGGTATAAATTCTCACTCTCTCCCTTAAGGGGAGGTTGAGTGTTCGAACCCATATAGGGCTAATATTTTGGGTACATCTACTCTAGACAGTATATGCACTACAACCCCAAACACTCTCAATGCCTCTCATGATAGGGTGTCTGCATTTAAGTCACCTATTTTTCTGCACAAACAAGTCCCATAGTCTCATTCCAGTCTATTTGGTTGCATAATGCTAAAATGCATAAGAAGTTGAACCTCCCCTGCTGGTTCAACACCTCTGTCAAACTCAGATATTAGTAATATTCAATACGTCGTTCGATTGCATAAAATTTTACAGAACTCATACAGCTAAGGTGTGAATTAAACATCGAATAATAATCGTTGTCAAACCGATCATTAGTACATAATTCTATCCAAGCCAGTAAACTCCTCAGAAAAACAAGCATTATACCGATACCAGTTTTGTATAGGCTTAGAACAGTGGATAGTGTAATAGAACTAGTAGTTTCAAGGAGCTGATTGAGGCATAACTACTATGCATTTTGGCATACTTGAGAGCTCAGTAACTACATTGTTGATTGGCATTCTACAAAAGCTTTGATCTATCATTTACATTGTATCACACAGAAAATTATTAAATACATAACATAGTGTGTGAATCATATTTAAACATGGTAGATCATCCCCACCTCTAGAGTTGATGCATGAGGAATGCTCAATGCATACCTTGGACCTCGAGAGTTTCTCCTCAAGAAATCATACCCTAAATTGATGACTATTCTCTTCACCAAACTTGAACCCCTCTTTGCCCTCACATAACAGTGGCCCAGTATGAATGCCATCCCGGCTTCCCTTGCTTCCATCAATTCCTGCAGCTCCTCTCGTGCACTTATATCAATCGTAGGGCTCTCGGGCAAAAGGAACCTCACTCTCTTCCTCGTCAGGTCAGGCGAACTAATCTCCCTTAACTCTGAAGTGCTAGCCTCTCCAGAAAAACCAGCATTGTCTTCACACATCCTTGCACCTTCTAATTTCGTTGCAGAAGATCCAACAACGGTCATTCTTCCATCTCCCTCCAAATCTTCTATTAATACATCAAATTCTGGCCTCTCTGACCGGATAAATTCTGCAATGCTACAAACAAGATCTTTTTCAAACTCCTCGTCATCCTTGTGAATATCACGATAGCCATATCGTGCTATACAGCGGTAGAGCCGATACTCTTTTGGGCCAATTCTTCCTATTAAGAACCTTTCCTCAGGTCTTACATGAGGCACTGGGACAGATTTGATGCAGAGGAAAACTAAGACTTGGTGGAAAGCTGGGAGATTGGTCACAAAGTGGGAGAAAATAGCTGGAATTCCAGATACAAGCTCAGTTTGTATTATACCAATGCCCGGGACCCGCACAATTCCTAGGTTAGGACCCAGACTGAGGAGCCAATTAATGGAAACCTTGTTTTGAACATCGAACTCGTATTTCTTGAGTGTGCCATAGTGCCAAACATACATGATTATTAGAAAGATGAATGAAAGGGCTATCGGGACCCAAGCACCGTCAAGGAACTTGATGAGTGAAGCTGAGAAGTAGAGCGCTTCAATGGAACCGAAGAAGAATATAAAGGAAATGGCTAGGAAGATACTTTTGTGCCAGCACAGGACGATAACAAGAGACATTAGGCAGGTGGTTACCAGCATAACAGTTATAACTGCCAAACCTGTTCCATAAAGAAAGAAGATGTAAAGAAATTTCTTGATTAAAATTGATAGTTCCTAGAAATCTTGAATAATTATTGTCCCAACAAAACAATTATGACTTTAGTGTTGAAATGTTTATCAAGAGAAAAAGGGAATTATTAATTTTATGTTGATATGTTGATTAAATATCCCCTTTATAATGGCTTGACATAGACTGCAGATATCAAATCAGTATGACGTCCCTCATTCTAAGGTTAGTGACAGCTTCCGACCAAATAACCCCAACAGAAGAACAAAAAAGATGAGCTAAAAAAGTAATTGAGTAATGACCGCATAAGAAAAATAATTTGTTAGGGAGTACCTGATGCATTGCTTATGTGCTTTGTGTCTCTAAAACCAACAGTGACAGCCAAGCATAGCAGCAATAAAGTCCAGTTGATCTCTGGAATGTAAATCTGGCCATGCATTTTGGATGATGTGTGGACTATTTTAACCCTTGGGAAGCAACCAAGAGCAGAGCACTGTTTGATGATGGAGAAAGAACCTGTGATGATAGCTTGGCTTCCAACAACTGCCGCAAGTATGGCTATTGCCAGAACAGGCCATCGTATCTTCTCTGAGACAATAAAAAGAACTTCAAGTTATACATTCTTGTATGAGTTGTCATCTATAAAGCATAAAACAGTGCATCTGTGAGGCATACCTCAAAAATAAGGGAAAAAGAAAAGGAATAGTACCTACCTGGTACAGATACATAGAATCCAATCCGGTAGTCAGTTTCAAGAGTATGATGCTTAGAAAGATAAGCAGCTTGTCCCATATACGCAAGGATCAAGGACGGGTAAACGAAAAAAGTGAAAGCAATCTGCTATGAAGTGGTTCTCTGTTAGAAAAGTTGCTTTCATTGTTTGAGTTTCTAGCAAGGCACATTTCTTAAATAAATAATATGCTGTGAATTGTTTATCAACATAAAAAGTAATACTCAACTTGATATTTATGAGGACATTCTCACATTGATTAGTCATCAGCCAAATAAGAAATATTTTGACCCTGAATAATGTGTAGACATCTCTAAACAGCAACCAGTCACAGGGACGGTTCCAAAACCAAAAGAACTAGTCACTTGTTGGGTTCCTCGTAGGCTCGCACCCATTTAAGAAGTATCAGGTATGGAACCAACACTGTGACAGTGGTATCAAAGCCAGTCTGAAGGTAATACCATGTGGCTCAGGGGAAAAAAGGCAGAGTGCATTTATATCTACGATTGCAGATGCAATGAAAACTAAAATAATTTACTAATTTCCTCACCTGGGTACAGGGAATCGGGAAGTTGAAGTTACCTAAAAAATAGTAATTAATTCAGAAGTTTGCAGGTAATTTTAAAGAAATTTGATTTTTGACATTAACCAAAGGTGACCCAGTCTTTACCAATTTCAAATGAGGAAAAATGTTTCTGCACAATATCATGACTATTGAGGAAGTTAATATGACCATTATTTCTATCTCGTCCATGGAATCAATACACTTGTGCAATTACCGTGACTAGATTACTCATGAAGAAAGAAATCGAATAAGTCTTTATGATTGGGATTTATGTGTTTAGTTATGCATTTCTTCAGTGCTAAGCATCAAAATTTTAGGGAAATGAAGTAAATGAAATATGATTCTTCTTTATCAGAGATAGAGAGAAAACAACTGGAGTTCCTAAATCACATAACAGCAGCCCTTTTCTGTGCAGCCAAAAAAAATATGGAATAAGGTCTGAATTTACTTTGTCCAGCCACTCTATGTGATAGTAGGTGCTTCATACAACATCATGGTGTTGCATTTAGTATTTGCATTTTCATATATGTTGCAATATAAAGCCTAGACATCCGGAGAGTAAAAAATGGTAAAATATATAATTTTTTGAAAAACACCTAATATAAGATGTAAGGTTTAAGAAGTAGAGGACATCAATATCTTAACAAATGAGGGGATCTTATGCACTCCAAAAAATGAGGAAGATGAACACTAGTCCCCAAATTCATATCAAATTTGTAAATCCCGTTTCACAAACATAAAGTTGCAGTAACTAAAAAACCTGTAATTAATTGATAACATCACCAAGTTTAGTTACCTGGATAGACAGCTGTGAGAAGTGTCCAAGATCAGCAAACATGGCTTCTGAACCTGAAGAAGAGGAAGCATTAGCAATAATGTGCCTATTTGGGAAATTCAAATCAACAAGAGAAAACTCTTCACTTCCGTACCTGTTATACACAACAAAATCCCACCCAAGGACATCCAACCTCCCCTTTGGGTCTTCTTCAAAAATTTGTACATGTAGTAAGGAGAGAGCGCTTGGTAAACATGGGGATTCCAGTGAAAGATGTTGTACACACCAATGGCACTGATGCATAAAAGCCATGTTATTACAACAGGTGCAAACAGGAATCCTACCCGGTGGGTCCCATAGTGCTGGAGGGAAAACAGAAATACCAGTATGATACAAGCAACTGGGACTTCTACATCTGCAGAATTAATGACCAATAAGTAAAAAAGATATCAGGCTCATAATCACATACTTTTTAGTAAAATGATCCGGAATTACTATCAGAATGCTTAAAATTGAAAACGCATCAGTTTTCAGGGAAAATAATACCTTCTGCAGTTCCAAAAGAGATGCAAAAAGTGACTAGATAACGTTTTGAGAATTCTAATACAACATTTTTGAAGGTGATTCGGTGACTATTGGTTTTACCGTCCTTGTGCTCATAATTATCTAGTAACAGTTTAGAATGTTCTGAAATAGTACGTATTGAGATTTGAATTGCACTGAACTGGGGCCAAGTATTTGTTATTTATGCTAGGCAAAGAAAAAACCTTGAGTACTCCTGAAATCTTATATGTTGAATTGTTGATGCTATATTCTGTTTCATCAGCAAACTTGTACAATTTTGCTCCTCTCTGTCATATTGACTAAATCACTATTCACTACAACATTAAAGATATATGCATTTATTATTTGTTGAAGTTATGCACATTTGTCAAGGATTTCTCCTACCTTAGTAGAGGTGATATTGAGGAACCTTTTCTAAATGTGTTTTTCCTACCACTCCGTTGTTTGCCATTTCTCCTGCATCCAAGTTTTGTTGTCACAGACATATGGCCTATAAACCCTCAGTTTCCCATGTGTGCTCCACATAACTTCTTCATTGTTCCCACAATACGACTGGTCACGTGTCCTCAGAAATTTGAATGTATAGAGGTGGAAGTAAAGTTTTACAGATGTGATACCTTTTCAATTGGCCTTTTCCACAATGTAGGTGAAGCTTTAATTCTGTAAGAAGGGATTAATTGAAGGAAGAAAAGGCAAAAATAAAACTATTTTGTCTTCCTTTCGTAATTGCATATCTTTCTTATTGGGTAATACAAATATCACTCTCATAGACACATGGGCTTCACTCCTCTCAGTTCCACATTTGTTCAAGGATCTGTGCTCCCACAAATTTTATTCCATCAATTGGAGGAAGATCCACTCTCAACTACTGATTAGAGTGAGAACAAATATCCATCCAGTTTTGGATTTTATCCACTAAAAGCAAAACTGATTGCAGTGCCAAGAGGAATAATACAGTCTCAAAATCTGAGCGACCGGACAATGTAGATTTTAGCCTGTTGTTAGATTGGAGGCTTCAAGATTAAAATAAAACTGGACAGAAGATAAAGTAACACAGAGCTTAATTTCTAATGATTTATCAAGGCTACACATACAAATGTAAGTATTAGAATCTAATATATACTTATCGCTGGCACATATAAATAGGAACAGCAAAATTGTCTTACCAGACCTATATTACAATAACGCGCATGCACCACAAAGAGATAAATGGTAATGTCTACACTCCAAAATTATGTGTGTTTGCCCCAAGTTGAGGTTGCAAAGTTAAATTGATGTCTAACGCACTAGGCATTTTTTGTTAAACCATGATGAAACCACACTGCCCACAAATAGTAAAGGACCATGATAGAGACTGTAGATGAGAGAGCATACAGGTAAAATGAGAATGGCAATTGTGAAAGCAAGGTGATGATAGATAGATTCTATACTTTAAAAAAATAATAATAATAATTTCTATACAAAATTATACAGATGATCCAACTCTGATAAGAAATGGAAGAACTGGTGCACATTTGGAAAATGGCTACATTATTATCAACTATCAAGAATTGTCCGTAGCGAATTGTGACTATAAAGGAGATGATTTTACCACAGCAGTGGTGGTACAAATCCATCAAGATGATGATAATTTTTGTTTTAGTTTTCGACCACAATAATGCTTTGAACAATAACAACTGTGTCAAAGTTTTGCCATTGCCTGTTAGTCCATTCATCAACTTATTCATCAATTCATGATTATTTTTTCCTCAAGAGGGACTCCAATTATCATTTTAACATAATTTGACCAGTCTAATTGTGCTATGGGTTATCACTTATCACTGCCACTTAGACATTTAATTAGATAAACATATTGATTGCACTAAAGTATCTTGTATATATTTTATTATCCACAGTGCCTTATCCAAACTAAACTAGCTTTTCTTGATTTTATTATGAATAACTTTACAAAGGTACATCCTCAACCACTTAGTCTTCCCATTTATGAATTTTAACTTCTTCTTTAATTTCATGTTGTATCTTTATCTTACTTATAAGTTGGATATTATCAACTTTGGCCTACCACACTATGGAGACTTAACTTTATTTTATGGAGACTTAACTTTATTTTATTTATTTAAAGGTGATTTGACTTGGATTAAAGCAGGAGATTTGTCTTAATTGTATTCGAAGGGACCCACAATAATGCATGTTTATCACAATTTGGTATTCTCTCCTTTTCCAGAAACTGCACGTCTACAGAAACATACTTTTCCAAATAAAGTTCAATCTGAATATTTAACAGTAAAAATCAAGATTCCAATGCCAACATGATTTGCATCACTTTAAAGCATACAGAAAGCGGAATTCCCAAAGAAATCATGAAATAAAAAAACTCAAACAAGAGAAATCAACTATAACAACTGGTGAAACTAAGCTCCCAGAGCGTAATAAGAACCATGTCTAAATCACATATCTGGCTTCTCATACTTACCGGTAATATTATGGGATTTGAAATATCAATTAAGTATTATGAATAATCATCATCTTCAAATTAATAATAAAATTGATTACTAAAATAGAACAGTCAACAAAATTGGTGAATAGGCAAGTGTCATACATTGGTGGTGTTCTTTCGACATGGAAAGCTCCAACCCGGAAACTGCAGAAAAAACTGCACAAAACCAAAAACAAGCAATTCTTAGTCCAATAACGTCCCAAATATGCAACTATACATCAAAATTGATAATAGCACAACCTCCTATACCTGAAATTGCTGGTGTAAGAACTCCATCCCCAATGACCATACAAGTCCCAATCAAAGCCAAAACAAGCAATAACCTCTGCAATACTCTGTGCTTCTCCAATGTCGATTTCAAGCTCGGCCCGAAACCCTTATTAGTGTTCGCAATTCCATCTTTCCTATACTCTGATAGCTCCTCATCGGCAAGCTGGCAGTTGGGCAAAGTATTGACTCGGGCGTGGCGGCACAGCAATGAATACAAAGCAAATGTCCCACCTTCACCATTATCATCAGCTCTAAGCACTATGAACACATATTTCAGGAGTGGAATGAGGGTTAATGTCCAGAAAACAAAAGACAAAACCCCATATATCTCCTCATTAGACTCTGAGTGTTGAATGTCCTCTGCAAAAGTGCTTTTGTACACATACAGAGGCGAAGTGCTTAAATCCCCATATACAACTCCCAAGCTCTGATAAGCCAAAGTAAAGACTGTCCTCCATGACTCCTTCTGCAACAACCAAAATTCAACAACAAGAGCTTATGATTATCAGAAGAGAGGGGTGTGATATGAAGATGGGTTCTACAATATCAGTGCCACATGTCTCACCTTGATTGGATTGTCAATGTTCCATCGTTCAAGATCCATCACAGACTGTATGTCTCAGAACCATGAAAAAAGTTCCATTTTTGCATCAATTGCAAGAAGTTTAGAGATGACCCGGATGGGTTAACACCATCCCCAGTTGAAACAATCCAGAAAACAACAAAAAATCAAGAAAAAGACACGAGTGTGTGTGTTTTATTTTATGGGGAGTGTACAGAGCAATTCACCAAACATCTGAAGAACAAACACGAAACACCACAAGAAAATACAAATAAAATAGTACTCTAGAATATAGTATTTGGTGTGTGCGCGTTTGGTTCTGGGTAAATAAAAGACGGAAACTTTAGAGAGAGAAAGAAAGAGAGAGAAAGAGAAGGATTTTGTCTTGTGTATATGTATAATAATGAGGGGTTTTGGGTTCTCTTCCACTTTTCTCTTTGTTTTTGGTAGAGTTTCTGTATAGAATATTTGAGGAGGTTATCTTCACCACTTGGCTTGAATTGGAGAAGTGGGTCTGAAAAATGTACAGGCACTAACTGATATTCTATAACACTGACTAGTGAAAGGAACAAGTCGTCATCACTAATCAAAGAGTTGGAACTCAGTGAACTCGGCAACTGGGTTGAGTCTTCATTACAGATTATAATCATAATAAAGATTGGGAAAACGCGTTGCTTCTATGGTCTTATCATTTCTTGGCATGAGAAAAGCAATCTAAGGGACTATGACTCACCCATCACTAGCAATTCTGATAATTTGATTGGAGAGACCATTTTTGTGAGATTTCGCCCTTTAATCAAATGAATTTCTAATTTCTAGAATAATTATAGTTAAATTGAATACACAATTTTAGATGTGTTCAAATTCTCTGTAGTAGTCGTGGGTGATTAATGTTTTTAATTTTTAAATATGTCTCAACTTTCAACACATTTATTTTATAGGACCTAAATAAATGTGTTGAAACACAATTTAAATGTATTAAAAATCAAAACTAGAAATAATAATGTTGAAAAGAAACATATCTTAGAAGCGTAAAACAAATGTGTAAAAATTTAGAACAAATGTGTTAAAAATTAAATTTAAGTATATTAAAAAAATTTACTGCAACACATTTATTATTTTTGACTGCATATGCTATTAAATGTATATCAATTTTAAGACCAAGAGTAGATAAGTAAATCTATATTTGGAATATATTGAAAAACTTGACCTTCCACTTCACTCTGAAAGAAAATAAGATACTACTAGACTATATTTCATCAATTCAATATAAAGAGTCTTCATGTACCACATTAAAAAAAAGTAGATTAGTGTTGTTAGATGAACCAAATGCTTATAAAAAATATTCTTAAAATGTACCTGACATGTTGAGATGAGCAAGTATAGGAAAAGTCTTGTGATACAAAAAGATTTGATTACAAATAAATAAATAAACAAATATGTGAGTTGGTAGATATAACCCTTATTTTGGGATTAGAATGATAAAATATTTAGAACATTCTTAATAGTTGTCTATATATATATATATAAATCTGATTTGTCATAGTTGATTTATACAAAAAAATTAATAATAATAACAATAATAAAATAAAAAATTAGATTAACAACTAACTACTTATCATGTCAAGACTACACATCACTTTTACAAACTTACCTACTTAATTTACAATTGATTTGTTAATGAAATAAGAAAGAGGGAGGAGAGATAAAATATGTTGATGTGGTTGTGTAAAAGAATTGTGCAAAATACATAATAATTTTACACATTAGTGAGGTAATAATATATCTTTAACATAAAGGTTTTATACTTTATGTATATTTTACACAAAATAATCTTTTTAACACACTGCTAAAGATGTTCTTAGCATAGGCAGCAAGCAAGGTCAAAAACTATTATATACTTTTCATCCCTGCATTGGGAGTTACATTAAGTAGACCAAAGTTACCTAAATTAAAAATACTGTGTGTCTATATATGTATATATATGACCATTAATTGATTGAATTCATGTAAGTCTCATATTATTTAAATCCAAATAATTTTATGATTTCAAATCATCGAATTCAAGATGTCTGAGTTTATACCTTGTACTTTAAAACCCTCTTAAACCGTGTGGGTTAAGGTCCCACATATTTCTTTCATTCTTTTTAATCATTTTTCTTTACCCTCTTTAGTTTAATAGAAGATAAAATAACTATAAAAAAAAAAAAAAGGAAAAAAATAAAAGAAAAAAAAGGTATATGTATAGCTAAAAAGTTTCTTATGCGACTCTCATATGGACACGAATTCAGAATGCATTTGACTTGATCATCCATGAAAATTGAAATGCGCCATTATAGTGGCATATGCATTTTTTTTTGGAAAAATTACATATAAATGGAGTCAAAGTTCCATATTTACTTAGAGTCTGAATCAAAGTTTCATATTTCTCTAAAATGGTTTACTGAGGTGGCACATGGTTTTTTACTGTTTAGAAATTGTGGTGCCTAAAATACCCTTCCACGAAGGTACTACTTTTTCTTCGAAGGTACTACTTTTTTGAACTGAAGGTACTACTTTTTGGCATCCAGGTACCCTGTTTTTTAAACACCCGCGAAGGTACAACTTTTTCTCCGAAGGTATTACTTTTTTGAACTGAAAGTACTACTTTTTTGCATTGAAGGTACTACTTTTTTGTTAGGGAAGGGCATTTTAGGCACCACAATTTTTTAAACAGTAAAAAACCATATGCCACCTCAGCAATCCATTTTAGAGAAATATGGAACTTTGACTCAGTGTCTAAGTAAATATGGAACTTTGACTCCATGTATATGTAATTTTCCCTTTTTTTTTTCAAATTAGTCCACTGCAACCATTAATTGCCACATGCTAAGGCCTACAAAAATCTTTCAGCAGAATTTAAATCCTTTTTGGTGACATCCAAATAGTGAAAAATATAGAATGTTACAGTATCCCCTATCAACCCTAATTTCCTTCTGTCTTTAGAACATGAGACAGTTGGCAGATTGGGTCCCATAAAATCCATTTATGCTTTCACAAAGAAATTGTTGGATATGATAAAATCCAATTACATTTTTCAATCATCACTCAAAAAATACAAAATTTAATATCATTCTGAATAAATTTAACTTCGTTCACGTACACATAATAAGAATTACAAAGTAAAAAAAAAAATACTCAAGATCGAAATGCCTAAATTTTGTTCAATTTTCTGGTAGGCTGTGTTGTTTTCCATCTCTCTAAATCAAATCTATTATTGATTGGATCTGTTAGGTAAATGTTGAACCCCTCGTGCAGCATTTCTTGTTGCTAGTTGACATTTCTAAAGACACTTTATCCAATAATGGCCAACAATTATTATAGTCCTACCTCATTTCAATTTTAGGTATTGATTTATACCCCTACCTCAATTTCGTTCGTTTGTTGGATAAGCGTGGCTATGGCCGACAAGAATTTTCTCAAAGAAAACAAAAATAAATAAAAAAATACATAATTTCCAAATAAAAATACGAATAAACAATAGTCTCAAAAAGAATAGTGTCATGCCCGGTTATGTAAACAGCTTTTGTACATTCTTTTCATTGTGTAGATATATTTTTTTTTTTACATATCTATACATAAAATCAAATAACTCTCTCCCCTGGATAATGTGGGATTAGGGACGGTATCGAAACAGTTTGGGGGCTAGAAATGTCATTTTCATCTCCGTTTAGCATAACTACTTTCTTCCATGTCACAGCCCGGTATATTAAATAAGGAAAGGGTGAGGCAAAAGTAGATAATGAAATAAAATTTCAGCTATAGCAAAAGTATACCAATTTTTTCTCAGCTATAAAATTTCAACAGGTAAAAAATCTCAATTGAAACTTTAGCGTAAAAATATTAAAAATAATATATGAAAGTTCTCACATAAGAATAACACAAAAGGATATTTAGTAATTGGAATAGAATAAATTAAAATTTGTTTAATATATATAACTCATATAATTGAATATAAAGCAAAGTATAAATACAAAATTATAATTTACCATCAAAAACAGGGCAAGTGGAGCGACCTTTTTCCCATTCTCGCCTTATATTCATTCGGGTTTTTAATCCTAATTTCCATCTACGTTTCAAAACCATTTAACCATTTCATAACCGTTCTAAAAAAAAACGAAATGAGACGAATACTGCGGAGTCAGGTATATTAGGTTCCCTACGTGGGACATCACAAATAATCTCTCAACTACCTTTTATAAGTTATGACAACCGAATGCACTCGACTCAAATAAAAGCAATTCAGATTAGGTGAACCACTGTAAACAATGAAATTGCATATTAAAATATATTATAAGAGAAACTGAATATAATATAAGAAAATCTTCTTATGATATTTTTTTTTCCATTCTCGTGTCATTAAAAAACCTTTGATTGAAAAAGAAGGAAACCATCAACATCGTGAGAAAATGGATAGGAGTAAACAACATGTGTGTCCAAATGCTAGAAAGTTCCCAGAAGGTTAAGTAATCAACATCCTTGGCCAAAGGCAAGTTGCTTTAGTGAGTGGGTTTCCACTTTCCTCTCATGTGTTTGTGTCCATTCCTTTCCCCCTACCCTTTCCTTCCCTTCCTTCTTATTTTTTTTTTTTTGTTGTCTGTGAGCTTTTGGAATCTGGAAAAGAAAATCTACCAGCTTCTCAACTTGGATACTCTGTATTTCAATAATTCACTTCGTTCAACAATCATTCACATTTAAAACTTTGCTCTATTTCAATGACACCACATTGTTTCAATTTAAATTGGCTTAGTTTGATTGATTGTGAAATGTTGGCATACTGATTCAACGTATTACCCTCTACTCAATATAAACTTTTTCAAACAGGAAAAAAAAAAATATATATATATATATATATATATATATAAAAACTTTTTCAACTACTTTGACTCTGACGGCATGATTTAACCTAAAATAATATTAATATCTCATTATTACTATAATCATTCTACCGGTTTTTGTTGTGAAAATTAACCTAAAATACTCAATACATGAATTTTTTTCAAAACCGAGGTTACCGGTTGTAGAAATTTTACTGCGATAAAAAAACAGCACTCAGTCTGCACAGAATTAGAGAGAGGTCATAAATAATACTCCATATATACAATTGTCGTGCTATAGAATTAAGGTTACATAAGAAGTGTAAAAATACTAAAATACTCTGCAAAAATTCTAATAAGGTGTGTTAGTATATTATTTATCTGACTTCACACTTTCTATCATATTTTCTTATAAATGCTAAAATACCCTCAAAAAAATACTAAATTCAAAATTAGACTAATGTGTATAGAATTATCAATGAGACTTCACACTTCCCGTCATCTTTTCTCATAATCATCCGTATTAGTTTTGATCTTCTCCTTTCTTGTTTTATTTTTCAACATAGATGTGATCGTACCTATACCAACATAGTTACTTGTTTTGGCCACACAAGGTCAAAACAGTAAGTATCCTTAGCATATTCACAAACTAAGGACTTGTTTAGTTTATTCATTTTAAATAATTATAAAAGAGAGTTCTATAAAAATAGATTTTTTTATAATTGAATTTTCATAAAATAATTTTAAAAAAAATGAAATAAGTACAGCCTTTGTATAATTTTTCGATTTTAGTTATTGTCTATCGTTGGCCTCTATGGTATAATCAGTTGGGGGACCCACGACTAGCAAAGTCCCGCCTTTTTTGAAACCTCGCCTTCGTAGCGCTTTACTCCCAACCAAAGCTATTACTCTATTATAGGATGAGGCTTGCACATATTCCTCGCGGGCAAGGGGGCGCGATTGGGACGTGGTGAGGGTCTTTATGACACAATCAATAATTCGATTCATTTTCAATTAGGCCTAGCTTCTTTAAGAGTTGTTACTTCCTTGGTAGCTCACATTCGTTTAAGAGAATATTTTTGATATAGAAAGTCTCAAATTCAGGATCTTCCGCTCTGCGAATTTCTTGAGAAACGAAAACATAAACATGTCTTGAAAAAAAAAAAAAAAAAAAACATGTCCTAAAAAAATTCAACCAAAGATGTTACAAAAGTAAATGTAGTGTTGGTCTCACTTATCACTAATACAAGAATTTGGGAAGGATGGAATTGGAATGTAAACTTTCAACAATAATTCTTTCTTGTAAAGTGAATGGATGGATGGTGTAATTGTCAAACACACATCTTTACATCCTAAGCTTACTGGAATGTGGCAGTTAAAACTGTTGGTAGTTTGTTGTTAAATGGTCCAATTCAATGGCTGGGCATGCAATTTTTTTTTCAATATTCTATCATTTTTAGGATCCAAAAAGGCTGGCCTAATTAAACTAGTGGCGGACATTAGGCGTCGTGACTAAGATGGCATTAAGCTGTACGTGGCCATTAAAGATTTCACAAAAAATAATAATAATAAATAAATAAATAAATAAAAAGGGAATTTTGTATAGAATCTTTTGTAGGTGCAAAAAGATAAAGACTTTAGCATAGTACTAAAATGGACATGCTAATTAATGCTAATATAATATATAGTTTGAATATTTTGCATATCCCATTCCCACCACATCAAGTGAGTCCCCTGAATCCGGGTTTTATTCTGTTTCTAATATGGTCCAGCATAACCATTGCATAAACAATTATATACCACTTTATTTATTTAGTATTAGGATGGCGAGGCAGTTTTGGACTTGTCTATCCTCTCCGTTCTCCATAATTATTTAAAAACTTCTATCCAAAATTGCTTAAACGGGACCTTCTCGTCTCATTCCCGTTCCATTTAACTTTTTTACCCACGCGGACACCTATCCCTTCTCGTTTAGTTTTAGAATTTCTCCTTCTCTTTTAATTTTTTCTTAAATACAATTATATAACTTTTGAAAAAATTTGTAAAAAATGGACAATCAATAATTTAACATAAAATTTAAGGGCATGAGCGTTCTTAATTCGTAGAGCTCTGTCACTCACTAGAACGGTTGAGAAAGTGAGTGGATGTGACTTAAAGTTTCTGAAGCGAACTATATATACTAATAAAATAAGAGTAATTTAGTAATTTACCTATTTAAACGAGGCAAGGCGAGGTGGGGTGACCTTCCTTGTCCCCGTCCCCGCCCCGAACTCACACGGATTTTCATTAATAAAAATTATCCCTGTCCAAATAAGTTAAACGATCCCTCAAAATCACTATAAAAGGGGTGAGATGGGGCAAGTACCCATTTCTAAAGGGCAAATTGCCACCCCTAATTTAGTAAGGCGAACCATGATCACGGTGTCATTTTCGTTCCGTGTCCGTTAATTATCTAATGAAATAATTATGTAAATATATTAAATTCTTAATTTAATAGTATTATAACGTTACAATGCAATGTAATATATTATATGAATATTGTATCTTTGATCTAAACATATTACGTAATCTTTTTTTAAGTTGTTAAGTGTAGAGGTTGCACAGAATAAGTGCACAATGTATCATAAATAGGGCGGAGATCTGGATTCTCAAAATAGGAGGCTTGATTACATTGCAAGGTAATCTTAGATTTTGTTACTTTGACCTTTAGGCGTTTGGATTCTCCAAATAGGAGGCTTGATTACATTGCAAGGTAATCTTAGATTTCGTTACTTTGACCTTTAGGCGTTTGGATTCTCCAAATAGGAGGCTTGATTACATTGCAAGGTAATCTTAGATTTTGTTACTTTGACCTTTAGGCGTTTGGATTCTCAAAATAGGAGGCTTGATTACATTGCAAGGTAATCTTAGATTTTGTTACTTTGACCTTTAGGCGTTTGGATTCTCAAAATAGGAGGCTTGATTACATTGCAAGGTAATCTTAGATTTTGTTACTTTGACTTTTAGGCGTTTAGCATAATCAAAAAAAAAATTGAAGAATATCTTCATATGGGATAATATAAGAATCATCTTATTATAATGATATTTTTTTTTTTTTTTTTTTTTTGGTTAAGGCTCCGTTTGTTTAGACGTAAAATATATATATATATATATATATATATATATATATATATTTTAAAAATATATATTTTTTTATTTTATGGTATTTGGTTGTCGTAAAATATTTACGAAGAAAAAAAATATTAAAATTTAACAAAAATAATTTATTCGTAAATTTTTGACAAGTTATTTTACATGTCCCGCCCGACGGACTCAATTTTCAACGTCGATGTAGACCTTTGCCAAATACCAACAAAGTAAAAATAAAAGAATATTTTACGTCAAAACAAACAAAGCTTAAAAGCAAATTAGTAGGGAACATATTCCTGAGCATCCAACTATATACACATGTTCCCAGGTGTACAAGAATTAATTCTTCCATTAATTCTGTATATGTCTAAGATTCAATTACAAATCTCTCATATATTATTTCTATATATAAAAGTTGCATTATTGGGTGCAAAAAGAACTGAATTGTAAGACTTTAAAGGCTCAGAATGTTGATTCTCAAAACCAACTAAAGATTTTTTTTTTTTTTTTGGGTCCTGATTTCACTAACATATATTATATTATCCTTGAAAACAATAGCTAAAGATTTTTTTTTTTTTTTGGTCCTGATTTCACTAACATATATTATATTATCCTTGAAAACAATGGCTATGTAATGAAATTAATTAATATATAATGAGCACAAATTATCATGTTGAATATCAACCTATATATGTTTTCAATTTTTTTTTATGTTTTTATTTTTATGTGGCAGTAGATTAATAAAAGAGGCCGGCAAGTTTGAAATATTTGGTTTATTGTCAATCTTTAATTAAACAATACAACAAAATTGCAGTCCAACATGTGATACATTATGTTAGTAGAAGAATAATGCTTTTCTTACTAAAACCTGGTGTCAATCAGTTTAGTTTAATTTAATTTCTTGCATAGAAAACCATCTTTTGATTATTAAAACAGGTTTAATTTTCTTACCATCTCAAAGAAGACCATTTAGAGTGGAGTTTTATGTTGCAAATTCACCTACAAATGTGTGTTTCAGAACATCAATTTGGCTTTGAAGCTGTGTTAGTCAGGCAAAATCCTTGAAGTTATGTAAGATTTGGAGATAAAATCAAGAAATCATTTGTGTGCATTGTAAAATAAAAATGGCCAAATTGCACTTCACACGTACAAGTGCCAATAATTGTCCCGCACACTCTTCGTATTTGTAACTTTCAAAATGTATCTACACAATTAGGAGACATCTACACATCTAAGTGCCAACAACTTCTCTTTCAAGCAACATCTGTACCAAATTGCATTTCATGCATATAAGTGTCCATATATGTCCCGTTGTGTAAATATTGTTCATGTTACACATTCTGTACTTACAACTTTCAAAACGTGTCTACACAATTAGAAGACATCCACATATTTAAGTGCTAACAACTTATCTTTCAAGCGAGGGCGACGTGAGACATCACACTTGGGCTATGGAAATAATTTTAGTAAAGAAAAGATAGGTTATATATGATTAATGGACCACAAAATTAAATTGCAAGAGATGGGAATAATTCATATAAAAAAAGCATATACTAAAAGTCATCCACACTCCAGTGTCGTGTCTGTACTACAATTTCTCTCTGTGACAATGCCAGAAAATGTCTCTAGTCCTACTAAAGATTTAACAATCATTTTGCTATTGTCCAAATCTTCTTTAATTTCATGAACAAGTTTTCAAATTTGGGGGCAATATAATCAATATGTGAAATTGACTCTATTTAAAGTCAGTACACAAAAAGTCAAATCCAACCTAGTGACTTATTTGGTGTGCAAAAATGGTTTTATTTGCATTTAAATTAGAAAAGTGTTGACACACAAATGATTTCCATATCTGAAGGAATGTTCTCATTAATTACAAGAATTGCCAAGTTCCAAAAATATCTGTTCTAGTGACACGTGTGTGCCCCACCTGTCAGAACTTTAGTGCTTGAAGTCCCACGTGCCAAGTGCAACAAAGCCCCACTGGGTGCTTCGGCTTTACTGTTGTGATGTCCCTCACCTTCACACATTTAGGCCCAAAAAAATTGTGTACCTCATATTCAGGACAGTCCTACTAAAGCTCACTAACTCATTTTGGTACACTGACACACTTGGGCTTAGTAGGCCTCCATCTCTTTTATAGACGTCAAATATCATATATATATATATATATATACACACACACACACCGTCTCTAGGTAAAATATCCTGTAAAATATCTTGAGAATTTTAAGTCCATTTTCAAACTACCAAGTGGATGAATAAGAATCTTGAGAAAGTTTTTCATTTGTCTATGATTATAAACAATCCTATTAAGATTATTTATGAAATTCGAACCGAATTCTATTTATGATTCATTATTACTATCTCAAAGGCCCTTCTTCTTTCTTATTTCAGCAAATCTTGATTTACACCGAGTATTCTTTTTCTTTTTCTTTTTTATACCTTTTCATATACGAATTCTACATATTTTGACATTTAGGATTTATATACCAGCGAATCCAGGAAGCCCACCAAAAAAAAAAAAAAATTTAGTAGTACTAGCTCACTCTAGAATAGATTAGAGCACTCCATTATGCATTATTTATGACATTATAGAATCCTCAAACGTCTTTAGAAATTCTTTATATATATATAGCGTGTAATGGTAAAGTGGTTTGGTCTTTAAAAGATATATGGGCCTGAGGCCACTAGGAACAAAACAAGAGAAGGGAAAAGATACATTAAGTAAACCCCAACCCTAAGAAGGAAACCCAACAGGAAGGGAGAGCGAAGTTAGACACAGCAGCCCAGCCCATAAGTTAAAAGACCGTTAGTCTCAACAGCTACATGCCACTCACTAAAAAGACAAACTTAGTGCATCAGATCTCGTCATTATAAAATTTGAGGAGGATTAAATATATGCAGTAGATTATTCGGGTCCTTCAAATGCCATAGCTTGCCCCTGAAGTCGCTTCAGTTACCAATCACATCATCCATTTCTTTCAAAATTTGTTGGTGTCTAATGGTGATAGTTTATATTATGATTAGATTAACATTGCATAGAAACCATCTTTGGTTGCGCAATGAAAAAAAGATTTAAAAATCAAGACGATGTGCAAATGCTTAAAGAATTTGTAAAGACCAAACCACTGTACAGTTACACACTATATCTTTCCACAAAACAAAAAAAAAAAAAAAAAATCCCTATTTGTTGGCATCTTGTCAGCCAAAACACAATATATATAATCAATTTCAAAAGAGATTGAACTTTGATAGGTGACTTTTACCAACTACTAAACATCTGAATTACTCGTATTAGAAATGGACAGCAACTAAAGCTTGTCACATCCATAATTACATGGAGAGTGAATTAATCAAACCAATAAAGTTATATTGGCTGCTTTAAAAGGTACCATTTCCATATAAATAGCTAGTAGACTGGTTGTATATAAATATGCATATAGTGACAAATTTAATACGTAGGCGGGGTTAATTATTAGGACCGCAAATGAACCGATCTAACTTGTGTCTTAGACTGCTCGATTCGGGCTTGGACTCGTCATGTGTTAAAAAAACTCAGACTTGGCTCATTTAAGAAATTAAATAAAATTTATAGTCAAATTTTGTTCAAACTCGTTTTCGAGCTCGTCAGCTCGTTTAGTAAATTATTTTATATTTATGTTATACTTTAAAAAATTAAATAATTTCATTAAAAAATAAAAATAAATGTAAACGAACATACCGTTCATGAATATAAATGAACTTACACGAGCTCATGTTCATGAACATAAACGAGTCTACACGAGCTCATATTCACGAGCCGAGCCAATCATTGTTCAGGATTGGCTCGTTCAGTAAACGAGTTTAGAAATCAAACTCGAGTTCGGCTCATTTGTTTAACAAATAAGTCTGAGCCGAGTCTGAACTATTCATAAATAGCTCGATTCATTTGCAACCCTATTGATTATCGTATCATTGTCATCCTACAAATAATTTGCCTGTTCAAACATATCACATTGACCAAATCCCATTTTGCTCATTTAAATATGAAATACTTCTGTTTTTGGTTGCTTTAAGTTTTAAAATTAAACCAAATCAAGCCCTTTCTTCTTCTAGAAACAAAAACCAATTCTTCTAATATTACTAGCCACGTGAAGTTGCTTTCTATCCGATCTTTTTCACATGTAATCCAAAATACTGGAGAACTAGTTGTAGACATTTAGACGTCTATATTGAATAAGGCCAAAATTTAGATTTTATCAATGAAAAAAGGTTGGCTTTTTCGGTTTGAATTTTTTTTCCCAACAGTATTATCGTCTGTATCATAAATTTTATCGGCTAAGAAAAATAATATTCAGGCCTACTTGTTAAGGCATTGATGACTTGAAGTGAAGCCTAAAACCGATTTTAATATTACTAGTCATATGGCTTTTTATCTAATTTTTTCCCACATATAATCCAAAATATTGAAGAATTAGTTTTAGACATTTAGACGTTTATATTTATAAGGAATAAGACCAAACCTTTGATTTTATCCAATAAAAAGTTTAGCTTTCTCATTTTGAATTTTTCTTCCAAACAATATTGTCTATATTATGTATCATAAACCTTATCTACTAATTGTTTCAACATTTTGTAATGATTCCAACATCTGACATTAATAATACAAGGATTTAATCACCAAAATTTCGTACATTTTTCAGATTTATTGGACGAAGCATATGACAACTTCAAATTTGGGTTCTTACATCTTAGGCCCCAATAATTATAATGCAAATTAGGAATGGGACTATTCAATTTATATATAGTGAAAATCATTAAGGCTTGTTTGGACATATCTTGGAATTGTAAGGTGTTTGTGTTGCTTACATAAGAAAAATAAATTCCAAGATATGTCGTAAGGTGGTTGCGTTGCTTACATAAGAAAAATAAATACATGCTTACATTGGGGTGTGGGATATTTATTCGTTAGGAAAAATTATTTTAAAATTGAATTGTTGGGCACAATTTCTAGCCCTACTATTTTTAATGGATCAATGCATCTGAAATATAAAAAAGTAATATCTCACTTTTTATCTATTACATTAATAATTAATTAAATATGTTCGGTACAAATATCATTTAGTCAATTAGTTAGACATGCAAGCACCTTAAAATATCAAATAATTCAAATATATTACATTTTTTATTCAAAACAAGTGAAATTCTCATTGAGCACACCATTACTATGAGCTTATTATTTTATTCAAATATAATAAAAATATTAAATAATATAATTATTTACCAATTCTCACGCATGGTCTGGTGGCCGCCTATTTTGGAATTTGATGTGTCAAATATTAAAATATATTTTTCATGTAATATATATTCAAAGTATTTAACCAAAAGAGCGGGCAAACAAAAAAAAAAAAAGTTGGTAATGTAATCATATCTTTCCATCATCTTATGGTATCCAACATATAAAGCAAAACATAGTAGTACTCAATGATCATGACACATTTTAAATTACATAAAGAGGCTCTTTTGGCTTTTAATTGACATATTATACAGATAAGTGATAGATGAAGAAGAGACTATTTTGGCATATTATAGAGACAAGTGTGTGTATATCTCATGTCATAGGCTCACATACAGACAAACAAACGGAAATATCCACCGCGACTATCATCTTATCTGGTGTGAGGCTTCCAACTTTACCCTTCTCATTGGGATGATTTCTGTAATTTGGACTTTCTTTCAAATCCAATGTTTTTGGTAGTTCATGCAATTCTTGTTTCTGAAGACGCACAGACAGCATGGGAGAAGCCTCTGTCTCTCTCTCTCTCTATATGTATGTATGTATATACTATATATTTATATATAGAGAGAGTATGGTTTCTATAACTTGGACTTTTTAAGTGGCTAAATTCAGTATTTTTGGTTCTTCATGAAATTCGCTAGCCCACTAGGAAAGGCATATTACATGAGAGCAGTTCACGCTACACACTTATCCGTATTTGTGAAATGTGCCTATTTAGTGGTACTCATGAAGTAACATTTGGAAGTTGGTATTAAAATAATATAAAAACACTTAGACCAAATATCTATCTATTTACGAAAAAAAATATATCTATCTAATATTTGTGAAATGTACCTATTTAGTGGGACACATGAAGTAACATTTGGAAGTTGGTATTAAAATAATATAAAAACACTTAGACCAAATATCTATCTATATTTAGATAGTAATAAAATTATCCAGTTATTACTAAAAATTTAAAATAAATAAATACTCCCTAAATATAGGGTAATGTTATAATTGTCCATATTGTCAACTAGTGCTAAAAAAAAAAAAAAAACAAACAGTGTGAGGTCCTCCACTATTGATAGGGAAAAAAAAAATGTATGTGAGATCCACTATTTTATGTGTTAATTGGTGTGACAATGTCATCAATTATAAATTTCTTTAAAAAAATATTATTCAATTATTTTTCATTATATATAAGTTATGCCATGAAATCAAATATAACTTTGTCCCAAAAAAAATTATCCATCTTTCTATTTTTGGTATGTCTCAAAATAAATGTCTCATAGAGAAATCATCACATCCATGTGGACCCACTATAGATAATTTGATAATTCGTTCACTACTAATACTATAAAAAAAATATAAAATTCTTCATCTTAAAAATTATATTCTCAAAAATAGACATGGTTTTTTTTATTCCGCGTTGGCAGGGATCCGAGAAGTAAGTCATTGAGGTCGCGTTTTCGAACTACACTTTTGACTTGAATGGAAAAAAAAAAAAAAATTGTTTTTGGAATGAGCAAAGAGTAAACCAAAGAGAATGATAATTAGAATTATAATGGGTGAAAAAAAAGTAAATAATCAAAATTAACTAATTATGCCATCATTGAGTTTAATACTTGAAAATGAGAGACCCTAGTTTTATCAAATACAGAGTCGTTAATACTATTTATTGGAGCCTTAAAAAACACCTATCCAAATTTTTTTTAAACCTTTTAAATGTTTATGCAGAGTGGAATGAAATATTATATATTATTAGAGGAATTCCAAACAATGATTTAATAAATGAATGATATTTAGCAGAGTATACTATTAAAAAACAGGGGCAATAACAGAAACATCAAAAGATAAAAGGAGCAAATTGTAATTAGAAATCTGACTTTTTATCCGTAACTGGACCTTTTCCCAGTGGTTTGTCCTCATCTTTTCTAATTTTAGACCTTTTTGTCTGCCTATTAAGTGTGAAGATAGATAATCTGGACTGGGAAAGAGTGAGACTTCGCAGCCAGCAAAACACGCACACACTCTCTCTCTCCCTCTCTCTCTCTGTCCTAAAAAGTCTCAAGTTATCAATAGTGTGATATCATGTAAGAGTGTGTGTGTATATATATATATACACAAAGATATATAGCATACTATTGAGGAATTAGTCACTGTTAATTTGAAATATTCAGAGGCTATGGCAACTCGGAGGCTCTCTTCTCTGCTTTCTTCTTCCTACGTTGTTGCTGCTTCTTCACGTTCTTTTGGTAACTCTCATCTTCAATTCTCTTCTATCTTTTTATTTTTATTTTTATTTTTTTGGTATATATATAGATATATGAAATAAAAAATAAAAAATAAAGTATGATCATGATGATTGTTTATGTGAGGATGTTGCAGAGGTCACGTTTGGGATGATTTTTTTGATTGATCATTGTTTTTGAAAAGTTGGGTTGACCATGTCTAAAGTTCTTGAGATGAAATATATACCACTTGTCTTGTTTTTAGTGATTCTGGAGCTTCTGGTTTCAGCGATCTCATCTTATTATTCATATTAAGAAAAAACATCTTTTCCGGGTCATGGAAATCAAGGGCACGAGGCTCCCAACATTGGGGGTATACGAGAAGGGTTAGATGCATGCTACCTTATCTAGGAGATAAGGTTTTCGATTTTCAAACCAGTGACCTCCACGTCCCAATGGAGCAACTGTTAGACTATTGAAATTATTTGACTTTTTTGGTACCTGATATTTACTCTGATTTAAAGAGTAAACTAAGTGGAGTAATTAGTTATGCAATTTTTCAAAAGCACTTTATTTGCTATTTCATCTGCTTGTTCTCTAAGAATTCAATTTTAAAATAGTGTTATGTATAATTAACTGTAATAAAAAGTACAGCAAATTTAGAATTTTTCTGAGGTTGTGAATGGATTGATTTTTCTGACATAGAATCTAAAGAGGTAATTGGCAGAAATCATTCGAAGAATCTACTAATATAAGATGGTTGTTCAAACTTACAGAACTTATCAGTGTGTCGATAGTAGGTCATGGTAGTGAAAATGCAATGCCAGTGTCATATAAGCTGCAAGTCTGTAACACATTAACACGAATTATGGTAATTGACATATCGATATCATAGGAAATATAATTGAATGCTCACAAACAGCTATTTATGATTTTCAGGCCGTTATTCGAGCTGGGGCAGAGGCATCAATAGGTTTAGTACTGCTGTTGCACTTGAGGAACCAATTACTCCACCTGTTCAAATAAATTATACCAAGCTTCTCATCAATGGACAATTCGTGGATTCTGCGTCGGGTGGGTGTTCATCCTTTTTCCCACAAGAACAATGTGGATCTTTTGTTTATGATTTTTTTGTTATAGATAGTACAATTCCAAGTTTAATACAGATAAGCTGAATTTTTTTTTTTTTTAATTATTCTATGGTTTTAGGGAAAACATTTCCGACGTTGGATCCTAGGACAGGAGATGTGATTGCTCATATTGCTGAAGGTGATGCTGAAGATATTAATCGTGCAGTCTCTGCTGCTCGCAAGGCATTTGATGAGGGACCATGGCCAAAGATGACTGCTTATGTATTTTAATTTCTTTCTCAATTTTCTAATTTTTTTAAATTGTCATTTTCTTTTGTGGTGGTGAGGAGGTTGTGCCAATATTGCTGCATATGTGATCATTGACCCTAAACTTTGTTGTTAAATTTGTTTAGGAAAGATCACGGATAATGCTGCGGTTTGCTGATTTGATTGAGAAGCATAGTGATGAAATTGCAGCTCTTGAAACTTGGGATAATGGGAAGCCTTATGAACAGGCTGCAAAAGCCGAAATACCATTGCTGATACGCCTTTTTAGATACTATGCTGGTGGGGAGATGATAATAATAATTTATTGTATGCTCGTGTACACGATTTGTGCTATTATTAATTGAGGCTTCTCTTTGTAATTTCTTCAGGATGGGCAGATAAGATTCATGGTCTCACAGTCCCTGCTGATGGCCCGTACCATGTCCAGACCCTGCACGAACCCTTTGGTGTTGCAGGGCAGATTATTCCGTGGAATTTTCCTCTTCTAATGTATGCTTGGAAGGTTGGACCTGCATTAGCATGTGGTAACACTGTTGTACTGAAAACTGCTGAACAGACGCCATTATCTGCTCTCTATGTGTCAAAGCTATTCCATGAGGTAGCCTTGTGATATTTATCTATTGTTTATGTGTTTATGTGCTTCGGTTCTACTTGTTATAGTATTCTATTGGGACTTTTGTTGCACATTTTTCTTAATTTGACTTGGATTGTTGTGTTTTATCAGAAAATCTTATAATGTAATTAAATTAGAAATAAGATCAGATAGTGATATGCCTGTTCCTTTTCTCTTTGGTGCAAAAGGATGATACTTTATCTCAATTTCAATCTGATAGGCCGGACTTCCTCCTGGTGTTTTAAATGTTATTTCTGGCTTTGGTCCCACTGCTGGTGCTGCTCTTGCTAGTCATATGGATGTGGACAAGGTACTTTACAAGCTCCAAATTTTGTTTCCAATTCCCAAAATGAGAAAAAATATTTCTGAACAAGTTTGAAGTATTGTAATGTTTTTTTATTTGGGATATATTGTTTCTGGCCATTATGTCTCAATAACGTTCTAGACTCTGCATTGGTGTTTAATATATAGGATATTTTATCTAATTTGTCTTTGTTTCTGGCCTTGTGCCTTCTTTAGAAACTGAGATAAGATTTCATAATCTTCGGACTAAATTTCACATTACTAGCTAGCGCATTGGTCTTATATCTGTTAGCTTTGATGCGGAGTCTGTCAAGTTTTGATTGAAAGCAAATATTTATGGCGGTGAAACGCAGTAATTCATGAAATTAAGCCTTACAGAAAAGGAAAAATAAAAAAGGAAAAACTCGCCTTCTGATATTCCTTTTCCTCCATTTCGTATATTAGTGAACGACGAATGGATGTGTTTTACAGTTTTGATTTATTTGTAGAATTTGGTATGTGCATTCAGTAATTAGTTACTATATTTTATGTTTTCGGAAATTGTCATTGCCATCTTTTATCTGGAGTCACCATGTTTTACTCAAGTTCGTAATAGTGGTAACTTAGTTATGACTGTTGCTGATTAGAGAGCAGATAAGTAATTTATTCAGTTTATCACATGACAACAATGGTCAGGCATATTTAAACAAATCACATATGTTTTTGAGTTAGACTCCTAAACCTTGTTAGTACTCCCTTTGCAGCTTGCTTTCACGGGTTCGACTGAAACTGGTAAAATTGTTCTCGGAATGGCTGCAAGAAGCAATCTTAAGCCGGTGACTTTAGAGCTTGGAGGAAAATCTCCTTTCATTGTGTGTGAGGATGCTGACATTGACAAAGCTGTTGAGCTTGCCCACTTTGCTCTGTTCTTTAATCAGGCTTGTGCTACAAATCTCTTTCTACATTAATGTGCTGGTGGTTTTCATCTTTTTCTAACCCTGAAATTTCATGACACATGTTTGTGACTACTATCTGCAGGGACAGTGTTGCTGTGCTGGATCTCGTACTCTTGTACATGAACGTGTATATGATGAGTTTATAGAGAAATCAAAGGCACGCGCTTTGAAACGTGTAGTTGGTGATCCTTTCAAGAAGGGAGTTGAACAAGGTCCCCAGGTATTTGGTGGATGATAATTAATAATTTGTTTCCTTATCTATGTGTTGAAGGAATCATTTGATCACTATACTCTTGTAACATCCATTTGACAGTAGCCATCTACTAAAATAGCTATATAACTTCCGTGAATTGACATTTTTTTAGTGTTATTACATGCAACCATTAGCTAACAAATATAGGCAACTCAACTCAACTCACCAAAGCCTTTTTCTCGATTATTTGAGAAAGAAAGTGATTATGTTAATATGTGGTCCTTGTAAACAATCCAGATTGATTCCGAGCAATTTGAGAAGATCCTGAAGTACATAAAGATCGGCATTGGAAGTGGTGCTACGCTTGAATCTGGAGGCGAAAGATTTGGCTCCAAGGGCTACTATATTCAACCTACTGTTTTCTCAAATGTCCAGGTAAAATTTCAGCCACCCTTACAACAGCAACAACAAAGACAATCAAGATATTAGTAAAACTAACAAGATAATTTACTCTTTTTGCCAATTAGGACGACATGGTAATAGCAAAAGAAGAGATTTTTGGCCCAGTCCAGTCTATCTTGAAATTCAAGTGAGCTTTGAACCACCCAAGAAGTCTCACTTTGGTGTTCTAAAAAGTTTTTTAGTGCTTACACTTGCCTTTATTGTCAACATAGGGATCTTGGTGAGGTGATTCAAAGGGCAAATGCAACTCGGTATGGGCTGGCTGCTGGAGTTTTTACCCAGAACATAGACACTGCCAACACCTTGGCGCGTGCATTGAAAGTTGGAACGGTATGGATCAATTGCTTTGATATCTTTGATGCTGCAATTCCCTTCGGTGGGTATAAGATGAGTGGGCACGGGAGAGAGAAAGGGATCTACAGCCTTAGTAACTACTTGCAAGTTAAGGCTGTTGTTACCCCTTTGAAGAATCCGGCATGGTTGTAATTCCCTTTCTCATGTTTTCGTTTTCAAAATTGTCAGCTGTGAACAGAAACAATGTCATCTATGTGGTGTTGGCAATGATAATAACAACTTCTTTTATCTATATACTTGGGTGGAATATATAGTTTGCTAACAACTTCTTGGTGCTGTGCTTATGTTCTTTAGATGAAGCATCATTTTAATTAATCCTCTAGATATATATTATGGTTGGTTTCAACTTATAGCAAAGAGAGCAACTGGTTCCATTAATGTGTGATTTAGTAGTATATTTAATTATTTTAGTGCTTCTTAAGTGAATCAATGGACTGCACTATAGAACAGTGAACCAATATATAGAAAGTGAAGAAAATGTTGATCTAGTTTAGAAAAAATTGAAGGAAAAAAATTGTTATCTAAAGCAGTAAAAGGTTTAATTTTGTAAAATTGTAATCGTTTTAGACCCCTAAGTTTGCTTCATTTAGTTGAGTATGCAAACCTTCGATTAGAAGATCAACTATATCATATTGGCAATAGGAAACTGAACAGAAATAATAATCAGTCAGGTCAAAGATGAGATGATCATTTTTGGTATTTCAGATAATGTTTGCAGATAAATTGACAAAAATAAAAAGTTCCTACACCACTGCAGCTAGAAGATCATTCTCTTGGGACATTGAATCACACTCACACATTATGGGACTTTTTGTCACAACTGTAATTTTGATATATAACTATTATCATAAAAACAAGGAAACAGCTTTTCCGCACATGGAGTTAAGGTTACGTACATCTGACCCTCTCCAGACTCCACAATGGCAAGAGCCTCATGCACTGGGCTAGCCCTTTTTAGTATTATCATAAAAACGTATATGAGACTACAGACAACAAAATTGTGTGAAATATTAGCTCTATCATAATGAGAAAAAAGAGATTGCTCAGGGATTCACTTCTACAGAGTTTAGGACAAGTCCTGTGTAGAATGATGAGGAGAAGAGCTAGCTTTTGTTGATATGTCAAGGGCTTCTTTTAATTGAATGACAACTTGCTCCATGGACGGTCGATGTTGCCTAAGTGCTGTGCAGGAGAGAGCTAGCTTTAATGTGAGATCAAAAGCTTCTGCTGAGTAATTTCCATCTAGTTTCGGATCAGCAAATCCTGTACTTATACTGCCCACTCTGCTAAAAGATTTTGCCTGTGCACCAGAAACATAAACGAAAGAATTAGGAAGCAACGGACTTTAAGTAATTTGAATTGATAAACTGACAAGGGGCTATAGCTTCTAACCAATTTGTTTAATGGCAATGGTTTGTTCATATTCATATTTATAACCTTCTTTCCTGAGAGGATCTGTAGAAGTACTACTCCAAAGCTATAGATGTCACCTAATGGATTCACTTGGTGGTTGCTTTGGTACTCAGGATCGACGTATCCAAATGTTCCTCTCACTTCTGAGCTAGCATAGGCTTCACCAAGTTCAATAACCTTAGACAATCCGAAGTCTGAAAGTTTCGCTTCAAAGTTTGTCCCAAGGAGAATGTTGGTTGGCTGCAAAATTGACAAACCATGGCAATACTAATGGTTGTTGATGAAATTACTATATAGTGAATACTGATATAGGCATATGATGGCTTAGGGGATTAGTAGCGTTGACACAGACCTTTATATCGCGGTGAACAATGCATCTTTCTGGAAATGTATGAAGAAACCAAAGACCTGTAGCACTGTCAATTGCAATCTCAAGTCTTTGAATCCATGAAAGGACATTTTTCTTCCCTGTAGTGTATCAGTTTGTTCTCATCAGCTATTCGTTGTAGTGAAGATTTGAAACAGAGGGGTAAAACATTTTGAAGAGAAAGGAAAATACCAAAAAGCCACTCTGAGAGGTTCCCATTGGGACACAGTTCATAAATGAGAAAGCATTCCTTCTTATTTTCACAGTAGCCCAACAAAGCCACAAGGTTTGGGTGTCTGACATACGATAGGCTCCTAACTTCCCTCACGAAAGTCTCTACATATCCGTCGTTGATGATATGCTTAACTGCAACATGCTGCTTGTTTGACAGTGTACCTTTATACACCTTGCCTAATACCATAATAGAATAACATGTCAAAATTAAAACACATTGCAAGCCGAAGGCAATGATCATGTTTAGTTAACATTTGAACATTTCTAGTGTTGTTCATCTGCAGTTTTTTATGCATAGTACGTCTAGTCCACGCGATATTGAAAGTAAAAACAAAGACTATGTTACATGTAGATTGAAACTCACCTGCTGTTCCTTCGCCGATGAAGTTCAATTCATTTAGGTTGTTTGTGGCAGAATACACCTCCTTGATTGGGACTGCTAAATTACCAGATCCCTTGGGCATTGCACACTTTGATGCTGTCAAGTAAATAAGCATTATTTATATACAATGTACAATGCTATACTAATCGTGTGGGCTTAAAAATATCAACAAAATACCGTCTTTTTCTTGCAGGAAAGTTGATTTACACCATCTTTTTGACAAGTACAATATAAGTACAATCGCCACGAGCCCTAAGATTCCCCCAATTAAAATGCATATGCCTGTTTTTATGCAAAATTTTCAACTGTGAGAATAAAGAACATTCCAAATAAAATCTGCATATTTAAGAGCATAAAAATTGATATTGATGAAATATATAGCATTACCTGTGCCAATTTTTATACTTCTTTTATGCTCTCCTGTTTGAAGAATGCGATGAACAAAGAGGTTAGCTTGTTGGTTACAGTACATAGAACGTACTGAAAAATATGCAGAAATTTGAATTTTAGGGAGGTTTTTGTGTCTTGTGAAAGCTATATATACCTTTGTCACTGTCCTGACCGAGGCATTGATAGATTTTTCGAACCCGTGTCTCATCTTCAATCCTGCTACTTGTTAATGTCACCAACACTGCAAACCTACATATATCAGATTCATCCTTCGTAGATTCACTATTGTTAGAATGTATATCTTCCCAACTCTTCATACACGAGCCACACGACTGATCCCAATCATCGCCAGAGCTCACAAGTTCGCATTTCTCCTTTAAACTTCTCAAATTGTCTCTCAACCTATGATGGACATCATTGATAGAGAAACCGGAGCAGCCACCACCACCACTTGTGAGCTTCTCAATCCCACAGCTCAAAACATTGTCTTCAAAATGCTTTGTATTCAAACAATTGCTCTGCTCAGTTGAATCCAAATATATCTGTCCAGTTTGATTCGCGCGCTGCCCCAATGCATAAAGGTACTCTTGAAATGCTCCTCCACAACATTTTTTGTACAGAAATCCACCCCAATCTCCCCCTTCACAACTCGAGAAAGAAAACCACGACGAATTTCCAAGATTAAGGACACAATCATTCGATGTTGGCTGAGAAACTGCAAAGTTGAATGTGGTGATCAAGATGAAGATACAAATAAAAATGGCTCTTTTAGGACATTTAGTCCAATGCCATTTATGAGCATGCATAGTCTGCAACACCAAATGGCTTAAGACCAGTATGTTTCTTAGAGGAATGATTTATTGAAACAATTAAGATGAAAATGGTTTCTTTTGGAATATATGTTACTTTCACTGCAATAGTGTGTTTATTATTAAAATAGTTGTTGATGCTTCAGTTTGGCTTATAGTTTGGCTTAATCTTGCAGTTTAAAGAAAACTTCCCAGTTCTCAAAATAGTGTTTTTATTAATCATTTTTTAGCATGGCCTGAAACAGTTTTAAATTGGGTGCATTGTCTAATCGAAAATTAAATTAATTAATCACTAAATAAATTGCCGTCCAATGCAAGCTCATATGAATTACAATTGCTCGATTTTTTTATTTTTTATTTTTTCCAGGAACTGTCTCTTTGGTTTATCCTATGCTTTTGGAGTCTACTATTTGCTTGCCGGAAAGAGGATTAATGACTTAATCGGTAGTACAAAGGGAATTCTTGTTACTATCATAACCTGGCTTAGTTTGACGAGTCTGAATCCTCTGCTATAACGCTTTTGGTGTTTTAACTGCTGTTAAGCGTTTTTCAACACACTTAGATTTGTTTTTAACACATTATATCTACATTAAAAATGTGTTGAAACACGAAATATTACAACCGTCTTAAAAGTGTGTAGAAAAGTAAATGAAATATTCTGAAAATAAATGTAAGTACGTTGAAAAACTTTACAATAATTGCAGCACCAAAGGCGTCATAGCAGATGATCCGGGTTCAGTGTAATTTTGTGTTTTTGTTCATGGTAATGATTTGGATTTTAATTGTCATCCCAACTTCATTGACAGTTGCATTTTGGACAAACACATTGTAACAACTAAGAATATAATAGTTGTATTAAATCAACGTTGATTGATCTAATATGAATTTGAAGTCTTGGAATGGAGCTGAGAATCAATCAGCATATACTTGGTGAAGGCTTTTAGTACTTGATTTAATATGAATTTGAAGTCTTGGAATAGAGCTGAGAATCAATCAGCATATACTTGGTGAAGGCTTTTAGTACTGCCAAATGGCAATGTCTGATTGGTTTTGGCTGAGGAATGATAGTGACTGGTCTTTCCTTAATTATCAATGCATGAATTAAGGTGAATTCTGTCTTAAATTGACCACACCAAAAAATATTATTTGTTTTCTTTAGATGTTGGTATTACTGGTTCATGACCTGGCATGTAACACATCTATGAAAGTGACTTGTCAGTGCTGAGTCACAGTAATTGCCATTAATTTTATTTGATTAGCAATCACTTCTACAAATCCCTGTTACGCATCTGTTGTAATTGGATTAACCATTTTCAATACCCACTCATTTTTTACCCAAAATAATTACACAACTTTGGTTTATACTTCAAAATTATTTAAATTTATATCACTATCACTGCTCCACATGTTTATAAAACAACAGCTGCTCCCAATAAATACATATATAAATATATAAATTACTCTACCTGATAATATTCTTTTCAATTTCACAAATTTTAATAATTCTTATATTTATGTCTTTCAAGTATGAGTAAGTATGTGTGAGAGTGTACTCATGTGAATTCACAGCTCCAAAAAGAATATGGACGACTATAGCTTTTTGCTTGTTAAGAACACAAACAATTACAGTATAGCCTTTATCATATATATATATTTTTAAATCATTTAAAACGTATATATAGTTATCATGTTATAACGTTCTTAGAATGCGAATTCTGACGGATCTTTATGTGCTTGTGTTATCTACTGATGTGACAATTATTAAGTTTAACTCTCTAAAATATATATGATAAAATAATAATATAATTGATGACTTTATTATACACTGATGTAATGTAAGGATTAGTGATTAGAATAAATTCTTAAAAAGGATATTTTGTTATTTTTAAAATTGACAACAGCCTTTGATGAACCCTATTGATTAGAGTAACTACAAAAATCGTTTTTATAGACTATAATTGACATCAACCAAATTTGATCTTTATATTTCAAAAAGCACAATGAGTTTAGAAGGCCGGATAGAGTTGACTCTCAATTGAAAAATAAAAATAAAAACCTTGAAGCAATGAAGAAAATTTTCAAATATTTAAAATCATGAAAAACTTCGTGGGAGAACGAATATTTAAAATTAAAAAAATTAATTAAATTTGTTTCATATCTTCTTCCAATTTGATGGTGGCAAACTAAACATAACTAAAAAAGAAAGGCATTGAACTCTCATATATTTACTATCTCTGATATATTAGTTAAATACAATCATCACTTCTAGATGCTGAAAGGACCACACCTAAAGATATTATTCAATATACTAGTCTCATTATTCAAAAAAAAAACACACCCCTACACACAATCAATGAGCCAAAAGTCTCATTCCATGCAACTCGTTGATGAGCTCATTCAACTCCTTCCACGAAGACCCACCTTCCTCCAAAGCTCTCTTCGCCGCCTGACCCACCTCCACCACTTTCTTCCTCACCATCTTCCCCTTCTCACCCTCCATCAACTCCCTCACCATCTTCTCCAACCCTTCCCACTTCACAAACCCTCTCACCGACCCATCACAAGTCTCCACCCTCACTCCCACCTTTATCTCCTCCACCACCATCCTCGCATTCAGGTGTTGCTCCGCCATCATCGGCCAAGCCAGTATCGGCACCTCCGCGCATATACTTTCCACCGCCGAGTTCCACCCGCAGTGACTCAGAAAACCCCTCACACTCTCAGGCCCAAGTATCTCTCTCTGATCAACCCACTCTCTCACTATCAATCCTCTCTCTCTAACTCTCTCTTCGAACCCATTTCCTAATTCTTCCTCTTTTTTCTTCATAACCCACAAAAAATTCACCATTGATTTCTCTAACCCAACTGCAATTTCATGTAATTGTGCTTCTGATATCTCTGCTTGAGAGCCAAACGCCACGTAAAGAACAGAGCTCCCCTGTTCTTGCTTTCTGTCTAGCCAATCAATCCATTTGGGCTTTGGTTCTGATTTGTGCTTGAGTTCTTGGGCCAAACAGAGAGGTCCAATACACCAGGCTTTGGGCTGGGAGTGACTATTCCAGTAGTCCACGAACTTGGGCTCGAGATCGTAGAAGCTGTTTACTAAAAGCCCATAACTCTTGGACGTTGATATGACTTGCTCGATCACGAACTCGAAGTATGGGCCCTTTGGATCAGGGTCCGAAAACGGTGGCCCGAAGTCGTTTCTTGTGAGCTTGATCCATGGAAAGCTGGTTAAAGTGAAGGGTTCGTCATCTGAAATGGGTTTTGAGATGAGTTGATTATTGACAGCGTCTCTGGATATGGACCCCGCGTAGTTGGTCATTCCGTAATAGACCAATCTTGGGACGCCCAATTTGGTGGTGGAGTCCAAGGTCCAGCCCAAGAAGCCGTCGGAGACGAGGAAGGTGACGTTTGGGAGGGAGTTTAAGGTTTGTTCGAAGTGGGGTTGCATGAGCTTGGTGGCGTTGGCGAAGGGGACGAAGAGGGACATGGAGGGGAGTTTGTCCGTGCTCTCGATGCCGGAGGTGATGTCTGGGATGTTTTCTGGGAAGGGGAGGGAAAGGACGGAGGCGGCGGTGTCGGAGCGGGAGGTGGAGATGAAGGGGAGGTTGGCGGGAGTGGTGAGGACGGTGACGGAGATGTGGCTGTGGAGGAGGAGGCGGGCTAGGTGGAGGATTGGGATGGTGGCCTTTTGACATGAAGGGGAAGAGAACTGCATGGATGTTATAAGATGATTCTGAATTAGGCCGATGAACAGAATCCATCCTCTCTCTCTCCTCCCCCCCTCTCTCTCTCTCTCTCTCTCTCTCTCTCTCTTACTTGTTAGTTCATTTGCTAACGTAGGGTTATTTGTAGTTGATTTAGTGTGCTGTAATGTTGCTGGGGTCCACTGGTTTGGCTTATGTCATGTGCTACGTAGGCAGCTCTTGGATCTCAGTCTCTTTTCTTCTTTTTTTTTTTTTTTTTAATAGTCCAGCTGTCCTTTATTTTCTGCGTGGAATAATGATAGAATGGTAGTATTTTCTCCATCTTAAAATAAGTGTCATTTTCTTCTTTTTGATCTGTCTCAAATTAATAGTCTATTTTTATTTTTCAAACAATATATTTCACATATTTATATATATGTTCTTTGAGTTTAAAATTTCAAATTTAAATATTCAAAATTTTAAAAAACAAGTTAGTAATTTTTCAGACCCACATGTCCAATTAAAAATTACTATCCCTTATAAGCAACACTTAAATATCTTGTTAGTAATTTTTCAGACCCACATGTCCAATTAAAAATTACTATCCCTTATGAGTGACACTTAAATATCTTATGACTAGTAAGGACTTAAGTATTGTTCATATTTTAATGATAAAAACGATAAACCATAAACAAAATTAAATTAATAAACTGACAGACATGTAAACATAGACTAAATAAAGAATACAGATATTCATGTGGTTTGTCATAAAATTATTTATGTCCGTGATTAAAATTGAGCAAAATATTTTACTAAGTGAAAAAATAAAAAATTATAAATATCTAACTCCAGTGATCTCTCGTCTACACTCTAAATTCTAAACTTCTTTATAAATTGAACTATAAAGAGTTTTCAAACCAACTCCACAACCTATAAAAAAAAAAAAAATGAATTTTTCGAAGTTGCAACCTTGAGTCACAACAAAATTCAATCCACAACTTGACAGATATAATTAAAAAGAATGTCCTTTAAAAAATGTTTATTTCATTTTCAAAAATAATTAGGTTCATTTTTTTTAGTGACAAAAATCTTATACTTAGAATATTTCACCTTTTATGAATTAATCAATTATCTCTTTTATTAATTATAATTTTATATATATATAATATAAAGGACATATATAAGATATATTATTAATTTATTATTGTGTCATAATTGTAAAGAGTATGCATAGGTTGTTGATGGTTGGTGTTATACTTGAGTAATTGTTTTGCATTGCTGTCTAGACTTTAGGAATGAAGAGCGTATTGGACTGCATGTGCCAGCTTTTTAATATACATAAATAATAATAATAACAACACAGCACCAGGGGAAAGAAAGAGTGTTTGTAACAAGTAATTGCGTGCTCTTAATGACAAAATGGAATTGAAAAATGGCTTCAATCTTCACGAGCGGGATTTGATGGCCGACAACAAGTCTGTTCGTTTTTCTTCAAATTTTTACTATTTTCGTCTGTCCAATCCGAAAATTTTGATTCATATTTAAATCAATGTTTTCGAGGTGAACATCAGTACAAAGATGATATATAAATATATAAAAAGAATATAACTAAAAATAAAATCAAATGACTCAAAAATAAAATGTCATAACGAGTTAAAGTTTTCAACGTGAACAATAAAAAGAGAAAGTATATTTCAATTCTATCAATTTGAATATTATAAAAATATTTGTAATATGCGAAGCCCAAAATTCAATTATATTTATGTGAATGAAAGATAATGTAGTCAAATGGGATGTGCTAATCAATTCCTTATAATATTCAATGTTATTTTAACTAGACTGATAATTTATTTTGTAATTCAATTTTTTTCTCTTTCATCTGCATGACTATTTGGGTTAACTAGATTTTTGAAGGTTGAGATTTAATGCTAGTTAGGTACTATTTTTTTTCCCTAGTTGATACTTATACACACTTATCGCTTCTGAAACTTAAATTTCTGACCTCCCTTTAAAAAATAAGAGGCTGATACCGCTAAGTCTTGACCCGTTGATAGGTACTGTATTTTCATCACAAACATTATTTTATTTTCAAATACACGAAAATATTTGTCAAACGATAGAAGTACTAAAAGTGTTGAGACCTGTTTGGTTTGTCACTCAAAAAATAAAATCGAAAATAATTTTAAGATAATTATAAAAAAATAATTCTCTAAAAATAAATATTTTTATATGTATACTACATTTATTGTTTGTCTGTTACATTTTATGATATAGTTGTATTGCACTGTGATATAGTTACGTTGCACCATAGCACAAAATCTCTTAAACACAAGGAAATTCGGATTCAGATGACGGAACAATCCATTCATCTTTAGGTTCACAATCCTATTTAATAATACCTGACTGACCTAAAATTAGCAAGTGACTTTCGTCGGGATTATGTTAATGATAGTGATAGAAATGTGAGAGGCGTTTTGTAGCTTCTCAGTTAAATCTAGATAGATAAGATATAATAGTATAAGATAGGGAAAATCTGAATCACATATGGAGTTATAATAAGCATATGGTATGGGCTGTTGAAGTGTTGAGTTTGCAAGTTTTCATTGAGGGGACCTGAATTGGACCGGCACCAAGTCTTCTCTCGATATATATATATATATATATACACACACACACGCACATTACCATATGCGTATTATAACTCCATATATATATATATATATATATATATATATATCTCGGTGAAGTGTAAAGATATGCAAAGATTATTATCCAAATACCTGTCAGATGACAACATTTATACCATTCAACACATCACATCATAGTATATGGATACAAGACGAGATTTATGGGTGCAGTTTTCTTTCTGTTAGATACATGAATTCTCTTAATTAAAATTGACTTTGCAATAATAGAGTGTCACATGTCCAAAGATATGGACATTATATATTGATGAAATCTCGAGGAGAAATCAATATAATTTATACATAAATAAATTACAACATATTTTTGTATGAATTATAAAAAGTTACATCTTAATTAACAGCATCCCCTAATTGTCTAACTCATGCTCAACTATGTTGTGAAGGTATATCTTTTCATTTTTTGTTTTTTTAGCTGTTTACTTATATATAACTAAACTTATTTGTTTTCATGAAAAGAAAAAAAAAAACAAAACAAAACAATATTATTTTACAGACAATATTTGGGTTCTTCTATGGGAGGATGGACTTTATACTTTCAGTTGAAGTGATCCAATACAATTGAGGCACATGTCCAATTTTTAAAAATTTTTGAGAAAGGGAAAAAATAAAAACAACCCTTAACCCTATCAATTGAAGGTGTTGGGAACTGGGGAGGAATGCAAAAGATAGATTTACGAAAAAACGAAAAACTGATTTTGACTAAGAAAAATATACACGAAGAAAAAATTTATTTAAATATAGGTTAACATCAAATTTTTATATAATATTTTAAGTTCATATTCCTTTCCTATTCAACACTTGATGTAGTACATTTTTTAAATAAATTTAGTAATTTTTTAATTTAGGTATAGAAAAAATCGTATTCTTTTTTTTTTTTTAAATAATAAATAAAAAAATAAACTTTGGGATTTTGTTTAACCAGTAAAAAAATGGGTAATGATTATTTTTAAAAAATTTAAAATTTTAAACGTGTTTCTAAATAGTATTATTGGGCCACGTTAGATGGGAGGATGAACATTATCCTCCAAAAAGAGGACCCAGTATTGTCCTTATTTTACCCAAAATAATAATAATAATAAGCTACATTACAATTATGAGTTTATATAAGATTGCAAGAAAGGCCCATTTGTTAACCCTTAATGGAGTGTAGGCCAAAAGGTGATGGTGATAGAGATTTTACATATGAGTGGTGTGGTCCAGCATACCTATACGGTGGAAAGTACCTTGGAGGCTTCTTTATTCATCCAACATCAAATGTTAAATATCTTTTTCCTTTTTTTTTTCCCAAAAGTTCAAGAAAATACAAATGGACGGTATATTTTGCATTTATAGAGATATTCATAGCAAAATTAATGTTTTGTTTGGTTGAAAGGAATTGAAGATTGAATTAAAGAAAGTAAGAGCGAAACAAGAAACTTCTCTTATTTGGTTGGAAGGAATAAGGGAAGAGATGACGGAAGTAAGGAGAGAGGAAGCATCTATCCTAGTCCATGCAAGTTTTTGAAAAAAAATTTTATCCGTGCAAAATTAGACTGAAGATGCATCATTCACATGGCAAAATGTGGACTTTGTGGTGAAACAGATGAATCTATTTGCCATTTTTTTTTTTTTTTTTTTTTTGCCCCAAAGGTTAGCTTCATTTGGCACTTTAGCCCTCTGAGAATTCAGTTTCAAGGTATCAGTGGGTCTTGGGTTTCTAGATGGAGAGAGTTATTTTCAATGTGGCGGAAAATGTATACACTCTTCAACTTGGAGTTTATAACTATTAATGAATAATGACAGTCTAGAGTAGAAAGGACTATAGTTGGGATCATCCAAATTTGATCTTGATATTTAAAAAAGTAGATATTTTCTTACCTTTTATCATGGAAAGCCCCACAAAGTTGATTCTCAATTGAAAAGAAAAATAATAAATAATAAAATAAATACTCTTGAAGCCATGAAAAAATTTTCTAACTGAAAAAACAAATCTTCAAAATCATGAAAAAACTTCAAATGCCATGTTTGGGAATATGAAGATTTGAAATTATAAGAGAAAAATAAAATAAAATATAAACTAAATTTGTTACAATTTTAAATTTAAAATTAGGATTGTCAGAATGCTGACAGCTTAGTTCTAATAAGAATTAAGATAAATAAATTTGTCCATCAATTTTTTTGATGTGGCAATGGTTAAGTTTAACACTCTGATCCCCTCTTTCATGTATTAGTTAGGTTGAGAATTGAGATAGATTTTATAACTATTAATGACCATCTATACTCTATAAGTTGAAGGGATTATAGTTGATATAGTTGGTATCATCCAAGATATTGATATTTAGTGATATTTTTTTATCATAAAAAGCGGAAAAAAGTTGACTCTCAATTGAAAAGTAAAATAATAATAAAATAAATACGCTTGAAGCCAAGAAGAAATTTTCTAGCTAAAGATACAAATCTTCAAAATCATGAAAAAATTTCTAATTGTTTATGCACTTAAAAAAAGTAAATGGGTGAATCAAACCTGGTCTAGATTCTAGAAGAAGTAGGCGTGTCACAGAGGGAACTATTGGAAGACAATGGAAGAACGTTACAGTGACTGCTCGAACATTACCATTTCTGAGTTTTGTGGTCACGCATCTGTTGTAATTGGATTAACCATTTTCAATACCCCACTCTGCTTATGTCAATATCACTCCTTCACATGTTTATAAATCAATAGCCGGCTCCTTCACATGTTTATAAATCAATAGCCGGCCTGCTAATTAAGTTGTACAATCCTTCTCAACGGATGTCCTTCTCACGCTCTGAATGCGCTGTTGTTTTTACGCTCTGCGCGCTCTGACTCAAATTTTTACTATTTATAATTTAATTATGCTGCTCTTATGCTCCCGTTCGCTAATTCGCTTCCGCTCTCGCTTTATGTGACTTAACCTATGAACACTCCCTTCAACTTCACAAATTTTAATACTTCGAATGTTTATGTCTTTCAAGTATGACTAAGTATGTAATTCACAGCTCCAAAAAGAATATGGACGGGTATAGCTTCTTGCTTATTAAGAACACAAACAATTACATGCAGTATAATCTTTTTCATATATTTTTCTTTTTAAATCATTTAAAAGGTATATATAGTTATCATGTTGTTCTTGGAATGCGAATTCAGACAGTCTTCATGTGTTTTTGTTATCTACTTATGTGATAATCATTAAGTTTAACTCCCTAAAATATATATGATCGAAAAATAATATAATTGATGATTTTGTTATACCGACTACATAAATAATGTAATGTAAGGATTAGTGATTGGAATAAGTACCTATAAAAAAAATTTGTTTGTTTTTAAAAGCTAACAACAGCCTTTGCTAAACGCTATTTATTAGAATAACTACAAAAATCAATACGTTTTTATAGACTATAACTATATTTTAAAAAGTACCATGAGTTTAGTTTTTTCGTTTTTTTTTTTTTTTTTTTTTTTTTTTTTTACCATTCACGGTAGAAGGCTGGATAGAGTTGTCTCTCAATTGGAAAGGCAAAAAGTAATTTTACAAAAAATACATTGAAGCCATGAAGAAAATTTTCGAATATTCAAAATCATGAATAACTTACTGGGAGAACGGATATTTAAAATTTTAAAAATTAATTAAATTTGTTTCATATCTTCCAATTTAGCGGTGGCAAACGAAACATAACTTTAAAAAAACAAGGCATTGAACTCTCATATATCTACTATTTCTTCTATATTGGTTAAATACAATCGTCTCTTCTAGAAGCAGGAAGGACAATAACTAAAGATATTATTCAATATTGGTAGTCTCATTATTGAAAAAACACTCCTACACACAATCAATGAGCCAAAGGTCTTATTCCATGCAACTCATTGATGAGCTCATTCAACTCCTTCCACGAAGACCCACCTTCCTCCATAGCTCTCTTCGCCGCCTGACCCACCTCCACCACCTTCTTCCTCACCATCTTCCCTTTCTCACCCTCCATCAACTCCCTCACCATCTTCTCCAACCCTTCCCACTTCACAAACCCTCTCACCGACCCATCACACGTCTCCACCCTCATTCCCACCTTTATCTCCTCCACCACCATCCTCGCATTCAGGTGTTGCTCCGCCATCATCGGCCAAGCCAGTATCGGCACCTCCGCGCATAAACTCTCCACCGCCGAGTTCCACCCGCAGTGACTCAGAAACCCCTTCACACTCTCATGCCCAAGTATCTCCCTCTGATCAACCCACTCTCTCACTATCAATCCTCTCTCTCTAACTCTCTCTTCGAACCCATTTCCTAATTCTTCCTCTTTTTTCTTCATAACCCACAAAAAATTCACCATTGATTTCTCTAACCCAACTGCAATTTCATGTAATTGTGCTTCTGATATCTCCGCTTGAGAGCCAAACGCCACGTAAAGAACAGAGCTCCCCTGTTCTTGCTTTCTGTCTAGCCAATCAATCCATTTGGGCTTTGGTTCTGATTTGTGCTTGAGTTCTTGGGCCAAACAGAGAGGTCCAATACACCAGGCTTTGGGCTGGGAGTGACTATTCCAGTAGTCCACGAACTTGGGCTCGAGATCGTAGAAGCTGTTTACTAAAAGACCATAACTCTTGGACGTTGATATGGCTGCCTCGACCACGAACTCGAAGTATGGGCCCTTGGGCTCAGGGTCCGAAAACGGTGGCCCGAAGTCGTTTCTTGTGAGCTTGATCCATGGAAAGCTGGTTAAAGTGAAGGGCTCGTCATCTGAAATGGGTTTTGAGATGAGTTGATTATTGACCGCGTCTCTGGATATGGACCCCGCGTAGTTGTTCATTCCGTAATAGACCAATCTTGGGAGGCCCAATTTGGTGGCGGAGTCCAAGGTCCAGCCCAAGAAGCCGTCGGAGACGAGGAAGGTGATGTTTGGGAGGGAGTTTAAGGTTTGTTCGAAGTGGGGTTGCATGAGCTTGGTGGCGTTGGCGAAGGGGACGAAAAGGGACATGGAGGGGAGTTTGTCGGTGCTCTCTATGCCGGAGGGGATGTCAGGGATGTTTTCCGGGAAGGGGAGGGAGAGGACGGAGGACGCGGTGTCGGAGAGGGAGGTGGAGATGAAGGGGAGGTTGGCGGGAGTGGTGAGGACGGTGACGGAGATGTGGCGGTGGAGGAGGAGGCGGGCTAGGTGGAGGATTGGGATGGTGTGGCCTTTTGACATGAAAGGGAAGAGAACTGCATGGATGTTAGATGATTCTGAATTAAGATGAACAGAATCCATCCTCTCTCTCTCTCTCTCTCTCTCTCTCTCTCCTCTCTCTTTGGTTGTAACTTGTTTACTTCATTTGCTAACGTAGGGCTTATTTGTAGTTGATTTAGTGTGTAGTTCAATTTTGCTGGGGTCCACTGGTTTGGTTTATGTCATGTGCTACGTAGGCAACCCTTGGATCACATTCTTCTTCTGTTTTTTTCCTTTATTTTCAAATTGATAAGTGATATCTGAGTTTATCAATTATGTCTTTTGTTAATTATATATTTTTTATATAATATAAAAGGCATATATATATATATAAGATTATTATTGTGTCATAATTATAAAGAGGACAGCTTGTGGATGGTTGGTCAGAGTAATTGTTTTGCATTAATGCCTAGCTTTACAAGGAAAGAGACGACGTGTTGAACTACTGCATGTGCCAATGTGCCAGCTCTTAATTACACATAATAAAGAGAGGGTTTGTAACAGCAAGTAATTTGACTGTGCATTTAACGACAAAATGGAACTGAACGACAAGATGGCTTCAATCTTCCTACGTCTTGTCATAAACCGACAAGACACGAGTCGGATTCGATGGCCGACAACAAGTCTGCTCATTTCTCCTCAAATTTTTATATTTAATTTTATTAATTTTAATTTCAATTTCAAAACTCAAATTTATGCAGTCAAACATAGAAATATAAGTAACATTGTATTAATTGTGATAGAAATTGCAAAAGATTCTTCTTCAACTAAAAATATTCGTAATATGAAGTAAAGTTTTGAAGGTTGAGATTTAATGCTCAGATACACAATCTAGGTACTGTAATTGTGATTTTCACCACAAACACTATTTTATTTTCAAATAAGTAATAAAAAAGTTAGCGCTAGTTTAATTTATTTGTCACTTGAGAAATAGTTATCAAAAATTCAGAAAAATAGATTGAAAAAAAATTTAAAAAAATTATAAATGGCAGTTCTCTAATATTACATTTTTTTATCAAAAAACTGAACAAAACAAAGTTTTTATACAGTTTTCTATTTTCAGTTACAATTCTTTTGTTTCATTTTTGTCATTTGTTGGTCATGTGCCTAATGCAACAATTTAACATCGCAAATACAACTTTAAACTTTTAATCAATAATGTAACAATTTACATATAGACATGTTAAATTCTCAATTGAATAGTTTATAACGTTGTAACACGATTTAATATATTTTACAGGTATCTTTGATATAAATATATTGCATAACTTTTTAAAAATATTACATGTGTGTTACATTTTAATATATAGTTGTATTGCACTGTGATATAGCTACGTTGCACCATAGCACAGAATCTCTCTTAAACACAAAAAAAATCCAGATTCAGACGACGGGTCAATCCATTCATCTCTAGGTTCAAAATCGTATTTAATAATACCCGTTTGACCTAAGATTAGAAAGTGAATTTAGTGAGAATTATGTTAATGATAGTGATAGAAATGTGAGAGGCTTTTGTAGCTTCTCAGTTAAATCTAGATAGATAAGATAGGGAAAATCTGAATCACATATAAGCGTATGGTAACGGGCTGTTGAGTTTGCAAGTTTTCATGAAGGGGACCTGAGTTGGACCAGCACCAGTTGTCCACTCAATATATATATATATATATATAGTGAGGATATGCAAAGGTTATTATCAAAATACACAGCATATGAATACAAGACAAGAGACTTATGAGTTCAGTTTTTTTTTTCTGTCACTATCAACTAAAATTGGCTCCTAATATTAGAGCATCACAGTGTGTTATATATTGACGAAACTTATTTATGTTTTCTTATATATAACTAAACTTGTTTTCATGTAAGAGAAGTAAAAAAAAAAAAAAAAAAACTATATTACAATAATGAGTTTATATGTGATTGCAAGAAAGGCCCATTTGTTAAACCTTAATGAAGTGTAGGCCTAAAGGTGATGGTCATAGAGATTTTACATCTGAGAGGTGGTCCAGCATACCTATCTATACATAGGAAAGTGGCAATGTCTTTTCTACATTGGAAAGTACCTTAGAGGCATCCTTAATTCATCCAACGTCAAATGTTAATAATATAGGGAAAATTACATATAAATGGAGTTAAAGTTCCATATTTACTTAGAGGCTGAGTTAAAGTTCCATATTTCTCTAAAATGGATTGCTGAGGTGGCACATGATTTTTTACTGTTTAAAAATTGTGATGCCTAAAATACCCTTCCGCGAAGGTACTACTTTTTCTTCGAAGGTACTACTTTTTTGAACTGAAGGTACTACTTTTTAGCGTCCAGGTACCATATTTTTTAAACACTCGCGAAGGTGCTACTTTTTCTTTGAAGGTACTACTTTTTTGAACTGAAGGTACTACTTTTTTATTAGGGAAGGGCATTTTAGGCATCACAATTTTTTAAACAGTAAAAAATCATGTGCCACCTCAGCAATCCATTTTAGAGAAATATGGAACTTTGACTCAGTCTCTAAGTAAATATGAAACTTTGACTCCATTTATATGTAATTTTTCCAATAATATATATATATATATATAAGGATGAAATATCCTAACACAAGAAAGATGGATGTGGACACATCCATCTTTCTTGTGTTAGGATATCTCATCCAATATCCATCACTCTCCTTCTCGTCCTCCTCCTAACCCATTTTTTCTTCCCTCCAAGCTGGCGAAGTGTAAGTGTATATATATATATATATATATATATATATAGTGTCCCCGACATTACCCCAAGGACAAGGCTACCCCATTGGGAAAGAATCTTAAAACAAACAGCACAGAGGCAACTCCGTACTAGGATGGGCCATTGATGCACCGTCTAATAAAAGGTTACGGAGACTCAATTAATCCTCTGTTCTTGGACAACTTTTCTTCTTATTATATTTCACACGTGGCCTGTTCTTAATGGTCCATATCAGCATAGCAGATAATTCCTCTTAATGCGAAGCAAGCTTTGTCCATTTGTGGGGATTGCATGTTTGTCTTATTTCCATCCTTTCATGATTGATAGGCTGTTGATACTCTGTTAGAGCATTTATAACCGTTGTTATAAATGTTTGTCTTATCTCCGTCCGGTGTTGGGTTCGCCGGTGTTGGGTTTGCTGGTTGTGGCGCCGGAGTTACGCCACGTCAATCTCAACGGGTTCTGGCCTCTGTTTGTGCTTTCGTGTGGCTGTTGATGGGACACGTCTTGTTTGCGCTTTTGTGCTTTCGTGTGGCCTTGTTTCTGTGCTTTGCATGGGTCACGTCTTGTTTTGCTCAAAAGGTGTTGTGCTTGTGGTCCCAACTGTGGGCTTTTGTTGGGTCCATGTGCTTGGTTTTTTTTGGGTTGCTTTGTAAGTGCCGTTAGGGCTTCTGCTTACCATTTAAAAAAAAAAAAAACAAAATTTGATTTGTCAAGAATAGATTTATATAAAAATTTTGTACTACTTATTTTTAATTCTAACGATTATTTTATATATTTTGTGTAAAAAAATATTCTCCACTAACAACTAACCACTTGTCATACTAAGACCCTACATAATTTTTACAAACTTACGTGATTCATTTACTTTTTTGCGATTAAATCTCACGTCTCCATCCTCCCTCAATTAGGAAAAAATTAATAATTTCCCCTTATATTTCACTTTCTACAAAAACCAAAAATATGCAAAAACAATTGCGATTAAATTGACAAAAGAAAAAAAAAAATTTAATTTGTATAACTGTATCAAACAACAATTATATAAAATCGTGATTAAAATATATATCGAATCTTTGACTAGTACATATATATCTCATTAGAATAGATTATAAAAGGATAAAAAAATCAAAAAAACCCCTATAATCTATGGCGATGATTACAAAAGATAAGATGATACGAAAGTGATGAATCAAACTACTTTTATTAAAAAATAAAAATAAAAGATGGTTTCTTACCTTGCAGCGAATTGCAGATTCTTATCTATGGCGCTCTAAAAGTGAGAAACAAAGAGACGTAAAGGAATAAGAGAGAAAAAAGAGAACCGCGAGTGGAAAAAGGGAACGAGAGAGAAATTATGTTTACGTGGCTGTATAAAACCTTGATGATGTGGCAATATATCTTATCAGATTGCTGGTGATGAAATAAAATTATTAATCACATATGGTATTGTATATTTTACATAAAAAAAAATTTTAACAAACCAGAGATGCTCTTATAGCATGTTTTAAAGATCTTCAACACACTTATCTTGTTTTTTAACTCTCTAAATTTTAACGCACTTACGTTGTATTTTAATATATTTGCTCTAAATTTTAACACAAAATACTAATATGTTGAAACTAGACAAAACATTGGCTGAAATCTAAAATAAATGTGCTGAAAGATAAATTTAAGTCTGTTGAAAATCTCTACAACACGGCTGCACAAACCGAATTCTCTCCCAAACCCGAAAGATAGAATAGGGTACTTGTGTTTTTATAAGGGCAACTGTGCCAAGTCCGACTTGGATGTTGAAATGAGCCCATTCTTTAAGATGGTCTAACAGTAACAGACCTTAGGCACATAACCTAAGGCCTGAGCCCATAAAAGGCTTTCTAAATCGGCTCTCAAAAAGCTAGGCATTTATGGCTAAAACAAAAAAAAAAACCAGAAGAGCCTTCCCATCCATTTGCACGAGTTTATCCCAAAGTAACAATCTTTAGCAAACGATTTTTCATTTATTGTATTATGAACAATTACCTATAAGATTTATTATGGATAACAATTATCAAAATGTACCTAATTATTTATTTTGTAATTCTTTAAAGTAATCAATTGATGTACAAAAATTTAAGCAATATCTCTTCAAGAATTTAGAATAAATATATAGATTTCTCATGTCACGTTTTGTTACAAAAAATTACTAATTTTTGTATTTTGATTATTACTAATATTATGTATCTCATAAATAAGGTGACTTATAATTGAAACAAATTTTTTAATGCTTATGAAATTTCATTTTTATTAAGTAATTAGTCTTACCACCAAAGTCCTGGCTTTCCATGTCCTCCATCTTCCTAAACGGGGAGGTTAAGAATTCAAGTTCTAATGGAGGCATGAAAGTGTGAATAAATTTAGCTATCAGAATAATAAGAAATTAGTCTTATCGGATTTACTAAGGTTAAAAAGAAGGGAGAAAAGATACTTTCCCCCTTCTGGGAGGGAGGAAGGAATTTGGTGGACTTAAAATAATGCACTGCTAAGCCTACCACTACCCTCCCCCTTTCTTTTCTTTTTCCTCTCCTCCTCCACTAAATGAAGGAAAAGCATGAAAAACAATTCTCGTCCAATATTTAGCTGCTGCAACAGGAATTATGACAAACCTGTATATTTGAGATCAGATGCCAACTTGAATACTTTTACACCCTTCCTAAACCCCTCTAGCAAGCTAATGATCGCCCAGGCTCTAACAAGTTCAGCGGAAAACAAGCAATGAAGCAAATATTTCATTAATCTGATAAACAAGACGTATCGTGATTACTGTACCACAATGGGATTCTGGGAGGACATGGATGTGCAGGCAACAAGGGACTTGAGACGTCGTTAACGATAAATTTGTAGATCATTACTATATTGCAAGATAGATAAGAGCTGAGTACGTCTAACCTATTGTATAAAGGAGCCTCTGAATGAAAAGAACACACAAAGTTCCTGGATCTACGTCTCTCTAATGCCAAATAGTCGGGAGATAATAAAAGCTTGTTAAAATAGTCTATCTTCAACAGGGAAATTTCAAACTCTGAAAAACGAAATAGATCGGCATGCGATTGCAACAATAATATGCACAGCATAGAAATTATTGATAGATTATACTACACATCCGTAACAGAGGGAATGGTAGCTAAAAGTAAACCATATATGAAATATTATATATAAAAAAAAATATAAAACTCAAGAACATGCTCCAACCGCCTTTGCAAACATCTCAGTGTTTCATAGTATTTACAAGTAAAAGATAACGAACCAAACCAAAACAATGGAAGAGGACAAAATAGACAATACTAATCAAACCTCTATGTATGTTGTGTATGCCTCATGCTAGGAACCCAGAACAAGACCCTCTCGATCAATGTTGGTCACACGCAGTACTGCTTGAGCACTTAAAGGTGAGAGCTTTGACTGACAGAAGTTCTCCCAAGAACCCATCTCTGGGTCCTCAGATACTGTAGTTGGTGCTGGGTCATGAGATTTCAAGTATACTGTTTGCAGCTCCAGCAGGAGAGTGCGAGCAGCTTCCCTGGACTCGGGAAGCTGGTCACTGAGCTGCGATGCAGCTATTTGGATCAAATTGTCAATCCCGTAAGTTTTTATACCCTCAACTCCCTGTAACGCATGCAACAAAACAAAACGATGTTTAACAAACAATGGAAAAGATACCACCTTATAAAACAGAATTCACAACTTTGATTATAATGATTGGTTTATGTGCAAATTTTAGGACAGAGCCCTCACTAAAGATATAAGATCCAACACCATTACAAAGCGATCCTAGCTTCATCAAGCTCCAACTCGATCTCACATAATACATTTACAGCACGAAAGTCTCACATGCAGACTAGTTGGCACAATAAAGCAAAGAGTGATATCCATATGCCAATACATAATATGAGTTTAGAAAACTAAGTTGTTACCATTCAGCATTGTTTTTCCCCTGACAAGTGAATATATGTTGAATAAAAATAAAATATATAAATTTCAGAGGGGAAAGGTAATTCATAAAAGAGAGTTCCTTTGTTAGGCATTTTCATTTGTTTCCTATCAATCTCTTTGAGAAACAAGAGGACCATAATAGATGAAATCCTACTTGAAAGATTGGTAAACATTGATAAAACTTAAAAGGCTATCTTAAAGAGGGAAAGAACACTTGAAAATAGATGGGCTGTTTCAGCTATAAAAGTGAATGTTGAAGGAGAGTGTCTGGTGTCTAATTCTTACCAGTCGTGGTACACTTCGACAAAAGCACATTGAAGCCTTCGCTCGAATCCGAGGATTCCTGTGCTTAAGATAAGGTTGCAACTTTGGCAACAACAAGATGGGGGAAATCCAAGAAGTCATGGCTATTAAAGCCCTTTCAGCTGCCTCACATACGAATCGTTTGTCTTGTGAAGACTTGAGGAGAAGCTGTACAAGCTAAACCAAGGGCATTTGATCACATTGGGGGAAAATGAGGTAAGAATTAGTTTAATTGAAGAGAGAGCAATTCATCAGAAGGATAAATTAACTGAAGTGGCAGTAGAATTTTTAAAATAAATAAAATAGAACAAGTACCATAGGATCCAAAGAATCAATTATGCTGTCACTGTATGCATTGAAAATGTCTGCAGATGTCATTATTGCAGTTTTACAAACAGCGCTTCTTGGATTCTTCAGGGATTTCACAATAAGGGAGATCACATTCCCCCTATTTAACAAAACATAATGACAATTAATGGTGGTACAGGTCAAAAAATGAACTTTTAAGAACGAATTATGATAGCAAAATGGAATGAAGCAAATGGGTATGTAATTCTTCAAATCAGATCACCGCATAAAAATTCAAGACTTACAACATATCTAGCATTGCTTCCTTGTGAAATATAGATAATCGACGTACATTATTGAGGGCCTCACACACCAAAACCCAATCTTTGGAGTCAAGTCCAGTTGACAGTGTCTGAAAAGGGAACAAAAATGTATGGACATCATACAACCACATAATCTGAGTAACAGATGAAATTTACTTCAGAAGCTTTAGCTAAGCATCATGAGAAGAAACCAAACGAACATACTCTTACCTTGACACTCATATCCACATCTTCAACATCAGTCAAATTCTCAGATTCAATGTATTCCACTTCTGGAATTCCTACCTCTGCTCCAGCTTTCACAGTTTCATCTCCAATGATTGGAGTTTCAACCAGGGATGCAGTGATTTTGTGCCTTACTTCAACATCATTGTTAGTATGCTCAACATGAGGCTTAGTAAAGCTCCCCTCCTTACTGGAGCTCTCATTCTTCCTCTCAGATCCCTCTAGTGTATTAAGATCTCCGAGAGCTGTCCCCGACATCACTAAATGGCTTAAAAGCCTGAAGCAGAAAAGAAAATATTCAGCATAGGCAGTCCTTAAAGAATTTAAGGAAAGAGTAAAAATGATAATACAAATAGAGTAGCGAAAAAAATGATCCGTCAAAACCACCACCTCCTTTTAAAATAATAATAATAATAGATACAAAAGGATAAAAATAAATAACAAAAAAAAAAAAAAAGAGAGAGAAAAATTAGAAAGACGTAAATTCTGCATGGAAGCTACCACAAGAAGTACATGCAATACCCGAGTACATACTAAATGGGAAACACTACTACCATAATATCACTCACCATAGTTCAACAACCACAGAATAATCTAGAATAGTTTTCCCATTTCATCCATGCTGCTCTAATATATGGGCAACTTCCACTCCAGAATTGCTTTCTTCATGGTTTGCGTACCAACATAATAAAAAGGGTTCCTTAGCATCAGTTTTCACTGTTCTCTCAAGTTCATCCCTAATTTTGTAGAAGTTTCATTCGAAATATATTAAGTTAGTCTTTCGCAAACTTAAAACCTTCAAATTATTAAGAACCTCCATTAAAATCCCAGCTTGGTTAGAACCAGACCATAGGTTTAGAGGGGAAAAGTTAAAACAGCATATACATTTTCACTTGCACAGTTGCACAAAAATCAAATGGACTTGCTATTCCAACAACAATGTTCGATTATGTGCTAGTTGCCAAGACAGGTCATTTTAATCAGAACTCACTAGTACAAATAAACAGCTAATAATAGAAGGCTCGGCATCCTTGTAACTACACTTTACACAACTCAATTATACAAGTCAATTTAACCCCAATGGAGAAATTGCATTCACAGTGTAACCCTTGAGATAACTCAAAATTCCTTATAATTCAAAAGGTCTTCAAGAAATAATACTGTGTTATTAACCAAATCAGACAATTGGCAGTTGGCACCCATCAAGTCCAAAAGTTGTTGCATGTGATTGAAAATAAAAATATCATTTGCACCTGCGACCTTGAATATTTACTCCCTTCATCCCAATTTGATGGTGCATCTTTCATTTCTTAGACATCCCATTATAATTGTCCACTTTGTAAAGTCAAATGCAGGATTATAAACATTACTGTCACTTATCAAAAATAAATAAAGAAAAGAAAAGAAAAATAAATCACCGTTGCTTCTCATACATAACATAAGAATCTCTTAAATATGGGCCATGGAGGGTTTCTTTTTCTTTTGGAAAATTTATACTTTCTCATATATGTGAATGCTTTAAATGCATGTTATAAGTTGAAAGATCTAAAATGGACCATTAATATGAGACACATAATTTTAGGGGGCATTAGCACAATTGTAAGAACTCAGGTTGTATAGTGGTAACAGGTAAATGTCTGGGTTGTTAAGCAAAAGAAAGTGTGTTAGCAACCTCGATTAATGTAGACCAACACTAATTAATGGGCTATTAAGAAGAGAATAGCAAATATAGGCAAACTCAGAAATGAGAATACAGAGGTCATCATTCAATTATGGTTCCACCAACACAGGCATCAAGTGACTTAATTTTTCTTTTGGGACCCTATGCCTTTACCAATGGATCAAGCAATGGATATATTATAAAATAATAATAATGATAATAATAAGAAAAAAAGTATGTATATGAAGTTATGAACAAAACATTTGACAAACCCTTGGAGATATCCACTTAAAAAAGGCTATTATTCCAGTTGGGTCTCATTCAATCAAAGATGCTTAGAATGTGGACTATGAGATGCCCACCTAGTGTTAAACTAAGGACCACTTGAGATTGCTCGAGTTCAAAGAAAGTCAACAAGGATCTTCATGAGTAAAATGAGTTATATTAATTATATTAAGAAGAACAAAGGCAGAAACAAAATAATAGAACTAACAAGAACAAACACGACTTCCACTCTTCAATATTTTAAGTGCCTTTTAGAGTACTGGAGAGGGATTTATGTTGCTCTCTCCAAATAGTACAAGCATTGTGGACAGTAATTCTAATTAATAACTTAAGTGGAATTCCAAAGAATCTCAATCATATATAGACAGTCTCAATCATATACATATATAGATATTTATAAAAGAGGAAGGCAATGTTCTACACTTGATCTTCAAACGACACTTTGGCCAATAAAAAAGTATAGTAAATCTTGGGGGACCACTAAACTGTTTCGGCATGCAATTTTTAAAAAAACTTAAACCGCAGTATCATAAGAAATAATGACACTGCACAAGCTACAGATTTATGGTAGTGTTAGGATGTGAAAGATGATCAGATAAAATATTGAAAAGATGAATCAAAAAAACATATTTTAGAATTGGAAATGCCCTAAAGTACTTGTCTGGTCTGTTTTCCTCCAATTATAACTCCTCACAAATGTGTAATACTTCACAGTACTTCTATTTGAAATTCACAAGCACTCCATCATATGATATCTCTACATTAATTAAAATTAATCGTGTTTAATACTGCTCTCACCATGTAGTCATTCAACATGTGTCAGAGAAAAGGTAATATGCCTCATGGTATAAAAGCCAAAACTATTTTGAACTGTTCCTTCTTTCTCTTTGTTCCTGACTCCTTCATTCGACTAAACAATAGATGAGTATGATTATACAGGTTCATCCTCCAATAACCGGTGAAGCTTCTGACATGGCTTATTTATTTATATTAAAGCAGATAATTGAGCCATTGAGTTATCCTTAACTGTTAAGGTTTCTATAGCATTGTCAAAAGGCAGCACCTTAGAAAAGACACCATAATGGACCAAAAGGAGTTCTTACCTAATATAATAATACTTCTGTAGTTCTATGTGAAGAAGATAGTGTTTCTCTTCCGAAGAGTCATATTCCAAGCCTTCAGTAAGTTATTTAGCATGTAAATAAGCTCTTCTCCTTGCATATTCAAACTCATGTACAAACAACACAAATCTTGCCTTTCAATTGTCTGCATCAGGACATCACCACAATTTCTTTGACTTGGACTACACTCATTCAAGAATATGAATTATGTGTTTGGACTCCAGCAACTAAGGATTTCTTACTCTAAAAAATTTCCATCAGTTTTTCATATAGCAACCCATATTAATATCTCCAGCCAACCTATTCATAATCTGTCAATCTTTATCAAATTTCTTTGACCATCTCCTCTCCCTAAATGCATCCAACAATCCTTATATCTCTAGTTTTGCTATTGATCCAACTCTTTTAAGTTTGTTAAACGAGATTCAAGATCTACTTCTAGAACTTCAACATTCATATGCATAACCATGTTTCAATCACAAATTTTGAGCTTCCAGTTTCTACATCATTTAAACATTCAATTGGGCCCTTAATGCTGCAAATTACTCTTACTATTCATCCATTAATCTGAAAGTCCCAATATATTATAAAGCTTCATTTCCTATGTGTGGCAAAATAATCTAATCGGTCCCTGTACTATGCCAATGTGCTATTAAGTCATCCAGATAACCTAATCAAACCCTAATCCTACCCTGATCTCCTCTGAAAACAAAGAGAAAAAGCAATTTAGCTTCTAATCTGAAATACAGGAGTGAAATTAATACATCAGTATGCACAGTACGCATCATCAAACACTCAAACATGCTATAAAAACACTAAAATCTAACTAAAATGTGAGAAACAAATCGATACTAGAGAGAAGACCAGCTCTACCAAACACAGATAAATGTAGAGATCTAAAGCTCTGTCACGAGAAGCGTGAACTATAGCAAATAATAAAGAGTAAAAAGAACACACGTATAAGGAATATACAGATTGAAAAAAATACACTCATTGAAGTGCAAGATCTCGCTTCATACTACACTGTTAGTTCAAAATCTGAGTTTAAAGTATAAATTCAATCCGATTTCAACAAATATCTAACAGATTCGAAGTTCATACTAGACAAAACCAGTAGTTCAATACTCAATATACACACACATATAGGTAGAGAGAGAAAGCGATTACCACAGAGAAAGAAACCAAGTGAACGGCTAATCGATGATGAAAATGCTCGAAGTCTTCTTCTCTCGATATATATGTATATAGCAGGTTAATGTATAATCCAGAGAGAGAATTTAGAGAGAGAGAGTTTTTAGAGAGAGAAAGTTGTAACCGGCGAAAGGACAGTCATATGTTCCGCCGCTTTTGTTACCCGACCTAGGCCGGCAGGCACGAGAAATTGCATGTGAGCGCCGAGCAGAAGATATAAATTCGTGAATTTCACTTCCGAATATGCCCCTGTTTTTCTCATAAATATCCGAACTGCCTCTACTATTTACTGTTTACCGGTTTTAAAGTTGAGACTTCAGATTTTGAACTGACGCTCCAACATGAGGAAAAGCAATTCTGAGTTGATGCTTTGTCATTTGAAAGGGATTAGTAAATTACTTCATTGATTAGGAGGGTATAAACTACAATACAATCAACTGCATTATAGCTTTTGTGGGTCTATATGATCCTAGCCGTCAATATGTGTATGTGATCATCAAATGATCAAACATCCTTTCTCCTCCTTATCAGCTGGGCCGCGTTTGGTACAACAGCATGGTAAAGAAAGGATAGCGTTAAGGAAAATGATGGTGTTATTCTCGATTAATAAGTGAAACAAAAGAATTTAATACTTTAAAATGTTTAGGGAAAGAAAAAATATATATATTTTAATGACTTTAGCACTAAATCCATTCACACTTAAAAGACTAATATATACTATATTTTTTGACAAGTAAATACAGTATAGTAAAGCTAGGACACTTAATTAGGGGTGGTTGAACACGTGGAATTCGAAGTGATCTGAAATTTAAATATTTTATATTTTTTTATGTACTTGTCTGAGACACACGACAAGGACACAGTTTTGATACTTCCAAAATACGATTGTTTTGAATTTTTAAAAAAAGATGAGATTCAATGCAATTTCAAATATAGTATGTGTTATTTAGAAACATAATATAAATTTTTTATTAAAAAAAATAAAATAAAATAAAATAACAATCATCTAGCTTTAAGTTTAAGCTCCAAATAAATAAAATGATTAAAAATTATTATTATTTATATATAATACTACGTAATATATTTTATTTATTTTTATTTTTTTGATGTATTCATATCTTTATTTAGGTCCTCACTAGTAAAAATGTACGTGAACCAATAATAAATGGACAATACTTAGATCATCTACAACTGAGGTGGACCAATAATAAATATACATATCCTATTTTAATTACCAAATTAGATATTCTGATTTGATACGTGAGTACCCGCTATTTTTTATTTAGTAATTAAAGATAACATATCCATTTATTATTGGTCCACATCAATAATTAATATGTTGTACTAATGAGGATTTAAGTATTATCCATAATAAATTGATACGTCCTCTTTAATTAGCAAATGGGTACATATTCAATTATCAAATTAGAGATGATGGGGTACATATACCATCTTTAGAGTATTTTCAGCAATCTCTTAAAATATCTTTTGTATAAAATATATATGATGTGTAATTTATTTTTTTTTATTTTTTTTTTAATTTTTTTTTTTTATCTCTATCAGTCTGTTAAGATACATTGATATGTAAAATTGTTGTGTATTTTAAATAATCTTTTTACACAGTCACATCAATATATTTCCTTTCTACTCCCTCCTTCTCATTCCATTAAAGAATTAATTTCTATATTAAGTAATTTGTAAAAATTATGTGGGTCCTAGCATGACACATGAATGATTGGTTGTTATTGATGGATATATTTTGATGATATAAAACAACCGTTTGAACTAAAATTAAATAATCCAATATTTATTATTTATATATTTATTTTGTATAAATCTATTAGACACATCATATTTACAATATATATATATATATAAAAAAAACGATGGCAGATGCTCTTAATTTAGTAATAAAAGAAGATGTGTACATTTATTAATAGTCAACATTAACGGTGAGGATGGTTTTGATCCTCACCTGTGATGACCTACACCAAATACTCATTGGTGACACCACAAGTAACTATATGGGCACAAATAAATGATTAAAAGAATAAAAATAGAGCAATACTTACGTCTTCACAGACTTGCACCATCTCATCATATACCTGACACAATTTTGTTATGACACATCACAATCAATAAAAAAATAATAATAATAAATTATACCATCCAAAGATGAAATGGGCCACATAAGTTCCATTTCTTTTTATTTGTTTTTAATTGATAATAGTAAAAATAATGTATCATGATAATATTGTGTCACGTGTATATGATGAGAATAGTATAAATATTTTGCATGTAATTTGACAAATATGGAATTAAAAGATTTTCGTTAAATTTTGTAACTCTCTCCTTCCATTTAAGCAAACTTACCCATCGTGCATAATTTTATATCCCATCAAATCCATCTATTTCCTTTTTTTTTTTCTTTCCAAATTTTTTTACCAAACACAATATACCATTCCTCTTGATTGTCTTTCTTTTCTTTTCATTTTCTCTCCAACCAAACTGGAGCTCACGGTATCAATGATGTGTTGGCTACTACTGGATAGCGATGACAATGTACATGCCATGACAAGTCTATTAAAAGTTTTAGGATATTAAATTGAAATAATTTGTCTTCTTTGCAACAAGAATCACATGGTATGAGTGTCGGTGAGCCAACCTTCTTCACTTCTGCTGTGGACAATTAGGACTCATCACTCTTTTTATTTATGGCGGGGATAAGAAATCTATACATATATCATAATTTTTTTGATCTCCTGAGGAGCCCTTAAAAACAGTAATGTCAGCATCGAGGGATTGAACAACCAATTGGGCCACACAGGCCTATGAAGAGCCCAACGACCCAAACTGTGCATAAACATGGTATTTCCTCGACATTCATAGGGTAAAAAAAAAAAAAAAACACAAATGTAAAATTTTACACCTCGATTTATCTAACTGCACTAAGATATTTCAACTGCTCTCAAATACATGATCCAAATGGCTTCTCCAAGCCATTGAAGTTGATTATCTTGTTCCTCCTCCTTTCTTTTTTTTCTTGTCAGACTAAAAAATAAAATAAAATAAACAAAATCATCAGAATCAATACTTACTGAGACCATCTTCACTTGATCTTCAATTTTCAGATGTCAAATTCTTTTGAGAGATGATGTGACATATTGTGATGTGTAATTTTGGCATATCTATACATAAAATAACTGTACATGATATGTCAAATTTATTAATATTCTGTCTTTTAATTAAATGACAAGTTTTTGTAATATGTGGAACCTATATATTAAAATAATAGGGACAATTCATTTGGTGTATCAAAAGTTGTATGTAGGTCAAATTTGACATACATGATTCTATAAGGCATTTGACTATTTGGTCGGAGGAAACTTGTATGTCAAAACTATTCTTCAATGCGCTACTTTAGAATTGAAAATTTGGGTAGAGATATTCTAAGGATTCATTTAGTTAAATGGAAATATTATTAGTGGAAAGTAAATGTAGAATCGAAAGAAGCTCAAGCCAATAAAAGAAAATTTAATTTTTTAGTATGTATTTGGTTGGCATCAATTTTTTTTATGAGAAGGCATCATTTCATAGTCTAAATAACGTCAAAGTTACAAGAGAAATGTATTAATTTACCTAATTTTTCTTCATATTAATTTACATAATTTTTCGTGTTTATTCTTGTTAAATTCGAGTATTTATTCTGTTTCATCTTTTGTTCTTTTTAGTATATAATTAATACAATAACTCATCATGAAGAATCTTGTTGACTTTCTTTGAACGCTAACAATTTCTCAGTGGTCCTTAATTTATTAGTACTTCGTGGGCCAAACTGGAATAATAGCACTTTTTGTTATTTTATTTTAGGCAGTAAAAAATAAAATTACCAAAATGCCAGTGGATCCCACTGCACTAACAACTAGTACAAAAAACATGCGCTAGCAAATTACTCCTTACAAAAGAGAGATGGCTTCTGTTGATCCTTGGAGATTATCTAATAACATCCATGTGGTTCTCTTTCCGTTCATGTCAAAAGGCCACACAATCCCAATCCTCCACCTAGCCCGGCTCCTCCTCCACCGCCGCATCACCGTCACCATCATCACCACCCCCGCCAACCTCCCCTTCATCTCCGCCTTCCTCTCCGACACCAGCGCCTCCGTCCTCCCCCTCCCCTTCCCGGACAACCTCCCCGACATCCCCTCCGGCATCGAGAGCACTGACAAACTCCCCTCCATGTCCCTCTTCGTCCGCTTCGCCAACGCCACCAAGCTCATGCAACCCCACTTCGAACAAGCCTTGAACTCCCTCCCAAACATCACCTTCCTCGTCTCGGACGGGTTCTTGGGCTGGACCGTGGACTCCGCCTCCAAATTGGGCATCCCAAGACTGGTCTATTACGGAATGAACAACTATGCCATTACCATATCCGCCGACGTGGCCCAAAATCGGCTTCTTTCAAAGCTCAATTCAGACGACGAGCCATTCACAGTCACTAGCTTTCCTTGGATCCAACTCACAAGAAACGACTTCGAGCCACCGTTATCTGACCCAGATCCCAATGGCCCAAAGTTCGGGTTTATAATGGAGCAAGCTAAATCAACAACGGAGAGTTATGGGCTTTTAGTAAATAGCTTCTACGATCTGGAGCCACAATTCGTGGACTACGGGAATTCTCACTGGCAGCCCAAACTCCTGTGTATTGGGCCTCTCTGTTTGGCCCAAGAACTCAAGCGCAAATCAGAACCAAAGCCCAAATGGATTGATTGGCTAGACAGAAAGCAAGAACAGGGGAGCTCTGTTCTTTACGTGGCGTTTGGCTCTCAAGCAGAGATATCAGAAGCACAATTACATGAAATTGAAGTTGGTTTAGAGAAATCAATGGTGAATTTTTTGTGGGTTATGAAGAAAAAAGAGGAAGAACTAGGAAATGGGTTTGAAGAGAGAGTTAGAGAGAGAGGATTAATAGTGAGAGAATGGGTTGATCAGAGGGAGATACTTGGGCATGAGAGTGTGAAGGGGTTTCTGAGTCACTGCGGGTGGAACTCGGTGGTGGAGAGTATATGCGCGAAGGTGCCGATACTGACGTGGCCGATGATGGCGGAGCAGCACCTGAATGCGAGGATGGTGGTGGAGGAGATAAAGGTGGGAGTGAGGGTGGAGACTTGTGATGGGTCGGTGAGAGGGTTTGTGAAGTGGGAAGGGTTGGAGAAGATGGTGAAGGAGTTGATGGAGGGTGAGAAGGGGAAGATGGTGAGGAAGAAGGTGGTGGAGGTGGGTCACGCGGCGAAGAGAGCTATGGAGGAAGGTGGGTCTTCATGGAAGGAGTTGAATGAACTTATCAATGAGTTACATGCAATGAGACTTGTACCTCACTGATTATTTGTGTACTTGTATATTTTGAATATTCTATCTAATTATAGCCCTTTTTCTACTTCTAAATGAGATAATAATTATATTAATTAAGGAGTAATATAGAACTAATACGAGATCGAAATCACTGTGGAAGAAAGAAGCAATTTTTTGGTGTTTGAAAAATATAAATTTACACACAATTTATTTAATCCGATAAAGCCATTGAAGCTCATTTTTTGTTTCATTTTTTGTTTTTAAATGATAAAATAAACACACATTCTTTTAATAACGTCTAGCTTAATTTTTTTTTTTTAACTGATAAAAATAACTAAAGTGTAAATGTGTCTGTAAGAGACAAATAGAAGCTTTCTTTATCTAATGATTACATTGTCAACATAATCACATTTACAATGTAGAATTTTTATATTAATTACTAAGCATAGATCATACACAAGCGACAGAACCTGATTTTAGCATTTCATGAGCACAATTCAAGCCTAATCCATGGAACTTGGATTTTCAATTCAAACTGAGATTTATAAATAAAAAGTCGGAATAATTCGAATTACTTATATTATTAAATTTAATGCAATCTTTAAATATATATGAGTAGTAATAATACTAATATCGAACAATTGCAAACTTTATTTTTTTTACGGTCACACTAAAATCTAAAATGAAATGACAATTATAACCTTAACTTTACAAATAAATAATTATTACTTTTTAAATGACACAAATTTCCTTTCAAATTTTATCTCCTTATATCTAATCTTTAATATTTTAGATATCTTTTGGCAAGATAAAAAAAATATATTGAATAATATTTTGTTTCTAGGACAAAATATATATATATATAACTTTTTTTTTTCCTGTCAAAAGAGATAATTAATGGTTACTTTTTAAATTTTTGGTCCCGTCAAAAGAAACAATTTATTCAATATATATATATATTTCTTTTGATGGGACCATAAAAAATAAAAAATAATACCACTTTTGACAGGAGTGAAAAAAAAAAAAATCAACTTTATTGAATAAATTATTTGTTTTGATTGCACAAAAAAAGTCATAATAAATAAACACACATTCAATCCGATAAAGTTGTAACTAAAGTGTAAATGTGTCTGTAAGAGACAAATAGAAGCTTTCTTTATCTAATGATTACAATGTCAACATAATCACATTTACAATGTAGAATTTTTATATTAATTACTAAGCATAGATCATACACAAGCGACAGAACCTGATTTTAGCATTTCATGAGCACAATTCAAGCCTAATCCATGGAACTTGGATTTTCAATTCAAACTGAGATTTATAAATAAAAAGTCGGAATAATTCGAATTACTTATATTATTAAATTTAATGCAATCTTTAAGTATATATGAGTAGTAATAATACTAATACTGAACAATTGCAAACTTTATTTTTTTTACGATTACACTAAAATCTTAAATGAAATGACAATTATAACCTTAACTTTACAAATAAATAATTATTACTTTTTAAATGACACAAATTTCCTTTCAAATTTTATCTCCTTATATCTAATCTTTAATATTTTAGATATTTTTGGCAAGATAAAAAAAATATATTGAATAATATTTTGTTTCTAGGACAAAATATATATATAACTTTTTTTTTTTCCTGTCAAAAGAGATAATTAATGGTTACTTTTAAAATTTTTGGTCCGGTTAAAAGAAACAATTTATTCAATATATATATATATATATTTCTTTTGATGGGACCATAAAAAATAAAAAATAATACCACTTTTGACAGGAGTGAAAAAAAAAGTCAACTTTATTGAATAAATTATTTGTTTTGATTGCACAAAAAAAGTCATAATAAATTATCTCTTTTGACTGCCAAATATAAAATTATCAGTATAGAATAAATTATCTTCTTTGAGAAGACCTACGAAAAGAAAGTATAGCACATGGATCTAAAGAAGGTAAAAATAAATTTAAAGTTATATCAAGGGTATTTATGGCATTATAAAATAAGACATAATGCATTAATGAATTGAATAATCTTCTTATCAATTTTGTTGAATAAATTATTTGTTTTGATTGAGATTAGTATCTCTTTTGACCGCCAAAAATCAATTTATCAGTATAGAATAAATTATGTTCTTTGAGAGGACTTCCAAAAAGAAAAAGAAAAGAGAGTATAGCACGGCAAAAAAAAAAAAATAGCCTTCCCTAATTTTTATTGACTATTTATACCAAATACAATTACCTTATTTGTTGCATGATTGGCCAATTAAAAAAATAAGTTTAGCGGTGCAAAAATCATTTTCCAATATATATATATTTTTTAAACAAATAATTTTGAATTAGTTTAAAATAAAATTACTTGAGAATATAATTCTCTAATAAAATTACAAACCAATTATATGGTGTGATGGGTCAGGTAACCCGGTTTCCCAACCCGTAGCCATTCCTACCTCTACGTCGTCAGCTTTGCTCGCTTTTGGCTGTTATTCTCTCTCCTCGTGAGTCGGTTGTTCGAAACGAAACGACATACACACACAAATCTTTTTCCAGAATTTGAAGCTTTCGATACATGGTCGCCTCCACATTTCTCATCTTCCAGGAGATCGAACCTTCACAATCAGTTAGTTATGTACCTAGCTCGGACTCGAAATCTATACTCGGATAATGGAACTCGCTGATTCCAAACCAGAACAACCAACTCGTTCCAGTCTCGCCATCGATCTCAATGAAATCCCTTCGTCTTCCTCATCCGAAACCCTACCTTCTGACGCCGCCTTCGACTTCGTCCGGGCCTACCACGACCACCCGACGCCGCCCGCTGGAGCTCCGGCCGAGATTCCCGGGGACTCTCACGGTTCGTCATGCGGTGCGTGTGGCCGGCCAGAGGTTGTGGGAAAAACGGTGGTCTGCGACGGATGCGAGCGCGGGTTCCACCTCGGTTGCTCCGGATTGGTGGGACGAGAGGCGGTGGCGTTGGACGAGTGGTTGTGTGGAGAGTGTGTGAGCAGTGGAGTGTCGAGTAGTCGGTGGCCTTTGGGATCGAAAAAGCGTCGGATTATGAACATTAATGCTTCACCTCCAAATGATGGTGAAGACGAGGGGACTGAGGAACTGCCGGGTTTGAGGTATGAGTTTCACGCTTTGATTTAATTCTTGAATTCAATTATTTACTTGTAAAAAAAAAAAAAATTCTTGAATTCAATTATTTACTTCAATCGATATACTGAAAAAATAATTTAGTTACACATGTTAATACGCATATCAATGTAATATATTTTGATTGCAATTATTGCCAAATCAAATGCTTATGTGGAGAGTTGTTCAGAATTCAAACTGCTTTTCTAGTTGTGCATACAAAACCAATACTGCATTAGCAATAATGATATCTTTCTTTAGCTTAATTACAGAAAAAAGGAGGATATCTTTCTTTGATAGGTAGATGGTATTGAGAAGACAATGTGACTACTCCCGCTTTTTAACATGGGTGTTGATCTATTTAGGAATGCTGAAAGTGAAGGCAACTCTTTGGGTCTTTGCTGTTGATGGGTGCAAAAGAATGCGAAGAGAACATGATCAATTGCCTTGGTAATAGGGATGTCATTTTGACCCAAAATCTAGATAACATGCCCAGCCCTTCAATTGGGTGTGGGTATGGGATTACAATTTGATGAGATAACAACCCACCAATCATTTGATAGCCAGATTAGACAGACTTAATAAAACATGTAGGGTAAACGCGTCATGGTCATCTAAAACAAAACAATATCATTTCATTCAATTTTTAGTAAAACAGTTGAGGATCTTCCATTTTACTGAAAAAAGGGATGTCTTTGAAATGACCCTAAAAGCTTGTAAATTTAATTAAACAGGTCTTGTCGTGCTAGGGATTGACCCATTTATTAAATAAGTAGGACGATAATCACGTCATGTTCGTGTTGACCCATCACCCCTATAGTAGAATACCCATATCATGACACGATATGAATATGACTAAGAAGCACAAATTGCCACCTAATTTTCAGATTGAGTTGTGGTCCTATTAGGATCCTTGGGGTTCCTAATAGGGTGGTTGCCCCACCCTTTTGATGTCCGATATCATGAGCTGCATTGGACCAGTCTTTGAGACAGAGATGGCAAATACTCTTTGAGACAAAACATTTTCCATATTCGAGGACATGTCTTGTATTTGTGTTCCTACCTTGCCAATGTCACTCCTTATAGGTGGCAGGATCTGGCTTGCCAACTGGCACCATTTCACTAGGTATTGTCTTCACCCTTTGTGTACAATCAGACTCCCATAAGTACGGGATACACTGACTCGTTTTCTGTGTTAGTACATTGGAATCTGATCCTTGTGTTTCTCAGTCCATCGCTGCTCTCTCTCTCTCTCCATCTCCAGGATCACCTTAGATCTCTCACCCAAGACTGATCTTCTTGGGCCTACATCATATAATGCATACTATTACTCCTTGGCAAGACACACAAATCACAATCCACTTTTGAATTTTAATGTAAGAAGGAGTATAAAGTTCTACTTTCTTGACAAGTAGGTCAGAATTTGAAGCAGGATTTTGGTTGGTCCTTGAACTGATTTGTAAAAGTTCTATTTTTATTTATTTATTTTTGTTAAAAGTGTCTGTGCATTTAATTAATCTGGATATGTGGGGTGATGGTCATGATGTTGTCTATCGGTTGATCCTTCCTTGAACTGCTGGTAGCAATTCTGGAAATAATCTGCAATTGGATCAGTTGTTGGGCTGTTGTTATACATATATAAGATGAGATATTGCAGTAGGTAGGGTTTAAGAGGTGGTTTTCTCTGAATCTTAACTAGATTGAGAGAAGCTGCTCTGCTCTCTCTCTCTCTCTCGGCAAACAACTCACACACACACAAAAATTTGCTTGGGGCTTGAACCCTTGACTTCCCCAGAGGGGAGGAGAGCTTCTATCACCTAGGCAAATGGTCTGGTGGTAATCTGTCGTGTTATCTGATTTCTCATATTTGAGTTTCTCTTACCATTTCTTTTTCTTTTTAGTTCTGTTTTTCCTCTGTCTTGTTTCTCTTATTGGTTAATTTATATTTTTTAAAAAAATTCCTGATATGTATGCTTTTATATAGTTACTGGTTATATTTATTGTGGTTTTTAGAAAGCACACTCCAGATGATAATTCTTTTGGTGGCAATCCATTTGGTGCCCCAGTGGCATATTCAAACTTGTATGCGGGAAATGAATTTGGTTTGCAAAAAGAATCTGGTATCGAGACACATACTGCCAAATTGAGTTTTGAAGATATATTACAACACTCGTTGACTGAGGGTAGAAGTTCTGAGGAGGTGGATATGCACTCCCTTTTAGGAAGGTTTAGGAGTAATAATCATAGAAATATTAAGTTGCCACCTCAACACCTGAGCAAGATGTATTTACAGGCTCTTGGCGAGTTCGTTTTTCAAAGGAATGGTGTACTAGAAGAAGGTTGGCATGTGGAATTTAGAACATCAATAAACAGTGGTGAACTACATGCTGTTTACTGTGCTCCAAATGGGAAAATATTTGAGTCATTGCCCGCAGTTGCCTGTTATCTTGGGTTGACATCTAATAGAAACTCTGTAGAACCCGAAGTAAGAAGTGATGACCCTGCTTCACTGCAGAGAAGGCTGCATTTACCCAAAATACAGAAGTCTGCTGGACTAACAATGGCAAATGGTGTCACTAAAAATAATGGGACTTCACTAAGTGGATCACGTGAAGTTCCTCCATTTGACTTCCATACTATGGATCAGGCCAGCGAACATGGAAATAATGTAGAAGTCATGGAAATTACGACAGAAGAGAACAGTAGCATTGGGCCTCAACAACTTAATGTAAGTGCAAATGTTAGTGGACCTATTTTCATATTTTTTTCTTCAGTATTTGAGCTTTTCATTCTATGTACATATTACAAGTGGTGTACGTTCTGCAGCTTTCTCTTCATGCTTACCTTTTGTGCACATTATTCTTTTCAGGATGGACTTCCAGTTCAGTATGAAGATTTATTTGTTCTTTCTTTGGGGAAAATTGACACTAGATTATCTTATCATACTTTCAACCAGATCTGGCCTATTGGCTATAGATCCTGCTGGCATGATAAGATCACTGGATCTCTTTTTATGTGTGATGTGTCAGATGGTGGAAATTCTGGACCCATTTTCAAGGTCAGAAGGTGCTCGTGCTCTGCATTGTCCATTCCTGATGCTTCAACTGTTCTCTATAGGTCAAATTGTTGTCAAAACAAAGAAGAAAATGATGAGATTACTTCTGTCAATGTAGATTATGATGAGGATTGCATTGTTCAGATGATCCTCTCAGACCCTTCCCCGCCTTTGGAACATGATATTTTGTCATGCCTTGGCAGTTATGATGAATCTAATGTGCAGACATCAAACCGCTTGCAGCTTGAAACCGGTACCCATTGTGAAAGATTTGGAAACCTTTTATCTGATAATTTAGATTTGAGTGACGACGTTGGCGACTTTTCGGTTGAAGAGTCTTCCTCATCTTCAGCGTGGAGAATGATGTCTAAAAAATTCATCGAAATGTGCCGTGAATTCTATGTTAAGAGAGGTACTCTAAAGTTCTTTTGCAAGCACGTTGAAAATAGAACATGCTCAGCTCACTGGGTTTCTGATGGAAGTAATGAGGAAAAATTTGCTTCATTGGCCAAATTATGCTGTTCATTCTGCTCCTTCACCATCCCATCTGTTATTCAGGATAATAAAAAGCTTGAAACTGTGTTTGAAGCTCTGGTGAAATGGCTGGACCAGGATAGATTTGGATTAGATGTGGAATTTGTGCAACAATTTGTAGAAAGGCTTCCTGGTATTCTTGCCTGCTCACAATATGTACTTCTGAAGGAAAGAAGTAACAGTTCTTCATCTGTAACGGTTGGAAATGGGCTTCTACTGGCAAATACAAAGGGTGGAGTACAAGCTTCTGATGAAGAAGCATTAGATGGTTTGTTTAGAGGCTCCAAACAGAACAGTATGCAGGTGGTTGAAGACCCTGTAATGAAAAAACATTGCCTTCCTCCTGGAAAGCCTATTAGCTCAAGGCTTCCTTGTCAGCTTGTTGGTGATGTTCTTCAGGTATGTGCATACTGCTTATGACTCTGTTGAGTTAAATAACATAGTTGTACTGATCAAGTAAGGAAATCTAAATGCTAATTTATGAGCTCTCATCCTTCTTCAATCCAGGTATGGGAGTTGCTGCTGCGCTTCTTTGAATTTTTGGGTTTAAGAGAGCCTTTGTCATTTGAAGAACTTGAAAAGGAACTTATTAGCCCATGGTCTGATGGCTCATGTCTTCAAGAGAAATTAGGAGGGGAATTCCACAATAATCAAGACATTTTTTGTAGAACTAATGGTACAGGTGGGCACATCATATCACCGAGAAATGAATCTGGTTCAGCAGTTCCTGTTGAAGGTCCACATGAATTCATACAAATTAAAACGGGAGTTATGAAGGAAGCGGCCCAAGCTAGAATGACATCAGTTAGTTTTAGCAAGTGCACAGGTTTCACATTGACGAAGGCTCACTGCTCACTGTTGAAAGTGCTAATAAGTGAACTGCTGTCCAAAGTGGCTGCAATTGTAGATCCAAATTTTGATACTGGGGAGCCAAAATCAAAACGAGGAAAGAAGAAGGATATAGACTGCTCAACTGCCGCAAAAAGAACCAAGGTCAATGTGCTTCCTATTAATGAATTGACTTGGCCAGAATTGGCTCGGAGATATGTTTTAGCTATCTTATCCATGGATGGTAACTTCGACTCTGCAGAGCTAACTATCAGTGAGAGCAGTAAAGTTTTTCATTGCTTGCAAGGTGATGGTGGAGTGCTCTGTGGTTCACTTACTGGAGTGGTGGGAATGGAAGCGGATGCAGTGGTAAGATTGCATCTAAGTCCTTTATTCAGTATTTATATAGTCTAACCTTTACAGATGTTTGGACCTTGTAGCTATATAATTCCTTAGCATTGTTGGAAGAAGGATTGGTTAGACATGCTGTTTTCATGGCCTTAAACATTCCTTGTCACTCAGAGGATGCCCTTGTTAACTTTTGATTTTGTGTTTTGATGCTATGACTTGGAATACGTTGTAGGAAATGAAAAATGTCAGGTTTCTAGATTTATCTCTACGGGTTAAAAAGTGTACTACTCATACATGTTAATACACATTATTGGATTGAATTGTTAGTTGAGAGCAGGTTTAAAAGATTTTCAAGATGATAATGCTCATTAGTTGTGATGATGTCAGGAAGGCTGTTCAATGACCCTATTGAAGATGCATTACTCATAATTATTTACCAATTAGAGAATAACTGTAATTGTCTTTGAGCTTTTGGTCATAGAGAACTAACTTTTAACTTATCAGTGAACAAGTTTAATAAAATATACTTGAATTTTCATATTTACCTTTAGATATTGTCTCAGTGCTACTGATTTAATACTAAAATTTGCAGTTTCAAGTTTTCAGTTTATCATATAGCCGTAAAAGATACAATGCTACAGTTGATATAGGTGCATTTAGTTGGTGATGAAATTTATAATTTTAGCGCTGTTGTTTTACATTTTCTTATTTAGCTCTGTGTTTTTTTTTTTTTTTTTTTTTTTCTTTGGTTTGTTTTGCGTTAGCTTTCAATTGTGTCAAAAATATAAATTTAAAATATTGGTACATAATTCTGATTTCCCACTATGGTAATCTTGTTCTCTTATAAGGAGCAATGAATGTTCTTTTCCTGCTACAAAAATATGGATGCTGGTTGCTCTTCCCATTTAAATCTTCTTATGTTATTAATTTTTGGATGATATTTATGCTCTATAAACAGCTTCTTCCTTTTTTTTTTTTTTTCTTCCCAGTAGTTGTACTTGTAGCTAAAACTTTGATTTGGTGTTGCTGGATTTTAATAGGAAAAAAAGAGAAGATTAAAAATAAAAACAAAAAAAGAGAAAAAGGGTATGTATCATAATGCACTGACTGACTTGTATTGCATTCAGTTGCTTGCAGAAGCTACCAAGAAAATTTTTGGTTCTTTGAACAGAGATAAAGATATTCTGACCTTTGATGATGGAGGATCTGATGGAGCTGGTGCTTGTGAAAGGTCCAAGATGACTGATGATAATATTCCGGAGTGGGCACAGTTGCTGGAACCTGTTAAAAAGTTGCCCACAAATGTGGGAGCTAGAATCAGAAAATGTGTCTATGATGCTTTGGAGAAAGGCCCTCCAGAATGGGCGAAGAAAATATTGGAGCATTCAATCAGTAAGGAAGTATATAAAGGAAATGCATCTGGACCTACAAAGGTGATATTTCCAAGTAATTCCCGTCTTTCATTGGTGTCAGGTTAAACTCCTTGGGATTACAATTACTGGAAGTGTATTGTTTATTTTTGTTGGGAGCAAAGGATTTTAAATTTGCACATGTGCTGACTGATTTATTGTTCTTCTGATTTCGCTAGTTGCTACAGTCTTCACAGAATTCATTGTACACTCTTACATGTTTTAACATCGAATTGATTTTTTCTTTTGTTAGGTGATTTCAGAGGGCAATATACTAGATCATGCTCATGCTAATTATCGTATAATATGAAGAAATGCTTAGTTGTTCCCCATGCGACATTAAAAAATTTATGTTTAAATGGAAAAAGAGAAATAAAATTTGTTGTCTCCATTGTAGTACAATGAAATGACCTGTTTGCTAATACCTTCTCTGGAATAGAATTTCTTCATTGTGTTAAAGGTGAAGGTCCCATCCTTTTCATATCATATATACATTATATTTATTTTGTGCAACTTTTAGAGTGTAGAGCTGTTTGAACTTGTCCATGCATGCATACTGTTGTCTTGTTCTTGCATTGCATTTTTCCTCTTCCCTACTCAATAATCTCGTGTTTACAGCTACTAAACAGGCCATTGCTATTGATAGCTCTTGATTTCAATTGAATGGTGATTTGGACTGTTGTTAGTATTTTGCAAGAAATTATTTTTGTAATGTCTCATAATTTTGGTGGTTGTTGCTCTCTGGATTCCACCCATTTTCTCACTCATGACAATTCACGTCTTTGGATACAATTTACTTATCCAAAAATAAAAAAGAATGCAACATTTAGATATTAACCAAAATATGATGTCTTTGCCCAAACTTTCTCTCATCATTATGTTTCCATATCATTTTTCTAGGAACTTGAAAGTTGAGGTTTATTCTATTTAAGCTTAGTATAATTGGTGCGTGTGCTACTACACAAGACTTCCAAGTTGATATTAGTAAAAATTTGTGTGGTTGTGAGTTGCTGGATTAGCTTTCTACTTTTGCCTTACCATATATCTCTCCTTAGCCTTTCTGTCTTTACTCTTTTTGTCATCAAGTATGGTTATGTTGATCTAAAGGAAAATAAACTGTGTCATCTCAAACAAAGATTATTATTTCTTTTCTGTATTTTTTTTAAATTTATTTATTTATTTTCTGTTTTATTTGTTTTATTTAGTGTTTTAGCTTAAAAGTTATATCGACTCTGTTTTATAAATGATAATTTATCCAGTTGTATTACAACTGGGCTGTCAAAATGAACTCTTTTAGACTTTTTTTTTTTTTTTTCATATACAATGTGCCAATGCGGTGGTCAAGTGTATGTTTTGAGTTAATAACGCTCCTTAACTTGGCCCTAACTACAGACTGAGTGCTCTTTTTTGTTGTTTGGCACCAGAAAGCTATAATTTCAGTGCTAGCAGATGTTTATGGTGAAGGTGTGCGGCAGAAACCTGATAGGGAAAGAAAGAGAACGATTCATATTTCTATATCTGATATAATTATGAAACAATGTCGTATTGTACTACGTCGTGCAGCTGCTGCTGATGATGCAAAAGTCTTCTGCAACTTGCTGGGAAAAAAACTGATAAGCAATAACGATAATGATGATGAGGGAATTCTTGGATCTCCAGCTATGGTCTCACGCCCTCTGGATTTTAGGACTATTGATTTGAGATTGGCTGCTGGAGCCTATGACGGATCACATGAAGCCTTTCTTGAGGATGTTCGAGAGGTCTGTTTCCTTTAGAATTTGATTTTGATTGGGCAACTTTATTCTATGACTTCATTGTTTTCCATTCATTTTGACCTGGAAAGGTTTTCTACGAGTGACACTGCTGATTTTCCATAATTTTCTTGCATGAAATTCTGCATGGAGGTTAATACATTTCACACTTATTCTATGCATGATACAATTATTCAATGGTAACAAATATTGGTCATGGATTGTCTACAAAAAACTCGGACGGTTGCTGCATTTTTCAGATGAGAAGATGGATAGTTTGATTCTCATTAGGAAATAGATGTGTGGGAGGTTTGATACTCTAAAAGCTCAAGCGGTTAGAGAGGGTGTAATTTTAATATTTAAGTCCTTCAACACGCCCCCTCACATGTGGCCTTCTTTTGGTCCAACATGTCTTTCAATTTTAATTATCAGGGTGATGGTAAGGTTTGAACACGGGACCTTGCCTGCTCTAATACCACTTTTATCAGGCCGGGCCGTCTGACCCAAAAACTTAAGCCATTGGGTAATGCCGCATATCCACCCATATAAGCTCATGACCTTTCCCATCCGGATCTGATATGGGACAAGAACCTCTAACGACCGACCCTGGACACCTCTCAGGTGGGCATTTGATGTGACACTGGATCAAGGACTGGGTTTGACTCTAATACCATGTTAACCACCATATACTCTAAAAGATTAAGCTGTTTGAGAGGGTGGAACTTCAATATTTAAGTCCTTCAACAGGAACAATTCATAGACTTGTAACATGAAGTTGGATGATAATCTCTTATGGACATTGCTCAATGAAATGGTCCAAGCATGGATTGTAAACGTGAGAGCTTGATTTCAGTTTGAGAGCAGCCATTTTGTGTTAAATAAACATTAGGTTTGAGTCCAGTTTGTCGACCAAAACTGGGTAATGGCTGTGACCTATATATCTTGTTGACTGTGATCCTGGTTCAATGATGGTGACTGACAAAAACCACAAATCTGTCTTTAGATTTAGATTGAACTGTCTGTTTTAAACTATAGCTTTTCTTTCTTTGTAAATATAAATTTGTCAAGCTTTTAAGATTTAATTACATGATTGGCTAATTTAGCTAGATTTTTCTCACTTATATTAGGATATGAAGCAATATGATTGATTTTATGTTTATGTTTTGTTGATTTATGTTCATTATGTTTTCTGAGCCTTCCGGATTCTAAGGTTAATTTTGAACCAATTCACTGGTGTTCTTAGAATTTTGTGCAACTAATGAACTCCTAGATCTTTAAAAGAACAATTTAATTATTAAAAAGTTCCAAAGTGGCGTGGTATTTTTAAAATTGCTTGGATTTTCTTCACTGTACTGTGTGTCAAAGATGTAGTTGTTGATGTTCCCGAGCAGCCACAATTACACAAGCAAACATCTTAATGACAAGGAATGCATTGTTAATTCTGCCATCAATTTTATTATCTATTTGTCCAATCTGTGCCAATGTTTGACATTTGCGGCTTTGCGCTCAGAAATCTGTATTTAGTAAATGAATGCATAGTAGGTATGCCTACGTGCTTATTTTAAATTTTGCACCAACTGCATGGTTTTTGTTATTATTTTTTATGACTTGCCTTTTGATATTGAAAATGTATAGCTTACTAGAAATTATGTTGAAAATTTGACTGGTAAAACATGCTAACGCTTCTTCCCCCGTTCCCCCCAAACTTGCAGTTGTGGACCAATATTCGTATTGCTCATTGTGATCGCCCTGATATGGTTCAGTTGGCCGAGGCATTGCTGAACAATTTCGAATCATTGTATGAGGAGGAGGTTTGTAGATTCTTTGTAATTTCAGGGCCACTTCTGTAGATTCTTTGTAATTTCAGGGCCACTATCATCTTTTGCTCCATCTTCCTTTTCTTCCCATTGCACTTTAGTCTTGCTGAATTGGTTTTGGTGCTTCTCTTGAGAGGTTAAAATATTCTCTCTGTTGCAGGTTGTCAGACTATTCCAGAAACTTGTGGGGTTTGCTAAATCAAAATGCTTAAGTGCTGACTCAAAGAAGGAAATCAATGATTTTCTTGTACCTGCAAGTGAACTTCCGAAAGCCCCTTGGGAAGAGGGGGTTTGTAAAATATGTGGCATTGATAAAGACGATGACAGCGTTCTATTGTGTGATACTTGTGATGCAGAGTATCATACTTATTGCTTGAATCCGCCACTTGCAAGGATTCCAAAAGGAAACTGGTATTGTCCATCTTGTGTGGCTGGTAAGCACATGGTTCAAGATGCATCGGAATGTACATCAATCATTTGCGAAGACCGAAAAAGAAAACATGGAGAAGTTAGCTGTTTATACTTGGACGCACTAAGACATTTAGCTGTTGTAATGGAAGAAAGGGAGTATTGGGAGTTTAGTGTAGATGAGGTTAGTCTGGTTGTCCCTTTCTTGCCATATTTTTTCTTGTTGTACTCGTCTTGCTAAATTTTGATTGATATCTGATTGCATTTGTACTTTATAGAAGTTTCCATCAATTTTATGAAGGTATTCTCAAACAGAGTTACTGACACACAAAAACTTCAATTGTATTATGAGAAGACCAAAAACTGCATTACTGACGAACAGTGATGTTGTTCTAAAGTAATAATAGGGAAGGGAAAGACCAAAATTAGCATGAGTTGTGATAGGAAAGATGGTTAACTTGTAGTTTGGTTGATGTTATGGTGGTGTTAATAGATCTGAATGATGAGAAAGGATTCATGCAACCGATACCAAATACTTTGGAAAAAGGCACTGTTGCTAAATTCTTTGAATCCCCTCGGGCCCCTCTCCCTTTCAAAATAAATGAATAGAGAAATAAGAGGAGGAAAGAACAAAAAAAAAAAATCAGTGGTTTTGGATAAAGATCGAATCATCTGTCAAAAGTTTACACATTTACTTAAGCATGTTCCTTTTATAAGTTTATGCAGTGTGCTCTAACTGCTGTCTTCAGCAGATTGTACAGTGGAACGGGATTTGTTCAAGACCCAAATTTTGGCATTGGCAACACAGTGAACATGCTTCTGGTGGCAATAATGGTTAAACCAAAAAAAGAAAAAGAAAAACAGAACTTTGAAATATATATGACCAATTCTCCCCACCCCCTCCCACAGCAAGTAACTCACACACGCAATTCTGCCCCACAGGGACTGAACCTTTGACCTCTCTCTTTGAAATATGTATGACTGAGTGACTATATAGCCTTTCAGGTTTTTTTTGGTTTAAGAATTGGTTCTTATATTCTGTTTCCTTCATTGCTTTCTTTTAATTGACTTCCACTTTTTTTCTGGTTTCAGAGAATATTCTTGCTTAATATTCTTTGTGATGAGTTGTTGAATACTACGCTTATTCATCAACATCTTGAGCACTGTGCCAAAGAGTCTGCTGACTTGCAGCAGAAATTGCGTTCTTTGTTTGTAGAGTGGAAAAATTTAAAGCAGAAAGAAGAAATCTTAGCTGCAGAAGTTGCGATTATAGAGAGAAATTTTAGTAATGCAGTTGGAAATGTTGGTAAAGAAGGGCCTGCTGCCCTTGCAAACAATGGTAAATGTTCTCGATGGCAGCATGTGTTGAATGATGGGCCCGATTTTAGTAATGCTTTTTCTGAGGATGTTGCACAACTTAAGGGGGGTAAAAAAGGGATCAGTTCTGTTGTTTCTAATAAATACCCATCTGCCAATAATTTTTTGAGAAAGTGTTCTGTCAACAGCCAAATTACTGATTGTATGGATGTTGAACATCAATCCCAAGATGTCCAGCCATTGGTAAGCGGCAGCCACTTGCTTGTGTCAAATCTTCTTCAACAAGAAACTGCTGACTTGAATAGAGAAAACAGTTCCCACTGTGACATGCAAAAATATGTGGCAATGGATGTTGATACTCTAGGTTCTTCTGAAGATCTGCATGGAAATTGTCTTCACTTGGATACAGCAGAGAGCAGCCATACAATTGAGCATGTGACCCCTACAGTCATGAATGATTCACATGCAAACAGCCTTGAGTTACTTCCAGTGATGAATGAGATCTCAATTCTGCAGGACTCGATTACCAGTATAAAGAAGCAACTTCTGAAGCTCTCTTTGAGGAGGGAGTTTTTGGGTAGTGACTCTGCTGGCAGATTGTACTGGGTCTTAGCCAAGCTGGATACACATCCTTGGGTGATTGTCAGCGGGAGCATGGCGGAGCAGCAGGGAGACAAAATGACACATCTTCGGACCTCAGAGAACTGCTCGGTTATGAGAAATTCTGCTCCACATGACATGGGTGTTTGTTTGACTCCTAGGGGTTCAGGAGCTTTCTGTCCTTTTACGCATGAGTTCAATGATGCCAGTTCCAGTTTCTCTCCTTGGGTTTTCTATCAATCTGATGCTGAGATCAAAGAACTAGTTGAGTGTTTGAAAGACAATGACCCACAAGAAAGAGAACTGAAAGAATCCATCTTGCACTGGCAAAAAGTAAAATTCCAAGACACTCCACGTTCTGGATCCGAAAATCAGAATGGGCTGCAAATAGATTCAGAAAAGTCGAGAACTAGTGAAAAGTTTATTTCTTCTAATCGTCTTGTTACTAAGGCAGCCAGATTGCTGGAGACTAAGTATGGTCCATGCTTTGAGCCAGATGCAATTGACTTCGTGAAGAAGAGGGGGCGAAAGGCAAAATTTGCAACTGAAGATAAAATGTTCAGGTGTGAATGCTTAGAACCTGTTTGGCCTTCTAGATGTCATTGCTTCTCTTGCCACAGAACCTTCTTCACTGATGATGAACTTGAGGGGCATAATAATGCCAAGTGCAATGCAGTTGCACCAGTTTATGAGAAGAGCAAAGAAAACAGTGTTTTAAAGGGGAAGGGCAAAATGAAATCTGAGAATGCACCAGAGGAATGCATAGGTGAAATAAATACTGTTGAAACATCCAAAAGTGGGTGTTCTGGGTTCAGTTCAAGCCTGATTAAATATCAAAATGATGGTTTAGTATGCCCGTATGACTTTGAAGATATCTGCTCCAAATTTGTGATAAAAAGTACTAACAAGGAATTGGTGCAGGAAATAGGTCTTATAGGTTCTAAAGGGATTCCATCATTTCTTCCAACTGTATCTCCTTATCTCAGTGATTCTACACTAATGCTAATTCCCCCTGAAAGAGACTTATGTGTTGCAGATGATGAGCTTGAAGCTGATGAGTATCTAAACTCAATCCAGGGGAACAATATGGCAACGAATGAAGGCCATGGTAATATTTCTGATAATTTTCCCAAAACATATGCTGCAAACGAATGCAGTGAAGCATTGGAAAACGAGAAACCAGCATTTTGTTGCTTACAGCAGATAGATAATAGAATGTCATCATGTGGTCGTGCTCCAGTAGTAGGGGTTAGCAACTGCTGCATCGTCCCCAAGTCTTCATTAAGGCCACTAATAGGCAAACCTTCTCAAATTTTAAGGCAACTCAAGATCAATTTACTGGATATGGATGCTGCACTTCCTGATGCAGCTCTGAGGCCATCAAAGGCGCACTTAGAAAGGAGATGGGCCTGGCGTGCAATTGTTAAATCTGCAGAGACCATATATGAGGTTAGTTTCTTCTTTTGCTAGAATCTATAGTTTTGTTTTTTTGTTTTTTTTTTTTTTTTTTTTTTTTTTCCTCAAATTATAGCATAGCTTTCCTGGTTTTGGAATGTTACATGCTTCAAATCCACAAGGCTAATCAAGGAAGTAGCTGTCACTATTTCCTTTACCTGATTCTCATAGATTGCTTTTGTTTCAAAAAGTAGGTTCAAATATTGGGTTTTAAGATTTTTAATCATAATAAAATGGGCTAAATACAATAGTGGTAAGACCCATTTTTCAAAATGCTTTTAAGAAAACTCTATGTGAAGACCACCCAGTATGTCCTACTATTGTAGATCCTAATAGAGCTACTGTCAATCAGGAGCGTTTTACATCTTCCTGGCACCATCCTGTGTGGGAAATTATTATTATTTTTTTTGCCAGTTTCTTTAGTTGTCTTAGAAATGGAAATTATACTTTGCAGACCATGGACAAGTTGTATTTTTTATAAAGCAGTAAACAAAGTGCATTGGGGATGGAGAAAGATATCTCCTTAAATTGGAATGAGATTGTAGAATGTGATACCAAAATGCTCTCATAAAACATTGGCCTAAGCATTCCATCTCGACATAAATATGGCGAAATTAAATAATTGAAGCACCTTTCTTGAATCTTGGTATCCTCTCATAATTATTATACATGCATGTGAGGTTGCATGACAGTGATATAAATTAATTAAATTACACAATTGGCCTAAGCTTTTAGTCATTGGTTGTAAACGGCCCTAAGCATAGTGGAAGTTAAACCATGATTACGAAATTTACAGAGGCATCATTCTTACTTGTATCGTTCTGTGTTAATGGTTCCTTTGTTCTTATTTCTCATTTGTTGTTTGTCTTTGTTCTTTTTACGTTTTCTTTTTAGCAATCGATGTGTACAATCTAAATATAAAATGTAAATAATGTTCCCCCTTCAGAATTAGCTCCAGGACTGTCAATGTTTTTTTCCTCCATAAATGAGTCCCACAAATGAAATTCTCTTTTCCTTTTCATTTCAGATGGTTCAAGCAATAATCATATTTGAGAACATGATCAAGGCAGAGTACTTGAGGAATGTGTGGTGGTACTGGTCATCACTCTCAGCTGCTGCCAAGATATCTACCTTGTCTTCCCTTGCTTTGCGTTTATACTCCCTGGATGCTGCCGTCAATTATGAGAATGTTTTTTCCAATTTAGACCCACTTGATCCTAGCAGCAGGCTAGACCAGAGTCCGCAGCCTGGTTTAGACGCAACAGAAAAATCCAAGTTTAGCAGGAAAACAAACAAGAAGAGGAAGGAAGCCGAGGGTTGATTATGGGTAATATTGGTTCTCTACTTGAGGAGATTTCAACTGGGTGATGTTGCTCTTGATGTAAACGGGAATAAGCAATAGGCATGTTATATAATATGAAACGTTGGTATAGCCACATTGTGGATTGTATAGCAAATGGACCCACAGGACAAAGAGGAGGATTGAAAAGAACACAGCTGCTGCTGCCATCTCCTCGATGTGTATAGGAATCAAAACTAACATGCTAACCTGGAGGTTTTATTGGAAGGCAAATTTTATCGATTTCTTCATGGAGGTTAGGAAATAACCAGAGGCAAAGTTGCATGACAATGTACCCAATTTTGGATTCGGACTACATTTTGTTGCAGCTTTCGGATATGTTGTTTTGAAGGAGAGAGGAAACCTTTCCCAGAGGAGCAATACTGGCATACACATACAAAAGGAATTGATGTCAAAAAAAGAAGAAAATAAAACGATGCTTAGCAGGTGCAATTAGTATTTCATTTTTTACTACGTCCTCTTCTCGTAGCATTTGTTGACCTGTTGCTGTTATGATGATGAGATATACTATGCCCTTTATATAATGGTTCTTGATAATTCAAAGTTCTGCCATCATATTCTATAAATGTTGTTTTTTAATCATTCAGGTAAATCTTGCTGGTAATTTTTGTGTGTCATAACTCGAGTGTTCGAGGAATGATTGGATAGTTTCTTGGTTACCAAGTGCATGTGATCATTTCAATTGTTTATTGTTTTCTTGCAATTTTGTGATGTTGATGTTCTGAGGGTGATTTTACATGTCCTCCATATATCTTCCGAGCACTCGTTCGTCACGAGTTTCATTTCAATACCATCACGTCGGTCCGGCACCACCAATGAGTTCCATTTGTTGGCGATTTGGACCATTGGTAACCTGGCACAGCAATTGATTTTAATGGGAAAATGTTTTCTGGTCAGAAGTTAAAGAGTTGGAGTTGTACAAATCCACTAGCTGGAAGTTTTTTAGTACCAACAGTCATTTTCAAACACACCGATTACTCTCCAGTCTCTTTCAAGATGGTGGTAAAACACAATTCTCTCTGATCACTGGAGTGTTTTCACGGCTTAATGTAGACCCGTTAATAGATCGGATTTTGGTCTGAATCGAGACACGTCACTTCACTATGTCAATTGCTATGAACACCTTTGTGAAAAGGGAAAAGTTACCAAAAACGAGCTCAGTGTTTGTTTTGGTGAATTTAGGGTTTAGTTGGTTGATAGATTTTCTTCCTATGCGTACAACATGCATAGACTATATACATTATAAACCTCCTATGGACAACATAAAGGTAGATGTCGTATCCTGGAGGTTAGAGCTCAATCAGAAAAAGGAAGGGAAAGAAATGGGAGCTAGGAAGAGATTCTAAGTTTGAAATGGTTTTTGATGTGGGGTCGAACCCCTTCACATGGAACTGTCCTTTTTGAGTGGACATTTTGTCACCATGTAATTCCTCTCCATCACCCTCTCTCTTTCTATATGGAATAATATATATGCAAATAGAAATATAAATAAATATACATGAGAGCTACTTTAATACTGTAATGTGTTTAGACACAATTACATCTATTTTTAATACATTTAATTTAAATTTTAATACACTAAAAGTCTTTAACATTATTTCGTCTTTCAACCATATTAAAATATGAATCAAACGTGATGAAAATAGATGTAAATGCGTTTAATCAAAAAAAAAAAAAAAAAAAAAATCACCGTTACAACGGATAGTTATTTGCTTATTTATTCAAAAGTTTAAATTGTTGGATAGTGCTGCATACAGACACTCATTTATACCCAATCATTTTTCTATCTGGATCTAATGTGTGACAAATCTCCCTTTGTAACATTCTCCCCTCACCCAAACTCACGCAATGTCTTAGTTGGGATCGAACCACCCTACCAACCTGGGTTGAAGATCCGGACGTCCTTCGAGTCGGGTGTTTGGTATGATACCGGATCAAAGATTAGGTCTGACTCTGATACCAATTGTAACGGGTAAATACTTGTCCATTTATTTAAAAACTTAAGTTACCGGGCAATACTATACACCCACTCATTTATACCCAACCACTTCTTCATATGAATTAGAAGTTGGACAAATTTTTACACGTAACAACTATCCATTAATATAAAAAGGTGTTCAGTAGACAATCCATTAATCTAGTTTAAAGGAGGTCGACTTGTGTATATTATTGTTATCTTTGTTGCTCGTCATCCATAGAAGTCAAGGCTGCATTGGTTACCTTAATTTTGCTGTCTATATCTAATTGGACAACGCGGCAATATAATATCATACTTCACCCACCATTTCAATGCTTGGATACTCTGCTTAGGGAGCATATCACCTATAACAGTTCCTACCATCACTTGCCTCTTTATTTTTCAAGCACAATCAATATAAATAACTGTAAACACTTGCTCCATATTAAATATCAGTTTACTTATTAAACAAAGTTGCCTCTTATTTCTTCTAACACATGTTTCTTCAATTCCCATTTTTATTATAACAAGAGAAGTTACTGTTGTTTCTTGTAGAGAATATTGTTCAATTGTGTCTTTTAAATTGTCTCAATACTTATACCATGGATGTACACCTTGAATATTAGATGCACAATAATTGTCTAACGAGTGTCTCACGTTATTGTTGGCCTCACTAGAGAAAAATAATGCGAGACACTCGATTCGAGGATGGTACGAGTGAATAATTTGGTATTACACATAATTGTGGGGTCAATGTGAGACATATGATTAGACGGGTGACGTTAATTTTAGAATTTTCCATGGTCATTAGTGTGGCGATTTATGTGGACGGGTGCGAGGCACTGACAGGCTACCACACTTGGCGAGCTACAGGTGCACAATCTTACATCGCTAAAGTGTGGAGAAAGCAAGTGATATATGTTGATCTAACACCTTTTTATATAACACAATATGTTTTAAAATCGTGATGGCCGTGAATCCACCCGAACTTTAGAGTTAAGTCTGCTTAACCTAAATTAGTAGTAGGATCAAGTTCAAGATTGTGAAATTTTAAATTAATAATAAGATTTTGAGATTATAACAGTGAAAATACTGAACTTGTCCACCCAAGCATCATTGAAATTGGATTTAAAGGACTATTGCCACTTCACACATCTTCTCCCTTTCAACCTCAATCACAAAAAGTGGGCTGTGATAAAAAGTAACTGTTTGTGATGCTACAATCTGGACCTACTCTTAAAACTACAAATAAGCTTATCAAGGTCTTAATAAGAACGCTGTGTGAGTGGTAAATGGACATTTCTTTAACACCGATTGTGAGGTTGATATTGATATTACATGATATATACATATATGTATAAGCATCTCAATATGGCTCAGTACAGATGGTGATGTTGATCTTACCTCATACAAAGACTATGAGCATCTTAATGGCGGAAGGGTATGGAAGTCCAACTTGGCACCAGGTAGGTGAGAGAGTGATGTGGGTGGGAGGTGTTTTTCAATTGTCTGTCAGCATCAGAATTAAATAATAAAGAAAAGGATTGTGATCTACCATTAGAGGACTTATCACACTAAGATAAGCATTCTTCTTTTTTTAACTACTGTATATTTTGAAATTTTGAGTTATGAAGTGGATCAAATAATGAAAACCATATGCTCTATGATAAGCCAGCCTAATGTTTTGAGATGGTATATCTATGGTTATATATCCATGCAACATTGGCATGACTATTTGAAAAGCATAAATTAAAAGAAAAATAAAACAAAAAACACAAGCAAAAACATACTAACTTATATGATTTATTTAGAATTTAGGTTACAGTTACAAAGTCGCAGAGATTTCGCTATAATTATATGATGAAAAATGATACATAATTGTATTTACGAAGCCATAAAAATTTCCATACTATTATACAAGAAGAAACACACACAATTGCAATTACAAAGCGTTGAGAATAAATTTATGTGCCACCGCCCTTATTAGGCCATTACAAGTGCTAAAAATACTAAAATATTCCCAAAAAACAACATACACTTGCCATTACAGTCTTTGGAATGAATATATATGCCACCACCCCCTATTAGGCTATTACAAGTGTGAAAAATACTAAAATACCCCTCCAAATATTCTAGTTGGAGCCCCTCCAAACAACCAATTACCCTTGCAATCTTGTCAACTTATCACGAAGTTAGACTAAAGTATACAGTATTATCAGACTACACGCAACAAAAAAAAATACTCTTACAAGCCTTCAACATTCAAAAAAAATTGACCAAAAGTCGAATTATTAATAACTTTCAACTTTTATATGAGACTCATCAAGTAGATTAAAAATTGATTAAGTAGTCTTAAAGGGATGAGGAATGGCACACAACATCCAGTTGGGAACAGAACCACAAACACATATATTACATGCATCACAAAATAAAGGTATGAATGGGTCAATTTACTTCTAAACCACATAGAAGAAATAGTAATTAAATACAACACAAGAAGCAATTGACCCTAAAAACACAGTTTTATTCAACGACTGGCATTGTCCGTTACTTCTACAACTAGGCAACCATAGGCATCATATAATATTACACATTCACGGAAATATAAAACAGTACTGCACCAAAGTTGAACACTAATTTAAGACCAGACCCACCAGCCCAGCGGCTCTCCCTCCTCATGGTGTTGCTCCGCCGCCACGAACACGTCGGAGAAGTAAGCCTGGCCGTTGTCGCTACCATCGTCCTCTTCTGATGGGGCCACACAACCGGGGTAGCGATGATCCTCATCGAGGAAGCACGATTCACCACTGTCTACAAGCTGTGGACCGTCCTCGTCCACCACCGCACTTTCACCGCTGCCGCTACTCAGGCGGTCCTCCACCTTCACAGTGAATTCGAGGGCAGAAACATGGGGCTCTTCCACGGGGAGTGGGTCAGATTTTGGATCTGACACCGGAGCTGCATCCACATTGTCTTTAGCTTGCAGCTTCTCAGTCATTGATACAACCTATAGTCACCAAAATCAAATTCGATTCTGATGCAACATTACTATTAATCGTTTGATTAAGCAATTGAGATTTAGTCAACTAAAAGTAGGATATATTTACTATTTCAGATCTCTAAAACAAAAGGAATTTGTGTAACTCGTGTCAGAGATCCCAAATCTTTAGTTTCAATTTTCAGTTTGATTAATTCACCAAAGGGACTGTTATTTTGGCAGCCATAATAATAGCTTGATCACAAGCTAGTGTTGTGTTTGGAATCGGAAACAACCTTTCTATGTGAAGGTAAAATTGTGTACATTTGACCTTTTCTAAATCCCTACAGAAGCTTCGTGCACTTGGCTAACCATTTTACCTTCCATTAAGATCATCATTATTTCTAGCTCATCTAGAAAGACTTTGAATATATATATTTTTTCTTTTTTTGGGGATAAGGATTCTGGACATATTTTCATGGGATTATAAAGGCATATTCTTCTTTGTACATTGAAATTTCATCTTTTTCAACTAATCAAGATGGGTTCAGAGTCGACAGAACAGACGCTATATTTTTTGGACATGCTCATATATATTCATCTTTTAGCTAAGGATGAATCTCTTAGGTAGGACCCATTACAGGCAAGTCATCAATCATCTACATGCCTGGCCAAAATGACACTGATTATCGTCTGGAGGTGATGAATTCGAAATATAAAACAGTCTCTCATGACGAAGAGGATACAAGCTTATGTACATTAAACTCTCCTTTACTCCCGCAATGACGGGTCCCACATGCATCACGCTAGGCCTTTCTTTTTTATTTTGTTTTATTCGTATCAATACACTAGATTATATTACTTAAATAAAAATATAATAGTATCTATCTGGAGAAGAATGTAGTTCTATGATGATTTAACTTATGTATGATGAGTATAAAATACCTCAGCTTTGAGCTTCTCGTTGTCCTTGAGAATGGAGTCATACTCTGACAAAAGGGACTCATAGGAGGATTTAAGATGATCATAGTCCCTTTCAAGCTGTTTAGTCTTCCACCGTGCGCGGCGGTTCTGGAACCACACCGCCACCTGTCTCGGCTGCAATCCCAGTTTCTTAGCCAGCTGGCTCTTGCGCTCTGGCTCCAGTTTGTTCTCTGCCTCGAAGCTCTTCTCCAGGAGATGTACCTTCACAAATCCACAAAAAGTTACATATAGTGATAAACCAAATCATATTTTTAAATTTAATTTTCTATTATCTTTGAAAAAGGGTTAATTATGTCTTAATCTTTTATATCATTTTTAATTAGAAAGAAATTCAGAGAATTGGATACTGATATGGTGGGACAAAAAGAAGGGTATATATATGAATATGCCATACATATCTCGAAGGAATATAGAGGTGTCCCATATGGTTAGATTCGTATATATCAAATTAAGCATCATGCAAGTGAGGTCAGTAGTTCACTGACCTGATCTGGAGTGAGTCGACGTTTCTTTTCAGGCGACCTTTCATCGTAAAATTCATCGTCGTATAGCTCCTCCGGCGAGCTGAAAAATAGTCGCCTCTTTGAAGTTTCCTCCATGTTCATCACTGATAATGGTCCTGGAACACCATGTAATAATAATTAAATTCTTAAGGAGTACTATTGCATGTATCAAGACTAATACATACTATTTCAATATTTCACCCTCTTTAGTTGAGTTGGGTTAGAAATTTCAGGCACGTCTGTTTCAATTTTCATAAAAATCATACAAAAGCCTTGGTTGTCAATTTCTAAAACAAAATTCAGTTAAGAAATTATCTATTTTCAGATAATTATAAAAGACAAATTTTTTAAAAATAATTTTATGTAAACAGTTTTCTGTTATGTGAATTCTTAAAAATAGTTTTTAGAAACTCAACCAATCTAAGTCCTTAGTTTTAAGAAAGAATAAACAAGCAATAATAAGCACACACACAAAAATAAAAAATAAATAAAATCACACACACCCACACACAAAAAAATAAAAAAAATAAAAATAAAATCATTTTTTTTCATTTTCTTTCATATGTATCTTGAATTAGAGTTGGGTTGACTTGGGATTTCTCATTAATCAACCGGCAGTAACAAAAATGGACAAAAACTATCTATAAAATTTATATGTCTCCACAAAATTGTCACACTTTTATAAGTCCATTGTCATATACTAATTATGATCAGACATATAATTCAACAGTTAGATAACAATATATATATATATACACACACACATAGAAATTAAAATACAAAGCGGAATGGTAGTATTAGATGAGTTAATTATTTTTTCTCTTTTCAAATTTAGTAGCCGTAATAAACAAGAAGCAATAGGACTGATATGGGAACCCCAAAAAAAAAATTTGGATGCTAAAAAAATATAGGAATAATATGGGAACAAAAATAAATAAAATAAATAATTAATTACCTCGAAAAATAGGATCAGTATTGCCGAGGAACATGATGTTGCCATGGCATGAGGGGTCGAAGAAGAGACGCCCAGAATCCATTCTTATATATTTTGTGAGTGTGTGAGATTTCCGGCGATTGTCACCGTAAATATATAACCGCTATATATATATATATATATATATATATTTCCGGCGAAACGAAACTTTAGAACAGAGTTTGAAAACTGTAGGTCTATTAGAACTTTGGTCTGATTAAGTTTTAGAAGAGCATGAGCTTGTGACGGAAGAAGCTAGTACTCCATAGTAACCTCGCCGGAGTCTCCAACGGACAGATGCAGAATCCCATCACGCGAACAACTTCACCCAGATTTTCCGGCGTTTCAGATTTCGCCGGTGAATTGATGTAATAGCAGCAGATTTATACTAACACACGAACAATAAGAGGTTAATATATAAATATATATATATCTAAAAAGGAGGGTCGATCGAAACAGTGGTCACCGGTGGGTCAGATTCCGGCGACGACCTTATGTTTGTTTCTCTCTCTATATGTGTGTCTCTCGTAGGTGTGTTTTGCAACTAAAATTGATAGAGGTGAGAACACATGGTTTTATATCAATGTTTGTGCAAGAAAAATACGAAAATACCCCTAGATGGTTTAAGTTTACATGTTAGAATGTGGATGACGCTACAGAGATTTTGGTAATTTCTCAGTTGCTTTGATTTGTTAGGTGGATTGAGAAAGACTTGAACATGGGGGGTCACTAGTTTGCCCCATGGGAGATTGATGTTCAGATGTTCAGTTGGATCTGAGCCGTTGGATTAGTAGGAATAGAACAGATGGTATTCGTGGATCGTGCCAGCACAGCCAAATATAGACAATGCTCTATGTCAGAATACATCGATGCTGAAAGACAAATAATAATAATAATAAAACAAACGATGAAACCAATTAAATGGTATAAAGGAATTTTTTAGGGAGTATCAAATGCTCTCTTTGGAATAATTTTTTCGAAAATTGTTTGCTGGCATGTGAAATGGAGTTCGATCATAGTAGTCGTAAATAAAATTTTGATTTCTTGATGGATAATAAATAAGTTTTTTTTTTTTCTTTCAATTATGTTAATTTCCTATTTGATATATATATTATGGTTGAACTCTTTTTCAAGGGTTTAATATCGTTACATATTTTTATGAATTGATTGGTTCGATTGATTTACAACGATGTTTATCCGAATTTGTTACATCACGACTGTGATCAATATCGTGTCAATATCATGTCACAATGAATCATGTTATATTAATATATAGTAAATAATGACTTATATATGTGTAATTATAAATTGTATTTTTAACTTGAATGATACATGTATTATGAAATAAATATACATATTTTAATAGAAAGAAAAGTAAACTTTATTGAAGTAATACATGATGGAATACATAGATATAACACAAGTAACATATAACATCTAAGTGCATGGTATACAAATTACAATATTATCACGGTTATTATAAAAAAAAAAAAAAAAAAAAAAATGTATCACATGAAAATTGTGAATGTACTACAAAACCTTTCAACTACATCTAAAAGATATTTGTACCGGAGTTATTAATGATATTAAAAGGAATGTTATTCCGTACTTTAGAGATGCTGAATTCCAAATATTTTTTGATTGCCTCAAGATTAGTGTAACAGGTGGTTGTCTATTTTGAATTATTAAATAGTGCTAGATATTAATTTATTTATATGTATTTCACTTTTTATTTGAATTTAATGTAAAACAAGTGTAGATGTCTCTATAGTTCAGTGGTTAATGCCTCCGGTGAATTTGAAAAAAAAAAAAAAAAGAAAAAAAAAGGGGGTGGAACAAGTACCTTTTAACAATTAGTGAGGAATCAAAAGACATTAATTATAGTTTAATTTTTTTGAATCCTTTTTCTTGCCAACTTTATTTGTAATCTCATCTTATGTCTTAACACAAAAAGTTATGGATCACATTTTAATTTTTTAATTTTTTTTACTATAAAAGGATAGTTGATTTTGATATCTTTTATAATGAATTGACTGTTTATCCTCTGATTCAAAGTTTTAAATTATTGGATAATATTATATATTAGTTCATACACATCCCACTAGATCATGCATATATCCCACATCTCACGTGAGATGAGCTCTCACACTCAATTAATGGAAGGTCATACTAGGTAATGACCATTATAACCTTTATTAATCTATATTGGTGATATATGTTATTTTTAAATGATCCAACGTAGAGCATTCAATCAGAGTATTTGAAATTGCAATATGCTAGGTTGTTCAATGGTCGGAGTCTATGTTGAAGAAAGAAAATTAGTAGACTAAAGTGGTAGGCATAAATCCAAATCCCTTGTATGTCATTTAACTAAGATTTGATCCTAAAACAAAGTTGACAGTGACTCTACTAAAACCCTAAAGTTTTGTGCCAACCAATAAAACAATGTAGGTGGGGCTTCCCACTGAAAGGAACATTGTTATAAAATTAAATGGCCATTATCATATATACTCCGTGTGTGTGTGTGTGCGTATGTATATATATATATATATATGCGTTGAAATTAAGGAGTATTTGTCATTTTCACCCGGTTTTTAGACATTATACGTAGTATTATTTTGGTGTTAAAAAAGAAATTAGATTTTACTCCTTTTCAGGCACAACTCAGTAACCACCTATAATGATTATAATAACAACAACAATACAATAAGAAAAAATAATAATAATTAATATTGGCAATTAATACTAATTAATTACTCCGTATATGAAAGCACAAGGGTACCAATAGAATTTTTTTTTAACATCACGAGGACCATGCAGTAATCATGCTGTACCTATGCACTATACAAAAAAAGAAGAAGAAGAAGAAGAAGAAGAAGAAGAAGAAGAAGAAGAATTAAAGGGGTGTCCAGAAGTTATTTAGATCTACAAGGCAACACACTCAAAAATGGCTCAGGACGTGTTTAACAATCGTTTTTGTTTTGAAATTTTTTTTTTTTTTATTTTTTGTTTTGGTAGTGTTATTTTTGCTACAGTGCAAAACGTTGAGAAACACTAATTTTGTATAGCACTATCTCTATGTATGTCAACCCGAAGAGTAGTTAAAATAATAGTTAAAAGAGAATAATTCAATCCTTCATTGCTAAGGGAAGGAACTAAATGCTGGTATCTTTTGACTGCGAATGGATTGGAAAAAGGTGGCGGTGAGAATGAAGCGCAAACTCAAAAGGGATGAAAAGCCATAAATAAAAAGGTGGAGGTAGCTGAGGAACAATGCTTTTCAGATACGATTGGGATTAGATCATTAGACTCGTGTGTGTGTATATACATATATATATATATATGTATATGTAAGGTGGAGTCAAGAATTTACTTCACTAGATGCCAATTTTCATCCAAAATCACCTTATTTTTCCTTCATAAAATTACTGTCCAAGAAGAGAAGAAAAATATATTCGTCTTTTTTCCGCATATCACGTGCTATGATCAAATTATCCTCTATTAACTTTACCCGCCATAACTTTAGATTTCCTCTTCCCTTGTCATTATATTTAATGTAGATGGTGACGCTTCTTAACTTTCACATTTAGGTTCGGTTTGTTTTCACGTAAAATATTTTTTTAAAAAAATATATATATATTTTTTAGATAAAATATTTTTTTATTTTTACTTTGTCAGTGTTTAGTAAAGATCTACGTCAAAATTGAAGTCGAGTCCATCATACGGGGTATGTAAAATAACGTGTAAAATAACTTATCGAAAATTGATGGATAAGTTATTTTTGTTAAATTTTAATATATATATTTTTTTCGTAAATATTTTACCACAACCAAGCACTAAAAAATAAAAAAATATTTTCTGAACAATGTTTTACGTCCAAACAAACAGAGTCTTAAATATCTTTTTTTGCACTCCTTATATTTCCAATTTGTATTACTCCGACTATCTCCTGACTGTATCATTTCTAATTTTATCCTTTCATATACGCGCGCGTGTGTGTGAGAAAGAGAGAGAGACACACACACACACCCGTGTGTGTGTGTGTGTTTGTGTGTGTGATTGTGTTTGTAAATGTTTTTAAAATGACATTACAAAATTTTTCTAGAAAAAAACTTTTACACTATACAATTGTCTAAACCGACACACTTAATTTCCACTTTTAAATTAAGGCTAATTACATATAATATAATTTGATGGAGAAACTTTATAATAATGATAATATATGTATATATATAGAATTGAAAAGAAATAATATTTGAGTAGGGGCATTATGCGTCCATTGGGGCCTAACTGCCTAAGTAGCTCCTCCCGTTTGTTAAGTATAGGTGATACAAAGAATGGTGATTCTAAGATAGTGCTCGCGCGTAGCTTTCATACCAAACAAGTCTGAATTATAAGTTAATGCCAACCTATACACACACACACACACACACACATATATATATATATACACACACACACATACATATATATAAACACAGTCAAAGCTAGTCCATGTCAGAGACTAAGGTGACCCTACACTTAATTCGGATAAACTGATTCGGAAAATGTTCCCTTGGGATGCTCAATTGCTTGCTTCAAATTCAACATAGATCTTAATTACCTGAGCTATCTTGACAAATATTTGAAAATTTATATTTGTTTTATTAAAAAAAAATTGGTATTAAACGGACTCCATGTGACTGTGTCCAACACATGAAATTAATGAAATATTTGAATGTTTCATTCCAAATCTAAGTTAAAGATGGAGGGTTCAAGTTTGAGTATGTCCAATATAAACTTTTGTTTTTAGATAAAATTGAGTGGTCGAATATGCCTCTAAATCTAACTTCTACTAAATTAATCCATTGATGCATCAAAAAATTGAAATTCGACTCTAATTCTAAAGTAATCTAAGTATACTCCAATTCTAACACGTAAAGCAAGACTCATTATACAATTCGCTTTGACTCATTTTTTATTTAAATTCTTCAACTTTAAAATAAATAATGATCAATTTTTGCTATAACTTCAATAAATAGTGTTCAATAAGAATTCTTGTCAGGTTTTAAAAATAATAAATTCTTCTTTTAAATATTTATTTTAATCACTAATTTTCACATCAAATTCATCAATTATATTGTTTTCCTATTCGTTTGGATTAGAAGAGGCCACGTCATCTCCACCTTTACATGCCAATATATGGATCACTCCCAATTTATCAGAGTATGTCCAAAAAAGTATGGGCCCAGTGAGGCCCATGAACCATGCCTAGAGGCCTGGAAGATTCGTTTTGTTGGGTATAAGGCATCCAATGGTGAGGACCCCCCTCACATTATGTTCATCACAAACTCTCTCTCACACACACAACACACACAAACACACATATTTATGAACTGTTCATAGAAGCTTAATGACGTGTGTGTGCTTCAATGCATATTTAATTCTCGTCTGAAACTTTGAAAAAGAATAAGACTGATAGCAACGTGTAACAGTTTAGAGTATGTTGATTGAAAAAGATGATATGAAGTTCGATTATGACATTAGATTTGTTTTTTTCTTCTTTCTTTTCTTTTGCGTTTTGTGAGCTCAATGTGTACGCTTGTTCAAGCAAGGAGTCAATATTTAGTCAGTGTGAAAAAGAAAAAAAAAAGAAAAAAAAAGAAATTCAATTAATGTGACTAATAATATCAATAGACAAATAAGAAAAAAACAAAATATTTATAATGTAAGAAAGATAAATACTTGAAAAATACTCCAAAATTTGAAGCCAATACATACAAAGAAATAAAATTAAAATAAGGTATGGAATTGGGCTTGGGCTGCATCACACGCTCAAGCACGGGCATGGGCTATCTGTAGTACTTGTGCTCAGAACCGACTGGGCTTGGTCATTCATATAGAGCCAGCCCGGCCCACCCGCTCAATATGATGATCATGCACAATATGACTTGTGATTGCATGCAAGTATAAAAAATGAAGCTGTGTTCCGAAACACCAATTCCGCGCCTTAATAAGAGAAAAATTTTAAACTTTTAACTTAATTTTTTTAATTTCAATTATAAGATTTGTATTAAGTTTTTTTACAATAACATTCTGTCATTTTGTGTAAGAAAAATATTTTGTGTATAGAATTCTGTAATAAATATAAGAAATAGTGGAGGTCCTTGTACATTACAAAGATTATGGACTTGCATTTTATTAATATTTGATATAGAATATTTAGGAGTCTATTAGTGAAAGAATTGTTTTTATATATTTATTGAATTAAATAATACTCCCCCCTTTCCTAAAAAAAATATATGTTCTTTTTTGAAAATCTAACTTTTTAAAAGGATGACTTTTACTTTTACTATTTATTTTTTTTATTGTATTGATAGTGACTGGATTATCAAATTTATTATAAATTTTTAAGAGGATATGTAAACATGCATTGTCCCTGAAAAGTTATTAATTTACCATTTTAAGTTTGAAATATTGATTATAAAATTTAAAATATATTATTAAAAAATTAATAGAATTATAAAAAATATAAATTATTATTAGGAAAGAGTTAGAAAGAGAATATAATTAAAAAGAAGTAAATGATCAGTATAATGAAAAGAGTTAGAAATAGTATAGGATCACAGAAAATTTATTATTAGGGAAGAGATAGAAATGGAATAGAAATAAAAAGATGAATAATGTAATGAAACTCAATAATATACTAAATGTGTTGAGAAATGTGTTGAAAAATAATGTACTAAATGTGTTGAAAAATAAATAAATAATACAGTGAAATTCATTAATAAACTTAAATAAATTATTATAATAAAAATAATAATAAGAGTTCAACCATCTTTCTAAAGAACAAATATATGAATATGTGAGTTGTTCATTTGATCGACCAACCTTGACCTAGCTACTAGAAGTGAACCAACATAGAAGTTGGAAAAGAGTAACTCCATGTTTTGGTAATAATGTTGCTGGTAAAAGCAACCATAATTACCATAATTATCGTTATAAAATTCACCACAAATAATATTTGTAACTTTTTGTTAAAATATTTATAATAGTATCTCACAAACATTTATTTAATAAAGTGAAATTCACATAAATCCCACTTTATTCAATCTATATGCATGCGTTCACTTATTTTTTGTTAAAATAAAATTGGGAAAAAGAGGAGTTTCCCATTTCCCAAACATGTTAATTGAGGAGAGAGAAAATGTTTACTCAGTCAAGTTGTTGGTGCACTGGAGAGAGAGGAACTTCGCCCAATATAAGAGAGAGAAATATCTTTGACTCATTTAAGTCATCCAGAAAATGACAGGTGGAATTTAAAGATTCATATAATTAATATTACGTGGCTTATTAGATTATGAAGTAAGGATAATACTTGTCTACTCACCGATGAGTAGAAACATCATGCTTACCATTCATGTGGCTCAACAACATAGTGACAAGTGTCCCTCTAATAAAAAATAAAAAATTTGAAATTTTATTGAGGTTAAAACCAATAAAATCTAAATCAAATCCTAATTTGATTATTCTCTTTCTTATAAAATTCGAATCAAATCCAAAAAAAATTATGTAAACCTAGCCACTCCCTGCTAGAGTATTTGCATTAAAATAGACTTATTATTAGTAATTCATATATGAATTCTTATCACCTATAATAAAAAATACTAATCCATTTACTTCCATGAATTTGATTTGAGCAAGATACTTGTACTTGTGATTCCTTATGGCTTAGGGATTAGAGCAATAGAGTAACATAAGAAAAAGATAGTCCATATGGGTTTGATTTGGATCATATTGGATTTACCAAATAACTTCTTAAATATTTTATTATTATTATTTTTTTACATTATAGAACATTTGTCATTTTGTTGTTGTGCCACATCGATAGTAAGTATAAACCTCATACTCACCAGTGAGTAGGCAAGTATTGTCCATGAATTAATTCCTGTAAAATTAAATCCTATCCTATTATCGTTTGGCTCAAAAGTAATAATACTAATAGTAATAATACTGATGTGCTCAATAGTAATAGTACTGATGTGTAACTTTAATCTTTATCCATTATTAATTAAGAGTCTTATTAAATATGATATTTGAAATAACAAGAATACTCGCTACAAATCCACATTCTCTCTAAAAGGTATTCATTAAATAAAACCATTATGCATGATAATAAACAATTTTTAAATAGTGAATAATTAGATATATTATTTGTTAATTTGTCAGTAAAAATAAATAAATAAATCTTATATATTAGAAAAAAGCAAAATTATTTAACCTCGGTCACGTGCAGAACATGTGACCTCAGTTTTTTATTATTTTTATTTTCCCCATGTGACCTCAATTGATAAGGGCACTTTTTTACTCCACTTGGAGCACAAGTAGAGTTCCAGTTACGTGGAGGCTAGTAAAAAACAACAAAAGCAAACTTTTGCCCTGCGCTTCTTCGCCACGTTTTTTACGTGTTATCCATTCCGAGGGCAGAAATTGTAATTACCTTTAAATTCATGACCAATTACGTAACCCCAATAACTAACTGAACGACCTGAACGCCTCGCTACTCTCCACATTCCATGAACGCATGCACACAAATATTGTAACAATTCATATCTATATCTATATACATGATAACATATATCCATATTATCTATATATAGATATATATATATATAGAGTCTGAATTCACATTCATATACATGTATATATATGTACATGTGTGCTGTGAGCCATTATTGGACCATTGAAGAGCATGGGGTCCAGTTAAATAAAAATTCTGCAATTAAAAAATCATAACCTGAAAATTGAATAAAACAGGGTTTTAATTGGACTGAATACTGCAAAAATCAGACTCTAAAAATTGAATAAATTTTTTATTTTAAATTGGACTGAAGTGATTAATTTAGAGTGAGAAAAGAATTCTTATGACGGATAAAGTTGGATTGAATTCAATTTACCGGATTTCGAAGTATTACAAAATTAAATCCGCAATCTTATCGGGTGATGAAATCCTAAAATCTTATCAGCATTAGATATTTACCACTTCACAACTTCTTTTTATGCTTTTGTAGTTTGAGTCTGTCTATTTAATCCTCTCTTCGCCCCTCACATGCTAGCTCACACTTTCACCACCCTCTCTTCCCACTTTCTCTCTCTAAGTTTCTCTCTGTTGCAAAGATGGTGAACGTAGAATCGATTCGGACTGTCGTCGGCGTCATCGGTACCTACTTCAAATCTATCTCTCTATATATATGTATACGTATATGCATCCATGTTATATATATATATATATATATATATAGCGATCATGAATGGAGATGTGCGTGTGTGTGTGTGTGATTTGTAGTCTGTGATGTAAATTGAAAGGTGATTTGCTGTTCGTTTTCTGGAACTTGGATGGAAAATTGTACTCTGTACTTTCTGTAGTTTGTGATTCAATGTGATGTTTTCTTCAAACCTCTTTCTCTCATATATTATACATATATGCAATTATGCATCCACGTTATGTATATATAGTTGTTTGAGGTTTAGATGAGTGATGATGAAATGCGATTTGTGTTTAGATATTTTTAAATTTATCGTTTGTAGATTGTCTCGTAAATTTAAAGGAGATTTGCTGTTTGTTTCTCTAGAAAGTTACAAGAAAAATTGTAGTTTCTTATTCAATGTGATGTTATCTTCTACTGGAATTAAGTTCTGTTTTGAGATCCTTTATCTGGTTGATATATTCTTTTTGTTGTGTATTTGATATCAGTCTCATAGATCTTGTATTTTATTAATATATTCAAGTACACTCATACATACACATATAAGGATATATATCACATCCGCGAACTCACACACTCTTCTGATGATCTCGACTTGTTTCTGAATACCGTTTGGTTACCGAGAAAAAGGCAATGTTATAGGGAATCAGAAATTACCAATTGTGTTTTAGATTTGCCTAATCATCTATTCGTATTTATTATAATCATAGTTAATTAATTTATTAATTATTGTTGTTGTTGCTGTTGTTAATTAATTTACTCTTCTGATGATCTCGACTTGTTTCTGAATACCGTTTGGTTACCGAGAAAAAGGCAATGTTATAGGGAATCAGAAATTACCAATTGTGTTTTAGATTTGCCTAATCATCTATTCGTATTTATTATAATCATAGTTAATTAATTTATTAATTATTGTTGTTGTTGCTGTTGTTAATTAATTTATTATTATTATTGTTGCTGCTGTTGTTAATTAATTTATTATTGTTGTTGTTGTTGTTGTTATTTAACATGTTTCATATATATAATGTAAAGTAAAATACATTTTTTTTTTCCATTAGTTTTATTGAGAAATGGTCTGATTACTTGATACTAGTTTCATCTAAGCTAAGCATATTATCTTCTTTATGTTTACTTTGTCCAATCTAATTGTGAAGTCAATTTTCAATGCTCTGAATACTGCCCTGTTGTTCTGCAGGGAATGTCATCTCTTTCGGTCTGTTTGCGTCACCAATGTAAACTCTCCCTCTTTCTCTCTCCACACATATATATCTATTTATATATATGTAACTGAACCTTCATTGGATCAAATCGCTGCCTATAGATGTTGATTGAGTTTTGTTTTATAAATTGAAAATCTTATAAATAGTTATATTACATGAGCTTTGCATGAGTTTGTCCATAAATTTTCCTTTTATTGCCTACAAAATCTTTTTTCTTATTAATGATTGATCATATGATTTTCTAATAAATGAATTTTTATTATATTTTTTGGGTAATTTTAAATGAATGCCTTTGCAGGCCAACATTTTGGAGAATCATCCAAAACAAAGCAGTGGAGGAGTTCAGTTTCCTTCCTTATGTTGCAACTGTGATGAATTGCCTTTTTTGGATCTTTTATGGATTACCAGTTGTTCATCCAGACAGCACTCTTGTGGTCACTATCAACAGCATTGGCCTTGCATTGGAGCTCTGCTATCTCGGCATATTCATATATTTCAGCGAAGCCAAAAGGGTACTCTGTTTTTAAATCTTCAGTATCAATAGATAATTAATTGAACCTCATAATAGCTGCAATGGATTAAGTCTTAGCACAATCCGGTCGATTAATTTAAGTACTCTCACAGTTATGTTGCTAGTTGTTACAGTATATTGATTAGTTTTTACATTCTATGGAATGTCTGTGTATTTCAGTGGAAGGTAGTTGGGTTTGTGTGTTTTGAGTTGGTGTTCATAGGAGCTATTGCCGCTGTTACGCTTACGCAATTTCACACCTATACTAAGAGATCCATGTTTGTGGGAATCTTCTGTGTTGTCTTTGGAGTGATGATGTACGCTTCCCCTCTTGGCATCATGGTATGCATCTTTTCAAATCCCAAATTTTCACATCCATCTTTTCAATTGGTCCAACATTCATTCATTTTTAGATCTTCTTTTAATTGTGTATTTTCTTTTGAACAGAAAAGAGTTATCCAGACTAAGAGTGTGGAATATATGCCATTCTGGATCTCCGTTGCCGGCTTCCTGAACGGACTTTGCTGGCTGTGCTATGCCCTCCTCAAATTCGACCTTTACATCACGGTAAATTCATTCTGCACAAGCTGTTATGATGATTATTTGCACTGAGTATTCTGAATTCTATACATACTAATGCCAAGTTTATGATATTTTCTCAAGTAAAATCAGATACATTACTAGTTTAGATTTATTAAACATTAATGTTATATTATGGATTGAGGATTGTACGTAATGTAGTCACACCTTGAATTGATAAATTGACCGAAACACAAGCTCTTTAGAATGATTAACACTGGTTTGGAATGAAGAATAGCTTAATAGAGTCTGTTTTAGTTCTCGTCATTGTGAACTATACAAAGGGTGTTATTGTAGTCACACCTTGAGTTGTTAAATTGGGTAATGTATTCAAAGGGTGTTTGAAACACTAGCTTTTTAGGATGATTAACACTTGGTTTGGAATGAAGAATAGCTGAACTACATAAATCAGTCCATTGGCAAAACCGATCTCTTATTTCAGATAATTAGACATTTTTTTTTTTTTTTTTTTTTCAGTTAGATAATTAGACTTTGAGTTGTTGATCCTTAATTAACTTTGTTGTGATTTTCATATAAATGGAATACATTCACCTACTAATTACATTATTCTAATTTCTATTAATCTTATATTACAGATTGGAAATGGGTCGGGAGCAGCACTGGGTGCTATTCAGCTCGCACTATATGCATTTTACTACAAGTCAACTCCAAAGAAGGGCCGTAAGAAGAAGACGTCCGAAGTGCAGCTCCCAAATGCATCACCTGTTTAGACTTCAATTTCAATTTTTTTTCTTCCTGTTCCCCAATTTCAGTTTGTGGTGGGGGGCGGCAAAACAATTTTGAGCTCTGTAAATTTTACAGTTCGGGATTTCTTATATATTTTACTTCGGCTTTGTTTGTGGACAGAATAACATTTTAGCAGCAGTACATTTGTGACTGCCATTCAAACATATGGTTGATTGATTGATTGATTTCATTTTCAGTTACAGTTTCTTTGTGTGATTGGGTAGCATCACTAGTTTTTATTATTAACTTGATGTAGATGAGATACAACTATTGGTGGTGGTTCATATGCATTGTGTATTGATTGAGTGCTACTACTTTTTTTCTCTTTGCATTTCTTTGGATCAAATAGTATCAATTTTTCTTTACTAAATAAAAAAATTAAGGGTTCAATCAAGTCTCTTAGGGTAAATAATTGATGTGTGTTTGAGTTTTGATATGTTACAAAGACAACTTTTGGTGGAGTTATTCTTATATGTATTTATTGAATGTCAGCGATAATTATATAAAATTAGTTGGATGTGTTCGACTATTTAATGGTAAAAGAAAAAAAAAATAGATATTAAGAGAGTCCAAGAAAAAGACTTGGTTAATGGTGGATATTGCTTCTAGGTTTTGCTGAAGTAGCTAAATTTCGGAGGATGTGTTAATTTGAAGTAAGAAACTATAAAAGCTAATATGCTTAAGATTTGATATAAGGACACTGTTTTCACTAGCAAGAAAAATTGATACAATTTGATCCAAAGGCTGTGTATAGTAACTCTCTATCTTCTAAAACAAAGTGCAAAGAAAAAAGAAATAAAGAAAAAAAAAAGGAAAAAGAAAAAAAGATCAGACTATTTCTAGCACTCCATCAATATTGCACAAGAACAACCACTAATAGTTGTATGTCGTCTACATCAAGTCCCTAATTAAAAAATGAAAAAAAAACACTTGTGCATATATATATATATCATATATGTGAGAATTACTTGTCATAATAATAACAATAGCAATAATAACTGATGATATTCAATCACAAAGAAATTGAAAGTAAAAATGAAATCAATAATCCATATATTTGAATGCAGTCACAAATTTATTGCTGCAATTAAGAAGCTAACAGAAACCCAGGCAACTAATGTTATTCGATCTATCCCTAAAAAAGTAAATCCTCGACTGTAAATTAATTTACACAACTCAATTTTTTTTTTGTTTTTTGGAAAACTTGATGTATCCGAGGCTTAGCCCTAAGGACTTGTGTAAGGCGACACCCACACGGATCGGGTAAAACTCGAACTATGTCCACGGTCGTGGCCTCAAGAAATTGCTCGCACTTAAGGGGAATCGAACTTAAAACCTGAAACTCAATCAGGTTCCAAGTCTCAAGCCTCTTCCACGCACTTAAGGGGAATCGAACTTAAAACCTGAAACTCAATAAGGTTCCAAGTCTCAAGCCTCTTCCACCAGGCCAACACGTTGGGGTTATGTTTTTTTTTTTTTGTATTTGTTTTGATTTCTATCTAAACAAGTGATGCATTTGGGAGCTGCACCTCAGATGGCTTCACGTCATGCCTTTCTTTGGTCCCTTGCGGTAATAGGCATATAGTATGAGCTGCACAGCACCGGATAATGCTCCAGGACCATTTGAAATCTGATATATATATATATATATATATATATATATATATATATATATATAGAAGACAACAAAATAGTGTAGTTAGTTAGTAGGTGAACAAATAACATAACATATACAATTAAGGTGGTCATCAATCCATATATAATGTAACAATATGTATTAATGTTAATTAAACTAGCTAGTAATATTAATGTATCATGCATATTCAGAATATATATATATATATATACACACACACACTAGCTAGCTGCAAAAATAATCATGACAACAGTGAGTTTGTGGAGAATGAAGAATGATTATTTGAACGTACAAGGATGAAGAGGTCAAACTTGAGGAGGGCATATACGAGCCGGACAGCTCCGTTCAAGAAGGCAGCCACCGAGAGCCAAAATGGCATAAATTCCACGCTTTTCGTCTTGATAACTTTTCTCTGGACGTTCAAAATTAATGAAAGCAAAAATTAATAATAATAATATTAACAGAGGATAGCTAGCTAGGATCAATATATATATATATATATATGGTATGCACATATTAATAAAATCGATACGTACCATGACTGAGAGGGGAAGCGTACATTAGCACTCCAAAGAAATCGATATGGGTTATTGATTTCATTTTTCTTGCAGTTTCTTGGTGATTGGATATCATCAGTTATTATTACTATTGTTATTGTTATGACAAGTAATTCTCACATATATATATATATATATGCACAAGTTTTTTTGTTTTTTTATTTTTTTGATTAGGGATTTGAAGTAGATGACATACAACTATTAGTGGTGGTTTGATCTTATGCATTGATGGAGTGCTAGAAATAGTCTGATCTTTTCTTTTTCTTTGCACTTTGTTTTAGAAGATAGAGAGTTACTACCCACAGTCTTTGGATCATTGGATCAAATGGTATCAATCAAGTCTGTGTTTGAGTTTGGATATATATGTTACAGATACAACTATTGGTGGTTGTTCTTATGCATTGATTGTATGTTAGAAATAGAATGATGTTTTTCTCTTTCCAAAGTGGAAGAGTTACCACTTACTCTTTTTTTCTTACCAAATACTGTACAAAATTAAGGGGTTTAATCAAGTCGATCTCGTAGGGGCAATAATGGATGTGTATGTGTATGTGAGTTTGGATATGTTAGAGATAGAGATACAACTATTGGTGATGGTCCTAATGCATATATTGATTGAATGTTAGAAATGGACTCAAGTTTTCTCTTTTCGGTAAGACAGAGTTACTGTATTCGGCTACATGAAATTAAAGTTTTGGAATAAGAATTGGTGGAATTGGAGAAATTTTTTATTCAATTTTGTGAGTTGTTTTTCTTTAATTTCACAAATTTCAATTTTGAAGTTTCAATTCTATGCAAATTGAACGCATCTTAAGAAAAAAAACTTGCTTGTGTACAGAAGGTTCAGTAGTAGGGAATATGGTACAATAAAATTATCAAATATTGCCGGTTCTGACATTAATAAGTTCTTTCGTATTGGGAGTATTATGGTAAAGTCACTCCAAAACTTAACTACGATAAAGCTAATTCCGGTGACTAGGAGGTCATGTACAAAATTTGAAATGGTGTTGTGTGCTAAAATGATCACGCACGCAAATGTATTTAGTGATTTTAAGTGTGCAGGAATGGTCCGCGCCTCCCAAAAATATCCAATGCAAAATACGACCTATCTGAATCTCAAAATGCAAAGAAAATGCTTTAAATGAAAAACTTGAGACAAACACGCATCCATTTCATACAAATGTGATATTTTGTAAAAGGTGAGCATTCATGCAAGTGTAATATACATATTTACACGCGTTCCAATGGCCTACAGCCTCAATGGTCGCTAAATACAAAATATCACCTATTAAACTTCAAATTTTGCTAAAAATGATTTTAAAAAGATAAACTTGAAGCTAAAATTATCAAATGGTCTCAAAAGACCGTTTGGCCCTTCGTCACACTTCATACATAATTAAAGAGACCCTATGGAAGTGCTAAAACCCACTTCCCACCACCCATGCAAATATAGTGAAGTAAGCGTGCCATTTTTCTATTTTTCAATAAAATCACTTGAAAATAAAAATACTTAGAATACAAAATAAAAATACTTGGCCTATAGCCTCATTACATACATGTCAAATACATCTCAAAAGATGCACTTATGTACATAATACATATTTAGAATCAAATATACAAGTTTTGACATTATGAATCAAAAATAGCATTGCATGAATCAAATACTTCAAGTCTACGGAATCTCCAAGGCATAATGCATGTGCATCCCAAATCATGGTTCATGTACCTGAAAAATATCCACATTACGTGAGTGAGTAACATAAAGCTACTCGTAGGAGATGAGCATGCATATACCTAACGTTTTACAAGTTTATCACATAAATACGAAACAATTCATAAGGTTCATGCCACCTAACGTCTATGTCAATTAAGAGTGAGACTCAGGGATCATCCTAAATTATTTTAAAACATTTCTAGCATAAACCACAATATTTATGCAAGTAAACAACATAGGAACATATGGAGTAACGCAACAACACATAGGTATTCAAAGTTATCAACTTGTAACTTAAAATGCGAAAATGTATAACCAAAACAGTTCATGCCACCTAACGTCTAAGTTCCAAATGAGTCTATGGAATCATCCTAGGCTACATTAGAACTATTAACACACAAATTACAATTTTAATGCAATTTAACTAACATTGGAACCTCTAATACAACGCAACAAAATATAGATTATCAATATTATCAACTTAAAATTTAAAGTGCGAAAACAACTAAATATAACAATTTAGTATAATTAGAACTTTTAATACAATGCATCAAGACATAGATTATCAAATATAACCATTTAAAATCTAAAATGTGAAAAACAACTAAATATAACAATTGAGTATCATTAGAACATCTAATACAACGCATCATGACATAGATTATCAAAGTTATCAACTTGAAATCTAAAATGCGGAAACAACAAGTTATAACAATTTAGTGCTAATTACTTGTAATGAAAAGTGAAATCAACAAAGGTGGATACTCGGACATCGATCGGATTAGACCGATATGGGGATACTTTTGGGCTACTAACCCATGGGCAACTTACCCTATGTGCGCACTAAACTTATAGGAGGAGCTCTCATCCCCCGTACTAGAACCATGTCATAGTCGTAGTCAAACATTTGATATCCTAAGTTTGCAAAATCAAGAAGTTGTGCAATAACGTATATATCAACATGTATATACAAGATAAAAGTTATCTACCATGCACAATTCAATTTTGGAAACACACAACACATGTTCTAAATTCACAACTACCATGGCATGTAAAATGTCGAATCTTCAGTGTGCGATTCGTTACACTTGCAATAACATCAAATGTTGAATCTTCAGTGTGCGATTCGTTACACTTGCAATAACATCACATATTGAATCTTCAATATGCGATTTGTTACACACTATAACAATATTATTCAAAATTGAAAATATACTTTCACGAATATAGTACAAGTCCGAAATTATGATTTAAATATAAAATCAACGTCAAATACATGACTAAATCATTTATGCAATAGAATCGAAAATTAATTAAATAAACCAATTAATTTCTCTAGATTTCAAATCTCATCCAATTAATCCCTAATTAACATATATGTCAAGATCATAGCATGGTCATTACATATATCAAATCAAAAACTTAATTAAGTCCTTGGAACAACCAAATAAAATTTAATTAAAACATGATAATTAAATCTTTACATTCTAAAACAACTTCAAATGGTCCCAAATTAATACATGCTAGTAAACAAGTCCTAATCATTACAATATAAAGTTAAAAACTTAATCAAGTCAATAGAACCATTAAATAGATTTTAATTAATTTATTTAATTAAAATCTCTAAATTTTTAAATTCATCCAAATACTCTCAAGTTAAAGTATGTTAAAGAACACGTCAAGACTTAATTTAAAAGTATATCACAAGTTAATTCCATGCTAGATACAACTAGGTGAATTAAACTTTCATACAAGAAAATAATTAAATAAAAGTCTAAAAACTTATTTAATTATTCTCAATTTAATATATGTTAATGAACAAATCAAGGCCTAATTTAATAACATGCTACAATTTAATTCCAAGCTATATACAACCATATGAATTAAATCTTATACATAGAAAATAATTAAATTAAATTCTAGATAAAATACTTAGGCATGCATACAAGTTGTATAAGCTTAGAAAATAATCAATACAACAATTATATAAACCTAAAACATCCCCTACTTCCATTTGAGATGAAATTGATCTCAAAACCCACCAAAAAGAAACCGCTCCGAATCCGACAATACTTCGGGATTATGTCAGGGACAACGAGGGAAAAAAGAATCACCCTTGAGGTATCACCAAAATCCAAACCCGAACTCAAAATCCAAACTCAAAAATGGTCGAAAACGAATTCTAATAGAGGAGAAAGGACGGCCTCGCCAAGTCCTATAATAAACCTTTAGACATCGAGGCAAAAAATCAAAGAGGAAGAAGCCGAAAAAGAAGAAAGAAGTTGGCAGCTGGGCTACCATGGATGGCCGGCCAAGAGAGAATGAGGAAAAGAAAGTTGACTTTTCACTTTATAGAAAAACCCTAAACGTACCTCGAACGGGTCCCGCCAGGTCCAGAAAAATGGAATTTGCGTAAACGCGCTCAAACGGTAAAACACCATCAATGAAAAAGAATAGTATTGAAAAAAAAATGAATAACGGAAGAAACAACGTCGAAAATCGAGTCCCGTGTAGAAAGATATGCCCCGAACAAGTTCGGCAGAAACCGGGGTCAGAAACCCTAAAATTAGGAAAACGACCAGAAGACAATTCTAAGAGTGTGCAACTCGACGAAAAGTGAAAATGAATCCCATACGAGGATTCAGGCTCAAAATGAGGCATTTTGCAATAACTTTTGTTAATTGCACAATGACCCCTACAAAAAGGGATAACCGTAAAACTAGCCCATGATGAAAATATCTTCCAAAGGATATTTTCTTAAAAACCCCTAACCAAAATATTTCCAAAAGATATTTATGAAAAACACCACAGGAAACATAAATATTTATGAAGAATCCTTTTATCCACGCCCCGACTTGCGGAAAAAAGGAACAACCGGCGAGCTTTTCTCCAAAAGTAAAGTAACGCGTTTCGAGAAAATCAACTGAAATGAAAACTCGTGAAGTCAAAAAACAACTTTGAAAGCGAAAAGTGAGGTTGTGCCAAAATATTGACATACAGGGAAAAGAACGGAAAGTGAATAGTGTAAAAAAAAATTAAAATGTGAAAATGATGCGGTCCTTTAAGGAAATTGTCAATCCAAAGGAAAGAGTCTAGGAAACTATTCCCAAGCACTCGAGACGACACCAAGTGACGAAAAACCGAACTCGGAAAAGAAAATTCAATGGAAAAAATTTTGAGAAAAAGGAAAAGAAGCAAAATGACTGGGTCATTACACCTTTGTCATCTGTGTAACCTTTGACCCAGGAAACTAACCAGTGGAATTCCCTTGAAAAAAACAACCAAACACTCTACGTCGATGAGAACTCCTCCAAAATTGAAGAGAATCATCCCAAAAATCGATGCCTACGATGTCCAATTCACCACCAAAGTAAGTGATTTGCACGTACTCGCATCCTTATTAAAAATGCAACAGAGCAAATTTGAAACGATTTGCATGTACGTCATTGTGGTTTCCTACTATCATGGGAAAGAAAAGAATATCATTGGTTGGGGTACTAGGTAGGAAGTTATCAAAGGGTATTGAAATTTAATTTGTACCCCTACAAAAATAGATATTTTGTAAATAAAATGTAATTGCCCCCCAAAATAAATATAATTTGTTTCCCTTAAAACTTATAAAACTTTTACTTGAACATCTTAGCCTTATTTTTGAAATCCAAATATTGTCGAAGATAAATATTATTTTGTAGTATTTAATGTAATATCTCAATACTCCATTTACATTTATATAAACACATGTGTGTGTATATATATATATATATATTTTTTTTTTTCTTTTTTCTATTCTGAATACCACATGTATTTATTATTTGAATTCAAGAGAGAAAAAGGAAAAATTACACTAATGTCTCTTCATCTTTAATAAAAATACAAGAAACTTGTCAGATATTTTTGTACGTTAGGTTGTGTTTACAAAATAAATATCTATAGCTAATTAATTGATCTTTTTTTTTGAAAGTTAAAGTTTAACATTCAATATAGAAAAGGAACAAGTACAGCCCAAGGAGTTAGCCCAATGCTAACTACAGAAAAAGTATACAAGTACAGCCCAAAAGGCCCAGTGGGAAAAATAAAGCATTAGAGCCCAAACAACAGCCCAACAAACACGAATGTATGATTGTGAAGATCGAACAACACAGCAATCCGGCGATCATGGAGAATGATTCCAGCAATGGTAAGAGTATCCCAACTCCTCAAGTCTGGTGGCTTTTTCGGGGGACGAATCACTGATTCAGGAAGCTCCCATTCCATTGCAATTCTGTTGGCATTGAGGGAATCAGAGATTGCAGAGGAGAGGAGCTTTGCCCGGATTGTTTCCAAAGTGACGTGGAGGATCGAATTGGCATTAAGTGTTTTTTTCTTGAAGATTCTTCTGTTCTTCTCATTCCAGACATGGTAGACTAGGGATGATAATCCCATTTTAGAGATTGTTTTGCTGTAAAATTCTGAATTTCCCCTCCAATGGTGTGATGCCTAAACAATGAGTCCTGCCCAAGAGGAAGGCTAGATATAGTACCCACAACGTTCTTATAGAAAGTGCCACAAGGGTTTAATAAAGGAACAGGAGAAAATTAGGTGATCATGTGATTCAGGTTCAGTGTTGCAAAGGATACACATTGTTGAATTGATGTGTGTTGTACACCTTCTGTTGAGAGTTGGAAGTTTGTGCTGGATTGCAACCCAAAGTGTAAAGGAATGTTTGGGTATGGATGGCTTAGACCAGACTAGCTAGATGAGGCCAAGGAAGGGTAGGGAAATGATGGTTGTAATGATTAATTCATTGTTTTTGAGATGGAGAACTGGCTGGAGTTGGAGGGGAGCCAAATGTACTTATATCTGCTGTTAAGATTGGGATTTGGCATTGTGTCAATGTTTTATAGCTGTGGCAAGATGTTGAGGATGGCTGTTGGGAAGGACTATGTGTTGGAGGTGATGAATGCACTGACTTTGGTCATGCTATCAAACCCAGTTTCAGCCCTTTGATAAGGAAGAACTTGTTGGTGAAGAGGACCAAGAGAGCACCAGTTGTCAAACTAGAAATTGGCTAAAGTTCCATCACCAATTTTTATCTTGACAGGGGGAAAGATTGTATCTTTAAGGCCAAGCAGTCTTCTCCAGCTCCAAGAATATTGACCAAGAACTTTGACATCCCAAATATTCATGACTTTGAGAAGACATATATGTATCCATTTAACCTATAGCATATCCTTTGAGCTGATAATATGCCAAAAATGCTTCATAATGACACTCTCATTCCATGTGTGCAAATTAGGGAGACCTAAACCCCCAGCTCTTTTAGGAGACAACATTTGTCCCAAGCAACTTTAGCACCTGTCTTTTAGAGGATTGGACTAGACCACAAGAATGCACCAAAAATACTTTCAAGTTCATGTATAATGCTCATTGGTAGTATGAATTTAGAGTTCCAATACATTTGGGTTGAGAATAGGACTGCCCTAATGAGTTGTAATCTACCTGCAAATGAAAGGTTCTTGTTTGTGCAGTATGCAATTCTGCATGTAATTTTATCAACTAGGGATCTGCAGTTATTTGCTTTCAGCGTTGTAGTAACCAATGGTACACCAAGGTACCTCACAAGAAGGGTTCCTTTTTCAAATCCTAGAAAGTCTAGGATGGCAGAGGATTTACACTAGATAAAAATAAATGATTCTAATTAATCAATCTTCCTTCAAGAATTCTTGAGAGCATTGGAAAAAATTAAAAACTTAAGTTTAATGGTACCAACAACTTTTTTTATAATTGACACCATATAATCTAATATGTTTTAGTTGTGAAGTAATGTGACAAATTTTATAGCTATTCCTATATACATTTAGTTGTCAATCATGTAAAATTTTGCCATGTTTTGTTTAGATAAAATGATATATATATTTTAATATTTCATTAATTAAAATTGGAATCAAACTACTTTTTTTTTTTTTTTGGTTCAAAAATTTGAATTTATTAAAATTGAATCAATTACTAAAGAAACATAATTATTTAACAAAATTTCTTCTACAACTTCTCTTTTTACATGTAGTTTATCATTTTATTTTCTTTATATTTTTCTCATATCAAATTTTGTTTTATCTCAATTTATTTAGATTTAATTATTAATTTTTGATAAATTATTTTACGTCGGCTCCCTCGACTTAGGGCTTTGCCAAGTATTTTAAAATAAAAAATGCATAAACAATTTATCTAGAAAATAAAAATATTTTATGCCTAAGTCATTATATTTAACGCTAGGATATTATTTACCACTTTCCAATTCCAATTTGCAAGTACTTTTTTACGGTCTAGATAGCTTTCCAAACTCCAAATTGATTTTAACAAAACAAAAAAAAAAACAACTCCAAATTGTAGTTTGAGTATGTCTCATTAGCTCTTTATTTCCAACTGGAACTCGTACGTATTTTGAGTTTGTCTATTTAACTCGCTTCATCCCCACATGATAGCTCACACTTTCACCACCCTCTCTCTCTCTAAGATTCTCTCTCGTAACTTGCTTTCGTTGCAAAGATGGTGAACGTAGAAGGAATTCGTACGGCCGTCGGCATCATCGGTACGTACCAACTTCAAACCTCCTTTTCTCTTCAATTCTCTTTAATTGAATACATATATATATATATATAGTTGTTTGAGGTTTATATGGCTAATCATGAACGTAGATTTGTGGTTTATATATATATGGTTTGTAATTTGTGTTAAAGAGAGACTGCATGCTGTTCGTTTTTCTGGAAAGTTACATGAAAATTTGTAGTTTCTGATTCAGTGTCTAAGTTTTCTTCTACGAGAACTAAATTATGTTTTGAGTTCTTTTATCTGATTGATATATTCGTTTTGTAGTGTTTTTTTATATCAATCTCATCAATCTTGTGTGTGTACGTGTATATATATATATTACATGCATGAACTCGAACTCTTATGATGATTTTGATTTGTTTCTGAATGCAGTTTGGTTACCGAGAAAAGGCAATGTTATAGAAAATCAGAAATTATCAATTGTGTTTTAACTTTGGCTAATAATCTATTGTTATTTATTATAATATAATTAATTAATAAATTAATTATTGTTTAACATTTTTTTTCCTTCCCTAATGGTAAAGCAAACACGCGTTTGTTTAACATGTTTTCGTATAATGTAAAGTAAAATAAATAATTTCCCATTAGTTTTATTGAATCTGCGTATGCATGAAAAATGGTCTGATTATTACTTGTTTCTGATGGGAGTACTAGTTTGATGTAAGCTAAGCATATTATATATATATCTATTCTATGTTTATTACTTCATCGAAACTAGCTAAGTTGTGTGAAGTTTATTTTCAATGCAGTAACTAAATAATGCCTTGTTTTTCTGCAGGGAATGTCATATCTTTCGGTCTGTTTGCGGCACCAATGTAAGTAAACTCTCTTTCTCTCTCGATCTACACACACACACACACACATACATATGTTTAATTTTATGATTTATGGGGCGGGTGACTAACCTAAACGAATGAATGGGGATTTGCAGACCAACATTTTTGAGGATCCACAGGAAAAAATCAGTAGAGGAGTACAGTGCACTACCGTATGTTGCGACAGTGATGAATTGCCTATTTTGGATATTTTATGGAATACCAGTTGTTCATCCAGACAGCACTCTTGTGGTCACCATCAACAGCATTGGCCTTGCATTGGAACTCTTATATCTTTCCATATTCTTATATCGTGGAGAAGGAAAAAGGGTACCTACTTAATTCAATTTAGCAAATATATATTATGTGCCTGTTTTTACACACAGTATAGTATATATATATATATATATATATAACCACATTAATTAAGAGTCTAGTTAACCAACGGGCTAGCGTAGCGCCTCTTACTTTTCAAAAGAAGGTTAGGAGTTTAAGTTTCAGAACAAACATGTGTATGTGAATACCAACTAAAAATATAATAATAATAATAATAATAATAATAATAATAATAATAATCTAGTTAAATACAGTAGTAATTAAATAGCTATATATCAACTTTTAATTTGTCTGTATGTCTATGTCTATGTCTATTATTTCAGAGGGTTGTACTTTGGTTGTTGGCGGCTGAGTTGGCATTCATTGCAGCTGTGGTTGTGGCAACCCTTCTGGGCTTTCACACTCATCCTAAGAGATCCCTGTTTGTGGGAATCTTCTGTGTCATCTTCGGAGTGCTAATGTACGCTTCCCCTCTCTCAGTCATGGTAAGTATCGATTTTTTAAATATATATATATATATATACACAGATATAGATATATATTGATCCTAGCTATATATCCTCTATTAATATTATTATTAATTTTTGCTTTCATTAATTTTGAACATCCAGAGAAAAGTTATCAAGACGAAGAGCGTGGAATTTATGCCACTTTGGCTCTCGGTGGCTGGCTTCTTGAACGGAGCTATCTGGCTCGTCTATGCCCTCCTCAAGTTTGACCTCTTCATCCTTGTACGTTCTAATAATCATTCATTCTCCGCAAACTCACTGTTGTCATTATTTTTGCAGCTAGCTAGCTAGAGTGTATATATATATATATATATATATATATATATATATATATATATATATTCTGAATATGCATGGTACAATATTACTAGCTAGTTTAATTAACATTAATACATGTTGTTACATTATATATGGATTGATGACCACCTTAATTATGTTATGGTATTTATTCACCTACTAACTAACTACATTATTTTGTTGTCTTCTATTATATATATATATATATATATATATATTACAGATTTCAAATGGTCTTGGAGCACTATCCGGTGCTGTGCAGCTCATACTATATGCCTATTACCGCAAGGGACCAAAGAAAGGCAATGACGTGAAGCCGTCTGAGGTGCAGCTCCCAAATGCATCACTTGTTTAGCTAGACATCAAAACAAAAAAAAAAAAAATTGAGTTGTGTAAATAATTTTACAGTCCAGGATTTACTTTTTTAGGGATAGATCGAATAACATTAGTTGCCTTGGTTTTTGTTAGCTTCTTAATTGCAGCAGTAAATTTGTGACTGCATTCAAATATATGGTTGATTATTGATTTCATTGTTACTTACAGTTTCTTTGTGATGGGATAGCATCAGTTATTATTACAATTGTTATTATTATGACAAGTAATGCTCACATATATGATATACATATGCACGAGTTTTTTTTTTTTTTTTTTTTTAATTAGGGACTTGAAGTAGATGACATACAAATATTAGTGATTGTTCTTATGCATTGATGGAGTGCTAGAAATAGTCTGATCTTTTCTTTTTCTTTTTTCTTTTTTCTCTTGGCACTTTGTTTTAGAAGATAGAGAGTTACTACACGAGTCTTTGGATCAAATGGTATCAATTTTTCTTGCCAAATAAAAAAAATTAAGGGTTCAATCAAGTCTGTGTTTGAGTTTGGATATGTATGTTACAGATACAACTATTGGTGGTTGTTCCTATGCATTGATTGTGTGTTAGAAATAGAATGATTTTTTTCTCTTTCCAAAGTGGAAGAGTTACCACTTTACTCTTTGACTCAAATAGCATCAATTTTTTTCTTACCAAATACTGTACAAAATTAAGGGGTTCAATCAAGTCTATCTCTTAGGGGCAATAATTGATGTGTATGTGTGTGTGATTTTGGATATGTTAGAGAGGTACAACTATTGGTGACGGTCCTAATGCATATATTGATTGAGTGTTAGAAATAGACTCAAGTTTTCTATTTCCGGCAAGGTATGAAATTGAAATTTTGGAATCATAATTGGTGGAATTAGAAAAAATTTTGATTCAATTTTATAAGTTATTTTTCTCCAATTTCACAAATTTCAATTTCAAATCTCTAATTCTATACAAACTGAACACAATCTAAGAAAAAAAACTTTCTTTTGTGTGTATAGTAGGTTCAGTTACCAACGGGCTAGTGGCCTAGCTAGCGGTATCAAACCCTTACTTCTCAAAGAAAGATCGTGGATTCAAGCCTCAAAAAAAGCAATGGGTACAATAAAATTATCAAATATGACAGGATTCTAACATTAATAAGTTCTTTCATATTGGGAGTATTATGGTTAAGTCACTCCAAAACTTAACTACGATAAAGCTAATTCGGGTGGCCGGAAGGTCATGTACAAAATTTGAAAAGTTTTACCGGAGTGATTGAGGACATACCTAATGAGAGAGGTCATTGTGTTTAACCATTCATCTAATGTTGATAAAATTAATTTATCTCCAAATTGCCGATAAGATGGCGGATTTAATTTTGTAATAGTATAAACCAACAATGTGATCGGCTCGTGGTTGATTTTCTATTGAGAAAGAGAAAGAAATCGTGTTGTGTGAGGCCGATAAAGTAACAATGCGACGCCGGAAAAGGAAGAAACATGGTTCAATGCATGGTTATAGAAGCCTGAAAAGGCTCTGAAGAAACTGGCTATAAACTCGCAACATCTGGCTAAACCAACTATAAATATACACATATTTGAAAGAAAAGGAACAGATTGAAATGAAGAATTAAGAAAAATATCATTATCTCAGTGTCAGAGATTTAACGTTATTCACTATTCATATCCAAAAAAAAAAAAAAAATCGAATGTGTCTGTATGAATTAACATATTTTACGAACCGATTATCAGTAACCTTATGCCCACCTCAAATCTCATTGCCTGTGCAGCTTCGGTGCAATCTCACCGGATTCTCTCACCATTTACAAGTCATGGTAGTAGCCTATACGTGTTATATTGTTTGTATATTGAAAGAAAAGAATCAAGAGGGAACCCTCAGGAAAGGGGCTTGGACCCCAAATGTCTTTTTAAATAACCCAAAAACTCTTTTTACGGGCAAAGATTGGCTCCATGACCACCTTCTTTATGGCTTCTCACAAGCGCGGATTCAGAAATTATCAATGGTGTAAGCTAATAATTTTTTGGGTGGGCTAATACTACTAATATATATATAATTTTATTATTATTTTTAAATTGGGCTAAAATTGTCTCTAGCAAAATATATATTTTGGGCCACCCTAAATCCGTCCTTTCTTCTTTAAATGGAAATCGTCGTAGGTTGAATTTTTCCCATAAAATGAATGATTCTCACCTTGATGCTGAATCATTCAGCTGTCTCATCACATTACATATTTAAGTGAAATTATAAAAATAGGTAGATGAGAAATAACCTAATGAACTGAAACATCTTAATAACTAGAGGAAAAGAAAGCAAAAGCAATTTAGAAAACATATAATTCCATCCCTCGTTGTACTCTCTTTGAGTCAACCCAACAAAAAGAGACCGAAGCATTAGTGATGCATTAACCTAGTGTGTATGCTATAAATACAAAGTGCTTTATACCAATTTAGTAGATTTTGTTTTTTAGTGGTAAAGCATAGAAACATTTTTTTTTTGTCCAAACTTCTTTTCACCCCTATGAAGAAGATAGAGAGATTATATCACTGAGTCAAATACATTTTTAAGTACTTTATACCAATATATTTTATTAAACTCATCTATTCCGCTGCGGAGTTCAAGATAGTTTCGAATGTCTTATTTAAACAAATAGGGTAAAATACAGCCATAATTCCTGAGGTTTGGCAAAAAAATAGTGAGAAGAAATTTATCTATTTTTTGAATAAAGACATTCCCTGAAGGTTAAAAAATAGACAAAGACATCCCTTTATATGAGAAATTGACCAAATTATCCTTTGACCGTTTAAGAGACTTTTTTAACTTTTAAATTTAATAAATTGGACAAATTTACCGTCATGAACAATTTATGCATGAAAAAAAAAGTAAAAAAAGAAAAAATTTTATATTGTTCACTTTTTTTTTTTTTTGTTATTTACTTTATAAATGTCCCAACTTTTTAAAAATGTAGACGTCTAAAATAAATTTTTGATCCAATACATATATTTCAAATAAATTATATTTTGTTATTACTTCTTTTCTTTTTATTTTTTTATTTTTAAATTAAGATGCTTAATTCTTTCATCTAAAAAAATTAAATCAATCTATTTTCCTTAAAAATAAAAAATATGGTACCAGTATAACTCTATGTATCTTAAATTATATATCAAATATTATGCATTTCCCAACATAAAAGGGAAAAAATAATAATAATAAAACAAAGGGAAAAAAAAAAAAAAAAAAAAAGCATGCAAAAAGTTATATTGGTACCTATTTTCTATTATGTTGGGAAATGCATAATATTTGATATATACTTTAAGATGCATAAAATTATAATGGTATTATATTTTTTATTTTTAAGGAAAAGAGATTGGTTTAATTTTTTTAGATGAAAGAATTAAGTATCTTAATTTAAAAATAAAAAAGAAAAAGAAAAAAAGTAATAACAAAATATAATTTATTTGAAATATATGTATTGAATCAAAAAATCATTTTAGATGTCTACATTTTTAAGAAGTTGGGACATGTATAAAAAAAAAAAAAAAAAAAAAAAAAAAAAAAAAAAAGAAGTTTTTATTTTTATTTTTTTGTTATGCATAAATTATTCATGAGGGTAGATTGGTCCAATTTATTAAATTGTAAGGTTAAAAAAGTCTCATAAAAGGTCAAAAGATAATTTGGTCAATTTTTCATGTAAAGGGATGCCTTTGTCTATTTTTGAACCTTCAGGGGATGTCTTTATCCAAAAAAAAAAGTAAATTTTCTCTAAATGTTATTTTACCAAATCTCAGTGGGTGTGGCTGTACTTTACCCAAACAAATATAAACAACAATATCAAAATTCGTGATAATTTGTTTAAAAAACTTTTTAAATATAACAAAATGTTTAACTATTATAACCATATATATATATATATATATATATATATATAACTTAAATGATTACATATCCAAGAAAATTATGAAAAATATTAAGATGATAAAAAAAAAAAAAAAACAAATTATAAAATATCTACTTATATATATTTAAAACTAAATAAAACAAGTTGTAAAAAAAAAAATTTATTCTCATTTTTAAATTCGCTTCTAACACAATTTAAATGAACTATAGTACGAAATTGGACAAGTCCCATCAAAGCGAGCAAATTGACATCCTTACATTTACTTAACACCATTTGCAAATTTAGCAGACTCTCTAAAAATAAATAAAATTTAATTGTGAAATAAGGAAATGATCTTTTCAGAGAATCCAAACACATTATTAAATGGACCAAAGGAGAAAAATGAAGAATGATTATTTCTTATGACTTATGAAAAGGACCATACTTGGTCCAAATGATCCAATCTGGATACGTGACCTAATCACGTTACGACACGTGGCTGAAATTAATATAAAATTAAAGTGGATATTACCTATTAATTTTCGGGTATAACCCGTTCCTACTCTCCATCCCCAATTTTCAGAACTCTCCACATCAAACTCATCGTTTTTTTGGCTTGTTGCATCTTCAATCCCCAAAACAAGTACCACCCAATCACAAAGTTGGCCTGCAAACACAAAATTCAGCCACCTATGGCAATCAACACCCAAATTCAAACTCCAACAACCAAATCAAGCAACCAAACAGCAGCCCCGAACCACCAATTCACAACCCCAATCATCAATTCAGAGCACCGTGACTGCAACTCCTTAGCCTCCATTTTCTTTCCCCAAAGCCTGAGATTCGTAGAGCTCGAGCTCGAGCTCGCCGTCGGCCACAGTTCGAGGAGGAAAAAGACGACGCCAGTTCGAGGAGCATCCATGTAACTATCTGCCATACTTGATTCATCGCCGGACTGAACTTCGCCGGCAACTCGCCGTCACGCGCACACGCGCCCCTTCTTCTCAGGTCTTCGTCAACCTCTCCGTTCTCTGCGCCGTGAAGGCGTCGACTGTTCTCTCTTATCTTGCCGTTAACCTGCCGGGATTTCCGGATTCGACCGTGGCTCTGCCTCTCTGTCGAGTCAACTGAACAGCCACCAATCCACCACCACTCGATCTATCCTCTTCATGCTCTTCTTAGACCACCTCGGCGACACCGAACTACACCGCCGGCTTCAACCCTGGTTACTTCTTCGCCAACCGCCCCCAAACGAGAATCGGATCTGAGGCAGCCGAAGGTGGAGCACTTGAGAGAAGGAAGGAGGAAAGATTGACGACGAAATGGGTTTCATGAAATAGAAACGGGTTATACCGGAAATTGATGGATAATATCCACTTTAATTTTATATTAATTTCCGCCACGTGCCGTGATGTGATTGGGCCACTTACCCAGGTTGGATGAACTTCATCCAACTCAGGTTGGACCCAAGTATTGTCCTTACGAAAATGCTTATTGGACTTGGGTTTGGTTACACACACAGCAGAAATAAGCTTGGAACACACAATAACACTCCTCCTTCCCCATATAATACCTGACACACAGTGTCACACACACACTAACACACAGTATATATGAGAGAGTGGTCAGTATTAAACCATTCTAATTTCTACCACCCAACCAAACCATGGTGGTTGTGACTTCCACTACCACTTTATCTTCTCTCCAAGCTCAGACCTCTCCTTCTCTGCTCTATCTTCGCCATCGTTACAGAAACCCTAAAAGACCCAATACCTCCAAAGTATCAAACTCTAATGGGGTCTTATCCATTAGAGCTTACATGGAGAATGAGAACTCAATTTCTGGTTTTGCCAACAAGGTCATCGGTGCACTGCCCCTTGTTGGCCTGGTGGCCAGAATTCTGAGCGATGAAGGCGGTGTCGGCACCGACACCGTCGATTTCGCAGAGTTCCGGCGGAGGGTGGGGAAGAAATGCAACATCACCGACTCGAGAGCTTTCATTGAATTTCGAGATAGGCGAGGCAGGGTAATATATAGTATTTCCCAATTTGACAATTTACCATTTTTTAAAAATTTTTTTTTTAATTTTTTACAACTTTTGTTTTAATTTTTCAATCTATAGTTAACATTTGGGTTTGTTGCATTATTTGGGGTATGGTTCTGCCTTCTTTGGTTATGCTTTGATGTGATTAAATTTCAAAACTAATGGTGAATCATATATATATACACACACATGCGTGATTTTATTATTATTATGATTTTTCTGTAAAAGTAATATATGCATAAATGTTGATATATATGTATATGCATAAAAGTTGGGTTTTGCTCTGAATTGCATTGTATTTTTAGTTTTTGTTTATATCACTGTTAAATAGTTTCTTGATCATTGGTTCCAAGTTTTTTACATTGTTTGGGGGATTAGTTCTGCCTTCTTTTGTCTTTTCTTTTTTGGAAGTTAGTTCTGCCCTCTTTGTTTATGCTTTGAATTGTCATGTAGTTATTATTTTTTGTTTGTCAATATATGTTTAATTTTTCAAATTGTTACCTTTTGAATTTGTTACATTATTTGGAGTATTAGTTCGTCCTTCTTTGGTTAAGCTTTGATGTGAATCATACGTGTTTTGTGTGTGTATAGCATAATTGTTGAGTTTGGCTTTGAAATGCATTGTATTTATTATTTTTGTTTATTTCACTGGTATAGTTTCATGATCATTATTTGTTCTATTGTGAAGAGGCATTTGATGTTCGAATTAAGTTGTGTTTGAATTTGTTAATGGGTAGTCAGGGGATCCATTGTATGTGCTACTGTGCTGTTGGTTAGCGGCGGTTGGTGCTGGTCTGCTGAAAACTGAGGAAATTTTGGAAGGGGTGGCGAGGCTTCGGCTTTCAAATGATATCGAGTTTGAAGAGGAGAATTTTATTTCTATGATGAATGAAGCAAAAGAGGTTGGTTAATCTCACATTAAACATTTCCTGTTTTGTTTAGTAGTATATGTGATTTGTCGAAGCTTTTAAGAATTGGAATTTGCAGATCCTTTGATCCATGTATTGTGTTGCATTAGGGACTTATAACTAGTTTCAATTGTCTTCAATTAACTACAAGAAGAATTTTCAGAACCCCTTGAAATGTCCTAACAGAGTCTGAGTTGCTAATTCTTTCTTTTTTGACAATGACGGTGTCGGGCCTCTTAGAGCACCCCATAATTCACCACCGGGCACACACAGTACCCCCATCTCACATGTACAGGGCAATTACAGGGAAAATTCCCTAGGAGTAGCCCCAAGGGTATTCGAACAAGGCACTGTGGATTATAACTAGTTGTATTTAGAACCATTACTTCTATACATTGGACTTATAATGCTAAAAAAAAAGGTTGTCCAACTTAATTTAGGAAGATATTTAGGATGTTTAGCATCCGATCCTAATTGCCTTTAAACCCGATGTCACTTGGAAGCCCTCTGAATACCAGCTGAGCAATTGGTTATTGATATTTCTGGATTCGTTCTGGCTATTGATTTCATTTGTCTCATACCATTTGTGTATGAAGAACTCCCAATTTATTTTCGAATTTGGATAATCTCCAATACTCTCTCTCCAAGTCTACATCAAACGATAAAAAGCACATGTCATGTTATCACTTGTGCAACTGCTCACTATGTTATGATTTCATTTAGAATTTAATCCAAACAAAGACAGTGATGTGGTGTTTTTCTAACCATTAGACATAAGGCTTGGAGATGTTTGAAGACTCTAAATGCAAACTACCTTACCCAAAAAAACTCCGGTATGCAAACTATATAGATAACATATATGAAGTTCAACAACATTGATACCTATTGGAAAAGGGTGAGAAAATACACCTCTTCTTTTTCAGTAAATCTTTTGCTTCCCATCTTCCTTAAGAAAGGATGTGTAGTTTTTGTTAGTGATCAATAGCATAACAATGAAAGACAATGCGTGTTTCATAATGTCTCATTTGTATTTTGGATCTTTGCTTTCTGAAATTGCAACTTTATCTTTAACCTACTCAAATATTATGTTCTTGATGTTCACCAACAGAAGCGGGCAAAGCTGAGGGTTCCTACACCTGCCGTCCCATTGGAGATTAGAGCCGAGAAAGCTCTTGAAGCTATTTATGTGTGTTGCTTTGGGAGGGACCCTGTAGAAGAAGAAGATGAGAGATTACTACGTGTCATGCTTAACGCCGTTTTTCCCTCAGTTGGTCAATCAAAGATAGATAAGATGGTCGGAGACAAGGCAAAGAAAGTAGCTGAAGGTAGTGAAGAAGGCAACGTTCCAGAGCCAAAGCCCTTATCAAAAGAAGCCGTGCAGATGCAAATGAAGGACCTTCAGTTTCTCAGACAAAACAGTGAGACTTAACAACTTGTTGCCTTTTTCGCGACTCTCTTCGGAAATTTTATGAAGCTGTGGTAAACCAGAGGAGTATCTTGTACCGTGTGATGTATAATTTTGGAACAAATGCTTGAAGCACATAAGAAGTTGATACTTTGTTGGAATACAGAACTTTCTTGCTTTACTAATAAGTAGCGGTTGTGATTGATAATTTTACAGTACTTTCAAACTGATTTTCCAAAAGAACATTGTTTTCCCAATTTATCATTCAATCAGAGAGAGAAGGCCAATGATTCTGACTTTTTAACTCCTAATAGTGCTTCTCTACTTTGTGTGCATTTTCCCCTTATTTATTTTTCCTGCTGACAAGTAACAATGAAGATGTTGGATATAAAAATGAAATTATGTCATGACACAAGCTTAATTCATCCAGTGTCACAAGAATGTCAATAACCATCAATTATGAATCAAATTCATGCCACATAACGATCTTAATCGAACGCAGGAGGAAGAAAAACTAATCTAAAAACTAATCAGAAAGAGCACTGAATACACCATAAACACAAGGATGCTAAGACATTCCTGGAGCTGTATCGTTATAGAACGATAATGACTTGTTTCCGTGTGGGTTTCTATTCAACCACTTTCCTGCAATTAGAAAAATCTTATAAAATGTGCTTTTCCCAAGTTCTCTCCATCATATGAGAAAATTGTGGATATCTTTATGGCACAATCAGTAACAACTATATGGATCATATTTGTTAAAGGTTAAGAGCTTAAATAGAAGTGCTGAAGGGGACAATAGGTCGAATAATGTAAACCAAACAAATAAACCAATTCTATTCTCTTTCAAGAGTAAGATCAAACAAACTGGTGAAACATTGTATTATAGGAGCACGCAGAGAACAATCATGAAGAACAATTCCTTAGAAATACTATGTATCCTTTCTCTATGAAGTTACAAATGATTTATTCTAAAGGACAAAAAGAGGTAGCTTCTGAAGGTACTCTTGCCAGCATCTCAGGATATGCCGAAGACTTGAAAGGCCCTGTTATAGTGGAGTCGCAAATCCTGTGACCAAACAAGAAACAAAACCACATCATGTTGTTTAAACATCTTGTGAAAGCCCTTAGATTTTTATAGATGAACAAAGGCATCACCAAGAGACAACCCATCATCAGGACATGTGCTAATGAAATTGAAACAAATCCCATGTCTTGAATTTTTTTCAAATATTTTCTATTCATGTCTTGGAAAAATTTCCAAGTATTTTTGATCTCTACACGTAAAATCATAATTATTGATACAGCCTTTTCCACGTAGAAAAGCAATCTTTTGTTACAGTAGAAGCAGAAGTGATGTGGATTATTCAAGAATCGAAGTCGATTTGCTTTATAAAAAGAAGATATCAATTAACTTCTATGAAATGGTTCCACGGGATTCAGCCAATTGTCTCAGAAATGTGTTTAGCGATCCGTGGCTATGATGTTACCTGATTCATTTGTGAAAATTTTCTATACACAGTAATAGCAGTAACTCTACAATTAAAGGTCTCGTGCATATAAAGAACCCCCGAACCTGAGGTATCTTCCATTAAAAATTGAGCACGTGTGACTCCACCATATAAATATTGTAGTGCTACTAACAACACAACTTTTAGGGTCTAAAATAAAATAGAAACAGAGACTGCCACGTTGATTTCCCCCCTCTCCTAATTCTGTTGACAGTATAAGGTGGATACCAAGCAAAGATGACATCTTCTCTACTACCTCAGCTTGGGATAGTTAAAGGCCAAAGACTCGGAGAGTTCCATGGGTTCACTAAGCTTGGTCTTCTTTATCAAAGGTCTCAACGAGCATCCCCTTCTCCCTCACATGACAAAGACATGCTAATTGACTCAACTCATGGTCATGAGGTCCTATCCTTCCCAGACTCTAAATAATTCCTAAAGCTCTCTTTCCATATGTAAGATATGGAAGAAACTTCCCTTCAATACCGCTATGAAAAATCTCTCTTGTATCAAACCTTGCCTAATCACAGTCTTCAAAAGCCCGTTTCTTTTTAATCTGCAGAAAAGGGGCCAGACATTTCTACCAGGATGAAATCTGAAGGCTGGGTTCATATCTCAGAAAATTATATCCAAGCTGACAGTGCCACAGCCAATGTCGTTGAAGGCTGACAGTGTCATGGCCCAAGGCTGCTAATGTGCAGCCAATTTCAATGTGCTGTTCTTCTTCTACTTCCTTTTCCCCTTTTTATCCCAAATTCAGTTCACACACACACACTCTAATGGAAAATATCGAGAAAAGTTACAAATGGAAAATGCTCAAGAAAGGCTTCCCCAAGGAATTTTTAGCATTTTCCATTACTAGTCCTAGTTTTTTTTTATAAGTTTTTTTATGTGATTAAACTCCTTTACTATTCCTATTTCCTCCCAAGATCCAAACAATGCCCAAAAATAGTATGCCACACACCAGTGGACACTACTTGTACCTACTAACATAAATTAGGAATAATCAGAGAAGGAATAATTCCAGCATAAGTCATTTAAAGAATGCATATTTCAACAAGAACACCAATTAAACATTATGCATGACCTTCATTACAGAATGTCGAATTTTGTATATCTCTGTTTCTTCTCGTCATATGGTTACTCAAAAGCTTATTTATCATGCCGCAATCAGTTCATATGAAAATCATAAGAGCTATCATGCAGCATGGTGGGACAAGTTATGCATCAGACAAATACTAGTGCATCTCAACAGTCTTATATCATTGCCAAGTGGCAATGTCATCATAGGCTACTTGGCAATGTCATAATAGACTATTAATTGAGTAAAGGAAGCACAACAATTTAAATGGATTGAAGAGGTGAGTAAAAGGTCGATCAGCTTTTACTCTCTGGTGTTACTTTCTTATGCCTGAATGTTAAAATTTGGATTGTGTTTAGCTTCTTTTCTCAACTCTTCAGACTTTAAAACATAAACTGCTTAGGCCTGTGCTAAGCTATTTGCTACCTTTCCTGTCTTTATGTTTCTATTCCAATTGCCACTCTCTAAAAAAACATTGCCTTAAATTCTATCTGGAGACTCTTGGAATGATCACCATGAAAGCCAAAGCAAAGTCTACATTATTAAACACATTCAAAGTTTCACTATTTTTCAACACAGAGAAACCATCTAATATATGCAAAACCACACTTTCTAGAAGCATATGGCAAAAAAAGAAACAGAAGAGGTATTTACAAAAATATATGTATTTACAAAATGCATATGAGAATCAAATTTAACCATTGGACACGATAAGAAGAAAAACAAAACACTATAGTTTCAAGAAATTACCTTCAGAGAGAGTACCCCATTGGCCAACCTTTGAAGACAACATGGACGTTAGCAAGGCAGAAGCAGTGGCTGAGTGCAGAGGCATCAAAGACTCAGCACAACCCAATTCCACTGGAAGCCTTCATTCAACATTTACACACTCACATTAACCTTAACTTCAATAATGAATAATCACACTGATGCCAAAACTTAAAACTTTCAAAACCCATTTCACACAAACAACACACAGAGAAACACCTAATCACATACCCAAACTATGAACAAAAACACCCAATTCAAATCTCAAAGCAGATATAAAGCATACTAATTCAATAATGCTCTAGAAATACTAGAAGATCATAAGCAATGAATGGGTACTAATAAACACATCAACTAAACATATATATATGTGTCTGTATAGATATGAACCTGGAGAAGAAGAACGAATGATTTTGACCAGAGAGGCGAGAGGAAGGAGTAGGTTTGGTGGGTGCGAGCCCGCTGAGATTAAATGGAGTTGATTGAGCTCTTTGGCTACGACTTAGCAATGCCCTAACCGTCTCTGTTGACCTCTGAAGTAATCGTCTTCCAGAATTGGACGCCATTTTTTCTGGTTGAGGTCTTACACTTGAAATGAAACCCTCTCTCTGGATTCGAAAAACCAGAACAATCTAAAACCCTATTGTTTTGTGCGACTGTTAAAGTGATGATGATCATTTGGGCCTGAGGCCCAGTAGTCTGTCCTTGTTTCTATCCAATAGGCCCAGATATCTTAGTTCTGGGCTAGGCTGTTGTCTTATTAGGCCCAATATTGCGGCCCACTCTTATTTTCTTCTAAAGTAAATTACAAAAACATCCCTAGACTACACAAATTCTTGATTCTTAGATCTTATTTTGTATTTGATATTTTTTGCTTTCGTGCGTATTTCTTTATTCACACACCCTCTGTCATTTTATCTTTAATACTCCATATGAATTCAATTAAACCGACTTCACTTTCAAAAAAAAAAAAATTCCAAAAATACTTTAGTAAGCCCTTCATCTCAATAATAATAAATATAAATAAATAAACTTCTGGTTTCTGAAGCTTTGTAAGACATAATGGAAATAACTGGCCACACAATTTTAAGTAAAGAGCTGCTTATAGATGGGGTGACAATAATTGACACATCACACCACAAAGCTATCACGAATCACCAAACATTAAAAAAAAAAAAAATTCCAAAAATACTTTAGTAAGCCCTTCATCTCAATAATAACAAATATAAATAAATAAACTTCTGGCTTCTGAAGCTTTGTAAGACATAATGGAAATAACTGGCCACACAATTTTAAGTAAAGAGCTGCTTATAGATGGGGTGACAATAATTGACACATCACACCACAAAGCTATCACGAATCACCAAACATTATATACTATACTTAACACGACAAGCTAACACGAGCCCATTACAATAATACTAAGTGTATAAATGACAAAGCTTATCGGCCAAGCTAGGTTCATAAACCGGTCCGTAGTCTATATAGCCATAAGGAGGTGTTTCTTTGAGACCTGGTGAGAAGAAGAATAGCTATGAAAGACAACAGTAGCTTAATTGCCTTTAGTGTGACATTTTGACCTGGTTTACTTGTGTTATATTATTAATTATTATGGTGATGTTTGATTTTGTCATTGGCTGCATATATTTGAGAACCTATCTAGCTATGTAGTATGGATACGGCCATAGATATGTTGACATGTTAAATTTTTAAAATATTGGATACGAGTACGACTTAAATTTTTTTATGTATATACATGTATTGAGCAATAGTATTAAAAAACTTTAATTTAATTCTAATTTTTAGACTAAGGATTGTAATGACTTTTATATCATATATACAACCATTTCACTATTTTATCATAATAGCTTTTTTAATTTAAATGAGCAAATCTCATTTAATACTTCGCTTGTCATCATATGTAGGCCTATTGTTTATTTCTCACTTTGATTGATTTAAGCAAATTAATTACAAATGCGTCAACAATTATCGTTAAGAGAAAAAATGCTCCTCCAATCTCTTATTAGGAAGAAATAACAAAATATCCCTCTTAAAATCATATAATCAAGTCACACTGAAGGTACAAGATTTCGGTTCTTCTCCTTCTCTCTCTCTCTCTAGCATTCTCCCTTCACTTTCTACCTGTCATGGTCTATTTATAGGCCATCACCCTTATTGCTGCTAACCAATTACATTGGGCCTATATTCGAAAGCTCTCTTCCTTCTGGGCTTGGTCTTCCAATGGGCTTGACCTTCCTCGGTGGATCCCTTAGGTTTGGCCATTCCAGGGCGCTTTGTCATGGATCCTACTTCAATCATTCGACCCGATCTCACTCCCGCGAACCATATCCGGCCCATGCCACTTGCCGCATCCTCAACTGCCCCGATAATTACCCCTTTTTGATTAGGGGGTAATTATTAGTGGCTGCTAATGATGACCTGACGGCTCGAGGAGATCGTGTGGGAGAATGGATGGATAGATCCAGGGGTCGGCGCTTCGAAATTCAAAAAGACAACTCATTGCTTTCCTGACTCCTCGGCCCTTGGGCTCTTCTCGTCTTTATAAGCTCCATTGATTCTCCATCGATCCTCTTTACCGTCTCCATCTCACCTTTTGCTGTTTGAATCCTCTCCGGCGATCTCTTGCGAAAGATCTTCCTTCCAGTGGCTTTGTAATACTTTCTGCCGTTTGCACTCTCTAAGGTTAGTTTCATTTGCATTTTTCTTTTGGAAGACTTCTTTCTCCTCCCCGGAATCCTCATCCACTCTCACCACGACAGTAGATCTAGACGTCCTTCGCATGAAACTTCACCTTCCTGACGATGTAGAAATTAGAAACTGCCCCCGAGAAGTAAATATTAGAACCGGTGCTGGCCTTCTTCCCGGCGAGGCCCTGTTTTCACTCCTCCACCTCAATCTCCTTAGATTTCCTTTACATCCTTTCTTTTGCTATGTTTTTAACAAGCTAAATCTTTCCCCTTTACAAGCAAACCCCAATTTCCTTAGGATTTTATCCGTTATGCTACTCCTGATTCGTGACAGAGGTCTGGATCTGGACCTCGTAGATCTTCTCCTCTATTACAAGGTCAGCAAGATCAGAACTGACGAACCGTTTTACCACTTTTTCCCCATTGAGAAGAGGTCCATCTGCACAGATAAGATCAAATCCGAGAAGGGTTGGAGGAAAAACATTATTGGGGTTAGGGGAGCCTGGTTCTCTCCAACTGCGGAGGATTTCCCTATCCCGAGCGCTTTTGGAGAGTGCTCTGTCTCTTTTTACAAGAAATATAAAAACCATAAGAGCGACTGTCCTTACGAGATTTGCATTCCTCATTTTTGTACTTTCTTGTGCTATTCCTTAGGCATTCCTTGTGATGATTTGAGTTACAGTGTGTGCAGGGATAGGGATAACTACTTGAAGCGGTACGTTCTGACTAACGTTCCCTCCTGCTCGGACCTTCTCACCTCAGACAATCTCTTTGATATTTCAGTCCTCGGCAGGACAATGAGCTAACTCCAGATCCTTTCCTTCGGCAGGAAGAAAACTGCCCCTAGGCCTGCTATCACCCATGCATCAAATTCTTCACCGGCTTCAGCATCTTTCTCCGCTACCCTTTCTGATACCACTCCTTCCACCGATCCATCTGTAATACCCCTACTTTAAAAAGGGATAAAATTGGAATTTAAATGTTATTTTATGTGCATTTTTATTTTATTTATTAATTTTATGAATAAATGCTTATGTGGCAAATTGTTTATTTGTGTGTATTAATTGATTTATTTGTTAATTATTTATTTGCGTTTATTATTTTGGTTTAATTGCCTTAGTTGAATTATTTAACATTATTTGCATTAATTGACTTAATTGGATAATTTGATTTAATTGATTTATTATTGTTTTATTAAATGGAATTTAATTGTAGGTTTTTGTTTATGGGCCGAGTGAGTTATATTAGGGTTTTATGTGAGCCTAGGGTTAGTTTGCCTATATATACTCATCTAAGGGGTTTGCCTAGGGTTTTAGAATACCATTACGACACAATAAGGTGGTGAGAAGTTTTGGAGCAGTTGGGAGGAAACAAAGAGATAAACAAAGGTGTCGCCGGAGAATTGAGACGGAAAAAAGCTAAAGGCAAGTTCTAACCTCATCTCTTTCCCTTTTACTTGTGTTCTTTGCATGCCTAAGTAGTTCCAGGAAATCGTTAAATGAAATTTAAAACTGACTCTGCATGTTTAGAACTCCTTATAACAGTATGTGCTGGAACTTGTTACGAACTATTTGTTTTGGATTTAACTGTGCAATTGTTCTTTTAAATTACTGTTAATTAATGGTAGAAGGGGTTAGATGGGTTTCCTCTGGGTGGTTTTGAACACAAACAAGGGTGTTAAAAGCTGTAACACAGAAGGACGGAAGTAGTGCAGGCAAATGGAAAAGAAGCAAACAAATAAAGGAGAGGGAGAACTGGAGGCAGCTCCAAAAGACCATGGAGCCGGCTCTACATGGTGTGGAGCCGGCTCTACCATGGTCTGGAGCCGGCTCAAGCATTGGTGGAGGCGGCTCCACCTTGTAGGAGCCTGCTCTCCTCGTGTGTTTCCAGTTTTGTGAGTTTTTGAGAGTTCTGGGGCTGGTTTTGTTATGGCGGAGGTGTTTAGGAGCTGTAAATAGGATTTCGGGTTGATGAGTGGGATTAATTTAGGTCTTTAGAGGGCTCATTAATTCGTATTCAATCAACCAGTAATGTTGTTTGGAACAATAAAGAAATTCTAAGCAAACTAGTAAACTATTTTGGGACTTAGGATCTAAACCACACAGCCTTAGTTGTAGCAGTTTATTTGGGAATGGAGTTAGGCTCTGTTCAGATTTCTGTGATGGATTATAGGCATGTAGGACTACAGAATGAATTACATACCTGTAAGGGATGGAAGGTGTGCATTTACATTGAGTGTATTGTTCACACTTGGACAATGGTGGAGTAGTATAGGATAAGTATGCAAGTTTGTAAAACAAATCTATCATGTTTATTTGGATTCATTTAAGGTTTATATATATTTAATATGTATTAAAAACTATGGTACTGGTTGAGGTAGGGCTAAATAAGTTTGCTAATTAACAAGCTTTTGTCATGCATAATGTGAAGCAATTCATATTTACAATTTATTGAGTGACCATGGACTTGTTGGATATACTATAGAGTGGATAATTACATTTATTATTTGTATGGTCAACTGTGAATGTTGGATTACTGCAGGATAGGTTATATAGCTGATAATTGCATTTATTACCTGTGTTGTCAATTTAATTGGATGTCAGACTAGAATTAATTGAAGCATTATATATATATATTTTCTGTCAATTAACGGGATGAATGCTGGATTTGAACTTGATGATTTAGTAAACTTTGTCTCGTTGGTAGATGGATGGATTCTGGATTGTTAGTGGATAAACTGTTTAAATTCTGTATTATCAACTATATGGATTATGTGGACTTTCTTTGATGAACTGCTCAAAATGTTGCATCATTACGGATCATTTGCATGGTATACACCGGTATAGGACAGTGGGATACGGAGGGACGAATTAGATCAAAACGCTAATTCCAACCCATTCATACATACGGAATGGATTAACTAAAACAGTTAAATCCTACATGGTTTCGTGTCCTGTCAACTAAAACAGTTGAACGACATACTGGATGGTTGTTTATATTTCTGTATTAGGAAGGATAGGGTTTTAACTAAAACGTTTAAAATCCTGATTAAATGTGGTGTCTTGAGCGACGAACAGTTGAGCGGCACTACATTGGTTTGGATGAGAATTTATATATATATAAATTATGGTACCGCAATCTGAGTTTGAGTCTCACAGTCGACGGTTAGGGTGCGTATATGCAGTAGGATGCGTAGCTAGCTATGTTGGTTGAGGTATACCCTGTTAGGCTTAGGTAGTCATGCCCACTCAGGTGCGTATTGCATGTTACCTTCTATTCAGGTTGAGACCCCCTCCATAGTCTAGTGAGAGTCCTGTAGTGTGAATATACTTATGTAAGGACTATTAGCTATTGTTGAACTGCTTAGGATGTATATGCGTATCGAGTATCTACTTAGATTGTAGTTAGGATAGAACTTGTTCGTGGGCCTGACCCACTATTATTTTTCTGGTAACGGACGATTCCAAGTCTTAGATCTTGTTCATGCTGAGCAGAGACGACTACTCATTCTACCGACGATGTAGGAGGTTCTTCATGGTTTAGCAGTGGACTTCTTTTTAGTTGTTCGCTTTCTAGTATTGGCTTTTGATTAGGGGTCCACCAGATGGATTCCCGAGTTGTATTATAAATGGAGAAGTTGGATGTAACAAACTAGTTCTTATTTATAAGATTTATTCTGAAGTTTTCAATAAAGGATTTTCATTTAGTTTCTTTCCAGCGAATTTTATTTACTCATGTTTATCTTAATTATATTCTGTGTTCGATTATTACTAATTTGTTTGATATCCTCGGGTAGTCGGGCGTGGGCTTGGCCAACCCGCATCCAGAAATCCGGGGGTATTACACCATCCGTGACGGCTGCTGACCCGGTCGCTAACACGGCGACTGCCAGTCCGAACGTTACCCCTTCTGTCAACAATCCTCCTGGTTCTACTAGTGCTTCCGCACGGGAAAAGGCCAGAGGAAAAATGCATCAACTTGACAGTGCCCTCAGCATAGATGACGTTCCCTTGTCGCAGAGGGTTAGGCCCTCTGGGCCGAACGTGATATCCCTGGCGAGACCTCCTTAAGTTAGGCCCCCCACCCCTTCTGGGCATGCCTCCGCTTCAGGAACGGCGCCATGGAGCCCTCGCTTCATTCGAACAGACGGATCGTCTGTGAAACCGACCGAGACCATGTTCAAAGATGGTTAGACCGCAATGGCTTACTACAGGAGTATGTGGACTCCCAAGGACATCGAGGTAGCCAAAGGTCTGTCTCAGAGGGAGGTGTTCAGCCGATTCCCCTTGTCCGCCATGGAGGTAACTTCTACCCCTTAGTCAATAAATCTTTACATACTCTTGACACTTATTTTCTTCTAACCATCTGCTCGGCTTAACCAATTGTCCTGTATATCTCTACAGACCTTGTACGGGATGATGGCTATGCAGAAACAAGTTGAGCATGTGAATGCCAAGGTCCGCGCGCTTTCTGACAGCCTTAGCGCAGCGAACAAGGAGAACGATAATTTAGCTGCTCAGAAGACCGGGTTGATGGTTCAACTTGGTAAAACTGAAAAAGAGAGGGATTCGCTGAGGAAGGAGACTGACTCTCTTCAGGATGAGAGGAATGCTCTGCAGCTTGAAAAGAGCGTCTGGCAGACCGAGCGGGAATCCCTTAGGGCCGAGAAGGAAGAACTGCTACGCCTTCTGAATGATGAGCAATCCGCTCGGATGGTCTTTGAGAAAAGGGCCTTGGACGAGCGCAACGCTTTACTTGATACCATCAGCAGGGTAAATGGTGGTATACTGGCTCTGCATGCTTGGTTCTCTAGAGTTGGAGCCCTCAGATATGCTCAGGGGTTTCGAGAGGGTTACGCCGATCGCATCCCTGATGAGGGTCAGATTGGATCTACCCCTGATGATGTTGATAAGGACCTGGATATTGATCCTCCTGGTGTTTATACCGATCCAGACTCCACCGCTGCCGAGGGCATATTTGATGAATGTCAGGAGATTGCGTCTTCTCGGATCACTCCTACTCCTCCTGCCGCTCTGACTTTGGACATTCTTCCTCTGTCCACTCTGACTCCATCTGCCGTTACTGCTGAAGATAACCCTCAGCAGAATGATTCTTCCAACGCTGTTGAGGGTAGGACTCAACAGAACAATTCTGTCATTCACCTCGACTCTCCACCTCGTGAGGATGGCGACACCACCAACAATGAGGAGGTAGCCCAACATCATCAAGAGGCCGACGAAGCAAACGCCTCTTAGTTAGAACTTTTTTTTTTTTTTTTTAATGTACTGACTTTGGTATATTTGCCATCTTTAAACCTCATTTTTTGTAACCCTCTGAACCTTATTAATGAGATGGCCGACTTCTGATTAAACTTTTTGTATCAACTTCCTTTCTTTTTTTTTTTTTTTTTTTTTTTTTTTTTTGGGCAAGTGTTTGGCGTTCGGCTCATTGTGCCAACTGCCGCTTACTTTGCTCAGGCACCTGGCGTTCGGCTAGAATGCCACTTGCCACTTGGCCCTCTAATTTTCTTTAGCAAGTGTTTGGCGTTCGGCTCATAGTGCCAGCTGCCACTTACTTTGCATAGGTGCCTGGCGCTCGGCTGGAATGCCTCTTGCCACTTGGCCCTCTATTTTTCTTAGCAAGTGTTTGGCGTTCGGCTCATAGTGCCAGCTGCCACTTTTTTGCTTAGGTGTCTGGCGCTTGGCTAAAATGCAAGTGTTTGGCGTTCGGCTCATAGTGCCAGCTCCCACTTATTTGCTTAGGTGCCTAGCGCTTGGCTAGAATGCCACTTGCCACTTGACCTTTTATTTTTCTTAGCAAGTGTTTGGCGTTCGGCTCATAGTGCCAGCTCCCACTTATTTGCTTAGGTGCCTGGCGCTTGGCTAGAATGCCACTTGCCACTTGGCCTTTTACTTTTCTTAGCAAGTGTTTGACGTTCGGCTCATAGTGCCAGCTGCCACTTATTCGCTTAAGATTTTAAAGAGGAGTGCAATCCTTATAAATCTCAGAAACTTATACATTCAACTGCTTTCAATTTAAAATAAACAAAATTCAGTACTGAATCTCAACTTTTTATTAATAATACCTCTTTAGAGAAGTAGCATTCCAAGGCTTGTTAACCAGCCTTCCGGCTATGGTTTCTAAGGTATATGCGCCTTTCCCTATGGCCTCTGCAATTCTGTATGGGCCTTCCCATGGTGGCATCATCTTTTTGACTATCCCTACCTTCTTTTTCAGAACCAGGTCACCTGGCCTAAAGTCTCTGTGCTTTACTTTCCTATTATAACTGTTCGCAAGCGTCTGCTGGTAAGATGCGAGCCTTACCGCTGCTGCGTCTCTTTTTTCTTCCAGCAAATCGAGGTTAAACCTTAGCATACTGTCATTATACTCACGGTTCCATGCCAAGCTTCGAACAGTCGGAACCAAGTGCTCGACTGGTATAACTGCCTCGGTTCCATACGCCATGGTGAATGGGCTTTCTCCGGTCGGTCGTCTAGGGGTCGTTCTGTAGGCCCATAAGACGTTCGGCAGTTCATCTAACCACCTTCCTTTCCTTTCCTCTAGTTTCTTCTTGATACAAGTAAAGATTGTTCTGTTTGTAATTTCCGCTTGTCCATTGGCCTGTGGGTGACTTACTGCTGCCTGCTTTTGATTAATTCCATACTCCTCCAACAGCTCTCTTACTTGCTTACTGTCAAGGTTGGTACCATTATCCATGACGATTGACCTCGGAACACCAAACCGGCAAATAATATTACTCCAAATGAATCGTTTCACATGAGTTTGAGTAACGCTCGGATATGGCTCTGCTTCCACCCACTTAGTAAAGTAGTCTGTAGCCAGTAACACATACTTGTTCTGAGCTCTGGCAGTTGGTAGAGGACCAACTACGTCCATCCCCCATTGTGCGAAAAGGCCATGGTGTGGCCATTACATGCAAGTCTTCAAGCGGTTGGTGAATCAGTGGTCCGAACCTTTGGCACTTATCGCACCTTCTGGACAATTCTTCCGAATCTCGCGACATGTTTGGCCAGAAGTACCCTTGAGCCATTGCCTTGTGTGCTAATGATCTCCCCCCTGAGTGGTTTCTACATACGCCTTCATGAATAGCTCGTAATATTTGCCGAGCCTCTGTGGGGGTAACACACTTTAGGTACGGTCCGGAAAAAGATATTCTGTATAATTGGTTATGCACTACGGCGTACTTTGCAGCATTCGCTTTGATTTTCCTAGCCTTATTTCTTTGTTCAGGCAGAGTACCATCTCGGATGTAAGTTATAATCGGATCAATCCAACTTGGCTCATATGGAATAACATTCACTTGCCAAAGATCCGAGCCTGAAGGTTCTTCGAAAATGGATGGCTGATTTAATATTCCCACTGGAACCAACCTTGCCAATGTTTCTCCAGAACCCAATGCGCTACATGCTAGCCTGTCAGCATCTTCGTTATACTCCCTTGGAATTTGAATGAATTCAATTTTTTCAAAATTCTTCGCCTCCCGCATAACAGCAGAACGATATGCTTCCATCGTTTCATCCTTGGTTTCATACTCACCCCTCACCTGCCGAACGACTAACTGTGAGTCACTAAAAACATTTAAATTCCTGACCTTAAGTTCTTTGGCAAGCTTTATTCCTGCCAGCAACGCTTCATACTCTGCCTCATTGTTCGTGGCTGCGAATTCAAGCCGAAGCGCTTGGCTTAAGGCTGTACCTTCTGGCGTCTGCAGTTTGATCCCAATGCCTGCACCCATCTGATTTGAGGATTCATCAACGAAGAGTTTCCATAAGCACTTTCAAAGATCCTCCTCCACGTCTTCTGAATCACATTCTAGTAAAAAATCTGCCACCGCCTGCCCTTTGACTGCTGTTCTAGGTTCGTATGTGATATCAAATGAGCTTAACTCTATAGCCCACTTCGTCATTCTTCCGGAGAGATCTGGTTTATGCAGGATTATTCTGATAGGGAAAGTGGTTAGAACGATAATAGGATGGGATTCAAAATAATGCTTGAGCTTTCTTTTCGTATGCACTAGCGAGAGTATCACCCGCTTTGCTTTTGAATAACGTCTTTCGGTCTCAGTCATTGTCTTGCTAACATAGAACACTGGATATTGCTTCCCTTTTACGTAGCGGACCAGAACGCCACTTGTCGCGATGCTGGACACTCCGAGATACAAAAACAGTTTTTCGCCTGATTTTGGAGCTGACAGTACCGGAAGGTTTTGCATATATTTTTTCAGAGCAGTTAATGCTAGGCGTTATTCATCTCCCCAAACCTGCCTGCCGTGGCTCTGGATTGTGTCAAAAAATGGTTTGCATCGATCTGACAATTTGGAAATGAAACGGCTCAGTGCAGCAATCCGTCCCGTAAGTGTTTGCACTTCTTTGATTGTCGTCTGCTCGGCATTCTTAGTCAGAGCATCTGCTTGGGCAGGGCTTGCCTCGATGCCTCTGAGATTAACCACGTGCCCTAGGAATTGGCCTGAACTTACACCGAACGAGCACTTGGTCGGATTGAGCTTCATTCCATATCGCCGCAAAACATCAAACACGCCTCAAAGATGCTGCACATGATCAGCTTTCTTCTTACTTTTGACCACCATATCATCAGTGTAAGCCTCCACTGTCTTCCCTATTTGTTCCTTAAAAATCTTGCTAATAAATCTTTGGTAAGTTGCCCCGGCGTTCTTTAGTCCGAACGGCATAACTTTGTAGCAATACGTCCCGCGTTCAGTAACGAAAGAAGTTTTTTCTTCATCAGCGGGGTCCATTGGGATCTGATTATAACCCGAATAAGCATCTAAAAAGGTCAAGCGTTCATATCCAGTAGTTGCATCCACCATCTGATCAATCTTTGCCAGCGGGAAGCTATCTTTCGGACAAGCTTTGTTCAAATTGGTAAAATCAATGCATACGTGCCATTTCCCATTTTTCTTTTGCACAACGACCACATTCGATAGCTAGTCGGGTAGTACACTTCTCTTACAAACCCCACATCAAGCAGCTTATCAACTTCCTCGGCAATAATTCGGTTGCGCTCGGGGGCAAACCGTCGCTACTTCTACTTTACAGGTTTTGCATTGGGGTTAACATTCAAGGAATGATAGGATACCGAAGGATCGATCCTGGGCATGTCTAGGTGACTCCATGTGAACACATCTGCGTTTTGAGATAAAAAATCAACTAATTCCTGCTTTTCCTCTTCAACGAGTCGCTCCCCTACTCTGGTTGTTCGTTTTGGTCGGAACTGATCGATCTGCACATCAAGCAGGGGTTCTTCAGTCAAGCCTACTGGTTCCTCCTCTCCATTCTGCTTGGAGGGAGGCTCCTGTAATTGCTATCTCGGACTTACTGAACGAATGAGAGCTTTCCCCTTTCTGGCATGTTTTATCGTTACAGAGTAACATTCTTTTGCTGCAACTTGGTCTCCATGAATGTCAATCACTTTGGTTCTGTCCGGTGCCAGACATCTCATTACCTGATGCAGAGTGGAAGGAACACCTCGAACTCTGTGGATCCACCCTCTGCCCATCAGAAGATTGTAAGAGGGATGAATTTCAACAACTACAAAGGTTTCCATCAAAACCCTATCGGCAGCATGTACCGCTACCTCCACCGTACCAACGGGCTCCATTCGCTTTCCATCAAACCCTAATAGTGGATTCCCGGTGGATTTCAGCTGATCCTGTTTGATCTCGAGCCGATCGAATGTATCTCTTGGCATGATGTTCGCACTACTTCCAGGGTTAATTAGAACTCTTCGCACCAATCATTTGGCCACTGTCAAACTTACGACCAACGGGTCCTCATGAGGAATCTGAACATGCAACAAGTCTGTTATGTCAAACTTTATCTGCGTTGATGCGCTCTGCTGGTGCAGAGTGTTTACACTGCCTATCCTTTTCTTCATCCATGCCTGACGAAGGCGTGTTCGAAGCAGTTCATCTGATTCCTCAGCAGGTTCTGGCCGACCGTGAATTGCATTAATTACTCGAATTGGTTGCGTGTTGTGAGAATTCGACTTCTGATTCTTCTTCACATGCTCCATTGGCCGGTTCTGCTCCACCGCTGGTCCTTGAATATAACTTGCGAACTCCCCTCTGGCTATCAGTATCTCTACCTGTCTCCTTAGGTTCTTGCATTCGTTAGTTTGGTGGCCAAAATCAGAATGAAATGCACAGTATTTAGACTGATCCCTCTATTCGAGAGGTTGTCTGATTGGTAAAGGAGGTCGGAACTTATCTTTATTTTCTTGGTACAGTCTTGCTAGGGTAACTTTCAATGGAGTAATCAGCTCTTCCTCTCTGGGCCTCTTCTCGGATTTCCACGAGGAGCGTTGCGGTTGGACCTGTTTTTGCCTGATCTTTGCTTTGGTCTTTTCTTCCGTGGATATAACGGATGTCTTCCGAGCGTTTGCCGCCTCTTCTTCTTCCAAGCGCACAAATCCATCGGCTCTTTCATTAAGTTCATCCATAGTCCTCGGCGTGTTGACCACCAAGCTTGTGTGGAACGGGGTGCCACGATTTATGGCCAGTATGAATGCTTGAACTGCTGTTGAAGGGTGACATTCAATAACCATGCTCTTGGTAAGGTTAAACCTGGTTAGGAAAGCCTGGAGACGCTCTTCAGCGTGTTGCTTCATTGTGAATAAGCTCGAAATATCTTTCGCTGGACGCTTGTTTCCATAGTATTGGCTTATGAACCGATCGCACAGGCTTCGGAAACTATCCACCGAACCCCTCGGCAGGTTCTTGAACCAATTCAGAGCTGGTCCGGCCAGACTCATAGGAAAGCACTTTCACATCAAAGAATCATTCTCAGTGTTTAGAGCCATTTTCAGCTGGATGTGATACACATGATCGACCGGATCAATCGTTCCGTCGAATAGAATAAAAACGGGCATGGAAAATTTCCTTGGACTCGGAGCATTCAGAATCTCATCGGTGAACGGTGAATCCACCGTTCGAGCTGCTGAACGGAGTGCTTCATTTTCCTTCTGGAACCCCGCGGCAGCTCTCTGGTCTACTGATCTCCTCTCTGAGCTGTGATAGTCGAACGTCGTCATGGAAGGCCGACAGGTCGGATCGAATGATCTATCCTCAACGAAGTCCTTGCGCCATGGAGGCATAGCTTTCTGACGAATCAACTCTGTTGCTTCACCTCGGCTGAGCATTTCTTGATGTGGATCAAAAGTCATTGCTTCGTTTCGCCTGATCTGCTCACGCCGTGGATCCATGTGAGTCGATCCTTCACGATCATCCATACGACGAAGATTTGACGGCAAACCGTCTCGCCGGATTTCCTCGCGGTGAGGATCTACTAGATTGTTTTCAACCTCCTCACCGTGATGTGCTGCATCGGTACGTGCACCTTCTTCTCCTACCGGGAGTGGTCGTGGAATTACTGGAGCTTCCTGACGCTGCATTTCATTCCTTAGATCCGCATTTTCTCTCCGGAGAGCTTCGATCATGTTCATCAACTCATCAAGTTTCACTTGCTGGACGTTCTTAACCGTATTAGAGTTGTCACCCCCTATCATGATTCCGGATCGAAGCAAAAGCATGAATTACGAACTTTGAAACAGATCTAAGCATTACCGATGCAAACTCCGCTAGATCTGGGCTTAACTTCACCGAATCGTGATCGCTGTTTGCTATATTTGAACTTTTCTAGCTTCAAACTCGTCGGATCTGACTGCAACTGAGCAAATCACAATTGCGTCATTCCAAAGCAAATGCCTCAGAATCCACAATAAGCAAGAATTCTCTCGAAACAAACTACAATCTCACTGATCTGGATTCAACTTCCAGAAATCACACTGCATATTCACAAACTCGATTGAACTAATATGGTACTGATCGGGCTCGAATTGATCTTCGTCCTCGATTCCCACAGACGGCGCCAATTGAAGGTACAAGATTTCGGTTCTTCTCCTTCTCTCTCTCTCTAGCATTCTCCCTTCACTTTCTACCTGTCATGGTCTATTTATAGGCCATGACCCTTATTGCTGCTAACCAATTACATTGGGCCTATATTCGAAAGCTCTCTTCCTTCTAGGCTTGGTCTTCCAATAGGCTTGACCTTCCTCGGTGGATCCCTCAGGTTCGGCCCATTTCAGGGCGCTTTGTCATGGATCCTACTTCAATCATTCGACCCGATATCACTCAAACATAACACAAGTTACCATGATATTATAAAGTAACTTAAAACATGACACGTATGAAATCTAGGTATATTTTTATTATTTAAATATAAAACATATACATCAGATTAAATATTACTACCCAAGTTACCATAAAAGTAATTAATAAATTACTTTCCCTTTTATATATATTAAAAAGGTAAGTAAACTATGTTACGTATATAATTTATATATATCTTTATTAAATAAATAAATTATACACATCCCATTATTTATTAATAGATTATCCAATAATACTTAAGTTACCATAATATTATAAAGTGACTTAAAACATAACACGTATCAAATCTATGTATATTTTTATTATTTAAATATAAAACATATATATCAAATTAAATATTACTACCCAAGTTACCATAAAAGTAATTAATAAATTATTTTCCCTTTTATATATATTAAAAAGGTAAGTAAAATATGTTATGTATATAATTTATATATATGTTTATTAAATAAATAAATTATAAACATTTCATTATTTATTAATGGATTATCCAATAATACTTAAGTTATTATAATATTATAAAGTAACTTAAAACATAACACGTATCAAATCTATGTATATTGAGGAGGCCCAGGACGACATGGGCCGGATCTGACTTGCGAGCACGACATCCGGTCCGTACAGCTGGGTCGGCCCATAAAAAGACACTGCCATATGGGCCGAACGCGAATAAGCCCATCAAAGGTGACCAGGACTTATGGAGGAACAGGCCCAGATCCAGCAATCCGTCAATATTTGTAAATATCTTGTAAATATCTATAAATAAGGGAAGGAATGGAAAGAAGAGGGGGATCTTTTGGTTGAAGTGTAAGAATTCTAGAGAGAGAAAGAGGGAATGAATTTCTTGCATCTTCAATTGGCGCCGTCTGTGGGAATCGCATGGAAGTTTGGTTGATCAATGAGGAATATCGAGTGGATTCAGACCAATTCGGTTGATCGAGACTCGATCTTTGGGATTTGGATCCAGATCTGAGCGATTGTGACCTACTCTGAAGGAATTACAATTCTTGAAGCTTTGGCAGAAGTGGCTTCAGATCTACGCAACAACGAGTTGTTCGATTGTGGCAGGATGTGACGGATTTAGAGTTCAGACAAGTCAGATCTCGTAAACGGTGAGCATAATTCGGAGAATTCGAAACCAGATCTGAAAAATTCCCACTCACGAAGCTCGGATCTACTCGCGAACTTGAGATTAATGCCTTTACTCCGTTCAGGAATAATGATAGGTGAAAGCTCCAATCCGATGGAGGCTGTCCAGCAAACAAAGCTTGAGGAGTTGATGAACTTGATTGAAGCTCTTAAAAAAGAGAATGCAGAATTGAAAGCTGGAATGCAACATCGGCAAATACCTGCAGTTTCGCATCCACTTCCGGTCGGTGAAGGAGGTGTTCAATCTAATATCGCGCGTCAAGGCGAGCAGGACGAGAACAATCAGTCAGCTCACCACCGTGATGAAAGGATGATGGACAATTTACCGCCAAATGTTCGTCGAGTAGAGGATCACGAAGGATCGACTCACGTTGATTCGCGACATGAGCAGATTGGACGGAATGAAGCCATAACCTTCGATCCACATCGGGAAAGGTTCGACCGAGAGGAAGTGATAGAGGTTGATCGCCGTCGAGTAGCGTCGCCTTGGCAAAGAGAGTTCATAGAGGAACGGTCGTTCAATCCGTCTTACCGGCCCTCCATGGCTACCATCACTCATCGCGGTTCGGAGGGCAGAACCGTAACTCACAGAGCTACCGCTGGACTCCAGAGAGAGAATGAAGCTCTCCGATCCGCAGCTCGGACGGTTGATTCACCATTCACCGACGAGATCTTGAATGCCCCGCATCCAAGGAAGTTTGCTATGCCAGTCTTTATTCTGTTTGACGGAACAATCGATCCGATCGATCATGTGTACCATATCCAGTTGAAAATGGCCCTGAATACGGAAAACGACTCTTTAATGTGCAAATGTTTCCCTACAAGCCTAGCCGGACCGGCGCTCAGCTGGTTCAAAAACTTGCCTAGGAGCTCCATTGGTAGCTTCAGAAACCTGTGCGATCGGTTCATAAGCCAGTACTATGGGAACAAGCGCCCGCCGAAGGACATATCGAGCCTATTCACGATGAGGCAGCACAAAGATGAACGTCTCCAGGCTTTTCTTACCAGGTTTAATCTCACTAAGAGTATGGTGATCGAATGCCACCCTTCTACAGCAGTTCAAGCCTTCAAGTTAGCCATGACACGTGGAACTCCGTGTCACACCAGTCTGGTAGTGAACACGCCGACTACTATGGATGAACTCAATGAAAGAGCCGATGGCTTTGTGCGCCTAGAAGAAGAGGAGGCAGCTAATGCTCGGACAGCGTCGCTCGTGTCGACCGAGGAAAAGTCCAAGGCAAAGATCAGGCAGAAGCAGGCTCAGCCGCAACGTCAGACCTCTTGGAAGGCAGAAAAAAGGTCCAGGGAGGAAGAGCTGATTACTCCGCTGAAGGTCACTCTGGCGAGGCTGTATCAGGAGAACAAAGATAAGTTTCATCCACCACTGCCAATTAGGCAACCCCTCGAACAGAGGGATCAAACTAAACATTGTGCTTTCCATTCCGATTTCGGTCATCAGACTAACGAATGCAGGAACCTGAGGAGGCAAGTGGAGATGTTGATAGCTAGAGGGGAGTTCGCGAGTTATGTTCAAGGCTCGACGATAGAGCAGAATCGACCGGTGGAACAAATAAAAAGGAGTCATAAACAAAGCTCCCACAATTCACAACCAGTTCGTATAATCAATGCTATCCATGGTCGACCCGAGCCTAGTGAAGAGTCAGATGAGCTATTCCGGGCGCGCCTGCGGCAGGCGCAGATGAAGAAAAGGGCCAGCAGTGTGAATACTCTACACCAGCAGAGCCCGTCGATGCAGATAAAGTTCGACTGGACAGACCTGCAGCGTGTTCAACTGCCCCATGAAGACCCGTTGGTAGTCAGTTTAACAGTGGCGGACTGCTTGGTGCGCAGAGTTCTGATCGATCCTGGGAGCAGTGCGAATGTCATGCCGAGGGACACATTTGATAGGCTCGAGATTAAACCAGAGAGGCTCAGGCCCACTGGAAATCCCTTGTTAGGGTTCGATGGGAAGAGGGTGGAGCCCGTCGGGATGGTGGAAGTGGAAGTTCAAGCTGCAGAACGAGCTCTTATGGAAACTTTTGTGGTTGTAGAAATTCACCCCTCGTATAATCTCCTGATGGGAAGAGGATGGATTCACAGAGTCCAAGGTGTACCCTCAACTCTGCATCAGGTCATGAGGTGCCTCGGACCCGATGGAGATAAAGTGATAGACATTCGGGGGGATCAGGTCGCAGCCAAAGAGTGTTATTCCGTCACACTAAAGCATGCTGGGAAAGGGAAGGCGCCCGTCCGTTCGGCAAGCCCCAGATAGCAATTACAGGAACCTCCGCCCGAGCAGAACAGGGTGGAGGAGTCAGTCGACTTGACCGAGGAGCCCCTTCTGGATGTGCAGATCGATCAGTCCAGGCCAGAACGAACTACCAGAGTAGGTATAAGACTAACCAGAGAAGAGCGGCAAGAGCTAGTGGATTTTTTGTCCCACAATGCCGACGTATTTGCATGGAGTCACCTAGACATGCCTGGAATTAGTCCCTCCGTATCCTGTCATTCCCTGAATGTCAATCCCAATTTCAAACTAGTGAAACAGAAGCAGCGAAGATTTGCTCCAGAACGTAATCAAATCATAGCGGAAGAAGTCGATAGGCTGCTTGATGCGGGATTTATCAGAGAAGTGCACTACCCTGATTGGTTGTCCAACGTCGTTGTCGTGCAGAAGAAGAATGGGAAATGGCGAGTATGCATTGATTTCACCAATTTGAACAAAGCCTGTCCGAAGGACAGCTTCCCGCTGCCTAAGATTGATCAAATGGTGGATGCCACCACCGGGTATGAGCGTTTAACCTTTCTGGACGCTTATTCAGGTTATAATCAGATCCCTATGGACCCCGCAGATGAAGAAAAAACTTCTTTTGTCATCGAGCGAGGAACATACTGCTACAAAGTTATGCCTTTCGGACTAAAGAATGCAGGAGCAACTTATCAAAGACTTGTTAGCAAAATTTTTAAGAATCAAATGGGAAAGATTGTGGAAGCCTATATTGATGATATGGTGGTAAAGAGTAGGAAGAAGGATGATCATCTGAAGCATCTGCAAGATGTATTTGATGTACTGAAGCGATATGGGATGAGGCTCAATCCAACCAAGTGCTCGTTCGGTGTGAGTTCCGGACAGTTTCTGGGACACGTGGTCAACCGCAGAGGCATCGAAGTTAGCCCCGCTCAAGCAGAGGCTTTGATTAAGAATGCCGAGCCAAAGACGATCAGAGAGGTGCAAGCCCTCACAGGACGAATAGCTGCATTAAGTCGATTTATTTCAAAATTGTCAGATCACTGCAAACCGTTCTTTGACACGATTCGGAGCCATGGAAGGCAGGTCTGGGGGGATGAGCAACGACAAGCATTGACTCATTTGAAGGAATATATGCAGAATCCACCAGTCCTGTCAGCCCCAGATCCGGAAGAAAAGTTATTTCTATATCTTGGAGTATCTGGTGTCGCGACGAGTGCCGTTCTGATTCGTTGCAAGGAAGGGGTGCAATACCCGGTATTTTATGTAAGCAAAACACTGATAGAGGCAGAAAAAAGATACTCAAAGGCCGAACGGGTGGTACTTGCACTTGTAAATGCAAAAAGAAAGTTGAGGCATTATTTCGAATCCTACCCCATAGCTGTTCTAACAACTTTTCCAATCAGAACGCTTATGCACAAGCCAGAGCTCTCGGGCAGAATGACAAAGTGGGCCATAGAGTTGAGTTCATTTGACATAACGTATGAGCCGAGAACAGCTGTTAAAGGGCAAGCGGTGGCCGATTTCCTACTAGAATGTGATGCCGAGGATACGGAAGAAGACCTTAGATGCGGCTCTTGGAAACTTTTTGTGGATGGCTCCTCTAACCAGATGGGGGCTGGAATTGGTGTCAAACTGCAAACCCCAGAGGGTACTTCCTTGAGCCAAGCACTCAGACTTGAGTTCCGAGCCACCAATAATGAAGCGGAATACGAGGCGTTGCTGAATGGATTAAAGTTGGCCAGAGAGCTACAGATCAAAAGTTTGACTGTGTATAGTGACTCGCAGCTGATTGTTCGGCAGGTAAATGGTGAGTACGCGACCAAGGATGACACGATGGGGGCATATCGTTCTGCCATTCTGCATAAAGCCAAGGACTTTGCAAAGATTGAATTCATACAGTTGCCGAGGGAACAGAATGCAGATGCGGACTGGTTAGCATGTAGTGCTTCGAGTTGCGGTGAAACATTGGCGAGGGTGATCCCAGTAGGAATACTGACCCAGCCATCTATTTTTGAAGAACCCTTAGACTCTGACCCTTGGCAAGTCAACGTCATACCGTATGAACCGAGTTGGATTGACCCCATCATTACCTATATTCGAGATGGCGTTTTGCCTATGCAGAGGGATGAAGCTAGGAGACTCAAAAAGAATGCTGCAAAGTACGCCATCGTGCGTAACCAGCTGTATAGAAGGTCCTACTCTGGCCCATACTTGAAGTGTGTCACCCCCGCGGAGTCGCAGCAGGTATTGCGAGCTATTCACGAGGGTGTGTGTGGCAATCATTCTGGGGGGCGATCGTTAGCGCATAAAGCAATGACACAAGGGTATTTCTGGCCAAACATGTCAAGAGATGCGGAGGAGTTCTCTCGAAGGTCCGATAAATGCCAACGATATGGACCATTGATCCACCAACCACCTGAGGAATTGCACGTAATGGCCTCGCCATGGCCTTTCGCGCAATGGGGGATGGATGTGGTCGGTCCTCTGCCAACTGCAAGAGCTCAGAACAAGTATGTGTTACTGGCCACGGATTATTTCACTAAATGGGTGGAAGCAGAACCATATCCTAGCGTGACTCAGACTCATGTGAGACGATTTATTTGGAACAATATTATCTGCCGTTTCGGCGTTCCCAGATCAATAGTCATGGACAATGGCACAAACCTCGACAGCAGGCAAGTAAGAAAGCTGCTGGAGGAGTACGGAATCAACCAGAAGTTAGCTGCAGTAAGTCATCCTCAGGCCAACAGACAAGCAGAAATCACAAACAGAACCATTTTCGCCTGCATTAAGAAGAAGCTGGAAGATCATAAAGGGAAGTGGTTGGATGAACTCCCGAACGTTCTATGGGCTTACAGAACCACCCCAAGGCGGCCGACTGGGGAGAGCCCGTTTGCAATGGCATATGGTACCGAGGCAGTTATACCGGTTGAGCATTTGGTCCCCACTATCAGAAGCTTAGCATGGAGTCGAGATCAGAACGACAAGATGTTAAGATGGAACATCGATATGATAGACGAAAGGAGGGACACAGCGGCTATAAGGTTAGTATCGTATCAGCAAGTGTTGGCGAATAGTCACAACAAAAGAGTAAAACACAGGGATTTTGCCCCTGGCGATCTGGTTCTGAAAAGAAAGGTGGGGATGGTCAAAAAAATGATACCACCCTGGGAAGGCCCATACAGAATTGCAGAAGTCATAGGCAAGGGGGCATATACGTTGGAAACCATGGCGGGAAGGTTGGTCAGCAAGCCCTGGAACGCCACGTCTCTGAAGAGGTACTACCAATAAAAGCTAAGTTTCGGCTTTAATTGGATGTTGTTTGTTGTCAATCAAATATGTATGAATGTGCAAGTTACTGAAATTTACAAAAAAAATAACTTTCTTTTCCAACGGCCTACTAAAGAATGAAAAGCCAAGTGGCAAGTGGCATTCTAGCCGAGCGCCAGGCACTTAAGCAAGATAAGTGGCAGCTAGCACTATAAGCCGAACGCCAGACACTTGCTAAAAATTTAAAGCCAAGTGGCAAGTGGCATTCTAGCCGAGCGCCAGGCACTTAAGCAAGATAAGTGGCAGCTGGCACCATAAGCCGAACGCCAGACACTTGCTAAAAATTTTTAAGCCAAGTGGCAAGTGGCATTCTAGCCGAGCGCCAGGCACTTAAGCAAGATAAGTGGCAGCTGGCACCATAAGCCGAACGCCAGACACTTGCTAAAAAATTTTAAGCCAAGTGGCAAGTGGCATTCTAGCCGAGCGCCAGGCACTTAAGCAAGATAAGTGGCAGCTGGCACCATAAGCCGAACGCCAGACACTTGCTAAAAATTTAAAGCCAAGTGGCAAGTGGCATTCTAGCCGAGCGCCAGACACTTAAGCAAGATAAGTGGCAGCTGGCACCATAAGCCGAACGCCAGACACTTGCTAAAAATTTTTAAGCCAAGTGGCAAGTGGCATTCTAGCCGAGCGCCAGGCACTTAAGCAAGATAAGTGGCAGCTGGCACCATAAGCCGAACGCTAGACACTTGCTAAAAATTTAAAGCCAAGTGGCAAGTGGCATTCTAGCCGAGCGCCAGGCACTTGCCATAAACAAACACACGGCAAAGCTAATATAAAAGAAAAGAGAGAAAAGATATATATGTATTGAAAATAGGTTGAACAGAGCACAACACGAAGGGAAAAAGAGTTCTGTCATTTCATTGATATTAAACATTGAGTTTACAAAAAGTGAGATGTACATCGTTACAAAAAGATATGGAATGGAAGAGTCCAAAGGAGCCCTAGCTAGATGCCTCAGTACCAACAGCATCCTGGTTGTGCCGACCCGCCTCCTCGGCCCCATCAGCCGTCTCACCTTCACGAGGTGGGGAATCAAGATGAATGACTGAATCGTTCGGCTGGGGCTCAGCGTCAGCAGTGGCTATGGAAGGTACCACAGTTGACGATTGAGGAGCGGTCAGAGGCAGAGCGGTAGGAGGAGCTGTGATGATCCTTGAGGAAGCAATGTCCTGGCACTCATCAAATATGCGCTCCGCTTCGGTGGGTTCTGGGTCGACATAGACCCCCAGAGGTTCGATCCCTAGATCCTTGTCGACCTCATCTGGAGTGGAACTGGTCTGTCCCTCATCCGGAACTCGGTCGGCGAAACCTTCCCGGAATCCTTGAGCATATCTAAGAGCACCGACCCTTGATAACCGAGCGTGAAGAGCCAGCATCCCACCGCTCACTCTGCTGATCGCATCGATCAGAGCGGTACGCTCGTCCAGAGCTCTTTTCTCAAAAGCCATCCGAGCAGACTGTTCATCAGCCAGAAGGCGCTGGAGTTCTGCCTTTTCGTCTCTGATTGAGTCACGCTCAGTCTGTCAGACGCTCTTTTCAAGCTGGAGGGCATCCTTCTCATCCTGAAGAGAGTCATTCTCCTTCTTCAGGACATCTCTCTCCTGTTCAGTTTTTTCAAGCCGAGCCAGTACCTCGGTATTCTTCATGGCGAGAAGGTCGTTTTCTTTATTAGCCACCTCCAGGCTATCAGAAAACTTACGAGCCCTGGCGTTCCCCATCTCCATCTGCTTCTGCATAGCCATCATTCCGAACAATGTCTGCATAGGTGTACATTAAGAACAGTTAAGCCAATAGTCAGGTCGGGCGAAGGCAAAACCAAATAATATGAGAGGATTCATGAGTTGGAAAATAAAAGTCACCTCCATAGCAGATTGGGGAAAGCGGCTGAACACATCCTTCTGGGATAGGCCCTTTGCCGCCTCAAGGTCTTTCGGAGTCCACATGCTCCTATAGTACGCCATGGCGGTCTGGCCATCCTTCAGCATGGTCTCGTTCGGTTTCACGAACGTCCCATCCGTTCGGGTGTACCGAGGGGCCCATGGCGGTAAGGTGGGGATAGAAGGGGGGCCTGAAGCAGAAGCGGAGCCACCAGCTGCAGTAGGCCCAGAGGGAGCAGGAGCTCTGATCGCACGGTGCAAGAGAGCACCCGGCCCGGAGACCCGGGTCCTTCTTATGAGGGGCTCCTCCTCTGGATCGACTTCACTGTCAGGATGAGGCCTTTTGCCTCGTTCTTTGTCCCGAACGTCCCCCGCAGCAGAAGGGGCTGTGGTAGTTTGGGGAGACGCGTTCTGGTTGGCAGCAGGGGTGCTGACAACAGAGTTAATAACCACTGTGCTCGGGATAGTGTCAGAGATGGTGGCTGAGGAAGAGGCTGATGCTGGAGAGGAGGTCGCCCCAGCAGCAGGAGTGGCTGGGGGAGTATTTTTCTTCCTGCCAAAAGAAGGAATCTGAAGCCTGCTCATGTTGTAGCCGAGTGATGAGAGCGCTAAGAGGTTGTCTGAAGTGAGGAGATCTGAGCAGGAAGGAATATCGTTCAGAACGTATTTCTTCAAGTAATTACTCCTATCCCTGCAAACACTGTAGCTCAAGTCATCACAAGGTATTCCTAAGGAACGGCATAAGAAAGTACAAAAACGGGGAACGCATGTTTCGCAGGGGCAATCATGTTTATGAGATTTGAATTTCTTATAGGAGGAGACAGAACAGACACCAAAGGCGCTCGGGATTGGGTAACCCTCTGCAGCCGGCGAAGACCAAGCCCCACTAATGCCCACGATGCTATCCCTCCAACCCTTTTCAGATTTTATTGTGTCCGTACATATGGACATCTTCTCGAACGGGTAAAGGTGGTAGAAGGGTTCGTTAGTACGGATCTTACTGACCTTATAGCACAGAAGAAGGTCTATGAGGTCAAGATCCAGATTTCTGTCACGCATCAACAGGAGCATAACGGATATGATTCTAAAGAAATTGGGGTTAACCTGCAGGGGGGATATTCCCAATCTATTGAAGACATAACTAAAGAAAGGGTGCAGAGGGAACCTAACAACATTCAATTGAAGGTTCGTGAATAAGACTTCGCCGGGCAGGAGGCCGGCACCGGTCATAATGTTCACGTCCTGAGGGCAAACCCTAACTTCGATGTTGTCAGGAAGTCTAAGTCTCATACGAAGAACATCCAGATCTACAACCATGGTGGAAGTGCTTGAAGGATCTAAAAGGGGGTAAATAGAAGCCTGCCGAAAGTAAAAAGGAACAAAACTAACCTCAGAGGACTGCAAGATCGCTGGAAGAATGACTCTTGAAGGATTTCACCAGAAAAAGCTTAGCACTGTTCTAGAAAGAGAGAGATTTGACTGATGATGGAGACGGTAAAAGGACGTGAAGTGGTATTCTAGAGCCTTATAAAGGCGAGGGGGGCCCGAGGGCCGAAGCGTCGGGAAGGCAAGAAATTCCTCGAGCCCCGGAACATTGATTCTGGATCTGACCGTTCGTTCCCCCACGTGGTTTTCTCGAGCCGTCAACGTCATGATGAGACGCCATCAATAATTACCCCCTTATTAAATAAGGGGCAATTATGGGGGCAGTTGAGGAGGCCCAGGACGACATGGGCCGGATCTGACTTGCGAGCACGACATCCGGTCCGTACAGCTGGGTCGGCCCATAAAAAGACACTGCCATATGGGCCGAACGCGAATAAGCCCATCAAAGGTGACCAGGACTTATGGAGGAACAGGCCCAGATCCAGCAATCCGTCAATATTTGTAAATATCTTGTAAATATCTATAAATAAGGGAAGGAATGGAAAGAAGAGGGGGATCTTTTGGTTGAAGTGTAAGAATTCTAGAGAGAGAAAGAGGGAATGAATTTCTTGCATCTTCATATATTTTTATTATTTAAATATAAAACATATATATCAAATTAAATATTACTACCCAAGTTACCATAAAAGTAATTAATAAATTACTTTCATTTTTATATATGTATATAATATATATCTATATATATACATACACAACTATCCATGGGTAATAATCTATACACATCCAACCTCCTATCCAAATAATTCATGAGACCCAATTGGTTGACCCATTACTATTAACCATAACCATAAATGAAAAATAAAATAAAATAATAAAAGAAAAGAAAACATTTAATTTACAATTAATCAAAATACCATTTAAGCACATAATTTAATTAAACAATTAACACATAGACAAATACAAATAATACATAGACACATAATCAAATAATCAAGTAATACCTAATTCAATTAAACATATAAGCAATTAGTCAAATAATCAATTAAATAATTAAAAATACAATTAAAATAAATAAATAAATACCGAGACTATCCTTTTAAAATTAGGGGTATTATAACGACCACATTGGATACTTACTCTTTTATTTAATTAACTAAAATACAATTTTCAAACTAAAAGCTTTAGTCCACCCTTGTGATCAAATCAGCTTAAATAATCCAAACCGAAGAAGTTCTAAATTTATGTGGTCTTTAATTACTATTATAGTTGGATTTTTCCTGATGGAAAAAAATATCATAGGCTTTTAGGTATTTGAGTCGTTAGCGTCCACTGCTTTGAACCATGGGATTTCTGAAGAACTTATTTATTATTATAGAGCAGAGACTATTCGTGCCACTAGATGATTGAAAGATGTTGCCCATAGAAAAGTAGTGGAATGCATAAAGTAAGAAATGTTATGGCAGAGTTGTGAGTATAAACTAATTATCAAATGAAATGGGGATTTTGAGCAATCAAGAAGCATGCTCATGAAATGATTATGGCTGAAATGAGGATTTTGTGATGATGACTGGTAATACAAGAAACATTAATGTAACAAATGGATACATTCATGAGAAGTTAGAGGTTCACTGTTGAAAAGACATGTAGAACAATCATTTAAGATGGTTCGTTGTGTACAATAGAAGCCGTTATGTATAGAATAGTGGTTAGATTCATCTCGAAATAATAACAGAGATAAGAATCCCAGAAGGACAAGGTTCAATATGATGATGTGAGGAAATGGTTGTTTGTGATTTAATTAAGGGAAAAAAATGTACTGAATGGTGGACAAATGTGTACCCAACCAGGGTTACTTTGAATGACAATTATTACGGAACATGGAATGGAAACAAGAGTGCACTATTCTTTATTAATGTGGCATGATTTATTTAGATTTATATAGATGACGTAATTGAATGTGTTAGGTAATTTTAACGGTGAGAGCGATGTTTTGAACTTTGAAGATGAGTAAGGAAACAAGTATTATTGAAAGAGAAAAGCCAGAATGAGGTGCACCTCATTGCACCATTGGGCTGTCTACTATTTAAACATGATTATGTCAATTCCAAGATGTGGACCTGACTGTTTGAAAGCGAAATAATCACATGGTCAAAGTTTTGTATCAAAATTAATTTATGGTAAACCACATGTTTCTATCAAACTTTACATTCTCTTTCTTTTGACTAAATTTGATGAACTAAAGCTTCATATTTTTCTACTAGCTCATATGATTTTATTTTATGGTATTTTAACATGGTTTATTTATTTTTAATGGTAGAACCATGTTGTGTTTCCGTGAATATTGGAGAACTTGTTTAATACTTGTGGATATTATCCTTGCTTTAGACATTGTTCTAAAAAGTTCAATTGTGTTATCATTACAGTTGTTTATTTGTTCTTTAAATATGGTTGAACAAAAACTTATTACAACCTCATCATCTTTGTAGGCATGGGACAAATTATATTGATAAGTTGGGTTTTGCATCATTAACTGTCTGGAACATGAAGACATGGAAGGCTATGGTATGGATTGTTTGTCTCAGAAATTTGTATGTCAATGTAGGAATCAATTTCAATGAGAATAATTAAGCCTTATTGTTTTCTCGATTTCATTTAAGGTAGTCCTTCCTCTTGGTAAAGATCCACTTGCAATTACTTACTTATGTTTCAATCACAATGGGAAGATTTTAGCAGCTGCTGCCACTGATGGAATGATTCATATTTGGTATCCTAGGCCAATATTGTTTTTCTTCAATTGAGTGTTAAAGTCCCCTGGTTCCGCTGTTTTAGGCAATAAATTCATATACTTTATTTCTTCTTCTTTTGGGAAGGTGTTACAGGATGCGGTTTACAGATTTGTTTTTTAAATGAAAACTTTAGGGCCAAAGCTTTTGTTAAATTACTTGCTATATCTTTTCCTCAATGATTCAACCCATGTTAGTTTAGTCTGCCTCTTCTCCTATCATTATTTTTAATATGGACCACATCCTTCTTCCTCATTAGTCGTCGCTGTATATGAGCAAACCATCTTTGTTGATTCTCTCCCATTTTGTCTCCTATTGGTGTCATTTTAAATCGTCCTATGAATGCGTTAATTTTATTCTTTATTAGATTACCATACATCTGTGCCAATCCTATGCATTCTTTTTCTCTATCTTCTCAATAATGCCTTTGATGACCTTATTTATTAGATGATTCTCATTTTGTGAATGTGCTATTTTCAAGCCGTCCAACATTTTATACCATAAGTATGGCTAGTTTTATACAATAGTTGTTTATAAATTTGCCTTTTATATTTTAGAGCTATACCTCAATCACATAATATACCAGCAACACTCCTCCATTCAACCCATAACACTTAAAATTAAGCACCATTGATTCTAAGATGAGAATTTTAAGTTTATAAATTGAGGACTTCTTCAATGATTGTTTTAATTCAAGTGTTCTTTATTTTTTATTTTTGATAAGTAAAAGAAACGACAATGTGGTCTTTAGTGGTATATGAAGTTGTCTTCACTTAAAATTTGATTTCATTAAGTGATATTCAGATTACATACTTAATTGGAGAATCACTTATTATATTAATTGAGCTATCAAATGTCTTAGTCCTTAAATAGGGTACCTTCCTAAGTTTTGTAGTGCGACTTTTTAGATTGATACCATGGTAGTATGTTCAACTTCCATTGTCTCTCTTAATTTATAAAATTGATATGATCTTATTTCTTTAATGGTATGGTGTACTTGATATTGCGTGAAAGTTATTTGACCATGCATAGAGGATTAGCCTTGGCGCAACAGTAAAGTTCTCCATTGTGACCTAGAGGTCACGAGTTTGAAATATGGAAACCGCCTCTTCGCATGTGGAGATAAGGCTTCTTATATTTGACCCTCACTAGACCCCGTAATTGCGGGAGCCTCGTGCACTGAGTTTGCCCTAGTTGTAGTATGCATAGTTTATAACTTTTTTTAATGGTATCTTCAGAATCATTGTACATTAATTTATGCAGAAGGAACTGTGGTGACATCATTGTGTTCCATTATGTAGGTTTTGCAACCGTGATGATTTAGTTTACTTTAGATATGAAATGACTTTAGATGCTAATGGGAGAAGACTCTTGGTAACATCTGGTTCAGTTAGAGCTCCCATATGTCACGTAATTATCCATTCTCTCTGTGTGTGTGTGTGTGTGTATATATATATATATAGATGTTTATATATTTGTATTGATACATTTCTCACACACGTAATTCTGCAATGTATTGATACATCCATATTTTGAAGTTTCTGTCTAATTTTTCATTTAGTTTTGATTCGTTTGAGAGTTGGAGATCATCGGATGAAGTTTTTTTTCTTTCCTAAATGATCATCGGATGAAGTTGCCGCAAGCAATGATTCAATAGAGGTTCCTGTTGTGTTTTCTATAGGCCAATTATGTTTTAGTCTTTTAGTTGATGAATATTGTGTTATAATATAGTAATGTTTTGGCTAGAAATATTCATTAGGTGACTAAAATAATATTGATATGAATGGAGTACTAATATGAAAGACGAACATTTTATAGTATTATTTTTCAGTATATTTGAAATTATAAAAGTAAAAATAAAATAAGATTTATAAAAATTAAATGTGCCACGTGATTTTCTTGAATTATAAACTTCGTAACTAATAAACCAGTTGAGATTAATGGAGGATGCATGCAAAACTGTAAATTAAGCGGAAGGGAGGGGGAGAAATACATCATCATGTTACTAAAACTGCAATGGCCGAGGGTAGTTTTCCTTTACAACTATATATAACTCTCTCTTCCGGATGGATCAGATGAGGAAGAATGTAGAGCTGCATCAGCTCTTTGATGGTTGACCCTATTGTTCTTTAAAAAATATTGTTCTCTAAAAAAAAAATATATATATATATATATATATATATATATATTTTCTTTTTGGATTTTTGTTTACCATGGCAAGTCCATGTTATGTATGGTAACATCTAGAATCCTAGGTTAGTATGTAAAGAACTGACCTGCACATGTTTTACTTTGTTTCAGCATTGAACTTGTTAGAGGATGATAACATTATTGAATTAAAAAACGAGATTATGAAAAATAAAAAATAAAAAACTTTCTTTTAAATGGTACATTTGAAAGCAAATTTTAGACAACAAACTATGTAATATACATACAAAGAGTCCAACACAATATGGCCGTGTTCAATCAACATTAACTAAATCTAGTACAAGTAATAGAGAGGCCTAGGAGACAGCTGTAGTGCTAGAGGGTATGCAAAACTCGACGTTGCCCTGCAAGTACTTGAAGTAGCATACACCGAAAATGCAAAACAATAGAACAATATAAACAATGTAAGCAATTTGTTTAATTAAAATGTGAAATTCAACAATTAACATTACTTGACAACTAGAGGAATTGTCTTTTATTTATTTTTATTTTTTATTATGTTGTGTAAATATGGTAGTTTTGATGACTAGATTTAACGTGTTATAATGTCATTCAAATATTGAATATCTAGCTAATGGAAAAGGAAATTCAAGGTGTGCAATTGCAGCAAATTCAAAAACATCAAAAAAATATATTTACCTATTAGCTATGAAGCTGCCTCCACACTCTGGCCATATTCGCCGCTGTTGTCACATAGGAACAATTAGAACTGTTATTAATAGTGTCATTCAAGTATTGAAAATCTAGCTAATACAAAAACAAAATTGGAGTGAAAGTGTAGGAAATTCAAAAAAGCCATATGAGATATGTACCTATTAGATTTGAACCCGCCTCCTCAATCTGGCCATATTCAATGTTGTTGTCACATAGATCCAATCTTTTATGTTGTTCAAGAACTTGAAAACGACATGTTCCCATGAATGTTTGAGCAATAAAGTGCCAAAGACTCCACCAAATCCAACCCCAAAACCTAGCCCCATGCTGACATAAAATTCTCAGTTTATGAATCCATCCTCATTTCCTTGAATGATATCATCTTTACCGACAGAAGGTTCCATAGTTGTTTCATCTCCTGGGCACTCATTTGGAAGTGGAAGCCCGCAAAGTTCATCATTTCCAGAATATGCAGAGGCATCAAAGCTTTGCAATTGAGTGCTTGATGGAATTTTTCCGGACAAGTTATTATTTGACAAATCCAAGACAGCAAGAAAATTTAAACGAGTGATGTCTGTAGGAATCTCACTAGAAATTTGATTTCTAGACGAGTCGAGAGATTCTAGCATTTTCAACTCACCAATCTTTTGAATGACATGTCCATTCAATTCATTTCTCGATAAGTTAAAATAATTCAATTCTACAAGGCTCAAGATTTCTTCAGGAATTTTTCCAACTAATCTATTGCCAGAAAGATCAATGCCTCCTATTAGTGCTAAATTATTTTTGTACTCACTCTCTTTCCCTTTCCATAGCACCAATGCATTATCTACATACATATTCTCATAAAAAGAAGAACCACTTGTATAAGCATGATAGCCATGAGCAATGTTTCCTCTAGATTTATTCCACCAAACCAAAGTCGTAAAATTATTGAAGCACAACGGTATAATCCCAGATATGTTGTTTTGGGAGAGGTCCAAGATCTGAATAGACTTGTGATGGCATATTTCTAGAGGTATGTGTCCCTGCAACTTATTCAACTGCAGACTAAGAACAGTTAAATCTGTCAAATCGAACCATATCCGGCCCATGCCACTTGCCGCATCCTCACACACAAACACCGGTTCAGTTTTACCATCAAACATTTTTGTAGTTTGTGTCATTATTTATTTGGTATAACAAGGGACAATATTAAATTCATTTGATTCATTTTACTACTAAATTCATATATATGAGCCATAGTTCAAGTTAAATTCATTTTCTATCTCATTAGTATCCAATATCCATCTTAGTTTTTGCACCAGCTATCAATTAAAAGCTCGATTGAATGTTTGAAAATTGGTTATCAAATTTTCTTTCATTTTTAAGGGAGAGTTGCATGTATAAAGTAAAAGCTATTATTTAAATGGTTGAACATTGCTCTTATTTATCAAATAGACTCATATTTTACAATTATATGAGTTTAATAAGAATATTTTGATCTTTCAAAATAAGAGTTGCAGAACATTAAGACCTTAACAATATTATTATTATTATTATTATTATTATTTTGATGCATTTGTAATTAATTGAACTCTTAAACCACTTTATTATTTAGAATTCTTACCTCTACCTATTTGTAATTTTCCTTAAATAAAAAGGCAAAAAGTTTTTCTACGACAGTGTACTGCTCCATAGATTAAAGTATCCTTCAAAGCAGAGACTTCAACACCCCAACTCCAATGTTAGGACAAATTTCCTTAGAACATCCCCAATGCAAAATGCTATTTTTCATGCTAAAGCTATATTTTGAGAGGAGTTACAGTGTTTTTATTCAAAATGCTATTTTTTGACACGATAACCATTCTTTTTCAACTACCATTACTAATTACAATTCTAAACTATCATTTCTCCATCTATAAAAACAATCATTCTTTACCTACAAACTATTTTCCTTCATTATAACTTTAATATTGCAATGAGTAATTTTAGAAGAGCGATTTTGAGAGGAGATTTCAATGATTCTTCGTCCAATGAAGATTAAAGCGCAGAGGTTATGGAACTTATAGCATCAAAATTTCCCAAAAGGAAAATGCAACGAAATAACCAACCAACTATGCATGTTGGTTCTATAAGCGATCGACAATACATCCGTGATAGAATCTCTAGCAACAACGATTAATTAAAGATTACTTCAATGAAAATCTTGTTTTTTTTTTTTTTTTTTTTTGATAAGTGTTTGTATTTTATTTAGTTAAAAAAAATGAATCATCAAATCCATGTTTGGCATTTCAATACTACAATTCAATAAAATCCATAATGGCAATTCAAAATAAATACATAAGCATAACAAAAAAAAGTAGATAATCATGGAAATGAGGAAGAGAAACATAATAATCAAGGTTTGCAGAAGCGTGCTTGCAATTTGGCAAGAATCTCATCCGAGGATCCATGCTGGAAAGGTCTATCATCATAATCATATCATCTTTCTTTTTCCTTGGCTTCTTTCTTTTCTTGCTCCCTTTGATTCATTTCCTCCATTACTCTAACTTTTCTTTCTTCTATTTCGAACTTTTTCGTTTTACTCTCACTTGCATTTTTATTAAATTTTTCCATCAAATCACAAACACGAGTATATGAAGTATCTGCTATCTTGCTTTTCCTACATGCTTCTTTTGCAACTTTCCTTCCACTAGACCTTTTGGTTCTTGGGGAGTCAATAGCAATTCCAGTTAGAACTTGATCGGAATTGAGTGAAATGAATGTTTCAGGAATATGGGATGAGGTCGAGGAACATGGAGTAATTGCAAGAGACTTTGGCTTTTTGGAGGATGCCCAATCTTCCCACTTAATGCAATGTTCCAAGATCGCCCAACAGTGATCCAAAGAAAAATGTTTCTTCTCATGTTCATAATACATACTTTTTGCTTAAAAAACCTAAAAAAGGATATGAAACAGAATTAGATATATAAAAACTAAAATTAGAAGTAACAAGAAAAGTAAAATCTCACCTTATTTGTTTCATTGATTCCACTTTGTTGCCTATTTTCAATTTGTGTGAGGCACCCACTATATTTACCACAACACTTCATGATTATGCCCCAACCAGATTGGATAGAAACTTGTGTTCGTACATTTTCATTGATGTTGCGATCAAGATAATTTTGGAATATCCGACTCCAAAAATTACTTTGTGATTACGAGTTACCAACAATTGGATCTTGGGTGACACTCAACCAAGCATTGCAAATTGCTACATCTTCATTCGGTGTGAATGACTTTCCCCGCCTTGTCAATTGTTGAGTGACTTTCATTTTTCTAAAAACAAAAAAAAAAATTCAATTTGAGAGGCTGCTGGAGGCAACACCCATAATCTAATTATCATATTGGCAAGTTGAAGCGAACCCTTTGAGAAAATACTTATAAAAAAAATATAAATAATAAATAAACAGTTTATTCATTAAATTGAACATGCCAATACACATAAACCTTTCTTGTTGACGGATTGAAACAATGATAAACCTTTTATCAGGTAAAATAGCCCATCAAATAAATACACAGATTCTAGCCACAATTTCCAAGATAACAAATCAAGTGTTTCAAAAAAAAAAAAAAAAAAAAAAAATCCCAAATACATATGGTAAAGAACAAATGTTTGATGGCCTGATGGGGTCGTGATCGGAGTGAGAGAGAGGGGATGGAAGATATCTGTGGACTTGAATCGTCCCCAATATCTAAGGTTTCATTACATAAGAAAATTTCTAGTGTTTTAATATCTGGATTTAAGGACACAGATAACATTCAGCAGCGAGAGAGATCGGCAGTGAGGTCATTTTTGGCCCTCGACGAGCTCGCCGCTTTCGATCGACACACAGAGAAATTTTTGGCTTTGGTTGAACACAGAGATGAGTGAGAGAGAGACGAGAGAGAGAATGGGTTTAACACAAATATAAATCCTAGCCTGATCTTCCCATGATCGTACCAGCAATTTCGTCAATCCTGGTTGCAAAATAGTAGATATGGCAACAAAAGGGAGAGAGAGAGAATGGCAAAGAAAGGGAGAGAGACTGCTAGGATCATGCATGTAAGAAACAGCACTGAATAAGAAAAAAGAGACCTCTCAAAATTTTTTGAGAGTTCCTATATATGGCAATACTTTTGACAATCTCAAAATATGAGAGGTCTTTTGAGAGCCCAGAGTGTATTATCTTTATCCACCTACTATATTTTAAGGCCTTTTGAAAGGGCATTGGAGATGCTCTTAGGGAGCTTTACAAAATTAGAGTGAAAAACGAAAAATAAAGATATACACTCACAAAAGACCAAAGAACTAAAATTCATGAGACTAAAAGTGATGGTAAATCCCCCCAAAAAAATCTCGTTATGTATATGTTAATGAAAAAAGAACTGAAAAAGTTCCCATAACCAACGAGCCAGTGGCCCAGGTACTAAGAACCTACCTCTTATAGGGAGGTTGGGGGTTCAAGTCTCAGTGGAGGCATGGTGTGTTAGTTCCCATAGAAAACAAGTCCAAGAATGACAAGATGAGTCTAAGGACAAGAAATTGACTCTACAATGCAAAGTAGGCAAGTGCAAAGAGTATCAACATGTTTGTGCTACCAATCACTATTTTTGACTTTCAACAACAATGCACCTGCAACATCCCGGCCTTTAATAAGATTTTTCTATTGAGGCTACGGCGGATGAGCTGTGGAAGAAGTTGAAGTCCCTGTATATGACGAAATCCCTTGCGAACCGCTTGTATCTAAAGAAACGGTTGTTCACTCTTCAGATGCACGAATGTTCGTGTCTGAAAGACCATCTTGACGAGGTAAACAGTATCATCATGGACTTGAATAATATTGATATCAAGATAGAGCATGAAGATCAGACTATTATTCTGTTGTGTTCTCTACTACCCTCATTTGAGAACTTTGTTGATACGATGATGCATGACAGAACTGCTTTGTCCATAAAAGACGTGGAGGCAACTTTGAATTCCAAAGAGTTGCAGAAAAGGGCGTTTGGGGGCAATATAGAATGTTCTGCTGAGGGGTTGTTTGTAAAACTCCGGAGGAGTTATAGTCTGGTTCTCCTGCTAGTTAAAATAATTTGAGAATACTTAGGTGTCCAGCGTATGCTCATGTGAATGAAGGGAAGCTTGAAACGATGGCTAAGAAATACAAATTTCTTGGTTATTAGTCCGGGGTCAAGGGATACATATTATGATACATAGGCTTCGAGAAAGAAGACACTTGTTAGCAGGGATTTGACCTTTTATGAGTTTGCGATGCTTACTCCGCAAAAGGAGATAGTTGATTTAGGGAAAGCTCAGGATGTGAGTGAGCAGGTGGAGCATGCAGTGGTTTAGTTAGAGGATAGTCATCTGTCGACTGGGGAGCAGGTGCAGTTTTGGACTGAGGGAGATGCATAGTTGCAGCAGTACAATGTGGCTAAAGACAGGCCTACGAGGGAGATTAGGCCACCTTTCACATGCTGATTCGGTTGCTTATGCACTTTATGTGGCGTGTTTACTTTTTCTGTTGTGTTTCTTAATTGTTGCTTGGGTTTGCCGTGTTTGTCGTAACAAGCCCAATAGTATAACCTCTCCCCCCTTAAAGAGGAGGTTAGTGGTTTGAGTTCTATAGTGGGCAATTTGTCTAAAAAACATCTATTTCGTATTACTTTATAGCAGGGACGGATTGTTGAAGCATTAAACATTAACAAGCAGTTGAAGGGGTACACTTCGGACTATGAAGGATTACAAATATTGGTTTTCAGCTTAAAAGAGCCCAACTTATATATTGTGAAGGATGCTCCAAAAACCATGATTTTAAAATAATAAAGCATGCAGCATTGTGGACTATAATTAAAACAAGTAAAAGCGAAAACTTACACTAATTCTCCATCCTCCTCCTTTAGAACATGCCGTTTCCTAATACCAGTAGTCTGTAAATACAATCAAAAGCATTAAACTACCTTTATGTATAGCAACTACCGCTTTGGTTAAATAAATAGAACCAACAAGATTTATACCTTTTTGTCCTTCATTTAGAAGGTATCCATAAGTGGCAGAAAAGAGCTGTTTGGCCGCTTACCTTGCCCACCCAGCTCTTGAGAAGATTGCAAAACACTACCTTCAAGAGCTCCTTTACTAGGTGAACCTGCACATGCCAAAACATAGTTTAGGAAACAGTTTGTATAATGAGATCCCAACGGTAAAGAAATAAATAGTACCACTTCTACTTGTTTTTTCATCTTGCTTTGCAGGCCTATTTTGTTTAGCCTCATTTTCAACTCATCTTTGATACTCTAAATGTCACGCCCCGGTTTCAAAACCCAGTTTGCAAGAAAAGGAAAAATAATTAAAATATAAAATTTAATGCAACACCCTAAGCCACGAACTACCTTTATTATTTTATTCCATTACTACTATTTTTTTTTTTTTTTACAATCTGATAGTGACCGTTTTTATCTTTCTTTTTTTTTTTTTTTTTTTTTTTTTTTTTTTTTAACAAGGCGCTAATTGCCAACAAAGTAGCTGCTCCCATATGGGACTAATCCAAAGGCACAACCACCGAGGCACCTCTGTCTACACATACATTTACATATGATGCAGTGGTCAAGTGAATACTTTCTAGGAGGTAGTCCAGTAGTCATTCCCTTTAACTATATGAATCAACATACACACAAATATATATAAACATCCTGAACCAAGCATATGGGACCAGTGAGTGATACAAGACCCAATAACTATGGCACCTTAACATGCAAAATCTTTCACCTGTTACTTTACATTATATGCTATACAAATATAAAGGTAATGATTACTAGATGCACTAACAGTCATCTGACAGAGGTAATACAGTTTTTTTTTTTTCTCCTAAAAAAACTAACTTCACTAAGCAATATCTTAAAAATGGGAGCAATTCTTTTCTAGATTCAAATGAAACAACATTCATACTCCGTTGACACTAATTTAAATAGATTCATCTCATTAATATAAATGCAAATAACTATAATTTCAAAATCCATTAGCTACTCTAATATTATCCCAATTAATTGGTTTGACAAGTGCCAATCGTAATAATAAAATTAATCATATCACAATCCAAACTAAATAAGTTAGATAAAAACGTAAGCTATTACAAGTCTGAACTAAAAAAAACACCAAGTCACAACACCATCCTTAAGCACATAAAAATACGATCATGTAAATCTCAAGTCATGAACCACACTTTAATCACACAATTCCGGGCAATGTCCATACTACCATCCAATTGCTCTCAAGCAAGCCCCGTAACACAATTGTTGATAATTTACAGGTTACTAACGCGATGGGATTCAACACCACTTGACCAAGTCTAGGGCTTTTTACCCAAGGACTCCGGGCCCTTCTTGCTCCTACGGCACAACCCCATCAACCAATCAATTTTCCACAACAAGAACACCAATAATCTCAACTGAAATAATAAAATTCAGATTTATGTCTTCCCAATCAATCCATGCAATCTCATCAACCAAAGACAACTTTTTCACAAAACAAAGACAGAAATTTTTCACAAAACAATTCATAATCAACTAGCATTGAACAAGAAAGACAATTACATGTATAACAACTACAAAATTATAATCATGTTAAATCACATAATCACATAGGAAAGGCAAAACATAAATTGTACACAAAACATGAAATAGAAGCAAAACAAAAATTAATAGTACACTCCTCCCTCACAAGTTAGACCCACTTTACCAAATTACTCCAAATCGAAATTTCTGATATGTAGACACGTAGAGAATGATGAGAAGAGCAATTTTTGTTATCGGACTTCCTACAAAATCCCACTTATACGTCTCCAAAACTCAGAAAGAAGGATGGACGAAGAAGAGGGCTAGGGTTTTCCCTCTGTTTCTTTCCTCCCGTTTCTTCTACTCTATCAATTTCTCTCTCTAACAAGTAATAATCCATGGAGCCTGATCCCCTCCGTTGAACTGTTCGTCCAGTCCCTCCAGTTTCAGATCCTAGGGCCAGGATCATGCCACATAGCTGAGGCTTTAGTATAGCTACGTCGTTTTGTCTTTAACCCCACGGTAAACCCAATTCATTCAACCCAAAAATTTAAAATTTCACCCAATTTTTTTTTTTGAAACCCTTTCAAACCTCTGCCCTAATTCATATCAAGCGGCAAAATCCCTAAAAAATTCAATTTTTCTTCAAAATTCAATTCCCTCCGTAACTCAGCCACTGTTGCAAAATTCCTCGGCACTGGTGGTGGATTCAACAACTGGGTCTTCTCATCTGAGGTTTCTTCATCATACCCAGATGAGTCTGAGCCTTCAATTGGGTCTTGGTGGTGTTCTGAAGTCTAAACAAGTTCCGACTCCATGGGGTCACTATCTTCATCTTCTTCAGTGACCAAAGCTGCTAAGGCAATCACACTAACACACACATTACACACACTCGGAAGGAGAAGAATATACACGCGCACACAGAGATAAAAATTGGGAAAAATCGCTAGGTTTTCGAGAAATAATTGGTGTTGTTTTGACTGTGATTTCTGTTTTCTCGCAATTAATCATCTCACTCTAAGTAGCTGATCAAACTGACTTGAGGTTCTCTTCTTTTCACATTTTTAGAACTGGAAACGTGATCATCATATTACCAGAAATTTAATGCTTTTATGAAAGATTTCTGATGGTATATATATGTCTTTCATGCTTCTCTACCATTACAAATGAAAATTATAAGGTTCCATCTGCTATTATTGTAATATGGATATATACATTTTTGCTTGAATATCTATGTGTACATATGCATACATGAATACCTGTTGTCATGTCCAATTTTCAGAATCATTTTTTTTGTGTCAAATGAACTTTTATTGCACCTAGTAAACTTCAGACTCTAATCTTTTGATTGTCACATCCTAGACAAAGTTAAGCAACCATCCCATAATATGTGGAGTCCTTGTTCTAGCTGATAAAGTATACTCGCATAGGCTTATATGTACTGGGATCATTATCTCTCGACTTTGCCTCCTGAATGAGGCCATTTTCATCACATCTTCCTAGGACTCCTCGACGACTGTCATTCTTTTAGGATCTTCCTTTGTTTCAAAAGATGCCTTGAACCAGGTCATTTTTCATCACATTTTAGTCACTTTTCACACATCTTCCCATCAACTCTATGCTCTTTAGGATCACATTTTGACACTCACCTCATCCTTTAGGCTCATATGCCCTTTAGGACATTTTTTCATCTCATCTCTTCTTCTTTACACTCGTATGCTCTTTAGGATCACATTTCAACATTTTTCTCATCCTTTAGGACCTATTTTCATCTCATCTCTTCTTGTTTACACTCTAATGCTCTTTAGGATCACATTTCGACACTTATCTCATCCTTTAGGCTCATATGCCCTTTAGGACCTCTTTCACACTCGTATGTCTTTTAGGATTTCATGTGTCCACACATTTCTAGCTTCTCACCGATTTCTTAGAAGGTTTAGGGTGAAAATAAGGTTGGTATGGTGGAAATGCGGTACTCTAAGAGTGAGAAGTTAGGAATTATAGTTGAAGGAATTTGATTTCAATAAAAAATTATGGTGGGAATAAGGTGGCTTAGATGGATAGAGAAGTAAATTACTAATTCCGGTTGGTGTTAGTTTCAGTATTAGTTAAAATGACATAACAAACAAGGTGGATTTTCAAAGATACATTGCAAAGTGAAAGACAATTAAGACAATATTTCCGGTATGTATCATCTCTCGAAACAATGCAAGCAACCTTGTACACACGCATGAAAACAAAATTATTTCATTCTATCAAACCAAACCTGATATTGAACTCAGAATTTCTAAATTTTGATTTAAAGTTAGAAATAAATTGCAAATGAGAATAGTACTTGAAAAATATGCAAACGCGGGGAAAAGGAAAATAAATTATATATAACAAGTCAAAATAGGTCTCAATTTTGCTACAGCAATACTGAGATAAGTAAAAGGCAGGCAAAACATGGGCCGAGTTCCTATTTTTTAGTACTCCTACATATATACATGAGGCAAAATGGTATTAATGTCATATAATGTTTATCCATTATAAGTTGCTTCCTTGGAGGGGATGTACATATAATATAAGAGCTGTCTTAGGTATTAAAAATTCATCCAAGTATTCTGATTGAATTTTTTTTTTTTGAGTGTTTCAATTAATTTTGTGACCAATATATATATATATATATATTATGTTGATTGTATGAGCAATAGAAGCATATGAAACTGCACTATGTAATGCATTAAAATGTGTAATGGAAGTCACTATTATATTGAGTATAATCAAAGAAGACAAGTAGTATAATATGTATCAATTCCTAGTAAGGAAACATTTCAAGTAGTGCAGATATTCAGTAGCAAGGGAGATGCTTTACAGCATTATGCACCCTCCAAAATAATAATTCCCTATCCCAACCCTCAAATTAACAATGATACTGCTATATTAATTTCAAGATTAAACAACTACAGTTGTAATATCCCAAATTCTGAGAAAGTAATAACACAAACCCTTAAATCATGTGTCAAATACAATGGATCGATTTTTCAAATATGAACAAGGGAGAGGAAGAGGAAGAAGAAGAAGAAGAGAAAAAGACCACTACCAGGAGCTCCAGTTTGTGAGGCCAACAGAGTGAATGGAATCCTTTCAATAATGCATGAAGTAGAATCAATTCCAGCAAAATTAAATATTAGATGCTACGTACTACATTAAACAAAACCTTTGAATTATATTGTACAACATAATCTATTAAATATTAGATGCTACTACATTAAACAAAATCATGAGCGAGGCTTCAATCCGACATTCTCGGGAACGAGGGCTTGTGCCAAATACTTGAATACTTGGTTGCTATATTGGATCTTGCATTGCTTGGAGTGATGGCTCAACATTGATGTGCCTGTTGTTGTTGTTGTTGTTGTTGTTGTTGTTGTGTTATCAATGATTGTGACATCCTCACAAGTGAACCTCGTATCTAAATTGATGGGAAAGTATGTGTATGGTGGCGAAATAAGACTCACTCATAGCATTATCTATGCTCACTGTAAAATTCACTACAGCGCCATTTTTTGACCAATCTCCCTCCAAAATATCTTCATTGGCCACGAATAAGGCAGCCTATTCTAGTGATCTTTGATCCTCCCCCAACTCATACTGGTAGAAAGGTGAGATAGCAACGGTAGATAGATTAACCTTTTTGTAGAAGACTGAAACATTAATGGCTTGATCATGAATGGTTTTTAGATACTTGTAAGGGTATCGAACATCGAAACTAACATTCCAACGGATAATCACATTATTATTATTTACGTGTGAAGAGGTCCCGTTAAAGGGAGGAATACGAGAGACGTTAATAGAGAGTGAATGAAGATGAAATATTGGAGGGCTTGGTTTACCTAGCACTGGCAATATTATAATCAGCCTAACCCAAAAACAAAAGAAGAAGAAACTAATAGCTGTAATAGTGGCATAGGATACCCTGTTGGGCACGAACAAGTAGAAATTAATAGCTGCCAATATCTTGTTGGGCTTGGGCGGCGTTGGCACAAGCATTGGTAAAGTGTCGATGGTCATATTAATTTTGGTGTGTGCTTCACGTAGGCCCAAAGGTTGATCAATATTGCTGCCACCTGCTTAATAAAATTAATGTCTCACAAAGAATGAAAAGAAGGTAACTTGTAACAACTTCTACAGAGGAATATATGTAAAGAAGATTTATATATATATATATATATGTGTGTGTGTGTGTGTGTTTGATAATAAAATATCAATTTCGTCTAAAGAATTAGTGATGGTCTCAATTTCTTCTAAAGAATTAGTAATCTAATTTAAAATTAATATTCAATAAAGTAATTAAATAATTATTTTTTAAAATGATAATTGCAAAATCTAAAACAATAATAAATTAAAAAATTATTCTATAAAATATAATTAGCAAAACTCTAAAACTGATCAATAAAAATAAAATTGACATGTAAAAAAGATAAAAAATAATAATTATTAATTAAACTTTTCAATAGGAATTTAATTATTGATAGGTGTAATTTTAAATTCCTAAAATAATATCAAAATCCAGACTCAATTCACTAAATTTCAGCATCAAATTCAATTCAAAATCAAGAAGTACAACCCAAACACAAAAAAAAAAAAAAAAAAAAAAAAAAAAAAAACAACCAGTGAAATTTTACATATCAACAACTTAGCAACCCAAATTGTAAAGCCAAATTTTGAAATAACGATTTATGATTATAAGAGCACCAATTTAATTAATTAATAAACTGTATATTAAAAGAAAATATCATGATGCTTTTGAAAATAATTTTTAAAAAATTGAAGAAAAGATCAAAACTTTTTCAAGTCCAACCCAAACGCCAAAAACATTGAAACCCCCCATGTATGACTCAAAACAATAAATTAAGATTGAACCAAAAAAAAAAAATTTAAAAAAATTAACATATCAAAAACTTTCAGTAACAAATTTAATTCAAAATCAAAGTCTAACAGAAACACAAAAACATTAAAACCCTAATTCAAACTAATAAAATAAGAATGAACCGAAAAAAAAAAAAAAAAAAGGAAAAAAAAAAAATTACAATCCAAAGTAAACTTATAGAGTTTTTGAACTTCTCAATACCAATTATAAGTAATTGGAATAGAACCCTTGGTTTTTTAGAAAATAAAATACGTAATTTGTGGTAAGAGTTTTATAGAAATTCTTTTTATTTTCTTTAAATATTCCTTATTCAATTAGATTTCCTTTTATTAAAAAACTCATAATAAATAGGTAATTTGAATTTTATAGAAACTCTTCTAAATACCTTATATTAATTAAAAATAATAAAAACTCATAATAAATGAGTAATTTGTGTTAAAAAATTCTTTTTATACAAATTAGTAAATAATTTTATTATATTAAAAAAATAAATAATACAGAAACTTATTTATTTTTTTATATATATTTGATTGTCAAATTAAATTTTCTTTTATTTAAAAAATCATAATAACTCTTTTTCTATCAATTAATAAATATTTTTTATATTAATAAATAAATAATAATGAAACAAATTTATTTTCTTTATATTCAAAGAGAAGGTTATGGCGAGTGCAAAGCTTGAGTGCTCCTAGATAGGAGCCTTGTCTAATTAAATTTTCTTTTATTAAAGAAAAAAATTTAATAAATAAGTAATTTGAGTTTTATAGAAAATAATAATTCATAATAACTCATTTAAAAACTCTTTTTATATCAATTAATAAATATTTTTTTAAATACTGATATATGAAATACTAAAACACAATAATGTAAAAAACTTCTTTGTACTTATTAAAATTCAACAAAGCAATTAAATAATTATTTTTCAATGGTAGTTAAAAAAAAACTTATAATAAATAGATAATTTCAATTTATATTAAATACTTTATATTAATTAAAAATAAATAAAATCTCATAATAAATACGTAATTTGTGTATGTGTTAGAGTATTATAGAAACTCTTAACTCTATTAAGAGAGTAAATATTTCTTTTATACATTTTTTTGTCTAATTTGAAAGACTAAATTATTTATTTTCTTGTCTAATTAGATTTTATTTTATTAAAAATTTAATAATAAATAGGTAATTTGAGTTTTTATTTTAAAAAATAAAAATTAATACTAAATAGTTAATTTGTGTTAGATTTTGATAGAAACTCTGAATTTGAAATTTTCCTTGTGCAGGTTACTATATATATTCCTTCCTTAATTAATTAAAATTTAAAAGGAAAGTAAATAAAATAAAATAAGAAACCCAAACCTACCATAATTTGGATTATTATTTATTTAATTATAAAATATATCAATATTATAAGGAAGGTGAATTACAAAAGAAATGTAAATTTATTATAAAAAGTAATGTATTACTGAAACACAATAATTTACGGAACCCTTTTGTACCTTATTAATATTCAAGTAATGTTTTATTTTTTGATTAGGTTAGTTTAAGTTTATTTTTATAAAAAAAAAAAAAAAGGAAAAAAGAAAAAAATTAGGTTATTTTTAGATTAGGTTAGTTATGTTTTGTTTTAACTATAAAAAAATAATAATAATAATTAACTTGTAAATAATGATATATATCTTATAATAATAACACAATCAAAACAAAAAAAATCCAAAAATTAGATTAATAGAAAGAATGTTACAAGAACAATTGATTTAATTCCATCAAATTACAATTTTTTCTTTTTCTTTTTCTTCATATGATAAAGGTATCAAATAAACAAGTGAAGCAATTCGTCTAATACATGAAGAGCAAAATCTTTCAAATCACAAGATTTAGATCAAATGCAGCAGACAAACCCATCAAGGAAATTACAAACCCATCAAGGAAACGTCATAAAAAAAATTACAAAACCCATTTGCTAATGGGTACCTCTGGTGGAAGGGTTGGTTTGACTGGCTTGGAAAGATGAATTCCCAAAGGTTATCACTGTAATTAGAAATAAGAGTCCAAATATGTCTAAGTGCTGCTGCTATGTTAGCAGTTTCAAGATTTCTAAAACCCAACCCTCCAAATTCTTTAGGTTGACAACATGCAATCCAGTTCACCTTAGCTCCAGAGTGCTTGAATTCAGTACCTGACCATAGGAAATTCCTCATAAGATTGGTTACCTCAACTATAACTAATTTAGGCAAAATGAATAGGATGGACCAGTAGTTAATCATACTGTAGAGGACTGATTTGATCAGTTGGATTCTGCCTGCATAGGAGATAAACTTGGATGACCAGTGGTTAATCTTTTTGGTGATCCTCTCCACTAGCCCTCAACAGTCATCTACTTTGAGCTTAGTAGAGAGAAGAGGAACACCTAAGTATTTAATAGGTAGTGAGCCACAGTTAAACCCCAGTAAATTCTTGATGCTGTTAGTTAGAGCCAAGTCCACTCCAGAGAAAAAGAAGGAGCTTTTTGAATTGTTAATCTTCATTCCCGAGAGAGCAGAGAAATGATCTAGGGCATGCTTAAGTGTGGATAGTGAAACAAGGTCTCCATGATTAAAGAAAAGTAGGTCATCAGCAAAAATAAGGTGGGAAATAGCCAAATTTTTACATTGGTGTGGAATTTGAAGCATATGGAATCAGAAATAAACTTCTTTGTAATGGCTGAGAAGACTTCCATTGCTATTACAAACAAAAAGGGTGATATAGGATCGCCTTGCCTTAGACCTTTGACCCCTCTAAAGTGACCATGGAATTCTCCATTAATGGAGACAGTGAATGATGGTGAAGAAATACAAGCTTTGAACCAACCAATAAATGGAAGAGGGAGCCCAAAAAGATCAAGAGTATCTAGTAGAAAATTCCATCCCACCAAGTCGAAAGCTTTCATGAGGTCCACCTTTACAGCACACCTAGGTGGTGAGAGATGTCTATGATAACCCTGAAGAAGCTCCTGAGCCATCTGAACACTATCACCAATGTGCCTACCCTTAATAAATGCATTTTGGCTTGGATCAATGATGGATGGCAGGATTAGCTTGAGTTTGTTGGCCAAGAGCTTGGTGATACATTTATATATAGTGTTACAACAGGAAATTGGACGAAAATCATTAAGGGTAGAAGGATTTTGAGACTTTGGTACTAGAGCAATATAGGCATTGTTAACCTCTTTTAGCAACTTGCCAGTGACAAAGAAATCCTTAATAGCTTTGGTCACATCAGAGCCTATCACAGGCCATGCCTTGTGAAAAAAGTGAGCATTAAAACCATCCGGCCCAGGGGATTTTTCCTTGCTGAGAGGAACATACAAGACTTGATCTCTAAATCAGAAGGAATATCACAGAGTGGAGGGATAAGGTTGGCTGGAATAGTTTTTGTAATAAAAGGCTAAAGTGCTTCTTTTCCAAGATAAAGAGGTGGTGAGCCCCAAGAAGGTTATGATAGTGATCCACAATCTCATCTCTTACAAGTGCTTCAGTGTCAATAGAGTCACCATTTGCTGATGTAAGACAAGTAATCTTTTTCTTGTTGAGTTTTAAGTTGTAAAGCTTGAAGAAGAAAGAAATGTTGCCATCACCCTCTTTCAGCCATTTAACCCTAGCCTTTTGTTTTATGAAGTGCTCCTCAGCAAGAGCAAAATTGGAGAACTGTTGCATAAGTTCCTTTTCCTGAACTCTTAGCTGAATATCTCAGGGATTAGAATCGAGTAAAGCCTGACATGAAGCCAAAGATTATTTTGCCTGAGTGACTAATGCTGTAGCATAAGAGATTTCCATCCTGTAATTAAGCTTGAGAGCTCCTTTGAGTAATTTTAGCTTCTGGATGAGCTGAAACATAGCTGTTCCTGAAATAGGGGTGGCCCAGACCTGCTCTATTGTGGGAAGAAATAAAGAATTAGAAACCCAAGCATTAAAGTACCTGAAAGGAATTTTTTTAGGTCCAGTAGGAGCACCCATTTTGATTAGGAGGGGGCTATGATCTCGTCGAAACTCTCAATTGTGGGCATTCTAAATTTGCTTGTGTGGAGGGAAAAAAACTCCCTCCAATAAAAAACGCACACGTCACCACTACCCATATTTACATTCCAAGGACATATAAGGCCCATCATGCTCAAGCCCAAATTGAGGGTATTTACAGCCCAAGACCATTGTTAGTTATCCTCCAACTTCCATCAAGGCCGAATCAAGAAAGTCATCAGCCCAGCTTGTCGTCAGCCCAGCGTATGAGTATTTAACATCCGGCCTGTTACCCAAGCCCAGCCGGATCAAAATATATTCAGCCCAAGAATGCGCAAATCCTACCATTTGAAGGATTTACTGTAGAAGGAAAATTCAGATAGGAAGTTCTGTACAAGGCAATTTCTATGTATGGAAGATTCGACAATGGAAAGAACTCTATTAGAAAAGAATGGTTATATAGAAAGAATTGGAGGGCAAGCAACGCGAGTCCTACCATAATTTTGTAATCTTTTGTATATAAATAGAGGCTAAGACCTCCAATAAAGAATCAAGCAATTCCACACTTCTCTATACATTGTTCTTATTTATTTTTATTGTTTTTGAGTGAGTTGTTTTATTTTTCTCAGTCATTATTGGTTGAGCGAAATTTTGCACCTACACTTTGGTGCCGTCTGTGGGAAGCGTATACAAATATACTCCCACTTGTTCTTCAAATTAAATCCTTTAGTCGTGTCTGGAATGTCAAACGGAGATTCAGCAATGAATCAACAGATAGAACTGATGCAAAAGATGCGAGAAGAGTTCTTGCACCAATTTGAGACACTCCGGCAAGCAAACGATACGAGTGTCGCCCAGATAGCTGCGCTTCAGCAGCAGACTCATACGCTGCACACGGCCATGGCCAGGCTAACGCCACAACCACCACCAGGCGATGCTGCGGCACCACCTCCCACCCGGAATTTACCTCCGGTTCACGAGCCTCCAGCCAACGAGACACCACCCAACGGGGCTCGACCCAGTGAGGCGCAGCAAAAGCAAGGGACGAGGTCCGAGGCGGTTGCTTCGGATAATCTCCCGCATCGCACACAGGACGAACAGGCCGAGTCCAGCCATAGGCCTACGGTATGGTCCAATGGCGTTCCAGATGGCGCACGTGTACAAGATGCATTCGATGAAAAAAAGCTCTTGAGAGTCCAGACACCAGCCGAGATGGCTAGAGAGCACAAGAACTCCTTGGTCAAGATCCCCTTTACTAACGAGGTGTACCTTGTGGAGAGGCCGAAGAAGTTCACTATGCCATCCTTCACCCAGTTCGATGGGGCAGGCGACCCTTCTCGGCATCTTGATCATTATGCGCAAAAGATGGCATTGGACGATCATAACGATCCGTGGATGTGTAAGGTTTTTCCTACCAGTTTAACCGGAGCAGCGTTAGAATGGTTCAGGAATAGGCCACACAAGTCTATCCCTGACTATGAGACCTTGTGCACTATGTTCTTAGCCCAGTATTGCGGAAATAAGAAGCAGAAGAAAAGTATAGCCAGCCTTTTTACCATAAGGCAAAGGAAGGGAGAAACTCTGCAAGATTTTTTATCCAGATTTAACATGGAGGCCTCGGAGATAGCAGATTGCCATCCTGCCACGGCAATCGAAACATTTAAGTTGGCAATGATCCAGGGAACCAAGTTTCACACATCCTTGGTCAAATATTCCCCCCCGGATATGCAGACTTTGAACGCTAGGGCACAAATCTACATTCCCCATCCATCCCCCCAACCAAATACAAAAATATTTATCCATCACTCCTCTCATCCATCCCCCCTCATTTTTTCCCTCCAACCAAACATAGCATAAGAGTGAAAAGTTAGGAATTATAGTTGAAGGAACTTAATTTCAATAAGAAATTATGGTGGAAATAAGGTGGCTTAGAGGGATAGAGAAGTAATTTCAAAATCCGGTTGGTGTTAGTTTTAATATTGGTTAAAATGACATAACGGACAAGGTTGATTTCAAAGATATATAACAAAGTGAAAGACAATTAATACACTATCTCCGGTATGTATCATCTCTCGAAACAATGCAAGCAACCTTGTACACACATGAAAACAAAATCATCTCATTCTATCAAACCAAACCAGTCTGGTTTGGTTTGGTTTGATAGAATGAGATGATATATATATAAATTATGTTGATTGTATTAGCAATAGAAGCATATGAAACTGCACTATGTAATGCATTAAAATGTGTAATGGAAGTCACTATTATATTGAGTATAATCAAAGTAAGGAAACGTTTCAAGAAGTGCAGATATTCAGTAGCACGGGAAACGTTTTACAGCATTAGGCACCCTCTAAAATAATAATTCCCTATCCCAACCCTCAAATTAACAATGATACTGCTATATTAATATCAAGATTAAACAAATATAGTTGTAATATCCCAAATTCTAAAATTCGGCGCATTAACGAATAAACCGAAACCTGATTCGAAACTCAAATCCAAATGCCGAAGCTAAATGATAACCATCAATGAAAACCCGAATAATGCCGAAGCTAAATGATAACCATAAATGAAAACCCAAATTAGTCAAACGGACTCTTAACCAAGGGTGCAAAAGGAATGGTCCTAACCAAGGGTGCAATAGGAATGGTCCTCCTGCAAACATACACACACTTTGGTGAAGGAAGGAGAAGAGCACGACTGGTCGCGCTTAACGCGACTGGTTCCGCATGGGCAGTAGCCCAGAAATGGAAAGAAAAAGAAATACGTGACTGGTCGCGCTTAGCGCAACTGGTTTCGCATGGGCAGTAGCCCAGAAACTGAAAGGAAAAGAGAATGTGCGATTGGTTCCGCATGGCCAGAGGCTAAAAACAGAAGCTTCAAAAAATGAAATTCTTCCCAAGATAAGGTCACCAACACCGCATGAATCATACAAGAACTCGTGGCTCTTCTCAAGAGAGAAACCTCTTAGAAACATTACTCTATTTGCATTTTGCTTCCCTTGAATGCTGCATTTTGCTTCCCATTAGGAGCATTACTCTTTCAACAATTCTCTCGATCATTTTCAAAATAAAACTCCAAGAAAACTTATCAAAAATAAATAAAAACTCGACAAAAGCCGAAGCAGAATACAGAAACAGTTTTATGCTAATCAAATGCCAACTAAGGAACAAAGCAGCCCACAAATCACCCAAAGATCAAAGTTGCATTCCATGCATTGCATCCCACAATCAGACAATCTGCACCCATTATGATAACTTTATTTCCAACATCTTCAGCAAATGAATTACATTAAAGTTGCATTTGGCGCCGTGAATTTGAAATTGGGAAATTTTTTGTTCAAAGTCTTAACAAAATTTCCTCCAATCCCAAAACCAAGCCCCCGATTTGGTACTCCCAAACATGGCATAGGAGCCAAGGACGTGCATAATTTACCTAGAAAATGTGGGAGAATAGTAACTGCAATATGTAGTTAAAAAATGTGAAACCTCAACCTCGGTAACCCAAACATCTCCAAAGACCCACCATGAAAAAGAAAATAACACACACACACACACAAATAAAACCATGAGTAAGAAGTTTACTTACCCAATATTCATATTATATTATCCCATAGCATGAGCAATTCATGTCTCAAATTCTCAATTTAAATAAACAACCAAAGCAAGTTCCATTTTCTCTGATTACCAGCGGTACTAGAGCCTGAATTTACTCCAACAGTCAGCTCGACAGCCTTGGTACAATCAGACTTTCCTTTTGCAGTAATCATTTCAATATTTTTCTTCCTAAACAAGAATTTTATCCCTTGCATCATGCAAACAAGATGATTCGGAAAACAACATAAACTCACTTTACTGATCTAATAAACCACAAGGATCCGCACCTTGCCTGATTCAGATGTTTTGGCCCCAAGATAACAGGAGAGGTCAATTCCCCGAGTCGCTCTTTCACAACATTGACCAGTTCGTATTCAACCAGAGACAAGTTGTTTTCTTCCTTAACAGTGAAACTAGCTGGTTCAGTCACTTCAACACGACCCCACTTGTCCACTGCAAGTCTCATTGATCCCTTGAACATGTCAATCTTCGCATTACGGAGTATTATGGTGGTATCAGGCTTCATCAAGTCCACTGTTGAGGTGTCAACAAAAGACAAAATTAGACTCGGCTCAACTCAACAGAACATTGCACCAAAGTTAAAAAGCAAAACTGCCTCATATGCAATTTGGCACCGTCGTGGGAACTTTTGTAACATCTCTGTGGGTCAGTCACAAATATACGTGGCAACAAAACCAAACAAAAAACACACACATTTCTACAATCTAACAACCATCTTGTGAACTAACAGAATACAACCCCACTACAATGAAGAAGAAAAACATATAACCAACTGTAACAGGAAAAATTCTCAATGCTAAAAAAATAACAGAGCCATACAGGAAGGAGTATGAGATGGATATGCAGCATTACAAGAAAAGATTGGATAAGAAATAATAGTAGTCTAGAAGAGAAAGGGAGACAACTGACTAAAAACAACATGACATTACATTGATGAAGATGAATTGGTTATGCATAGTGAAGACCAATAACTGCACCCTTAAAATAGTCATTGGATAAGTGCAGACATCGAAGGGGCAAAAACAAGAGGACCATGAGGAACACAAGGGCAATCCACGAAAAAGACATATTGCCATAAAACCTTCCCTAAGCCGTTGAAATTTGAAGTTATGTATAATTAAACTAAGCTGAGATACATCCATCTCTACTGATATATTTGCCTAGATTAAGCGGAACTAGACCAACATTCAAGCAGGACTTTAACCAACATGGACATTTTCTTGGCCAAATTCTTGAGTTAGGGATAAATCAGGCCCAAATTTGAGAGTGACTTGGAAACATTTTCCTATAAGAACTAGGAATCTCCATTTTATTGTTATCAAAATCAAAGTAGATGGTCTCTCGTGCACACACACACACACACAAACAAACAAACATATTAAGCATGTTTCACTTGATACATCACGCGACACATAATTTTCCACACAACTAGATCCTAACCTGCACTCAAAACAAATTATAATTTTACACTTCTTGTGTTGTCTTCTACTCAACAGAAAAAGATAAGTTGGATCTCCCTATAAATCATGGAAAATACTACCAAAGTCGTTAACAAATTAAAGTAACAGATTTACAAGAAAAAAAGAAAATAAAGAAAAAGAAAGAGAGAAGGGGGGAAAATGGCATCACATAATGATCTCAATGTACCAATCTTTGTCCATGATACTAGTAAAAGATTTGGCAGATTGAAAAAAAATAATAAAGAATAAACAAATAACATTAATAATGCATTAGAGTTGGTGTATTAACAAATAATATCATAAAAACTACTTAATGCACTACCTAGGTCATTCCTTGCAGTAAATACAATTGTTCCAGTTTCATCTCCAATTACGCATTCGGCAATATGCATTTGACGTACTTGGGGGCCAGCAGGGTAACCTTTCTGCAATACCATCTTTGAACTTACAACCTTTGCTGTTAAATTATGTCCACTAGTGCCTGGCCGCAGCTGCTCAACCTTAGTGAAAACAGGCTTCCTCATAGCCGATTTTGCTTCAGCCATTTATCGCAACTCTGGAATATCAAAATATAACAGAGAACTTAGTCACTATTCAATAACAGAAAAAGGAGTTGTAATCATAGCAGTCACTGCCCCAAAAGGTGCAATGATGACTGTGTTTGTGTGCGCGTGTGTGTGAGAGAGAGAGGAAAATAAATTGGACAAGGTAAATGCCATGGTAATTGCAAAACCATCAGTTGGAACAAAGTGTTTTATGTAAAGTGTCACAAAACAAATAAAAATAATGAATAGTCACACTCGTGCCAAAACTTAAAACACATTGCTAAGCTATTTGCTACCTTTCCAGTCTTTATGTTTCTATTCCAATTGCCACTATCTAAAAACACATTGCTTAAATTCTATCTAGAGACTCTTGAAATGATCACCATGAAAGCCAAAGCAATGTCTACATTATTAAACACATTCAAAGTTTCACTATTTTCAACACGAGAAACCATCTAATATATGCAAAACCACACTTTCTAGAAACATATGGCAAAAAAAAGAAACAGAAGAGGTTTTTACAAAAACAAAATCAGAACCACTGTCTGAACAACTCTAAAGACAAAATGCATATGAGAATCAAATTTAACCACTGGACAGGAAAAGAAGAAAAATAAAACAGTATAGTTTCAAGAAATTACCTTCAGAGAGAGAACCCCATTGGCAACCTTTGAAGACTAGCAAAGCAGAAGCAGTGGCTGAGTGCAGAGGCATCAAAGACTCAGCACAACCCAATTCCACTGGAAGCCTTCATTCAACATTTACACACTCACATTAACCTTAACTTCAATAATGAATAATCACACTGATGCCAAAACTTAAAACTTTCAAAACCCATTTCACACATAAACAACACGCAGAGGAACACCTAATCACATACCCAAACTACGAACAAAAACACCCAGTTCAAATCTCAAAGCAGATATAAAGCATACTAATTCAATAATGCTCTAGAAATATCAGACGATCATAAGCAATGAATGGGTACTAATAAACACATCAACTAAACATATATATGTGTGTATAGATATGAACCTGGAGAAGAAGAACGAATGAGTTTGACCAGAGAGGCGAGAGGAAGGAGTGGGTTTGGTGATGGCGAGCCCGCTGAGCTTAAATGGAATTGATTAAGCTCTTTGGCTACGACTTACCAATGCCCTAACCGATTCTGTTGACCTCTGAAGTAATCGTCTTCCAGAATTGGACGCCATTTTTTCTGATTGAGTTCTTACACTGGAAATGAAATCCTCTCTTGATTCGAAAAACCAGAAAAATCTAAAACCAATTGCTTTGCGCGACTGTTAAAGTGATGATGATCATTTGGGCCTGAGGCCCAGTAGTCTGTCCGTTGTCTCTGTCCAATAGGCCCAGGTATCTTAGTCCTGGGCTGTACTGTTGTCTTATAATTAGTCCCAATAATTGCGGCCCACTCTTATTTTCTTCTAAATTAAATTACAAAAACATCCCTAGACTACACAAATCTTGATTCTTAGATCTTATTTTGTATTTGAAATTTTATTGCTTTCATGCGTGTTTCTTTATTCACACACCTCATGTCATTTTAGGTTTAATATTCCATATGAATTCAATTAAACCCACTTTTCCAACCAAAAAAAAAGGAAAAAGAAAAAAGAAAAAAAAGTCCAAAAATACTTTAGAAAAGTCATTCATCTCAATAATAATAAATAAAAATAAATAAACTCCAGGCTTCTGAAGCTTTGCTAAGTTAATAATTCGTGAAATGGAATCAGAGAATTAGGATATAGATACTAGTGTGATTGAGCTTAAAGGTAAATATTTCCAAACTAAATCATAGACATACCAAATCATAGATGTTTTGTGATAAAATCATTCGTGTGTACAGAGAAATATTCAAAAGTTTTAATCGTCCTTGTTTTTCTCTCTGGCGATTCTTCACCTAAGTTTCACTTGAACTGTCATGTGCTGAGAAATGTTTAAAGGTTTTAACTGTCTATGTTTGTATGTCTGATGATTTGTCACTTAAATTTCACTTGAACTTTGAGACACCAGAATCCAAACTTATTAACTTCAATGGAGGAGGGCAACTATGGCATTAAAAATGTAAGAATCAAGGTTTACGAATTTTTTGCGAATTTTTTGCAATTTTATTTTAAAAGAGTAAAGCCTATATTAAATCAGTGATAATAATAAAGGCACCAATTATTTTGACTAGTCTAATATCTTCATAATACCTTGTATCCATACCGTCCATACAAATGTCAATATATATACCAGTCTCATAGTGATGATCCAAAAACCCTAACTAAATCATAACCACCTCAAAATAGAAGGTAACCCAAAATTACAAGCAAGTCTCCAAAAACACAACACTCTCCATGGCAACCTCAAAGTAGCTTGCTCACCAAGGTTAGGACCTGAAAATATCTTGTAAAAGAAAATGGTGAGCTCTCAAAGAGTCCAATAGTTTTCCAAGATTTGAGAAAATTTGCATAAAAATGAACTTCCTTTAATAGCGTAACACATAACCGAAATAAATAGTCAAATAATTTTAAATAAAGAGATGCATATAGGAGGGATGACAATACTTAACACGTCACACCACAAAGATATCACGAATCACTAACATTATATGTTGTACTCGACACAGTAAGCTAACATGATGAAATTACATTCATGCTAAAGTTAAAAGATGACACAGCTTATAGGCCAAGCTAGGAGGTGTTTCTTTGAGACCTGGTGAGAGGAAGAATAGCTATGAAAGACAACTGTAGCTTAATTGCCTTTAGCATTTTGACCTGGTTTACTTGTGTTGTATTATTAATTAGTATGGTGATGTTTGATTTTGTCATTGGTGGCTTATATTTAAAAACCTATCTAGCTATGTAGTATGGACACGCCGATATGTTCACATGTTAAATTTTAAAAAGTAAGATACAGGTACGATTTGAAAACGACTATATATAAATATAAATTTTTATGTATATACACGTATTGAACAATAGTATTAAAATAATTTAATTCAATTCTAATTTTTAGACTCACAGTTTGTAAAGACTTTTATATCATATATATATATATATATACACACAAACACACACACACACACAATCATTTTACAATTTTATCATAATAGCATTTTTAATTTGAATGAACAACTATTATTTAATACTTCATGTGTCATCATATGTGTATAATGTCAAATTGGCCTATTATTTATTTTTCACTTTAATTGAATTAAGCAAATTAATTACAAATCCGTCAACAATTCTCGTTAAGATAAAAATTGCTCCTCCAACCTCTTATTACGAAGAAATAAAAAAAATATACGTCTTGAAATCATATAATCAAGACACACAAACACCTGTCCCAGTTTACTATCAAACATTTTTGTAGTTTGTGTCATTATTTATTTGGTATACCAAGGGACAATATTAAATTCATTTGATTAATTTTCAACTAAATTCATTTATATGAGCCATAGTTCAAGTTAGATTCATTTTCTTTGTCATTAGTATCCTAGATTACACAAATTCTTGATTCTTAGCTCAGTATGGCTATCTTCTTTTTGCCTTGCAAAAGCTTGTATCTAAGATCACTATTCCTTCCAAAAACCCTATCAGTTTGACTGGTGTTGCTTAACAAGTATGATCTCTCTTGGTAAAAGAATTGAATAGCTTATAATGGTGAAGCTCATAACCCACCAAGCACTCAAGAGTCTCAGATGCATCCTAGCATTACATTTGGGAGCAACAAAAAGAATACAGGCATATAATATTTCTAAGATAGTTTATTAAGCAAAACAACTAAAAAAGGGTGGGGTCTGCAAAAGTCTCAAATACATCAAAAGTCCTCTTCAACTGATTTCCTGAGACTGCCTATTCCAATTTTTTCCTTTTTCTTCAAAAAAAAAATGCAAGACACGGTCAAATATAGCAGAAAAACTTTCCCCTAAGAAATTTTTTTAGCTCCATGTTGAAGGTTCCTTTTTCTCTTTTGAGTCCATAATAGAGAATACACCAAGCCCAAGTTCTATCCCCTGTAAACACCTTTAGCACTATAGTGAGATGTTGATCAAGTGGAGGACATCATGCCCTAATCCTCCCTCATGACATCAACCATAGCAAGTAGTTTACAAGAAAGGCATCATCATCATCATCATCCCTGCCTTTATCCCGTATCGATGGGGTAGGCCACATGAATGCTTTATTAGTATATACCATGCCATCTCTTAAATCTAGTTTTTTAGAGTCATTCTTTATTACTTCATCCCAAGTAAGTTTTGGTCGGCCTTTCCGTTGCTTACCTTCTAGGAAAACTACTTTTCCTCTTCTAACAGATGCATCATCGGATCTGCATTGAATATGGCACTACCTTGTGTACCCCTCACACATTCATTATAAATTCTCTCTCTTCTAGTTACTCCTATCATCCAACATAGCATCCTCATTTCCACTGCATGAATGCGTTGTTCTTGTGATTTTTTAACGCCCAACACTGCATATAATGTAGCTGGTCTAATAACTGTTGTATAAAAATTTCCTTTTAATTTATTCAGTATTCTTTTGTCACAAAGGATATACCTAACTTGCCTCCATTTTGTCCACCCTGCTCCAATCCTACTTACTACATCTCCATCTATCTCCCCATCTTTTTGTATTATTGATCTTAGAAAACGAAAAAGTTCTTTTGAGTTATTCTATGGTCTTGAATTGTAATAAATATACTGTCATTGTTTGTTATTTATCAAATTTGCATTCCATATTTTTGTCTTAATTTTACTAATTTTTAAGCCTTTTGCTTCCAATGTCTTTCTCCATATTTCTAATTTTGTTGCTAAGGCATCCTTAGAAGTGTCTATTAAAACTGTCATCAGGAAATAACATACACCATGGAATGTTTTCTTGAAGATATTTAGTTATTTCATCTAACACTATCGCAAATAGGTATGGACTTAACACCGATCCTTGGTGCAATCCCACTTTTATAGAGAATTCACTAGTTTCTCCGCACCTAGTATGGACTCTAGTCAACGTCTCATTATACATATCCTGCATAAGATTTTTAAGTTTTACGGGTACTTGTTTTCTTTGTAGAGTCCACCAAATTATGTCCCTTCGCACTCTATCATATACCTTTTCTAAATCAATGAAAACCATATGCAAGTCTTTTTGTTTTCTCCGATATTCTCCTATTAGTTGTCTTATTATGTATCTTCCATAGTGGATCTACTAGCATAAACCCGAATTGGTTATCAGATATTGATGTTTCTTTCCTTAATCTTTGTTCAATTATCCTTTCCCATAATTCTGCTAAATTTGCAGTTTACAAGAAAGGCAGTAAGAAGATGAACATGGTAATAGTTCTGCTCAGCTTACTTTTAAACCACCTCAAGCCAATCTTCTAACCTGCAAACATTTCATGCGCTCCTTCACTACTTGGAAGACTGCAAAGCTTGCATGCATTTTAAGTAGAATTGCAATGCTTTATAAAATTCATCCTGACGTTAAAAACTCAACCTGCCTTCTCCATGGTCACTATATGAACAGCTAGTGAGCTGAGGATTGCAATTTCTTGCCCACACTGGTAAGTTAAAAGAGTTAATTCCAATTGCCAACAGTTGGCCAAAGTCATTGGAAGTGTGGAAAAAAAACTCCATTGACATACAAAATATAAAGAAAGCAAAAGCAGAAAAGACAGAAGCAAAATGGCAGAAGACATTAGGAGATCGGGATGCACTCGCAAGTAGGGAATGAAGGGTTCTCAAGTCTCCTAGAAAAAGAGTCCAACTTTTTGTGCTGCCTGACGATCTTAATGAGAAATCAAACCTTGATGCGGGACCAAAATATATATATATATATATATATAGGATGAAAATACTCTGAAACCAAATTGATGTAGAATAGAAAGAAAGATGGGGATAAGAAGACAGAAAATGATATGAGGCTAGAAGGAGATGTGAAGACAGATGAAAGGGGTGAAAAGACATATTGAAAACATAGGTTGGATGGACCGAAAGGTGAGAAGAGCAAGAACAATGGAGGGAGACGAACAAGAGAGCAAATTCTGAAATCACAATTTCCCATAATCAAAATTGAATTGTTTGCTTACATAATAGACTTTATATAGGAAAAAAACATAAACAAACTCTAAGAAACCCCTAAGATAATAAGAGACTAAAATATCCCTTAAATTAAATAAAAAGTAAATAAAAATTAACTAATTATCTGTCCTTGCCCCTGATCCAAAAGTAAAGGCAAAACACATGCAGCTCATTTGTGCAAATCACATCTCGTTCCTAAACCTCCTTACTAGCCTTTTTGTTGCAGATCCTAAATGACCATGAAAATATAGTGAATATCATTTATAAATGAATGGAAGGCCAAGACAAGCTTTGAATATCAGTTTAGGGTCTAGTGTGAAACTTAATAATCTATAAAAAGGTTGTCAGAAGCTAAAAAATACAGCCTTCTGCGGTCCAACATTAAACATTGTCAAGCCTCAGCTGAAGATCAAACTATCAAACTATCAAGCCCAACTCAACTCCCTCTCGACGGAGGACCAATTTCACTTGGTCATTTTCAGCAGCTTCAAGCATGCAACATTCAGTCTCTGCCGCAATGTGCTTTAAGTCAAGCAAACTCAATATCTGGATGTTTCCAAATGCCAATTCGAACATGCCTGTCATCCTTGCACCTTTACTTTGCCTGAGGTCCACAACTTCTTTCAAAATAATCATGAAGCAACCTTACAACATCAATGCCCGAGTCTCAGTGGTATCATGTATAGAATACATTGTCTCAAGCATTTTACATCATGATTCAATCCCACGTGTCCATGTTGCCTCAGTTTCACCCAGTAATCCTAGCCTTAACAAGATTGAAATTGACAATGTAGTTTCTCGAGATCGCAAATCTAGGCATAAACAACATCCTTTAGGAATCTTCTGCTATCAATAGAAAATTTCGTTGAATCAGCCAAAATAGGTTCTCTATTTAGTCAAGAATGATGTCTAAAATTGATGCATAATTTACGATATGAAGGCTATCGCAAATGACTCAGTAGTTACATAAATCATGGAATGAAGAGCCAATGAAGAAAAGAAAAAACTTTAATTACCTGTATTAATGATTCCATGTGACGTCTCATTCAAGTGTGCATGAAACCTTCTGAACACTGCTCAAAAATGCGCATAGAAGATATTGAGAAATTTACAAGGCCGCCACATGTAGAACAAGCTTTATTGTTCAAGCAAACAGCATATAAATTTATAGAAAAATAAAAAACCATGCATGTCGATATGTCACACCCAGAAAATATTTATTATTCAATTAAACAAATAAAGAAGCACAAAACAGAATTAAAGAGAAACTAAATCACAAGAAGATAAATTAAGCCACAAGCCGGTTTATAAGAGGCAGCATGTAAAATAAGGTACAGTATTCTTCATAGGGTCAAAACAGCAACTATAATAACCAAGATAAATGATGAAGCATATTATAAGTATCAGCATTTTCATGTGCTCATTTTTATGATTATAGCATATTTTACTATCAATACTCGAGAAAGATAGCGAAGAATTCAATAAAAAATAATAATAAAATAAAAATAAAATCGAACTACTTCTGTCTACACGTCACCTTGCCTTGCCAGACCATTAACACTGATTTTAAGTCTAAAATGGAAAGGTCTAGAGAGGAGAAGAAAGGCTCAAGGCATTCACTAATGCTGAAAAATATTTTTCTATTGGGTGCTGAAAAATATATATATGATAGGGTTATTAGAGAATAATAAGTTCGTTTTGTCAAAACTAAAAGAAAAAGGAAAAGAATCTAAACACAGTGCAAGAACAAGTGGGGAATAACAAGAGCATTTAAAAAAAAATTGTTTTTGGTAAGTAAAACTGAAACACAATACAAATAGAATATAATATGATAAATTTAAGATTAGAATTATTCAAGAAAAAAAGAAAAAGAAAAAAAAAAAAAAAAAGATTACGATTAAGGGAACTATTCAATTACTGGTTGAGAAATACCCTTAAGGCTACCATAGAAAAACAAGTACCCATAAGCAACCATTCTCGCCACCATGGATAAGCATAAAGGACCCAATCTAAGCGACCATTGCTCCTAGGGCTGAAATGGACAAGATAAGATGGTACAAGTGCTTCTAGAATGCAGTGTGGCCACCGAATAGCAATTACCAAATGAACTAAAAGCAAAAACTTAATAAGATTGCTGATAAGCAAGCCATGCTTGATAGTGCAAATATTGTGTAGCGTTATATAAAAATAAAAAATAAAAAACTAAAGGAAAAAGGAGAACTTGTCCATCAAATAAGCATAGCTGAAGTTAGAATGATGAGAAAGATAAATGGCCATAAATAAATTAATACATTCTCAGAAATTGTTCAGGCGGAAACAGAAAAGAAAAAGAATAGAGAGAGTTATTTACAAAGGGTTGGCCATGTGCAAAAAAATTGTTCAAGATGGTTTCATTCAAGTGGGAAAAATTAAAAGCATAGTGTAAAGGGGCGGGAGTATGAGGTAGTGAAAAAGACAAAATGGTCTACAATTCAAACAAATATTATGGCCCTAGATGGAGTTGAATAGCAAAACAGGAATTTTGTAGCTAAACCAAGAGAGATGAAGTTGCAGTGAGCACTCAACTCAACTAGAAAAAAGAAACTTGTTTAAATCCAAGGGAACATTCTAAGAACTTGTTCTACTGGGCCTTCCGCAAAACCTTTTGGCACCTTCAATCTAAATCAAATCAGTGCTCCATGGTCTATAATTTTGCATTACAGAGTCCAGAATGTACATATAATTTGCATGAAATTATAAATTGATGTAAGGAATGACGCAATTTAGGCACACAGCAATCTGACCTTGACATGATAGCTAACATATGCATGGAATGTTGATAAAATCCAAACAGTTCTGTCCAGTTTTTTTCCTTCTACATGGCGTGGGAAAATGACTGCATTTATCAAATACAGTAAGATGTTATTGCAAGAAACAAAATGGATTAACAACCCTATTCAATTATCTTATATTACCAAAAGTAACAAATCCCGCATTTGCATGTATTGCTTCAACAGGAACTCCCTTCAGTTCTAGAGGAGGAGAGGAGACCACGAGCAGGAAGGGGAATTGCTAAGTCCAGCTGTACGCCTTGCTTCCACAAATTCCTGAATGATACCAATGTTAAGGACGAAAGGGAGAAAAAGAAGGAATTTTTAAGTCCATAAATAAGAAGATTTACAACAAAGAAATTCTTGAAAGTTCAACAATAAACTATATACGTGTGTGCTTTATAACATGTAAAACTACATGTCTCAACATCTCATAACAAAGTTTGGGTATATGATACCAGTTAAATACGGCTACCACTAGTCACCAACAGGATGGTCTAAGTCCAACAGTGGGAAAGAGAAATGCAACAACAATTTACCAAAAGTTCCTTAAGGTTCCCATCTATATATATTCCAATGACATGAATGTTTAAAAAGTAGATCCATGTTTCACAAACTGTTACATGGAATCCTTAATTTACCCAAAGGCCTAAGGTGCGAATGATGGAAAAGTAGACATTAGGACCATCCACGTTTTCCGAAGTTTAGAAGCAAAAAAATTGAAAAATCAAACAAAGACCAAACAATCTAACTTCTCCAAGACCATGTAACATACTACAAAGTATAGCATAACTATCAGCATATCATAAAATGCCTCTTCTCCAACACCATCAGCATTCATATCTATGGTTCAAACCATAACGGGCTCAGCTAAAGTCGAGTTCGTTACAGTCCAATAGATATATATATACATATATATATGTACACACATATATATATGTATGTATATCATTGTGAATAAAAAATCAAAACAGATTCAGTAGAGAATAGGAGTGACTGTGACTCTGTAGAGACACCTTCTTGGCCACTTATCCATCAGCTCTAAACCCAATCAAAGAACCATACATCCGCGAATCAAACCATAATATACAAGATCATGGCCTAAATCTTGGATCAAACCAAGTCCAACCTTCAAACTAACTGATAAGTTTTTATTTTTTTATTATTATTATTATTTTTTGTTTTTTCAGTTGGATGTAACATGGAAGAGTTGTATGACGACGATCCATACATTTTGTTCATATATCTTGCACAAATTCATCAATTTTCAATTTTTTTCGAATTGACTTCAAAGAGGGAAGTGTTTAACACTCTTGTATTCTCTCAAACAAATGTATATATACTAATTTCCTTGTGTTATAGATCACATATAAGTTGCAGATTTATTTGTTTAAGATTTTTTGAAAAAAAAAAAATTTCTGTATCTTTTATTTGATAATTTTTTAATTGATTGTTTAAATTTTATATTTTAGTAATTGAGAATATTGAGTGAATCCATTAATATACATTATACACTATATGTATTGTAATTTGTAATATAAGTGAAAACTCCAAATTAGTATGTTTAAATTATTAGTAATGGCAGAAAATACAACGTACAGCCAAAACTCATATTAAATCATCTTTAATATTCAACAAAATCAACTAAAAACGTAAAAAACAGATATTTCTTAGATTTTGTAGTTGAAAATTCTGTAATAGTTTATCTACACCATGGCATGCAAGGTCAATAAAGTTTCACAACTGCAGTTTCTGAAACCATTACATAACACCTGTAACACTTCACACAACGTCCACATTTGCGGCCGTGTACGGTATTTAAAAACTTTGTTCCTATCTATTTCAATATTTTTAAAGAATACTTATTTAATTAATGGGTAAAGTAGGTCAGAAAATAATTTGATAGTATACTCTTGGTACCAGTAAGAAAGAAGTTGCAAGAACAGTATCTATGGAATCCTTGAATCTCATAGGAAAAACCAGTCACTTTATCTACCTGCCATAAACAATTGCAATATGTTACTCAGCTGCCTTTCAAGTAGACTCGCTTCTACTGATCCAATGAAAATATACACAGATGAGTAGCCGGAATAACATACATTCTGCAACGACTTACAAACTTAATTTCAAAAATGACATTTATAGATAATTAATAATGAATTTATAAGTGAAGTAAATAAATTAAGAAAAAGTATAGATGAAGATAATCTAAGTCACCCAAAGCGGGTGCAGGAGGAGCGTGGAAGAGGCAACATCTAAAATTTGGTCACTGCGGAAGCACCTCCAGAGCACATATACACTTGTACACTATTATGTGTATGTATAAAATAAAAAATGTGTTTCATCTATAAGTAACCTTATTTCTTTTCTATTAGAGAGATATAATATTAGTATTAATTAAAATACAAAAATTATAGCATATTTTTATTTTTAAAGAAATGCGACGTAAGAAATTCATATATTTATTCTAGATTCTTAAAAAGAGAATGTTTTATTTTTGTACATGAAATGACAACTTTAAAGTATTTATAATTTGTTTGCAAATATACATATATGTGTCTATACACTGTACACAGACATTTAATATTTTTAGACTTATATAACAAAACAAAAGTGATCAATATAAGGCGAACAATATGACAATGATATGTCATTCTTTTTTTTATAGTGTAGGTTTATTCTTAGTTTTGTACATTTCAAACCATTTTTATTCAGTATTAGGCACATTGGGTAATTGTCATAAATAATAAATGTTACATATACTTGTCCATTGAATAGATAAAATCATTGCGAATTCCAGGATTCACAAAATTGAATTCGCGAATTATGGAAGGATTTGCTCTCTGAGCGCCAATTCGCGCGCACGGAGCACAAGAGCAGCACCACTTTAGAAGGTTTGTGTGACTTAGAAGATAATATGAATAGAGCATTTCTCTTTCCTTTTTTTTTCTTCAGGGTGGACTGGGGGGGAAGAGGTTTAGTTGGTGTATTTAGCATAGAAAAAACTCCTGTTGTTGGATGAGGTTTTGTCATTGAAACAAAATTTCTACCTGGGGAACAAGGAAAAAAGACTCTTTAGGCTCTTTAGAGGAACAAGCCTATCCATATCCGGAGCAACAGTCCTTGAAGCAAGATGTTTTTAGAACTACTCTTAATGGGGCACCCAGGACTACTTCCCTCACAGATGCAATCTTTACCAAAAGAGCATGTTTGTACTCTGTACAATATCAGCAATAAGAGCCATCAGAATGCACGATTAACACATGGAAGCAACATCCAAAAGTGCAAGAAAAATATGAAATTCTTTTACACAATATGTTTCAGCATTATAGATTAAATGAACTCTTAATAATTAAAGAATTCAATACGGTTGTATGGAAATTAATATTTGACATGAAAGAAACACAAAATTTTAAGCATGCTGACTCTATCCAGATATTGTGCTTTATAAAGGACTCAACTATGGATATTAGGCCACCAGGCGGTTTATCCTCAATTCAGCAATGAGAACCATCAGAAATACACAACAATAACACATGGCAGCAACACCCAAAAACTTCGCCAGAAAAATATGAAATTCTTTTACACGATACGTTCCAGCACTATAGAATAAATTAACTCTAAATAATCAAAGAATTCAACACAATTGTCATTTATAAAGGACTAGACAATGGCTATTAGGTCACCGGACTGTTTATACTCAATTAAGTAATGACATTTATCATGGAAAATATAAAAAACAACAATGCAACAATCATAACATTAAATCACCATGCTCAAATAACTATATGACATTTGCTAGTACCTATAAGTAAAAAAATAGTATTCACTGGTAAATAAAGAAGAAAAATAGTGAAATTATCAAAACATGAGCCCCAAACAGCAAGGTAAACAGGAGTAATAAATGTCCAGAATCCCTCAATGCACTAGCAACCTATTGGACTTCAACCAATATTTAATCAATAATCTTCAATGCTTGTCCATTACAAGAGAGATTCCTAATGGCGCAACTCTTTCATTCTTGTCTTCTAACTTCTGCTTACTGTTTTTGCAAGCCAATTCATTGCTTTTACTGCCTTTTATCCTTGCTCGGATAAGAATAGGCAGCCATCGTTTCACGTCATATTTAATTTTTCAGTACTAATTGAAAAGGTTTATTGCTTAGTTACAAGAGGAAAAAGGGAATTGCTCAATGAAATGGTAAAAAGCCGGACTGCCTAGAGTGTTAAAAAAGGTTCTAATATGAGGACACTAACTTCATACAGATAGGACATTATGCCGGTAACCAATTCACCCTCCCACCACCCAACAGGACAGCACCAACACTGCTCAACTTGACTAAAAAAAAGGTCTTTTCCCAACCTTTGAGTCCAACTAACACTAGGTAATAGCTTTTTAGAATTAAAAAAATTAAAGTGGAAGCTTCAAGCCACTATCCATATGTTGAATAGTAAGATACTTCATTCTTCTAGGTGTCAATTTGACCAAGGCCCTGGATAAGGAAAAATATGTATTTTATGGAAGAGCGGTGATTTTAGAGCTGAATTAAGTAATTATAGAATTTAATTTAGGGCAAAGTACAGAAAACCCTCCTCAACTTGTAGCCTTTTTCCAGTAAACCCCTCTTGTCTATTTTTTTACCAAAGAACCCCCCTCAACTTGTAACCCTTTCCAATAAATCCCCCTTGTCTAATTTTTTACCAAAACAACCCTTCTCAATTATCTGAAGGGGGTAAAAGAGTTAATATTTGGACCAAAATGCCCTTTTATTTAAAACTAAATTCTTTAAAAATTCATATCTCACAAATTGTAAATTTAAAAATTATAAATAATATATGCACTAAAAGCTTATGAAATAAGGATTTCAAAAATATAAGATTTGTACAACAAACCTTCAAAACCAGAGAGAAATAGGCAATCTAAAAATCTACTCCAATAATCTTATTTTATTTTTAAAAAATAAAATACTCGAGATATTTGCAAGAAAATTTTCAGAATTATTCATTTACATATAGAGCCGAATATATAAAAAATTTAGCCCCAACAGAGATCGATTTCATGAGATATCATATTTTGCGTCAAAGTATTTTCATTCTTTTATAGACTCACCATTTAAAAAATAAATAAAAATGAATATTCGGTCTCTATTGGGGCTAATTTTTTTATATTTTATGCTCCATATGAAAATGAATAATTTTGAAATAAAAAATTAAAAAAAAATAAGATTGTTACAGTAGATTTTTAGATTGTCTATTTCTCTCTGGTTATGAAGTTTTGTTAAACAAATCTTATATTTCTAGAATCCTTATTTTATAAACTTTTCGTTAATATATTTTTTTGTAATATATATATTTTTTTTATAAGTAATAATAACATAAAAAAGGTGTTCAAAAGGGGAACATGTCCTTTATACAAAAATGGAACCGGGACTAAGGCCCCAGAGAATTCCAAAAAATAATTAAATCATCAGAAGAAGAACAAGAACTCCTCTTCACATAATTGAAAAGAGAACGAAGAATGTGATGTTTCACCATTGCCGTAAACGACTCTTTATCTTCAAACATTCTACAATTTCTCTCCTTCCAAATGCACCATCAAACACAATGTGGGACAACTCTCCAGAAATTGCGTACATGCCTTCTCACACGACATCCTCTCCATACATGAATCAATTCCTTAGTAAATCGTGGCATTACCCAATACATGCCAAATAACCCAAAAATAAGATTCCAACAATCATTCGCCACAGGGCAATGTATAAGGAGGTGATCAACAGACTCCCCATCTTTCTTGCATAGACAACACCGATTAACAATACAATTGTCCCATTTCCTTAAATTATCAATTGTCAAAATCTTTCCCCAAATAGCAGTCCAAACAAAGAAAGCCACCCTAATTGTTGCCATCGATCGCCAAATAGTTTTCCACGGGAAATCATAATTAACAAAATGAGACAGGCATAAGAAATATTATTTGTAATATTTGAATGTACGGTTTGTGATATATGAATTTTTGAAATTCGAGAAAATTAAGATTTAAATAAAAAGGCATTTTGGTCCAAATATCAACTCTTTTACTCCCCTTATATAGTTGAGGGGGGTTCTTTGGTAAAAAATTAGACAAAAGGTATTTATTGGAAAGGGTTACAAGTCGAGAGGGGTACTTTAATAAAAAAATTAGGTAAGGGGTTTACTGAAAAAGGCTATAAGTCGATGGGGAATTTTCTGTACTTTGCCCTTTAATTTATGTTAAAGAGGTGGTGAATTACATCACCTGACGACATGGTGAAATCTGTCATTCCACTCACATAAATTGAATTCACTAATCCTTAAATCAATATTCTTTTGAAAACAAATAAGAGTAATAAAGATGCTCATTGAAATTGGAGGTTTTAAGTGTACTAAATCCCCCTCTATTTTTTAAAATTGGAAAAATTACTCTCCTATTTTAACTCGATATTCTTTATAGAAACACACACGAGAAATAAAGATTCACATTTAAGTTGGGAACTTGGGGGCCTTGGTGCCCGAAAACGACTCTATTTTTTAAAAAGGGCAAAATGCTTCCTGTTTTTTTTTTTGGGGGGTGGGGGGGGCAAAGACAAAAAATAAAATATTTTTTTATTGTTTTTAAGAGTCTTACAGTCATTGATGCAAAAATGAAAATAAAACCCTAATTTTGATTATAATTTTTTCTTATTTATCATTTAAAAAAAAAAAAAAAAATCATGACATTATCATGAAACTACATATTTATGGCAAATATGCATTTTTAATACTTTTATTACATTATTTTTCTCATATTCTCCTTAATTTCCTACTTTAGTTATATGTATATATACCCACATAAATATATTATATATGAATTTATTTTTTTATACTTTATCTACATCTTTTAACCCAGATGACGTAAGATTTATCTTATATATATATATATATATTGAGAGATGGACAATAAATTGAGAGACGAACAAAACACACAACTAACATGGACAATACAAAATAATTTGCAAGGATGATTTTTCAAAAAACTTTTTTTTTCTCTCTCATTAATAGTCACTTTCTTATTATTTAACTTAATTATTAGGTTAGTTATTTTAAAAAATAAAAATCTACGTTATAAAATCACCAAATTCTTTTTGGTGATCTTTAGCATTTTCCAAAAATACATATATATAGAGAGAGGAAGGATTGAAGAAGGGTGGTGATGTTGTAGCGGGAGGGAGGAACAGAATGATTTTAAAAATCATAGGATTTTTTTTAATTTTTTGTTTTATTCATGAAAACTATCAAAAATTAGAGAAAGAAATGCCATTATATTTACCTCATTCAGCTAAACAGCTCATAAAATTTCTCAATGACAAGTAAACCAGAGTCGATAGATTCCAAGGGATCCTTCCGAAGACGGTGCCTCAAGCAGTTGGGAATTACAGTTGCAATATCCTCTGCAGTTACTATATCCCTGCCTTTTAGAGTAGCCAAAGCTTTTGCTGCCCTATTTGTCACTATATCACCTCTCAACCCGTCAACATTCAGCTCCGAACAAACCTTGGAGATCTTCACGCGCAGATCATGATCCATCTGAACAGAAGAAAGAGTGCTCCTAGCTGAAGTGATTTGCTGCTGGAGCTTTTCTTGCTCTGCCTCATAAGAATCTCTAAATTCCTTTGGATTTTTATCAAACCGACTTCTCTCCTCCACAATCTTCACTCTCAACTCAGCATCCCTTACAGTCCCCACTTGTGCATGCATTCCAAACCGATCGAGGAGCTGTGGCCTTAGGGCCTGTTTGGTTGGTGTTTTACTTTGGTGTTTTTGTTGCAGGGCTTCATTTCAGGCCCAAAAACATGTTTGGTAGCACTTGTTTTGTTTTAAACAGTAAAAAACAATGTTTTAAACAGTACCAAATTTTGGCCCAAAAGTGAAACACCAAATTGGTGTTTTTTGTTGTTTCAACACTGTAGCCCAATAAAAAGCACTGTAGCGGATGAAACAGACGGCCCAATTTGTTTCAGCTATACAAACATTTTAGGTTATTTTTGCACAAATTTTGTCTCTCCTCGCCCGATACGCTCTCTACGATTCAAGGGCGATTTCCAATCGCCTCCATCTTTATTCTCGTTCTCTACTCTGAACTTGCCTAAATCTACAAGAATCAGAAGTTCAGAACCCATTTATTTCAGTTTATGTATCTGTCTGCAAGAATCAAAACCTATTATCACCAGAGTTTGTAGAGGTATGGTTCTCTTTCTTGATCATCAACCCATTTTTGTATATTTTGTAGTGTTTATCTTATCAAAACCCTAGGATTCCACCGCCCTACCCGCCACTCTCTCCTCATTTCTCTCCCTCTCTAAGCCGTTGTTCATGTAGAGTTATCGTTCTCTTCCTTGATTATCAACCCATTTCTGTACAGCTGTGCAGGCTTGATCATATTGATTATTATTTTTAGGGTATTTTCTGTTTCTTTTCTATTTCTTTGTCTTCTTGAACTAGTTTTCCAGATTTGTTGTTTTTATTTCTACTAATTACTTGATGCTTTCTTTGCTTTTTGTTTGGTACTATTTCAATTAATATAATAAATTGAAGCATGTACTCAGTAACTTAATGCAAATGATGGAGAATTTTATGATGGAAATTCTTCTAATGCTTTAGAAATTTACGATGTGTTGCCCGCTGAAGAGCTGCTGAACATGTTTCTGAAGAAAATAAACAGAGTGAAAAGTTAGGCTGGTTTGAAGAAAAATAATAATGATTTAAAAGTAAGAACTTGCAAGTAATCTTACACTTTCTGTAATTGACATGTTGGAGATGGTCCTGACTGATCAATTGTAAAGTTGTTGTATAAAAGATCACTGCATATATTATGATCCTCTTTAATGAGAATAACAATAAGAATTATGTTTCACGTATTTTAGATGATTAACTGAAAGAAATTTAAAATAAATAATAATGGTGTTGTACTTTTGGCTAATGCAACTCAAATTGATATTTTCATCACTCAGATTATATAATAATTAATACGGAGGTCATTTGTTTTAATATGTTATATATCTAGATATGAAAATTTGACATTGGTGATGTCTTGTAAAGTTGTTCACTTGCATTCTTGCATCTAAAATCCGATTGCATTGTTGAGTTTGAATCCATAAGGATGAACTCATAAGGACATATGAGACACATAATGAATACTGGGTTTTCCCCTTTTTAGATGGAAAAGCTGAACCCAAAATTTTAGGACGTTTTGTAAGCAAAAATGAGCAAAATTGCTGCGATAGAGCTTATATGAATTGAGAATCAAGATCAAGGGCAAAAGAATAACCTGGAACAGGAGATTCGTAAGAATCGAGCCAGGTTAGATGGACGTGGTTCAAAGAGCTAGTGCTCGTTTAAGACTGACTGAAAGATCAGGATGAAGCTCTGAAAATACGATTATAATGTGAATCATTGCATTCAAATTATTTAAATTGCTAATTCAAGAACTTTAACTCAATAGAAAACTGTTTTAGGGAAAAAAATTCGCTTGAGTAGTGAATTAGAGTGCAGATGTATATAATATGGATTGATCCACTTTGTTTGCTTGTACACTTGTATTGTAGCTTAGATAGGTAGCTAAGTGTACTTCAATATTTTATGATGTAATTATTTTCAAAGAGGTGCAATGTCTTTATTTATTTATTTATTTTATATTGTTTTGTTTTTATAATTTTAGGGCATCACAAAGCATGTTAGACAAGGAATCAGAATTGTTTGCATTAATAATTACGGTTATCTCGGCCTTGATCAGAGTTATATGTGGCATAGCACCTTGGACCCTTATTAAATGCAGTACACGTGCTTACAAATTACTTTTGTTATGCATATATTATTTCCTAAAATATATTTTGGCTACTCTTTCAGGCAGATTTGTATCTAGCATCTCAAATTCATGCAGCAATCAAAAGGTTCAACATCTCGCTCAATAATTTACATGCAATTTATAACTCTGTTTCAAGTGATTGCATATAAGTTGCATGTCTGAACTTTAGCATTTCCATGTACTAAATACACGGTTTTACCAAATGAAAGTTGGTTATGCTGTTTATATAAATTATAGTCTTACAGAATAGAATTTTTTTTTCTTTCTCCTTTGATTGAAAGTCGTCTTATATTAGTCATTCATCTCATTTTTATTTCATCTCATCAAAACACTCTCGTTACTTCAAAAGGTATTAAATCAAAACTCTCATTTTGATTAAAAGTTTAACACTTTTTATGTAAAAAAACTCTTGTAGGTCATTTTGAATTCAAAACACTAAATTTCACTCGAAGTTTCTAAGTTTTACATCAAAACACTATATTTCCTTTAAAGGTACCTTGAAGAAGGTCATTTTTAACCAAAAACACTCGTTTTCACTCAAAGATTCTAACTTTTTATATGAACACACTCTCGTCCTACAAATGTACCTTGAATATGGTTATTTTTAACTCAAATATCTCATTTTCACTCCTAGTTTATTACATTTACATCAAAACACTCTTGTTTCTATAAAGGTACCTTGAATAAAGTCATTTTTAACTCAAAACTCTCATTTTCACGGTAAGTTTCTAACTTGTCACATTAAAACACTTTAGACACTTCAAAAGGTACTTTGAACAAGGTCTCTTTTTTTTTTATTTTTTTTTATAATAAGTTGAATAAGGTCATTTTTATCTCAAAACTCACTTTCATCCAAAGTTTCTAACTTTTTACTTTTAACACTCTTGTTCTTTCAAACGTACCTTGAATAAGGTAATTTTTAACCTTAAATTCTCACTTTCACTTAAAATTTCTAACGTTTTACATCAAAACACTATGGTTTCCTCAAATCTACCTTTAATAAGGTCATTTTAAACTTAAAACTTTCATTCTCATTCAAAGTGTGTCTCTTTTTTACATGAAACCAATCATTCCTTCAAAAGGTACCTTAAAAAAGGTAATTTTTAACTCAAAAGTCTCGATTTTACTCAAAGTTCCTCTCGTTCCTTCCAAAGGTACCTTGCATTTGGTCATTTTTAACTTAAAGCTATCATTTTCACTCAAAGTTTTTAACCTTTTACATTAGACACTCTCATTCCTTCAAAGTATCTTTAACAAGGTCATTTTCAACTATAAAATCTCATTTTGACTCAAAGTTTGAAACTTTTTACATTGAAATTCTTTCGTTCCTTCAAAGGTACCTTGAATAAGGTCATTTTCTACTAAAGCCTCTTATCTTCTCTCCAAGTTTCTAACTTTTTACATCAAAACACTCTATTTTCTTCAAGAGGTACCATGTATAAGGTTATTTTTAACTCAAACCTCTCATTTTCAATCGAATTTTTGAACTTTTTACATTAAACACACTCATTCCTTTAATTGTGTCTTTAAAAAAGGTCATTTTTAACTCTAAAATCTCATTTTCACCCAAAATATCTAACTTTTTACATCAAAACACTCTTGCATACTCAAAGATACCTTGAGTAAGGCCCTTTTTATTTCTAAACATTCATTTTCACTCAAGGTTTCTCTTTTTTCACATCAAAACACTTTTTTACTTCAAAAGGGACCTTGCATAAGGTCATTTTTAATTCAAATCTCTCATTTTCACTAAAAGTTTTGAAAATTTTACATTAGACACTCTCATTCCTTCAAATGCGTCTTTAACAAAGTCATTGTTAACTCGAAACTCTCATTTTCTTTCCAAGAGTTTAACTGTTTACTTTCAAAACACCTCGTTCCTTCCAAGCTACCTTGAATAAGGTCATTTTTAACTCAAAACTCTTAATTTTACTCCAAGTTTCTAACTTTATACATCAAAACTCTCTCGTTACTTCATAAAAGAAACGGAAGAAAAAAGGGACACCGAGTGAATTCTAAGAAGTGTGTGTGAGAAGAAGAATGCAATGTGCGAACACTTCCTGGGTATCAACCATTCATCTGCCACTCATCAAAGCATCAAATTCACAGACCAAATTGCCATTTTCCCAAACAAGAACTCAACTTCCTAGGAGCCCTAATGCTTATGATGATGATGATGATGGTGAGAGTTCAGTGGTGACCATTCCTCTGCCTTCTCATTTGAAATCCATCACAAGCACATCAAACCCATTTGTGAAACACTGCCTCAAGCTTCGACACAGCTCTTCGTATCGCCATTCTCATGCTTCAGCTCTTGTTGTTGGCACTACCCCTATAAGGTCTCGATGTTCTCTAATCCTCCTTCATTTGATTTTTTTTTTTTGGGTTCTTTACAATTATTATTTTATAACCCACTAATTCAAATTAAAATGGGTCTCTGCTATTTATTGCCCTTTGTATTCATATATTTTAATGAATCTTTCCTTAGCTATGCTTATTGATTAGACTGGATGTGAATTATTTTTTTAGTTCTATATATGTTATATACTCTTTCAGCGAGAAAAAAATTGAAGTTTGGTATGTTAAATTTGGCAAATTATTGTTTTTTTTTTTTTTTTAAAAAAAAAAAAGGCTGTGGGATGGACATTTGGGTTCAAAATTTTAGTCTGTGGTTATGATTTGGTGCAGAGATGGTGATTCATTATTAGTTCATCATAGGAAATTTGGGGGAATTGTGAAGCTATAACTAGATTATATTTGGAAACTTCCACATAGGTTTATTAATTTGTAAATGTTTTGAGTTTTTCTGCGTTGAATTAGTGTTGAAGCTATTTTTGGTCAAAGTCGAGTACTAGTAGCATGTGTTCTGAAAAAAAAGGAGCTGTTATCCATATGGATAAATTGTATTTCATTTGTTTATTTAAATATATACATTGGTTATGCCCTCTAATGGTCAGAAATCTTATACACATGGGGTTTGTGAAAATATTATATACCATTAGTTTCAAATTTCTTTTCCGCATTTCCTTTCATGAATTATTTCTTAATTGATTTACTTGTGACTGTAATTGACCATTATGAATCCCTTAAGCAGTGGGAAAAGAAAACAAATGCTATATCTGTGCACTCTTGTTCCTTGCATATGGTCATTTTTAACTCAAAACTCTAATTTTCACTCAAAATTTATTACTTTTTATATCAATACACTCTTGCTTCCTCAAAGATACCTTGAATAAGGTAATTTTTAATTCAAGACATACATTTTCACTCTATGTTTCTCTCTTTTTTATATCAAAACACTCTCATTCCTTCAAAAGGTACCTTGGATAAGGCCATTTTTAATTCAAAACACTCATTTTCATTCCAAGCTTCTAACTTTTTACTCCAAGTATTTAACTTTTTACTTCAAAACACTCTCGTTACTTCAAAGCTCACTTGAATATGGCCATTTTTAACTCAAAACTATCAATTTTACTCCAAGTTTTTAACTTTTTACTTCAAAACACTCTCGTTACTTCCAAGTTTTTTAATAAGTTCATTTTTAATTCTAAACTCTCAATTTCATTTCGTGTTTTAAACTTTTTACATAAAAAAACTCTCGTTCTTTGATAAGTTACCTTCAATAAGGTTATTTTTAGTTCAAAACTCTCATTTTCATTCAAAGTTTCAAATTTTGGACATCAAAATCTCAAAACTCTCATCTTCACTCCAAATTTTTAACTTTTTACGTCCAAACACTCTCGTTCAAAAGGTACGTTATATATGGCCATTTTTAATTCAAAACTTTAATTTTCACTCAATTTTTAACCTCTTACATTAAACACTCTCTTTACTTTTTCTTTTTAGAAGCATTATTATTATTATTTTTTCTTTTGTTTTTATTTTACTCTTTGTAAGTTTACTTTGGATTGTAATTTTTTTCTCCAGTTTTATTTTTATGTTTTTGGTTCATTCTTAATTTATTAGTTTGAGTCAGGGTTTCAATTATTAGTGAAATTTTGTGAGTAAGAGTGTTTCCCTTCTCCTATCACATATGTGTATATATATACAATTGCTATTACAATGAAATGACCATATTTCCCTTTAGTAAAATACCTAATATTATAACATTTATCACCAATTTCTCCTTTCTCTTCTTGTTTTTTATTTTTTATATTTTGATTCAGTATTCTTTATTAAATGTGTGAACTTCTCGTAGGGCTTTCCAGCACTTATGCCATATTAACTATATGTACGGTTCCTAGGAACTAAGTAAAACTTAAAATCATAAGCTCTTTCTAGCAAATGTATAAAAGGGGAATAAACATATTGTAATAGTATAAACATTCATGAATCAGTAGTTGTGATAGAGTAACTTTAATACCATCAATAGTTTTTCCTAATTTAAAATTATTATTTTTTTGTTATTAATTATAGTGTTGTTATTAATATGTTAGATGGATATGAATGTTGAGAATGTGGAACAATGCGGTGATTCTCTCACAATTGAAGAAGTGGTTGAAGTTACGAACGATGGAAAATTGTTATGGGATGAGTCACTCATTGAAAAATTCGTGAATATTATGGTGGAAGAAGTTAAAGCTAATAATCGTAGTGGCACAACATTTAGTAAAAATGGTTGGAGTAATTTAGTCAAACAAATGAATGTTCAAACGGGGAGAAAATTTGGTTTAACCCAACTTCGGAATAAGTTTAATGGTTTGAGGAAAATTTATACTGAGTTTAAGAAATTATTATCGGAGACTGGCGTGGGATATAACAATGAGACGGGCATGGTTATAGTTGAGGAAGAGAGATGGGACAGGTTGTGCAAGGTTAGTAATTTAATTATTAGTCTTAAATAAATAATAAAATCTTGTATATTATTGGTTATGTGGTTAATATTATAACAAAATTTGTAGGTTGTTACGAATGCAAATAAGTATAAAAAGTATGGATGTAAGCATTTTGACAAGATGTCGACTATATTTGGGGACACATATGCAAAAGGGATACATGCCCACCCATCCACTACAGCACCACCCACAATCATTTTGCCCACTCCCAATGATGACGATGATGAGGAAGAGGGTTGTGAGGTCAGTCCCCCACCTTTACGTAAAGGTAAGAAAGCCAAAAGAGATGCTTTATCTCCTGGTATAGCTGCACTCTTGTCAAACATGAATGAGAATTCTGAGAGGAGAGCTGAGAGAATGGAAGCTGCAATAGAGAAAGCAGCTAAAGCATCTTCTACTTCTACTCGTGTATCTTCATGTGAGAAAGGAGATGATGAAGCTCTCTCTCCCTCAAAAAATGATAGAGATTATGAAATGTTTGATGCCCCCATGCTCCTTTTACAAAAAATACCTGGAATTGAGATGGCCCAATTCGCTAAGGTATCGAAGTTATTACATGATTCTGAGAAGTGGCAGAAATTTTTTCTTTCGGCACCTGAGGATGTAAGAATTGGTTGGGCATTGAATGTTTGAGTTTTTCTTTATGGATGATTGTGTTTTGTGTCATCGTTTAACTTATTACTATCTCACATTTGGATGACTGTAATAACTTAAATACTTTTATTATCTCACATTTGGATGACTGTAATAACTTAAATATTTTTATTATCTCACATCTGGATGACTGTAATAACTTAAATACTTTTATTATCTCACATTTGGATTACTGTAATAACTTAAATATTTTTATTATCTCACATCTGGATTGTTGTAATAACTTAAATACTTTTTATTATCTCACATTTGGATGGCTATAATAACTTAAATAATTTTATTTCTTGGATGCCTGTTAGTACTCAAATACTTTAATACCATTATTTAAATGTTTGTTTTATTATTTAAATGTTTTGTTTATTATTTAATTGATTTGCTTATTAACTTAAATGTTTTGCTTGTATTAAATCTTTAAATAGGGTAATGGATATGTGGAACAATATAAGAAGAATAATTCAATTATATGACGATGAGGAGGACAATGAGAGTGTCTTAATATTTGCTGCTCTTTTAGAAGAGCAGAACTTCTATCAAAAGAGGCGTTGTAGGGATTCCATTTTACAAGGGGAAACATATGTTATGGAGATTCTAAACGGCCATAGAGAAAGATGTTATGAAAATTTTAGGATGTATCCTGAAGTTTTCAGAACATTGTGTAGTACCCTGAAAGGTATAGGGCTGAAGGATTCTAAATTTTTAACTGTTTATGAACAAGTGGCAATCTTTTTGCTCACTTTATCTCATAATCAAAGGAATCGTGTTGTAGCAGAGAGATTTCAACACTCCACTGAAACCATTTCTAGACACTTCCATGCTGTGTTGCATGCAGTATGTCAGTTGGGCACCCATATCATTGCCCCTCCTAATTTTTCTGTGATTCCGAATAAGATTAGAGAGTCTTCTAGGTTTTACCCTTACTTCAGGCATTGTGTGGGAGCTATAGATGGAACCCACATTCCTGCAACTCTGCCAGCAAGTACACAACTTCCATTTCGTGGTAGAAAGGGTTATACTACACAAAATGTAATGGCTGTATGTGACTTTGACATGAGGTTCACATATGTGCTAGCTGGGTGGGAAGGCTCAGCTAATGATTCGAGAATCCTAAATGAGTGTACTGAAAATGAGGCAATGAACTTTCCAGCTCCACCAGCAGGTAATATTATTTTACAAATTCACTTAATATATGGTTAGTTTATCATACTGTATATATCTTTATGTATTCTAAACATGGCAGGTAAGTATTATTTGGTGGACTCAGGGTATGCCAATAAGCCTGGTTATTTGGCCCCATTTCGAGGTCATACTTACCACTTTCAGGAATACCGTAGGACTAGACAACCTCGTGGTCGGGAGGAAGTGTTCAATCATAGGCATTCATCTTTGAGAAATATAATTGAGCGATGCTTTGGGTTATTGAAGATGAGATTCGCTATTTTGAGGGCAATGCCTCCTTATAAGTTTTCAACACAAGTATTGATTGTAATGGCTTGTTGCACATTACATAATTTCATCAAAAATCAGCATCAGCCTGATGACATATTTGATGGTAATGATCCTCCTCAAAGTGATGGTGAAGATGATGAGATTGTTGAGCATGTGCCTTCGGCTCAGCTTCGAGAAATGGATCAGTTGCGTAATACTATTGCTGATCAAATTTGGAATTCTCTTCAGCACTCTTGATCCTTCTGAAAGTGATGGTATATTTTTTCTTTTATATGTAATATATTTGTTGCTATTGTGAGCTTGCAATATATATATGTAATATAAATCTTTTTTACAGATATATAATTCAACTTAAATGCTATTATTGCAGATATGAAGTGTGTTGATGCTCTCTTGAAGGCCACATGTGCTGTTATGAAGATGATGTGTCGTTGCCATTGCATCCACTTTATGAACTTCTTATCAATTTTTAGTGACAACTATGTATTATTAATGCTTTGTTCCAAACATTTTATGTACAACTTAAACTTGTTTAATTTGTTGGTTGAATATTTAAGGACTTGTAAATGTTATACATTCTATTTCAATTATGCTTTCAATTGAGTTTGTTTTTATTTTAATGTTGTGTTGGACTATACAGGTATTAGGATAATAAAATTGAATTAGATTATTGCAAAGAACTTGTAAATAGGTTATTGCAAATTTTTTTTACAAATATTGACTCTCATGTAGTATTGTAAAATGTGACTAGAGATTATTTATTTTAAATGTTGAGTTGGACTATACAGGTATAATCATAATAAAATTGAAGCAGGTTATTGTAAAGAACTTGTAAATAGGTTATTGCAAATTTTTTTACAAACGTTGATTCTCATGTAGTATAGTAAAATGTGACTAGAGATTATTTATTTTTAATATTGAGTTGGACTATACATGTATAATGATAATAAAATTGAAGTAGGTTATTACAAATAACTTGTAAATAGGTTATTACAAAAATTAATATATATATAATTTGGTGGGGGTTTACATTTTTTTACAAAAGAGAAGGCAAGAATCTGTATTTTGGAGTTAAATTTCTACCAATGCAGACTTATAAGAGTCGAAAATTATTATCAGCGCTGTGTAGTATTTTTTTTTTCTTCTTTCGCTAATGCGAAAAATGAGCAAAATGAATGAAACACAAACCTATGGACAATCATCACCAAAGGAACAAACTATACCAGGAAATTTCAAATAACTTAAAGTGTAGTTTCAGATCAAGATAACATGCTCTGTGTGTGTGTGTGTGTGTATTTGTGTGTTCAAATTTTAATATATTTATTAAAAATATATAGACTATTTATATAGAAATAAATTTATAAATAAATTTAAAATTTATAAAAATAAATTAAAAACAATGATAACCAAACATGTTTTTTGTTTCTGTTTTATTTTGTTTACAACAGTTAGAGCTACCAAACATGTTTTGTTTTTAAAATTCTTGAAACGCATGACTTACCAAACAGGTTTTGCATGTTTTTGTTTCCGACATTTTTACAGTAAAAGATCGTTCCCAAACATGCTTCCGATTTTTGCCAAAACACTCTAATAGTAAAAACGCTATTTCTGTTTTAGTCAAAAACAAAACGCCTAAAGTAAAACGCATGCCAAACGGGCCCTTAGCTCCCCTTCCTCAGGATTTCCTGAGCCAATAAGAATAAATCGAGCTGGATGTGAAATTGAAATTCCCTCTCTTTCTACGGTGTTCCATCCTGACGCAGCAGAATCCAAAAGAACATCTACCAAATGATCATCCAAAAGATTGACTTCATCCACATATAAAATTCCCCTATTGGCTTTGGCAAGAAGGCCAGGCTCAAATGCCTTGACACCCTCTGTAAGGGCCTTTTCTATGTCAATTGTCCCACAGACTCTATCTTCTGTAGCACCCAATGGCAAGTCAACCATCTTGATTTTGGTCATCATAACCTGCAGTTCCTCACCGTTCATAATTTTCTCTCTGACTTCCACGCCCATGGATTCTGGATCTTCAGGATCAGAGTTAAATGGATCACTGGCAACTACCTTAATTTCCGGCAGTAAATCTACCAATGACCTAACAGTTGTGGACTTCCCTGCACCCCTATAATCATGACACCCCCAATCTTGGGATCAATCACATTTAGCAGAAGGCACAGTTTCATCTCATCTTGTCCTACAATAGCGGAAAATGGATACACTGGCCTCTGGTTTTCCTTAGAAGCAAGCTTCCGGGCATGAAATTTACAAGGGTTTCGCGAACTTTATTTGCATACATTCAGAATCCATTGCTCCAAATCTTGTTATGATATTGTATTCCAATCCAAGTAATGCTTTCGATGATAAATATAAATTTTTCATCTAATTCCGAATTTTTAAAAATAAAACCATTTATTCATTAACAAACATTAGAAACATTCAATCAAACAGATCTTTCAACAAACATCTAAAGTGCACTTCAATAATTTCAAATTTCACAAAAACTAATGCACAAATTTTGTGGGTACCATGAAACCCCCATCAACCAAGTTAGCCACAATATGCTACTAGCTTAAAAATAAAAGCATCAGATATAGATATTACATCAAAACATTGTACTTTATACCACAAGGCACACAAATAAGGAAACTCCATACCTGTTCTTGAGCAGGACTGATCTTAGTGGCAACATTGGTAATTGAAACACGGAACTGAGACCTCCCATTCTTGAGTGGAATTCCAATTCCTCCATAGAACTTCTTCTGCCCTGTAATTTCAAATTCAACCAAAACCCATCTCTTATCTTCATCAATAACCTCAAAAGCATAAAGAAAACATAAAATTTAGACAAAGAAACACAGGAAATGATCTGGGTCCTCTCATTTCGTATCCCAATTCAATAATGCGAGCTTAACAATATGTATATATTTAGACAGAGAGATATATATACCTGGAGTTAGAGAGAGAGAGTGAATGGGGGATTTGGAGGTGGGAGAAGAAAGGGATCGAGGGGCCAAGATTGCTGCAGAAGAAGTTCCGAGTACTCCGGCCATAGCCAAAGTTGTGTTCTTGAAGTGCAAAGTGTGTGTTTTTACACTTTTTGAGCTTCAAAACTACAGTCTACTTGTTTCTTTCTACTGGTTTGCTTGTTTGGTTTCGGATAAGAGGATAGATTTCCATTGAAGTCCCCTTTGTCACTGCTTTATCAAACTTCGGCATAATGGCATATGATCTGCAGGACTCCAGTCTATGGTAGGAAGCTGCGGGACTTCCGCATAGGAGGATTTGATTGGATAGATGGAAATGGACCTACCGAACGATAGTGGGATCAACGGTAGAGGAGAAGGACTGCTTGACATTCACCGAACACGGAATAGTTTCTCTACGAAATTAGGGTCCCAATCTCATTACTTCATAGTACCTCCATCCTAATATAGTATGAAATAATGAGATTGGGACCTTAGTTTCGTACAGAAATGGAGTATAAATTAATAAAATGGTGCCCTTAACATGAAATTAAAATTAATACAAATAACTCATTCTCAAATATTATTTTCAGAAAAAAAAAAAATTAATTATAAGCTTATAGAAAAATGAAAATGACTTGGAACAATTTTTAAATTTTATTTTTTAAAAAAGAAAAGAAAATATAAAATAAAAATTATTTTATAGATAACCTATAAATTTTTTAAAATTTATATTTAGGGATATTTTATTTATTATAACATCACTTTAATGGTGTGTAATTTAAATTTTTTTTTTTTAAGTTTTATTTTTTAAACTAAGGTGTTTAATGAAAGCTTATCATTTTATGTAGACTATGGAAATGAGGCATGCACTGAAATAAAGAGAGAAAAAGTCCATCAGCTGAACACATCAGTTTGAGAAATACCTTATGATATAATTAATTTGTTTAAGAAAATTAAAATGAATATGATTACATTAAAATGAATATGATTACTCCAATCAATTTGCTTCAGAAAATTAAAATGAATATAATTATTGTAATTAATTTGTTTCGGAAAATTAAGACAGAATATTAATATTGAATAATTTGAAAACTGTACAACACAGGGCAGAAGTAAGAGAATTTAAAGCCTCCCTCGTTTATGGATTTCACTGTACCTTTTTTGGAGGGTATATTTCAACTTCCAACTTACAGAATTCAAATAAATCAGCATTAAAAAAAAAAAAAAAAAAAAAAAAATCCGGGTATCCTCTGCCTCTCCATGGAAATGAAAATTGAAAACAAAAACATCCCTCCATTAACAAACAACTTCAATATTTCAATCTCCCCTCTAAAAGAAAAACCCATTGCCCCATCACTACAAATACCTCTTCTTTCACCTCTTCCAATTCATCTCTCTCTCTCTCTGTCTCTCTCTATATATATATACACACACACATACACATCAATGGCCATTCTCTTTGTTTCTGAAAACAATAACAAGGAGAACATGTCACCACTCTCCATTACAGTTCCACCCATCAAGAAAAGAAGGGCTAGAAAGCCTCTCGAGGACATTACCAACCTCTTTGGCCCACCTTCTCGTTCGGGTCCAATTCCGATCAACACAGCTCCTATTGTTTCTTGCTCCTGTTCGGTCTGCAAAGCGAAGCAGCAGCGAAAGAGGAGAGCGGAGGATGAACCTCAATTTCCAATGTTGATCAAGAATGCACGTTTTGTGTCTTTATTGAAGGATTTTAGATGATTCAGTCAACATTTTAGTAGTTCTCATGCATTGCAGCCCTAATCAAAGGTTTATTGTATCTTCATATTCTTCTTCATTGTTACCTTCCTTTCTGGGAATATATAGTGTTCAGAGGATGCTCAACAATTCAATTGAATTGAATCTCTGCTTTGATAATAAAAAATAAAATAAAATAAAAAAATTCTCGATTTGTGAATTGACACTGTTACATCCGAATTCACAACATGGGTTTTCAAAATTTTAAGAGTAATTTTGAATGTTCAAAAGAAAATTTAGTGGGCCTAGCAATTTGTAGCGTTTATTGTTCAAATACAAATTCAATGTCACAATTGGGGCTATATGAAATCTACCCAAGTTAGACCATCTGATTACTTCCTGTTTATGGCATAACTATCTCAAACTGAGAATTTTTTGAATCCTAGGCTTAAGGCCTTCCTTGATGTGAGCTAACTTTAAATGTTGGGATTTCAGCAAATTGAAAAAATAATAATAATAATAATAATATAAATAGAAATCTAAGCTAGGAAGCTAAATTACGCAGTGGGGTTCATTAGAGCATCTCCAATGGGGCTACCATATGGGCTGCCAATGGGGTTCATTAGAGCATCTCCAATGGGGCTACCATATGGGCTGCCAATTCAAAATGTAATAGGTGAGCTTAAAAATGGGCTGTTACTTTTTAACTTTGCTATTTTTTATGCCAATTGTAGCAAAAGAAATAACAATTGCTATATGGGTTGGGTCTACAGAAAAGAAAGGACCGGCTCCTATTTCATCTGATCTGAACTAGAGGAAGAATATCGATGATAAAAAGAGGGTTACTGATGGACTTCAATCTCGATCTTAACAGTTCCTGGCCGTTAGATCAGATCTTCATCTCCTCAAATCTTACGTCGCCGTTCTTTATCACATACTTAGTAACCTTCTCTTACGAATCTGCCTGACTTTGGTTTTTCTTGGTTGGGAACGGATTCTTCTCTCTCTCTCTCTCCTTGTCTATTGCAATATGGGTTTTGAACTTCTATTCTTGTTGATTTTATAATTTGCAGTGGTCTAGCGGTATCAAACCCCTACTTCTCAAAGAGAGGTCAGGGGTTTGAGCCTCAGTGGAGGCGTGTGTCTGTGAGTACCCAACTAAAAAAAAAAAAAGGGGGGGGGGGGGGGGGGCAATTTCAGAGTTGAGAACGAGAATATAGATAGAGGCTATTGGGGAGGCTGAAATGATTTGCCCTACAAATATATATAAATTTCCGAAAAAGAAAAATATATATATAAAAAAATTATAATTTTTTTTTTTTTGGTCCTTTTTTTACCAGATATTTTAAATTTTTGCTTCTTTTTAATTAGGTTTAATTTTAGTTTCCTTCTAATGTCTATAATTTAACTTGGAATGTGCATAATATTAATATTATTTATGCAAATATGAATTGTGGGAATGGTAGTTAAAAAAGAATGGTGGTTGCGTCAAAAAATAGCATTTTGTACGAAATGCACCATTGGAGCAGAATTGGTAAAATGTAGCATTTTGACACTGCAGCACCTGTCAAAATATAAATTTGGCGTGCGAAAATGGCTTTTAACATTGGAGATGGTCTTAATTGGTTGACTCAAGCTTATTGAGCAGCCTGAAATGAACAGGGTTTGGCTTCGATTTCAACCTCAATCACAAAGCTTGAAAATATTCCGGTTTGATTCGAGTTTGATTCATAAGTAGAGGTAGGCACCTAGGAACTGTAATTAAAGTTCTAAATATTTGATTAGAAGGTATAGATTGCCATTCAAGCTTGAGTGAGAATGAGTTGGACCCTACTCTATTGCATTCCCAATGGACTTACCATTTGTTGTGGTTACCGGCATAATGTCCTATCTGTATGAAGTTAGTGTCCACATATTAGAACCTGTTTTTAACACTCTAGGCAGTCCGGCTTTTTACCATTTCATTGAGCAATTCCCTTTTTCCTCTTTTAACTAAACAAGAAACCTTTCAATTAGTAATGAAAAATTAAATATGACAGAAACGATGGCCGCCTATTCTTATCCGAGCAAGGATAAAAGGCAGTAAAAGCAACTCAAGTCACTCAAGCTTTAGTTTATAAACTAGATCGTGCTCTTTATAAAAAGTCAAGACACAGTTTTGTTTTGTGTGTTTGCAACATTAATATATTTTATGTGTTTATTGTGTCATTTTAATGAAAATATCTACCAAACACAGCCAACCAATCACTTTGTATACAAAGGAAGAATCCAAGTGTGAGCGAAGATATTAAAAAAGAAGGCTACTATAAGAACAAAGTATAGAAATTACGGAAGAGTACAAATTTCTCAACAGGGTTCATATTTCATACCATTGTCTCTATGATCTATCTTCCCCCAATTTTTTTGACAATTTTGGTACAGTGGATGGAACTAAAACAAAGGCATTATGGTGATGAAATTCACACCATTCGTGAATATAAAAGTAAAAGAAAAAAGAAAAGAAAAGAAAAGAAAAAGTTATTTTCCTATAAGTTAGTAAAAAGAAATCGAGGGGAGTCCTCACTCTCCTCCATGCCTTGCATTTATGTATTAAAGAGTTGCATGAGACTGGAGGGAAATGTCTTTCCTTTCTCCTCTTTCCCGTTTCCTTTTCTTTTCATTCCTAATTTTTTACTTAACTCATCTGTTTATTCTGCTCACTCTTCATCCCTTAACAAAGTACACCATTTTTAAAATTTGAATGGACTGTCCCAACCTATAGCTTTCCTAGCTTCAAAAGTCACAGTAGAAGTCACTATTTTCCAGTACTTTTCATGTTTTGGTGATTTAATTTCTCTTTCACTATTTTCCTCCATTTGTTTTCTAAATGGTTTTGGTAAATTTATAAAATTTTCATAAATCAATTTCCTAGACCAAACATACAAAAGAGCAAGTACGAGACTCTTGTCATTATAGGTCAGTTGTACGCAGGTCTTATTTTGTCATGGAGAGACTGTTTCTGATTTTGAACTGGTGACCTCCAAACATGGACTACTTTTATATAATTAGTGATTGATTTATGCGAAAACATATAATGGATCCCTAATCACTTGAATGTGATTTGGTAGGATTTATGAAGAAATGAGCATCTAAAAGATAGACATGATCAGAGACATCTACTGATTAAAGCTTGAACAAGTCTATTGGAGCACATAAGTGATTAAAACTTGTTTGTTGACTTTTAAGGTCTTACATGCATACCACAGTGAGCATATAAACTTGATGTCTCTACATGTGAATATATTTTTTGAGTCAAAAATTTTGAAAAACAATTGGGGGAGACAGAGAAATGAGTTTTCAATTACAAAAGTCGAAAGATGATCTGAGACAACTTGATCGAGTTATCCCCTTTTCATTTTGAATCTGGAACCTGCAAAATAGAATCTTCAAAGCTCTCTCTGGTATTAATTAAAATCATAAATAACGTATATAAAAAACAAAAAAATCCCTTGACAGTTATAAAGTTGTTGATATATATATATAGTTATATAGAACTGCTGGCTCGGCTCCTCTCATGAGAGAGCCCTCTTAAGAGTATTACTTCATTTGTGTTTTGCTTCCGTTGTATGCATTTTGTTTCTAATTAGGAGCATTACTCTTTATATTTTCAACAATTCCCTCAAACCATTTTCAAAATAAAACTCTAGAGAAAACTTATCAAAAATAAATAAAAACTCTTGAAACCCAGAAGCAGAATACAGAAACCCAATTTTATGCTAATAAAATGCCAACTAAGGAACACAGACGCCCCAAATCACCTCACCAGAAAGATCAAAGTTGCATTCCATGCACTGCATCCCACAATCTGCACCCATTATGACACCTTTATTTCCAACACCATCTTCAGCAATGAATTACATCAAGGTTGCATTTGGCGCCTTGAATTTGAAATTGAAACAAATTTTGTTCAAAGTTTTAACAAAATTTCCTCCAATTCCAAATCCAAGCCCCCAATTTGGTACTCCCAAACATAAGCATAAGAGCCAAGGATGTGCAGAATTTACCTAGAAAAGGTGATAGTAACTGCAATATGTAGTTAAAAAATGTGAAACCTCAACCTTGGTAACCCAAACATCTCCAAAGACCCACCATGAAAAATAAAATAACACACAAAAATAAAACCACGAGTAAGAAGTTTACTTGCACAATATTCATATTATATTATATCCCATAGCACGAGCAATTCATGTCTCAAATTCTCAACATAAATAAACAACCAAAGCAAGTTCGATTTTCTCTGATTACCAGCGGTACTAGAGCCTGAATTTACTCCAACAGTCACCTCGACAGCCTTGGTACAATCAGACTTTCCTTTTGCAGTAATCATTTCAATATTTTTGTTCCTAAACAAGAATTTTATCCCTTGCATCATGCGACCAAGATGATTCGGAAAACAACATAAACTCACTTTATCGATCTCATAAACCACAAGGATCCGCACCTTGCCTGATTCAGATGTTTTGGCCCCAAGATAACAGGAGAGGTCAATTCCCCGAGTCACTCTTCCACAACATTGACCAGTTCGTATTCAACCAGAGACAAATTGTTATCTTCCTTAACTGTGAAACTAGCTGGTTCAGTCACTTCAACACGACCCCACTTGTCCACTGCAAGTCTCATTGATCCCTTGAACATGTCAATCTTTGCATTACGGAGTATTATGGTGGTATCAGGCTTCATCAAGTCCACTGTTGAGGTGTCAACAAAATACAAAATTAGACTCGGCTCAACTCAACAGAACATTGCACCAAAGTTAAAAAGCAAAACTGCCTCATATGCAATTTGGCACTGTCGTAGGAACTTTTGTAACATCTCTGTGGGTCAGTCACAAATATACGTGGCAACAAAACCAAACAAAAAACACACACACATTTCTACAATCTAACAACCATCTTGTCAACTAACAGAATACAACCCCACTACACTGAAGAAGAAAAACATATAACCAACCGTAAAAGGAAAAATTCTCAATGCTAAAATATAACAGAGCTACACAGGAAGGAGTATGAGATGGATATGCAGCATTACAAGAAAAGATTGGATAAGAAATAATTTTAGTCTAGAAGAGAAAGGGAAACAACTGACTAAAAACAACATGACATTACATTGATGAAGACGGATTAGTTATGCATAGTGAAGACCAATGACTGCACCCTTAAAATAGTCATTGGATAAGTGCAGACATCGAAGGGGCAAAAACAAGAGGACAATGAGGAACACAAGGGCAATCCATGAAAAAGGCATATTGCCATAAAACCTGCCCTAAGCCGTTGAAATTTGAAGTTATGTATAATTAAACTAAGCTGAGATACATCCATCTCTACTGATATATGTGCCTAGATTAAGCGGAACTAGACCAACATTCAAGCAGTACTTTAACCAACATGGACATTTTCTTGGCCAAATTCTTGAGTTAGGAATAAATCAGGCCCAACTTTGAGAGTGACTAGGAAACATTTTCCTATAAGAACTAGGAATCTCCATTTTATTGTTATCAAAATCAAAGCAGATGGTCTATCTCTCTCTCTCTATCTCACACACACACACACAAACAAACAAACATATTAAGCATGTTTCACTTGATGCATCATGCGATACATAATCTTCCACACAACTAGATCCTAACCTCCACTCAAAACAAATTATAATTTTACACTTCTTGTGTCGTCTTCCACTAAACAGAAAAGATAAGTTGGATCTCCCTGTAAATCGTGGAAAATACTACCAAAGTCATTAACAAATTAAAGTAACAGATTTACAAGAAAAAGAGGAAATAAAGGAAAAAAAAAAAGAAAAAAGAGAGAAGGGATAAAGTGGCATCACATAATGATCTCAATGCACCAATCTTTGTCCACGATACTAGAAAAAGATTTGGCAGATTGAAAAAAATAATACAAAAAGAATAAACAAATAACATTAATAATGCATTAGAGTTGGTGTATTAACAAATAATATCATAACAACAACTTAATGCACTACCTTGGTCATTCCTTGCGGTAAATACAATTGTTCCAGTTTCATCTCCAATTACGCATTCGGCAATACGCATTTGACGTACTTGGGGGCCAGCAGGGCGACCTTTCTGCAATACCATCTTTGAACTTACAACCTTTACTGTCAAATTATGTCCACTAGTGCCTGGCCGCAGCTGCTCAACCTTAGTGAAAACAGGCTTCCTCATAGCCGATTTTGCTTCAGCCATTTATTGCAACTCTGGAATATCAAAATGTAACAGAGAACTTAGTCACTATTCAACAACAGAAAAAGGAGTTGTAATCACATCAGCCACTGCCCCAAAAGGTGCAATGATGACTGTGTTTGTGTGTGTGCGTGAAAGAGAGAAGAAAATAAATTGTACAAGGTAAATGCCATGGTAATTGCAAATCCATCCGTTGGAACAAAGTGTTTTAAGTAAAGCGTCACAAAACAAATAAAAATGGGGCCAGCTTAAAACTGCTTATGAGGGTAACCATCAAAAACAGAATATATGCAACGATGTTTTTCAATTGTAAAGCACCATCTGCAAATAAATTATATAAGGTAAATGCCATTATAATTGCAAATCCTTCATTTAGAACCAAGTGCTTTAAGTAAAGTGTCACAAAACAAATAAAAAAGGGGGCAAACTTAAAACTGCTTATGAGGGTAACCATCAAAAACAGGAGAATTTATTGGGTACCCCGGGGGTAATGGTTATAGAATACCTCCACCCAATCAAAACACCCCACTTCCTATAATCAAGGTAAATGGATATTATGATTGGCCATGGGTATTCAATAACAGTTAGCTCCGAGGTATAATGTATTTTTCCCCAAACCAGAATATATGTGGTGATGTTTTTCAATTGTAAAGCACCAACTGCAATAATTTCTACCATTTAAGGCAAGACAACCACTCATTATGACAAATCAAAATAACACATTTTGGTGTCATTCAAATATGTCAAGAAAAGATGGACAGATAAATATAAAACCATTCTTCAAATGCAAATAGTTGCCAATACTGTTTTCATTTCCTCATTTAGTTGGCATTTAATTTACATCTTCCAGCAGAATGACTAAGTACTACTTAATAACAAAGTAAAATGATCGGGCTTTTAAGTCTTAAGAGATGGTGTTAAGAGTTTGAGAACCAAAGCTCAAGTCTTTATCCAGTTTTTGAGTTTAACAAAAGCTCAAATCGTTATACACATAACCGAAACATGATAAAGAAAATTGCACACGTCTTCTAAAGAGAATGAAAATTTGTAGTGTTAACAACGTAAATCAATAACAAAGTACGTAATTTCAACGATAATACCATTTAATCTAAACAAGTCACCACAAGATTTCAATGCGGACAATAAATAAAACGATCAAACAGGCACAATCACGAAAATATCGAAAATTCAAAAGCAGATATCATACTAAAACAGAATACGATTAAATCAAAATTAATTCAATGCACATTAAGAATCCAAATCATCAAACCAATAATATGTAACGAACGCCCAATATCGACAGAAAAAAACTTAAAATCAAATTAAAAAAAGCATCAAAATCGAAGCCCTAATCTTAACATCGAAGATAGAAAATTACGATTAGTCTTGCGTTTATAACTGAACTTTTGAGAATCAATTACCTTTATCGTAAGAAGATGAAATTTGAAGAGAGAAAATTTGGGGATTGGAAAATAGAGATCTAATGGTATTCGCCTTTTCCACTGTCTGTATTGTGTTTTTGGGCGACCATCGAAATCGGCTTTTGAATGAAAAGTTAGTTTATTTATGACCGTTGATCATCCAAATTATGTGAAGACATCTTAACCGTACACGTTTTAATAAGTGCATGGACGGCATGATATGATTCTCACCGATCCTTACCGAAAGAGTTTTGCTACTTGGGTCAAAGTCGGCCCAAGCCCTTCTGGGATGAGTTCGGGCTGGTTTGAATTGTTCTATACAAAAAATTCAATTCCGATATTACATTTGTGTTTGAACTTTGTATTCAAGATTGATTTGACTTTAAGCAAATTTGTGTTTGATGAATGTTTATTTAAGAGTGTACATTCATAAATCTATTGAAGTCTATTTTTTTTTTTTTTTTTAAATAAAAGTCTATGTTAATGAATTTATTTAAAAACTAATATTAATATATACATACGAACTTAGTATTACTATACAAGTCCATTTTAGTTAGACCTGTAGAATTAAGTAAGCAATTTATTCGCACAATTGTAAGAATTAGAAGGAGTTATTTTGTGTCCATTACTCGTTCTCTTCCAAGTTGAAATCTAACATTTTACTAAACGAACTCAAAAATTAAACAAATGTCAAATGTCGGAAGGTCATGGAGAGGGCACGTGTTGGTGTCTCCATTGAAAGATACATTTTGTATTTGAAAAAAACATTTTCAAAATTGCTTTTAAGAAAGTCATGAAAAAATTGGCTTTTTTTTTTTAATAGAAAATTAGTGAAAATAATTTTTTGACTTTTAATGATTTTTTTTTTTTGTCCTGACTTTTAACGAATTCAAGTATCCAATATATATCTAAATTTGAATATTTCAAAAACTTCAAAAATGTTATAACGCAAAACATGTAAGAACAATAAAAATTTAGGAAGAATTGAACCTCTCATTTTTCAAACATACACATTTGCTTCGGAAAGAGAGACCTATGCGGTGTCTGAGAGAATGATATCTAAATCCAATACAATTTTGATTATGGGTGAAAATAGAAAAAAACAAAACTGAAGTAATGGAAAGTTGATTAGATTCTCAATTACGAGTGAATCAATCATGCACATCGCCATGTTGATGGTGAAATTCGAATTCAGAGTCTAATTGTTTAAGATTAGGTTAAAAAATTACCATAATAAAAGTTTGTTATCAAAGTGAAAGATTGAATATATTAAAAAAAACGAACCACAAAATAGAAAAAGATTTTTTTAGTCACATTTCCATACAAACACTTTTACCCATAGCCGGGCTTGAACCTCTCCTCTCCTCTCCTCTCTTCTTTGAAGATGGAAAGATAATTAGATCATTGGATATCGGTTGATCAATGCTAGTTGACTTTTCATGGTCGTGGTTGTTTCATTGAATATCAATGAAAACCATGAAGAGTAATGTTGCTACCTAAGAGCAATAATAATGTTTGCTCGATGACCATCCATGTCTGAGAAATTCAAATAATGCTGGAGACGTAAGCATTTACAATGGCTATCAATACCAGACAGAAGCAAACTAAGGAGTAATTTAAGAAAATGCCACGTATACATAGAGATCGAGCATGAAAAAAATTGGTGACTCCGACCTATTTAGGCTTTGTTGAAGAGGACAGAACATGGGTTATTACATCAACCATGCCTGGTTCTGTTTTACATGAACACACACGTGATTTTCTTTCCCAAAGAAGAAGACTTCTACCTCAGCTCTGTGCGTGTGTGTGTGTGTGTGTGTGTGTGTGTGTGTGAGAGAGAGAGAGAGAGAGAGAGAGAGAGAGATTTTAGCAAAACCAGTAGGGACAGGCTCTTCAGCGCTGATAACACTTTTGCAATAAATATTTCTACGGCAGAATCACAAGCATGGGCTGAGACATGTTTCCGGCGTCAGCAATTATTGACTCCTCTCTCTCTCTCTCTCTCTCTCTCTCTCACACACACACACACACACACACACACACACAAAAATTATCACACTTGAGCCTCTATTTATTTGTTACTCCCCCACTTTCCCTCCCCAAGGATAGGAAGTTTCGACTTGAGCCATTAATAATGAGATCCTCAAACATCATTGTCTTCTGCTTACTTGCAACTGCCTTCTATTTCCTCTCCCACACAATCAGCTCTTCTTCTCCCCCAACATTTCTCCCGGGAAGGCGATCGTTGAGAACACTGAACATGTCCTCCTCCAACCGTCAAGACGAATACCAGCAAGTCAAGGTGGGTTGAAAAAGTTTAACTTCTAAATATATCAAATAATTTTTGTTTTCGTGGGACATTTCCTAAATGCAAAAGTAGTGCTCTATTTTAGAATTGTTGATGCAAAATTCTACACGGAACTAAACACTGTTACTATGATAAAGGGTAAGCATGCCTGAGACTAGCTAGCATCCACGTGGTGCTAGCCAAGTATACTCTGATGATCACTACGCAGTCACCGCTTTCCCTTTCTTCCACGAATGTTGTTCGGTTTTGAATCGTGCAGAATTTTGCATCAACTATAATTATTTTTTGGATCAGGTCTCTAAAGTCTTCTAGTTGTACCATAAATGCAGGTTAATGCAGAGATAAAGAGATCAATAAAAAACCTAGAAGATTCCATGGCAATCGAACATGGGATTAAGGAAGATGCAGAGGAGCTCCTCTACCACATTGATTATCATGGAGTGATGACTCATCCAACTCCCATTCCCAAGCATCCCTAACCACACAGTACCATATAAGTTTTTTCATGCAAGGAATATATATATATAATGCATATGTATCTAGCATTAATACTAAATAATGTATAATCAATAGATGTAATGATGTATTGTTTGATCATATTTTGAATAAAAATAGTTTTGGATTGATTTCGTTTTTTAGTGTGTGTTTACTACTCCACACAGGCAATGATAACAATAACAACATAGTTAAATATGGAAATTAAAAACATAGTAAAATATTTGTGAATTCAAATGATGCATAACATACCTATAAACCTTGACTCAGTATTAATTCTACAAATCAAATGTATGAAAGTTGTTCTCTGGTTCAGATCAAGCCAGCATTTGGTATCTGAAGACGAGTGAAGTTGAAGCAACCAATTCAAACACGCCTTTCAGAAGGTAGGGTCACAGTCACCAATTAGCTCGATTGCAATTCGCAACATGCACCACGTCAAGATATATTTATGAATAATGATAAGTAATTGAAAGTTTAACGTGAGTGAGGATAACGTCATTAATAATATTATTAAATATAATTATGTCGTCTTTTACTTACATAATTTTAATGCCTCTTATTCTTCAAAGAAAGGTCAAGAGTTCAAGTCTCAGAAACAAACATGTGGGGTGTAAGTACCAATTAAGAAAAAAAAAAATAATCGAATATGTTTGACTCTCTCCCTGTATAATTACTTAACCCCTCAATTCTTCGTGAATTAATCACAAATGCCTCAATAGGAGACTGTTTTAATTTAATATTCACAGTAGAACACATCAAACATGTGTGTGTCAACTTTATTATTATTATTATTATTATTATTTTGCATTTCAAAATTAAAAAAACAAATATTCCAAGGCACAGAAATTTAAGGATTCCATTTCAATCTGGACCATGTTTGAAATCAATGTCAAAACCTTGAAATTTTAAGAAAAAATAACATCTAATATGCCCACTGCATTTAAAAAAAATTTATATTATGATACAATTAGTATAACTTTTAATTGGCTCCAAATTACTACATCGTTTTCATCGATATATATATATATATATGTTTTGAATGACATAATCATCAAATATATTTTAGAGAGAAGTTGACACAAAGTCAGCTTTCTCAGGAACAAGGTGGGCCAAAAACATTGAATTCATGTCTGACTGACATAAATGTCCATATTATATAATTTTGGCAAGAGCATGAGCCAGTCCACATGCCTTGTTCCATTTTCAATTTTCAGAACAAAAGTTTTCCAATCAATTTGATAAATGCCTCCATTTGAATGATCCACACAAAGCATGAAAGAATTGAGAGAGAGAGAGAGAGAGAGGGAGAGAGGACATTGAAAGTTAAAAAAAACCAGGACCAGCCTTTCACTAAGGATTTTCCCTTAGACAAAATAATGTAACTGTGATGGAAATGGAAAGGGAAAGGACAGCAAGGAATCCCTAAGGAAATTACAGGTAGCTCGCACACAGAGGGATTCTGTCTGTAATATTCATCGGCACCATCACTCTTACCTTTATCCAATATAAATGTGATCGATAAGTTTTAGTCGGCCTCTTTATTACTTACCTTCTAAACAAACAAATCTTCTTCTTTTGATAAGTGCATTATCAAGTCCATGAATATAATTATATTATTTAAGTCTACTTTCTTTAATTCAATTATTTATAAATATTATATCTAATGTTTTCTTCACACATTGATTATTTATCATATCATAACATTCTTATTTCTGCTACGTACATAGATCTATACACTAACATTCAATGTTCTTATATTACGTAGATGTATGATTGGTCACGGGATCAGTGGTCCATAATGTATTAATTTAGATAGTAATCAGTGGGCCATCCCATGTGCTACTGCTACAACCACCCAAATCCCTATCAAAACAAATAATTGTTTCCAGTCCAGGCCAGCATTTGGAGCACAAATATATATTAAAAACTGCAGCTAAAATTAAAGCACTGTTTCAGCATATCGTATACAAGTAATCCATGCAAACACCAATATTATAAAAAACATATTAACCGTCAATGGGAAAACACCAGTTTTAGAGGTACCACCCATTCTGTGCACTAGTGATCTTGTTTGCTTATCAACAAAGGAAAATAATTTAGAGTACAAAAATCTGAAAACTTCGACTGATTTATGTGAATTAGTAAGTGTATCAACCCTTACTTATATAAAATTAATCAGATTTGTACAATCATGAACTTTCAAATAGGTTAGGTTTTTCGTGAATTTAAAAAAAATAAAAATAAAATTTATTTATATATTTGGCAATACATTAAAATGATTTTCATCCATCAAACTTGGAATGAGGAAATAAAAATCATTAAAGAGAGATGCTTTGATGATACAAGGATTATAATAATTATATATATAACCAAGCTTCAAATTATATTATATATAAACAAGCTTCAAATTATATTATATATAGCCAAGCTTCTAATCACAATCACATTTTTTACTGGTGTCTTATTGCCCCTACAACATCAGATTTACCTCACCAGTAATTAAGCAGCTGGACTCTACCATGTGAAACACTGACCACCAATTTGAACCCACAATGCTTCAGAATTGAAAAATGAATAAGAAAAAAGAATAAACTTGCAAGAACAGAGGCACTAAAAATGTGAATGAAAATCACATGTTTGCTTAAGAATCAAGAAGTTATATGAGTTTCAAACGTTAACATTTTTCTACATGTATTTAAATGTGAATGAAAATCACAATCCCTGTCACCAGCAATGACTAATCTAATGCTTATTGCAGTTTTAGAGGAGGCTAGGAAATCTATGATCAAATGGTAAAACTAACACAAGACAGCTCAATAAGCAAAACTCGAAAAAGGACACATAATTGCTCTGATTTTGTAAAATCATTATATAGTTGCAAGTGTTCCTCACCAAAGACATATACTAAGTGACACGAATAAGAAGTACAACCATGATGAAGATACATGTCATTGCAAAAAGGATAAGCCACGTAAAGCATGTAGTCTTGGAAGTCTTCGAGTATATATCCATAGCCCGTGTGCTGGCATGGCCAGTGCGTGCCAAGCTATGCTCGACTGCCTTCTCTGTCGAATCAAGGATCTGCACTCAAATTTAATACCAAGCTTAAGATCAGACAATCATCTATCAGATTACAAGACGAACATACATAACATAACGGTCAATATTGGACAAGATCGGATCTATAATAACTCTGAGTTCCTCATCCTGGACACCTGGTTAAAAGCTGCATTTCTTTTCAAACGAATAAGATCCGTTTAAGACTTTGCCTGAAATTTTGACACAGCTAATAGGCTATCATTCTGACTCTGAAGCAATGCAAAAAATTAACCTATCAGCAAGAGTGGTTCGTTCATCTTAAGAATTTTAGATCTTTCTAAGAGAACTTAGCTTACAACATCACACCATATATAATACCTTGGCTCAGGTGGTAAGATGAGTGGGATTGGTTAGGTCAAGGTTCAATCTTGTCTAGAAAGGGTAAAAAGATATTTGTGCTTGAATTAAAGCAAAGCTACAAAATAAAATCATGGACTTACTTTCTCTGTGTTTTTGACGGATTGACTCATAATTAGACTACTTTCTTTGAGTTGCCGTGCCAACCCAACCATTTCATCTGTCAAGTCTTCTTGAAGCTTTCTGTTGAAGGCAACAAAAGCAATAAGAATTTGCAACGACAAATTATTTACAGTGAAACCACAAGTTATGTTCCCATAAAATTTAAATCAAGTAGTATCAGTGAAATAGTTCAAAAAAAGTTCCAAGGGTCAACTAGCCAATTGAACTGAAGGCCTAATGACCCAGTCATTTTCTTAACTTGAGAATTGTCAAAAATGCTTCCAAGCTGGAAATTGTTCTGATGTTCACTTTAATTAAGAAAATCAGGAGGTGAGTACAAAATAACAATATTTCAGTTCAATCACCACATCTTTACTGTTTCATTTCCAAAAACAAATGACCATTTAGTGGTTTCATTAAATTTTAACAATCACTGATTCGATTATTTCATGCTCAAAAGTACCTGTGCTTATCAATATGTGACCTTGCTGCCACATCCAATTTGACAGTCGATTGATCAGCCTTGAAGGTATCACGAGCTCTATCTTCAATGTTTGATGGGAGCCTGTTAAACTCAAAAATAAAAAAAGACAGTAAAGAACTTACCACAAAACATGGTGCACAATAAGAGCTAAAGAAAAAAGAAAAAAAAAAATTACTTACACAAATCTCTTCCTCAATCCTGGGGAAGAGGGAATGGGAATTTCTTCTTCTCCTTTGGAAGAGATTTCTCTGACAGAAATTCCTGCTAAGGGCTCGTGAGACACTTCTAGAGTGGAAGTCTGCAAAGAATAAAGGGGGTTAGAAAGAAGGCCTACATCAGTAGATTGTATTCCAATCTTGGGGCAGAGAAACTGAACAATTTCATAAAGTTGGATATTAAACAATATGTTAAATAAGACTGCTGGATGGTAACAGGAACTGACACTCAACAAAACCTAGAGTTCAAGGGAGAGGGAGGGAGGGAGGGAGGGAGGGAGAGAGAGAGAGAGAGAGAGAGAGAGAGAGAGAGAGTCAATAGCCTTTACAGACTTACAGCAGCCTTTGGGGAGAATCAATGGCCCTTGGGCATTGACATGTCTGAACAACTTTTAGGCATCACTATGTGTAATAATTCATAAAATCAGAACCAAGTACTAAAGAAAAGAGAAGCAGCAGCAAAAGGTGTCCATTTTCATTTGGTGCTCATTAGGTTGACAAAATAATGAAGTTAAGAACTACAGTTGTTAAGGATATAATCCAATCATAATTTTTGGGCACCCAATTATTCTAATCAGGATATGAAAAGAAACCCAAAATGATGCAAAGTTACTCAATTTTATGATCAATGGAACTGAGCGGTCCTTCCATTCTTTTATATCTCTTCCTAAAATGACAATAGAATGCTATCAAATAGAAGTACAAAACACACACCAATTGCTTTCTCCCCAAGAACACCACCACCTTTCCGGAGTTGTATTAACCAACATAATCCTTCCCAAAATTAGCCACCTTAACATGGAAAAATTAACATAAGCATTCTTTGGCTTTAAAAACATATATTTGACATTACAATCTTAAAACACTTTTTTAGAAGCAAAAATCTAATCAATCAATCAATCCAATGTCTCCCTCTCAGATGATCTCATAATCATGGTAATCCAAACTCCACAAACTAGAAAAACAACTTCCAAAGATAGAAATCATAGAACTACTTTTTTCCATTAACCAAAATTTAACGGTAATAGCATTCAATTTCCGTAGTCTTGACTCAACTCGACTCAAGAGAGCCTTCTCCCAACTATTTAGGTTCAACAACATTAATCCTTTTATGCCACATGCCATGCAGTTGATAACGCCAAAGGAGTTAAGTTGGGAAGGCTTTGGCTCAACTCAGATGGGCAAATGAAAATAAAATGGAATCACTTTGTGTAGAATTCAACGTAATTTTTTTATGTACTTTTTCTTTTGATACTTGGACATTCAGGGTACCAATTCCAATTCCAAGGCTCCAATTCCATGCAACCAAACACACCCTCAGTGTATTAAAGGTAAAGGGAGCATAAACAATGTACACATGATGCATAAAAAAAATCTACAGGTCCCCTATACATCAATAAAAGAATCAAAATTCTCTATCTAATCCAATAAGCCTCGAGGGAAATTCCTCACATCCAAACTAAGCAGGACTCCAAAAGAAGGCTTCCATTTCTACTCCACTCCCTCAAATAACAGCCAATTTTTCTCCCTCCAAAATGCAATACATCAAAGTAAAGAGAAGCAGCATTCCATGTCTTCTTCCTCCTCCTCCTCTAAAAAGAGAAGCAGCATGCCATGTCTTCTTCCTCCTCCTCCTCTAAAAAGAGAAGCAGCATGCCATGTCTTCTTCCTCCTCCTCCTCCAAACAGAAAAGCAAATATGTCATTGTCCTGGACAAAATCCACGTTATTTCCAACCAGGCCAGTGCTAGAGATCAAAGGTTCCTATCCATTCAACAATGAATCAAAAGGTGGTCCACCAACTACACAGCCTCCTTGCACAAAACAACAGCAGTCAGATGACACTCTTCTTCTATTTAAACTATTTAAAGTGCAGAAGATTTTCTATGAGCTGCCAACTACGCCAATAACAGCACCTCGGTAGGTGACTTAGATGCCCAAATACCTTCCAAGGAGAACAACCATCTTTAGTACCAGTCAACACTTTGTAAATATGACTTAGCCTCAAACCTCCTTGACTTCAAAGTTTCCCATCACACCTCATGCTCTCCCCCCAAGTGCTGTCCACCTTCTATAAAGCTTCTATAATCTACTCCACTACCAATAGTGTAATATTTGCAATTGGAAAAAGGCAAAAAAAAAGAAAAAGAAAAAGAAAGCTAGCCTTTTTATCATGTTAAACATAGTCAGGATTGTCCCTAATTTTCTGGTCAAAGATTATGATAAGATAGGTAATTATGTATTTATGTTCATTCTCTGAAGTCTGAACAGAATTGTCAAGCACTGTATGGTGATGACCATAATATCTAATTATAACATAAAAGGATCCCTTGCAAATATATGTTAATCTTGACCTAACTGTAATGACCTAATAAGTTAATAAAACTAATAAAATTCTTTATATAAAACTCAACCACAAAAGCTAGCACCTTAAAGATCAACCAAGATAATAATCCATGGGAGTAATAAGTCTCTTTATGCTCTCCGCTCCTCTACCATAGGATTTCTCTCATTGAGAGATAATTAGCTACATATATGCTAAAATTTATAATCAGATAAAGTTAGGTGTTTCACATAATAAAATAAGTTGGAAAAATCCACAACATGAACAAATACACATTTGCTTCATTATTATTGTCAACTAAAACAGTCCAAGCCTAAGTAACAAGAACGCTACTTCAAAGTTTTCTTCCAATGAGAAACACCTCAAAACGGATATACATCAAACTGTCACACCACAGTATTAATTAAATTAAAAAATGTTCAATTCCCATTGCTGATAATCTAGATATGAAAGTTCATATATCAAAGAACTTTCATTGCATTATTTCATCACATAACACAGTTATGTCAAACTAAATTATGAGTAGGAAACAAAATACTCAGATTCTCAAAAAGATAGAGCTGCACATGATGTGGTAACATCAACGGCAGATCATGTTGTTCCAAAGAATTAAACCCATGTTAATTAAAATTAATTTAACTTGATAAAACCTGAAGCTAACATGTAAATTGTCACACAGAAACGGTAATGACTAATACATGACTAAACGTACCGTAGGGACAGCTAATTTGGCAGCAACAGCTTCAATCTTTTCTGAATATTCATTCACTTTAGCTTTTGAAACTCTAGAAATAATTCAGAACAGAATAACAGTATCATTAAATCAGGAAGCATATAAACTCTCGAACTACCTACATACATGGATAGCACTAATTGAACATAATAAGAGAATAATTAGGAAGGAATAATCAGGAATTAAAAATTTTCCATACAACTTTGCCTCATTTAGCATAAATCGAGTAAGTTGATCCAACTCAACAAATCTTATGTGACCGAATAAATGAACCCAAAGCACCATGTGTGATCTGCATATGAAGCTGCAGCAAGCCAGCATACAAGAGTCATATTCCACTCAAGGAAACCAAAAGACCACTTTTAGGCCTTCTAAACTGCCTCATAGGCTCAGACACTGGTTTCTGTGTTCTGATCACCAAGCACCACTCAAAAGAAATATCCCAAGTAGAAAGGTGGTCTGCCCGCAGGATGAAATCACCCAATCTATGCGGGTGCACCCATGATTAAATTTAACTTGCAAGGGCTTTCCCATGATAACATTCATTCACCCCCCATCATATTTACTTACAAGGCACTCCACCTTCCCAAAACATATTACATTGCTGAACTTTTTATTATCAAAGTAAACCTTTTTTAAATTACCTACCTAAAGAATATAGTATTAAATTTGCTAGGAGCATGAACCCAGATCTTCACTAAATGAGGAGCCAAGAACTTGTAAGTTTAAGAGAACCACAAAAACTCCATGAATTCATTCATCCTGAAGACATGTGATACTGTGTAGCAATCATGGTAGAAGAAACTGAGTGTGGGGGGGGGGGGGGGGGGGGGGGTTTCATACCGCGGCAATCCTTCTGGAGATCTCTCCTCAGCCAATTGCTCCAATTGTTCTCGTAATGTAGCGATATACTGCAAAACGCCATCACCTATAAATGCTGAATATGATACGAATTCTTAACCACGAGGACAAGAAGACTAACACTTCGGAAACTTATTATCCATTAAAAATATATATATAGATTATGAAAAAATAAAAGATAATCCATTTAAAATAAATAAAAGCAAGCAACCTACACATCTTCCTTCGTGAGTTGTATTTATTTATTTTATTTTTTAAATATTTACAGTTTTTATTGAATATGTTACAGTTGTTTCTACTCTATTGACTCTCTTCTAATGCCAAGTTTTAGTTTTTGTCAGGTCATATTTACTCCTGCTTAAGAGTTGCTTGTCACACAAAGTGGGATGTCAGCAAAATAGGATAAGAGTACATAGGCAAAAAAGCCTGGTTTATCATTCAAAATACTGTGTGAAATGACTCAATATATATATATTTTTTGATAAGTAAAAAAGTACAGGCAAACATGAAATGACTCAATATATAAACCTGACTTGAAAATTGCTATATGTTTATATAAAAATACGGTACTCAAAAATGAGAGAGAGAGGGAGCATATAAACCATTTCCATATTAAAAGTTCCATTTCAAAGTTACATAGACATACATGTAAAAGCTTTGCTTGGTTTTGTTGTTGAGGTGCAGCTGCAAGCAACCTTCTCAAGTTTACTTCTGTTTTACTCAGCGCCATCACAATTCACAAGATCCTATAACATTGAAAAAAAACTATAAAAATAATAATAATAATAATTAATGACAACGGAATACCTACTTCATACAACACTACTTTTAGGCATTAGATCAGTGAGCATTTATCACACATATGAACTAAAAGACTTGCTAATAACAACTGAGTTCGGATAATTCACCAATGGGTAGAAGACGAAACCGGAAAATAAGCAATAAATCATTATATTGGTGGGCAAACGAACTAAATACCTGAGATTCACAAATGAAATTTACAGGCAACTTGGCCGAATCATAATATTACAGATCCATTGAAATGGAATGATGGCACAAGTTTTTCTAATTCCCTAAAAGCAAAATATCTATTTGATTGAATTTCCAATAGACATCCAAACATGCCCCAAAACCTCATTTCACTTAAACTTCGTGATATCAACGAAACAAAATTACTATTTCATATACCATCAGAAAGTTCTAACACATAGATCTTCGTTGGACCAAAGACTCTTTTCATTGGGGAAAAGATCAATATCGAATTTAAATTGTCGAAAAGAATTAAACAAAAAAACCTAAAAATACCTGTTCCCTCGAGCTTTTCTACCGAAATCCAATGGTCCAAATTGATCTTTCTAAAAAAATATAAGTTTTGAGCACTGATTTTATGGTTTAGGGAGGAACAACAGATACGGTGGTGGAAAAATATGGCGGTGCTTGACGGTGGCCGGCGATGGACAGCAGTACAGGTGCTCCTCTACGGTTGGAAAAAACGGGTTGAGAGAGTTGGGACAGGAGAGAGATTGAAGTTACGGAATAAAGGTAAGCATTCTGGAGGTGAAGTTACAAAAATACCCTTGTACAATTAACTTTTTACTGTGCTTGATATTTCAAAGCACCATGTACTGCAAAGCAATACAAAGAACAAGAAGATCTGACTTGAGATTGACTTGAAAAACTGAGTTCTGCGAAGAGCTCTTGTTCTTGAAGATTCTGCAGTTGCGCTCTTGCCATATGTGGTAGATGGTTGCTGCGAAGGCAAGCTTGGAATTAATTTGACAGTTGAAATAGAGAAAAAACGAGCGAAGCAGAGCAAGAGAGTAAAGTACAGTGAGTAGCGACCAAATATTCGGTCCGAATGTCGTCGTCGTCGCCGCCGAGAGTGACAGTGACTCAGCGAGAACAATGGATGACGGAGAACCAGGTTTTTCAAATGTACCAACCTTTCTTCAACCTACCACCCAAATCCCAAGCCGTCATGTAAGCTCTCGCCTCTCTTTAACAATTCTAGGGTTTGATTTCATATAGATATATATATCAGTCTGTGCCCATCCATTTTATACGATCTTTGATGGTATATATGTGAAAGGTTGGAGCTTCAACGTGATAAGCACATAGAGTACCTCACCAATGGTCTCAGACAACTCAGTCCCGCCTTTTCCTCCTTGGATGCCAAGTAACCCTCCTGTCTCATCTTTCTCTCTCTCTATATTTACATATATATTTATATCTTTTTCTTTTATATTTTTGACATTGCTTATATATATATATCAGTCGGCCTTGGCTTTGCTACTGGATCATTCATTCAATTGCTCTATTGGGGGAGTCTCTTGATGCTGAATTGGAAAGTAATGCCATTGACTTCCTAAATCGTTGTCAGGTTTGGAGTTTCCACTAAATCTCGCTGCATCATTCTTTTAGCAACATCTCCTAAATAAAGTGTATGTCTATCTCAGTGTGTGTAATGAAATGACATTTTTTTTTTTTTTAATTTTTAATTTTCTTTATCAAGTAATGAAATTACCATTCTTTCTAACCCGTTGTATTTTAACTTATTTTATTTCTAATCTCATTTGTAATAAGTAAGATTTTATCACAAAACTATGATCCATTTGAGTTGTATGGCTTCTTAATAATGTGATAATGATTAAATAGTAATGAATGAATCTTAGTGTGATCAATATTACTCTCTTTTTTTTATTTTTTTTTATTCTAGTAGCAATGTAATGATCATCAAGTCCGGTAGGTCAATCACAACATGTCCCTTAGGTTAGAGCAGCGTAATACACATTCAATTGTATAGGTCAACAACCTCAACTTGAGCCTTCAAAATTAGCATCTGTTGTGTTTGCTAAATTCATGTTTGGGATTATTATTATTATTATTATTATTATTATTTATTTTATATGAGAGAATGATGAAATGATTTTTCAAAACCATTTCGGTGAAGTTCTTGTTATTACTATTTGATGATTTACTTGTAATCTTTAGCTTCCTCTCTTTTTTTATGACAAAGTTATTCTTCTGGGCAATGTGAAAGCTTTCTGCGGGTTTTGATTTCAATTGTGTTGTCTTGTTATGCTTACAGGATCCAGATGGCGGATATGGTGGAGGACCTGGACAGGCAAGTTAATGTTTTATTGTTACGCAACATGCCTTACTGATATCATTCATGAACAAAATGTCTATTTGGCTACTACTAGCATTATTTTCAGTACTTCGATGTGGCAATTGAGTTCTATAGGTTCATGAAAATTTTGAATTGATTTTTATCTAAGCTCTACAGTAGTCGAACTTGTTCTTTTTATTCATTAGCCCTTCATTGTCTGCTTCCTTGTATCTTAACTAAATTATTATTATTGTAACTTCTTTATGAACATGTTTCCTTGAGAAAACAATAAAGTTGGAAGTCTCAGAGTTTAATCTGTAACCGTCTCAATTTTTGTGCATCTAACAGATTATATTGTTGCAAGATGAAGCCACTCAAATGGATAAATCATGTCTGCATTCCTCTTTTTCAGTTTAGCTTGTGGTTGTGGTTTCTTATCCTCCCTCCCATAATAAGTGTTGTCCTTTGGGACTCCAATTTTGTTGGGAAATGCATTTTACCCCTTGAAAAATACAAAACTAACCAACAAAATTTACAAATTTACTTTATTGATTTGAAAAGACTTTCAAAAAGCTGAGGAGAACTTGAAAAAAATTGTAATTTGGAATATCTCAAAAAGGAAAATGGATATTTATTGTGGAACATCCCAAAAGGAGAGCATGACACTTATTATGGTGTGGAAGGAGTTTTTTTTTTTTTTCATCGGCAGGTATAAAGACAATAATATGCAAGGTGTAACTATAAGGTTTCTTTCATTTATTATTTAAACATTAATTCTGTTTTCTTTTTCTTTAATCAGATCCCATAAATTTTGTTATATATCAAGTATTCGAAGTCCCAGTTTTGTTTGAAGAGGATATTGACAGCTATTCTGTTACATGAACTAAAAATTTGAGTTCACATTCTTTTGTTCTTTTTCCAAATGAATTTTATTTAGATCACTGTTTAATGATGCATATTGAGTCTAGCTGAGCTGCTTTTCTTTATGCCAGCCACTAACTTTTATGCAATTTATCTCAGCTGCCACATCTTGCAACAACTTATGCTGCAGTCAATTCACTTGTAACTTTGGGTGGTGACAGAGCGTTGTCATCAATTAATAGGTGGTTAGTTTATACTCGGGGAAATTTGCTATTTTATCACATTCTTCTGCCCTTTAGAAAGTTATCTGATATGGATTTTTTACAGAGGTAAACTATACACATTCTTGCTGCAAATGAAACATCCAAGTGGGGGATTCAGGTGTGACGTCATATTCATTAGAGTATTTTGAATTTATAATTTCACTGCGATACCTCATATCGTTTCATTTTTGCATCCCAATTTCTATGCAAGCTAATAATTGATTATAATCCAAGATGGAAAGCGTGGTGTTTGTGTATGTTTTCATTGTCATTTGTGTTTGTGTATGTATAATTATGGCATGTATATATGTAGTCCAATAAAAAATATTCCTCTAATGAATGATCACAATTTCTGTACAGATGGGTACCTATGGTACATATACATGACAATGTTTCTCATTTTCATCATAAAACTTGGATTCATTTGATACCTATGTGCATATATGTGACAACGTTCTTATGTTCATCATGCAACTCGGATTACATTTTTGTGGTAGGTATATATGACTTGGAATAGTTAAAATGGTATATCCTTCCTTTCTATGCTTTTTTATTTTTGTGTGTGCGCGCGTTGGGGGGGTGTGGATTATTGGCACTTATCAAACAATGCCTATGTCATTTTGGTGCAGTGGTCTTTTCATTTAAGGGGAGAATAGAATATAACAAAAAAAATAACTCGTGATTTTCTAGGCTTAGAATTTTGCAGGATTGCAACTATTGGGTTGGTAGTCGAACCCAATTGAATAAAATGCTGGAAGGAAGTTCAAAAGCAGGAAATTATTCTTGGGAATTTTATAAGGTTCGAGGATACTGACTACAGTTGATATTTAGGAGAATTTTTCCCGAACGAGCTTTAAAGTAAAAAATTATTGTTAAAAATATTCTCTCTTAAATAATTATTTATATATTCCAATTTCCTTGAGAATTTGAGGACCTTGGCAACTACCAAACTATATGATCCATTTTTCAACATTCCGGTTGAGTTGGTGGATACCTGGTTTGCTTGTGAGGCCTAGAAAGGTAATATATCTGGAACAAAGTTTGTTGAAATCGCAAAGGGTTCTTGATTCTTAATTGTTTGATAATTTTTTTTCCTTCTCATTCTAATTTTTCTGTTTGCTAGCCGCTTAATCTTGTTGAAGTGTTTAGATCTATATCTGAATCTTCACCATAAACCCTGATACTTAAAAATACAGAAAACTTGCTGACTCCTAACTTCTTTTGATTCAAATGAGTATGGTTTGCCACAATCTTTTTGTAATTTTTGAATCAGTTCTCAGTTTGACTGGACAATATGGTACATTTTACTCAAAGAATAAACCTTTTAATGGTTCCTTGTTCACTTTTTAGTGTATATATAATTTAAGGAGCCTAGTATAGACTCTTTTTTATATTGTATATTACTTTTCATCAGGATGCATGATGGTGGAGAAGTTGATGTTCGTGCTTGCTATACTGCCATTTCTGTAAGTTTAATTCTTTCTATTCCACCTAACCACCCCCCCCCCCCCCCCCCCAAAAAAAAAAAAAAAAAAAAGTTCCTGCTTGTGTTGAAGGATTGAAATGTTAAAGTTACACCCTCTCTAATAGCTTAAGTTTTTAGAGTAGATGGTGGTTAACATGGTATCAGAGCCAAAGATCTTGAGTTCAAACCTCACCATCACCCTAATAAAAAATTGAAACACATGTTGGACCAAAAGAAAGCCACATGTGAGGGGGCGTGTTGAAGGATTTAAATATTAAAGTTACACCCTCTCTAATAGCTTTAGCTTTTAGAGTAGGTAGTTAACAATATCTATGTAATTGAAATATAAGGATAGAATAGTGGTTGCCACTGAAAAAAGGATAGAATAGTGGTTTTTATGAGAGGGGGTGGACCGGGTGGTGGTTGTACTATATCTGAATGTGGGTCAAATTACCACGTATTAACAAGGGAATATGAGAAAAAAAATAAAGAAGAAAAAAGATGGGAAATTAGTGGAATGTCAACAAAAGGAAATTCTCTTTTAGCTAAAACTTAATAGAGAACAGATACAAATTCATCTTCATTTCTGCCTTTCCACTCTGATAGAAATGTACATTCCTTTAACATTTGCAACTAAAGGGGCTGCTGATAAACTTAGAAGCATGGTATCAGGTTTAATATTATATATTACTTTCTCATGGATCCATTTACTTTAAATGGTTTATTTATTCATCTTTGTTTTCTTGAATACTGCTCTTTCAATCTTTTATTGATATCTACCATTTTACTTTTCCGCCCAGGCTGCAAGCATTCTGAACATTTTGGATTATGAACTTGTAAAAGATGTTGGAAATTACATCTTGAGGTTGGTCTCAACTAGCTTTTACTCTCAATTTTACTGCTGGGGCCATTTAATTCAGCAATCTGTTTCATGCTTGTTCTATATGTATTAATTACTTTTCATTTCTCTGTAGAGCTGTTTTTTACCTGCTTGAGCTGTTTTGAATTCTACCTGCATGTTTCCTAAGATGTTTTCAGATGCATGAACTATTATATATCCACACTATGAACTTAGAATAACTGCATCTGAAATGCAGTGCATATTACACCTTGTATTGATGCATAGGTTCTCCCTCTCCCAGGTTTATTTAAACATGTAAGCATAATTTTATGAAGTTATGTCCTTACATAGAGCAGAAGGGAGCTAATCGTGAATAGTTGAAACTTGAAACAAGGCTTTCTTCAGTTGAATAGTGTATGAGCTGAAGGCCCAAAGTCACAAGTAGAGATGTATTTTAATGTGTTTATGGAACTTATGTGAAACTTATCATGTAATATAAATCCAGCAAGTGTCAAGAAAAGGCTTTGGACATGATTTAGCACATTGGTGACATTTCTGCAATTCTGTCGGACTTGCCCCAAGTACATTCCATGTGCAAAGTAATATAATTATACTCGTGAATTTTTTTACATTATATGGACTTGGGTAACTGTGTGGGTTGCAGATGCAGTCTGTATATTCAGATTCATCTAATCGCTATATCTCATTACACACGGACATGGACAAATTAAATCATGGCTGAAATCTATTGTCGTTAATTTAGGTGTAATGAAACTTCTATGCAATATAGCTTCTTAGACGTGGATAATCCATGTAATGAAAGGAACAAGTTTGGAAGTATCCTATGCAACTTTGAATGAAATAGTTGTATTCTCCTATATTTTTTTGTAGAACAGTCTCACTTCGAAGTGTCTAAAATGAATGTGTCAGATGCATATCCATAACCATTACTCATGTGGAGTAACCTGATAGTCTATGGATATCAGTGTCCATGTAACATAGTGGCAAATACATGTGTGTATGCAACATGTTAAGATGAAACTTTTTTCTTTTCCTTTCTTTCAAGATATTGTAAATTAGTGTTGTGTCGGAAATAATTATCTATATATATATAGAGTATCGAATTATCTAAAACTCATGCCATTATGAGAAATAGAAAAGCAAGATAACACAAGGGCTCGACATGAGGAGGATGGATTTATATTATATTTTTTGAAATATATGAAAATATACATTATAATGGTTTATTGCTTGGTGCAATTGTAAAGCTCGGGTTACAAGCACGAGGACGCAGATTCAAGTATGAGTAATTACTTCATGCAAAATCATGTCAAAAGTTTTATTTTTCCAGTCTTCCAGTGTCCAGCACTCTCTGGTTTGCCTTTTTGTTACCCTAAGTTGTCTGTTGAGTTTGTGATATATATATTAATACCGGTAAATTTGAATTGTTTTATTAATTATCATGTGATTGTATTGAAGCAACATAATTCTTGTATCCATCGCCATTAGAGAAATATGAAAGCTATTACGAGTAACTGCTAGGAAAAAATGGAAGTGAGAACAAAGTGACATATACAGTTCAGATTCTACCTTTATGGGAAGAAAAGATTTTGGTGCTGGTGCAGAGGATTATATTCTGCAAGAGATTTCGTCTTTTTATTATTGTTGCTCCTGAAAAAAATAGAAATACCTATCTTAAGGCTCGGTTTTGTGGCTGAATTCCTGAAAGAGATCTGTTACGAAGATGGCTAAACTGCTAAAGTTGGTTAAATAATAAATCAGTATGATACTTTGTTTGAGAAGGAAATTTAATGCACAGTATGATCAAAGCTTTGAGTAAAATTTTCACATTGCAAGGAATGTTGCTATTATTGTGGATTACGTATTTTAGTGTTTTCTTAATGTTTATTTTTTAATCATTATGAATAATAGATGGCTGTACTCACTTGCATCTACCCTGCAGCTGTCAGACCTATGAGGGAGGCATTGCTGGAGAGCCTGGTTCTGAAGCTCATGGTGGGTATGTTTCTCACTTATATTTGTTCTTGTATCTGCTAAGGGGCTATGATTCGGTTTCTTGTGATGGTAAACCATTGGGATGAGATACTTCTCCTTTTTATGCACGACGTTGTCTTTGGTGTGATATCTTTCACATGTGTCTCTTTCATGCTCTTATGGTATTTGGAAAGCCACTAATCTAATTTTTTTCTTTATTAGGTACGCCTTTTGTGGGTTGGCCACGATGATTCTAATCAACGAGGTTAATCGTTTGGACTTGACTAGTTTAATTGTAAGAGAATCTTTCCTTCTCTTAGATCTTGCTTCTCTATGAACTTTTTCATTATCTGTCTTGGAATAAATTATCGTGGTTTCTCTGACTATGCATTGCTTATCTGCTATATTCTAATTGTCCGTCTTTCACTTTTGGGCTCAATTATGGGCACAAAGTATTAATGTTGTGCTGATCAAGTTTTACTTTTAAATAAATGTTTAATTGATGATGTTGTTGAACTAAGGGCCAGTTAAGATATATATCTTTTTACCCCCCTGAATCAGTGAGGATATATATCCCTTCATCGTAATATTAAACCATTCATGTATTCCTCAATCCTGAAATTAGCTTCCCTGTTTACGATGGAAAATTTGTTAAAGATCAGTGGCTAAAATTGAAGGAACAAAATCTGAGATGAAAATTCTGTTGTAAAAAGCATTCAGTGTTTGTTCTCATGGACCGCTTGTTTTTATGGGTAAAATCTATTTTCTAGCTCTATCTTTGAAGCATATAAATTGGACTAAAAGTGATCTTTTTCATTTATTATTTTTGGGGTTGGTGGGAAGCCTTTTGCAGAAGCTTCTTTCCTCAAACCAGGTTTGCAGATTAAAACTAAAAATTAGGAAATGCTTCACTACATTGGGAGCTTTCCTTTAGTAAATCTCCATTGAGAATATAACAACAAATTTCAGCAAAAACCTGAGATGGTGTGTTTTTTAAAAGGGTTGGCAGTAAAAACAGCTATTTTCTGTTAGATGAAACCCTTAGTTGTAATACTTATTTGTGATAATATCCTTGAGCGTGTGTCAGCTTATCTTTTACTATGGTACCAGGACTGGGTTGTGTTTAGACAAGGGTCGGAGGGTGGATTTCAAGGGAGAACAAATAAATTGGTCGATGGCTGCTACTCCTTTTGGCAGGTGATGACTGTTCTTTTCATCATGTATCAATGTTGGTTTCAACTTCTAAATGGAGTAATAGTATATCAAGTGAACCAGGGAGGAGTTTCTGCATTGATACAAAGATCATGTTTCGCTGATGAACAATTGCTGCTGTCGGATACTGAAGGAGCCTGCAGTACAGATAGCACACAATCTGTAGCATCTGATTTGTCTGAAGGTGAACAAGGCTTGGAAGGGACTTCATCTCATGCTAATGAAACTTGCTGTTCCAGGCAGGAAGGTATGCTAACTTAGAAGAGTAAGGGAGAATTAATGTTATCTATTTCCTCAAGCTAGGGGATCTGATCTCCCTCACCTCTTATATGTTCTTTTTATTATTCTTGTGTTTCCTTTTTGTTATTTAAAAAACACAGATAGAAACTGCATTCCTTATGGTAGATTCTCTTTTGTGGTTCCTACACCCACCTGCAGGAGAACAGAATGTTTCTGATCCGGTAAATTTGTTCAACATTGGTTTTGATTTTATTAAAGGACGTTCTAAAATGGAACCTCTTTTCAACAGCATTGCTTTGCAACAATATATTCTTCTGTGCTCTCAGGTGTGTTTAATTTTAAAGATTCTTTAAATATTGTTTACCAATGCCTAGTTGGTTACTTTTGCACGTCTGGTTTTGTCTTCCTATTATCTGCCTTCATTACCTTAGCGTACCTTCTGGGAAACCTTGTTAAGTAGCGCAACTTGTTCAAAATTATCATTTTCCAGTGTTCTTAGCCTATTAAAACAGATATGGCCATTTTGTCATTACTAAAAAAGCAAAATTACCAGCCTCACCTCTAAAAGGAAAGAAATTGTCCTTTTTCTTTTTAGAATTCATATGAGACACACGCTTTTAGCTCCATGTTTTCCAAGCGAGATTCAATGATGACAAGGGCCAGATTTGGCTGCCACTGCCTAAATGAAGATTTTGGTTGTTTGACCAAGGGTATTGTGGCTTGTGAATAAGTGAAAGAAGACTTATACGGCACATGATCTTGCCAAACCTTGGGGCGGGCGGGGGGACTATTAACACTCCAATATAGGACAGCTATTTAGACGTCTGCTCAGCTGAAGATTTTGTTTAGTTAGATACTTACCAAATCATCACATATTAGTGCCTAGTTCAATCTACTATTCACATACTTGTGTTCCAACGCTCCAATATAGGACAGCTATTTAGACATCTGCTTAGCTTAAGATTGTGTTTGGACATACTTACCAATTCGCCACATATTAGTGCCTAGTTCAATATGGGATGCAGATTGTAGATGATTATGATTTTGCATAGGTATTTAATTAGTAGATTTTTCCTTTTCTTGCAAGAGTTGGATTCTCACATTATGTGGTTGATGCAGCTGGACAACGGAGGATTCAGAGACAAACCGGGGAAGAATAGAGATTACTACCACACTTGTTATTGTCTAAGCGGCCTAGCCGTGTGTCAGTACAGCTCGTCAAAAGATGCTGATTCTCCACCTTTGCCCAGGACAGTAATGGGCCCTTATTCCAATCTATTGGAACCCATTCATCCCCTCTTCAATGTCGTCTTAGATCGGTTTTACGAGGCACATGAATTCTTCTCAAGGCCTTAGGCCAATTATTAGTGTTGGTAGTTTTGTTAAGTTTAAAGAAGGGGGCATGAATGCTGCAAATCTGTAATATGAGACTAATATTCATATGATCTTGTGACCAGAATGAGTTATAAGTGGGGCATGCCCTCTATTACTGCAGGAAGTTAGTTCGGCCTCCTGCTTGTATCAAGAGAAATTAGAACAGTTGTTTCAGATATTGCACAATATATATTGTTGACAATTTTACTAACTCTTCTTCTGATGTTTGAAGCTTTGTTGTTGATAGTAAACACCAAAAAAAAAAAAAAAAAAAATATTGAAGCTGAGTTTTTGTCCTGTGTTATTATCCCTCTTTGTTGGGATGCTGTTAGGTGCATAAGAAAAAGTTTCTAGTATATGATTTCTTAAAATTTCGTTTTACAAGGGAATAATTTTTTTTTTTTTCTCTTGCATAATATCCACTCAATTTAAAAAATAAAAAGAAAATAAAATAAAACTTTCATACCTTTTGTGTTTTTATTACCATTGGAAAGAGAGTTAATCTTGCCTGTAAATCATTAGTAATCATGATGTTAGTTGGGATCACTGGTGCAAATTCCGTGGGATTAAAGTAATTCAGTCTACCTGTCACGCAAACAAACACTCCGAATCGTAATTGCGTTGATAAAATAGTACATATTTATATAACTTCATTAATGAGTGTACCTTATTACGTTTAGATTGAGTACTTACACCTCTTTATTCCTAATCCCTAACTAACGTGGGCTCCTCTTCTCCAAGAGTCGCTTTAGTAGGTAATAGCTTAATCATAGAATTTTTAAACAAATTTTTGCACCAAAACACAAGGCAAATTCTTCAACATTGTAATCAGGACTTAAGTCACATAAAGCGGAAAAGAGAGCGAAAATAAATTTGAGAGTGGAAACATGAGAGTGACATAATTAAATCATAAATAGTGAGAATTTAAGCCTACGTGGAACGTGAGAAGAAGCACACTTGTGATACCGTTAAGAATAATGATATGACTTGGGTCAAAACGGAGGGAGTCCACGCTAGGGAACGTGCCTCCTTAATCTTCTCCCTTGCTTATATATATATATATATATATATACTTATAAAAATATAAAAAGTACCTTTTGAATTTTCTCTTTTGCTTATAATATTCTATATATGTTTTTTTAATATTCTATAGATTTTTTTTGTCTCTCCTAAATCGTTTCCTTAATTCTTATATTCTATATCTATAATAGTTTCATTCCAAAAATATCACTATATTATATACATACATATATATATATATTAATTTATATGTATGTACGTTATATTTTAAATATATATTATGGTGTAGAATATTACGTTGTGGCTCCATCCCTTGATGTAGTACAGTGAATTTCACAATTGGCAAGAGATGGAACTCACCGTAGAGTCTATCATTTATTACTGTGCATTATTTACTTGGATTCATTATTTTTATGTTCGTAAAATATATTTAGCAATAAATAAATCCTTTACTTACTCCTATCTTTTAAACCTGAATTATCAATTAAACTGTAATATATAAAATAGGTGTTAATCCAATGATATAACCTAATGGGAAGGGGAGTGACGGGTTGGCAATCTCCGCGGGAAGCTTACCCAACTATGTAATAATAATAATACTTAATTAAGAAAAGAAAAACTTAGCAGCATGCGCATTGCTCTAAGCATTGACACATGTCTACTTCTGGTTGGATATAATAAGTCTTAGTCCAACACAATGACCTGTGTTTTTATATTGCCAAGGAATCATTTCAAGTTCCAAGGAAAAACTGCCAAATCTATCCGTGTCAATATGATTCATTATTCATTAATCACCGACCTCCTTCAAAATTCTCTCCCCCACACACAATTTGTAATTTAGATCACACACAGAAAAAATGGAGGACGAGGAAAAGCAAACAGTTCCGTACAAAAAACCAGCAGAACAATCCAGAGTTAGTTCTTCGCCTACTCACTCCTCCGATCATGGTCCGCCGGCGAGGTTACCGGAAGATACTCCGGCTAGATCATCCATCTCCTCCAATCAAAGCCGTGGGAGCTCTATCAGTCATGGATTCTCTCCCAACCACGACACGGTTCCGGAATCTCCTCCGATCAAAACAATGGGAGCTCAATTTCGAGCGAATCCTCCGAAGCCGGAGATGGTGGTGACCCGGTCAGTCCGGGAAGAGCCGATGCCGGTAACATGGAAGTATGCAGGAGCGGGAGACGGTTTCAGCGGTGGAGCTGTGGAAGAAGGTAGTGGAGAAGGAGGAGGTGGAGGTCGGCTGAGGAAATCTTTGTCGATTCTTAGGAGAACGAAGAGAGAGAAGATGGTGAAGGAGGCCGCCTTAGGACTTAGGGTTTGCGGGATGGTGTTTTGCTTGATTTCGTTCTCAGTGATGGCCGCTAACAAAAATAAGGGTTGGGCTCTTGATTCATTCGACCGATACAAGGAGTTCAGGTATTTCACTGCATATTCATATATAATCGAGAGATACAGGAGTACTAAAGAGTGTTGTGATACAGTAGTCCTGAGTGTGCAAGTCAATGAAAAAGATTTTTTCCAAATCAATTTTTGTTATTGATTGATGTAGTTATTATTGAAATATTTATTGAGATCGAATGTAACGGAGTTGTGATATATGCAGGTACGCTATGGCGGTGAATGTGATAGGGTTTGTATATTCAGGTGGGCAGGCTTGTTTTATGGCCTACCATTTAGCCACCGGCAAGTACGTTTCCCGACACCAACTCCGTTATTTTCTCGATTTCTCCGTGGATCAGGCGAGTCTTTCTTACTGTACTATTAATTTTTAAGTCAGTGTAGATATTGTTGCAGTAATTATTTTGGTGTGACACAACCCAACCTTAGTCTGCTTTTTCACTTTTTGGGGCTCTTTTTGGACTGTTATCAGTTATGACTTGTGGGCTTGGGGTCCACACGCTCTTGGGTAAAGTGTTTTCTTTTTTTTCCCCTGGTCCACCACTCAACCCAACAATGGTTGTGCTGTTGTGCAGTAACCCATTGGTGGATTCTTTGAATGAGGATTGCTTTTATTCCTGCACAGGAGTTGATTGTTGGTGAAACCCACTAAATTGTAGCACAATAATATAGTTATTGTATAAATGATATAAAATTATTGTATAAATGATCGAAATGACAAGAAACGTGACACATGATTAAATGGCACGGTAAAGGATCCGAGTTTGTTTTTATATATGGGGCTTTATTTGGGGTTAGGGATTTGGCCCACAAGGACCATGTGGTTTTTGGAGTCCGTTTAGAGTCCTTTTTCCTTCTAATGCCGCATCTACTTTTTTACTACTTTTTGTTCGAAGGTTGCTATTGGGCCTATGTGGAATATACAACTCTACCACTTCATAAAGCAAAGAATTTGCACCAGTAAAGGCCCTTTTGATATGCTTGCTTTATTACGGCATTTTATTTTTTTCTAAAATGCTATCAGTTGGCCTGGCATATGACAGAGATCTTGATAAATAACTTAAGAAAAAATTGTGAGAAATAATGCAAGAAGAAAATCACTGAGATAACGGGCATGCATAGTGTATGAACTACATTACCACACTGGTATGAAGATAACTTGAAGTGTATATACACAGACTGAAAATTACTACTTCTCATAGCCCATGGAACACAACCTATTTAGAATGAACTGAATGAAGCATAAGCCATGTTTGGGACCACCGAATGACCCCATTCCAAATCCAAGGATTCGGTGCTCCCAAAAGCAACAATATTGTTTTTCTTGTCATCGCAGTTTCGTGTTAAAATTATAGTTTTAGTATTTAATATTTCCACCCCTTTAACTGTCAATTAATAGTGTCAATTAAAAATGATTTCTATTTGCATGCATTGTTTTGCTGCGAATATTATGTGGCTCGCTTCATGTAAAGATCTTTTGCAGGAATTTGACATGTAACAAGATTTTCCAATTTTTGGTATTGCCCCATCTTTCAACAAAGTCCCTAAAACTTTTAGAAAATAGCTATTAGAATTCATTTTTAGGTATTCAAGATGATTAGTAATTGTTTGGTTGTGATTCTTGTGAAACTTTGCTTGCAACACCAGCTAGTTGCACACATTGAGTTGGCACCATGCGCTGGGTTGGTTGGATATCCTCTTGGTCCTCAAAACTTCTTGTAACCAGTTGCAGGTCTCAATTGAGAGTGTCCAAAGAAACAAATGAGAACTCTTTGAAGGCAAAAAAAATAAATAAATACACATATTGAATTAATCTGCTAGAGTGTTTTGATTAACATGATAAATATCTTTTTATTATCGTTAAGGCGCTTAAAGTATGTTTCCTTTTCCCTTCCTATTTTAGGTTCCTTTAATCTAGTCCTAGTTCTAGCATATTGGTTGTGCTTCCAAAAAGCACATTTGAAGCCCCTTCTTGAAGGGAGAGGCAGCAATATATCATTTAGCTACAATTTTACTTTCCATTTTATGCTGATATATTTAGTGGAAAACTGGGGCTTTTGTTGTTTTGAAATGGCAGATTATGACATACCTTCTGATATCGGCATCATCATCGGCTGCAATTCGGGTTGATGACTGGCAATCCAACTGGGGCAAAGATAAGTTCCCGGAGATGGCAAGGGCTTCTGTAATAATGTCCTTCCTGGCATTCGTGGCTTTAGCCTTGAGCTCTCTCATCTCTGGATATACCCTGTGCAATTCCAAATCTTTGTGACAAAGAGCTCCTCCTAGGGTCTATATACCTGTTAAAATTTACGAATCATAACGAATTTCTTTTTAAGGGAAAGGTAATGTGTATATATGTATCCTTCATGTTGTGCATAAAGAAAAATGTTTGGGTTACATAATTACGTTGGGACCGTGTAGGAATCACATATTCTGTTGAACAATCGTCACCATTCAATCTGATAGACTTGTGCAGATAATTTAGTTTAAATGATTGGGATTAATGTTGCAAGTAGCTGTTGTTTCTGATACTGTTTCATACATTTTCATCACAGACTGGCTTATTAACAGGCCGCCAAAATGTTCAAGTAGTAAACTAGCATATCAAATGTGTGGTTTGGTGGCACTAGCATATGCTTCTACTGTTGCTTCTTTTTTTTTTTTCTTTTTTCTTTTTTCATGCTTAGGATTTGGTGTACAAGTCTGAGACTCTGAGTGCACCAAGTCGTCGAAGCAGGATTAGTGGCAGTGTCGCATTTGCATCAGAAAGAACCAGAATGATGGCTAGATTGTTTTAGTGTTGAATGAAACATTCTAATGGGTACAATTTGGATTTTGAGTTTTGACAAGGTTGATTTATGCTTCTATTGTAGGTCTTTTTGCGATCTTATGGTCAATTGTTATATCATTGACATTGGCTTGACAAAATATGATATTCACATTATTGCCCCTAACCGAGTTTGAGCCTTAGGCTCAATCGTTATATCATTGACATTGGCTTGACAAAATATGATATTCACATTATTGCCCTTGACCGGGTTTGAGCCCTCCATCACTCCTTTGGAGATGAGAGATCATACCGTCTTGACTAATTTTCATGGACAAGATAATGATTTAATTGGTACTTAGTAACCCTAAGACTCTGTTTTTGCTTGCCTTCGAAGCTTAAATCAAACTTGCCCATGGTAGAGTTTAATTGCTTTAGAAATTGGTAGTGGAATGGTGATGTGTGTCGCTATTATCTATCCATGAGTGGGCTTCTCTCATCCAAGAGTTGCTTAAGTATTGAAGTTTTGAAGGAAAATTTTCCTTTTTCCCGAGAAAATGCACCGAAACAAATACCCAGTTAGTCGATGATCCCACATCTCTTTAAATTTTCCCAAAGTTATTTTTACAGTCATTGATTTCATGTTCCAGTTTTACAATAACCATAGAAAAGAATGCCCTTTAAAAATTTTCCTCAATAATAGAGAGTCAATAATTAAATGACTTGAATTTTTTTTTTTTAATTAAATGACCATAGGAGTAACAAATTACCTGTCAGTGTCATGTGTAACAAACAGTCTCTCTTTAGTGATTCGGTCAAGTTTGTTGAAGCCTTTCTTTACAGAGAAAGGCAATAATGACCTTCTGATGATCAGCATCTTTCCTCTTTTATGTAAGGACTTTCTGGTCATTAAGAAAGATAGTAACAGACAACCTGAAAAAGATAGTGAAAGACAACCTTATTTTTCCTCCTCCATAAAAGAAGATCCCAAAGAAAGCATTCTGCTCGATATCATATCTGGGCTATTCTCATTAATTAGAGAAACATACTACTACCTTTAAATTGCTTCATATTCTATCCTGCAAAAATATATAAAATATGCACAATAGAATAATTCTTTCATAAAACTTATATTTGGATTTTATCAGTTTAAGAATAAAAATATTAGTAATTGGTAATATTTTTATTGGATATAATTATATATTGTCTTTCAATGATTTTTGTATTTTAAAAGTGATTCATTAAATTACACACAATATAATAATAATAGGGTAAATTGTACTCGCACGTCCTGATATTTGGGTCAACGTTGCTTAGCGGCTGGTCAACGCACTTGTTTACTAATCACTCCCCAAGGTTTTAAAAATCATATTTATCCCTGATTATTTAATTTTAATTCACTACCTATCAACCCTGTTAATTGAGAAAAAAAAAAACCCTCACTCACCTAAATAAATAAAAATAAAAAATAAAAAAACAAGGTGAATTATAGAAAGTCTTGCAATGAGTATTCTATACAAATAAAAATAAAATAAAATAAAATAAAGAAGAAAAAAAAAAGGAAAAAAGATTGGGTGTGTTTGTTTATGAATGTTGAGGTGGTAATGGCTAGTTTATAGGGTTATATTAATAATTTATATATTTTTTTATTATTTGTTGATAAAGTCAAAGGGTTAAATGGTTATTTTTTTGAGCGTCAGAGGTTTAGAGGAGATGTGTATGGTGCCAATGTAAACATATGTGTTGACAGGCCGCTGAGTGACATTGACCGAAAACTCAAAAAATATAAGTGCAATTTACCCATTATAATAATAAAATTCATACGAGCAATAAAAAAGAAGGGTAAAATGTTAAAAGAAAATCCACCTCTCCCCTGTATACAGACAGAATGTTGTGCAAATGCATTTCGATCAAAAAACCTCTATATTTCATTTTCTCAATTTAAAGAATGAAATATCTATCTAAAATGTGCTTAAAACAAAACAAAAATAGAAAAACAAGAGAGAGATTATTAAGGGTGTTTTGAGATTTCTATAAATTTTTTAGTGTCAACAAATATTAGAAGATAATTTATACGTATTTTCAAATATAAAAAATTCATGTGCACATACTAAACTACATGAATGTTTTTTTTTTTTCACATTTTTTTATATAACATGATTTATTTATTTATTTTACTCTTAAAAGAGTAAAAAGAGATACAAGTGTTAAATACATGCTTACAATATCATTCATTAATCACCGACCTCCTTCAAAATCTTCTCTTCCATTTTGATTTTCTCAAGTGCCCCACACACACACTCACACACACCCACACGAGCCACACGTGTAAAAGCTCACACGCAAAAAATGGAAAACGAAGAAAATGGCATCTCTATCAGTCATGGATTCCCCAACCATGAGACATTTCCGGCATCTCCTCCGATCAAAGCAATGGGAGCTCAATTTCAGGCTAATCATCCGTTGACGGAGATGGTGGTGAACCCGACTGTCCGGGAAGAGCCGATGCCAGACACGAGTAAGTATCCGGGAACCGGAGACGTGGAAGAAGGTGGCGATGACCGTGAGCGGCGAATTCAGTTGTTGACGCAGTCGCTGGAGAGAGCGAAGATGGTGAAACCGTCAGCCTGGGAAGAGACGATGTCAGAGATGAGGAAGTATCCGGGAACGGGAGACGGTTTCAGCATGGGAACCGTGGAAGAAGGTGCCGGTGCCGGTGGCCGTGAGCGGCGGGTGAGGGAGCCATTGTCGATAATTAGGAGGATGAAGGGAGATTTGATGATATTTTGGGAAATGGAGAGAGAGAGGAAGGTGAAGGGGACCGCCTTCCTACTTAGGGTTTTGGAGTTAGGGCTTTGCTGGGGTTCGTTGTTAGTGATGATGGCCGATGACTGGAATCACGGTCGGGTTCTTCATTCCTCTCCCCGATTCAAAGAGTTCAGGTTCCTCACTTCCTTTTCACACACATATATACACTATATAGTGTGTATATATACCTGCCAAACCAAATTACTTTTTGGTGATTTTTCTTTGGACTGTGAACGCAAAACACGGATATGTTTAGTACGAGTAACTTTGTTTCGATTTAAATAGTATGGAACTGTTTATTCATTCGGTTTCAAAACGCAGTAACAAGATGAACAGTATCCCAAAAAAAAAAAAAATTAATGACCTTTTTAATTACCCATTTTATTGTTCAAACTTGAAACATTTTTTAACTAAACATGTTATTTTTTTGTATTTTGCTTTTAAAAATCTTGCAACAAATTAAACTTTTCTAAACATACTTGTGATTACTATTGATCCCACTCCAAAGTAGATACTATTAAACACACTCCAAAGTAGACATGTTTCTTCTGTTATGGGTAAAAAAATAAAAATAACTAGGATGATGCCATGAACTTGGTGTTTTGGAGGGCTACACACTATCTGAGTGCGCTTGAGGTGCTAAGTGAGTGTGACAATGAATGGAGTTGTGATAAAGAGTCCAAATCCAACTAAATTTACATTAATAGAGGATGATTTGACTACTTATCATTATTCTTTAGAATAGTAGTAAGGTCAACTCCTTAACCATCTCACTAAACTGTGCATTGTGGAATGCAAGTCAATGGAGAATTTTTTTTTTTTTTTTTTTTTGTTATGTGTATTTACAGTAACAGTTGCAATCAATTTTTGTTATTGATTGATGTTGCAATTATTGAAATAAACATTTCTTATTCAATAATGATAAAAAGTTTTTGTTAGACGCTATTTATTATGGTCGAACAAAAATCGTTATTTTTTTCTTTTCTTTTGGTAGCATTAGATGAATATAATAGAGTTGTGATATATGCAGGAACTGGTACAAGATCAAGATGGTGACTTTGATAGGGTTGGTATATTCAGTTGTTCAAGTTTGTTGTTTTCGGGGCTGCGGCGAATACGTTTTTTCCCCACCCCATCGTTTTTTCTCTTTCTGCGCGGATCAGGCAAGTCTTATGGTGTGCCCTAACCTAATAATTTATCGTGACCTAATCTATGGCCTTTGTCTGCTTTTCTCTCTTTTGGGGCCTTTTTGGACTGTTTGGGGTCCGGACGCCGGAGAAGATGTTGGATGAGCCGGGTCATGTCATTGGCATTGCTGGTTAATGAAAATTCACACAATCAAATTGTCATACCATTTAATAAAAACCACTTTCCACAAATTGATTTGTTGGATTTTCAGTTGGTATGTCTGGCTCATCCTATACCTCCTCCGCAAGCTCTTGGGTAAAAAAAAAATTTCACTTGTCACCCCCACTCACCCCCTATAATGGTTGTGCATTAACCATTGATGTTAAACTTGGGACTCACATTATCACATCTACTTAGTACTGAGAATTGCTTTTACCATCCCACACACATGTAAATATATGGGGCTTGGGATTTGTTCCCACATGGACGCTTCCTAAAGAGTCTTTTTTTACTACTTTTTGTTCTAAGGTTGCTAGTATCAGTTAGTTCTTTTTTTTTTTTTTTTTTAAAAAAAAAAAATTCTCATAACCTACAGAACAAAACTTAGCTTGAATGAAATGAATAACACTCTATTTTTCTTGTTATGGGCATTCCATGTTAAAAATATAGTATCAGAAATCTAAAATTTTCATTACTTATCAAAAAAAAAAAAAAAATGAAATCTAAAATTTTCACCCATTTAACAGTCAATTGAAAATGATTTCAATTTGCAGACACTGTTTTGCTGCGGATATTATGTGGCTCACTGCATTTATATAATCCATATATAAGATTTTTACAGGAATTTGACATATAACAAGGTTTCAAATTTTTTTGGTAAAAAATTTCCAATTTTTGGTATTGCCCCATCTTTAAACAAAGTCCCTAAAACTTCAGATTCCATACAAAGTAGGAATTCATTTTTAGGTATTCAAGATGATTAGTAATTGTTTGGTGGTTGTGGAATTTCTTGCAACGTACACCAGCTAGAAGCACACTAGGTTGGCACCATATGTACTTTGTTGGTTAATTTCAAGGATATCCTCTTGGTCCTCAAAACTTCTTGTACATATATATGTGTACACACAAACAGATGAGAAATTTCTGAAGGCAAAATGAACACATTGAATTAATCAGCTAGAGTGTTTTTTTTCTAATATTATAAAATTTTGTTTATTATTGTTCAGGTGCTTAAATGTATGTTTCCTTTTCGTTTTCTATTTTACTTTCTTTATTTGCTAACTAGTCCTAGTTCTAGCATATATGTTGTGCTTGTTTGAATTTTACTTTCCGTTTTATGCTGATATATTTAGTGGAAAACTGGGGTTTTTGTTTTTTGAAATCGCAGTATATGACATACCTTCTGATATGGGCATCATCATCGGCTGCCTTTCGTGTTGATTTCTCGGGGCTGGCAAGTGTATCTGTAATGTTATCCTTCATGGCATTCGTGGCTTTTGCCATCAGTTATCTCGTCTCTATATATACCCTGTGCAGTTCCAAATCTAGGTAACAAAGACCTCAACCTAGGGTGTATATACCTGTCATCTTTACGAATCATAACGAATTTCTTTAAAGGGAAAGGTAATATTTATCTACATACTCGTCAAGCTATGTAGAAAGAAACATGTTTGGGTTACATTTGGAACATATGTTGAAGTCTCACATATGCTGTTGAACAATCATTGCTATTCAATCAGATAGACTTTTGCTGAGAATTTATTTTACATGATTGGGAATATTGTTACAAGTAGCTGTTATTTATGATACTGTTTCATACATTTTCATTACTGCCTGGTTTATTGACAGGCTGCCAAAATATTTTAAGTCCTTGTGGACATTTCAAATATTTGTGGGACAAAAAAAAATAGCATATGCTTCGACAGTTCTACTGTTGCTTTTTCCATACTGAAGCATCCCATTTTGACAAAACAAAGGTGATAATTTCAGTCTAGATAGCAGTGCTGAGAGTTTTTAGGAACCCCCTCCCGGAAAGTTGAAGCAAACGCACATTCTCACAGCGTTCCTAACAGGGTTCTAACTATCAACCACCCATTTGAAGAGTAGAGATCATACCATCTGAACTAATGTCCGTTGACAAGATGATGATTTAGTTGGTACTTAGTAACGGTAAGATGGCATTTTTACAATCATCTAAAGACTGCATTTTACATGAAAAGGTCACTAGTGAGTCATATTTTGGAAGTTGCCTTTATTAAAAAAAATTAGTGTGATGTTGCAGTGTCCCTAATAGCCCAGATTTAACTGTGATGGTGTATAGTTTCTTAGGCTCCCCATAAAGCTAGCCTTGGATTTATTTGACACTCTAAACCCTTTTATTTATTTTTTATTTTTTATCCTGGCAGACACTCTAATCCCTTAAAAGACCACAAATAATGGCAGAAAAAAGGTTGAGCTTGTTCTGAAGTTTTATGCAATTCCAGTCCATTTCTAGAAGGCATGGGGTGATCACTCGAACAGGGAAGACTTGGATGATTGGATCAGGATGTGGTCACTGGAACAAAATTTGCATTTTTATCAAGACGTCAACAGTATGTTTAGTAGTGTCTATTGATGATTGAACAGTATACTTAGTAGTGTCTATTGATTATTGAATCACATAATCGTGTAAATAGTCTCTTCGCATGCTGGAAAAGACCCACATTGGCGGGAATGTTTGAATTGTAGAAATAGCCTTTTCTGCATGCAGGTTAGGCCCACATTGACGGGAATTCATGGAATGGGCTAGCCCTTTTTATTGATTGTTGAAGTTGCCCAAGACATTTGACATTTGAGTGATAATTTTCTTGACATTTTGAACACCTTTTTCATATGCTACTATTAAAAAATTCAATCATTTTAGCCATTTAATTACGCACTTCCTTTCCTATTCTTTTGTCCTTCTTAAGAAATGACAGCATTTTTTTTTTTTTTTTGTCTTCCCTAAAAGGGTTTGGATACAAATGATACTATTAGTTACAAGAGAGAAGAAATAAAATGAAAGAATATCAATAATTTGTGTTTGGATAGATAAGAGAGAAACTAAATGAAATGATAATATTCTTATTTGAATAAGATATAGGAGAGAAAAGAAAAGAATAGATATAACAATCAAATTATTATAATACTCTTTTAATTAGATTGGACATGAGTGAAATAACAATTTTATCCTTCTAATTATTTGGACAGTATCGAGATTATAAAAATACTTGTTTAACCCACTATCATTTTTCCTTTTATGTTTTCATTTTTACACGAATAACATTTGAAAGATAATGAGTCATTTTTCCTTTTATGTTTTCATTTTTAGACGAATAACATTTGAAAGATAATAAGGTATGGCTATTCCTCCCCGTTCTTCTTTTCTATCGATTAAAATAATCCAAACACTTTTCTCCTTATCTTTCGTTTTTTTTTTTTTTTTTTTCTTTCCATATCCCTCCAAATCATCCCATCCAAGGAAGCCTAAACCTTTATACGGTATTGAGGAAACAATATTTGAAAATGACTCCGAAAACATGTTAGAAAATGATTCATACCCAATATTTACCCAATTCAGAGTCTTGCAACTCACAAATTTCTACCATGTCAAATGCATTTTTTTTCTTCTTTTATATGTAAAATCAATCATCAAAAAAGAACTTTCATGAATTAATTGAAACTTGATTTGTAATTTTTTAATTTGATTTTAAAAAATATATATAAATCAAAACAAACTTTTGATTATCGAATTATCTCCAAACTAATGTTCATCATCATTTTACTATACCCTTATCGCTGTCAATTAACCATCAAAAGTTCTATTTGATTTGATTATTTATTTATTTATTTATTTTTTTTTTTCATGCAAGTTCTCAAATTTATTGGCTCATGTTTAAAAATTGAGAAATTCTTTTCAAAGTGAAAAATGTAACCGATTAATCATTGCAAATGGGAGGTGACAAACGAAATTTGAAAAGGTGGCATAATGTGAATTTTCATAAAATTTTGGAGAATGATAAGTGTTGTCACCACTAGACTAATTTAGTCATGAAATTATGCCGACCCTCTTTTATGAAAATTTTCTATAAAAAAAATATTTGTATAAAATTATTACAAGAGGTGCTTTTCAATAGCTTTAAAATCATTAGTACCGAAAATAGCTTTTCCATTTGAATGTAAAATTATGTGCTTCCAACATTTTTAATTCCACAAATGATATAAGCTTGTCATTTTTTTAAATATAATGTAATGATATATGTTTTAAATTCGGAGGACCAAAAAAAAAAAAAAAAAAAAAAAAAAAACGTATCTATCATTTTCTTGCGTAAATATATTTGGAAAAGAAACATCATTCCCCCACATGCGCGTCCAAAACATCCAACCTCTTCTGCATACACGCTCGTATATGTGTACGCGCGCGCACAAGATGTGTAATTTTAGAGAGGTCACAGAGGTGTTAGAAGTAAAGGATCAGAAGCCACTGATTCTTTGCTACCTGTATGTCTCTCTGTCTCTCTCTCTCTCTCTCTCTGTCTCTCTCTCTCTCTATCTAGATATATATATCTCTATAGGGTTTCTTGCGTTTCTTGTTTACTTTTTTTTTTCACAAGCTTGACAAAAAATTGGGTCGATGAGTTAGTTTTTTTGTAGTTAAGAAATTGCAAATTTTGCTGGGATTGTTGTATGTAGTTGGGAAACTTTGTGACTCATATCTACCAGAAAATTGTTCATTTATTCGATCTCGTGAGTAGTGATACAAAGTGATGACATGGTATATTGATATGCACAAGTCATGTACTTTTCATGTTTGATTTAATTTCTCTTTCACTATTTTCCACCATTTTGTTTTCTAATTGGTTTGAGTAAAATCCTAAAATTTTCATAAATCAATCTCCTAGACCAAGCATAAAAAAGGGCTAGCCGAGTGCACTTGGCTCCGCCATTGCAAATTTTGAGAGGGTCAGATGTACGCAGCGTTCTGTTTCCGATTTCAAAGCCACGACCTCTAAGCATCTGACTACGTTTTTTATCCCTTGAATGTGATTTGGTAGGATTTAAGAAGAAAATGAGCATCTAATAGATATACACATGTGATCAAAGACATCTAGTGATTAAAGCTAGAACAAGTCTATTGGAGCATATAAGTGATGAAGACTTGTTTGATGACATTTAAGGTCTTACATGCATACCACAGTGAGCATATAAACTTGATGTTTCTACCTGTGGAGTATGTTACTAAGAGGATTGACTCTAGAGAGAAATAGCCAGCAAAGAGAGAATATATATTAAGTTCATTAATAAATGTATAAATCAAGGTCTTTGGAGATATCTGTATCTCTTCTTTTAGATCTCAAAAGTTACTTGGATAGCTTAAACAATACATTTAAAGCTAATTTTAGCTAGACTTGATTCACCAAGCAAGCCAATCCCAATGAGATTCGACTGCTGTTTTAATCCTTTAAAATAAAATTTCGCATCATTTTAAGGAGATGAAAGTCTTAAAATTCCCAACAATGATATATATTATTCAAACTCTTGGGAAATATTCTTCCACGAGCATTTAGTATAGTAGTTCCAGGCTAGGTGATTAATGCTTCGGAGGTCACAGCAAAGATGACTCCATTCAAGGCCATTTGTATTGGCTGAGAATGAAAATAGATGTTGCAAATGTCACGATTTGTATCATATCTTAAATTGGATAAAATGCAATATCATCTAGGACTAAACATAATGCTATATTAACTCAGTAACCAATAATGAAAGTATATGGCAATGACATGATAAAAAGGAAATTTCTCATTAATTATATAGGTTCATCTTAACTACATGTTTATAAATGAGTTGCATAATGTTATCAGACGTACCTTCAATAAGAGAAGTTACTTTATTTATTAATCAACTTTCATACAAGCTCACTGCAGTCAGATGAGTTTTCTTCCACATAGTTCAAATAAATATAATCTAACTGAAGCGATATAATTTCCATGTTTTATTCTTTTCTAAGATCACGGATTGGTATCTTAGTAAGTTTATAGCTCCGTAGCTTCGATGAATCAATCTTTACCATTTAGGCACCTTCCTTGGTGTCGAAGCACCAACAGTAGTAATCAGACCTTGAGATCTCCAACAATTCATCTGGGGTCATCCTCTCAAGCTCATTTTGCCTCCATTGTGCAAAATTATTTCGGTTTTGTGGGTCGGTAGCAAGTGGGTAGTCCTCGTTTTTATGAACTTGGAATTTCATTCGCTTGTAAAGCCTCATTGTTGCAACACAGTCCTCATAAGGATCTTGGATGCCTGTTTGAATCTCATACCTGCAAAATAGAAGCTTCAAAGCTCTCTCAGGTATTAATTAAAAACTTTACACCAAAAATACAACCGCGCATGAATAGTAATTACCCGAGGTATGTTCTTGTTAGGTACTTCAGTGAATTGCTTATCTTGCTTGATTTCATCAAAGGAGGATATTGTGCCGTATCCCTGTAGGCAAATTCATGGAATATACATCTGAGATTCATAGATTTATTAACATGTTCATCATTGACTTTTGTATCTTTGCAGTTTACTATTTGAATTGTACAGCATTTGTTCCATTCTTTTGAGCTGTAATGTTAAAAATTTCAAAGCCTTGTTATGATTTTACATGCTTGGTTGATGAGAATACCTGATCATTATTGGCGGGAACTCCATTTCTAGACTTCTAAGGTTGTGATCCAATCCATGACCAACAAGGATCCTTGCTCTTCCTCCTCTTGACCGAACCTTCCATATTGGTTCCCCATTGCATAAAAAATTCTGAATCTTCTGCTGCACTAGCCTCACTGGCATTGCGTTTTTTAAAAGATCTGGTCGTATGCCCGTTGTTTCATACCTAAAAAGGATTTCAAATTTTTTTATTGTTGTTTGTCATTTAATTGCATTAAATCACTCAAATTTTTTGCACACTAATCAGTACCTATAATTTGTGACTGGAAGTTGAGGTTTCACATAGGTATGAAAGATAACATTTTCATATTCATCAATGAGGCAAACCCTTCCACAAAGGTCTAGGGTACCATCACTGCCACCACCAACCATTTTGCAAGCAAGTGCAACTACTCTTGTTCTACCATTATCAATCTTCAAGTCATCGTGAATGCCTAAGTTAGGCAGGCGATAAAGCATATCCTTGAAAAAGGTAATCGCAAGGGACATGATGTTTATAGTTAGATTCAACTAAAAGAAAATTGATATTGCACACTAAAATAACGTGTCTTTTGATTACCATAGTGTTTACTCGTGAGAGTTGGCATGTCTCTCGGTGAACCCTTAGTGCATTACGGCTGTTAAGGACCATTAGGCAGAGGTCACATCCTTGATCTTTGAATATCCTTTCGCATTCTGCCTTTGGCAACAGCCCTGGGGAAGAAAGTTATATATTCTTATATATGACTAAGCCTCAGAGGACACAAAAATGGTGCATTTCTTGTTGTGAGATTGAAATTTACCTATTAGATGCTCCCTCAGAGACTCAAATGATCGGCAACGTTTCCCACAAATTCCACACATGGGTTCGTGAAATGAGTGATATGAATTCCTCATGTGTTCCACAAGGTGCTCCATTTTGTTGAACTGCCTATAGCATGCCGCACACTTGTTCCTGGTCATGAAATTAAGTTAGATGATCATGCATCAATTAGCAATAATTTTAATTTTGTATAAAACATATGAGTAGAAACTACATTAAACATTCTTATACAAAGAATTTGCAAGAGAGACTACTATGCACCTAAGAGTCCCTGAAGACTCGATTCCATTGTCCATCATGGTAGTGAATAAGGAGCCTTACAAAGGAGATTCTTGAGGTACTTTGAAGAATAAGGAGAGGATATGAATGTATTTATAATGTTGGGGGGCCAAAGACTTTCACCAACTTGAGCTTAAGAAATGATTCCTCAAAGCCATTGTCATACGATTTTAAGTCTTCATACATCCACTTAACATAAGATATTCGTAGCGATCCAAATTTTCTGGACCATATTTTTTTTTTTGACTCGAATATTTCTCTTTTTACAATGTCTCCTCGCCCCCTCCCCTTCCCCGGCCCCTTCTCATTTCAATGGTTGTTACTCAATTTGCAGTGAAGGTGTGGATTGCCAACTTGCATGTCACGTCTCTCTATTTAGAAAATTTTATATTTCCAACAATTATCTGCTTAGTCATTCCCCTAAATGAGCACCTTGTGTACTTTATATATTTGAATGCATCAGTTTTAATGTTCATCAATCTGAAGATTATAGAACCATAACAGATAGGTCATTGTTGTGAAAAGAAACTCAAGTGTTCGCAATTCATCAGTTGGAGATTCCTATTATACTATATGTTTTGTCATACCAAAGCCTTCTTAATGTTTTTGAACTTTAATTTACTTTACACCTCTTGGCCAGTTACCAATAGATCTTTCAGGAAGTCATAAGTCATTCGGTTTTAGCATAAAGTACATAGGACTTGAAAGGCTGATTTAAGTTCAGTGACCAAGAACTGAGTTATATTTGTTCCTTAATGATTATGGAAAAAACTTGCACCATTTAAAGCAAAAACCTTTAAACTTGATATTTAAGAATTTATCCTGTTTATATAAGTTGTGGAACATGTCATCATCCATTGGATAAAAAACAATAAATGCAGCAGTGATTGGTTGGATAATGCACATCAGGAGCAGCTAGCTATAAGATGAATGTTCAAATTGTAAATTCATGATACTGAGGTTTAATAATCTATGTATATACAATTTGGCAAAAGCAAATGAGGCTATGCGGACAAGATGAGCTATTTCAACCTGAGTATATAGTGGCAGTTTTTTTTTTTTTTCCTTTACATTGTATGCGAGCTAGAGAGATAGAGAGAGGTTTGACTTTTAAGATATGGGGAATGTCAGCAAGACAATCTTTTGACTATGGGGGGTCCATCAGATTCTATTGAGATAGATCTGACAGATACATGAGAATACTCCCAATAATTCTGGTCCACCACCATTGCATGGTTCAGTTTGCATGCTCCCTTGTTGTGGAATGGTGTGTAAAATAACGAGTCAACTGGCTCTTAGATGGCACCCTGATGTTGCCCTGTTGTGAATGAGAACAATCAGTATTGCTAACACACTGCTACCACTGCTGCTGTGATTTTAGCATTTATGACGTTTATGAGGCATTGTTTTAGTTCTTGTTATTGATGTGGCATGAGAAACTTTTTGCAACTTTCCGTCGAACCATTAGAAGTGTGATGCATGTTATTCCTTTTTTCTTTAGAAACCTAAGGACCTAAGGCGCATGTGTATTATTAAGTATGATGTGTATTATTCTTTTTTTCTTTAGAAACCTATGGTGCACATGTATTATTCTTTGTAGTGAAAGACCCTCGTATTTGCTTTAATTGGGCAAACAAAATATACACAAGGGGTGAGAGGATTCTCTGTCCAATGATGAATGTCCAAATTTGGATACTATGTATGCAGAGTCAAAGATTCAGGGAAATGAGACTTGAACCACAGATTCAACTGCTTTTCCCACCATCTATTTCTCAATTCAAACAAGCTCTTAAAAGTAAAAGGTAAGGTATTTGATTCTCTACTGTATCCCGACTTGTGGTTTGAGACTTCCTTACCAAAAAAAAAAGCTTGTGGTGTTTAGACTTGCTTATTCATCCCACCCTGTAGGGGACCCTAGTTCTTCCCTGCAGAGACCTACAACAGTGCAATCACCTTCATCCTTGCTTGATGACTACACACACAAGCACACATGTACATACAAATTCTTAGAACAAACTCTGTATTTAATTTCCGAAAAATGAATTCTTAGTGCAAACTGCAGTTGAAGTTATCACAGTAAGTTTAACTGTAAAATTAACTCTCATGTTCAGTAAGCACCACATGTAGTTCTGATCATGCCCACCATAGCATCTCACTAAGCATAATAACGTGATGAAACATTTGAATGTTAGGGCTCATCTGATAGCCAATACAGGAGGAAAGCATGTCTTGCCTTCACTATTGAAACCCATGCAATGTATATATATAATCAAATAATCAAATATAAATATATAGAAGCTGCCTCTCAATCTTAGTTATGGTGACAGTCATCTCTCTTTCAAGGACACATAAATGCATTACAGAACTCAAGATGAGGTTTTGGAGTCTAGGATTCAAAACTGTGGGCATATTCCTATTGCAAGTCATATACGGCACATGACATTGAAAACGTAATCATAGTTTTCTATCACATCATTTGGTTGGATGCAACATAGTGTATTTATTATCTTCTGCTCTCTTGCAGCTTGTGAAGAAACATGCCCAGAGAACACCATGGTGACAGTACTGTGAAAGCAGCAGCATCTCAATGTAGGCACGAAGCAATGGGATACTAAGATAGTGGTCCACCCAATTGGCTACAAAGCGGTCTGCTTCTCTTTTCCACCTCCATCATTTTTTTCTTTTTTGTTTTTTTGTTTTTTTGTTTGTTTGTTTGTTTTTTGGTAAATACTAGCGTGCACACACCCACAAATGCCTACTATGAGGCTCAAACTCCTCAAGTTCCCTTTGAGGGAGGAGAGGTTATACCAGCTGGGCTATTCGCCCGGTGGTCACGTCCATCCTTCAAGGCTTGAAGTGAGGAAAAAGAAGAAACTCATGTTTGATTCCTTTCAAAGTTAATCATGCATGGATATATAATCATGAGGCCATCATCTCATGGTCAAACTTTGACAATCCCTTTCATGATTTTTCATCAGATAGAATAACAAATTTTCAACACTAAATGCTTTCTGACCAAGAGAGATAAAAATGAAACTCTTTTTACTATTAGAGCTTGCAAGGCATATGATAATGGTTTATCATATATATATATAGTGACCTTCAGATAAAAAAAATGGGAATGGCTTTGTTGATTTTTTCAAGTATAGGCTCCATTACCAATAATTATCATAATAATTAAGCCCCCTCTGGTGGAGTATGTTGTAGCCTTCCACCCCTGTATATGCTCTTTAAGTAAATTCAGCAAGTTGAATTTTTACTTTTGAGAAATGTCAAAATGGGCAATGATACTCTAGGGTGGCAAAACAATGCCACTAAAATGTCAAAACTGAGAGGGATGGACCAGATGCAAACTTAACCCTTTGCATTATATGGATAAAGTAGAAAATGAAACAGTGACTGTTCTCAAGACTCAACTCGTATTCTCATCTTTGTGGTCAAACATTACCAGCGCTTCATGGTCCAACAGTCCTTAGTTGCATGGAAAATGATTCCTAGGTCCAATGTTCCAACTGAAATGGTGGGCCGAATGCATCCCAGCCATGGGATGCATTCCGGGATGCATTGACCTAGGACCCTGTAAAGGGAACATTAGTCGATAACAGAATTGTGACTGTTCTAAAAGACTCAACTCGTATTCCCATGTTTGACCGTCAAAAATTACCAACGCTTCATGGTCCAATGGTCCTTAGTTGTATGGAAAATGATTCATAGGTCCAACATTCGAACCGAAATGGTGGGCCGAATGCATCACAGCCATGAGATGCACTAAAGTGGGACCATGTAAGGGGAACATTAGTCTACTTTTCGTTCATTCTGTTACAACTGTTTGCAATTCATGATAATCTGACCATATGTTGTTTTTATGGAACTTTGAACTCATTTGATGTAATAATAACTAGTAATTTTTTAAAAAAATATGAAATTAGGGGTCCAAATAAAAGAGAATGCTTTAGTATATGCTATAACGGGGTTACAAACAATTTTCTTATGTCTTCACTGCTTTGAAGTGCTTCCTCCTTCAAAGACGCAAAATAAATAGAAGAACAAATTGTTTCACATAATTATAATTGATGGACTAGCAATATCAATAGCCAGATATACTATCTAAGCTTGTTATGCAGACTCTTGCATGACTGTTGAGCTTAATCTTATGTTAATTATATGGTCCAGGTGGTTTGCACAGAAGGACCTAACAGAATCAGAGAATCAATTGCTACGGGTGCATCATTTGATCACGAGGAGGGTGGAAACTTGCATCCAGCAAAGAAGCGTCTGGATCCTCTGCTGTAGCGTGCTGTAATTTTTCAACACAATTAAATCTGTTTTGAAAAAGATTTGATTGTGTTGAGCGTGTCTACAGCATGGTGCAGTGCACTGCAGAGGAGGGGGCATGCACTTCATCTAATTGTTTTGCTGATTTCTCAGGTTCACTTTCTAGCATTCTTCGAGTTCTTTGAAAGGTCTATGTTTTTGTCATCAAACTATATATATGTATATATTTTTTTATGATTATACTAGCTTTGAGACTAAAAAGTATCTATAATGAAACACGATAAAGAACTTGGCCCCAAAAAATGAAAATGCACTTCAAGGATAACCCGAAACTCCACTCAAAAGAACTTATATATCTACACAATCCAGTTCATGTTATCAGATGATATATATATATATATATAATGCAGAGAGCCTCATCTTTGCAGGGATAACCTCTAAGCATGTTCCTACAGCTTCCAATGCAGAATCGTAGCGACATCTTTTACCTACCAAAGAAAAAAAAGAAGAAAAAGAAAAATGCAGTGGTAAAAATAGTTGAGAAACTTCATAATTTACATTCATAATAGTAAATACAACATACTGCAGTTTTGGTGATGTCCATTAGATTATTGCTTACTAAGGCAAATACAACATAATGCAGTTTAGGAAACCAAAAAAAATAATGGTTAGGGAACAAAGATGGGGTCACTGATAATAGTTGATGTTCATACGGAGAGAGATGGAGAAAGGCCGAATTCAAGCCCCCAGAGCTCGAAAGATCCTTTAACAAAGTCGTAGTAACCGCCTTTCAGTCCTAGGGTTTTGTTCACCAAGCCCTGTCTCACAAATGGATAGGACAGTAGGTTTCCAAGTGATACATTCACTGCTTCCTGCATTACATTTTACATATAAACAATAAGAAACATAACATATAGTTTGTTCATATAAATATTGATCATGTATGTATACATATGTTTTGATACAATTGATCATATTTTCTATCAAGGTAACTAAAATTGACCTTAAATTAGTACACTACACATTTCATGATTATCTTGAAAGATCAGTAAAATTAAGCGCATTTATCAAGAAGAAAGAATTTTAACGAAGCAGCATGGGAAAATAATTCAATGGACCAATAGATTCTAGCTTAGATTGTATATCCATGAAGGGAGGTTGAGTGTTCGAGTCTCGGAAGGAACAAAATATTGGCAATAAGCAGGGGAAAGGTTGGAATTAACCTTTTCACAGTATCCACATTGATCTCCCAAAGGTGCATCACCATGCTCAGATCTCACCTTAGCCTTGGCAGGTAAACAGATTTTGACCCAGTCTTCTATGAATTCACTGCATATTTCAAGTACATGAGATGAAGGAATTATGAGAAGTTTGACATTTTGATTTCACTCCTTTTAGAATGCATTTAAATACTCGGTCAATAATTGTCTAGATTTGGAAAATATTGTCTAGATTTGGGACTTGGAGAAACCAAAATGGTGATAGAAAATGCATATGGGTCTTAGATCTATAATTCTATTTCATATTCCTTACACTAAAACTGAAATTGAAAATGAAAATAATTTTGAAATCGTTTTTTTTAGACCGATGTGAATAGCCGGGAAGGGTTTTTACACTTGAGTTATCCGTTACATCAAAGTGATAAAAATCCCTTTAGCTATACACATTAGCTTGAGATTGGTTTAAATAGCATTGCTAGGTGTTGTAAGGTTATGTCCTTACGTCGCGGTGGATCCGTCATCTGGGATTGACATGAGCCCCTTTATCCCACCACAACAGCTGTGCCCAATTACCACAATGTACTCCACCTATGAAAAATTCGACACCTTATTAGATTCCAAAAATTCATCCCAAATTTCATCATTATAATAAAAAGTAATGATAGAACATTCAAAAGTCGGTCAAAATAGGGGAATGGGCCCACCACTAATGTTATAGTGACCCATGCCCATCACTCACGTCACGTTATTCAGAGTTGTCTGACTTTCGGCTCATAAATGATTTTCCTAACTTCAATAGTACCTTAGTATATGTATATCAATCTATAACAATGAGACACTGATGAGTTCACCTTGAGATGGAGAACAGCATATTCAACTGCAGCCCCTATTCCAGAGTATCTAAGCTGTTGCAGCAAAGACACCCAAATCAAACCCAAAAAACAAAGTAATGAATAGATCAATCTTCAGGATAGATTTACAAATAGAGCTAGAACTTGAACTTTCACTTGATTTCAAAAAAATGATCAATTTTGGCAGATCAAGAATAGGTAAAAAGAGTGACCTGATCATATGCAGGGACCATGTTAGCAACGTTTCGGACCACAAAAGCCTCCCCCGGCTGGAAATCCAATATGTGGGAGGGACAAACCCGGGAGTCCGAGCACGCAAACACCATAAACTGCCACATTTAACTATGTCAATATCCTCTTGAATAGACACGTTACTTATTATGAAAAATGACAGAAGTCTTAATCGGTTTTTGTTATGGACTGATGTGACAATCATTGACATGAACACTTAAATTTATGATGAATGTAAACACCATAAAGTTTCACATTTAATTATGTCAATATCCCCTTGAATAGACACATTACTTTTATGAAAAATTACAGAAGTCTTTATCCATTATTGTTATAGATTAATGTGACAATTATTGACATGAAAATTTAAATTTACGATGAATGTAAAAAAAGAAAACCAACGGCTGTTTGTAGCATTAATAGTTTGTTTTACAATAGGACTATAGAGAGAGAGAGAGTGTGCGCGCAAATTTGAAATCCAAGAAATGTAGATGAATACCTTGGGGCTCTGGCCTTTGGAGAGTTCAGTGAACAAACCCGGTTTCTTTCTGAAAAGGAAAAGGGGCTCTTTAGTAACTAGTGAACCATATTTATAGGTTGAAATTGAGAAGTATATATACAAAAGCATATATTATATACTATATATTAAATATACAAATTGCTTACTCATATTTTTCTCTCTTAAAATGAATGAAACCAGTTTTCATCCTCTCGACTGGGTTATATTGTTTGGTATCGGCACCGGCAGCAGTTTGCAACTCCGCTGTTATCTGCTCAATCTTTGCAGCAGCAACACTTTCAAGCTCACCTTTCTCACTGCATTCAAATTCATGCGAATTCACTGATCAGTAACAACTTTGTTGGGCAGATTTTGAATGGCATTAGTAAGTAATTTAATGTAAATAAAAGGACAATTGGGTCATTGAATCAAGTGGTTTATATATATATATATATATATTTTTTTTTTTTCTAATTGGTACTTACCTTTCAAAAAATTGATCGAAGAAGTATATAATTATGACTATTTTAAAATATGTAATTCGAGATGAACAATCCACATAAAATAGGGTCCACACCGTCTGTGGGACCACATTCGACCTTAGGTGATTTCTACTCTCTCTGTACGCTTGATTGTCTTGTGTTTAAGATAGGATACAATTTTAATGTTATGAAAGGAGTATGGTTTGTTCGTACGTTATTTTCAAAAAAATAAAAATAATAATAATGAAAAATTCTTACAAGTGGATCGGATTATTTCAGCTCGCCCATAAAAGTATAAAACCCAAACCATTTGGATCCTAACCGCTCCAAATTGTAGTGGGCATTAAACCCTAACCACACAAAACTGGATTGGTTTTATGGATTAGACTTTTTTATTGGGCTTTCCAGATGCCAGCCCAACCCGAATTATGTGTTCAATTTCCATTTTACAGAAGGGGTAATTGAAATCAATCAAATGACCGGAAAGAAATTAAAATGAATAAGATGATATTAAAATGAATTAAAATAAAATAATTTCTCTAAATCATATTGTTATATGCATTAAAAAAAAAATTACTAAGAAAAAGAAATAAGAAATATTAAAAAGAATTACATGTTCAATTCCCCTCGACAATTTGTCACTATACTCTTGGGAGATTAAAAATTTTTACCTTTCAAAGAAGAAGAGATATATATCATTAGATGACAATTCTTCAACCCAGTAAAAAAAATAAAAAAACCTTGGTGAACCATTTTTTTTTTTTTTTTTTGGGAAAGTAATCTTAGTGAACTTTGTACATAAAATATATGAATAAAAAAAATGGTCTTATATATATATATATATATATATATATATATATATACACACTATCTCCATCCCATATTAATTGTCCATTTTAAAAATTTTGACTCACTACTATCTTTTATTTTTTAGTCATTTGAAATCATTTTTAGTCATATTTCTTTTATATATTTATATACTACTTATGTCTCATGTTAGATGTTTACTTCGTTAACTTTGAATCACAAAAATTATAAGTCAAAACTTTTGAATTGGACAACTAATATAAGAAAGAGGTAGTATATATTTACAAAGCCCGAGTCCCACTTAAACACATCTAAGAGCATAAAAGTTGGGCTTTTTCCCATGTGTCACAGTTTTAAAATCATTTTTCATATATAAAGAAAACCAAGTTGATTATTTTTCACTAAAAACATGTATATACATATAAATAAATAAATAAAACATATATATATACACATGTATTCCTGTATGTATAGTAGTATATATTGGGCTTGGTTGTGACTTGTAATGAATAGACCAAGCGGGTGTTGATAATGTATGCAGTACGTGTGTAGATTAGTGCTGACATGGCAAAATCTATGGCCAGTGAGAAAGTAAGCCATCCAAACACAGCCGTAACAGGAATCACCTGAGGAGTTTCTTCAGTCCTTCAATGGCTTCCTCGTACGAATCCTTTCCCATTTCTTCTCTCTGCAAATCCCAATTTTATTACAGCAAACTCCGATCTAAATAAATTCATATATATTATATACTATATATATATATATATATTTTTGACCAAATGAATAAGGAAAATTTGAAGAAAACATAAAATCAGAAACTTTGCAAGTGCTAATTAAAAGGGAAACTGAACAGACCTTTTTCCAAGTCTTGAGATCTAGATTTGTGTGATGCGTAGTAGATGCATCTAATATATATACATATATAGATAGATGTAACGTAATTAACGCTGCATGCATATTATTAATTATAACATTTTTGTTTTTCCCATTTATCATGTATACTATTTTTAAGAAAGTCATAAATATATCTCTCTTTGTTGTTTAATGCATGGGCTAAACTGCAAATTACATAAACCACCCAATTGTTTTTGACTAAAGTTTACGACTCATAAACAACTAAAACGTGCCACTAATTAAGTAGAGTGTGCATGAACAAAGTCTAGATCATCTGCAATAGCATATTGGTGTTGTAGTTATATATATATAGATATATTTCGATGCACTTAGATTTATTTTTGACACATTTTCAACACATAAAGATAAATGTGTTAAAACACGAAATAATGTGATGTAAGTGCATTGAAATCCCGTTTCAATACAATTACTTTGTGTTTTTAACACATAATTCCTTATTTCAACTGCATTGAAAATGTGTTGAAAATAGATATAAATGCGTTGAAAAATGCTATTGCATGGACGTTCAAAGTGACAAATATATATATAGGCAGGTACCATATTAACATTAAATTACTACTAAAGAGGATAACCACATTGTCATTCCAACAAAGCTAAGTTTCTAGGGTTCACACACACACACACAGGGGGTACGTATATACCCAAGTGGGGGTGATAATGGGTGCAGGTGCAGCAAAGACGGGCTCGTTTCGGATGAGAGCAGGAGGGGAAGGAGCTGAAGAATTGAGCTTGGCAACAACTAAAGGAGTGAAAGAAGCTCTCTTGAGAGAAGACTGAGATGGAGAGAGAGAGGCTATGGAGCAACTGTGGATCGAAGCGGTCGACATTTCTCAATGAGCTCTAGAAATGTGTGGCTTTATAGTAGGTCACATACCACCATAACCATCATAGCCGATAATGAAAACGAAAGTTAAACAAATGAGAGCTTCTACCCTTGTAGATAAGGTTTGAACGTTGGAGATCGATTTTATTTTCCTATTCTTCTTCCAAACCTAGCCCTTTTTTTCTTATAAATTAAATTACAGCAATTAATACCTTAATTATTATTGGTCATAAGTCACTTCCACCAAGCTCATTTAATCAAAATAATATTGTACTCCGTATATATCATCATGTCTATATATATATATATATATATGCTGTTTGTGTACTTTAAAATGCATGCATGCAGCATGCATAAAATGAACTGTTTCCCACATTGTGGCTATAGGTTCATCCACTATATTATGATGGTGATGACATATGATGATATGCTTGGTGGTGATTATTCTTTTTTTCTTTTTTTTTAACTTATGGCATTTGGTGACACATTTGTAAAATTAAAGTTTATTATAATGAAAATAATAAAAGTTCGGTTTTTGCAATCAACTAACAATTATTGAGTTAAACAATTTTTTATTTTTTATATTTTATTACTCTGGTTACAAATTTAAAAATTGGTTTAAACGTTTATATATATGATGTGTGTCAATATAATAACATTCCTAGTATAATAACAAAGAGAGAATGAAAGGAATTTGGAGAGAAGTGGTTATCAAAAGGGAATGGTGGTCCTGGCTTCTTGAGTGCTCGAATTATCTTCGGAGAAGGGACACGTGTCGGGATATGAGAGAGTGTGATGTTGAAACAAATTACCAATATATATATATATATAGATATATATATGTGGCGATCAGAAGGATAACAAATGAATGGAATCGAATGGTGCACAAGAGATGGAGAGTGTGGGTGATGGATGATGATAGAGATAAGGTGTTCTCTGGATAAGGTGTTGTCTCTAAACAAATGGCTCTGGTGGTAGAATGCATAGATATAAATGGATCCCTCTCTCTTTTATCTTGTGTGGCAATGGTTTTGTGTGCTTTGATAAAATCAGAATATAAATAAAAACAGAAAATTTAAAAAAAAAAAAAAAAAAAAATGGTTCACGGGCTTATCAAAAAATACCCCTCCTTAACGCCTGGGATCTGGGCTTATTGTGCTAGGTTGGGTGATCTTGGGATGTTTGGATGGACTGGACCGAGTTGGGTCCCAATGAATTGCATTGTAACTTATACTAGGATCGAAAATGTTTTAGATAATGATTCTCAAACCCAATTGTTTAACCGAGAATGTTGACGGAATAATTTTCACAAGTAGAATATAAATAAGGTGAAGAGACTGAGATATATTAATAATAATTTTCACAATTTTTTATGGTTCATCGATCTCTCATAGCAATCTAGAGTTGAGACTTTGACAAAGATGATTGAAAGCTGGGATTATAGCCTAGATTTTTAAATTTTATAGTTATAGAGTGCTTATATGAACTTAATTAATTAATTAACAAGCTTAAAATTTTGCTTAAACCGGTTGTTTCACTAACCAATCTTAAACCAGACTCAACTCGATAAACTCTTAATTAACACCATCATATTAATTGTGCCCCCAAAAAAAAAATTGCCTAATGACCCTCAAGTGAAAGGAAATTAACTTAAGAAAACACATAGAGTTTCATTTTCCGATAATGAGGAAAAGAAAATATAAAGTAGAAAGAGAGGGAAAATTTCTGTGACTTGGAATAAATTAAGCTTCCATATAAATAAACAAGGGAGCATGAATATAAACTTGTATATATATATAGAGAGAGAGAGAGATGCGGAGAGAATGAGAGAGGTGTTGATCATTTAAATAAGTGAAATTGGTGGAGCAATTCAGCTGACATTTTTTTTTTTTTGACATCTTAAAGACATAATTTCTAGTTCAGATCCAAGTGGAGGATGCTAATTGGTCAGAAAATATATAAAGGTAGTCCAGCAAGGTGAGCATGTCAACATTCTTCTGTCATCGTTTGGACATCTTCTCATCCAAGTCTAGGTGGGGACTCAACCTATTAACACCGTAGGATTTACAAAAGTGTCAAATCTAGTTCGGGATTCAAAAACACACAAATTAGTTAAATTCGAGTATTTTTTCGTTTTGTAAGAGTCGAAATTCAAGATGTCTGAATTCACAATTAGTCCATTATGCAAATTGATTTGAGTTTTGTAAGAGTCGAATTTAGGATTTCCGAGTTCACAACCAGTCCATCATGCATATTGGATTGATCAAATATTTGTTTGACAATTCATCACTAATTATATATACTACTCCTAAGAAGTAGTGGAATTTGAACATCCCTTGAATACTTACAAACCACTTTAGTAATCATAAAAAAAATTTTAAGTTTGTCTTCATGGTTGGTAACAATGAAAGAAGCACAAATTTTCATGAAAAAAATGTATGAACTTTCTCTATATTGATTTCTGTAGACATAGACTATTTCACATCAATGAGCATACAATGTTGTCCCAAAAAAGGTGTCTTAACATCTATTACCATTTCAACAATTCAAAAGAGTGTATCAACATTTTACTGGTACTGCAACTATAGAAGCAGGGGTTTTGTAAATGCTTCTCAACTAGACCCCAAGGCCTTGACCGGCAATGAGACCGGACCTTTGCGCAACTTGGCCTGAGTGGCGGCCTGGTGGATCGAGTCTTGAATTCCCGCGAACGCCACCAAGAACTCGGCTGCATCCGTTCGGCTCAGCACTTTCTTCACCACCATCTCCCATGCCTTGAACCTGTCACAATTGCATATACATTTGAACCCTGTCAATAACTGTCACATTTTGGTAGTTATTACAGTTACTTTCACAGTTGTGTAAATGGACCTGAGGTTCTGGGCCTTAGTGATGACCCCGAAGATCTTATTGAACTCGGACCGAACAAAAGCCATAGCAGACCCAGGCCCATTGTGCCTGTTGTCGACCATCCCAAAAGGGAGGTTGAGGATACAAGTGGATTGGATCTCACCCATTTCCTCATCCAGCACCACCTCCTCGATCCGCATCTCATGGATCAGATCCGGCAAGGCCTGTTCGATGTCATTTGGTTCAGACAACGAAGAAGGTGAGGAGCGTGCAAGTGAGCGGAGGAGGTCCAAAATGGCGGAGGGCCTCCAATCTCCAAACCAGGCCTGAGCGGCCATCTCGTGGGCTGAGGCCCACTTGGGCACGAGCAATTGGACCACATCCTTGAGCCGGGTTGTGACCATGGGATGGCTGTAATGGGCATGGAAACGGTTCAGTTGTTCCTCAATTAGGTCGTCTAGAGCCCTGAGATGTTTCTCTAGCTTTGCTGCTCTGCTCTTCTGTTCTTGCCTCCAAACACCATAGTTGTCCAATTGTACTGGCTCTTCACCTGATCAAATTTAGCATTTTAATTCCCAACAGACAAGAATAATTTGTATGATGAAGTCAGTCCCACCTATATATGTGTGTATGTGTGTGTGCGTGTTAAATTGTGTGTGTGGGACATGTCAAAAGAGTCACTAACCAAGAACGATTTAACACAAAATTGAGCCCATTTGAAGAAAGTCCTACCTCTGCGTGTGTATAAAATTATGTGTGTGTGTGTAGCCATGTCAAAGACTCACTAACCAAGTACAAATTAACACAAAATTGAGCCCATAAGTACCACCTGTGTGTGTGTGTATGTATAGACATTTAAATAATCCAAGACTCACTAACCAAGAACAAGTTAACACAAAATTGAGCCCATTTAAAGAAAGTACCACCTATGTATATGTGTGTGTGTTAAATTATACGTGTGTGTTTAGACATGTTAGAGACTCACTAACCAAGAACGAATTAACACAAAATTTCGAGTAGACTGGAATAAAAAAAAGATTAATTGCATGAATGGTGCTATGGGTTTTGAGAGAGAAGAATTTTGGTCTTTTCCATGACAAGAAATGCCATGTACATATAATTCTAGCCAAGAAAGTGTCAATTTTCCTACACTTTCCGGGAAAATAAACTAAGGTAGTTTGTTCTCTTTTTAAAAGGAAAGTGATAATAAGAGAGAGATCTAACACAAAAATTTGATTGGACTGCAAAGAACCAATAATTGCATGAATAGTGTTATGGGTTTTGAGAGAAAAGAATTTTGGTCATTTACATGACAAGAAACGGCTATGTTTGGGAAATTCTAGCCAAGAAAGCGTCAATTTTCCTACATTTTCCGGGAAAAGAAAAGGGTGTGGATGTTTTACCTCGCTTGGTTGGTTCTCGTTTGTGGAGGGTCATACTCATGCATTGGAATTGCTCTGCTATGTCATCCACGTCGTCATCATCATCGTCGTCGTCGTCGTCTTCGTCTCCTCCATGACCTTGCGCAGACATTTCTATGTTTTCAACTGATTGTGCTTCGTCATAGTCAGGTTCTTCTGACAAGTAAACCCTGCACATGGTCCCGTTTGGTTCGTGAGAAAATTGAACAGGGCAAGGGCGTGTTGCATAATGTGTGTGTGTGTGTGTGTGTGTGTGGGGTCACAAAATTGAAATAAAGAAGATGAAGATGAAGAAGAAGAAGAAGAAGAGGGATGGAGATTACAGAAGGGGAGACGACGTCCCATTCATTTCTTCACTTTCTCTCTCTAGAAAATTTTCACGCTTATCGCAACTTCTTGAACACTTGATTCTGGAGTCGGAAATTTGATTGCCAATGAGTAGATGAAAGAGACGATCGAGAATTTATATAAGAGAGATAGACCTTGGGCTGAAAGAGGCCCAAAAACTATGGGCCTCCATGACCACAATTTTGGGCTAATCTTCATAAAAAAAGAAAAAAAAAAATTAATGGATTTGCATGAAAGAGACCAGAAAATTAATACTCATGGCCCGTTCTGGGATGCGAAAGGAGCTCAATTCTACTTCAACCATCCCCAAAAAGGTATATTCATTTTAGAACCCGGATGCCTTCCCGTGTAAAGGGATTTCGTGCCCTCATTCTGTTCCGGTAGTGCAACACACTGCATTACAAAATATAATATCATAAAATAACAATGTAATCACGGGTGAATCTACGGGTGGGCTCAAGCCGATCAAAAAAAAAAAAAAATCATTACAACTCATCCAAAAAAATATTAGCTCGACAATTTCTGAATTTGCCATTGAATGTAACATATTTGTTGTATAAGCAATATAAAGATGTTACATTGGTAACGCGAAGACACAAAACATAAAAAAAGAAAGCGACATAAGAAAGGATCCGAATTCATTATTTTTATAAATTAACCAAATATATGCTATTAATCAATGTACATTAACCACCTTCTAATTCCCACTGGCCATGAAAGTACGAGACCCTTTGTCCAAATCACTCAAGTTCTTACACAAAAAAATTGGGAAAGAGATTCCACTTTCACATTTAAACATTTTTCCGAGGTTGCCTTAAGAGTTAGGTGCACGTGTGACTTTTACCAAATAAATTTATAATTTTGGAGGAAATTACTTCTTAACACAAAAAAATATATATATATTCAAACCGACTAATCACGGAAGGGAAACAAATAGTAAAAAATTATAAAATCATTCTATTAAAATATTACTCTATTTGATTTATATGAATTTATTTCTCTGTCTTGTGTTTCACTATCCGACTTATCTAAATAATGTTCGCTTTCCACACATTCTTGGTGATCACGATTTTCAAAATGCGTTTACATAATTAAAAGATACCCACACATATAAGTAATACAAAATTGTCACAATAGTTGTAGCCTAGCAATAAATTATTTCCCACTAAATTCCAACTTTGTCATCATAATGTATATCTATCATATTTGCTAGTGAGAAACACAAATGCATTATTTAGAATAATTTGTCTGTTTTTTCTTGGTGCATTATTTAAAGACTTGTTCACATCAATACATAATTCATTCGAGTTGTCTCTGCGTGATGTTGTGGCCATACTTGTCAAATAAACTTTAACATTTTTCTTCTTTTTACACATCTTAACACATAAAAATAAATAAATAAATAAATAAATAATATATATATATATATATATATATATATTCAAACCGACTGATCACAAAAGGGAAATAAATAGTAAAAATTTATGAAATCACTCCATAAAAATATTGCCATATTTGATTTATATGCATTTATTTCTCTTTCTCGTGTGTTACTTGACTTATCTAAATACTGCACTTACACACTTATTGTGATCGTGATTTTCAAAATATATTTTCATATTTAAGAGATACTCACATATATAAGTGATACAGAATTATTATAATAATTTTGGATATAAGAGAGAGACCTTGGGCTGAAAAAGGCCCAAAAACTATGGGCCACCATGACCACAATTTTTGGCTAATGGCCATAAAAAAAGACAAGAAAAAATTAAATGGACTTGCATGAAAGAGACCAGAATATTAATACTCATGGCCCGTTCTGGGATGCGAAGGGAGCTCAATTCTACTTCAATCATCCCCAAAAAGGTATATTCATTTTAGAACCCGGATGCCTTCCCGTGTAAGGGATTTCGTGCGCTCATTCTGTATCGGTAGTGCAACACACTGCATTACAAAATATAATATCATAAAATAACAAAGTAATCACGGGTGGATCTAAGGGTGGACTCAAGCCAATCAAAAAAAAAAAAAAAAAAAAAAAAAAAATCATTACTAGCCCACCCAAAAAAATATTAGCTCGACAATTTTTAAATTCACCCTTGAATGTAACATATTTGTTGTATAAGCAATATAAAGTTGTTACATTAATAACGCGAAGACACAAAACAGAAAGAAAGAAAGTGAGGTAAGAAAGGATCCGAATTCATTATTTTTATAAATTAACCAAATATATGCTATTAATCAATGTACATTAACCACCTTCTAATTCCCACTGGCCATGAAAGTATGAGACCCTTTGTCCAAATCCCTCAAGTTCTTCTCTCCAAAGAGATTATGCAAGAAAATTGGGAAAGAGATTCCACTTTCACATTTAAACATTTTTCCGAGGTTGCCTTAAGAGTTAGGTGCACGTTTGACTTTTACCAAATAAATTTATAATTTTGGAGGAAATTAATTCTTAACACAAAAAAAAATATTCAAACCGACTAATTACAGAAGGGAAACAAATAGTAAAAAATTATAAAATCATTCTATTAAAATATTACTCTATTTAATTTATATGAATTTATTTCTCTTTCTCGTGTTTTACTATCCGGCTTGTTTAAATAATGTTCGCTTTACACACACTCTTGGTGATCACGATTTTCAAAATACGCCTACATAGTTAAAAGATACCCATACATATAAGTAATACAGAATTGTCACAATAGTTGTAGCCTAACAATAAATTATTTCCCACTAAATTCAAACTTTGTCATCATAATGTATATCTATCGCATTTGCTAGTGAGAAACACAAATGCATTATTTAGAATAATTTGTCTGTTTTTTCTTGGTGCATTATTTAAAGACTTGTTCACATCAATACATAATTCATTCGACTTGTCTCATGCATAACATGATGTTGTGGCCATACTTGTCAAATAAACTTTAACATTTTTCTTCTTTTTACACATCTTAACACCAAAAACAATAATAATAATAATAATTAATTAATTAATTAAAACCGACTAATCACAAAAGGGAAATAAATAGTAAAAATATATGAAATCACTCCATAAAAATATTACCATATTTGATTTATATGAATTTATCTCTCTTTCTCATGTGTTACTATCTGTCTGACTTGTCTAAATACTGTTCTTACACACTGATTGTGATCATGATTTTCAAAATGCATTTACATATTTAAGAGATACTCACACATATAAGTGATACAGAATTATCACAATAATTGTAGCTTAACAATAAATTATTTCTCACTTAATTCCAACTTTGTCATCATAGATTCATAATGTATATCTATCACATTTGCTAGTGAGAACACAAATGCATTATTTAGAATAATTTGTTTGTTTTTTCTTGGTGCATTATTTATGACTCGTTCACATCAATACATAATTAATTATGTCTCATGCATAACATGATGTTGTGGTGTGTTAGCATCATGACTTTATGACAATGGCCATACTTGTCAAATAAACTTAACATTTTTCTTCTTTTTACACATCTTTGTTGTCATTTTCAGAATTAAATTATGACATTGAAGAGCCAAAGGCAATGTCTTCTGAGTTTGAAATTTTCATAAAGTTGAAGTCGACATGTATGTCCTTCATGGTTGTTGAAGTTTCGGTTTCAATTTCACAGTTTGCAGTTGTTGAGAAATCCAATTTCAATGTAACATAAATAAATTTCGAATCATCATCGTGTTATATTTTTTTATATTTTTTTTGGTGAGATATGTACAATCACGTTCAAACTATACATATTATTTAAATTTAGAATGAATTTGCATATAATGGAATTCAAAACATTCGAATTTACAATTTACACCATAAAATGTCTCAATCCACTGAGCCACCTTTGCGGATTAACACCGTCCGAACTTGTTACGTTGAAAACCTAAGTGATTTTGACTATTACCTTGTTCGTAACCATAACTGTGAGTGAGACCACCTTGACCTACAAATGGAGTCTCATGGTTAAAAATGGCTGGCTGGCAGTTTGACCGAATCAAAATATAACCTCCAGCTTTGAGACATATGGTCCTAAGCATTTGGCATGATTGAAACAAATTCTAAAGGACTGAACGTTAAGAGTACAATGACCCAATCTTGACTTGTTACATCTATCTAGTTTGGATTCGAATTCAGATTTCACGTGAACAAATGAATCTTATTACATTAGGTATATAAATGGATTGAATTTATATCGGATTAATTAAATTCATATTTGATTTGTTATGTTAACCGATTATCGGATTCAAATCGCTAATGAGTTATTACTTATTAGACTAAATGTTATGATCCATATCCTATGTAGTTTAGATTCAAATTCAAATCGATATATTCAATCCGTTTTAACTTTCAACCGATCCAAATACTCCAACCGATGTCCTATTTGAAATTCTATTAGACAGTTAAAAAATGACCCAATCTCGACTTACATACACAAATAATAGAAGTTGGGGAGAAGAGAAAATGAACCATAACTTCCTAATAACCTATAGGAATATGATTTCCACCAAAACAAATAGCCATTGTTGAAAGGTGAACTTTAACATTTTCTCTGGCTTTCCAAAAGTTTGTTTTTTTTTTTTTTTTTTTTTTTTTTTTTTTTTTTTTTTTCTTACCAACTCGCAATACAAATTATAGAACATGTGTATCGGCTCTACAACAAATGCATCATTCAAGTCAGGAGTGAGATTCGAAAGATAAACTTCAATAACTTACCTTCTGAATTTTTACCAACGCCACTATATCCCTGGGGACTTGTAACTGCAAAATTTACCCGTTTATCATTTTAACAGTGAAATTTCAAAATAAATGTTATGAAAGCTTACACTAAAGTGAAAATTCTTTTTATATATGCTGTCTAAATGCAGTGGTTTATAGGCTTCTAACTTTCCAGCATGCTAGGAGACAAAAATCATGTTTTTGTCACACCAACATGGCTTACAAGTTAAGGATGGACTAATTTAGTGATGGAAGTAGTATCATTGTTAGTCTATTAGCGGAAACAATGTTCAACCTCATTAACACACTCAAATCATGTTGTTTAATTACCAGAATGCCTAATGACTCAAATTAGTTTGTTATAAAAATGACTTTTATTTTTATTTTATTTTTGTAAAATATTGTACAACTTTTGTTGAGCTCTTTAATGTAAGTCAATATCATAAATGACAAGGGTGATAACTAAATACAAGATATAATAGAGTATCAACCAAAAGTCATGGTTTTCATGCCCTTTGGTCCTTATATATAGTCTCAAGGCGTTACCTAAATTCTTCAGGCTCTCAAAACTTTACCTAGGGTAGCCATTATGATCCTAAAGGTCTCAATAGGGACGATTTGGTCTTTTGACATCGAGAATAAGTATGCAGGGACGGACCCAGCAGGGGACTAGGGGGGGCAGATGCCCCCCTGAATTTTTAATATTTTCATTTTATACCCTAATGTTTTTAAAATTTATGAAAATGCCCCCCCTAAAATTACAATTCGCCCCCACTGGATTCTTTTTTTTTTTAGCATTTTATACTTCAAATTTTGATAATTTATGAAGATGCCCCACTATAATTATAATTTGCCCCACTGATTTTTTTTTTTCATTTTATACTTAAATTTTTTTTAAAATTTATGAAAAAAACCCTACTAAAATTACAAAAATAAACCCATCATATAATTTTGTACCCACAAATTAAAAATTCGCCCCCCCTCACCAAATTTTCTGGGTCCGTCACTGTAAGTATGCACATCTTTTCAAAGATGGCGATAACTGTATTTCATTAATGCAATGATAAGTATTGTAGTCGAGACTCGTGATGTCGTTGGTGGTGCCAGACTCGAGCTCAAATCGAGTGAAGAGGGATTGGCCACGTGGCTTCGTGGGTTAGATCCCCTACAACTTTCCATACCAAAGTCATCTTTTCTTTTTGTTTTTTTATACAAAAGTCCTCTTTTTTATATGTCCCTTTATGCTGTTTTCTTTCTTACCTCTTTCCATTATTTGCAGAAAATCATAGACTCGCCATATAATCGGGAATTCAAATCATTAAATGTCCACTTGGAAACAAAATTTCCAAGTCATTTCGACCCAACAAGGCATACCACTTTTCATTTTTTAAAAAATAAATAAAGTATATCAAAAGAAGATGATTGAAAGTTGTATTTTTTTTATAATTATTTTATATTCTATGTATTATATATGTATTTATTATTGGACCACGCAATTATACATGAGACTACGTGATGGTTATTGGGATGCTTTAAAAAAAACCGACACCATTAAGTCATATCTTCAAATTGCACTAGATTGAAAATTTGACCCTTCAAAAGTTGTTCATCTTTTTTTTAATTTTCTTTTTCTTTTTTCCGTATAGGAGTATTAAATTGACATACAAAGCCATTACTCATTAGACACAATATATTAAATGTCACCAAATGTGTTGTGTACTTAAATAGTTTCACACCACAATCTATACATAAATTCTCATAAATCGCCAACAGTTTTGATATATGGAAAAACATCATAATTAAAGTACCCATCAACACCACCCACTGTCATATAAATAAATACAAACAAACCACACAAAAATGTGTTTACAATTAAACAAATTAAAAAACAAAATATATATCACGGTTGTTGAAATTAATTGCATATATACTGTATATCTGTATCTATAGACTATATCTGTATCTATTGACCACTAAAAGGTAGGGAAGGTCCGGCTCAGGCCGTTCACGTTAGCAAAGAACCCTACAAGGTCTTGCCTGTAGGGCAGATACGACTTTCTCTTATCACCTTCCTTCATCGCTCTGGTCCGCACATAAAACGTCTCGTGAGCCGACGGCGGTGGCGGCGACGACTTCAATTTTCCGGCGTTCCTCACGGCGGTGCCGGAGCTCAAACCTTCCTTCGTGTTCTCTGTTTTCTCATTTCTATCAACCTTTTGTGCTCTGTTTTTCGGAGTCAAGAACACGAAGGCATCTTTGCCTTGAATGCCTTCGCTGTTGCTTCGCCGGAGTAAACTTAGAAACCTCCACCGTTTCGATGCCGATCCAGTCGAACTGCTTTTCTTGCATCTGTCCGGCGACAATTCGACTACTTTTGGCCTCCAAACGCAGTACGTTCCCGGAGGTATAGTTTCCAATTCGTCTGCTTCCGATTCCGATGACGACGGAATTTCACGATCTTCCATGAACAACTTCTTCAACGGAATTCGAAGAGCCGAAGCATCATCTGGCTTCGATTCATCTTCAGATTCTACAAGAGTGCGGTTGAAGATCGGGAAAATCGGATGGACATGACCGTCGAAAAAGATTTCATCTCCAGTGCCGTCCTGTTCGTTCCTTACCAAAGAAAATTCGAAATCGTCGTCGTCGTTGTCATCGAGATCATTTGAGGTCCCCACAGAAGGTGCCTCGTCGGCGCTGAATTCTTCACCGACTCTGGCTGCGATTTCTGCAAATCTATGTGAAGAGTAGCTATTGAAGCTAGGGCACAACAATATAGCGTCTTTTTCCTGCATTTCCTGCTGCTTCTGCCGTTCATATTCCTCCATATATCTATACGCTGATATTTATGTGTGTATATATAGACTATAGAGAGAGAGAGGGTATATGTGCGTATGTATAGAGAGAGAGAGAGGTGAATGAGTGAGGAGGGGGGACAATTACGGGGTTTTATATGGGGGGTTTGTTTGGGGAAGGGGGATTTTTAAGAGGAAATTGGGACAGGCAAAGTGTGTGAGTGGTGACGTGTGACTCAGTTGAAGAATCGTTGAGTTTACGACTTTGACGCTTTTCTTTTATTGCACTCGGTTAGTTTCACACGTGTGATTCTGGAAACGTCCAGACCGCAAACAATATTTACTGTTTGCAATTCGATATTGCTGTATTAACCAAAACAATTAATTAAGCACATGTTAATCATGTTTGCACGCGTTTTGGTTATAAGCAGGGACTCCTGATATCCAAAAGGTATTTGGTGTGCTCAGTGTTCCGACCCATTACAAAGGCGCATTGTACATGTAGGATCGATGATTGTAATGACCCGATATATCGGGCACATCAAATATATTCTTTTTAATAACTCATTTGAAAGAGGAAAAGAATAAAAAATTATTAGGTAATTTTAGACAATTCAATAGTTAATGCTCCAATTTTATCAAAGTTAATTTTCAATTTCTTCTTACCATGTCTCGTTACATTTTTCGAGTTTCATTTTTCTTAGCCAAAAAGTCTTGATTGTACTGGACCATCTATAATTAATGGTCCAATTCAATCAAAAACTAATATATCATTACATTCTTTTAGGTTCGGTTTTTCTAATGGTAAAGTCTTGGACTGGACCACTTAGTGGTCCAAAATTATTTAATAATTTCTCTAATTTTTAATAGTTAATGCTCCAATTTTATCAAAGTTAATTTTCAATTTCCTCTTACCATGTCTCGTTACATTTTTCGAGTTTCATTTTTCTTAGCCAAAAAGTCTTGATTGTACTGGACCATCTATAATTAATGGTCCAATTCAATCAAAAACTAATATATCATTACATTCTTTTAGGTTCGGTTTTTCTAATGGTAAAGTCTTGGACTGGACCACTTAGTGGTCCAAAACCATTTAATAATTTCTCTAATAAGAGTGTTGCATTTCCAAACACGGCAGAGATAGGGGGGATAGAATCTGTGTTTTTAATTTTTTTTAAAATATAGAAAAAAATTAGGTAAGGAAAGAAAAGCAAAAGGGCGAGGAGAGACAGTTTCTTGTTTACCTTTTATCATTTATTAGATGATATTAAATACTGTATTAAAGAGTCTCTCCAAACAGAAGCAAAACAGAAGAAAATAACAAATCATATTATATCATGATCTTATCCATGCAACGTTACTCATACCTTTAATTTCAGCCAATTTTAGTCGAGAACATTTAAAAGTCATTTATTAGATATTCAATGTTTAATGTCGAGATAAATGACGATAGATTTAATTGGAAAGAATTGTCCTGTTTGGCTGCCAAAAGTCCATCGGGAAGTAATTTCCCACCGTGTCCAAACAGGACAACTTTATGTAAGATTTCATTTTCTAGAAACAAAAAACCTTTGACTTTCTAGAACAACGATAGATATATATATCTGGAACAAGGACAACAACAGCACACCAATGACGTTGATAGAGACAGAAACCTTATTCGGGAAGAAACCCTTTGAGTTCTTGGTTCGCAAGCACACAAGTCATGGTTTCGATGATAAAATAATGAGAATAATATACGACTAATTGATGTCAAACTACAAGACATTTGAGAACCATCAATTAGTTGCACACCTAATTACGTGCATAAGCATGATGAAATGCCATAACTCATTCTTAGTTTATTAATCTTTTTAAAATTGAATATATATAATTATTTACTTCATTAAACTTCCTCATTAAAAAAAAATGATATATAATTCGATAATCACTGTTTTATGATAGTAATGAGAATAGAGAATGATGTAAATTATCTATTCGCATAAATACAATTAGTAGGGTCACTGACTCAAATAACAATTTCACTAATAGAGATACAAGGTGTTAACAGCCAAACATGCATCTAGAACTGCCCTTTACTTTATAAAACTTGAAAAAAGATTAAATATTTTTTGGACCCTCGAAACAATATTATCTTATTATGAGGATGTTGATCTATTTGCTAGTGGATAGTAATAGTTGGAAAAAGGATGGCAAATGTAAATCATGGTTCATATGAGGGACCAATATGCAGCACCTGATTGGCTGCAGTAAAATGTAAAATCCATAGGAAGTTTGACAAATAAAGATTATATATATATATATATATATATATCACGTGTATGTATGTAAGTATGCATATCTGGCATAATTGACAAGTATATCACTGAAATGAACTGAAACTGCATAAATGACTTCAGAGAGTGGAATGGAATAATCTCAGTGTGGAGCTACCTACCTGAATTAGACTTTGGCACCAAAACAACCCTGTTACGCAATTTTTGTCAATGAAAAAAACTATAAAAATCTGACTTCTTATTTACATTTCTATCATGTAAACGCAAGCATGGCAAATAAAAATGTCATTACCAACTTAGACTCCAATTTGTGTTCCTACTCCTGACAGCCCAGCCGAAACTCGTGTCACTTCACCGAAGAATACCCTTATGCATGAACATAAATTGCAAGATCAACATCAAAATGACAATGGTACATCGAAAAACCTTTTTTTTTTTTTTTTTTAATTACAAATTAACAATAAGTGATCAAATTGGTCACAGAACTTGGAATGGCTTTCTTTCAATTCAAATATAGACATACTGTCAAAGATGCTTATATCACATGATCATTTATAAGACAGTAGGATGATTGAAAAGCATAGGAGAAACAAGGACATGCCCTTGATGTCCTAATACCTTGGCTTTACATTGCATATCTACATTGTAAGTGGTACACAAATCTCGTCTCCGCATTCACCATCCAACCTATGTTTCAATTGCGAATTCAAAAATACAGAAAACAAAGAACCCATAATAATTACATGATTTAGAAAGTATACCCTCTTTCATGACTACCTTTCCCGCATACTCCGCTTTAGATGCTTCATTTTGTTCTGGACCCCGATAGGCAACTCACCAGAAGCCTCAATCTCCGAACCTTCAGATCGTCTTCTTTGAATAATGTCATGGTACATTGGTCGAAACCGTGTCTGAAAAGCCCTGTACGAAAAATAAGGCAGCAGAGTGGAAACAACAACAAGAAGGGTGGCCATCCAATAGAAAGGACTTGGTGCGCAGGCTTCCACAAGAACCTTGTATGCTGTTGTTGATACCGTTGGTGATAGAGAACCATAAATTGCTAGGAATGCATACCAGAAGGCAATGCTGCCCCAGATGAAGAAGTGCTGGATCCAAGTGAAGTAGTTAATGGAGAGTGCCATTTGGCAGTTCACAGCCCACACTACACAAGTATACATCGTGACCCCCAGGATTTCAAAGTCAACTACATGGCCATCTCTCCGGAAAGCCTGATGTATGGAGGAGCTAGCAGTTAGGAAGAAGATGATCATGGAACTGATAACCCCATTCAAAATCCAACCAAGTATTCGGAACCAAGTGAAGAGGATGTTCTGCACTCCCTCTTGATATAGCAAAGGATACTGTAAAAATAAATAGCAAATGGATCAATTAACAGTCCTGACTACCATATACAGTTTCAAGGTGTGAAAAAGGAACCAGGCTGATACTGCCATATATCAACTGAGTTGATAGATATCCACTCGCTTTGGGCTTTGTAGATGAAGTCATCATCCAACAGACCGAAACTTCACATTAAATCACCAAATCTTTTATCGACGTTGGAACAATGCAACAAGACAAGAATCTCCGTTACTTGCTATTATAAACTTTTAAATCAATGAATTATCATCCTCCATTTGCTATTAAGTTTGCATTCCAAAAGTGCAACTACAAGAATTTCCTTTAAAAAGACCTTCAGTTATTTATGAGAGACCTATCTTACAATGCACCTTCTTAACTACTCCCTCCGTCCCATAAAAGTGTCACTTTTAGGGAACCGTGACTCTCACAAATTGAACTGTCCCGGTTCCCAAAACACGACACTTTTTTTGGGACGGAGGTAGTACAATAAATGGCATTCCCATGTAGTATGTTTAACTAGAATATAGTTCAGTAAACTGGATAGAGTAATATTGCCATAATATGTAGAGCGATGCATGCCAGTTACTTTGTTTTATAAGAAAGATACTCCAGGATTATACATCTTCCACTTTTATGACAAGAAGAGGCACACACTCTGTATCATGTTGAGTTGTCCTTCCCTCAATAATGGAAGGCCGAACATAATGATTGAATATAAATTAGTACCTATCTCAAACAAGACTACCTAAGAATTTTTAATTTAAGGACAGTAAAACAAAATGCAAGGGCCGGAAAGGAGTCAGGCCAATCCGTTTATAACAACATTTGGTCTGGGAATTATAGGACATGTATTGTCTAAAAGAACAGTCACCCAACAGTGTTTCACTATCATACTATTAGATTAGAAGCAAGATTTTTATAATATGACAATATAATTATTTGGAGAATTTCAGTTAAAAATATTTATGATATAGTAATATTAGTTTATAGTTTAAATTATTACGATAGTTGAAATGACCAAATTTAAAAGGCAAATTTTTAAAAAGGGTCTGCTAATGCAATGAGCTTACCTACAGGCACATCACATGTAGAAGGCCTCTGTAATTGTTTGCTAAGAGAGATTAATCAAATCCTGATTTCATATTTAAGTAAGTTTGTACTTTGTTCATATGCTAATTAATTTGTTAAATAAGAAAGCTACTTCAGGAATATACATTTCCACTTCGATGACAACGAGATGCACACATTGTATCCCATCCTTTCCTTGATAATGGCAGGCCAAACATTAAAATTCCAAATACAGTATTACCAATTTCACACTAGCCAAACTGAGAATTTTTTAATTTAAGGATTGTAAAACAAAATGCAAAGGCCGGAAAGGAGTCAAGCCAATCGGTTTACATCAACACTTGATCTGGGCATTATAGGACATGCATCATCTAAAAGAATATTCACCCAACAGTGTTTCAGTATCATAATATTATAAGGTAAATTTGCAATGGATAACAATATATATTTGGAGATTCCGAATTAACATTATGATGTAAAAGAAAATGTTTAAGGTTTCAAGAATTACAGCAGTTGAAAGGACCGAGTTCGAAAAGCAAATACCAAAAAAAGTTTTTGGTCATGGCATTAGTTTATGCAGGCCTGTGTATTTGTTGCTAAGAGAGCTTAATCAAATTTAAGAAAGTTTATACTTTGTACTGTAGCAGCTAGTTAAGGAAAGCAGTAACAAAAAATGAAATGGGAAGTGGTAGTGGAACGTGTGACTAAAGAATATGTAAAACAATAAAGGATACAGTTGGTAGATGTCTATATGATTGGTGACGAAAGAGAAACCTCTTGATCAAATTTGTCAAAAAGGTGGGAGCTTTAAGAAACGCATGAGAAAGCTTAATGGTAAAGACATTTTACCTCAATGTTGCAAAATTTACAAACATATTTAATCAGAAAAATTCAGAACCTATATAATTAGTATTACGAGAAAAAAGTAAATAAAACAAAATTTTACATGGATTTTAAATTAGCTCCTCATACGTTCTGAAAATGGGTTTTGAAGAAATGCAATTTTCTTCAGGTCTGTTATAATAAATGGAATTTTCCTCTTAGCACGAAGAATATCATGTACCATGTATAAAATTCAAGTATTACAAAATTAGTTCTTCTTGTGCATTTTCCTTTTCCTGTAGCCAACTGCCATGTTAAATTAAATCACCCAGTGCTGCACTGCTCTAGCTTTACAGAACATATCATGGTCTTCCCATGTTACCTTACGGCTATATTTTCTCCTTATTTGCTCTGTTTCCACACTCTCTCTTGCTTCATTATTCAGATTCTCAGTATGTAATAAGGCTCTTAGAAGGATAAAAAGTTCATACCTTGAGGCAAAGTCGTGCAGAAACATCCTGATCAAAAACTCCGAGAGCAACCACAGGAAGTGAAGTGAAGAAGACATTGTAGAACGACATGTACCAATCGTTATAAGCAGGTTGGCCAGAGAAAGAAGTGTAGGCCTCATACCAAAATAGAGTAAAGCCAAATGTGATGTTCTTGTAGAAGAAGTAGCATATCTATATTTGAGAAAGAAAAAACAGAAGAAAATTGTCAACTAGGATGAAGCATTTAGTTGATTGTTATATGAAACTCTTTTTCCTCTAACATGACACAACATTATATATTTTCAGCCTAGATTTCATTCTTTTGGCAAATTTGTTTAAAAATGCAGGTGAAGATATTCAGCTAAAATATCCCTCACGTTCCATTATATTTTCTGAATTTTATATAAAAATTTCTAACTCATAGAAACTACAAACAAATGGCATTAACATACTAACTTGGAATGCTGATTTTGTTAGTTTATTATTAAGCACCTTGTTTTTCATTTTCTAGTGCTATAAGAAGACAACAGGCACACACTTACCATCATTGCTATTCGCCTGTAACACCAATGGCCATGTACCAACAACAATCGTTCGAGAAAACGGAATTGAGCTATTGCAAAATCACTTGACATGGCAGCCTATAGTCAAAAAAAACAATTGGAATCATGAGCCAAGTTGTTAGTACTAAACCATAGATTCTGAAAGAATTTTTTTAAGAAAAGTGTCGTAGCAAAAGCTTCAAAGAGAATGTAATTTGGGAGAGGAGACTGCAGACAACACTTGGTTCCTGAAAGTGGTAACAAGGAGGCAGTAAATGATACAAGGTTGGCATATATGGATCAAAAATAAGAAAGAAGCAAAAGAGAACAGAAAAACAATCTGAGAGGAATGGCAGTCAGGAAAGTCAACTAATAGCTCTTCCTGCTCCCTTCTCTCCGAACATCAAATCTGTGACGGCAGATATACGTGGTGTATGTGACAACAACAGGCTCAGCCGAATGCTATCCCTGGACATAATTGAATGTTATATGCCACCAGTATGATGGTTTTGCAGAATTTGGGGTGTCTCAAGTCTACACACAATATGGTTGACCTATCAATGAATTTTTTTGCCAAAACACAGACCAATAAATTCTACTAGTTCTGAAATGTCTGTGGTTCTATGAAATTTAAATTTCACTCCCCAGCTGAGAAATTTGAGGTGTTTGAGATGCAAGAGGGAAATGTAATCTGATCGATTAACCAAAATTAACACTGATTTTATAATTTATTTATTTATTTTCCTAGTTGGTACTCACACACACACTTGTCTCTTCTGAGACTTGAACCCCTGACCTCCCTTTGGAAAGTAAGAGGCTGATACCGCTAAGCCACTCGCCCGTTGGTTGATTTTATCGTAAGGAAAAAAAAGAAAAAAAAAATTTAACTTTTGCTGTTCATTGTAATTTTACCAGTTGCTTGTATACCGTTTCTACTTGCAAACTTTATTATAGCATGATTATACAATGTGTTTTAACCAAATATAATTACAGTGTTGTTAAAATGACAGAAACATCAACCCCAGCATGAGAAGTAGATATAAAGTAGAAGCTCAAATGACCTGCATCCCTTCAACACCACTAATTCCAACTCCAATATCAGCCTCCTGAAGCATTCCAACATCATTTGCCCCGTCACCAATTGCGAGTGTTGTCTTACCAGTTCCCGATTTTACCAATCTCGTAACCTGCGTATCTTCAATATTTCTATCAGATTATTTTGATGTCACAAAAAATATAAACTGACCATCTTTAAGAAATTAAAATAAAGATATTTCAATTTAAGCTACACTATGATGAGAACACTTACAAGAGCTTTCTGTTTAGGCGAGGAGCGGCAGCAAATAACAGAAGCACAATTAATTGCAAGCTCCAAAAATGAGTTCTCCAGATTCTTTTTGAGGGCAAAATTTAAGGACTTGCCATCAATTACCAAACCATATGTGACAGAACTTTCTTTAGCTGAATTAAGTTGGGTTTTTCCTTCACTTATTTGATTTGTTATGCTCCGACTTGAAGCCTAAAATAATAATTTCATTTTTAGAATAAAAATATAGAACTGATTGTTGTGAAATTAACCATAGGATCTTGTACCTTTTCAATGGCCTCCTTGTCTCCTTTTTTTTCCAAGGCATTTATATCTGGCAAATCCAATGTAATCACAATCTGCTTCATTTCTTGTCTTAGTAGGCTGCAAGCATACCTGTAGGAATTGCAAGAATTACAATGCAACTTCCAGGTCAAACAAGAATTAAAAAATAAATCAACCTCACAATTTTCACCATACCCAATATTAACTGCAGTTTCCATCTTATCACCAGTTAAGACCCATATCTTAATCCCTGCCTTTGCAAGCTTTTCAATGCATTCGGGAACCTTCGCACCAAAGAAATATTAAAATTGGATTAACTTAGAATACTTACATACCTTATTAACTACTTAGATGGGCTCAATTTTCATTGTTGTAAGCATCTTCTTAACATTTTAAAAGATGCAGTGCTGATTGCACAACACAAAACTGTTCACATATTTAAAAATTATGCATGCACTATAAGAGACGGGTTAGATATTGACCCCCTTTTGCAGTTTGTCCTCAACAGCCGTGGCACCAAGGAGAATTAATTCCCCCTCAATCTTGTCAGCAAGTGCATCCACCAATATATCTCGATCTGCATTGACAGAAGTTTTGGCCTGTGAAAACTCCTGTTCCCACAACACATACTCCTCTTCACAAAGCTCGCGATATGCAATTATCAAGGTGCGTAATCCTGCCTCAGCATATTGGTTGATATGATCCTTGGTCTCGGCCTCAAACACTCGTCCATCTCTAGAGAGCCTTTCAAACATTACACTAGATGTATGCAAACATAGAATTAAATCAATTTCAATTACTCATGCAACCAAATTTATAAAGTTGACCAAACAAGTATGTCTGTGGGAAGCAAACCTGTCCGCACCCTTGCAAAGGAGCAACAATTGATTCTCTTCATTCTTCACAATCACAGACATCCTTTTACGAGCACTACTGAACTCTAAGACATGAAGAAGCTTGTATGATCTGAAAATTTGAACTCAATCAAATGAAATGTCACTAAAATTTTTGAACAAAGTAAAATAAATTAGGAATATCAAAAAATAAATTAAAAAAAAAAGGAGATAGAATATGATGCCTTGTTGTTAAATGGTTGCAGCTTAAGATTCATATTTACTTGTAGCTACCTCAAGTTTGAATGCCAACAGAGATGTTTTGATTTTTAGAAAAAAGATTGACATGCGCTTAACAGATATGAATTTTACATAAGACTAAATGAATAGTTTTGATACAATAAAAAATGCGAGGACTTATCAGATGATGCTTGATGATGTAATTACCAGCTCATGCTCCTCCCTTCAATTAGTTTTGTTTTACCAAATTTTAAATACTTCCCTTTCCATAATCTATCGCATAGATCCAGGAAGAATGAAAGATCACATCAGCCCTGCAATTATGTGATTTTTCATCATATTTATCCCAATACAAAATATAAACTTTTTGCTATCTTCACACAAGCTTCATGAGTACTAAGTTTTTGCCTCCATCAGTCAAGTTTCCATTTAAAAGCACCGGGTTCCTAACAGTTATGAGCAAGACAACAACCTGCTACAAGTTATGACGAAGATTATCCTTTAACTGCATTATTTAAACTGTTTTGACTAAAGGAAAGAGAAAATACAAAAGAAAATTCAATTACCCATGCAGTGATTGGAGCATATATACATTTCCTTGCATTGACGCACTATCAGGACTAGTGAAACCCAATGCATAACAGCCCTAAAAGCAAATTGATGCAAATTTCACTGAGCAGTCAGCGGCACTTGGACATGAGCAAAGTGTTTTTTTACAAGTGTAACCATATGTATATAAATATATCACATGCTCTCTTATAACCATCAGATATAGCAGTAAGCTGCCACAATCAGTTATATCTAGAGATATAAACAAATCACTGAAAAGTAATTTTCATTAATAGAGAAACAGAGATTCCAAAGATATCTAACCTAACAACCTTTTTACCAGTCTCATGATCTAATTCGAGCAATGAGATGCTCGTTTGTTTCCTTTCAAAGAACTCAAAGCCAAGTTCCCTTGCGGCTATGACAAAGGCAGCTTCGTCTGGTGACTCAGCTTCATAATAAATTTCACCTGATTCCTTGTTGACCTCAGGAATGGCTGTATGGCAAATTGCTAATACTCGAAAGAACTTCTGTATGACATCCGCATGAGGTTCATGAATCCAATTACCGTTCATAATACGTTCATCTTTGAAGTTGAAACCCTTGATTGACTTTCCTGAGCCCACAATATCACCACTGTTTCCTGGTAAATCAGAGGAAGTATCACTAACTTCAACTGGCCCATCTCCTTTTCGCCTGGCCAAAGCCCTCTCCACTTCTGTCATACCACGTCCATAAGCAACGCCTGCTATTGAACATTTAACAAACTCCATGGAGTTGCACGTCAATGTACCTGTTTTGTCAGACAGTATAGTATCAACCTGACCAAGTTCCTCATTCAAATTAGATGTTCGTGCATGTGCTGGCGTATCTGTTTCTTCATAATACATATCCCGATCCTGGTTAATGAATATACTCTGCAAAACCTTTACAATTTCAATGGATACATATAATGAAATAGGTATTAAATACCCATACAACAGAAGGCCTGTCAAGAAATGAAGAAATGCTGCCAGCGCAGCTCTTTTAGGGTCATAAAACACAGTTGTATCGTCTGGTCGAAGATACCACCTTCTATATTTTCCCCCACGAACGTCTTTCTTAGTTTCAATTCCAAAAAAGAAAGATCCAATAAAAGATACCAAAACTAGAATACTGAAAAGGAGGTAGACTATCTTATCCATTTTCCTCTCAATCTTACTCCTCTTAGAAGGAGGATCTATAGCATTCTGCATTACTTTTGTGTCATGACCAGTAAAAACCACCACACCGTAGATATAATCTGTGTTCCGAAGTTTAGAATCTCTTAAAAGAAACTGTTGCAAGGAAAGTGGGTACTGTTGATCATCATAGTATAAAGTTCCAACAAAGGAATAAAGATCTTCATTTGGGTCCTCACACCTGATCACTGCTTTAAATTGCTGAAAGGAACTTTCATCACACAGAGAGGCCGTCGCCTCCAAAGCATGCTTCAACTTTAGATTAGTCTCTCCATCAAGGTTCATTGTCTCAACATAACAAATCCCATCGTCATAGCTTGATGAAAGCAGAACCAGATCAGCAGGGAAATACTCATCCTTGCACACCTTAACAAGATCGCCAACTCGTAATTGCTTCCATTTGGTTTCATAGAAAGTATTATTCCTACCATAAACCTTGACCTTTCGATTGTTGGCCTCTATATCCTGAAACAATTTCAAAGTATCAATTTGATATACAAATCCAATGAAATTTTACTCAATTCTACTCAAGATAATTAAAAAATAAATCAATAATTCTAAAAGACCATAGTTATTAAAGGCCCAAGGCGCTAGAGGTCCTTTGGAGCCTAGGCGCGAGGCGCACGGCGAGGCGCGCGCCTGAGTGAAGTGAGGCACGCAATTGAAAATTTAAACTACCATAATAACATTCATATCTCATAAGTCATATTAATATTCTAAAAATTAATATCAAATATAAAAAAGTAAATCCATCAACTATACAAGCATCCAACAACCATAAAACAAAGTACAAATTTGTTTTCTTGAACGGCAAAGCAAAATGTGTTTTTTGAATGGCAAAACAAAGCACAAAAAGAAATAAATATGTTAACAAAAGAAAAAAAATTGTTAACAAGAAAAAAAAAAAAAAAAAAAGAGAGCAAAAAAAAAAGAAAAAAGACAGAGAGATGAGAGAACTAGACAAAGAGAGAGATGTAAACAAAGATGAGAAGAGAGGAGAGATCTAGAGGAGAAGAGAGAATAAAAAGAAAAGAAAGAACTAACGTGGCTTCATCGTTCATCTCTGCAACTAGGGCTTCGTCTTCGTCTCACAATCTCATTCTATCGTTGTTCGGTTAACACTTTGACTCTTGGGCTTTCTTATTTTTTTATTCTTTTGAACAAAAGTTCCTTATATCGCATGATTGAGCTTTCTTTTTTGTTTATTAAGTTGCCAAAAGTACCATTTTTGGCTTAAGAAATAGAACAATCGTATTTTTTAAACAAATATCAATGAGGCACGCCTAGGCGCACCTCACAAACAGGACGAGGCGCAACCGAGGCGCGCGCCTAGTAAATATCAGTGAGCCTGGGATGATAACAGGCGCTAAATCTGAGCCTCGAGCCTAGGCGTGCCTTTAACAACACTGCAAGAGACAGCTTAAACTTGCACAAGCAACACCAGGCACAAATGAATGTTCTGGGTGCAATCATAAAAAATCATAATGCAGCGAGGCCTTAAAGAATATATCATGTATCTTAACTGCATAGTGCACTGAATCTCAAATTAGTTTGGTCTTCATACTTGTTTATTCTTTTATATAGTTGTTTGCAACTATATAAACAGACCCAATATTGACAGTTAGTTGGGCCCCCTTGAATACGAGGTGATGAAAAGGAAAAGTTAGGATGATCATTTGGTTCCAGATAACATATCCACATTTGTTTGACAAAGCTTGACAAGTTCATGAGTAATAGAACAAAGCCTTATCCCGATATTTCAAAATTTGTAGGTTTTGGGTCTTCAAAACCCCAAGTGTGCCACTTGTCCAACTAAAGAGCTTGAGAATCCATGCCACGATATGGCATCCAGTGTAAAGGATCCATGTAGGAGAGAAAACTCACTAACAATGAATTACGATTACAAAGAAAATCAAGCTCCACAGATCAGCTATTTCCACGACAACCACATCACATAATCACACAACTTATTCAAAGGGACTAAGTATACCCCACTAAATGTGATCGAGTCGGAAAACAATTCAAATCCCAGTTATAATTTTGGTCCAAGGACAACTCATGTAAAAGTTATTACAAATTATTATATGAAGTTACAAGGTGTGACACATCCTTGAGTACTCAAAACAAATGACATCTTTTAAGCCTATGCAATATCATAATTTCTCCTCGTCATTCTGAATACACATTATTGGAATAATTTACATAATTATTTCTTAGAGAGTATTCAAACATAACATGTTCATTTTCCTTGTGGAAAATTCACAATAAGAAACCAATTAAAGACAGCATAAATAGACAAATTGTAAAAGCTAGAAGCAAAGTCTTCAAACAACTGAAAAGATGTTAATTATTACCTGCTTTCGACGCCTCCAATCCTCCACGGCTTCCTTAGCCATAGTAGCTCCAATCACCACCACCAGAGGGGCAAGAACACTAATAGCCGAATACGGTGCCAATGGACTAAAGGAAACACAAGCTACAACAAGAAAATATATGTTTGCAACCCTCCTAAACTGCTCAAACAACGACTTTGGAATGAAATTAATAGCATTATACTTCGTCGTGGAAACATAATTACCCCTGTAGCTAGGTTGAGCTGTTTGCTGTTCAGGATCATTACAATACACAACCCTATTGTAACCTTTCTTCCCAATTTGTTTATGTTCATCTCTAAACGAAGACTTAAAACATGAGAAATTGTAGAGTTTGCTAAAATGCACCCTTCTCCTCCGACCACCCGTCATTTTCATAATCTAATATAAACAAATTGACCCCTTTTTTTTTTCTCCCGAGAAAATTAGGAACAAATTAGACACTCCCTCGAATTTGCAATTGCCATTTTCCTTCACTTTCCAAGCAACCAAACAAACAACTTAATGCAGTAATTGCCACTAAATTACTTTTGTACACGAACTTTCCTGATAAACAAACAACTATTAATCTACAATAATTTGCACTAAACAGAAAATTGATCTCTTTGGTTCACTCAGATTTCAGCATAATGTATCTGATATAAAACACAATATACAACAATTAGCTGATACATGACTTTGGACTGCTTCATAGATAGAGAGAGAGGGGTGAGAGAACAAAGCTCAGTTGTTGATCTGATGAATTAAGAACTCAAAATCAAATGAAATGGTTGCCTAGATTTCAAATTTGGAATCATTTAGACTATATTGAGCTTCCAACAAATATTCAAACCCTAGAAATTACAGTGTTTCCAGTATTCCTTACTTTCATCTGAAAGTTCCAGAGATCTCTTCCTTCCACCATCAGTTGACGAACAATGAGCTTTTTATATCTATATATATATACATATACATATAGAGAGAGAGTTTTTTAGAGAGAGAAAAGTAGATACTAGTAATATTTTTGCCGTTTTCATAAGCAAAGCGAGCTCAAAAGTAGCTGAGGCAGGTTATTATAGCCGTACAGTTCCATTAAGGAAGATTATGGAGTTTCTCTTCGCGGTGTTTCCTAGTGTGTCTTGTCATCGAGGTCTTTAGAATTTTAGAGGTCACATCTATGCCGTACACGTGGCTGATGATGTTCCGACAACTACCGAAGCAATTGATAGAACAGTGCCGCGATTGTAGCGTATGATTCGGCAGTGGAATTACCTTTTTCTTTTCGTGAAAAATGTTTTAGGTATAAGACCATGAATACGGCGCCGTTTGTGGGGTTGAACTGCTTTTACGACGACGTGTATAGTGGGTCAAAGTTGTTGGACTTGATTGACGATTTTGGGACGTCGACACGTGTAAAAAAAGTTTCGTGGGTTGTTGGACCACTTTGTGGAGAAACCGAAGAACACGACAAGGATGACTTGGGTCACGGCCGACAAAAACTTCCGCTACATGAGTAATTATACAACCCATACAGAAATTACCGAATTAGTATCAAATATGATGAAACTATTATTTTTAAAAATTATTTAAATAGATAAAATAGACAAAAATAACGTTGAATTCGATATTTATTCGGGATTAATTTATCGATCTCTTTATCATTATTTTTTTTATTATTACCATTATTATTTTGTCTATTCCTAAATCACATAAAGCCGAAGGAAATTCTAAAATAGAAGCGAGAGTGGGAAAGCAGTATAATTAAGTCATAAGTAGGGAGAATTTAAACGAGAGCACGCGCAAAACGTGAGAATGAGAATGCGCTCAGAACGTAAAAATGACACTTATTTAGAAGAATTATGTGACTTAAGTCTAATCTTTAATGTTTTTTGAATTTATTGATTATGCTAAAATTTGGTTTAGTTAGTCTATCATTATTCTCTAGTTGTATATCTTTGCATTAAATTTGTAATTTATTATTGAAGATGCAAGAAACTCCTTCTATTCTTTCTCTCTCTAGAATTCTTACACCTCCACCCGGAAAGATCCCTCTCCTCTTCATTCCAACTCCTATTTATAGACACTTACAAGATATTTACAAGATATTTACAAGATATTTACTAATTGCTGGACCTGGGCCTATTCCTCTGTAAGCCCTGGTCACCCTTGATGGGCTTACTCCCGCTCGGCCCATATGGCAGTGTCTTTCTATGGGCTGACCCAGCTGTTCGGACTGAAGGTTGTGTTTTGCGAGTCGGACCTGGCCCATGTCATCCGGGGCCTCCTCAACTGCCCCCATAATTGCCCCTTATTTAATAAGGGGTAATTATTGATGGCGTCTCATCATGACGCTGACGGCTCGAGATAACCACGTGGGGAGCGAACGGTCAGATCCAGAATCAATGTTCCGGGGCTCGAGGGATTTCTTGCCTTCCCGACGCTTCGGCCCTCGGGCCCCCTTGCCTTTATAATGCTCTAGAATTCCACTTCACTTCCCTTTACCGTCTCCATCATCAGTCAAATCTCCCTCTTTCTAGAACTGTGCTAAGCCTTTTCCGGTGAAATCCTTCGAGAGTCATTCTCCCAGCGATCTTGCAGTCCTCCGAGGTTAGTTTCGTTCTTTTTACTTTCGGCAGGCTTCCATTTTCCCTCTTTTAGATTCTTCTAGCACTTCCACCATGGTTGTAGATCTGGGTGTTCTTCGTATGAGACTTAGACTTCCTGACAACATCGAAGTTAGGGTTTGCCCCCAAGACGTTAATATTACGACCGGCGCCGGCCTCCTGCCCGGCGAAGTCTTATTCACGAACCTTCAACTGAATGTTGTTAGGTTCCCTCTGCACCCTTTCTTTAGTTATGTCTTCAATAGATTGGGGATATCCCCTCTGCAGGTCAACCCCAACTTCTTTAGGATCATATCTGTTATGCTCTTATTGATGCGTGACAGAAATCTGGACCTTGACCTCATAGACCTCCTTCTGTGCTATAAGGTCAGTAAGATCCGTACTAACGAGCCCTTCTACCACCTCTACCCGTTCGAGAAGATGTCCATATGCACTGACACAATAAAATCTGAAAAGGGTTGGAGGGATAGCATAGTGGGCATTAGTGGGGCTTGGTCTTCGCCGGCTGCAGAGGATTACCCAATCCCGAGCGCCTTTGGTGTCTGCTCTGTCTCCTCCTATAAAAAATTCAAATCCCATAAACATGACTGCCCCTGTGAAACATGCGTTCCTCGTTTTTGCACTTACTTATGCCGCTCCTTGGGAATACCTTGTGATGATTTGAGCTATAGTGTTTGCAGGGATAGGAGTAACTACTTGAAGAGATACGTTCTGAACGATATTCCTTCCTGCTCAGATCTCCTCACTTCAGACAACCTCTTTGCGCTCTCATCACTCGGCTACAATATGAGCAGACTGCAGATTCCCTCTTTTGGCAGGAGGAAAAATACTCCCCCAGCCACTCCTGCTGCTGGGGCGACCTCCTCTCCAGCGTCGGCTTCTTCTTCAGCCACCATATCTGACACTGTCCCGAGCGCAGTGGCCACTAACCCTGTTGCCAGCGCCCCTGCTGCCAACCAGAACGCGCCCTCCCCAGCTACCATAGCTCCTGCTGCTGCGGGGGGCGGTCGGGACAAAGAGCGAGGCAAAAGGCCTCATCCTGACAGTGAAATCGATCCTGAGGAGGAGCCTCTTATTAGAAGGACCCGAGTCTCTGGGCCGGGTACTCTCTTGCACCGAGCGATCAGAGCTCCTTCTCCCTCTGGGCCTCCTGCAGCTGGTGGCTCTGCTTCTGCTTCAGGCCCCCCTTCTATCCCCAGCTTACCGCCATGGGCCCCTCGGTACACCCGAACGGATGGGACGTTCGTGAAACCGAACGAGACCATGCTGAAGGATGGCCAGACCGCTATGGCCTACTACAGGAGCATGTGGACTCCGAAGGACATTGAGGCGGCAAAGGGCCTTTCCCAGAAGGACGTGTTCAGTCGCTTCCCCCAATCTGCTATGGAGGTGACTTTTATTTTCTAACTCATGAATTCTCTTATATTACTTGGTCTTGCCTTCGCCCGTTCTGACTATTGGTTTAACCGTTCTTATTGTGCGCCTATGCAGACATTGTTCGGGATGATGGCCATGCAGAAGCAGGTGGAGATGGGGAACGCCAGGGCCCGAAAGTATTCTGACAGCCTGGAGGTGGCTAATAAAGAAAACGACCTCCTTGCCATGAAGAATACCGAGGTGTTGGTTCGGCTTGACAAAGCCGAGCAAGAGAGAGATGTCCTGAAAAAGGAGAATGATTCCCTTCAGGATGAGAAGGACGCCCTCCAGCTTGAGAAGAGCGTCTGGCAGACTGAGCAGGAATCACTCAGAGAAGAGAAGGCAGAACTCCAACGCCTTCTAGCTGATGAACAGTCTGCTCGGATGGCTTTTGAAAAAAGAGCTCTGGACGAGCGTACCGCTCTGATCGACGCTATCAGCAGAGTGGGTGGTGGGATGCTGGCCCTTCACGCTCGGTTCTCCAGGGTCGGTGCTCTTCGGTATGCTCAAGGATTCCGGGAAGGTTTCGCCGACCGGGTTCCGGACGAGGGACAGACCAGCTCCACTCCGGATGAGGTAGACAAGGATCTGGGGATCGAACCTCTGGGGGTCTATGTCGACCCAGAACCTACCGAAGCGGAACGTATATTTGATGAGTGCCAGGACATCGCATCCTCAAGGATCATCACAGCTCCTCCTGCCGCTCTGCCACTGACCGCTCCCCAATCGTCAACCGTGGCTCCCTCTGTAGCCACTGCTGACGCTGAACCCCAGCCGAACGACTCAGTTATTCACCTGGATTCCCCACCTCATGAAGGTGAGGCGGCTGATGGGGCCAAGGAGGCGAGTCGGCAAGACCAAGATGCTGTTGGTACTGAGGCGTCTAGCTAGGGCTCCTTCGAATTCTTCTAGTTCATATCTTCTTGTAATGATGGACATCTCTCTTTTGTAAACTAAATGTTCAATATTAATGAAATGGCCGAACTCTTTTTCTCTATGTGTTGTGCTCTGTTCAACTTATCTTCAGTATATACATATCTTTTCTCTCTTTTTCTTTTTATATTAGCTTCGCTGTGTGTTTGTACGGCAAGTGCCTGGCGCTCGGCTAGAATGCCACTTGCCACTTGGCTTTAAATTTTTAGCAAGTGTCTGGCGTTCGGCTTATAGTGCCAGCTGCCACTTATCTTGCTTAAGTGCCTGGCGCTCGGCTAGAATGCCACTTGCCACTTGGCTTTAAATTTTTAGCAAGTGTCTGGCGTTCGGCTTATAGTGCCAGCTGCCACTTATCTTGCTTAAGTGCCTGGCGCTCGGCTAGAATGCCACTTGCCACTTGGCTTTAAATTTTTAGCAAGTGTCTGGCGTTCGGCTTATTGTGCCAGCTGCCACTTGTCTTGCTCAAGTGCCTGGCGCTCGGCTAGAATGCCACTTGCCACTTGGCTTTAAATTTTTAGCAAGTGTCTGGCGTTCGGCTTATAGTGCCAGCTGCCACTTATCTTGCTTAAGTGCCTGGCGCTCGGCTAGAATGCCACTTGCCACTTGGCTTTAAATTTTTAGCAAGTGTCTGGCGTTCGGCTTATTGTGCCAGCTGCCACTTGTCTTGCTCAAGTGCCTGGCGCTCGGCTAGAATGCCACTTGCCACTTGGCTTTAAATTTTTAGCAAGTGTCTGGCGTTCGGCTTATAGTGCCAGCTGCCACTTATCTTGCTTAAGTGCCTGGCGCTCGGCTAGAATGCCACTTGCCACTTGGCTTTAAATTTTTAGCAAGTGTCTGGCGTTCGGCTTATAGTGCCAGCTGCCACTTATCTTGCTTAAGTGCCTGGCGCTCGGCTAGAATGCCACTTGCCACTTGGCTTTAAATTTTTAGCAAGTGTCTGGCGTTCGGCTTATTGTGCCAGCTGCCACTTGTCTTGCTCAAGTGCCTGGCGCTCGGCTAGAATGCCACTTGCCACTTGGCTTTAAATTTTTAGCAAGTGTCTGGCGTTCGGCTTATAGTGCCAGCTGCCACTTATCTTGCTTAAGTGCCTGGCGCTCGGCTAGAATGCCACTTGCCACTTGGCTTTGAATTTTTATAGTAGACCATTGGAAAAGAAAATTCTTTTTTTTTTTTTTTTTGTAAATTCCAGTAACTTGCTCATTCATACGTATTTGATTGACAACAAATAACATCCAATTAAAGCCAGAACTTAGCTTCTATTGGTAGTACCTCTTCAGAGACGTGGCGTTCCAGGGCTTGCTGACCAACTTTCCCGCCATGGTTTCCAACGTATATGCCCCTTTGCCAATGACTTCTGCAATTCTGTATGGGCCTTCCCAGGGTGGCATCATTTTTTTGACCATCCCCACATTTCTTTTCAGAACCAGATCGCCCGGGGCAAAATCCCTGTGTTTTACTCTCTTATTGTGACTATTCGCCAGCACTTGCTGATACGATGCTAGCCTTATAGCCGCTGCGTCCCTCCTTTCGTCTATCATATCGAGGTTCAGTCTTAACATCTTGTCGTTCTGATCTCGACTCCATGCTAAGCTTCTGATAGTGGGGACTAAATGCTCAACCGGTATAACTGCTTCGGTACCATACGCCATTGCGAACGGGCTCTCCCCAGTCGGCCGCCTTGGGGTGGTTCTGTAAGCCCATAGAACGTTCGGGAATTCATCCAACCACTTCCCCTTATGATCTTCCAGCTTCTTCTTAATGCAGGCGAAAATGGTTCTGTTTGTGATTTCTGCTTGTCCGTTAGCCTGAGGATGACTTACTGCAGCCAGCTTCTGGTTGATTCCATACTCCTCCAGCAGCTTTCTTACTTGCCTGCTGTCGAGGTTTGTGCCATTGTCCATGACTATTGTTCTGGGAACACCGAAGCGGCAGATAATGTTGTTCCAGATAAATCGTCTCACCTGAGTCTGAGTCACGCTAGGATACGGTTCTGCCTCCACCCATTTAGTGAAATAATCCGTGGCCAGTAACACATACTTGTTCTGAGCTCTTGCAGTTGGCAGAGGACCGACCACATCCATCCCCCATTGCGCGAAAGGCCACGGCGAGGCCATTACGTGCAATTCCTCAGGTGGTTGGTGGATCATTGGTCCATATCGTTGGCACTTATCGCACCTTCGAGAGAACTCCTCCGCATCTCTTGACATGTTTGGCCAGAAATACCCTTGTGTCATTGCTTTATGCGCTAACGATCTTCCCCCAGAATGATTGCCACACACTCCCTCATGAATAGCTCGCAGTACCTGCTGCGACTCCGCGGGGGTGACATATTTCAAGTACGGGCCAGAATAGGACCTTCTGTACAGCTGGTTCCGCACGATGGCGTACTTGGCAGCATTCTGTTTGAGTTTCCTAGCTTCATCCCTTTGCATAGGCAAAACGCCATCTCGAATATAGGTAATGATTGGGTCAATCCAACTCGGTTCATACGGTATGACGTTGACTTGCCAAGGGTCCGAGTCCATCGGTTCTTCGAAAATGGACGGCTGGGTCACTATTCCCACTGGAATCACCCTCGCCAATGTTTCACCGCAACTCGAAGCACTGCATGCTAAACGGTCTGCATCTGCATTCTGTTCCCTCGGCAACTGTATGAATTCAATCTTTGCAAAGTCCTTGGCTCTACGCAGAACGGTAGAACGATATGCCCCCATCATGTCATCCTTGGCTGCGTACTCACCATTTACCTGCCGAATAATCAGCTGCGAGTCACTATACACTGTCAAACTTTTGATCTGTAGCTCTCTGGCCAACTTTAATCCATTTAGCAACGCCTCGTATTCCGCTTCATTATTGGTGGCTCGGAACTCAAGTCTGAGTGCTTGGCTCAAGGAAGTACCCTCTGGGGTTTGCAGTTTGATCCCAATCCCAGCCCCCATCTGGTTAGAGGAGCCATCCACAAAAAGTTTCCAAGAGCCGCTTCTAAGGTCCTCTTCCGTATCTTCGGCATCACATTCTAGTAGGAAATCGGCCACCGCTTGCCCTTTAATAGCTGTTCTCGGCTCGTACGTTATGTCAAATGAACTCAACTCTATGGCCCACTTTGTCATTCTGCCCGAGAGCTCTGGCTTGTGCATGAGCGTTCTGATTGGGAAAGTTGTTAGAACAGCTATGGGGTGGGATTCAAAATAATGCCTTAACTTTCTTTTTGCATGTACAAGTGCAAGTACCACCCGTTCGGCCTTTGAGTATCTTTTTTCTGCCTCCATCAGTGTTTTGCTTACATAAAATACCGGGTATTGCACCCCTTCCTTGCAACGAATCAGAACGGCACTCGTCGCGACACCAGATACTCCAAGATATAGAAATAACTTTTCTTCCGGTTCTGGGGCTGACAGGACTGGAGGATTCTGCATATATTGCTTTAAATGAGTCAATGCCTGTCGTTGCTCATCCCCCCAGACCTGCCTTCCATGGCTTCGAATCGTGTCAAAGAATGGTTTGCAGTGGTCTGACAACTTTGAAACAAATCGACTTAACGCAGCTATTCGTCCTGTTAGGGCTTGCACCTCTCTGATCGTCTTTGGCTCGGCATTCTTAATCAAAGCCTCTGCTTGAGCGGGGCTAACTTCGATGCCCCTGCGGTTGACCACGTGTCCCAGAAACTGCCCGGAACTCACACCGAACGAGCACTTGGTCGGATTGAGCCTCATTCCATATCGCCTTAGTACATCGAATACATCTTGCAGATGCTTCAGATGATCATCCTTTTTCCTACTCTTTACCACCATATCATCAATATAGGCTTCGACAATCTTACCCATTTGATTCTTAAAAACTTTGCTAACAAGTCGTTGATAAGTTGCTCCCGCATTCTTTAGCCCGAAAGGCATAACTTTGTAGCAGTATGTACCTCGCTCGGTGACAAAAGAAGTTTTTTCTTCATCTGCGGGGTCCATAGGAATCTGATTATAACCTGAATATGCGTCCAGAAAGGTCAAACGCTCATACCCAGTGGTGGCATCCACCATTTGATCAATCTTAGGCAGCGGGAAGCTGTCCTTCGGGCAGGCTTTGTTCAAATTGGTGAAATCAATGCATACTCGCCATTTCCCATTTTTCTTCTGCACTACAACGACGTTGGACAACCACTCAGGGTAGTGCACCTCTCTGATAAATCCCGCATCAAGCAGCCTATCGACTTCTTCCGCTATGATCTGATTACGTTCTGGAGCAAATCTTCGCTGCTTCTGTTTCACTGGTTTGAAACTGGGATTTACATTCAGGGAATGACAGGATACGGAAGGACTAATTCCAGGCATGTCTAGGTGACTCCATGCGAATACGTCGACATTGTGGGACAAAAAATCCACTAGCTCTTGCCGCTCTTCTCTGGTCAGTCTTATACCTACTCTGGCAGTTCGTTCTGGCCTGGACTGATCGATCTGCACATCCAGAAGGGGCTCCTCGGTCAAGTCGACTGACTCCTCCACCCTATTCTGCTCGGGCGGAGGTTTCTGTAATTGCTATCTGGGGCTTGTCGAACGGACGGGCGCCTTTCCTTTCCCAGCATGCTTTAGTGTGACGGAATAACACTCTTTGGCTGCGACCTGATCCCCCCGAATGTCTATTACTCTATCCCCATCGGGCCCGAGGCACCTCATGACCTGATGCAGAGTTGAGGGTACACCCCGGACTCTGTGAATCCATCCTCTTCCCATCAGGAGATTATACGAGGGGTGAATTTCCACAACCACAAAAGTTTCCATAAGAGCTCGTTCTGCAGCTTGAACTTCTACTTCCACCATCCCGACGGGTTCCACCCTCTTCCCATCGAACCCTAATAAGGGATTTCCGGTGGGCTTGAGCCTCTCTGGTTTAATGTCGAGCCTGTCAAATGTGTCCCTCGGCATAACATTCGCACTGCTCCCAGGATCGATCAGAACTCTGCGCACCAAGCAATCCGCCACTGTCAAACTGACTACCAACGGGTCGTCATGAGGCAGTTGAACACGCTGCAGGTCTGTCCAGTCGAACTTTATCTGCATTGACGGGCTCTGCTGGTGTAGAGTGGACACATTGCCGACCCTTTTCTTCATCTGTGCCTGCCGCAGGCGCACCCGTAGCAGCTCATCTGACTCTTCACTAGGCTCGGGTCGACCATGGATAACATTGATTATACGAACTGGTTGCGAATTGTGGGAGCTTTGTTTATGACTCCTTTTTATTTGTTCTACTGGTCGATTCTGCTCCATCGCCGAGCCTTGAACATAACTCGCAAACTCCCCTTTAGCTATCAACATCTCCACTTGCCTCCTCAAGTTCCTGCATTCGTTAGTCTGATGTCCGAAATCAGAATGAAAAGCACAATGTTTAGTTTGATCCCTCTGCTCGAGGGGTTGTCTAATTGGCAGTGGTGGATGAAACTTGTCCTTGTTCTCCTGATACAGCCTTGCCAGAGTGACCTTCAGCGGAGTAATCAACTCTTCCTCCCTGGACCTTTTTTCGGCCTTCCAAGTGGTCTGACGTTGTGGCTGAGCCTGCTTCTGCCTGATCTTTGCCTTGGACTTCTCCTCGGTCGACACAAGCGACGTTGTCCGAGCATTAGCTGCCTCCTCTTCTTCGAGGCGCACAAAGCCATCGGCTCTCTCATTGAGTTCATCCATGGTAGCCGGCGTGTTCACTACCAGACTGGTGTGAAAGGGAGTTCCGCGTGTCATGGATAACTTGAAGGCTTGAACTGCCGTAGAAGGGTGGCATTCGATCACCATACTCTTAGTGAGATTAAACCTGGTAAGAAAGGCCTGGAGACGTTCATCCTTGTGCTGCCGCATCGTGAAGAGGCTCGAGATGTCCTTCGGCGGGCGTTTGTTCCCATAGTACTGACTTATGAACCGATCGCACAGGTCTCTGAAACTGCCAATGGAGCTCCTAGGCAAGTTTTTGAACCAGCTGAGCGCCGGTCCGGCCAGGCTTGTAGGGAAACATTTGCACATTAAAGAGTCGTTTTCCGTATTCAGGGCCATTTTCAACTGGATATGATACACATGATCGATCGGATCGGTCGTTCCGTCAAACAGAATAAAGACTGGCATAGCAAACTTCCTTGGATGCGGCGCATTCAAGATCTCGTCGGTGAATGGTGAATCCACCGTCCGAGCCGCGGATCGGAGAGCTTCATTCTCTCTCTGGAGTCCAGCGGTAGCTCTGTGAGTTACGGTTCTGCCCTCCGAACCGTGATGAGTGACAGTAACCATGGAGGGCCGGTAAGACGGATCGAACGACCGTTCCTCTATGAACTCTCTTTGCCAAGGCGACGCTACTCGACGGCGATCAACCTCCATCACTTCCTCTCGGTCAAACCTTTCCCGCTGCGGATCAACGTGAGTCGATCCTTCGTGATCTTCAACTCGACGAACATTTGGCGGCAAATTGTCCATCATCCTTTCGTCACGGTGGTGAGCTGACTGATTGTTCTCGTCCTGATCGCCTTGATGCGCGATATTAGATGGAACACCTCCTTCTCCGACCGGAAGTGGATGCGAAACCGCAGGTATTTGCCGATGCTGCAGTCCAGCTTTCAATTCTGCATTTTCTTTTCTGAGAGCTTCAATCAAGTTCATCAACTCTTCAAGCTTTGTTTGCTGGACAGCCTCCATCGGATTGGAGCTTTCACCTATCATTATTCCCGAACGGAGTAAAGGCATTAATCTCAAGTTCGCGAGTAGATCTGAGCTTCGTGAGTAGGAATTTTTAGATCTGGCTTCTAATTCTCCGAATTATGCTCACTGTTTACAAGATCTGAATTGTCTAAACTCTAAATCCGTCAGATCCTGCCACAATCGAGCAACTCGTGGTTGCGTAGATCTGAAGTCACTCCTGCCAAAGCTTCAAGAATCGTAATTCCTCCAGAGTAGGTCACAATCGCTCAGATCTGGATTCAAATCCGCAAGATCGAGTCTCGATCAACCGAATTGGTTTGAATCCATTCGATACTCCTCATTGATCAACCAAACTTTCATGCGTTTCCCACAGACGGCGCCAATTGAAGATGCAAGAAACTCCTTCTATTCTTTCTCTCTCTAGAATTCTTACACCTCCACCCGGAAAGATCCCTCTCCTCTTCATTCCAACTCCTATTTATAGACACTTACAAGATATTTACAAGATATTTACAAGATATTTACTAATTGCTGGACCTGGGCCTATTCCTCTGTAAGCCCTGGTCACCCTTGATGGGCTTACTCCCGCTCGGCCCATATGGCAGTGTCTTTCTATGGGCTGACCCAGCTGTTCGGACTGAAGGTTGTGTTTTGCGAGTCGGACCTGGCCCATGTCATCCGGGGCCTCCTCAACTATTTCTATGAACATTATTAAGTATGTATATACTGAAACCATAATTTCGGATACGCAGCACTTCACAAGTACCATGTATCAAAAAAGATTTTGCAAATTTAGGACTGGACTTAATTATAACGTGTGTACGTTCAAGAAAATTATTTACTTCATAAGACATCATAGATGAGTTCTCATTAATTAAGCCAAGTTCGAATATTTCAAAAAAATTAATAAGAACGTAATCTAAAGTGAACATAGAGTTATTAAAAATGATAATTTCGGGTGAAATTAATTCACTTTAGGTATACACAACACTTCATAAGTAACGTATATAAAAAAAGACCATGCAAATCTTAAACTTAGCTTAACTATAACGTGTGGTTACCTTCACAAAAATTATTTGTTTACTGAGATATCCGAAGTGAATTCTCATCCGGTAAACCAATTGAATATTTTATAAAAATTTAATAAGAACGTAATTCGAAGTGAACATGGGGTTATTAAAAATGTCACCATCTATAATGAAGTGGGAGCGTTGTTGATTTAGAAAGAGACTTTAATGGTTGTCACTTGTCTCAATCCTGGAAATAAGCCAAGTTCGCTGTAACTAATTAATTCATCATGCAATAAGCCCGCTCACGAAGAACATGACTTTATGAGCTGAGTAAAAACTCTGGGAATGTCTGACACGTGGAAGATTTTTTAAACATTGTAGCAGTTACATTCTCTTATTGTAATTTGCGCTTCTTTTTTTTTTTTTTTTGCCCTTTTTTTAAAAAAAAATTTCACCATTGTAATTTGCGCTTTCACATCCTTAAAATTCAGCAATTTAATCTAATTTAATGAATTTTAGCGTTCCATTTCCCTTGCACTAAATTATTTCCATTCCTGTTTTTTTCCCTTCCGAAATTCGAATTCACTTCTCTACCAAGTTGTAGTCCAACTTTGTAATTGTGACACTATTGTTTTTCTCATTTTTTTCTAGAAATTTTGCGGTAACATTTGATTGCTAATCTGCAATAATCAAATTAGTGGATTCTAAGGGTTTTTTTTTTTTTTTTTTTTTTTTTTTCAGATATGATGGCAATCTCTATCCTATTCCTAAAAATATGAAGAAAAATATAACAAGTTCACAATAGAATCAACATTAATGTTTCTTCCGATAGAAAAGAAGAAAATTAAATGAAGGAGAAAAGATGCGGATGAATGAGACATCCCTATATAAGAGTTTATATTATTCTCTCTTTTTGTTCAACAGAAAATATTTTTTTCCTTTTTTAGGTAAAATATATATATATTTAGACAAATGATGTTGAGGTCGAGACTATCGGGTAGAGCGTGTAAAATAATTTGTTGAAAATTGATGAGTAATTTTTTTTTTTTTGTTATTATTAATATATTTTTTTCATAAATATTTTACGACAATCAAACACTAAAAAATTAAAAAATATATATTTTCTAAAAAAATTTTTACATCCAAACAAACAAACCTAAATGGAAACTTATTTATCAATTTTTGTTTGAGTGAATGTGATCGAAGAAAGTGGAGAAAAGAGGTTTCATTGAGTCTGTTGAGTTAAATGATTGCATTGCAGAAAATATTCATATTTACTCCAAACTTGAAAATTAAAATCATAAAATATAGAGGAAGATTTTGTGCAAGTACCAGCTTGACATGACAACATCGTACAAGCTTTAACTTTATCAAATTGCACACAGCTTTCAAGTATCAAATTGCAATGATAGAGAATGTTGAGTCCAGATTGCATACAAGATCAATCAGCAAACCCTAAGAACTTGGCACCACCAGTTACCAAAGCCGGTTCTCGATCACAGCAGAAACTATGCCTTTCAGCGTTGCCTGTATGAAACGATAACCATATTCATGAATGCTACTATAGTATATTGAAAGAAAGAAACAAAAAATAGTAAAATCATGTTTTGAATAGTACCACAGAGTGGTCTTTCAGGCCAAGAGAGAGCACCAATGGTCTTGAAGAGCCAGAGCTACTGCAAACACATCAGGACAGGTAACGAATTAAAGGTCCGTGCCAAATTTCTAATCAAAATAATAAAAGTCTTCTTAAAGCATCAATTCAATAAAAGGCAGAAGACATTGATTGCTGATGGATCGTCATGTCTATCATGAATATTAATCAGCATAAATTTGCAGATATTTGCATATACTTGTGTTCAACAAACTAATCTTTGATAGAGACAAAAATGTGAAAATGTAATTATTAAATTGACAAGGAAATATACCTAATGTGTTCAATCAGCTGCCGAGCACACGTCACTAGCATTGGCTGCAAGTATTGTAATTTGTATCTAGTTGATCAACAATCATGATCTAACAAAAGCTACATAAACAGACTACTGCAGAGACTAGATTACCTCATCTCGTTTACCAAATATCACGGACACATGGAAGGTTGGATGAATTGATAATAATCCTTCCTCCTTTCTGCCAATCAAATAAAATGATGTACCTTAGAAGTGATACCAGGTAGAAGTGTGATCAAAATGACTATCATAATTTCCTACAATCTTGGAGGGCAAAACAAAATTGGATTCAAGAGAAAGCAGACTATAAAATCAATAGCATTGGAAATTGCTACCTTCACTAAAGTCTCCTGTAGTGTATATCAAGCAAAAGTTAAAATGAGCATTTTGAAGAGTTGTGTTTGAGTAATAAATATAATTCACAACAATATTCTATTTCACAGATTACATGTATGCGAGTGTAATCTTCTTAGAAGAGGATTACTATTTTTTTTTTTTTGTTGATAATCGTGGGTGTCCAGAAGAGGTTACTTGCAGTAAAAGGTGGCGATGATATATATACACACACAGGCACATATTGATAATAAGTAACATATTATGTGTTCACTGCAATTGATTTTCACTGTATGCATATATTCATTAGCAACGCTATCTACAAAATTAGATCAACTGTAATCTTCTTAGAAGTGGATCACTTAAAGGTGTTGATGATATATACAATGCACACACGTATTGATAATAACCAACACATCTAGCAATTGATTTCACTGTATGCATGAATATTCATAATTTGTTAGCCTCTATTAGACAATCCAAAAATAGGGATATCTATATTCTTGATCGAGAATATGACCTTGAAGTCCATTGTACACTTGGGAGACAGGTTGAAGAACACTAAAACCTACATATGGCAGCAATAGCAATTCCATCTGTTTTCTGCTGAGCTAAATTATATCATGCACGCGATAGTACATCACTACATCCTACAATAGAAACTGACCCTTGGAAGTTTGAACTACAAAACAAAGACTCAACTGAGCCACCACATATCCCAAGTCCAATATCAATACTCAAGTCTGTCCTTGCAGCTGATTTGAAACTTTCTAACTGAAAAAATAATATGCAATCAGAAATAAAAACACAAAGGTAGTTTCAACAAGGAGAAAAATAAATAAATAAATAAATAATAATAATAATACAAACCTGGCATGCAGTATTGTCCCCATGCTTCCTATTTGAGTTGCAATGACCTGAAAGGACTTGCAAATATTAAATTACCTCGAACAAAAAAACATAGTATAACACGCATCCACTCTGAAAAAAATTAGAGGCTGTAACTCACAAGAAAATGATCATCATAGCTACTAATGATTATATCTGTTTTGTTCCCCTGCCAAACAGTGAGCAAGCAATTGAGTTAAAATTTAATGATAAAAGCATATTAACAGTGAAATCAAAGACACTCGATGAACTTTGTATAGCTGCACAATTGAAGAGAAGTAAAGAATACGCCAACTTGAAAAGTTTGCAACAACCTCTATACTAATTAAAACAGCAATGCAAATGGGCATTTGCCAATACAGTAGGAGCCACAATTAATACCCCTCTATCAACCAATACACTTTACTTTTAGCCTACAGTTTGCATATTGATGCAACAAGTCGTCATAAAGGGTATACACACCCGAGTAACACGAAAACATAAATCATCATAGATCAAATGAACACAATTCCAGTTTCTAGTCTTCAAGACCAAGCCTTTGACACAACCCAAGATCAAACAACCTAGACTATCCCAACAAGCCTCTTTTATATACCCAAGCTCATCGTCAAATTCCCTAGTAAGACACCTTAAATAAAAATAAAAATAAAAACTGACAAAGCCCAGTTTTTATCCAATTTAGTAACAAATATTCAGACAAGACCTATCCCAGGATCAGACACAGTCTTACCCCCACAGGCAAAGAGGCTATTTCCGTGATTCAAAGCTGTGACCTGAAGGTCACAAATGTGCCAAGGCCCACCCACCCTCAGTCATTAATCATCACTGACACACAAAAAGTAAAAGAATTATCAATTGATGTTTATGTAACGTGGTTCGTAAAGTACTCATTCAATTATTAAAAATGATTTTCCTACATAACATAGAGAAATCTGAGTGGACTGGACATTAAAGCAAACAGGTTGTGGGCGAAAGGATATACCATTGTTAAGGTTTCAATTGCATTTGATGAGAAGCACATAGGCAGTCCTTTATCAATAATCGTCAAATTTGTAGGTATTCACACTTCGTTTAAAGATCCATTTTGTCCGTACTTTCAGATAAGCACAATGAATTATGAAATTTTATGAAAACACGTGAAATGGAAATTAATAATAAAGAGAAAATTGAAGAATCACGAACAAGTTTATAAGCTCATGGACCACTTCGTCTATCAAACTCATGAAAACGAATAAACAGAAACAAAGAATTCATCTCAAGACTGTATAATCAATAAGGAAGAGGAGGAAGAAGAAGAAGTAAGATGACGTGTACTTGCCTTAATATCGAGTGAGAGCTTGTTGTGAGGCACAGGAAAGGGCGGTGCAGAAGTAGCCATAACTATCTAGAGAGAGAGAGAGAGTGTGTGTGTGTGTGTGTGTGAGAGAGAGAGAGAGAGAGAGAGAGAGTGGTACTGAGTTTTCGTTTGGAATTTGCAGATTGGCACCGCGCGACCTCGGCCTTGCCTGCAAAAGTTTTTTTCTTGGAAGTAAAGAAAACACTACACCCTAATTTCCAGCTGCGAGGGACCAATCAGAAAGTGGCACGTTCCAATAAAAGCTAATGGGGCAATGGCCAATAAGTGATAGGCACGTGGCCATATAAAGGTCAATGACTCACTTGCTGCTAAGTTCTTGTTTACACTAAAAATTATGGATCGACTTTCCGATTGAAGGTTAATAAGTGTCCGTTTACAGCTCTTCGGTGAAAATTGGCTGTCTTTCCGAGATTTTGTAATGCACCTATCAGAGTTGGGGCACGTGACTTAATAAAAAGGCAAGTAGTTATTTGTACAATAATTATTTATTAATTTTTGATGTAAGGTTGTTGTGACTGATTCTAATGAGAATGCAAACAAGGATGTAATCACGAAGCAGCACTTGGGTTTAATGAAAAACTCATTTGTTAAAATAACTGCCTTGGCACAGTTGGCAGTCAAAGAAGGAAACAGTAACTTGTAAGTAGAAAATTATAAGACATGTGACATGAAAGGAAGAAACACTTGCGTGCAAATCGAAAGTCGTGGGACACATAGTAGAAAAACAGGTTACCTGTAGTTGGAAGGTCACAACAGAAAATATGGGACACGTGGTAGACAAATAGGTTACCTGTAATTAGAAGGTCACGACGGCAAATATGGGACACGGGTAGATTTCCAACAGAATATAAGTTATTCCTGGCAGGTGGGAAGGTGATTGCAGAAAAAAGTAGCAAATCATGAAAGAACAAGGTTTCACACATGTAAGCGCTATGAGAATGCTAACGAGAACACGAGACACTTAAAAAATCTAATTTTGGCCCATGGAAGGTTTCAACTTCTGTTGGAACCGTCGGCGGGAACTGCCATCAGAATAATCTAAAACATAGGGCAACTCTTTGTAACTCTAAAACTTTGATCAACAAACACAGCAATACCACTTCAATTATCTTTCAATTATTGCAATTGTCTTTTAATTATCTTTACACTTTAGCAATGTACTTCAATTATATTTCTTAATGCAATTTATGTTTGAGCACTTCACTTTTCAAGTACTACACTTCCATTACTTTCCTTCAGTACTTGCTTTTCAATTCCTTGCTTTCAATTCAACACTTCAATTACTTTCCTTAATTTCCGGTCATAATAAAATTTCGAAATCCTTTGTTATTAAAGGTATATATATATATATATATATATATATATATTTTATGAAGTCAGTCATTTTCAAACCTTCTTTCAGTTCTCGCCTTATCCACTCTTATCTTTCACTGAAATATAGATTACACTTTCAACTGGAACTTCCACACTTTCAAAGGGCCAAACACCTTCTCTGAAAATATTGTCTTTTTTCTCTTTATAAATTTCTAAAGCTAGCCATGTGGAAAAATCTCCTAATCTTTGAGGTCATTAGTACTAATCTTTTCTGCCTTGTATGATCAATTTTCACTTTTATAATTAATTAATTTAATATTCCTTGAAATTTCACACTGAGATGAATGGATAAAATCTCTAAATTCGAAATTAATTTACGAATTGTGTAAAGAATAGTTTGAATTGAGTTAATCCTGTATATAAGACTTCCATAAAATCCACACATGCAAAGTTTATTGTAATCAAAAGAAAGAAAAAATAAAAAAATAATATATGAAATGTACCATTTAATCATTTATCATCAATAATGTCTATAAGTAAATAATTTAAGTGAAGAATGATGTTTTTATTTTTAAGTTAAAGAGAAAAGAAAACCCTTTAGCAGTAAAGATATTGGTTTCAATAAAAATAAATTTAATACTTCTGATTTATTTATTTCCAATATTACTTCTAAATTATGTTTTTAACCATTGCAAATGTGAAGGATCATTGTTTGAGTGACATGAGTGCTGTCCTTGCTTCATTCACTGAGTTGAAGTTACAATTATAACTCATTATCAATTTTTTTTTTTTTTTTTTTTTTAAAGATATATTACTTTACATGGTATAATCTCTCTTTTTTAAAGTGAAATTGAGTTACCTTACTATGCAAGGGACAAAAATTAGTTCCATAAAAAAATTTTCAAATTTTTTATTTTTTATTTTTGGTGTTTGGTTGTCGTAAAATATTTAAGAAAAAAAATATTAAAATTTAACAAAAATAACTTATTTATCAATTTTCGACAAGTTATTTTACATGTCTTGCCCAATGAATTCGACCTCAATCTTGACGTAGACCTTTGCCAAATACCGACAAAGTAAAAATAAAAGAATATTTTACACGAAAAACAAAAATATTTTACATCAAAACAAACGGAGCCAAAGAGTATGTGTTTGCTTAAATTTTTAATATATATAAGCGGAATTAGTCTAAATGGTATTATCTCTTTTCTCTAATAAAAATAAAACCTTCAATATGACTTATTTATGTATTTATTTATAAATTTGATATTAATAGCAATAGCTGTTTTTTAAGTTCTGGTTGAATTTCCAAATTAGTCCAACTTCGTATTTCTTTGGATTTGTACTTGTACAAATATACATATACATATATATTTTGTAACACGTATGTGAAAGGATATATATCTATAAGACAATCAGAACTAAAAGCCACTTAAGACCTCTGACCTCCCCAATAACGACCACCATTTTTGACAATTCTACAAGAAAAAGACATGATTATAAGACATTGACACCAACAGAATTCCACATGTGAATGATGAATCTTCGAGATGGCTTGTGTTATTGCTTCATTCCACAACTTAAGTTTGTGACTTGTCTATGATTCTTATCTTATCAGAGTAAGGATATATATTAGTGGACTACCTAAATGAGTTTTTTCTTTATTGCCATCCTTGTCGTTATCATTGCCTCCATTTTATATGAATTCTCACTGCCCCTTGTTTCATTAGAAATTATTACATAAAAAAAAAAAAATACTCCATAAATAAACTCACATACCTGTTTACGACTTTACGTAAAAATTTGTTATTAATAGATCTCAAATAAGTGGTGCGGCCTCTGTCAACTTTTATTATTACATTGTTTGAAAATATGTGATTCTGGTTAAAGACGAGTCCGCACTCGAAAAAAAAAACAAAAAAAAAAAAAAATTGAGTAAACTCACTTATTTGTTTACAACTTTACATGAAAGTTTGTTATTGATAGATTTCAAATCAATGGTGTTGCTTACGCCGACTTTTATGTATTTTTATTTTCTACACATAAAATAACACGTCAAAATTTGGTGGGTAAGTTGTTTTTTTTTTAAGTTTTAATATAATTTTCTTATAAATATTTCACAATAACTAAATATCAAAAAATAAAAATATTATGATTCTTATGTTAAGAGAGTAAGGATATATTAGTGGACTTAAAATATTATGATCCTTGTCATTATCATTGCCTCCATTTTATATGAATTCTCACTACCCCTTGTTTCGTTAGAAATTATTACATTGTTTCAAAATATATGATTTTGGTAAATGACCAGTCCACACACAGAGAAAAATAAATAAATAAATAAACTCACATACTTGTTTATAACTGTATGTGAAAGTTGGTGAATGACAAGTCCGCACTCAAAAAAAAAAAAACAAAAAAAAGGGGAAAGAAAAAGAGTGAATAAACCCACTTATTTGTTGTTTGCAACTTTATATGAAAATTTGTTATCGATAGATTTCAAATCAATGGTTTTGTCTACGCCAACTTTTATGCATTTTTATTTTCTATACATGAAATAACACGTCAAAATTTAGTGGGTATGTTATTTTTATTTAGTTTTAATATAATTTTTTTATAAATATTTTACAATAAACAAATACCAAAAAATAAAAATATTTTGTGAAAAATATTTTACATTCAAACAAACCGAACATATAAAAATTATCTTTCTTTAATTACCATGTATTTATAAGTCTTTGTACATAAATTGTCTACAATTTAATTAAAATAGATTACTTTAATATATTTAAGTATGATCAATAAAAAAAAAAAAAAAACCAACCCAATTTTAAAGAAATATTTTTTTATTTTTCGAAAATTCAAGCAAATATTATTAAATATCATCTTCATTCTCACAATCTTGTAACACGGCCCAAAAAAATGACACAAAGTAGCGGCATGCAATTTGTGGGTGAAAATTGCCTGACCATTCTTTTACCTACGTGGCTTCCTAACCTGCATAAATTATACCTAACCCAGTCAAGCTCAAATGACTGCATCTCAAAAATACAAAACGATCCTACGGCCGTGATTGACGGCGTGTCCACGTGCCACAATATAATTACGCATTACCAGCCAGTCGTACCAGTGGCTGTCACAATAACTGGTTTTCTCATCTAACTCTGCGTAGACCGTGTAGACTTCCTCGTGCTTACTGGTCATTCAACACGTGAGGGGCCCATTATATTCATTACTTTCCAGCTGAGCCGTTATTTTAGCCAAGCCGTTTGACCGATGATTAGAAGCCATTTAGTCATTCAAGTACTCTTTTTTTTTTTTTTTTTCTTTTTTCTTTTTTAGTGCTGTAATTTACTACCGTATTCTATTTATTTTTTCTATTTTTTAATGGGCCATTTTCTTTTTCTTTTTTGGGAATATTTTCTCATATTTCTTCAAAAAAATCTGGATCCTTCAGGTGTGCTTTGGTCTTGCATTGCGTCGAATCAATTGACGGAGCAACACACTATGTCACAATGCAACATGTTTAAGAACTTGAGGTGACATTTCATATTTTTGCCGAATTGAGTTAAGGGGTTCGTTCAAATTTAACTCTTTTACTTAATCAATTTGAAAATCTTAATTTTTTTGAATTTAATCGATTTACTTACAAAGTAATATTAACTAAATTTACAATGTTATAAGTTGTGACGTAATAAAGAGTCAAACCCTTAAGTACGCTCACCATATAATCCTAAGTTGGAATCCCTCTCCTCTAATTCCCACAAACTACTACCTTTTCTTTTTTTTTTTTTTGTTTCGGTATGCACACACACATGGCTCGACCTCTTTTTTTGAAAAGTAAAAGTTTGATATCGCTAGGCCACTGACTTGATGGTCACAAATAATTACCTCACTGCAATGTTGTAAATTGCGAGTGAATTGACGCGCATGAATAAATGAGAGACCTAATTATATATTATCTCTTATCACAAAAAAAAGTTTTGTTTGAAAAATCGTCACTCAATTTTTCAAACAGAATATATATATATTTTTTTAGAACAGCGAGAGTATTAGATACTTATAATTGGAACATGTTTTTCATTTTCATTCCATCAGGGAGACGGAGGGTCCAACTCCAATTGAAGAACAATCATTTCGCCAAGAACATAAAAAATAAAAAATGATCCAAAATCCACCACGTGACAAATTGAAGATTTGTACCGTAATAAAAAACAATACGCACCTAGAGTGGCTAGAACTTCTCCTCTTCTTCCAACAAAAAATTACTTGCATTGCATTAACTAGTGAAGACTTTTTTGGCACCTTACACTTATATCTTATTAATACAACATTTATGATATATTTAATTTAGACATGTGAATAAATCTATTTAGGCCTATTTATTTTACCGGTAAGTGTGATCAAATGAATCACAAATTAATATTTCAAATAAAATAATTCTTAAATCAAATTTTCAAATCAACTAGGATAATAACTTCTTTGATAGCATTCCTCAACCATACAAAATAAGTCTAATTAGATTTTTATTATCGACTAAAGTTATACATTCAACTGGGGCAATATTGTTCAATATTGTTTATTAGATGGTGAAAGTATTTTTTAAGACTCTAATATTTTGAACCACTTGCTCTATCTATTAATTTAAATTTTTAAAATTATTTTTTACTACTGTATTTCACGTTAATTTTGTTAGATTTTACTATTAATAGTTTGTTTTTACTGGAACCCCGTTTTTCAGGATAATATAAAAGACTGTTGAGTGATATCAAAACATCCCAACTTTAATTGACCTCCAATGACGAAAACGGATATCACTGGACACTGGAGACCACAAAAAACAGTACGTACTTAGATAAATATCATTGGAGACGTACTATAAAAAACAGTACCTAGATTTTTTCTTATCCAAAATCTCAGTACTTTTCATCACGGATCACATCTCACTTCCACCATCTAGCACTCATGAATTTTCTCTCATCTTACTTCATCATAATATATATATATATATATATATATATATAAATGATGATTTATTGTATTTGTCGATACGCAATGTATCATCATAATTTTTCTTTAAGAATTCAATTCTATTATACATTCTTATAAATCAATCAATTTACATGAATATTCATTCGAATATGTTACATCAAGATCGCGACCATTATTACAGTCAATATCAAGACAGTATATATATGGGTTGAGAACCGTAATTCTATATAGTTTCGACAATATGTCATCTTCTCTCCAAATTGTAACTGGACTTGGCAACTTTTGTTCTTTATAATTGAAAAGGTGAGCAAATTTTTACTCAATAAAAAATCACATTTTTGGCATGTGTTGTCACTGTAACACTTTTGGTGTGTCCTCAACTTAGTTTCAATGCTCTCAAAAGCCAACTAAACCCATTTTTAATTTACTGACAATCTCACCAGTCCACCGCTTCCAAATTGCAAATCATGTGCAGGATCGTAAAGGCAACTGACATGCTTACATTAATTCACTTACCCAACCAAGTCCAGTGGACTCTGTACTTTTTTGTAATTAAGAGTGTTATACCAAGTTTGTTCCATTTTTTTCAAATTTTTATTTTATTTTTTAACCTAGCAAGAGGGCATTTTTTCAAATTTAATTTATATTTGTTGCTAGTTGTTGTCTAGCTTTATTGGCTTTCATTTTCACAGTGTCTCTTTCTAGTTTTTATGAGTAATAATATTTGGACCAAAGTCGTCGCATGTGGATTCTTTCAATTACTAACAACTTACGTAATTAATCAGTCAATTCTCTCCGTTATTAACAACGTAACTAATCAGTATATATCAACTAAATATACACCATAAAGTGATTAATTGATCAAATGAGAGCTGAAATATCTCATCCACTTCTATTTTTCGTATTGCACCTACCATGGCATGCATTGAAAAAAATGGTTCTCATCTTAAAACTCAACTTTCACGAAGAAACAAATATTTTTCAATATTAAAGTATAAATTTTGATGACTAGAGTTGATGATATCTAGACTCTAGTCATAATCAAGCACTTGTCCAGAAGAAAGAAATATGTTTACGCATCTCAAGCACATCAAATAACACATCATTTTTCATATATATATATATATATATATATATCTTTGAGTAAATTATACTAATTTTTCATGAAATTTACATAAATTACGTACATATAAAACGTTCAATTTTTTACTATTACTTTGATTTTTCCAAAATTCAACTATTGAAAAGTGATTCTGAGTGTAAAAAGTCAATATTGACTTTAGGTTACAATAATATAAGGAAAGAATAAAATTATAGTTTTATAAAATTTGATTAATAAATTTGTTAAAAAGAAAATTTTATGGGTGTTTGAATATTTTAGCCAAATATAATTAATATCAAAATATTAAAGTCTACCCATCGGTATGTAATTTGCTCAAACTCAAATGTAGGTTAGTGTAATTTATTCTACATATTTGGCTCAAGTGGTGTGGAGCTGCTAAAATTAGCCGAGCCGTTTTGACTCTTTTATGGCTAAAGGAAAAGGTTCTTTTTGCATAACCAAAGACTAAAAACTTCTAGATAAATTCCCTCCTTTCATTCTCATACAATACGTGGATAAGTAATAGTGTATATATATATGTGTGTGTATATATATATACACACACACATATAGATAGATCTCTGTGTGTATGTGCACTTTGAATTATCAGAACAGGCGGCGGCACATGTTAGTCTGAGAAAGTTGGGTTTCAAGAAATGAGGGTTTTACAGAGAGAGGAGAGCCACAGGGCGGAGATTGAAGAATTGCGTCAGGCGTTGCTATCTTGCGCCTGGGTGCACAGGAGGAAGGACGAGGAGGAGCAATTCAGAGGCCGAATTGGGACGAACAAAGATGGAAACGACGACGTTGTAGAAGAGAAGGTCGTGTGCGTCACCAGTGGCGTATCCTTCCTGGGCCTTGCTATCGTGAGCAAACTCTTACTCCGTGGATACTCTGTTCGGGTCATCGTCACTAACCAAGGTGATAACCACTCCTCTGTTTGGTTGCCAAGAAAACTGGTCGGAAATTTCAAGGAAATTTGGGAATTGGTGCCGATATAATAATGGTGTCAGGTTCCAAATTTTCCTGTATTTCTCTAGTTTTGACCAAAGCAAAAAGAATATATGGAATATACTTCCCGTACTATTCCATGAATTCTTGATTTTATAATAACAGTATTTATCTTTTTATGAAAATTTATTTTTGTAGTTGACACGTTTTTTTTTTTATATGCGAGAGTCTAGAACTTTACATAAATAGAACTAGAGGAATGTTATTTTTATTATTTTGGGCTGCAATAAAATTATCTCTATTAAAAAAAAAAAAAAATTGTTTTGGGGTGGGCTCTGATGGGCTTGAGCCCACCCCTGTATCTGCCAGTGCGAGCACTATTTTTATAACTTTTTTTTTTGTTTCCTTTACTTTTCATCTTTTACCAATAATCAAATCACTTGTTAGTCACTTTAAATTCTCGAATAAGTAACGAATTAGTGAGACTCCAACTAAAAACCCAACGAGAGGGTCAAGTAGACAACAATGATACCATGTCATCATGCACGGATGTATTCTGCTCCCATTGAAATTTTTTTTGTATTGCATTTTATATAACTAAATTTATAATTTTTTTGCATTTATATTCATAAAATTTTGAAATTGTTCCTACTGAAATTATGAAAAAAATTCCTCTATATAAATTTGTCCCATATGAATTTTTAGATCCGTCCCCATATGTCATGAACACTTATTAGTCATAATACTTTTGGAACTGTTGAAACAATCAATCTTCAACAAAGTGTGATAAAATGGTATCACAATTTTTTTTTTTTTAATAAAAATTATTGGAATTGAAAATCACCACTTAGCTGACCATACTATCCTATTTTTTTATTATCATTATTATCAATTTTTTTTTTTTTTTTTTTTTTTCAAAAATTTTGAGTAATATTTGTTTAGGCTTATTTAAACTAATGAAAGCGATTTTATAATTTTAATGTATGTAGTCATGTAATGTAACGTATACGTACACACATATACAAATGCAGGTGATGCAGAGAAGCTGAGAGAAATGGAAATATTAGGAGAGATGAGGGGAGCTAACAACAAAATGAAAGCAGTTGTGGCCTCATTAACTGAAATTGAAAGCTTAGCTCAAGCAATGGAGGGTTGCCATGGCGTGTTTCACACATCTGCCTTAGTTGACCCCGCAGGGGTCTCTGGTTATACTGTGAGTCCTCCCTCTTTCTCTCTCCTTTTCCCCTTTTTTTTTTTTTTTTTTTTTTTTAATTTTTTTTGTAAAGAATTAAATTTTTTTATTATTACCGAAGAGTAGCACCGAATATGTGTCATAGAAGGACTGCACAGCCCTAAAATCCCGAGGGTACTTACTATGTGGTACACCCACTCCAAGGGAGAGTCATCATTTCTTATAAAATTGGCATTTTCTACTAAGGAAAATTGAGAGTTTTCACGACTCTTCATTGGCCGGGAATTCATGTAAGTAACTCCGGGGTATTGAATACTTTCTCCATCTAAAGGCTGTGCAGTCCTTTGGCTTGCATTTCAACAAGCCAATGTGTGATGCCCACCTCTCTGTGATGTGCCCTACCTAACGACCGATACAATTAAGGTGAAAACTAAATAATCATACGGAGGGTAGTTGTCATACCAAATTCGCTTCATTAAGTATGGGACCGTTTGGACCATCACATGGTAAAACGAATAAATTGACACAATTTTTGAGATAGTTTCACTGAACCGTTTTGACTGCAAGAAACCTATTTTCAATCGAAATTGGACCAACCGAAATCGTTACCAACAACAAATACTCACACTTAGCTTGTGACGTGTATTTTTTGTTTTTGTTTTTTTGGTACTACTAAATTACATTGTCTAGGGCCTATTTTTTTTTTTTTTGATAAGTGTCTAGGGCCTATTTTTTTTACCCGGCAATGGTTAGAGAGTCGGGAATTCAAACTTAAAAGAATGTAATAGAGACACTTAATTTCTGATCTTTTACCACTCGGACAACACCGCCACCGCTCCTTAAAGTTGATTAATTAATTATTCACTTGAGAATGCTCTAGAGAATGGAGAAGCATTCTCTGGTCCAACATGCATGTAACATCTGAAAAGACAGCATTCATAATGCCTCTCTATTATTCCTCTACAGGCCAACACCTAACTTGGGCCCTCACATTTATGCAAGGGTTGCTTTCCAGCTAAAGTTAGGTATCAATCTATTACTACTACTTTTTTCATTTCCAGAAAGCCCTTCATGTATTGTAATTAAGACCAGTTTTCTTTTAAAAGAAGAGAAGTGAAAAATGTAGTAACATAATTTGATCCATCTTTTAACCTATGCCGCCTCTAAAGCTTGTAAGAAAGTTTTGCAACATCCGGTAGCAGATAAAATTTTCATCTGCTCCTTTCAATTGTGTACATGGAACCAAGATCATCTCTAGTATACTTTTCGGGGTTACCTTAAGATAAATTCACTACATTTACTTTGAAATTTCACCATTGTGGTGATAAAATTTCACTATTAAAGTGTGAAATTCGAGCCAAAAACATCATTTTGATAAGTGAGTGATGTGATGCTTTTGTGACTCTTGGTTTTACATTTAAGTTCAATATGACCATCTAATTGTGCGAAAACGAAATTGTATTTAATTTATATTTTTTTATTAAATTAAAAGGTTTAAGTCTCTTGAGTCCCTTCTACCTTTGTGTTTCTTCAACCTATAGCATTTTTGTCCTCTGTTTTTTAGTGAGGTGTGTATCATCACCTACCATACAAAAAGATTGATTTTCTCATAGAAGTTACTTTCTTTAATTATATCCACAATGTGAATAATTCCTTGGAATTTGTATTTTTTCAGAAATCCATGGCTGATATAGAAGTGAAGGCAAGTGAGTGTGTAATGGAGGCATGTGCAAGAACATCATCGGTTAGAAAGTGTGTACTCACATCATCGCTTCTGGCCTGCATTTGGCACGACAAGTCCCGCGATGACCTCCCTTCTGTAATTAACCATGAATGCTGGAGTGATGAATCTCTCTGCATGGACAAAAAGGTACCTTTCACTCTCTACTAAAATGGTTTTTCTCATTCAATTGGAAATATTGTAAGTTGGGGACATCAAAAATCAGATCATAGATAAGAGTCGTGGACCTAGAACCTTAAGCCTAGAAATGTTGATATCATATTAACAAGAAGCCAATGATCTCTTAATTTACATTCAACACAAGTAAAAATGTATATACACACACACACAATTGTCATATCATTAGTAAGGTATCACCGATAAACTAAATAGTAAATACTAACACGTACTGATAGGATCCAATGCAATAGATTTGCCGCTCGATCTAAAGGAGAAATTTTACCAGTTATTTACTTTGGCTTCTTGCTAAGATGGTAGACAAAAAGGTATTTTTCCCTCCCTATCAAAATGGTTTTTCTCAGTCAATTGGAAATATGGCAATTTGGGGGCAAAAAACCCTATAGATAGAGTCATGGACCTAGAACCTTACCCCTAGAAATGTTGATCTCGATCTCATCTTAACAAATTGTTTAATTAAATGCTAACACATACTGATAGTTACCAATACATAGATGAACCTTTTTAATTATATGACAAGACAAAATTAGTTGGTAATAGCATGTGACATTTGTGCATTGAACACTGTATCAATCCAAAGTAAATGTTTTAGCAAAGGAGACATTTTACCCTTTGTAAACTTCGATATTTTTGGTGTTTGAACAATGGCAGCTCTGGTATGCATTGGGAAAACTGAGGGCAGAGAAGGCGGCATGGAGAGTGGCCGAGCAGAGAGGGTTGAAACTGGTAACAATCTGCCCAGGTTTGGTTACTGGTTCCGAATTCTGTCACAGAAATCCAACAGCAACTATTGCTTATCTCAAAGGTATTATAGTCTTCTTCATCCTCCAAATTTTCCGAAAGTTTCATCATTCCATTGGGCGCAAAGCTCTTTTCAATCCAATAAGCTTAATCATAGGGTGCAATAGTAAGGTTGCTCAATTGAGACCTAGAAGTCACGCATTTGAAATCCAAAACAGACCATCCATGCAAAAGAGCAATGACAAGAGCCTCGTGCACTAGATTGGCCTTTTTAGACCATTTTAGAGAGGCTTGACTCAGTAACTGCTGTTGTCAAAATGCAGGAGTTCAAGAGATGTATGCAGATGGATTGTTGGCGAGTGTTGATGTGAATAGATTAGCAGAGGGACATGTATGTGTGTTTGAAGCAATGAACAAGACAGCGTTTGGGAGGTACATTTGCTTTGATCGTGTGATCAGAATGGAGGATGAGGCAGAAGAGTTGGCAAAGGCGACTGGGATGCAAATTAAGAGGACATCAGGGGATTCATCCAGTGATTTTCGAATTCCGTTCGAGTTGTCTGATATGAAGCTTTCCCGGCTAATGTCAAGTAGAATGCAATGTCGTAGTGAATGTTAGCAGCAGAACAAACACTAGGACATTGCATATTGTAGTGCTGTTAGCAAAATTCAAGGTGGCTTCATCCAATGTTGTTTTGTTGTCTATGTAGACTGTTATTATATGAAATCGAGTAGTGTGTTGAGAGCGAATATATCCAAACATAAGAGAAATATGGCTAAATATTAATATTTTATTATTATTATTATTATTTTTAGACCAAAATAGTGTATTTGAGAAATATTAAATGAACTTCGATCTGTCATATTGTGGGAACACAAGATTTAAGAGCTGACTCAGTAAATTTCAGGCCCATAAACCATTCAAATATCAAAAATAGGTTGTGGTAACGTCACCTAAGTTGTGGCATGTAATGACCCCTTGTCACACTTTTCAGAAAATATGCTAAAAATTAATGAAAAAAATATCCATTTCCAACATCCTATATTTGTAAAGTGGTGTAAATATTTCATTTATATTTGTAAAGTAAAAGTTTGTTATCAAATATTCATATTAGCTTGGGGGCAAAATTGGCCAAATTATATCAAAATCTAAGTGAAATACTATTTGCATATAAAAAGATTGTGTTATTTGTGTACATCAGCTTTGTTAAGTAATGTAATATCAGTTCTTGTGACAATTGAACCGACCCCATTGGTTTGCCTCCAACATTTCCGTTGAACTATCTATTACTTTTAAATTTGTTGCATCATAATTTGGTAATGTGATTAACTAATACTCAAAGATCAAAAAATAAAATTTATAAAATAACTATGAGACTCGGGTGGGAAAAGTTTAGAAATTTTAAGTCGGTAATGCTAATCCGAAAAAATTTAAATGTTGAGAGTATACCAGAATACTTTAGAATTGGAACACTTTAGAACCAAAACGTACTTTAACAATTCTATAAAAATTTAGAATCAAAACTATACCATAAGAATGAAACAACCAAACAGAACCAGAATATTTTAGAATCAAATCATTCTTTAACAGTTCTATAAAAAATTAAAATCAAACTATATCATAAAAATGAAACCACCAAACAAAACCGTAAAAAATGAAACCGCCAAACAAAACCGAAATTCTTTAGAATCAAATCTTTCTTTAATTGTTCGATAAAAATTTAAAATCAAACTATATATAAAATGAAAACACCAAACAGAACCGGAATACTTGAGAATCAAATTGTTCTTTAACAATTCTATAAAAATTTAAAATCAAACTATACCATAAAAATGAAACCACCAAACAAAACCGGAATTCTTTTAGAATCAAATCGTTCTCAACTGTTTGATAAAAATTTAAAATTAAACTATACCATAAGAATGAAAACACCAAACAGAACCAGAATACTTTTGAATCAAATCGTTCTTTAACAATTCTATAAAAATTTAAAATCAAACTATAACATAAAAATGAAACAACCAAACAGAACTGGAATACTTTACAATCAAATCTTTCTTTAACAGTTCTATAAAAATTTAAAATCAAATAACATAGAAATGAAACCACCAGACAGAAAGTTCGATCCTATAAAAATTTAGAATCATAAAACCACCAAACAAGCAAGTATTGCTTATCTCAAAGGTATTATTGTTTTCTTCATCCTCCAAATTTTCAGAAAGTTTCATCATTCCATAGAATTCCATGTGTTACATTACATGTGTGAGTTTACAAAGCTCTGTTCAATCCAATAAGCTTAATCATAGGGCGCAATAGTAAGTTGAGCATCCATCGAGACCTAGAAGTCACGTGTTTGAAATTCAAATCCAAAACAGACCATCCATGCAAAAAAGAGCAATGACAAGAGCCTCGTGCACTAGACTGGCCTTTTTAGAGAGGCTTGACGCAGCAACTGTTGTTAAAATGCAGGAGTTCAAGAGATGTATGCAGATGGATTGTTGGCGAGTGTTGATGTGAATAGATTAGCAGAGGGACATGTATATGTGTTTGAAGCAATGAACAAGACAGCGTTTGGGAGGTATATTTGCTTTGATTATGTGATCAGAATGAGGATGAGGCAGAAGAGTTGGCAAAGGCGACTGCGATGCAAATTAAGACGACAACAAGGAATTCATCCAGCCATTTTCGAATTCTGTTCGAGTTGTCTGATATGAAGCTTTCCCGGCTAATGTCGCAGCATGACATAAACTAGGACATTGCTTATTGTAGTGGTGTAAACAAAATTCAAGGTGGCTTCATCCAATGTCGTTTTGTTGTCGATGTAGACTGTATTATTTTATGAAATCGAGTAGTGTGTTGAGAGCAAATATATCCAAACATCAGAGAAATATGGCTAAATATTAATATTATTTATTATTTTTATTATATATTTTTTAGACCAAAATAGTGTATTTGAGAAATATTAAATGAATTTCGATCTATGGTCATACTGGATCCACAATATCTAAGAACTGACGCAGTAAATTTCAGGGCCATAATCCATTCAAATACCGTTGTGGTAATGCCATGGAAGTTGTGCGTGTAAATGACCTCTTTTGACACATTTTTTGGAAAATATACTAAAAATTAATGAAAAAAAAAAAAGTCATTTTCCAACATTCTATATTGTAAAGTGGTGTAAATATTTCATTTATACTTTTTCATAAAAATTTGTTATCAAATATTCATATTAGCTTGGGACAAAATTGCCCCAATTATATCATCAAAATCTAAGTGAAATACTATTTGCAAATAAAAAGAGTGTACATCCGTTTTGTTAAGGTAATGAAATATCAGTTCTTGTGACATTTGAAATTACTACATTTGTTTGTCTCCAACATTTGGGTAGAACTATCTCTTATTTTTAAATTTGTTGCATCATAATTTGGTAATGTGATTGACTAAATAAAATAACTATGGAACTCGTGGGAAAAGTTTAGAAATTTTAAGTCGGCAAGGCTAATAATAAAGTGTGCACGAAAAAATTTAAATGTTGAAAGTACACCAGAATATTTTAGAATCAGAATATATTCTATAAAAATTTAGAATCAAACTATACCATAAAAATGAAACAACCAGAACCATAATATTTTAGAATCAAATCATTTAACAGTTTTATAAAAATTTAAAATCAAACTATATCATTAAAATGAAACCACCAAACAAAACTACTTTAGAAATTTTAGAATCAAATCATTCTTTTAACGGTTCTATAAAAATTTAGAATCATATGAAACCACCAAACAAAATAGAAAACAATTTGGTTAGTATTCACGATTTAGTTTTTTTTTTATATAATTAAATTAAACATATATATATATACACAATTTAAAATATATATTGTATATAATATAAATTCTTTTATAATAAAAAAATTATTTTATATTATGACACATAGTTGAATATTTAAAAGAGTACAAAATATTAAATATATATAACATTTTTAAAATTACAATTAAATTATATATATATATATAAACAATTTAAAATATATGTTGTATATAATATCATTTCTATTATAATAATAAAAAAAAAAATTTATTTTATATTATGATATATAGTTGAGTATTTAAGGGAGTACAAAATATATAAATATATATACCATTTTTAAAATGGTTGTGCAAAGGGATATAACAATAAAATGGAGAAATTAATTTTTTTTATATTCATAATTTAATTGGCTAAATATTAATATTTTTTATTATTTTTATTATATTTTTTTAAACAAAATAGTGTATTTGAGAAATATTAAATGATCGGGTCTGTGGGATCCACACGAAAGTTGCACTTTTTGGAAAATATGATAAAATTTAATGAAAAAAATGTCCATTTCCAACATATTTGTAGCGTGGTGTAAATATTTCATTAATATTTGTAAAATAAAAATTTATTATCAAATATTCATGGGCAAAATTGGCCAAATTATATCATATTTTGCCTATAAAAAGATAAAAATATAACATCAAAATGTGTTATTTGTATACACCGGCTTTGAACCTACTCAATTGTTTAATTTGGTAATGTGATTGACTAATACTCAAAGATCAAAAAATAAAATTTATAAAATAACTGCCAAAAAGTTTAGAAATTTTAAGTCGCTAATAATAAAGTGTGCATGAAAAAATTTAAATGTTGAATACTTTAGAACCAAAACACTTCAGAACCGAAATGTTCTTTAATAGTTCTATACAAATTTAGAATCAAACTATATCATAAAATGAAACAACCAAACAGAACTAGAATACTTTATAATCAAATCATTCTAACAGTTCTATAAAAATTTAAAATCAAACTATACCATAAAAATAAAACCACCAAACAAAACCGGAATTCTTTAGAATCAAATTGTTCTTATTGTTCCATAAAAGTTTAAAATCAAACTATAACATATAACATAAGAATGAACACACCAAACAGAACCGAAATACTTTAGAATTAAATCATTCTTTAACAAACGGAATACTTTATGATCAAATTATTCTTTAAAAGTTCTATAAAAATTTAAAAGTTCGATTCTATAAAAATTTAGTATCAAATAATTTAAAATACGAAACAAAACAATAGAAAACAGTTTTGGTTCTTATTCATGATTTAGTTTTTTTTTTATAATTAAATTAAACATATATATACACCATTTAAAATATATATGGTATATAATATGAATTCTTTTATAATAAAAAATTATTTTATATTATGACATATAATTGAGTATTTACCATTTTTAAAATTACAATTAAATTAAAAGAGTACAAAATATATAAATATATATACCAATTTTAAAACAGTTAAAGTTAGTATGAATGCAGTGACAAAATACTGCATTTAAATTGAACTATTCTTCCTATTCATTCCTTTATTTTCAATTGAATGCATTTAAATTGAAAAATAAATCAGATAATCCAAACAAAAATACCAAAATCTTCAATATTACACATAAAAACAATAATAATAATAATAACAATAAAAAATATCACAAAAATAAAAAAACAAAAATAATGATACATTGGAGTTAAAAGTTGGAATGTACTTATGCGTTACTAGACCAGCTTCAAAGATTGAAAAATCAATCTCGGCAAAGTCTGAAGAGCACAAGATCAATTTCCGAGCAGATTAACACCTCCCTCCCCATTTTCTTTTTAAAGGAAGGGGGCTGCCTGAATTTCTGCTCGTTTTTTTTTCATAATTATTTGTGTTAATTATTGACACAGGTGCAATTAACGCAATTACAACAATTTATATATATATGTCGAAACGGAATTGCACATATATATATGTGTGTGTGCATATATCAAAATTATGTAATCGCATTAAAACATTATACCACGCTACAGAAAAGAATCTATAAGCCCCAATATATATACACACAAAAACATTATAGCACGCTACAGAAGAGAATCTATAAGCCCCAATATATATATACACAATAGGAATTGCACATATATATATAAACAGAAATATTGCTAAAATCAAATTTAGATTTACATGGGTTAAAAATACATGTAATTGCGTTTAAAAAAATTGTAGATCCATATGCATGAGTGGGTTAATCAAACAGAAGCAAATCTAAAAATTAGATTTGATATGAATCTGAACACCCAATATATAAACAATCACAGATGATCAATTGCACATATACATATATATCAACACAAAAACATTAGTAAAATCAAATAGCAATTAAATAAAGAAGCGTTGGGCTCAGAGGGTTGCTTTGTGTGCTCAAAGAAGAGCCTTTTCAAAGGCACTTCTCATACAAGAGGTGTCAGAAATAAAGCTTTGCTCATCTTTGCCACCACCCACCATCAATAAGACGTATAAAGAGATATAACTACTGAATCAGAATTAGGGTTTTAAACTAGAAGACGAAGAAGAAGAAAAAAAAAAAACCGCAGGAGCCGCTAAAGGCTGATACCATCTAGGGTTTCTGAATGATGCTATGGGGAAGGAACCGTGTTCGCTTTTTATAGATTGTTTTTGGGCCTTTTGTTATATGGGTAATTGTAAAGGCCCCGTCTAAGTTGGTAACTGGGATGGTAAAGATGGTATATTCCTGGCCCATTCAGTAAAGTGGATCCGCTTGTGGGCTTGCTCTTGCTATTGTGTGTCTGTGTGTTTGGAGGGTTTTTCTCAACTTCTCACCCCCTTTGAGGGTGGGATTCAAATGCTCTCCACTCTCCACTCTCCAAAACAAATTTTTGTACTTTGTTTTGTTATACACATAAAACACATTTACTTTGAATGATGTAATATTAATATTTCAACTTAAAAAATATATATATATTATTATTTTGAATAGATAAATATTATTTTGAGAATGTAGATATGTTTATTCAAAGAGTCGTGATAGAGAGTTTGATATGATGACTGCATCCAATGGCTCGTTATGAGCAGGGCATGTGAGCCTCTCAGTGACCTAAATGACTTTTCAGATTACAAATCATTTTTCCTTATTTATGACCAAGACAGTTTTGAGGTAATGGTGTTAGAATATCCCAATGCAACATCTCCACTCTCATTCTAGCTTTCATAAAGTGTATTATCATGTTACATGTTAGCAATTGTGGTGACATAGTTATACACAATGTTTTGAAGATTTATCTCCCTTGTTGGGCACCCATCTTTTATATTCTACACTTATTTATTTTATTATTTTTAAAATTTATCCACACACACTCCTCATACACCATAAATTTATTTAAAATAATAAAAGGACACAAATGTTCCCACCATTCTAAAACGTACATTCTCTACTTGATTCTACACAAGTAGAGCTGGGACCCACAAGTGTAGAATGCGCACACCAAAACCATTCAATTGTTACATGATCACATAATATTGAAAAATAGAATGCGTTGGGATGCTCTTCCACGATTGCCCCCACTGAAATTATTCCCTACTAATTTTATTTTTTCGAATTATATACCTATAAAATGTTAAATTTGCCCCACTAAAAGTATAGAAAAATTCCACTATTGCCCTAACAACATTTTTGGGTTAAAAGTTGCCCGCCCACCCCTCTCATATACTTTGTTGGTCCGTCCCTGCACACACCTTAGAATACTAGGCTGAAAAGGATTTTGATCCATCAAGGTTGAAATGCAAACCTAGATATTATCATGGGTATGAGTAAATACATGAGATTATGAGAAATACAGAGACAGTCTAGACAGACACATTACAAAGATGCCTCTATGTGTGGCAATTTGTCAACAACAATTTTGTGCAACCATGCTTAATATATCCGGTATTATCAAAATTTTTACTAAAGCTAGTATTTAACTTCCATTCCATTATGTTAAATGTTGCAAAATTTTCTTGACATGAGTGGGAAACCATTGATTGAATTTGTTATTTTGTATATTAGGCTAGACATATTTTTCACAATACTTCATGAAATAGTTTGGTTTTACTGAATTTGAGCTATTAAATATAGTGGAAAGACTAGTGTTCATAACCTGAAGATGCAAATCAGAAGACGACTTGAGCTTTGAGCAGTAAAAAAGTTCTAAGCAAGAGCTTGAAGTCCTTTGGTGACATCTTCATAGCCACTCATCTTATCTCTTTTTTCCTACGAGCCCAGATCCTTTGCGGTAATTCTTCATCTGTGGCGGTGTTATACAGTGATTTTCAACACATTACATATAACTGGAAATATCAGTATAACAATCACTACAACACCAAAATTTATCGTAGAAGATCCGGGCGTGTCAATAAGTCCACAATTACTTAAAAATACAATAACAAAAGATGATATTTTCAAATGCATTACAAATTAAAGAAAGATTCAAGACTTTTTCCCCAAAATTAATGGTACCAAATCTCACATGAAGCATGTTAATCATGTGCCAAACATGGTAAAAATTGTGAAAAAAATCTCATGAAATTATTTTGACAACTGAGACGATGGATTGTGTGTACAAAAACCAACAATGTTTCACAGCTTATGTAAGTAAGAACAAGACAAGTAAAAAGTTGATTTTATTTTTTGGTTCCTCACATACTGACTCACATATGTAAAGGGGGGTGTAGCTGATGCGAATTGTTTCACAAACTTGGCTCCTGTCTGAGGTGTCTCTGTCCCTTTCACATTCCCTTACAAAGTCCACTTTTTCATTTTTAAGGCAATTGATTTAAATCAGGTCCAACCCCCACATCCAATTCAGCAGCTATATTCATTAAATGTCACTATCACGTTTCCCTGTTTGTATGATAAGGGCATTCTTGTCATTTTACCCTTCCTTTGCTGTCAATTTGCCAAAATGGGGAAGGCTTTGCTAATATTCAAAATGTTTTTCCACCTTCTCTGCAAGGGTAAAAGGAAATAGGAGAACAATGTCAACTTTTTTTGTGGTGTTTGTTCCTCCTTTCAAATCTGGAAAAGAGAGTTTATTGTGTTTTGAAACTAAAATTTAAATAAAAAATAAGGAAATTATTTTACTTTGTGAGTGGTAAAAACAAAAAGAATAATGCACTAATTCTAAAAATGGGAACAAAAACACATAATTACTACGGTATACTAGTAATTTTATTGTTACTTTTTCCTTCAAATTCTTTCAATTTGAAACTTGGAGTTTTCCTTATATTTTGTAAGATAAACCCTTTCTCCTCTATTTGTTTCAATATAAATTTTTTTTTTTGAATTTTTTTTTCAGGTAAAATATTCTTTTATTTATATTTTTTCAATGTTTGGCGAAAGTTTACATCCAGGTTGAGATCAAATCTATCGGACGGGGCATGTAAAATGAATTGCCGAGAATTGATGAATAAATTTTTTTTGTTAATTTTTTTTTTCTCCGTAAATACTTTACGACAACCGAATACTAATATTTAAAAAAAATATTTTTTTAAATATTTTATATCCAAACAAAGAGAGTCTTAATGTTTAGTCTCTATTTCCTCCAATCAAGTAGTAATTCAACCCAAAGTCCAAACACAAAAGCTCAAGCATAATAATAATTTTATTATTTTTTAAAATAAAAAATCGAGAATTCAAATCTGCCATTAAATCCTGATTTTATTCAATAATTCAAGATATTAGCTTCCTAAAATAAATGTCTCTTTTAAATACTCCAAATTGATAAGAGAACGTACATCTATTAAGTATCTTTGTTAGTACTTTCAAATCTAATCCACTAAAATTTGAAACTTAAATTTTTACTAAGAAAAATTTCAAATTATATGTAAAAACCGCTGCATCTTATCCCTCCAAATGAGTCAAACTTACACGGTATTAATTTGGGAACTATTTTTATTAGGTGTTTCGTATTGCATAGTGTCACTTCTATTTTAAATGAGGCCCAATTTATTTTTATAAAAAATCAATACATCGTAAATAACACATTTTTTTTAACCATCATTCAGACTTTCCTTTTTATTTGAAATATTATGCAACAAATTTTAGTTACAGCAAAGCAAAAATATCATTCTTCGCTTCATATGAAATCAAAAAATGAGAAAACAAAACCTAGATATTTAAGGGTGATGAGCACGCATGCATTGAGCGCGTGACTTTTTGTTTGCTCTGTTTTTCACTTTAGGCATGTACGATTACCCTTTATATATAACATTACATGGATGATGATGGACTCTCTAACCTTTTCGGATTACAAAGATAAATGCATGGAAACCCTCCACTCCTTGTACGTGTGCACACATTACAAACATTTCAATATATATATATATATATACATATACATATACATATATATAATCTATATACGCATTGTGATAGATAGAGAGAGTCATGACATAGACAGTCTCTTCATCTTTTGCAGGTTCCACACTGATCAAACACCATCAAGAGATCAAATGGAGGAAAGCCCACCTCGAGTTCCTCGTAAAGAAGGGTCCCACAAGTCCTCAAAAATGGGAGCCACAAGGAGGAACAACCACCGGTGTGATTCGTTGGATGATGCCGGAGATTCTTCGATCAAGTGTTCCGGCAAGCATTGCCGATCATGCACCGGCGGGTTGATTGCTGACTGTGTGGCACTCTGTTGCTGCCCCTGCGCTGTCGTGACTTTCTTGGGCCTTGCATTTGTCAAAGCTCCGTGGATGATGGGGAAGAGGTGTTTGGGATTCGGGAAAAAGAAGAGAAAATGTGGGAAAAGTCATGTGGCGGAGATAGATGGAATTCCGGGAATGGGAAGGGCAGATGTGGGAAATTCAGAAATTGTAACATCTGGGTTCCAAGATGAAGAGCAAAATGACACTTTGAGTGAAGAGGAGGGTGTTTGGTTAGAGTTGTACGAGTTGGGTCATTTGAGTTTTGGTAGGGTTTCCTTCAGTGGAGGAATTCAATCTCAAGGTAAGGGCAATTAAGGGAAGAAATGTTGTTTATTTATTATCTTTATTTTCCACTTCGTTGTAGTCTTGGGGGTATATATCTTTAACAGTCTAATTTACCCTTGGGCTTGAACTAGTGACTAGTAATTTTGTAAGGAAAATGAAGAATATGACCTAGGTTAATTTTCTTTTGTATTATGATGGAACTTTCTTTAGTTTCTCTTCCTTTGTTCTTTAGATTTTGTGTATTTTATTGAAAATATGCAGCCAAACCTACCTTCCTAGTGATGTGTTCTTTCATGTAAATAATTTTGATACATTAGTGAATTGCAAATGAAAAAAAAAAAAATTCTAGGAGACACTCAAATTCATCTTTTCTTTTTCTTTTGTATTCTTCTTATTTTTGTTACTCTTCTTAGCAATTATTGAAGAGAAAATATTTGGTACTTTAAGTACTCGAAGTTATTTTTTAAGAAAATTATAGAAGTGGCGATTGATTTTTATAATGGACTATCAATCATTAATAAAAATATTTTAAGGATAGAGAATCTATCTTATTAATTAGAGATTAAGAATTCTTGATGAACACTACCGATTGAAATCTGTCAAAAAAAATTAATTAGCATACTCTATTTTCTATTATAAAAAAGTATCCATAAGTATTTAATATTATTGATCCAAAATACTATATAGTCTATATAAAGTTATGTTTTTCCTCTTGTCACATTTTATCTGTCCATGAAAAGAAATATCAATAGAATGGGTGAAATTAGGGTACCGTTATGTTGCTACTAGTATATGACAAAAGTCAAATTTACTTGGGTGAAAATTTTAGGTTTTACTTGGGTGAAAATTTTAGGTGACAGAGGTAACATGTTGTCAAAGGAATCATTGTGATGGTTTGATCTGGGTAGTTTTTGAAGCCAGCTGCTCTCATATCCATTATTATTAAATTTTTGTTGAAATTTTGTCATAACCTTCCTTAATTGGGGAAGACAAATTGCAGTAGACAAAAATACATTTATGGCTTCTAAAGATTACAGATATTTCCCTTTATCTCACTTTCTTCAAATGTGTGTGTGTGTGTATATATGTATATAATAATAATAATAATAATAATAATAAGTTCTAGGATAATGATTTTCAAATTTTATAGTCTAAATGGTCTGAAAAGTTTAGTGAAGAAATATGTATCCCTTAAAAATTTCCAGCTATCTTTTCGATTAAATTAAATTATTAGGTCTGAAAAGTAATGTTTTAAGTTCTTTATATAAAAACTTAATATGCAAGATATGTCATCATTCACAACCTACACTTTTACGATCTCCCTTGCTACCAAGGCTAAACTAGTTATAGAAAAAATTGAGTTTATACATGCTTGATTTTGTAATTTTAAGGATTTTAAAGTTTAGACTATGTGTGGAATTATTATTTGTAATTTGTGGCTGATTTTGCTTTAACTTTGAGATGTCATTAAAATTTTAAGAAGACAACCACATTGCTAATTGTTGTGGTAGAGACCACAAAAAATGTAAGAAACACTAAGGACATTTGAGAGAATTTTTTTTTTTTTTTTGCGTCCGTTATACCGTGCAGCGGATACATCCAATCGCTTACTCTCTCCTTCCCAAATTAAGTGTCCTATTTTGGGAATCGTGAATCACAGTTCCCAAAACATGACACTTAAATTGGGATGGATCTAGTATTATATAAACGATTCGGTCCGAATACACTCTTGCAAAAAAATAAAAAGTAAAAAAAAAATAAAAAATAAAAAATAAAAATAAAATTGTACCCATTACACCGTTCAAAAAACACATTTAATCATTTATTATCGTGCATGCATTATATAAAATAATTTGAATGAGCGAGTGCAAGAGATGCAATGAAATTTCTTGAGAATTGGGGCTAAAGCTGGCCAAGAACGTATATGATTTGGCATGTCTTGTGTTGGGACATATCACGCGTGTCACTGTGTGGATTGGAACTCTTTGGACTGTATATCCATTAATGTGTTATTCCATTAAACCAAATTGATAGGAAGCCCACTAATGAAAATTGATAGAAAGCCCACTTTCTCTCCAGTTGAAAGTAAATTTTACATTTGGAAGTTTTAGCAAGACATTTCACTTGAATTTGAGCTCGTGTTGCGCTTTCTCATGTCACTCATAAAATGAAGCAATCCAATTTAAATTAAAGAGATTTAATTTTGTATATTGGATGATTTTAATTTAACTCTTGATTGTAAAGATTATGGATCCATAAGTTTGATTTTTATCAAAAAAAAAAAAATTTGAATTTTGTTATAAATTCATAATTAAGAAAAAACATTTTTTTTACATGAAAGACTATATTTTATTTTGTGCAACTATATTGCTGTTACCAAAGAGCATTTGGTCTAATAGCATAACCTCCCATCTTTAAAGAAGAGGAGAGCGGTTCAAATCCGTGCGCATTGGCGGATCTCAAGCCCACCCCAATTTTTTTTTTTTTTAAGAGGTAATTTTACCCCAAGAAATAAATAAATAATAGTACTAACCCACCCCATTATTCATTTTTGAATCCACTCTTGCCCGGACGTGGTCCAAAAAGGCTTGTGTTTTATTTTGTTTTTGTTTTTATTTTTATTTTTATATTTTTTCGAAAATACCTAAAACAAAAAACTCTATATGTTGCTTCTTTGGTGAGAGAGAGGAAATAGAGGTTCGAATAAAAAGAAGGAATTTGTTTTTCTCGGTAAATAAAAGAAAGAATTTGTTAACTAAAAGTACTCTTAATTTTCAAAAGTAACAAGATTTTCTAGGAAAATATATGTTAGAAGAAAATCTGTTTGTATTCTAAGAATACTATTGTATCAATTATCATGCATTATTGAAAAGTCCCAAATTCAAAATACTCTTTGAAGGATAGATAGATTTTTCTTTAAAAGAATAAATTCAGTTTTTTGTCGTTGTAAGATTAGGAATAATATTTAAAAGCTTAGCCTAACATATAAAGAGGTTGTTCCTTGTTTCAAACTCACAATAGAAATAATATTATGATTATGCCGAATTATAAAAAAATGGAGATTCGAAAATTTTAGCTGTTTGCCTTGCACAAATTTTTTTTCTTAAAAAAATAATTAGATCTATTCCAACATTTATAGAGGTTCAAGTTACTACTGCATTAATTTGGATGATTATACCCTTTAGGACTTTGATTACTACCCAATCTATGCAATTGATAGAAGGAATACATATTATTTTTACGTTCCAAAAAAAAAAAAATTTATATTATTTTTTACAATTATTGGTAGCATTCTGCTTGACGTTCCATTCTAAGGTGGATAAAAATTGGTAGCATTTTGCTTTTATTATTTGTAATCCCTAATAATAAAAAATTATTAAATTTTCTTTTTTTGATCTGTTTCAATATAATTATCACTTTTTTTTTTCAAATAATATATTTTACATATTTTCATATATATCCTCAGAGTTTAAAATTTTAAACTTAAAACTTAAAAAGATAAATTAGTAACTTTTCAGAAAAACAAAACATATTTTTTTAAAAATTCTTACTCTTAAAAAATGACATCTAAATTGAAATAAGGAAAGTAATAAATAAATATATTAAGGTTTCGAGTTATAATTGGTCAGCAAATGGTATGCCAAATTTTTACGTTCGCTGCTTCGCAAACCGACAATGAAGACGCTAGACGTCCCGCCATTTTTTTTGGATAGAATGGGGACACGTCCCCTTAAGTGCGACAAATCAGCTTGTCAACTGTCAGGCTCATCTTAGCAAATCAAAGGCAAAAATACGCAACAGTGCGCCATTAGCAAACGATGCGCCCATGTGTGCGGCACAGCACAGAGTAGGTCGTCCTTTAAAACGGGGCTGAACGAGTGAGGACTAGTCGAGAAACTTCGAAACAAAGTCCAGAGAGAAGAGAGAACTGAAAAGGCGAGAGAGGGAGAGGCGACTCAGTGAGTGAGCTATGGAGAGTGGAGCTGAATCGGTGCCGACTCGGATAATGGTGGGAGTGAACCAGTCGACGATCAAGGGCTATCCTCATGCTTCCATAAGCAGCAAAGGCGCTTTCGAGTGGACTCTGAAGAAGATCGTTCGTTCCAACACCTCTGGTTTCAAGCTCCTCTTTCTCCATGTTCACGTCCCTGACGAGGATGGTTCTCTCTCTACTCTCTCTCTATTATATATGTATACCTATATTTTGTTAAGCTCTTGTAAACATATACATACATGTATTTGTATATAGCATATATGTATTTGATTACCTGAACTTGTATCTGGCACTTCGAATTGTTTAATTAGGGTTTATGAACTCCATTTTTGCTTTCAATTTTTGTGAAATTTTCTGTTTCGAGAAAATGACTAAATGTCATCATGAATTACATGTGCACATGGATCAATCCACGTATAACATATATGCATCTGATTACGTGAACTTGTATCTGGCACGAATTGTGTAATTAGGGTTTATGAACCCCATTTCGCTTTCGATTTCTGTGAATTTTTCTGTTTCGATGAAATGACTAAATGTCATCATGAATTACATGTGCGTGCGGATCAATCTGAAACTTGGAATTGATGGATTACACTCCGTTGGAGTATAATTCGGGAATCAACTTGCTTCTCTGGATAGTATCATATACAGCTTTTATTAGGGCGATCTATGTTAGATTCTGACTTTGGGGGTCTATGTGTTTGTATGTGCTTGTTTGTATATGTTTATTGAATTTTATTAATATGTTTATGAAACAATAGCTCAAATGGCCCTAAGTAAGACGAAATTGATTTGTTGAATCTGTTTTTTAGATTGCACCCCCCACCCCATACATGTGCTGGTTTTTGTAAATATTTATTACATTTTTTAGTCAGTATAAGTATATGGCACATGTTGATTCCTCTTTTAGTTGCTGATATTTGATTAATACATTTAGTACAATCTTATAAATAGAATGATCAGGACAGATTATTACTTGTTCATTTGAGTGCTGCCGAATTTGTATCAATTTTTTGGCCCGTAGCAAATCTAGTATGCCTTGTCACAAAAATTGTCATGTGTGAGCTGATACTTGGTGTTCTTGTCTGAAAATATTTTTTCTCTGCTTTTGGTTCTTATGGAGCCCTCTGTAATTTTGTTTTTGGATATGTTCGCTATAACTGGCTTGATAATTAGTGTTATTGATTCTAAATTATATTACATGGAGACTTAAACACACCATATACATAACCCTTACTCTTTGAGCTAAAAATGGCATGGGTATGGTTTTGTGTTATATGTCAAATTGTATAGGTCTTCTACCATACTAATTAAATTCTTTGGTATGTCATATAAATATTTTTTAGAAGGGGAAACTTATGGAGTATATCTTTGTACTTTTTTCATACAAACTCCATTTTATTGTAAGGAGAAAAGTTGAAAACCTTTATTATTTTAATTTATAGTTGCGTTCTAAGATTTAGAGGTTAGAAGAATCGAAAGACCTTGACAACCATGTACGTAGCTTATGTGCTTGTTTTGACAGGATGTTGATGCTCCCCATTGTGATAATTAATCAGAAAAAAAGTTCCTAAAGTTGATGTTTCTGATCAATCTATTTCAGTTTTCTAGATATATATATATATATATATATTCTTTTTTTAAATGGTACGGGAAGATTTTGAATGTATATCTTTGATGTGAATTCTCTTCTTTGCTGTTTGAGTTTGATGTAGCTCAATTGCTGAAGGAATACTTTTATTGAGAAACATAAGTTAGAAGTCCAAGGCTAGGATGATGCCTTAGAAATGGTTTTCAAGTACCAGATTTTAAGGAAAATAGCAGTGCTTCATTACATTGTTTATTGCAGTTTATTATGGAAGTTGGTTGTTTCCTTATTTTGAATTGCATTTTTTTTTTCTTTGTATAATTCTGAATGGGTGCATTTAAGACGCACATGCTCTTGTGGTGCTTTGTACATGTACATTTAGTTTTTCTTTTCATTTTGAATTATTGTAGAACAACTATATAGTTGCTAATTAATGTTTTAATGTTCTTCCATTTTTTCTGGATTGTGCAATTGAATTTTACATGTTCGAAGTTTTATGTTAAACTAATGTTTCAATCAAATTTCAAGGCATTCAAAAATACAATTTTCTTTGTTTATGACTCAGTAGATTTTCATGTCACATGGAGGTGGTCAGTGGTCTTACCCCCACTTTTAGAGTCAGTGGATACAAAATCTTTTATTATTATAACAAAGTTAATCTTAATAGCTATCTATACTTGTTTAACTGGACAATCTTTAATAAATTATGAAATCGATCTAGTTTGATTAGTTGTTCATTGGATCTTTGCATCAGTCTGTCATTGAGATGACACGGTATACAGATTTGAAGTGGTGGATCTTGCATGCTTATAGAACGTTATACTGTATGTAGCGCCACCCAATCCATTTCTGGGAAATGACTTCCATGGAATCAGAGGATATCATTCCTCTATGCGGGATAGTGGGATTGTTTCGACAAAAAACTTCAATTTTTTATTTTTTATTTTTTTCCAGTTAGTCAGAGGATGTCCATTTATAGAACCTCAGACATCACAGTTTGCTATGAGTTTCCTGGAGTCAGCCTCTGTCTTTACTTGTCTTTAATCTTTATTGTCATCACTTTCCTGCCCTTTTCCATCCCTTCTCCATGATGAGTGGCTACTTGTTTTCTTCATTCCTTCTTAACTTGTGCCTTCTTCAGTACGCATTAAATGAAGAGAATTACTAGCTGACACTTTTTTCTTTTTTCTTTTTTAATATATATATATATATATATATATATATATATATGTTTCTTCTAGGTTTTGATGACATGGATAGTATATATGCATCGCCTGAAGACTTTAAGAACATGAACCGCGGGGATAAGATACGAGGGCTTCATCTGCTGGAGTACTTTGTCAATAGATGTCATGAAATTGGGGTACTGGAAAATTTCATTTTTAAAGTTATGAACACATCCACTATACCAACAGTAACACACACCCATACCCACACACCCCTATCCCCTTCCCTTCTGCACACCACAAAATGTAATATACCAACACGCGAGCGCACACTTTCTGAGTTCATCTTGTAACAGTAAATAGTTTGTAATAGCTATTGTAAAGTTTCACATTGTCCATGTTTTCTATAATTAAGTTTCTAATCTGTATATGGGAATGATTGTAGGTTTCTTGTGAAGCATGGATCAAGATTGGTGATCCTAATGAAGAAATCTGCCGTGAGGTCAAACGAGTCCAACCAGATTTTCTGGTTGTTGGAAGCCGGGGTCTTGGTCCTTTCCAGAAGTATGTTGAGCTTTATTATTCATTTTACTAACATCTATGGTTATCAACTTCTCTCATTGTCTTCAAATTACCCGCTATGAATTTATTTTGCAGGGTTTTTGTTGGAACCGTGAGTGAATTTTGCATAAAGCATGCTGAGTGCCCTGTCATCTCGATCAAGCGCAGTGCAGATGAGACTCCTCAGGATCCTGTTGATGACTGATTAGACTTGCAACAATGGTTTTAAACTCCTGCTTGATGAAGTACTTGTAAAAGCTTTAATTTTTTTTTTTTTTTTTTTTTCTTGTTTTTATCGCTCTTTACTTGGAATGTACAAGAAGATTAAAAATTTGGTGATACCATATCATTTCGAGCTAGAAAGTGCAAGGAAATAAAAGAAAATTGGTGTCCATATATAGAGAGTCGTTGAAAATATTGTGATGAAACTGGATTATATTTTCGCTCCTCTTTGTGAAGTGTCTCATTGTGATGAAATTGGACTATATTTTCGCTCCTCATTATAAAGAACCGTTGAAAATATTGTGAGAACCGTTGAAAATATTGTGATGAAACTGGATTATATATAAATTACCTTTGAAAATATTGTGATGAAGTTTGGTGACCTTTGAAACTGACAAATCTCACTTTGCTCTTTCCACTCCTGATTATATTGTGATGAAACTGAAGATGGAGATCGATGGTTACGGTTGGAATTGAAAAAAAAGGATGAATTATGGTTTGAATCAACAAAAGGGAGGATGAATTATGGAGATTAGATGGGTGATTTCAGATGCTGACGATTGAAGTAACGGCGTCTTGATTCATTTGAAATGTATACTACAAACCAAGCCGAGTCCGAGCCTAACGAAAAAAAGCTGAGCCCGAGCCTAGCTAGTTCAAGCTCGGCCGAGCCCGAGCAAGCTAAAGCTTGGCTCGGCTCGGCTTGGTGTAAACAGAGGAGAGAGGCAACGCCTCTAGCGATCAGCAACCAATTCGGCTCAGGAGGAGGTCGGATGAAGGATTGAGGGAAGTTCCAATCAAGAATTAGTCTCCTTGCCACATTTGTGTCCTTTACTTGCATCGAGAGTAACCTTTGTTTTACCATATCAATGGTGTTCTGTAGTAACTTCGATTGTGAACTTCGCTGGCCTTTGAAAGCAAGATCATTCCATTCAGTCCAATTCGGTTGATAGGGGTGGAAAGAACAAGCTTATTGGTTGAATTCTGCAGACTCCTCCTCCTCCAGTGGGTTGAAGCCCATACAATGAAATTGTTCCAAGAAAGATGGGTGACACAGAGTCGGCATCGGGTCTGTAGGAAACTCCAAAATGTATGAACCAGTGAAGAAGAAATGGTCATGAGATTATCTGTTGATTAGCAGAGGTGGCACAATTTTCGTTTCTGTACACCATACATGTAAGGACTTGAACCTGGGAGTTTGAATAATTATCCGGGTTTTTACCCGAACGCGGGGTCAATCTAAGGGTATTACGGTCATTTCTGATGTCGAGACATAATTGATACATTATTCTAAGGTTTGTAGTACTCCATAGCACCACCAAATGGGTCGGAGTTGGACACGGGAGGAGAAGAAATGAAACTGGAGAAGCAGCAGGAACCAGTCGACGTTACTGTCTGCACACGTCGACTGGTTTAGGTAAATCGGTCGATGTGTACAACTTCATGTTGACCGGTTTAGTGTCGCGCCCAAAATCTGCTATTACTGAGATACCTGTCAACGTGTAGGTTCCATGCGTTGACCGGTTTGGGGTGAAATGGCCTTAAGGCCTGCATTTGCTTGTTTTGACCCGTGGTACTTTCGTTAACTCTTTTATGAGCCTAGATATAGCTTAAACCTGCCCTGAAAACACCTTATAGGTAGGATACAACTACTATTAGACACCATTGCATTTAATTAAAACATAACGAGCTTCATACATCAATCGAAGTCGAAATGAGTCCGGTTACATAGCAATATGGCCTTATGCCCTAACATGAATTTGGAAATCCTAATGAGACCGCAAAATGAAAAAGAGTGGCTTCAAAACCATTTCTATTCGTGAAATAAATACATGACATCATTTAATACAAACTTGCAGCAAAAGAATTACATAGTCTTTACAAATTCATCATTTACGTCTAAATCATAACGTCCAAAATAGACTACGTGTCTAGCCTACAAAAGAAGTCCATGGGGACAATCATGGGAGATGATGTGGGTCGTCTATTACCTCCTTTCCGGCTCCTTAAAATAATAATAAGGTGCCTAAAACGCACCCTTTAATGATCTCATGAATCCAATACAAAGTATAAAATATAAAGAAGGGGAATAATTCTTATTTTGAGGTAAAAAAAACTGTCATATAATTCAAGTCTCATGAATGAATGAGATGCAATGCCAATGTCACTCCCCAACTTTCCAAATAAAATTAATTTTCAGATGATTGTGTGCATAGACTACCCAGAAGCTACAGCTCACCGTTGTTGCAACATAAGCATCTGGGTACAAATTCCCAACAGAGCTACTTTCTTTTACATTGCAAAAGGTGGGTCTGCAAGTTGCAAAGAAAAGGTATTCATAAAGATAGCTTTAAACTAGATGAATTTAGAGCCATCACCTATAATGTAGGTTATGCAATGAGGGAGATGAGACATTCACGTCATTGCCACACGTCATTGCCAAAGATTTTGAATCCTAAACTGATATTCTGAGTTTTTTTAAAGGCTGGCACACATCAAACCACGGACCAGAAAATAGCATTAAAAAAATTAACAATTAGAGCAAAATTAGCTAAACATTTTCCACTCAGATGGACACCAGCATATATCAATTTACTATGAGATAACAATGATGTGATACAATGAAGATTCAATTGAATAAATATGCATACGTTCATATATATATATATATAACACAAAGGGGAGGAGATTACATTGCAGAAGCAAAAATACTTACAGTGAACAAGTTCCCTACCAACAAAAGAAAGCAAATATTTTATATAAGTGCATAATGTAACATCAATCTTATTCTATCGTTGCTCCACTCTTGAACTTTCTTATTTTTTTATTCTTTTGTACGAAAGTTCCTTCAATCGTATATGTGGGCTTTCTTTTTTGTTTATTAAGTTGCCAAAGTAGAAATAGATCAATCGTATTTTTTTTAAACAAATATCAGTGTCTCACAAATAGGACGAAGCGTAACTGTGGAGGGAAAAAAACTCCCTCCAATAAGAAGCGCACACGTCACCACTACCCATATTTACATTCCAAGGACATATAAGGCCCATCATGCTCAAGCCCAAATTGAGGGTATTTACAGCCCAAGACCATTATTAGTTATCCTCCAACTTCCATCAAGGCCGAATCAAGAAGTCATCAGCCCAGCTTGTCGTCAGCCCAGCGTATGAGTATTTAACATCCGGCCTGTTACCCAAGCCCAGCCGGACCAAAATATATTCAGCCCAAGAATGCGCAAATCCTACCATTTGAAGGATTTACTGTAGAAGGAAAATTCGGATAGGAAGTTCTGTACAAGGCAATTTCTATGTATGGAAGATTCGACAATGGAAAGAACTCTATTAGAAAAAGAATGGTTATATAGAAAGAATTGGAGGGCAAGCAACGCGAGTCCTACCATAATTTTGCAATCTTTTGTATATAAATAGAGGCTAAGACCTCCAATAAAGGATGAAGCAATTCCACACTTCTCTATACATTGTTCTTATTTATTTTTATTGTCCGGCAAGCAAACGATACGAGTGTCGCTCAGATAGCTGCACTTCAGCAGCAGACTCATACGCTGCACACGGCCATGGCTAGGCTAACGCCACAACCACCACCAGGCGATGCTGCGGCACCACCTTCCGCCCGGAATTTACCTCCGGTTCACGAGCCTCCAGCCAACGAGACACCACCCAACGAGGCTCGACCTAGTGAGGCGCAGTAAAAGCAAGGGACGAGGTCCGAGGCGGTTGCTTCGGATAATCTCCCACATCGCACACAGGACGAACAGGCCGAGTCCAGCCATAGGCTTACGGTATGGTCCAATGGCGTTCCAGATGGCGCACGTGTACAAGATGCATTCGATGAAAAAAAGCTCTTGAGAGTCCAGACACCAGCCGAGATGGCTAGAGAGCACAAGAACTCCTTGGTTAAGACCCCCTTTACTGACGAGGTGTACCTTGTGGAGAGGCCGAAGAAGTTCACTATGCCATCCTTCACCCAGTTCGATGGGGCAGGCGACCCTTCTCTGCATCTTGATCATTATGCGCAAAAGATGGCATTGGACGATCATAACGATCCGTGGATGTGTAAGGTTTTTCCTACCAGTTTAACCGGAGCAGCGTTAGAATGGTTCAGGAATAGGCCACACAAGTCTATCCCTGACTATGAGACCTTGTGCACTATGTTCTTAGCCCAGTATTGCGGAAATAAGAAGCAGAAGAAAAGTATAGCCAGCCTTTTTACCATAAGGCAAAGGAAGGGAGAAACTCTACAAGATTTTTTATCCAGATTTAACATGGAGGCCTCGGAGATAGCAGATTGTCATCCTGCCACGGCAATCGAAACATTTAAGTTGGCAATGATCCAGGGAACCAAGTTTCACACATCCTTGGTCAAATATTCCCCCCCCCCCCCCCCCCGGATATGCAGACTTTGAATGCTAGGGCACAAATCTACATTCGGTTGGAGGAAAACGTAGCTCACCGTGCGCAGCACGCTACCCTCGTCACAGTGGAAAACAAGTCTCAAGAGAAAGCTGCGAGCACAAGGATGCAAAAGGTTCCTCATACCGCCACACAAGCCACCCAAGCGTCTGAGAAAAGGCGAAGGACAGAGGACAGGTTTACTCCTCTTCGTACTACCTTGGCCGCCTATTCCAAGAGAATAAGACGAGGTTCGCGCTCCTCAGCCCATGAAACAACCCTTGGAGCAGAGGGACAAAAACAAACATTATGCCTACCATAGAGATTATGGGTATACCACCAATGACTGCAGGTCCCTACAGCGACAGGTAGAAAGCATGATAGCGAGAGGAGAATTGGTGGAGTATCTCGCCACGAAGGAGCACGTAAAACCTCGGGAGGTTAACCCTCGACGGGTAGATGGCAGTCAGGTAAAGGTTATCCATGCTATTCACGGAAGGTCGGAGGATGATGAAGAGTCTGAAGAGTTGTACAGATCCAGGCTGCGAGAGGCTCATAAGTTACGAAGGTTGTCTTCGGTAAACACGGTTGCACCAGGCAGCATCAGCATTGGATTCGGTAACAACGATCTTTCTAGAGTCCAGCGCCCACATGAGGACCCCTTGGTCATCAGCCTCCTGGTAGCGAATTACATGATCAGGAGAGTGCTGATAGATCCGGGAAGTAGCACCAACATCATTACAAAAACAGCTTTTGATCAGTTGGGGATTTCACTGTCATCCATCAGGCCAACTTCCGGCCCCCTAATGGGATTTGATAGTACTAAGGTGAATCCGCTTGGGGTGATCGATCTATCCGTTACTGCAGCAAAGAGAACTCTGAAGGAAAACTTCGTCGTGACAGAGATTCATCCATCTTATAACCTCATTATGGGAAGAGGTTGGATCCATCGTATGAACGGAGTCCCTTCTATACTTCATCAAGTAATGAGGTGTTTATCCCCGGATGGCAGGGAGGTCATCGACCTCTGGGGAGACCAGGTTGCTGCCAAAGAATGTTACATGCTAACACTACACGAAGCAAAGAAAGTGTCGAAATCACCTCAGTCAGAGGCGAATCCCAAAGATGCAATCAAATAGCAGTTACAGTATCCTCTGCCCAAGTATCTCAGGGCAGAGGAAAAATCCGAAGCTGAAGCACCTACCGAGGAGTCCCTCGAAGCTATAGAGGTAGTCCTCGGAGACCCTCAGAAGATCACCTACATTGGCTCATCTTGCACAGCCGAAGAGAAAGAAACATTGATCGGGGTTATTCGGTGCAATTCGGATGTCTTTGCCTGGGATCACTCGGATATGGTGGGGATCAATCCTACAGTCTCATGCCATAGTCTGAGGGTTAACCCAGAATTCAGGCCAGTCAAGCAAAGGCACCGACGGTTCGCACCTGAACGGAATCGCATAATAGCCGAGGAGGTAAATAAACTGTTAGAAGCAGGATTCATTCGAGAGGTGCAATACCCACAATGGCTCTCAAATGTAGTAGTCGTTCAAAAGAAGAATGGGAAATGGAGGGTATGCGTAGATTATACCAACCTTAACAAAGCTTGCCCAAAAGATAGCTTTCCTCTGCCCAAGATTAATCAAATGGTGGATGCTACGACGGGTTATGAAAGGCTCACATTCTTCGACGCATACTCCGGCTATAATCAGATTCCCATGAATCCTGAAGATGAGGAGAAAACTGCTTTCATCACAAAAACGGGCACTTACTGCTACAGAGTGATGCCCTTCGGTCTAAAGAATGCCGGAGCCACCTACCAGCGACTTGTCAATAAAATCTTCAGTAATCTGCTGGGCGATACAGTTGAAGCCTATATCGATGATATGGTGGTTAAAAGTATACGGAAAGAGGACCACCCGAAGCACCTCCAGGAGGTCTTTGATACTCTCAAGAGATACAATATGAAGCTGAACCCCACCAAGTGCTCCTTCGCCGTTTCGTCAGGACAGTTCGTTGGGCACGTCGTAAATAAAAGAAGAATAGAAGTAAGCCCAGCTCAGGCAAAGGCACTCATACAGAACCAGGAGCCGAAAACCCGCAGGGAAGTGCAAGTTCTAACTGGCCGAATTGCGGCTCTCAGCCGGTTCATATCCCAATTATCTGATAAGTATAAACCTTTCTTTGATGCTATTCGATCCAAAAATAAAGATATGTGGGGACCTCAGCAGCAGGAAGCTCTCAATCAATTGAAAAGCTACATGACAAAACCCCCAATCCTTTCTGCTCCAACGCCCGGAGACACTCTCATCCTGTACCTGGCAGTATCGGCTGTAGCAACAAGTGCAGTGTTGATCAAAGAAGAAGACAAGGTTCAGCACCCAATCTTTTACAAAAGCAAAACGATGACGGATGCCGAGACACGGTACAGCAAGACAGAAAAGGTAATCCTGGCGTTAATTTATGCCAAGAGGAAACTTCGACATTACTTTGAGTCTCACAGCATAGTGGTACTTACAAATTTCCCTATACGGGCTATCCTAGCTAAACCAGACCTGTCTGGTCGAATCACAAAATGGGCTATTGAACTTAGCTCTTTTGACATCACCTATGCACCGAAGGTATCTCACAAGGGGCAGTCGGTAGCGGATTTCCTACTAGAGTACGAAGATCAACCTGAGGAACCGACACTTCCAGAGCCATACTGGGAGTTGCGAGTTGATGGCTCGTCCAACCGGAAAAGGGCAGGGGCCGGTATTGACATCACAACACCCGAGGGTACCAAGCTACAGCAGTCAATTTTGCTAGATTTCCCATCTACTAATAACAAGGCCGAGTATGAGGCAATGCTCGCCGGACTTCGGCTAGCTAAACAGCTACAGGTACGATGTTTAAAAGTTTTTAGTGACTCACAGCTTGTGATCAATCAAGTGACAGGGCAATATTCTCCCAAGGAGGAACGTATGAAGTCGTACAAAGATGCCGTAGAGAGTGCTATCCGAGAATTCGATCAAATCGAGTTCCATCAGGTACCGCGAGATGAAAATGCCGAAGCAGATCGATTGGCCGCAGCCGCATCATCTTCAGATGAAGAATTGATTCGGCTTGTTCCAATCGATGTTCTCGAAGGACCTAGCATTAATCCCCAGCAAGAGGTGATGGTGATCCCGGAAGTACCCCGCGAGCCCTGCTGGATTGATCCAATCGAAGCCTACCTCAAGGAAGGGGTTCTCCCGAATCAGAAAGCTGAGGCAAGGAAGCTTAGGCTTACCGCGGCTAAGTACGCCATCATCAATAACCAGTTGTATCGAAGGTCATTTTCCGGCCCTTATCTCAAGTGTGTAACCCCTACTGAGGCTCTCACAATTCTAAAACAAGTTCATGAAGGAGATTGTGGAAACCACTCCGGAGGAAGATCCCTTGCACACAAAATTCTAACCCAAGGTTATTTCTGGCCATACTTGGCTCGGAATGCCGAGGAATACTCAAGACGATGTGACAAGTGTCAGCGCCATGGTCCATTAAAGCACCAACCTGCCGAGGGTTTGCACGCCATGGCTAATCCATGGCCGTTTGCCTAATGGGGGATTGATATAGTAGGACCATTGCCCAAAACTATGGACAAAAAGGAGCATGTGCTTCTGGCTACGAATTACTTCACCAAGTGGGTGGAAGCTGAAGCCTTCTCTAGCATCACCCACGAAGAAGTAAAGCATTTCATTTGGAGCAACATTATTTGCCGGTTTGGGGTACCAAAAGTCATCGTAATGGACAATGGTAAGAACCTCGATAACAGAAGTACAAGGAAATTCTTTAGCGAACATGGAATCTTGCAAAAGTTGGCTGCAGTTAGTCATCCACAAGGCAATGGGCAAGCTGAAATAACTAATCGCACGATATTCGGGTGCTTAAAGAAAAAATTGGAGAAATTGAAGACAAAGTGGTACGAGAATCTCCCTCAAATGCTTTGGGCTTATCGAACCACTCCAAGACGACCCACGGGAGAAAGCCCATTTGCTATGGCATATGGATCCGAAGCTGTCATTCCCACTGAGTCCATAATCCCAACCCTTCGGACATCCTTGGTACTGGAGGGGAACAATGAGCAACAACTCGAACATAGCCTTGATTTGGTGGACGAAAGGAGAGATGCAGCAGCAATTCGACTCGCGGCATACCAACAACAGGTGTGTAACAGTTATAACAAACGCGTCAGGTTCAGGAGTTTTGTGGTAGGCGATTGGGTTTTGAAGCAAGAGACAGCTCATGTAAAGAAACTGGAACCTAATTGGACCGGACCCTACAGAGTTACCGGAGTAGTGGGGAAAGGAGCATATCGTTTGGCCGAAGCTGGCGGACATCCCATTGCGCGTCCTTGGAACGCAATACATCTGAAAAGGTATTTCCATTAGTTAAGTTTGTCAATTTTGCTACAAGTTCTTCACAAATAAGGCTGAATATGCCCACAGTCAGCCAAACTTTTCTTTATTTTGCTTCTATATTCAATACAACTCTCCTCTATTTTTGTTTCTTTTTATAAAAATGGGGGCATACGAACTCTATGATTACGCAACTTTTATGCGCATGCCAAGTCGCACTATGCGTTAGAAGCAAAGCATTTACAATGATTTTTACACAAAAAGAACAAAAACACAAACACAAAAACCAACATCCACACAAGACACAAAACACATGAATTATGGCCCAGCATGCTTACACAAGCTATCCCACATCGACAAAACAGTATGTGCCACATTTTGTTATATATGGGAATATTCAAATAGTTAATTACGGTGTAAGGAGGGCCCACTGGTATTTAAGGTTGTCCGGCTCAATACCAGAGGCATTCCTTACACCAACTTTTTTGACAACATTTAGTCTATGTCCCACATCGGATAGAAATAGAAAAGAAATGCGGTTCATATTTGCGTGGTCCACAACATTTGGCTGCCAAGAAGGGAGTATCAGTGGAGGCAGGTCTCTAAAGTCAACAAATGGAGAACTTCACAGCCACTGTTACTCGCTTTCTTGGCCTCCTATCATTTTTGAGTCTTCGGCCTCATAATAAGTGATTTGAGGAAAAATATGAGATAAACCTCCCCTTAGGCTTAGTGCCGGGGAGTAATTCATTTGCCTCGGACCTTAAGTGTCCGGTTCGGCACAACCTCCCCTCAGGCTCAGCGCCGGGGAGTAATTCTCTCGCCTCGGACCCTATGAGTCTTCGGCCTCATAATAAGTGATTTGAGGAAAAATATGAGATAAATCTCCCCTCAGGCTCAGTGCCGGGGAGTAATTCATTCGTCTCGGACCTTAAGTGTCCGGTTCGGCACAACCTCCCCTCAGGCTCAGCGCCGGGGAGTAGTTCTCTCGCCTCGAACCCCAAGTGTCCGGCTCTGCAAAACCTCCCCTCAGGCTCAGCACCGGGGAGTAGTTCTCTCGCCTCGGACCCTAAGTGTTCGGCTCGGCAAAACCCCCCTCCGGCTCCACGCCAAAGAATGTATAATTCGCCTCGGATCCTGAGTATCCGAGACAGCTTCGGACCCTAAGTGTCCTATTCAGCAATACTCCTCGCCTCGGATCCTGAGTATCCGAGACAGCTTCGGACCCTAAGTGTCCTATTCAGCACTAGTCCTCCACACTCAGTGCCGAGGAATAATTCGTCTCGGATCCTGAGTATCCGAGACAGCTTCGGACCCTAAGTGTCCTATTCAGCAATATTCCTCCACACTCAGTGCCCAGGAGTAATTCGCTTTAGACCTCTGATACTCAGATCAGAACTCTTTCCTCCGGACTCCAAGTGTTTAATACCTTGTGTATGCGGATATGTCATAAGTTCATCATATTCCACCCCACATCAGGAACACATGAGAAGGAAAGAGTATGTATACGTCTACTGAAGGCAAGTAGAAGGCGAGGAGGGTTCATTTAACAGTTAAATCATTGTCCATACGACTCATCTTGCGATATCAACTAAACTGTTAAAAGGATCTCCTTCTTCCCACAATCCTTGCGTTTTCACGGATAGCATAAATCCGAAGCATAAGACAATGTTTAGTGTTTAAACACATTACCAGTCAGAGAAATATGAACAGTATCAAGAGCATACGGTAAAAACAAGTCAGGCAAGCCTAAAACGAAAAGTTATATTCATTATCCCAAAACAGGCTGTTCATATTTACAAAATACATAGTTCTACTTCCTCTTCGGATCGAAGGGAGTAGATTCAAAAGCATCCACTACATTAGGACTTGAGGTAGCCGCAGGCGCAGGGGAGCTAGGAGTACTCTTCAGGTGTGCCTTCACCATCTCGGCAAAGCGAATTTCAGCTTCCAAAGCCTCTGGCCCTTCATCGTATAGGAAGTGCACCCCCACCTGCTTGTCAAAGGCGTCCGGATCCATCGTCTTAGGGCCTGAGCCCTGATTATAGCCAGACCGGAACGCTTTAGCACTAGCCAGGTGCGCCAGACAGGAGTAGCGCCCCTGCATTTGCTTCCCCGCCTTGAAGCAAGTAGTAAGAGCCTCGGTCAGGCGTTGAACCTCGGCCTGAAGAGAATCCACCTTAGCCTCAGAGGCTGACAACTGCCTCTTATACGCATCCTTAGCTTCAGAAGCTATCTTCAGATTGGTAGAGGCAGTAGTGGCTCTCTTCTCTGCATTGTCAAGATCCTTTTCCAACTTCTTGATGGAGAGGGATTGAACTTCAGCAGTGGCGCAGAGGGCCATGGTGTGGTATAGACTCTGTTTAACAGGGAAGCAAATATAAGCATAAATAGAAACACAAGCAAGCAAGAGTAACATAATTCTGAAGGTGCAATGCGAACCTCTATGGCCCGGACTGGGGTAGAGGGGAGTAGTTGCTCCAACCCCATTTGGCTGATGGCTTCCTCGTCCTTTGGGAGCCACATTCCTCGAGCCACCGCCAGTGCAGCTGAAGGGTCTGTAACCACAGAATCCCCTGAGTGTAGGACTGACTTGTCAGCCCTAGTGAAGGAAGGAGTCCAAGGAGCCCCAGTCTCAGCAAGAACAAAGGCCCTGACTTCATCTTCAGGTTCGGCCTCTCCAGCTTTTTTCCCTCTGCTTTTAGAGGGGACTTTGCCCTTGCCAGAGGAAGAGGGGTTGAGGCGAGATTTCTTCAATGGTGGTTCCTCATCCTCAGTTGATCCAATGACGACCAAGGGTTGGGCATCTCCGGCTTTCTTTTTTAAAGCCTCAGCCCGCCGTATCTCCTCCTCGGTCATAGGGAAACTGTCAAAGGATGGTAAAGCCAGATCCATGAGGTCTGCAGCAACGGCACTGGAAGCAATGTCCTTGAGGTTGGAGGAAGTTAGCAGGTCCTCGATAGGAGAGGGGTCACTCCAGACTCGTTCCTCAAGAAAAGAAAGTCTGTTCCTTGCTGCGGAGGCTGGGAATGTAGCTGAAAAAACACCAAGAAATTCATAAATACGGCGAAATATTAAGACTTGGCAAGGAAAACAGCCAGAACACTTGGTATGAAGGGAGGTTAAATATTCTATACCTAATTTCCCGAATTTGCGCGGAATGGGAAGCGCAATTGATTGGGACACGAACCATTTTCCTTTAACTACAACCATCCTTTCTTTCCATTTCTTTTCGGATGAAGGAAGGTTCGTGCATATCCTTTGATGAAGGGGAGAGGTAAAAAAGAAGCGACCAGGCTCGGTCCCATGCTTAGATATATTGTAAGTAAGCAGAAGGTCGGCAAGGGTCAAATCCAGAGCCTCTAATCTCCGGCGCACCAACAACACCGAAAGGATGCGAAAGAAATTGGGATTTACTTGAAGGGGGGCAAGACCTAGCTTATTGAAAACTAAATGATAGAAGGGATGAAGAGAGAATCGGAGGGCGTTAAGGTGCCCTACCGAAAGAAGCAACTCATCCTCCTCAATTCCCTCGCCGGAGGTGAAATCGGCACCCTCGGGATATTCTGCAATGTCTACTCCTTCAGGAACATCAAATTCTTCCATTACCGAAGCAATAGAGAATTTGATGCGGCGAATAGAGATGATTGCTTTCTTCTCTTCATGAGTAAGAACGTAATCAGAGCCTGAGGTGGATGTTTCGGTTGGAAGAGGGGAAGTACCTGATGGATTCAACGAAGGGCGATCTGTAGAAACCCTAGGAGGGGGAGCCCTAATGCGAATGGGGGAAGATGAAGGTGTGGATTCAGAATCCCCAAGGTCTACACGATCGGGAGTAGACGAAGTACTCATAATGAAAGATTGAAGAGAAAGATGCGAAACTAACCTGACAAAGCGATGGAAGCGATGGAATGAAGGACGCAGAAGTGCAGCGAGGGCAAATGTAACTCTTGCAAAGTCTTGTGTGACGGATTAATAATGAAAGACCACGAACCGTTTCTGAAGCAAAGTGAAAACCAGTTTCAATTCCCTCTTTAATAGGAGCCGTCACTCAATTAAAGATGGAATTTGGGGCAAAGTGTGGAGGGAATAAAACTCCCTCCAATAAGAAGCGCACACGTCACCACTACCCATATCTACATTCCAAGGATATATAAGGCCCATCATGCTCAAGCCCAAATTGAGGGTATTTACAGCCCAAGACCATTATTAGTTATCCTCCAACTTCCATCAAGGCCGAATCAAGAAGTCATCAGCCCAGCTTGTCGTCAGCCCAGCGTATGAGTATTTGATACGGTCCGATTAGAGGCAGCGGCGCGGGAGAGGGTTTTGGGATGATTGATCATTACTGTGTTGATTTTTCATGCTTAAATGAAATTAAGATTCCAGAGAATTTTTAACCAAGGATATGCTATATATATAACCTTTTTTGTGGCAAACAATGTCTAGGGCACAAGATCAGCACAGATAGTGTTTTAGACCCCTTGTGGGGTAATAATTTTTTTTAATGCTAATTTTACAACAATAATAACAACTTTATTAAAAAAAGGTGTAATTATAGTTATAAAAAATAAAATGGACAAAATTATTCAATGAAAATATTTAACCTCTCTATATTTAAAATGCAGTTTTATAAGTTATAAATTTTAAATTTATTAACCATTTAAAAGGGTTAGAAATTCTAAATTTGTTAACTATTTAAAGGGGGTAATTTTTCTAAATAAAAACACTTTTAAAGCAATCCTTTAGGGTTTGCTTGATTAGTGTGAAGTAGATAAAAAGGAAAAGAAATGGGAATTTTTTTTAATTTTTTGGAGTTTGGTTATCTAGATAGAGAAAATTTTGAGGAGAGTGGATTCTAGTATAGGATAAATTTTTCTAAAATATTTTCCTGCATAAAATACAAGAAAGTTTACATTCTCACTCAAAACTGTTATTTTATTTACAAATTTCCTATTATGCCCCAATTGAATTGCTTTTCCAATTTTTTTCATAGAAGTTATTGAATTATGCTATATCTATTTACTGGGACACATTTGGATTCATTATATGTACTACTGTCATTACCTAAAGTTTTTGGAAATGACTTAAGAATTGAATGGTAGAAACCAATATTTCAATAGATATATGAGGCCATGAATTAGATATTATCTATATGACATAACTATCTCACGTGGATGAAAATCAATATAATATTTATTTTTTATTATCAATACATCTTTAAAATTGAATAGGGTTTTATACTCAAATCATATGTGATTTTTGTATAAAAAGATTTGCATTGTTCATATTCATAAAATATGAAAGTGGACTTATAAATTATGTATGAATCAAAAAATTATTATGCATTAATTATAAAATATGTTACTTTTGCATTATCCAAACTAACAAAATAATATTTTCTCAAAACTTTCATAAAAAATTTTCCTACTAATCAAATGCATGCTGAAAACTTGATTTTTCTTTCTTTCACTTTCACTTTCCATCATACATTTCTGTCTAACCAAACAGACCTTTAGACTTATCTTATCGACACAAATATCAATTTTTTTATTATTTGATAATACCCACAAAAAAAAAAAAAAAAAAAAAAACAATTCATAATAATAAAATAAAAATAAATAAACAGTAGCACATTTCGTCTATTTTTATTTTTTATTTGGTTTAAAATTTTGAACGAAAAAATAAATTATACAATAACTCAACGTAAGCACCCTATATACATCCTATCAGCTCCAATATGCTGTGGTACTTTATCGGTTGGATAATTTTTTTTTCACCTTGTTTCAAGCTCCCATGGATGCTCTACTGAATAAAGCCCCTACTTGACACCGGGCACTAAGCTCAAAGGAGCGAACAAAAGTGGATTGAAAGGCTTGCAGGCATGGGAATGTCAAGCTCAAATGTTGTGTAGAATCAGATCCAAGCGGTAAGCTGACCGGTAGTTTTGAGTTGTTAACGAGGATGCCCTGATGGTGATTCTTTCTTTTACGACCCATATTTCTTTATATAGTTTAGAAGAAGTTCATGGCCCTAGAAATACTAGTTTATAGGCCTGAAGCAACCCTTCCAAAACCACGAAATTGGCCGAGTAGCTTAGAAGAGAGAACATTTTAATAATTAGCCTTTAGAGCAAAGGAAAGTGCCTAATTTACAGGTTGAAGTACCTAAAAAGCATTGTTTACAGCACATGATCCTGCCCCTATTAAATTGGAATGCTCCTGCATATTAACATCAATTTGTTTGCCTGATAGCATAAAAACATCATATCATAATAAAACAGCACATTAGCAAGTGTCATCAAACATAAATATATATATATATATAAACAAAAAATAAAATAAATAATTAAAAATTGCCCTCCATTTCCCAGAATTCATTTTGGAAACACTGGATCGGCAAATCGGAATTGTGAATTTCGTACCATTTCAACTCCAAGATGTCGATTTGGTGTTTCCAAATAGCTTCAAAAAATATGAAATTGGATAGACTACAACAGTTCTTTTTTGGGGAAAAGGAAAAGGACCTAAAATATCTAAACCAAATACAAGTTCCCAAAATGTAGGACCTTCTATATGAATTTATCGTTGCTTTCCCATTATCTCTTTGACCAAGTCTAGAATACGGAAATAATCATAAAAAAGTGCAGATTGTTTACCTTCCAGTCCATCCCTACTCACCCTGTTGCTGCCTGCAAGGTTATTGCATGGGCTCCCACCAATAACAAGATCAAAACCACCAAAGGTGTCTATGAACTGCTCCAGCCGATCAGCATTTAGCTGTTGAACGTCAACTACGTCAATCAGATTCCCTCTCTGGTTTGTTTGTTCCCACCAGCTCCGGACAGTATTTCTGTTAACTTCAGAAATTTCAACAGATACAACATTCTTCAAAGGTATACCGAGCCGATGGAGGGCTACTTCTGCACCACCAATCCCAGAAAAAAGAGATAAAAGGTTGATGCCACCCGGGAACAAGTCCCTCAGCACAGAGAGATGATAGGCCACTGTATCAATCTGAAAAGAATTTATCCCATAAAGAATATCACAAATTCAACATTAAGGAGATCAGTCGCTGAAATGATTTAAATTACGTAATTTATTGGAAGTAAGAACACTTTATTCTAGTATTATTCAGAACTTGGAATTATTTGCAATATTCAAATATTCATGATTTATTCATGTTCACCTGGAATGAGTTGCCTAAAGATTTATATCTGTCAGTCCTACTTGTACCACCTCTTGTATGGTTCTTTGGGAACCCCAATAGCATTTCCACTTCATCGGGTTCAAGAGGTGCAACCTTGTTCCTTCCTACCCAGACTAGATTCCATTTTCGGCATTCATCAAGTACATACTTTTGCACTCTCAGTGGTGGTTCACCATCCCAATCATCTAGAGCCTTGCGGATCCTATCTGTCAGTTTTGCACTGCCAATGCAAGTTTGTAAGCAATTCAGCTTTGTTCGCGTATCCCACGAGGGCCACCATTTCCTTGTTAAGGGTAACGCCTCATGTATGGTGCGTGGGGGCATCGGAAGAAGAGGAAACCTATCTCGAATCGGAAGATTGTGAACATAGCCTCTTTTCCTCGCAGCTGCACAGAAATACTTCGAATCAACAAATTCTGGTTCAACATCATACAAGAACCGAGATATGGTATTCCAAACTCCTCTTGGAGCTAGTGCCACATTCTCATAGTAGAAGTAAGGAGGTCCAACGGCTGCCTCTGGAAGGGTTCTGTGAAATACTTGACACGGTTCAGTAGGGACTCCAAACCCAATCATTGGTTTTGGAAGACGAATTATCTCATCCTCTTCACGTAGAACCTTCTTCTCAGACCTCTGTTTTTTCCTTTTCAACAACTCATACTCATAAAATTTTCTCTTTCCCTTGTCATTAGAGACACCTTTTGGCTTTGGCTGCGAAGGTGGAGAAAAAATAAAATCAATCACACGAAAAATAATCCAAATGCAGTTAGGAAAGGATCAATCAGAAAAAGGATTATGATACATTAATAATTAACAGAATTATCACAATTCCCTCAATACTTGTTCCAATATCCTAAAAAGAAGATAAATAACACCTTACTTACATCAGGTAGATATGCATCCGCTGCCTTTGCCATTTGAGCGGCACATATAAAATCTGTAAGCTCAGCAATTGAGGCATCTGGACCTGTGGTGTTTTAAAGGAAAAGGAGAAAAAAAAAATAAAAAAAAATAATAAAGTGAAAGGAAAAGATACAAGGGAAGATAAAAGATTTAAGCGAGACTTTGCAGCTAGAATATACACAATATGCAATAAGTTTTGCTACATCAATTAGCCAAAACTAGTGGCTAATAGGACCAAACACGTATGCATATTATATCATATCATAGTTCAGCAGCACATGGAAATTTACTTCATCCATTACATTTGATGATTCTTTTTGTTCTTTATTGAAGTTCTAGACGGCCACAATATAACACAAGTGTCACTAGCCACTCAACTAGAAGTTTACTGAGAAGATCTAGTTTCCACACCGCATCAAATTCATTTAGACAAGTACACTATCCCTTCTCTGATACTGCAATTGGCAAACTAAACAATGGGAATATTGAATACATAAAATATGTCTCTATATTACCATACTCAACAAGTAGGGCAAAGAAAGCTTCTGCTCGATACCATGAGCAAGTTCCAGCAGGCTAAAAAATCATCCTATGGCAGAACTCAAACTACACATGAGAAACAAGGTAGAGTCCCCATGCTTGTCCAAGTCCCTTGTGTACCTCACTTTAGTCAAATATATAAAATATAAGACGCACCGGTAGATGACTGATCAAATATCTTCCTTTCTCCACAGCAAATTAGTTAGGAGCATCCATTCAGAGTGACAATTTTGTCAGGATTTTTTCATGATGAGATCCAGTCATTAAGAAAATCATGTTGAACAAACTGTTGCATGTAACCTCCATTACAGTACTGGTCTCATACCATTTTCACTCAAAAAACTACCCACTTTTCACTCGAAAAACTACCCACTTTTTAGTAACGTAAAGTACCAAAGACATTGTTGGAAAAAAAGGTACCAAAACAATGAAAAAAGAGATAACAAACTAGCTAGCACCATGTCTCACAATCATAAGAAATCCAGTGAACGTAACAACAAGGATGACAAGGAAGAAAGGTCAAATATGTTATATGAATTGTACATGAGAGATCTAGTTCTTTGCTCAACAAAGTACTCAATGAATTGAGAAGTTAACTTGGGAAATCCACACCACCTCAAAATATCAAAGCTTGCTTGATGAAATTAGAAAAAGTTGCAACTGTTGAACCCTAAGTCTCAAACAAAAAATGAGAAGCAAATCAACAAGCTTAATATAACAAATTCCAAATCTCTCCAGCCAAACCGTTCACACATTGACGGATCCAATGTGCCAAGAATAATAGCATAACGTCACACACCCTTCATATGCAAAGTAATATGCTAAAAGCAGTATAAAACCAAAGAAATTGTCATATACGCACCGCATCTGTCCTTAGCAATTGAAGCCTCTTCAACTGTGTAGCCCATGGTTACTAGAGACGAAAATGTCTTATCCTTGCCAGACAAAGAAGTTCTATTTCCCTGCAATATAAATCAATTATAACTACCGAAATCAACATACTAAGCTAGGCAGGAACATCCAAGAGAGATCTGTCTTAAATTACAATATGTTCCAAGCGGTGAATAATGTTACTTCTCGAAAGCCTAGGGAATACTCTCATTTATAACCTAGAGGATATCAATCAAGACTATCTTACGTCTATCAGGCAACATAACTACTTCAAAGGAAACTATCAAGAAGGCTGTTATGCTTTTTTACCGAAACACTAATTGGTCATGCAGTCATGGGCGTGCAACTAAAAACATCTTACAAAACTCTATAAAGGGTGCAAAATAATTTTAAAGTAAAATACTTCAACATAAAGTAACATAGGTAATTGCATTTTAGATCTTGGAAAAAACCCAGTAGCAATATGATAATTGCTTTTCAAAATGAGAGAAGGCAAGAAATCAGTAATGTAGGGAGGAGGGAAATAGTGAGCTTTTGGTTCTAACAATGTTTCAACTTGATTCTTTTTTCGTTAAGGAAATGTGGAGTCAATGAAATTATTACTCAAATGAAAGTTGCCAACATATGCATTACTCTACAATAAATTTTTAATGCACAACAGTTTTGGTGACATTTACATCTCCAGATAATAAAATTCCATATATACATAAGCACCTACCATCCCAGTACGTCACTGACTTTAAAATCTCTCTTTGCTTTGTTATCAAACTACTATATTAGATGCGTATGCAAAATTCGTGTTAACATTAGAAGCGCTACACAAATATCAGAAATGCTCTAATACATCAACAACCAAGCCTTTTTTCCCAACAACTTGGGGTCGACTACATGAATCCTCTGTTTCCATTCCGCATCAGCAATAGTTTAATCATAATATAAAGGCACTGAAACCAAGCATTAGTATAGAAAAGATAAGTTGGTAATGATAATGATAAATAATTTTGCTAGCTGTTAGACATTAGCACAAAGGATATTAAATAATTTGGTGGTCAAGCATCATATAAATCAATCAACAAAGTATCATATGTAGACAAGAGGTCATAGCTACCTCACTTCCAGACCAACTATCTGTATCTGAAAAACCATCTAGAAAACTCTCGTCATAATCTGTAGAGTATTGATCAGAATCGACATGTTGCTGTTTTTGAGGAGATTCAGGAGAGTTTTCAAGAGCCTGCAAGAAAGTAGTAAAATATAAATCAGAAAAAATTCAAATTTTCAGGAGTAAGAGAAATATAATCCCAAAGGGTGATTGCCGAACATTTGTAGGCAGGCAAAATTTTGTCTCAAGAAGGAATTTTTTAACTATGGAATGGATCAATAATCAGACAGACACATCCCTGAAATTAGTAAAATATAAAAGGAAAAGAAACACAAAATTTAAGAAGAGACATATAATAATTCCAAAATGTGACTGCTTATTTAGGCAAAGTTTTTTTTTTTCCTGCTAGGTAAGTCGCACACACTCATTTGCCCCTTCACCCTTCCATTTGGAAGGAGGATGATACCACTTGGCTAAGCCCTTGGTGGTAATTTAAACATTATGGTAGACACCTAAATATGGAATATACGAAGAAATTGAAGGTCCCACTGAGATTTGAACTCGTCCTGCCGGATTTAGAGTCTATTGTCCTGGCATAGTATTTTCAATCCAGGAAAATGTGTGATAGCACTAGCAAAGTATATTGCTTAACACAAATTATGCATTATTTGCTCATCAGATAACCAATCCCTAATAAATAGATTCACCGTTTGACATCAACCCAATCAATTAATTAAGACTCTACTACAAGGCATTCAGTAAGACAAGCTCAAGGAGAGAAACAAACAAAGCTGATGTGCACATAATTAAACTAAAGCACTCATCACATAAATTAGGACATTGGCTCAAATCATGTGAACCATTAATGTGGCTGAAAACAGGATGGACGAGAGAAAATTCAAATACAACAGGCTTAAAAATATGATATCATATTTAGACCTTTCCATATTGGGGAAAAATTACCTTATTGATCAGAACCCACAAGGATCACTGGTGTGCTGGTAAAAGTCCAATAAAAAGAGATCTGATATTCATCGATCTTTTATTAATTAGTAGAATCAAGCTCAAGTAATATCAAGTGGTCACATTTCTAAATTTATGAATGAGTCCTATGTAATAAGATGTTCTATTTGAAGAATATACTGATGGTTCTACTTGGCATGTCCTGATAATAATAATACTGCTTAGTTCCGGCTATTGCCATTGACATGTAAACCACTGCAAATCCAGGTAACAAAGTTGATGTTATGTACAACTTTATGATGCTTTTACCACATGCAACGAAAGCATCTAAGTTCTACCACATCGAACATCCATAGAGTTTCATTTAGTAGTTAGAACAAATATAAGCAACATGAATCTCCAGTGATGTGCAGAACTATCTAACTACTGGTTCTGAAAAACTCCCCCACTTGCAATAGTGTAACTAATAGCTACCTCTTGCACAAGTGTATTATTTATGGCGGCAATAATTGTGGTAGCAATTATTTAAGAGCCACAGATAAGCAACCTCTTTAAAAAGTGCATTCAAATCACTAAAGAACAACCAAAAGCAAAGGTATCGACAATTGTGGTAGCAACCTTCATGGTAAGGGACTTGTGAGTCAAAATTAGTGGCTGCAATCTTCTACCGAGATTCTTGCCACCCGTGCAACACAAATACTTCTACAACTTAGTCAAACATTTACTCTTGACATTATAAAAGGAACTGCCAATAGAAGCTGCCTTATTCAAATCACTTGCTCTTTCTGCAACTGTAAATCACATAAAAATTGATTTATATGGATGCAAAATATGTGTAAAATTGTTCTATTGCTAATAGATTACTGCATCAGATAAATGTTAGGAGTTAACGTCTGCTGAACATAGAGAAACAGTGGCCCTTGTAACTTAAAACTGCTTATTTACACCATAACATGGGAATAGATAGTGATATCCAATGATGTTACCAAACAAGTGAAATAACTCATTTTAATAAGTAGCAAGATATGTGCAAAATTGTTCTACCTTTAAATGCATTATTGCATCAAGATAAGTGTTAGTACTAGTATCACTGCTAAACTTTGAGAACCAATGGTTCTTGTAACTTGAAACTGTTTACTTCCAAGTTCCACCACAACACAGGAACAGAGATCATAACTTAATTGATATTCCCAAATATCAAGAAAGCAAAAATAACTTATTTTAATTTGAAGAATCAAGATATATGTGACCAAACATTTGCATGTGGTTTTTCAAAGAGCTTGAACAAAGACATACAACCATGGCTTCCCACGTGGCATCTAAATAAAATCGTATTTCCATTCCCTGGCTGACCTGTGTTTTTGTCTTTAACAGCACATTAACCCAGACCAAATGTACTGTTAAAAAAAAAAAACGAGTATCTGAATGAGGCAGACATTACTCACTGAGTATGTGAGGAGAGTTTCTAGTATAGTTTCTGTATTCCCTTCTCCTGCACATTTATCCGAAGAAAGTCATAAAGGAAGCTTTCAAGGTTAAAATTATCCTCAAATAAAATAATAATGCATTTACCATTTTCTTCAATTGCTTTTGCAACCATTTTTTCAGAAAACCCCATCCCTACAAAATGATGAATCAACTTGGAATGGGAAGAACCAGCTGATGAGCTTGCCTTGAGATAACAAAACAGAGAGTCAAAAACAAGTTCAAGGATGAAGGAACAGATAATTATAGAAATATATCTATATATATATATACACATATGGACTGAGTTATTTAAGCAACTTTTCATTAAAGAAACAAATATTTGAAAAAATATAAGTACAATGGAATGCCAACTTCTACAACCACAACTCAAGTAAATAATACTTGGTGAGGAGCTTTCCTCAATCAATCATTAAACAACTACAAGTGCAATATAGTACCAAGATCATCTAATAGCTTAATCGAAGTTGAGGAAATTTTCCCTCTAATATGCCACTCTAAAATTTAGATATTCTTCAAATTCCCAGTAACCAATGAAAGTGAAGTTGAAGCACATTAGCACTTAATGGATGACCCAATAAATACGATTTTTGAATTTAAATAATAATGGATCATCCAACTTATCAAAAAAATAATAATAATAATGGATCATCCAAAGATGTAGATCATATTATGTTCACAAGATGGAAAGAAAGCATGATAATAGATTATTATTTTGCAAGGGTCTAGACAAAACTGATCAATGGACAAGCATTTCAATCCTCTCTCACATAGGTTGATAACATTCAACAACAGTGAACAACTTCTTTTAGAGTTAAAAATACTTACCCAAAAGAAGAAGAAAAAAAGATTTCCTCGCTATATTTATAGTGATTCACCAACAGTCAATAACTTTAGTGCTGAAGCCAAAAGAAAGATTATGCTATAGCACCTTCTATCAGCCGATAGTATTTACCTCTCCAGAGCCTGCAGTAGCTTCTGTACCAGCTACTGTCAAACTTGAATGGGAAGATAAAGGTAAATTCTCAATTTCCCGTTCATCTTCAGTATCCCAGTCAAAGTTGTCACTCTCTTCACCAGAATGGTTCCCATCCTATGCAAATCAAAGCACGCCACAAAGAAAAAGGGAAAAGAAAATGACAAGTAATACAAATAAAATTATAACCAATCAAAACCATAAAATTAAAATCAAGGATGATAATATGGTTCTTTTCTGATTGTTTAATTGTTCATAGTGTGGCATCTAGACATATAACCTTTAATTGTTCACAGTGAGGAATAAAAGAAGAGACATGAAAAAAAAGAAAGAAAAAAAAAAAGTATGCTAGATAGAATTGCACACAAAAAGGAAGAAGTACCATCTCTTGGTAATCACTAGTTTTCCCAAGCAAATGTTCCCAAGCTGTTCAAGAAGTACATGAAAAGAATTAAGGACTGAAGTAATGCAGGCTATGCAGTGAAATAACAAGGACAGCACAGAATATCTAAGGCAATGGCTCTAATATAAGTTTCCAAAAAATAATTTAAGAACTTTAAGCACCATACCTTGTACAGATAAATAAATGTAATCACATAAAAGCTTGTAAAGTGGGTTTGTCAGTGGAAGTCGGACTCAATAAGTAATGGTTCCCAGGTAAGATATTAGGATGGTCATATAACTGGAATACAAAATTCACGTTGGTTCCAAAGAGTCCCACAAACCCAAACCCCCCCCCCCCCCCCCCCCCCCCCCCCCCCCCCCGCGGCGGCCAAATAATAATAATAATAATAGTAGTAGTAGTAGAAATAAAAATAAAAATAACCCAAAAGAAAAAATGACTGTGGAAGGGGAAAGAGAAGTCTAAGAAATATGCTTATCACGTGTCATCTGATAAATTGATTTTTGAGATGAACATTTTCTAAAGTGGGTCATTTAGGATGGGCTCTTTAATCATTGTATACATGTACCTAGGAAGCACAGACACTTCTCTTAAGAGTGGCTAGGCAATGTAAAACAAGCGTCCGACACAAACACATGAGGGACACGGCCAGACACATGTCTGACATGGCCAAAGTTTTCCTTATTGGACACAACATGGAACTGTTTGGGACACTTTCAGGACACGGTAGAGTAATTTTGTAATTATATGTCTTGGACACAAGGGATTCTAATGCAATTTAAAAATAAATTATGGGATAATTTAAAAATAGTATAAAATATTAGAAAACAAAAAACACCCATCTAGCCCTAAGCTCCAAATTAGTGATTTCATTCATGATAATGAAAATAACATGAGCAGAAATAACTTTTTTGTATATATACATATATATTTTTTTTGTACGTTATCTATTATTATTTGTTGACGTATCACTGCCACATACGTGTCGTATAGTTGTGTCCGTAGTGTCATTGTCATGTGTTCATATCCAGTGGCGGTGCCACAATGGGACCAGTTGCCCCCACTGGAATTTTCCTTTATTTGTATTTTTTACTTACAAGTTTTTGTAATTCTAAAATTGCCCCCACTGAAATTTTAATACATTCGCTAAAGACCTTAATAAAAAATTGCAAAAGTCAAAAGATCCCCTATTTTTTAAATTATTTGCCCAATAAGATTTTTAAAATTCAGTAAAGCTCATGCCCAAGAATCAAAATCCAAAAAAATCCCCTCCTTTACCATTAAATTTTCTGTTATTTGTAGTTTCTAGACACGAATTTTGATAATTATAAGGGTGTTTCAATTGAAATCTTAAAAAATTCACAAAAGACCGTAAAAAAACTTCCAATATTCAAAACTACCCCTCATTTACCCAACAAAATTTTTAAAATTCAGAAAGAAAAAAAACATGTCTTTTCTCCTCTTGTGGGTCTCACATAATTTTAAAGAATAAAAAAAACACACTGCAATTTTTCATTTAGGTTCAATTTTTCTCATCATAATATGGTGAATGGTTCCCCCGACTTAAATTTCTGGCTCCGCCACTGTTCATGTCCGTGCTTCCTAACATGTGACAGGTTCAGTTGATCTAGGCATCGAGTTATGTTTAAACCCTACCATCCTAAGAGAAATCTCTTCAAATCAAAAACCCTCACCCATGAAAGCATGTCCAAATTTTGTTAAAAGGTTGGACATCACAATATGGTCAGCAAATATTACAGCCATTATTACATTTAAAAAAACAATAATAATAAGAAAAGAAAAGTAGGTGGTCAAGGTTCAAGTCCCATGGGGCAAGTGGGTGTTTTGCCAAGGTAAAATAAAAATAAAAAGAATAAATTTTTTAAAGACCCTTGCATTTATTCAAAAAGATGAACAAATTCTAAAAGAAGTTATGCCTCTTTCGAACCCCATAAACCCTAGTTTTACCAAATCAAACCCACTAAAACCTCAATCTTGTACCCAAAAAAAACAGCAATTACAATAACAACAACGACAATTATAACAAACATCAAAATGATTATAAACGAAGATTCAACCAATTCAAATAAAATTTACCTTGGGTGCCAAAAATCAATCTTTTTCTTGAAAATGCTCGAAGAAATCGCTAATGCACTTCACTGCTGTAAAAAAAACATTCTTCAATGTGTGTGTTTGTGTGTACATACATATATATATAGATATTGGGTGGATATGAGATATAGATGAAAAGCTACAGAATCAGAAACACCGAAACGAAAAGGAGATCCAGAGAAGTTAAAATAGTAACATACAGAGACGATATAGATATAGATATAGATACAGATAGCAGATATAGAGGAAGAGATTTCAATTGCAGGTGAAAATGGAGAAACCCATTAGAATTGAGTGAGAGAGGGAGAGAAGGGCTCGTACGCAGTCATAAGAAAGTCGTTTCAGTGGAATCTGTTCACACGCCACGATGGAAAATTCAATCTTACTCGCGCCAAGGAAGATAAAATATACGTTCTTGTGCTATTATGTTTCATATAAGATTATATATATATTTATTTGTATTATGTTACATATAGATTTACTATGTTTTTGTATCGATTTCATTTCATCATATGAGAAAAGTGTTTTTTTTTTTTTTTTTTTTTTTCCAAACGCAAGAAAGGTGTATTGCTGGGTTGAACATTCACCTTTCTTTTCTTTTCTTTTCTTTTCTATTTTTTTATTTTGGGTGATGGTAAAAGCATGTGGAGAGCGAGTAGCCAAACTTTTGTACTTGAGAGTGTACAAGTCATATCAAATAAATGACAAGACTCACACCTCAATCTTTAGAATGTGTTTGGATACGGGAATAGGTGTGTCTAGAGATGAAAATTAAAGAATTTTTTAATTATGTGAGCTTGGAGATATTTAAAGAAAAAATTAAAATAATTTGTTTGGTTCAATTATCTGAAAACATTAAAAAGTAAATTATTAAAAATTTAAAAATAAAAATAATCTTTAAAAATTACAAATTATATAATGTAACAAAATAATAACTGACACTATTTAGTAGACTAACTGACAGAGGCCTAACTCCTTAAATTTGTGAGTTTGATTGCCCTAATTTGCTAGGAAATCAGATTATTAGTTAGACATTTTTATTTTTTTAACTCAAGTTTCCTATAAAAAATTATTAAAAGCTTTTTCAGTTTTTCAATTTCTTAATCTAAACCAAGCGGCCCAATTCATATATGATAAAAAATAAATTATTTCAACTCCTGTTTTTACCACCACTATCACTTTTCAAAATTTCTTAAAAGCTTCAATGATCATTCAGGAAGCATGATAAGATGCTTAGTTAACAATATTAATATTTAAATATATAATAACATGCATACTCAATTTCTATTTCTATTTCTTTTTGTGTTTCTATTTCGTACTAATATATCATAAAACTAAAAAAAAAAAAAAATGTCATGTAACAGTGATGAGACAGCGAAGAAGGGGACAACAACGGTGAAGATGGCAGCTATCTGAATATGGACGCTGCATGGGGCAAGGAAAGCTTGATTGTCTTATCAAAGCCTGGTGTTTGAAGAGTTTGGCATAGGCTGACAATGGCAGATACTAAAACTGGAGTGAAGAACGGATCTTTGACGAAGAGTTTGTTCCCGACGGCAATATATTGGACTTGATCGGCGACGATGTGGGAATGTTAGATTGAAGTCATTGCAGCAAAGTGCTCACAGTGCGGCACAAGGTCATGGAGGACTTCGTTGGAGACTCCAATCATGAGCAAGATTCCGGTGCCAACAAATGCAGCCAGTGTTTCGGGATCGGCCGTTAAATAGTTGAATTATTGAGATTTGAGGAGGTTGCCGGCGATGAACTGTAAAAGCGGGATCTAGATAGAAAAGGAGGTGTTGAGTTCCTATTCTTGATAGCATTAGTTTTGGTAGAAGATGCACTAATTGATTTAATATGCAAAGAAAAAATAGTTCCGAAGAGGTTTTTGCAATTAACCCCCAAAGATAAACAAAACCAGAGATATTCATCAATCGTTTTCTTACAGAAGACCACTACAACAAACTGGGATGTCACTAATTCAGCCAACAAAGTGAATAAACAAGTACAGCACAAATCAGTCCACAAATATCAACATAGAGGGTACACCCTAGAAACCAAGGAAGGAGCACTGTTTCCGAGCATGTTCCGGTATCAGTTTGGGCAGGAGCTCCAGTGATGCTCCTTTCAGCTCTGCAATGTGCAGTATTTCAGTTAAAGCAAATGTTATCAAGAGATGAAAAATATACCACCTAACATACATTATCAGAAAACAAATTATATATAAAAAAATTAAATAAAAACCTTGAGGTTTGAAGTTAAAGAGAGGAGGCAGCGGCCTGCCATTAGGGAGACGGGTATTAGGATCACGAAGTTCATCAAAAAATGGGTGGATACAGGCCTCCAACTGCGAAACAGGAGAATACAACAGAGTATGAGATAACAGTCAAATTTCATATTACATATTTTTTTTAGTTTGCATTCTATCATCAATTCATCACCTATTCTGGTTGTGCAGATTTGCTTTTTCTTCTTTTTAAGTATAAGGACTTGAAAATAGAAAAATACCACCACCTCCAAAGCATTTTCCTAACTATTTGGAGTCAACTACATGATTCTTATGTTTCCATTCTGCTCAAAGGACATGATCTTAGTCAAACTGCATGTTTTTCTTGCCAACTCTACCCACATTAATTTTGATCTTTCTCTTCCTCTTATATCACTCTTCTTAATTGGCACACTTAATGGTCTTTTTTGCACATGTCCAGACCATCTTAACCAATTTTATCTCCAATTAGTGCTACTCTAACCATTGCATTAATATATCATTTCTTATTCTATCCTTTCTAGTCTTACAGCATATCCATCTCAACATTCGCATTTATACCGCACTCACTCTATGCACATGTTGTTTCCTAACTGCCCAACATTCAATCCCATAAAGTACGGCTGTTCTAATAGTTGTCCTATACAACTTCCCTTTCAATCTTAAGGGACTCTATTAATTGAAAAATAGCAGTAATAATTTAGTGTTTGCTTCCGAAAACTATGAAAACAATTATAATATATATATAAGATTCTGATTCATGCGTCAATCAAATAGTCAAATGTACCGGATCCAAGTATTTCCTCGACCTCTTGAGGGTTTGTTGGGGCAATAGCGGGTGTGGGATCAGGTCCGTGTTCTTACCTTTTTCTTTAATAAAAAATGATATGTTTATTTCAATTTATCGTTTATGAATTCCTATAATTTTCTCTTGGGAAAATTACCTAAATGTGCATTGAGGACTCTCAAATCACAATTATATGAAAACTCAAACTTCAATGTCAAAAAACCAAATTAGGTAAAGTATTTACAGTTATGTGAAAAATTCATTGTTCGTCTAAAGGAGGAATAAAAAAATAAAAATTGTTCTTGCTGAATCAAGGCACCGTTCTGTACGTTTGCGCATCACATTTAATACAACATGTTCAGTACACATCTTTAAAGGATACAAGGGCAGTTTTGTCATCATACGTGGATGAATAGTGATTTTCACAAAACTGCTACATAGACATTTCTGTGCATTACGCTTTTGAGTTTTCATATAATTATAATTTGAGGGACGGAAATGCACCTTTCAGTAACTTTACCTATTTTCATTTTTTTGTCATACAGGGGATTCATGGGGAATAATTATTCTTATTTAAGTCAATACAGAAATGAAAGTTTTCCCCCTTTTTCTCCCCTCATGTAAGAGGTCGGTGGGTTCAAGTCCCCATTGGAGCAATAATGAGGGTGTGTGCAAGTTGGGTATGTGAATGTCTTACAAATAAAAAATAAAAATAAAAAAAATCATGTTTTTCTCTTTAAGTTAGATATGTTAAATGAGTCAAGCCATGTAAAACATGACAAGACACCTTAAATTTGGAGAGTTAATTGTGTCATTTGCAGTGAAAACATAAGGGCCAAGGGGGTGGTAGGAAATACTCACTGCAGTACACCTTAAATTTGGAGAGTATTGAAGAAGTCTTGAGACTAGATCCACTGCTTCAGGGGGCATGCGCTTGTGAAAAATCTGCGAGAACACGGTGCCATATAATTATGAACACAAGACACTTAAAGACACTTGATGACATGAAGTATAGTGTCCTAGAAAAGAAACAGTATGAGGGTGCTTACTTTGTGCCAGGGGTGAGCCTTGATTTGTGGGAATTTAAACTCCGTATAGTTTGGATTCATACATTTGATTTCCTCACGAGTTGGAGTCCCAAGTACCTAGGGGCAAAGAGGAGAAATTAACTCAGCTCTGGTTCTATGATAAAAGAAAGATCAATAGTTTCTGTTCATCACTTGTAGAGATATATTACTCATCAAGGAGGTCTGGCAAGTTACCTTAATTATCTCAACAAGCTGATCAACTCCACTCTCACCTGGAAAGAGAGGCTACCAATTTGGAAAGGCCAAAACAAACATTCAAGATATCATTGACATTCATAATTAGTCATTGCTTTGGACCAAGTAAAAGAATGAAATTTACAGCTCGTGAAAAACCTGTCCAAGAAGCAGTTCAGCAAGGACACAACCTACAGACCATATATCAATTGCAGTTGTGTATTCAGTTGACCCAAATATGAGTTCAGGTGCACGGTAATAACGAGAACAAATATAAGATATATTTGGTTCGCCTTTGACCTGTTAAAGATTATGAACCAAAAAAAGATTAGAGGCAAATAAAAGAAAGGTAAATAGATCCATATTTGAATTGATAGTATAGGGAGGAGCAACGAAACAAGAAGCAAGAGGAAAGATGGGGGCCAAATCAACAAAGATCAGATGGATTGGGTTTAAACAAGGAGCCAATCCATTTTGAGGCCCATTACATTGGGTTAGGATTTATTTGAATTATCCATAGATTTCATGTTGGATATGGATTATGTTCAACAGATCCGGGTCGTGTTTGGACGCACACCTCAACAACAAGAGATATATCTAAATTTGAATTTACATTGGTTCCATTTCTTGCCTTAATACAACCATTACTATAAATAATAGTTAGGTGATCCTACCAACTAGTTTGTTTACAACATTTTAGGCATACCACCTCATAATCCTAGAAATAACGTTTCAAATCCCAGAACTGATAGCTTGAAAATAATATTTAGTTCTCTCATAAACTCTGCATAACAAACAATATTATGCTTGGAAAGAAAATTTACAAATAAGCAGTTATCGTACCAGAACTTTTGCACTTCCAAAATCACAAAGTTTAAGCTGATGAGTATGGGGATTAACCTGCATTGAAATATTGTATTGGTCAGAAGCATTCAATCATAACATGTGAAGATCTACAAGCTTTAAGTACAAACCAGTAAATTCTGCGGCTTAATGTCCCTGTGGCAGACTCCTATACCCCCATGAATATATGCCAAAGCTCTACAGATCTGCCAACATTAAACAGAAGTCATAAAAAACAATATTGGTCATATGTTGTGAATAAATGTCAACAATATATCATTTCCATCAACTCCTTGTCCCTTTCAATTACAACAGAACTTAATCAAGCTAAGTTCTGCAAAAGCCATTTCATCTATTACCTATTTCTCTAGGTAGAAGATTTATTTAAGCAATTCATATTACGCAAGGAAAGATCCAAAGTACCAGAAAATAACTCTTGCTTTCATGGCCCTTATTAAATTGGAGGGACACATCCATAAATTGAACGATCATATTTAAGGTTAAACATTATCTCTTTGCATATTTAATATATGAAATAGCATCTAGCATGGATACTCACACGCCCAAAATGCATATCAACTATAATTCCTGGTAAATGAAATAATTGCCATTTGACAACGTCACAACATTCACTGCTCAGAACACACATATATATTCCTGGTATATGTAAATGAGCATTTGGCAATATCAAATGCAGGAGAAGTAAACATACTAAGGTAGAGACATTTGAGATTATTTAGTGCATATATGACATTAAGTTTGACCTGAACAAGACATAAGTGGTTGAAGAAACAGGAAAACCAAAGCAGTATCTATTTACAATGTAGCGTTGATAAGGAAAGATGGAAATTTAACATACAACTAAAAGGTACACGAATTTCCTGGAAGCAAGTTTGGGGAATATATATAAATTGAATAAAAATAAATAAAAAGAAGAAGAAAGAAAATCAATGAAAGATGCAAAGAGTCTTTCATCACATTTATTGTTCCCCGTAGTTGTAGTAATTAAGCTTTCAACTAACAGATTTTCAAGCAAATGACTGCAGCATAACCAATTCAAGATCTGGCAAAAGTAAATATATGGGAAATGATGGTAACAAAGATACAATATATAAAAACTGCCAAACCTGATATGTATAGATTTTGACGTATATCATGGGCATTCGCTGATTTGCCCTGCTATAGTGTTTTGCTACACGGTAAACTGTCTCAGGTACATACTCAAGAACCAAATTGAGATAAAGCTCATCCTTCTCTGTAGTTGAAAAGAAGCAGTGTTTGAGAGAAACAACATTGGGGTGATCAAGAAGACGCATTGTTTGCAATTCACGATTCTTATATCTCTTGTCCTGTAAGACTTTCTTGATTGCAACAGTTTCCCCTGATTCTAGGCACTTAGCCTGCAAAATACGATAAACAGGGTTAAAACTTAAAAGACAATTTTATATATAGATACAGATACTTATATATGCAAGTATGTATGTATTTATATGATGGGGAACTTTTTGTTGTATGCCAACCTTATTCAAAAGGCTACCATCAATTACCAAAATTAAGGGTTCAGAATCTAAATACAAAGTATCACCTGAAAGACTATGCCGAATGAACCCTGACCAACAACACGCTCTGCCATGTAACTTATGGTCTGAGGTACAAGTCAGGAAAAAAGAAACAACAATTATATTGAAGCGCAGAACCTCAAACAGAAACAATATATCATGTATTATAGTAAAGTGGAAACTTTATCGATGATATTAAAGGATGCCAGTGGATTCATGATTTACACTTTAGTTAGCAATCAAACAAAAATCATGAGGCACAAATCATCTAGGAAAGAATAAACTTCAATTTATTGGCAGTTTAAGACCTTCAAAACAATTTTATATGCTCTAACCATGCATTGACAAAATGACAGCTTGCTTCTTATCTAAGAATTAAGATCTGGAATTAGCTGAACTCAAAAAAACTTCAGAGTGTATCCAGGACTTGAACTCTGCACCACCTTCTTTGTGGGTGGCAAGAGATACCACTTGATGATGACGGCTGTTTCCTCTCGTATTTTTACTTCCCACAGTAATCAGTGTGAGTTTTTTCTTAATTTCAGTCTCACTTAGTTTTTGATTTTTTTTTTTTTCTCTTACAGAAAAAGGAAGATATGTAAGTCATGCAGGTATAGATGTTAGCTCGCCCATTCTAAATATAGCCAGAAGTGATCCAATGACAATAAGATAATCGGAAAAGTTACAAAAGAATCAAATAATTTTACATTATCTACCTGTTTGGGCTGACCGTTTCTACCACCAATAGTTGTTACAATAATGTGACCTGTTTCGGTTCCATTTCCATCCACAACTGTTGCTTCCATTTCCTATTCCAGAAAAATTACCAAGAAAAAAAAAATTGATCATGAAAGTGAGTTAATAGTAGATAGAAAACAGATAACAATTTTCAACAAGTTTCGAGAAGGCAACCTTTTCCATCCTGTCATCTCTTATCTTCATTTCATTGATTTCCTCTGGGAGCTTGTCAACAAACATTGTATTGTCACTAGGTTGTCCAATTGCTGAAGGCACCAGACCAGCTGAAGCCATATGTGGTGAACAGAAACAAAGGTGATATGTTTGCAATTGCTTTCAAGATACAATTAGTATCAAAGAGATTTAACTCCTCAACCTGAATGGGATGAGGGAAAAAAAAGGTTATGTGTTTGCAATTGCATATAGGACACAATTTTAATCAAAGAAATTTAGTTCATGAACCTGAAGGAAAATGAGAAAACTACAAATTAAACATCAAAAAACCATAGACTAGTCAAGAAGATGTGATTAAAAATTATCATTGGGCGTGAAGGTGGCATCACAGACAACCCAACAAAAATTCAGCATGTATGGCACAATTAGTTGGTCAGCTACTGCCTACTGGTTAAATTTAGGGATGGATATAGTTTTGGCAACGTGCTCAGTGCAAGTCCTTCAACCTCCTATTTGATATTTTCTGTAATAAGCATGTGCATTTAAAGACACAAGCATATATAAATAATTGATAATCTGTGGAGGAACCAAGGAGGAACCAACTCAGTCCCATGGTTATAATTAAATGCATCACTTAACATTCATAAAAATTCCTTAAAAAAAAATTATTATATTATTAATTATTAGAATGAAATGTGTATCGCAAACACGTGCAAAGAATAAATGTTAATAGTACTCTTAAATGTTATGGAACAATTAAAGAAATGGGGTCTCACCACCATTTAAGCTAATGCATTAATACAAGAGTGGGAATTTTCTCCTTTTGCCTCATGGTAGAGTTAGAATGCATAAGATAGATATTGTTAATGAATAATATAACTTACTGCTGAAAATATATGCACTATACATTTCCTTTTATTTTTTTAAAAAATAAAATTTGAAAAGCTTGACCTTCTTCACAAATAAAATCATCTCCAAGTAAGAAGGTGATGAATCATTTCCCTTGGAATAAACAGAAAAGCTTGACCTTCTTCACAAATAAAATCATCTCCAAGTAAGAAGGTGATGAATCATTTCCCTTGGAATAAACAGAAGATGCAGTCCAAAGTAGATAAATGTTACAGTCAAAAGTAGTTGAACTTTATGGTTACCAGCATAGTCTGTCATCAAGCAAATTAAAAGGCAAAATTTTTATGGTCAACTAAATGGAAGGTTAGCACAGTGATTGTGCGTACATATTTGCTACACAAACTCTATTTCAAAACTTTGCACTGACTACAGCACCTTCTACATGATGTCCTCTCCAGGACTCTTACCTCAACTCCATAGCAGAACCTCTATCAAATTCACTCCTTTCTCACCCAAGCATGCATGAGTAGCAAGCGGATCTTCAACCTAAATTTTTAAACTCATCAAATCCCCAATGATTTAGAGAAAAAATCAAACAAGTTTGTTGTAAGATGTAACCAGTCCAAAAGGAAACTCTGTTATTACAGATCAATTTTTAAGCCCCAAACTGTCCCGTGCTTGGGAGGGGGATGCTGATATTGACCCCACAATATGGCTATTGTTTGATTGGTGCATTGAGGCATCAGAGTGATAAAGATTGAGGGCAAGACCAAGACAGGATGCTCCAATAATCATATACACCAATTAGGCTGACAGCAAATATGTCAATTTCTGGTAAATTCTCTAATGAAGGAAGACTATCGTTAACATTCAAACAGGTTCAGCCCAAAAGGTAACAAAATATATCTCATTTATCATATGCTAACTAAATATTATATTTAAATTCTAATTATATAGGGTTTCCTGATACAGTTTTCCACAGATTACTCAACCATGTCCCAATAATAATGAAACTTCCACAGACATTGAATAAACTTTCGAGCCGCCCATTTCTCAGAATCTCTCACCAAACTACCCAAAACATACATTTTGAGAACCACAGAACATCCACCTTCCTTGAATCACAGTCACCGACACTCTTCACAACAAACCGAGCTAGATTCTCTCTTCCTTGCTTAACATCCCCCGTTTGCTTAATGAGAAAACACGAGAAAATAAAACTAAAATCTAAATATTGAACTTAAAAAATCCTGCTATTTTTTCTTTCAATGATAAATATCTCAGCTCATCTAAGCTAAATAGTTGGTTATCAAGTTCTGCTCAGGAGCTCGATCTTTCAGGTTCCATCTAAAAGAAAACATCTTCAACTTACTTCCATTTTCCTACATTTTCTCAGCACCAAAAACCTCACTAACATACACTACAACCAAAAAAATAATAATAACAAACAATACGAAGACGTACCTGCAACTGTAAATCTCACATTTTGCAGACTTCAAAGCTTGTGATCGTGCGAGTGTAGCTGGAACAGTGATCAAACCACAAAGCAAAGAAACCCTAAAAGGTTTTTAGAGACAGAGAAATAGAAGAGAGAAGGTAAAGTGAAATTGTACTACAAGTAGTTTCAGAGACCTTTATAACAATATTTGACCATCTGAGACTCTCTCTCTCTCTCGGATGCTCTGCGTTTTCTGATTCTGATTGAGCGTAGCGGACCCCGCCCGGTTTTATTACATTTTGCTTTGAGATTCCGGGTCGTACCCGATATTTTTGGTTGAGAGCGGTATAAGTACTGTAATTGATTGGTCATCACAGGCTGACGTCATGGTCATGGTGTTGACTGTGGTTTTGGCTCTCAAGGTGATGGGTATTCTGCTATGCGGTGGTGGTGTATGTGTTCGCTAGATGAAGACCGTTCGATGGCGTGTGAAGTTCAAGTGGAAATATATCCAATGGCTATTGAAGGATGATGGGATGATGATCCTGAGTAAGAACTAACTGCGGGGAGAGTTTGAATACTTCTCGGTTTTGTAATAAAATAAGCGTTGGGTGAAGCTTGGTACAAAACCCTAGCTTATTCATCCAATGAAAAATCGACACGCACATTGTTGAACAGGATTTCAATAAATTAACTGCCGAAAAAATGTATATTTTGTATTTTAAATTTTGTTTATAATTTTTACTAGTACAAAATTGCTAAAATCTCCCATTGTACCTCTTGGTTAATAGGTTGGAATTGGATCGTTATAGAAGTACTTTGAAGCTAACCAATTTTACTGGTCCTATGAAAATTGAAACAGAACTGAGCTGTGATGTCTTTATATAAGTTTTTATGTAAGTTTTTGGTATTTACATAGGTGAGTCTTTGTAAAGATGCACAGCGGCAGAGTCAGGATCTTGAAATTGGGGGGCTAAAATTATAAGTAACATTAGTTGCTACTTTCGGGAAGGAAAAAAAATATTACGTAGGCAAAAATATTTTACTATTTATTATATTCATATAAAAAAATATCTACTTAAACTTTTGTCAATTTATTTAAATAAAAAAATATAGTTATTTAAACAAGTTTTTTATCAAACTTTCTTAACAAACACCAATAAGATTTATGCCAAAATTTAATTAAACAATTAGATTTTAATTTATAAAAAAATAAGAAATTCATGTAATACTTGCACAAATTAATAATCATTACACAATATATCAATAAAAAAAACAAATTACAATAAATCAATTTTGACTAACTTAAATCAAAGAATATTGGCAACTAAAAAGAAAAAAAAAATAAAGAAAGTGATAGGAAATAATCAAGTATGAGATAGAATTTTAGAATAATAAGGTTATTGAAAGAATCTGATTGAGTTTGAAGGATTTTAAGATAATTACATTATGGAAAGAACTGTGTTTGAGTTTAAATTTTAAGATAGTCATATTAAATATATAAGTCAGTTTTTATTAGGATTCTATAGTAGTCATTTCAATCACTCTCCTTTAGATTATATATAAATTATCTTTTGTTAAATGCTAATTAAAGAAAGATTTTTTTTTTTTTTCTTTCTTAGGGGGGGGGGGCCAAGTATAGATTTTACAGCATACATGTTATATTATTTTTATTTTTACCTATACTAAAAAAATTCCCAAAAAATTAGGGGGGGCCATGGCCACCCCTAGCCCCCTTGGCTCCGCCCTGTAGATGCATTTTAAAAACTTCAAATACCAAAAAAGTATTCAAAACTATTTATGCTTCGTAATTTTTTGCTTTTGCTAATATATTGTAGTGAGACACGGATCTGTTGTCTGTCATTGCCTCCACTGATATTTTTTTGTTTAACAAATTTACATTTACAAGCAATCTTTGAAATAGTATTTAACACACTCTAAAATAAAAAAACACTACTTCTTCTTCGAGTCAAAATAAAAACGATTGTCAAACAGGACCTTGGAAAGAAGTTTTTAACAATTATGAGTAGATGGTTGGCATTTCAATGTAAAGCAAAAATATCTACCACCAGTCACTAATTATTTATAAATTATTTCATATTTTTCATGAGTTTTTGTTATAACATTTTTTGCCTTTGCCTCGCCTCGAATTCCTCCCCTCTTTATGCCGTTAAGCCAAAGACCTTTGATTCTTTCTCACACTTAATTTGTAAAACATCATGCACAATATACAATTCTGGTTTTTAAAAACACTCGACACCATGCTTCATATGAGAGATGAGTGTTTTTTTTTTGCTCTCAAATTGGGACTCACACACACTGTCTTTAATTAGGTTCGAATCCCTAACTTCCTTTTGGAAAGTAGTAGCCTTGTACCGCTTAGTCACAGACCTGTTGGTAAGATAGTTGGCTTATAATTGTCTTATAAAATCAATTGTTTTATAAAATCTTACTTTATGCTCCGTTTGGTTAGAGGGATATAAAAATAGATGGAAGAGAGAGGTGAAGGGACGAATAAGACATTCTTAAGGAAACAAAGGTGCCACCGGCTTCCGTCACTTTTTTTTTGATTGAAAGAAATGGATAATATAAATGATAGATAGAGTTGACACTTTTTTTTGTTTGCTTAGAAGATAGGGAAAATTAATTTTTATATTATTTTTATCAATATACCCTCGTTTAACTAGCAAAACTTTTAGGCTCAGTTTGTTAGAGTGAAAATGGGAGGAAAGGGAAGGGAAGGTGATGGAGGGTGATTAAAAAATTGTGTTTAGGTACAATTGGTGGAAGGAGAGGGAAGGATTTGGAGGGTTAACACAAGGCTTCTACAGTAAATTTCTTAACCTCCCAAAAATAGGCGGAAACGGAAGGAAAGGGAATGAGAGGCTTGGTGAGTGATTTCTTATGCCAAAATTGCCCTTGATTACACACAAAACCCATACGTACAAGTTAGCAGTTGCAGAGAGAGAGGGGGACAAGCTTGAGAGTTGAGAGAAAGAGGGCCGGCTTAAGCATACGAACGGCAAACCCGAATTGGAAGGGCGATGGAAACTGAAATTGGGTTTTGATATGGCTGAAATTGGGTTTTGATTTTTTAAACAATCTGAAATGATGCCGATATGGGTTTTGTAGTTTTGATTCTTGCAGACAAATATATAAACTAAAAGAAATGAGTTTTGAACTTCTGATTCTTGTATTTGCAGTTGCAGAGAGAGAGAGAATGAAAAAGGGCAAGTTCAGAGTTAAGACGAGAATAGGGATGGAGGCAAGGAGGCTAAAATGATTTGCCCTAAAATATTATATATATATATATTGCATACGTTTTGTTATAGGGTTTTTGTTTTTGTTTTTTTTTTTTTTACAAATATTACATACTTAAATTTATAAATTTTTCTTTTAAAAATTAAAAGGGTATAATAGTAAATTTACTAAAATACTTCCCTTTCCTATTTTTTTCCAAATATAATCATTATTCCTTCATTTATTTTATTTCGTTAACCAACCAAATACGGGGTTAAAATTATCCTTCCCTTCCTTTCCCTTTCCCTCTTCCTCAAAACTAATGTTATCCTCCCCCTTCAAGCCCATCGTACCAAACGTAACGTTAAGAAGGTTAAAGTATATTCTCTCTCCCTCCCCCAATTTTGGACTGATAGAAAAACACCAAATAAAGGGCCTTGTTTCAGACCATTAAACTTATTTGATAGTATTATTTTTTTATTTCTTTTTTGTATATGAATCAATTTTGTTCTATCTTACTCCAATCTTTTTTAGTAACATAATATATCATCTTTAAATCAGTTTGTGTTATTGGTTAAAAAGAAAAAAAAATGATTCTTTCTGAATATTCCATTGTTATTGTTACATTGTGATATCGGTTTTTTATGGTTGATTTAATTGTTCTTTAACTTAGAATCAACTAGAAAAAATCCTGAATGAATTAATATTAACAGAAATTGCAATTAAACAGTTAAACGATGCGTTTTAGAGTTCAGTCAGGTTTTCATTACTAGCTATCGCAATCATTTCAGCAATTTCAATTGTCCCTTTACATACATACACATACATATACACTTGCTAGGGTTTTTCTGTATCCCAACCTACTGAAACTGTATCAACCAAATTCTCGGTCTATTTTGCATTTCTTTACATTCAACTTCAATCAGGTTAGTTCCTTCTAAATCATCAGAAACTTTGCAGTTGATTTATAGGTATAAATTAGGTTGTTTATATGCGCGGTATGTCCTTAAATTTGTTTTGTTATCTGTTTTAGGTTGTATGAGCTTGGAAATCAATCAAGTTAGTTCCTTTTGAAACGTATGAAACTCTGCATTTGATTTATAGGTATAAACTAGGCTGTTTATATGTGTATATTAATAAATTTGTTTTGCTATCTATTTTAGGCTGTTTGAGCTTGGAAATTATGGGTTCCATTACTGGTGAGATTAACTTTACAAAAAGTGCAATGTTGGATGAAAGCAAGTTTGATGAGCATCTTAAATTGTGGGCACTTCGAATTCCTCGCGAACATTGCCAGGTTTCCACTCGGATATTGAAAGGGTATATCATGTCATGAATTCATTTAAAATATTTGAAGCTTTGTTCAAGATTTTATGGTTTTGTAATTTTTATCACACCCAGTATATCATAGAAATTCACACTACATTGCCCTAATGTGATTCAGATTCTAACTCTCTAATTAATTCGTTGATCCTAATACGATGAACCTTTATATATGTGCTTTAGAATTTATATCAAATTAAATTGTTGATGTTTATATTGGGAAATAATCAGAAATTGATTTTTCACTACTCGGGTACCATAAATTTAAGTATTGCTGTAATGAAGTTATTAGTATTTTGTTGGACTTTGTGTATGATAAAAAAATAGTAACAATTTTCTTGGACTTTGTGAATTGAGGTCCTGACTACCAATTTGAGCTGACATGAAATAGCTAATTTTTTTTTTTGCTCAATAAGGATGAAGAGTAGTTGGATAGGATGGTTTTTGTGTTATTTTGCATTTTGTTGATTTGGGTTTTTTGTTTTTCTTTGGGGGCGGCGGGGGTTGGAGGTGATGGTATTTCTCGAGTTGTCTGGATTTTTGGACAGATATGTTATAATTTTGTGGCTTATGTGAATTGTGATCTTGAGTTTTGAATTCAAATGGAGCACTAATCATGTCACGAAATAATAGCTTATCATTTGATGATTAGCTGGCCGCATGAATATGTACTTATTGGGTTTCTGAACTGGTTAAATTGTGAACTCTCACGGCTTACCGTTTGAAGTGTGTTTGCATAGGATGTGGAATACCACTAGAAGTATATAGTAAAATTGAACTTCCATCTCGCTTTCAGTCTTTTTCCATGAGATTCCTTGCTTATTTTATTTAGGCAACTCTAAATTTTCTGAAACTTTTGTTGCACCCTTGATCCATGAGATGTTTTTTCTTCTCTGTGAGATTTATTTAATAAACAAGAGATTTTTTTGCTTTCTGGAAGAAGAACTTGTCAAAATAGCTTTCACCTTACACTTATTTTATTTAGGCAACTCTAACTTTTCTGAAACTTTTGTTGCACCCTTGTTCCATGAGATGTTTTTTTCTTCTCTGTGAGATTTATTTAATAAACAAAAGATTTTTTCGATTTCTGGAAGAAGAACTTGTCAAAATAGCTTTCACCTTACGCTTATTTTGTCTTCTCAATTTATTAACCAGTGAACATTGGGTGGTCTGCTTTTTATCTGCAGATACTTGCTTGACAGACCCCACATCAAACCTATTGCTGAAGATCCAACATGTGAAAAAAATCGTTTTCTAATATTATCTGAAAAGGTTCAAAATACTGGTAAGAACTGTTAACAATTTTTGTTCCCCCACGGTACCTATAACTACCATCAAAATAGTGGTAAGAACTGTTAACAATCTTATAAGGTGGTTCCTTTATAATTACAACATTCCAATTCCATCATTTTTTTTGGGGGGAATATGATGTAATAGAAGAAAATAAATTAAAATATGATGTAATAGTGTAGTCAAATGTGCTTACCTTACTTCCATGAATATATTTACCTTTTACACAGATTTATCAGATATTCCAGGCCAAAAACTTGATGAATTAGAAGCACTATGCAAGATCGAAGTAGTTCCACATTCCTTGACTCTTGGATATTCCTGTTGGGGTGCAGGTGACTTGCTAAGCTTCCAATGAATTAAGTATTGGAAAAACCTTGGGGCATTTATTATAATGGAATACATTCTATTATTTATTTGTGTTATATTTCATTATTGGAAAACAGCACTCTTGCCCATTAATACATATGAATATTAGATTCACGTTTACACGAATGTATCATATTCTATTTCATCTTCTTAAATTGATGACACTTCAATTGTATTCAGATGTTGTGTTAACTGGATTTCCTGTCTCATTAATTTGATTATAGACCACGTGTTGAAGCAGATTCTTCCTTCTGGAGTTGAGGTACCTTCATCTTTTGAAACAATAGCTAAGAATTCTATTTATACTATTATTGCTTCAGCTTTTAATTTTGCCTTTCCCCCCTTCTATTTTAAACAGAAATACATTGCTACTTGGTTTCTACTTGCAACTTTCTTATCCCACTCACCTTCTTTTATTGTTAAAGACTGTACACTTTCAGTTTTCAACAATGAAAACCTCCATGTTTAATCAAATATGAAAGAGTGACATTGTTTCTAATTAATTCAGGTCACATTGCCCATCTAAATATTACCGATGAATTGCTTCCTTACAAGGATGTTATTGCGAAGGTTATTTATGATGTACGTCTTAATTAATTTCTGGCATCAATTTGTATTATGTTCCTGTTGAATTATTTATTTATTTTTTAATAAATAGCATTCTAATTTTTTTCTTTGTTATTCCCAGAAAAATCATCCCAGAATCAAAACAGTTTTTAATAAGGTTGGAAATATTACTAATGAGTTCTGTGTGCCAAAGTTCGAAATCCTGGCTGGAAAAGATGATATGATCACAGAAGTGAAGCAATACAGGGCAACTTTCAAGCTTGACTACAGCTTGGTCTATTGGAATTCAAGATTGGAACATGAACATAGAAGGCTGGTTTCTCAGTTCCGAGCAGGGGAGACCATTTGTGATATGTTTGCTGGCATCGGTCCATTTACTATTTCAGCAGCACAGAAAGGATGCCTAGTGTATGCAAATGACTTAAATCCCGACAGCGTTCGTTTTTTGAAGATTAATGCAGAAATTAACAATGTTAATGATCGTGTTTGTGCATATAATATGGATGCGAGGAAATTCATTTCTCAATTGATTTCAGTGCCTGCTTCTGAGACTAATCCAGAATTGAAGGTTCCTGTTCTCAAAGCTAGTGAGAATTGCACCGTACAGTCAAATGACGATACAAAGTCCGAGGACATAAAGCCTGCAGGTGTAATGTTTAGTTGATATACACTCCTGTGAAGCATTCCCATTCAGTTTATTTTTTATATCCCTTGCAGGTGAGGCAGAAGAAATAACAGGTAACAGTTTAAGCGATCTGGAGGGTGTTGAAGGCTCGTGTATGAATGTGGATGCAAGGGCAACTGCAGTCAAAAGATGTTCCAGAAGTTGTCAGGAAGGTATGATTAGCATCACAATGAGGCATCACTGGCAACACTAAATTACATACTTGCGTGCAGTGGTTCTATTTATTTGATGTTTCAGCATCTTGAATGCAAATATGAACCATACATGGTTATCTTGTAAATTTCAGTATCCCGTTAGCTGTATTGGTTCCTCTACAGTTTCTGCTGGAGAAGTTAGACGAGCTAATGGAGCTGTTGTTTGTGTAGCTGGTAGGGTAAAAGGAGGCACAATTAAGCAAATGAGAGGCTTCGAAGCATTTGATGCTAGGCTTTGGGAGCATGTTGATCACTTTATTATGAATTTACCTGCTTCTGCTCTACAATTTCTTGGTAAATGAATTGCCTTCTTTCTCCATGGTTATTTGATTGTTTATCCAGCTAAAGTCATTTTAATTTAATTATATACCTTATAGTCCTTGTATTTAAAACTAACTGTTAGAGGACGAAATTTTTGATCTCTTATGGTTTCCTTTAGTAATGTATAATCAAAATCAACTATTTACAACTTAAGCATAACCCCCCTCCCCAAAAGAAAAAATTAAAAAGAATAATAAAAGAGAAGAAAGAGGAGACTCTCTTCCATTAATGTGAAATGGGTTTCCTTCCATGATCTCTTTAGGCCGTTAAGTTGAGCTCTTATGCTATTCTATTTGGCCAAATATCCACTAAAAAAAACTTGACAAATATCTAAGCTTGCTGTTAATTAATCTGACTATAAGAGATTTTCTTGTCTCGATTTTATCTTTTTCTTCATTCTTTCTTTTGTTGGCCAATAAATGATGAGATAAGAAATAAAAAATTGGATTTTCTTCTTTAGATGCATTTAGAGGCCTTATCCAGAGGAGATATTGGAAGGGTCCTTTACCTTGGATTCACTGCTATTGCTTCATGCGATCCAGTGAGACAAAAGAACTGATAATTTCAGTAAGTTCTTTGCACAAACTTGTTACTTTTTTCTGTCTCTTTTTTATTGGTTTTCCTGAAATATTTTACTAGGTATATTACTTAATACTATCTAACGCATGTTATTTGAGATATCTTTACTAAAGATTGTTGCCTTTCCACATAAAGGAGAATAAGGGAGCTGATGGTTCACATAGTTTGTGTAGTTCACTTTTACAAGAACTATTTCAGACCTGTATTTCTGTCTCTTGTTCCATTCATTAAGGGCAAAAAGTGCTATGAAACTGCTATAATTTGGTAAGAGTCAATATAATGAGTAGTTCCAACTTTCAAGTTTCCAAAATACAATTGGTACAGGATGACAGTGATACATAGGACACATTTAAGCTTTGCTTTTTGTTCTTCTCTGGACTTGTCATTTTGGGCACTGATACTAGCATATGATGTTTCAGAATTATGAGACTTTTATGTAAAGAACATAATTTCATCGTTATGAAGAATAGTAGCTTCTGGAGAAATCCTTTAAAATTGGATCCCCAAGTGAAACGTCTGAATGCTCACTACTTGAGCATTATAGAATAAACTTTTGTTTACGGAGTCCTCCTTGATCAATCCATAAGATTGAAGTTAAAACTAAGTGCACCATTGGCTTCTCGGAAAAGGTTGAAGAAAATGGTTTCTTCCATAATAAAATTATACTACTGTAGAAATCAAATTATCAATGGGCGGCCAACTGAAGCTTGCAATTTAACTCCACAAGTGAAGCTGATATGTAATAGTTGGACATTTAGGTAAGTTAAAAAAATTGAGACATGAAAGATCTCTTGCATAGTTTTAGATTTCTTATAGTGGATGAAAGTATGAGACCTTACGCTATGTTGATCCCTCTGTTAGTAATGTTTCTGGAGGGTAAAACCCCAAATGGATAGCACAGACTTTCTTATTCACTCTTGACTTGGTGATGGTTTAGGCTTGAAACAATTTGGTTTCTTTTATCTTTAGCTTGTTGATGTTGGGTCCCTATTGTAGAAAAGTATATTTCTTTTGCTGCGTTCAGCATTGTTAGGTTCCCTGTAAACCAAACGGCGTCAAACCTTTACTCTTTCACGTCAAGTACTCTTTTGCCGTACATTGTAACATAAGATGCTGTCATAAACTATTTTGCAGGAGGCAGAGTGTACCTTGAATGCTAGTATACGCGATCCAATATTTCATAGGGTTAGAGATGTTGCTCCAAACAAGGTATGTACTTGCATTTTTCCTCCTCCTCTTTTTTTTTTTTTAACTTCGCCCTACCATGCAGGCAATGTTTTGTTTAAGCTTTAGGTTGCCGGAGGAGGCGTGCTTCGATGAAGACATGACCAATGGTATCCTCTCTGCTGATGGGGAGTCATAAGCAGTGGTTGGCCATGTGACCATATTCTATTTTTGTGCTTGAAGTTGATAGTTTAGTTCAGTGTTTCAGAGCGTACCTCATTCCTCTCTATCACATTTATCTATTTTTGTCGATGGTAAATTTCTGTTTATTCACTTAGTGTTTTTTTTAAAGCCTTCTAATGTATGTTTAGTCTGCGTGGGTGTTAATTATTTGTTTGTTTTTATAAATATTGGCGAGAAATTCGTACCTCCACTTTATTCCTCTTAGGATTTGAACCTCGACCTTTTACTTTAGAATGTAAGAAGATGCACTATGTTGGAGCCTTTAATAAATATTTAATTCAATGCAAATTAATATAATCTAAAAGCACATACAAAAGAACCTACGGTGGTAAACAAACACTGTACTGTCTAGGTGCACCTAATTCTCTTCAATTTCGTTCCACCCAAAAGATTTGAGAAAGAAGAGGAAAAGGAAAAGAAAGTTTTGAAAGGGAAGTTCAAGTACCATTCTCTTTCTATTACTTTTCTAAAACGTTTTCGAAAGGGAAGAACTTTAATTAGTAGGGAGGAGGGTCAAATTTACTGAATTTTAAAGGAGAGATTATTATTTTCCGTCTCGTGACCATTAAATTAAATATAATGAAGCAATCTCACCGTTTGACCAGAATTCACTCTCGACTAAGAGCCTCTAGAACAAGAGGAAAAACTTCATACACGGGAAATAATGACGTAATTCCAAGAAAAGGACAGTTTGATTCGATGAATCTGTAACCTATTAACAGCCAAAAAGTGTTGAACGTTTTTACATCAAATCCTCCATGAGATGGTGACTGAAAATCTAAAACAAGGAAAATTATTTCTCTGAGACAAGATTGTGTGTTACTCACCACGGAATTCAAGTCCGTGAAGGTATGTATAAGCTTTCATGTCTTTTTTTTAGGTTTCAACTTGAAAAATCAATCAATAAATAAAAAAAACAGATATAATCATTAGTGATTAATTATTCCAGCCTACAATTGCTGCGAGAAAAAGCATTGCTTAAAAACAAAAATTGTCAGCCTATTGAGAATGTAAACAAAAATTATAAAAATTATTTTTTATTTCACTCAAAACTGAAAACTCAGCCCCTCCGAAAAGAAAGGAGAGCTTATATCATCTACCTTAGCTCGTATTGGTTTAACATGGTTCGTTATTTGATATAAATGGTGCAAAAGTAGGTGAAATAATAGCAAAAACAAGAAGAATGGAAGAGGTACATCTAGATTTTAGATTCTAAAAAGAGAGAAACAATTTTGCACAAGCAAGCAGGAAGAGGGTAAAAAAAAAAAAAAATAATAATAATAATAAAATAAAAATAATAAAAAATAGACCAACAGGACAACTTCAGTGATAAAGATGTACCCTCACCTCACCAGGGGAGGAGATTAAGAGTTGAGTTCCATCCTGAATTTATTAGTGTCACTTTTAGTAAAAAAATTTAATAGTTATTCAGGACATGTATTTGATGATAAATTATAAAGGTGATTTAAATGGTCCAACAACATAACAAAGATGTCAGGATGATGAAAGATGCTTCGCTCTCCCTTTTGGTGCCCATTATTTTTTCCTCCTATTCTAATTTTCTCCATTTGCCACTGTAGCTTAGAATTTAATCAGCCCATTTTTTCCTCCTATTCTCATTTTCTCCATTTGCCACTGTAGCTTAGAATTTAATCACTACAAGTCCGTAATTTTAGCGGAAATGTAAAAAAACATCATTTGGAAACTTAGATGAACAAGGTTGGTTGACGCAAAAAAAAAAAACTTGTTTAGTGTCCAAAAGTCTCAGTTCAGACACAAAAAATTATTATTCTATGCAGTGTATACTTTATACACAAAAAAAGCTACATAGCTTTTGACAAACCATCCATGTAGAAAATATTATTATGTGTGTGATGATAAAAAGATTGTGTGTGAAAGCAACCACAGTATATAATGCGAAATTTACGGAATCCCACACTATAATAAACTATTATAAGGAGAATTTAATTTGTTTTATTACATGTTTATTTAACAGTAGTATTAGATTTGATTAATAATTATGATAAAGAAATCTTGGTTATTATTACCTTTTTTTATTTTATTTTTTTATACCGGATTTGGACTTTTAGTTACTTCCTTTTATATAGTTTTTACTGGATTGAAGCCAATTATCCCAAAAGGCAAGGCATGGAATCTGGAAAAACTGCTATAACGGTATTTCAACTATCCACATTCTACAACATTTGAAAACGACATTCACATGTATATGTGTATATATATATATAACTATCACATGAAAGAAAGACTCTAGTAATGTAGAGCTAGGGTGGTCCATTTTCTATGCCCTATATCTTTTTGTCTTCACATTCGAAGAAAGACTAGTTTGTTCCATTTTCTATGCCCTATATTTGCCTTCACATTATAGAAATATATCTCTCGCGTATCTTCTTTATTCCTTGTTTATCATTAAGTTTTGCGGTGTGTTCTCACTCAGATCCTTCGGTATAATTTAGATTTTTGTTATTTTTGCGCTCTGGTATTCTATCTTATTCCCATTTTATTTGACTTAAAAAATGAATAATATTTTATATAAGTTTAATGACATTAATTTTATTACTAACCTCAACATGATGTCATATTCTCCTCACATCTAACTCTTCTATATACTCCTATATACTCCATATACCATACACATAGATCATGGTACGCATTATCGGTCACGGTCACGGTCGCGGTGTAACGGATTTGGACAAAGTCAGTATAAACTGATTAATACGAGTCGTGTATCGAGCTTAAAAAAAAATCGTGTATCGAACCATACGACAAATCATGACATAGATCAATACATATAAACAGTCAAAAATAAAAGAAAGAGTGTGTTAAGCAGCATAGAGACTAGAGAGACTATAAAAAAGGGAGAAAAAGAGGGTGTACAAAAGTAGAGTGATATGGTTAAAGGCTAAAAATTCTAAATTAGTCTTAGGATACTGTATTTTCGGGTATTCTAAGTGATTATAGAACTCATTTGATGAATAATTCAAAGATTACAAGAGTCCGAGAATATGATACCCAATTGTAGAACTTCACAATAAAATGAGCCAGAATTATTTTAATAAAGTATTCATTGAATCATTTTCCTTGTCATTTGATATACACATATTTGTCATTACATTATATGTAAGAGTATATGAATCTATCTATCTCTATTTGTCAAAGATCCTGCCGTGTCCTTTGCCGCTTTCAATGCATTTCTTAGTCACCATGTGCATGAATGAACATCTCCACCATCTTCTCAATCACATGTGTAACACTCAAAATAATACTAGAATCATCAAAATATATTTTAAGATTAATTATTAATGGAAAATTTTGATATTCAAGTGTAGTGACCATGCACGACCCTTTATAGATAATGTAAATGAGTTGTTAGATTATACTGTATATAATTATATATATTCATGCACAAAGCCAACCCATTTTTGCACGAAGTCTTGTGTCTAACTTTGCTTAATTGAAAATTGATATAACCATGATATACAAAGGCCGCTCAATAAATATAATTTAAAGTTTTAGGCCAAAAATCTATAAATGGGTCTTTTATATCAAATAATAGTTAATGCTTTTTATTTTAAAATTACCCTTATTCAAAAAATCCTAAACCCATTTAATTATTATTATTATTTTTTCGGGTAGCTTCTGAATTAATGTCACCCAAGTAGAAATTTATTATTATTATTTAGATTGAAAACAAAATAGTAATTTCAAATCCTTTGGATTATTACGTTGACCACACACAAAGTATTATAGGGCCTACTATTAATACATGCTATTGAGTGGAACCAGGTATATAAGATGAATTAAATTTTTATGAGTCCATTAATACTAATAGGCCTACTTGATTCAAATTATTTTAATTGAGGAGAGTTCATGTTAAACAGATTTATTACGCGCGCGCGCACACACATATAGATCACTATGAGGCAACTGAGCTCAAAAAGTCTTTTAACTTCACTTGACTTCATTAATTTGTAATAGCTAAAAATGAATAAAATTATTTTTTTTTAAAAAAATTATTGCATAATTTGATTTTTGATCAGTTTATTCCAATATTAATTTATTTTATGATCATCTTAGACCTCCATGGGCTAGCCTTGCCAACTTTATTTGATTAATCTGCGACGTGGAAACTTATATGGTTAATAAATTTAATGTTTTAATTAATTTCTATATTATAATTTGTATGACATTGTTCGATAATTCCCATCACCTATGCCACTATTGCTCTATATATTATAACATTTTCATAGCAACTACAATAACTCGTAAACAAAGAAATTATCAAGTACTTCTACATAATACCAACATATATAAGCGTATATACTCACGTCTCACAAGTCACAAGTGCCCGTCTTGGCTGGTTATATAGCTAATAGCTTATTAATTAGTCACAATGAATTGATTATGCATATATATATATATATAATTGATTACTATAAAATAAGAAGGAAATTTAATAGTTGAACTGTATGGCCTATGTGTGAACAGTGCCACGAGTCTCTATATAAACTCATCATCCTCACCTTTCTTTAACAATCCAGAATAAGCACTTTCTCTCTCTCTCTCTCTCTCTCACACACACACACACACAATGATGAAAATGTTGAGTCAAAAATGTCCTACATTAGTAGTTATGCTCATTGTGTTGCTTGTGTGGTCTTCTAGCAATGCAATTATTTGCAGTGCTAGCTCTAGAAGAAGCAAACAATGGAGGCAAAGCATTGCCTTTCCGTCTAACCAGAAAGGAAGGCGTTTGGCAGCGGAGCTACAACAGAATGCTGCTAACTCTGCCATCTTTAATGTGTTGGACTATGGTGCTAAAGGTGACGGAAAATCTGATGACACAAAGGTAATTTCAGAATTTCAATTTTTGCCATAATGTTCATGGGCTTCATTCTGTTATTATTTTTATTTATTTGTATTCCCTGTTTGGTAAGGTGTATTGTACTTCTACATATTTAGTTTGTTGTGAAGAACTGGAAGGAAAAGAAAAAAGAAAAAAGAAAAAGTAAAAAAAAAAAGGAGTTTTCTGAGGGCCTACCATAAAGTTTCATTTGTTCTAAAGTGAGGGAAGAGTGAAGGAATAAAACGTTGTCTTCATTAATTATTTTCTTCCATTTTGGTCCAATTTTAGGAAATAAAAAGTAAGTTTTCTTTTCTTAGACTAACCTTTTCCATCCCTTCTTCCTATCCTCTGTCCATAATATTTTCATTCCTGCAACCAAACAAGAGGAGTAATGCTTTTGAAAAACAATGCATATACTTTTTACTTTTGGAAAAAGTACTCCCCATATTGCACGGTTTGCACCATAAGTCAAGTCTCAAAGAGCATAAGTATATTCTGATTATGCTACAACTTTAAGAATTAATTTTGAGTATTTCCAAACAGTATGGGACCTTTTTACCCCCCTAAGCAACATTATTCGACTTCATTCAGAGGTTATTAATTTACAGTTATTTAACTAATTTTGTTTTCATCAGAGGACATATGCATGTATTATGTACAATTGAAGCTAAATTACTTTCCATAGAGAGGTAAGAATTGCCTCCAAGACACCTTAGCTAATATTGGTAAAAAAAAAAAGCTACCCAGTGCATGAGACTCTCGCTATTGCAGGGTTTGAAAAGAGTCAATGTATGCCGTCTTACTTCTGTATGTAAAGAGACACGTTTAGAGTTCATTCAAGGCTCTATTACTGCAAAATTTCAAAAATGACTAATATGTTACAATACATGGCAGGCATTTGAAGCAGCATGGGCAGCTGCTTGCAAGGTGGAGGCATCAACAATGGTAGTGCCTTCTGGATCCGTGTTCTTTGTCAAACCGATCTCTTTCTCAGGCCCCAATTGTCAACCAAAGATTGTATTTCAGGTTAATTTCACATCAACAACTCCATTTTTTAGTACCTAAATGACTATATAGTTATCAACCTTGTAACACTCCTAGGAACTTATATACTGTGGGTAAATTAATTTATCTATCCACATTATTTGATAGAGATGTTTTGATATTATTTTTCAGTGTGATCAGTATCGGATTTGAACTTACATGCTCATTTTTTCGTGTTGTCTTGCAGTTGGATGGCAAGATTATTGCGCCTAAAGACTCGGGATCTTGGGGATCAGGTCTGTTACAGTGGCTTGAATTCACAAAGCTCACAGGAATTACAATTAGAGGGAAAGGTATAATTGATGGCCAAGGCTCAGTTTGGTACAACCCCACAGCCAAAATGCCAAGCACCAAGCCAACAGTGAGTACCTCTTACACTGAACTACTTGCATTCACACATTTCACAATCTTGACTAAACATTGAAAACTTGAAACTAAGAATTTCATATTGTGTCTATTTGGCTTGCAGGCACTCAGGTTCTACGGGAGCTCTGATGTAACAGTAACCGGCTTAACAATTCAAAACAGTCCCCAGACACACCTCAAGTTTGATGATTGCACAAATGTTCAGGTTTTCAGCATGAGTGTTTCATCCCCTGGCGATAGCCCCAACACGGATGGAATTCACCTGCAGAACTCCAAAGATGTGGTGATACACGACGTTAAACTTGCTTCCGGTAATTCCTAGTGTTAGAAGAAATAATAGCCTTTTTTCTTTGGGATCTGAAACACAATAGTCAAATTTTCTGAGCTAAACTGCCAATTGCTCATTTCATTAGGTTCTTACCATAATGTGGTCACTTCTCTCTATGTCTGCTCTTCCTATTGTTATGCTTCTCTACTTGAGCATATTAGAATTCAATTTAGCAGGGGAAGATCCCCAAGAAATAAGATTACTGTTTTTTGAAAGTTAAAGTAAACACGTGCACACTCACAGTATTGTCCATAACAGGACTCGAACACTCAACCCTTTCTTGGGAGGAGAAATATGAGCTACTGATATGTAATTGTATGGCAATAAATATTGCAGGAGATGACTGTGTCTCCATACAAACTGGATGCTCAGGCATATTCATACACAATGTGAATTGTGGACCGGGACATGGAATCAGCATTGGAGGGCTAGGGAAGGACAACTCCAAAGCCTGTGTATCAAATGTTACTGTCCGAGACTCCACAATTAGCAACACAATGACTGGTGTCAGAATCAAGACATGGCAGGTAAAAATGAATTCCTTTCCCTCAATTGACTGTTGAAGATAAAGGGTATGCTTGGTTCAATATTCTGTTTCCGGAGAATTGAAAATCAGAAAAGTTTACAAAGATCTGGTTGATTGACCGTTTCTGAAAATTGTTTATGAGAACTCTGTTTTTTTTTTTTTTTTATTATTTAAAAAAAAGGGTTTTTTTTTTTTTTTTTTTTTTTTTTTTTTTTTTTTTTTGTGACAGATCTCTGATTCTCTTTTCTGAATTCTTGAGTATAGTTTTGGAGTGACAAACGAATTAGGCCCTAATTGTCTTACAAAACTCATTTGTATTCAACTGCAGGGTGGCTCAGGCTCAGTGCAAGGAATCATGTTCTCAAATATCCAACTTTCTGAAGTAAAAACTGCTATTATGATTGATCAATTCTACTGCGACGGAAGCAAATGCAGTAATAAAACATCAGCTGTGGCTGTATCAGGCATAACATATCGGAACATAAAAGGGACTTACACAGAAAATCCAGTGCACTTCGCGTGTAGTGACAGCTTGCCGTGCACTGGTGTTATTCTAAATACCATAGAGCTTAAAGCAGTACAAGAAAGCAATCCCTTGAGCAATCCTTTCTGTTGGAAGACATATGGAGAATTACAAACATCGACCGTCCCTCCAATTGACTGTTTGCAGTCAGGCAAGCTAGCCAAACAACAAAGTTCAGCTCAATGCTGATTCCTGCTGAACCTAGCTTAGGGTAATCAATACATAAATGGGGTTATGCATATTTTTGGACTCCAACATACTATATACATTATTCTAGTTGTGTAATGTAGGTGATACTAGTCTAAAGGAGATTTTTGTTGCCTTTAGGACTACTTGTTTCCTAGGGTTGCAGAAGTTTCTATTGTAAAAGAGAATGCGGACTCCAATCATATCAGAGAACTCATTCTCCATTTCTGTTTTGTATGTAAGGGGGCATGCCTCCTTTTAGTTTTGTACTTCCATGAGTCCTAATACACAGTTCGAAAGTTGTACCTATCCGATTGAATTTATGTGGATTCACATAAATGCAGTCAGAGACGTATGACTTTCAAACAAGTACTCATTAAGTTTTTATATTTAATGAAAACATCCATTCAGGGAAAATAAATTATGTCCTAGAACTCTAGATCATATTTATAGAATTCCATTTGAATGGTTTTTTAACTTTTTATTATTAGGAATATTCGCAGGTGCTGCTCATCTACATGACAGAAATTAGTTTCCCTAGAAAAGAAAATAGATTTTCCCGTGGATTGTGAATGTCTTTGTCAAGAAATATGAGCAGATGAATTTTATTAAATACCAACGGATCACAGGAACTCATAGAAACTAGTTTAGAATCTCTAGAGCTACATTCACAAAAACAATTTTCTTACACACACACACACCTCTCTCTCTCTCTCTCTCTCTCTCTCTATATATATATATATATAAAAGCACATATACATATTATTCCATGCATATGAACACACATACATTTTAACAAGGTATATATCAGAAATGTTATTCAGGTTCTATTTTCTTTGCAATTTGAAAATTCAGTGACAGTGACACTTGAACATGCCTTAAAATAACTAGCATGAACATGGCATGCATCATACAACCAAAGTTATTCAAGTACGAGGATGATGTGAATTTAGGGTGACTAGTCACAGCCTATTAAACTAAAAATATGTATTCAGCAAATATATATCTTTATAATATATTATTTTTCATCCCAATGCTGTTGCAAAAATTAAATGTTCACCAGATGATCAATTGGTCTAGCGATATCACCTCTTCCTTTTCGAAAAGAAAAGTCGGGGTCCCTAAACATGGTTCGTTTTTCAATTATCATGTCCACAGTAATTTCAATAGAAAAGTCCCATGATCGGAATTTTATGGTTTTAATCAGCATCCATAGATAAAATGGAAAATAGATAAACGAACATATATAAATGATCAAATTGGTGCTGGAACACCAATGAAGAAATGCCATACAAGTTAAATAAAGAGCTGAGCTTATTTATCATGATCATAAGAACGTCAAAAAGCTTAGCAATAAATTTCTATATCTATGACTTGCATTTGGTGTGCCTTTGTATTGATGGGTTTTGAAAATCGTAAGTACAGAAAATGTGCAAAGCATATAATATTTAGAACCGATTCTAACACCAATTCTCCGAAAATGGAAGGTTTGAGTTCCAGCACACTTGATAAACAATTTATTTTGAATATTGGTGTAAAAATAACAATTTAGGTGGTGTGCATTTGATGCATATGAATAAATTTTAGGGGTGAAAGAGTATTTTACCCTTCATTTTTATTAAATGTTTTTATCTTTTTTTTTCTTTCATTTGCAATAAAAGATAAACAAAATGTACTTAATTTTTGTCAGGTCTTTAAATAACGAAGAGAGAGAGGAGAGATTCACATCACTCGATAAACGCGTCTCTCTCTGCGCCTGTCTTTCGATTTGTTCCATCTTCGAAGTCTTCGAGAGGTAAGTCTTCTTTCTATCTGACGCTATCGCATCGATTCAAGCTATATATATATATACATATATACACAAATATTTATACATAGAAAAAGTGTAGTTGTGTGTGATTTGTAAATCTAACGCAGATCTTTGTTGATCTCTCTATTTGTTGCGCTGCGATCTCTGTTGATCTCAACAGGTAGGATCTATGAAATATGAATCTGATACCTATATAGGCTATATTGATATATACATATACATACACAAACATGTACATCGGTATCCTGTTACACGCGTTTGAATCAATTGCTTGTCTTTCACGAAGATTCGTCGTTACGAACTTTCTTTGGTTCGATCTGAGTTCTCGATTTCATGTGTTTTACGTTTATTGGATGAAATATAACGCTTTTGGGAACCATATGTTGAAGACTTAATGGATCTGCGGAATGCAATGTTAAATGATTTTTATCAAGAGAAATGCTTTGATGTGATTTTGCCAGGAAAAAGATTTAATTTTTAACGAGGTTCTGAGGTATATACATACACACACATGTAATCGATTCGGATGTTGATTTTAGGGGTTTTCTTTCAGTTTCTTTGTGACGATTATGGCTTTGTCTAGCTCTGTTTTGGTTATGTTCTATGTATATTTTACTGGTGCTTCACAGCTCAAATAATGCCTAATGCTACCGTTTGTATTTGCCTGATTTGCTACTTGTGTCGTTATCAACTCATCCTTCTTGTTGTCGTCATCATTATTGTCGTGACCATTGTTCTTATTGTCTACATCATCATCATGATCATTATTATTTTGATGGTAATGAAGATAATGAAATTTGTTCTTATGTTGTGGTGCTTTGATTTGTTAGTTTTTCTTCTAATGTAAGTGCCAATGTCTACATTTGAGTTTTTTTAATGCTGTTATTTTATATATCAGTACCGTGTTTTGCAGCCAACTTAACTGAAACAGGGATGGGGCTGACCTTCACAAAGCTGTTCAGCAGGCTTTTTGCCAAGAAAGAGATGCGAATTCTGATGGTAGGTCTTGATGCTGCTGGTAAGACTACTATTTTGTACAAGCTCAAGCTTGGAGAAATTGTCACAACAATCCCAACTATTGGTGAGTCCTGGCTCCTGATTGAAGGCATTAATAAATTACAGTTTCTTCATTGTAAATTGTTAGTTAGTGGTACTATTGGATTGAGTTATTTCTCAATCATATTGCATCTTCCAAATTTCTGAAGTTCTCCATTACAAAAGTATAAATGACATCAGTTGCATGTTGGTTGGTTTATTATTGTATGTACCTTTACCTCTCTCTTCTTCTTTTTTTTTTTTCAAATAGATCTTTCAATAGTACCTGTACAAATCAGGACTTCTTTGAGTAGAAAATACACGTTTTTAGTTAAATGTAATGGGTAAAGTTCTTTTGAAAATGTTCTCACTGCATGCACTTTTTAAAAAATTTAAAGGAAGCTATGGAATATATTGGACGATACCACTAGGAAAAAAGAGAAAGTAACTTAATGCCTGGAAATGAAAGATAGGAATAATGGATCAACCAAATGGTCCTCACAATGAGTGATTTAGCAGCTTTCTTATATTGATTGGGGATAGGGGTGGTAAAACTGAAGGAAGACTTTGGTTGATTAACTTGGATACCTTTTATATTTGATAAAGTATGATGATTTGAATTCAGCTAATAACTTATTGTATATAGGCAGGGGAATAATAGATGCTGTATTTGAAATGTTGGAGTATTTTGGGTTGTTCTTTGGTAATCTCATAAGACAAGGCTAAATCAATGAAGTTGGTAAATGTTATTGTTTAATACCATCATAGCCTATTTCGTGTTTTTCTAAATGCTTTTAGTTATAAATCTTACTAGTTTACCTGTCTTGGTGACTTTGGGTCTTAACTTTCAGGCCATAGGTCAAAAATCTTATTTATATTATATGTAAAAATATTTAAAGGAGTCGCTTGTTACAGGATTTAATGTGGAGACCGTGGAATATAAGAACATTAGCTTCACTGTTTGGGATGTAGGGGGTCAGGACAAGGTATGCATTTTTCTTCTTTTTCTCTTTTCCAGATAAAATTTTCCATTTCTATTCCATATACTGTGGATTTGATTGTTCACATAATCTTTTATGCATTTTGTTAAATTCATTTCTTGCTCTAACTAAGATAAGCAAAACATAGTGGGTCAAAGGATGATTTGACAGTTGGCATTTTTTTGAATAACGGACTTACCTTTCATAGTATTTGGAATTATTGGAGGAAAATTATAGAAGAATTTGAGTCACACCTTCTCCGGGAATGTTATTTTGTCGTCATAGAATTATTGGAAAGCTTCCAGAATGTATCGAATTCTTGGCATGCTTTGGTCTTTTTTGTTTGATGATATAGTTGTGAACTCTTAATGTTTTTTTTTATAAATATTTTAAAAATGTGGTTACAATGCAAAGTGGAGTTTGACATGGTGAATTTCACAAATCTGCAGCCTGGATCATGCAGATATATTCCTGTTTTATTTGTATTATGTATCTTGACTGTAGGATATGTTGCATACCATCCTTAGTATATTCTTTTAAATGTGTCTTTTGGCATTAATGCATCAGGGTATCAAGTTATATAGAAAGTGTCATATATAATACTTCCTATGGCAGAAAAAGCATTAAATATTGTTCAGTTATTTGTTTGCATGTTTTTGAAGTATTGGCATGCTTCCATTTAATCATTCGAATAGGTAGGCTAGATATATCATGGATATATTCCTGCATGCGGGATTTCTGCCCATGTTGTCATAAACATAAATTGGAAGGGGTCCTATATCTTGTGGCACATGCTGTGATTTGTTCATGGGGCATAATTGTTTTGTTAGGAGTTTTTGGAATTTTTGAGTCATTTTAAAGAGTTGCCAATGTAGTTTCTTTCCCACACAGATTCGTCCATTGTGGAGGCATTACTTCCAAAACACTCAGGGTCTCATATTTGTAGTGGATAGCAATGACAGGGATCGAGTTGTTGAGGCAAGGGATGAGCTGCATAGGATGCTGAACGAGGTACAATACTTGACATGTTTTCTTTCCTTTCATTCTGCTTTTCATGTTATGAATTTTGGAATTTGTGTTGTAATAAATACTACTTGGCACATTCAGTAATGTATAGATGGCTGTATTTTTCTTTGCAATATGACTGTTCTTCCGAATTGTTTGGTAACTGTTGCTGTTGCCATCCCTGAGATTTGTTTCTTTGAATATATTCTTATTTGTGTTGAATTGGCTTGCTCTTCTGTATACAGCTTGTTCCTAGGCACAATTTCTGTGATCTTTGATGTGATTTGCACTGAGAGAACTTTTTAGTTACTTCTGGAGTATTCCCCCGTGTATTCACTTGTTCAATGTAATTTCTAGTGTTTCTTGTTGGTTTCATGTACCTTTTCTCCTTCAAAAGATGCATTTGAGCGCAATTTGATTGCTTTGGTTTTACTTTCTAGTGAATTGTAATAGAATTGTTCAAAATATTGGTATGGGACGTTCTATTATGCCTTTTAATTCTTTTAAATGTTACGCTGCATGGGGAAAAATTCAAGCAACATTTATGATCTTCAATGAAGTAATTGAATTTGAGAAAAGTGCAATGAAAGAGAAGTTTCTCTGGAATTTCCCCCACAATTCTGGTTGTCTTCTCGTTTTTTCTCTTATTGCCAATAAATAACTACATATGAGCAGCAAAACTTCATCACTTGACAAAAAATAAGGAGAGCTGTAGAACTTCATTTTTTTCATGTCTTTTATATTTGTTATCAATACTTATATGTTAACTGAGGCTTTGTTTTCCCCTCCAACTTGGTATTTACTCTAAGCAGCATCTATATACATACGTTCCTAACATCTTAAATTTTTAATAGCCATAATCATGAATGAAAGTCACGCGGGGATATTGTAGTTGTATTAGAGAAAGTTACTTTTATCTGTCATTTCCAATCTACGTTTTTCTCTCTTCCCTCCCAGAACTTCCTTGTGTATGGGCTATGATTGTCTGCGGCACCGTCTTGTTAGGATTAAACCTTATTACCTATTTTAAGGCTTTTCTGAATTTATTTATTATCTCCATTAGCGGAAACTAGTTATTTTAATTGTCGTCTGTTTCATGCTGGTCAAGTTGGATAAAAGAATCTTAACTGGAATCTTTTTGTATAATTGTTTGAATTGTTTGTGTCAATCTGTTTCAGGATGAACTCAGAGATGCTGTTTTGCTTGTATTTGCTAACAAACAAGATCTGCCTAATGCAATGAACGCTGCGGAGATAACTGACAAGCTTGGTCTTCACTCACTCCGCCAACGCCACTGGTAAAGTTTCCTTTTTGGTTTTTTAACTGGCATGTTCACGAGAAGCATTGAATTGTTACAATCATTTTGGTTCAATTGGACAATTCTGGAACTTTGGCCAAGTATTGAATGTGTAACAAATATTGTCTTTAATAATTATTTTATTCTTTTTAATTTACATTCTTCCCCTTATTTTCCTTCAAAACTTTCTTCCTAATGTAGCTGAATATCTGGGGAATAATGTGGATTGCTATAATTTTTAGATAAGTTGAGATGATGAAAAAAAATCACAGATGAAAAGTAATGGCTTGAGCTCATGCTGATTTGAATATGGTCCCCTCTCAGGTATATCCAGAGCACATGCGCAACATCTGGGGAGGGTCTCTACGAAGGCTTGGACTGGCTTTCCAACAACATTGCTAGCAAGGCAAGTACACAAAGAAAATACAAGAAATTTAAAAGTATTTACAATTATCCTGTGCCCCATGATAGTGTTTGTACATTGAATGAGGATTTGATGTTGCTGCACTGTTTTTTTTTTTTTTTTTTTTGGGTTGAAATAAGTTGATTTTGACTCGCATTTTTTAAACTTGTTTCATTTAATGTTTTTATGGTTGCAGGCATAAGAATATCAAGGATTGTGGTTGCTGGTGGTCTTTTTGCTGGAAGCATGGGAAGATACTGTGTAGGCTGTTTATGTTTATCTTTGCAATTCCTAGAAATGATACTCTTAAATTTTTAGGTGACGTATTAGCAAAATGGTTGGATGGATATACTTTTTGAAGCTATTGTTTGGTTTTGTACAACTGCTGCCTCGGATATTACTTCTTATTAGCTGTAAATGCTACTATTATGGTTCACTTCACTTTGAAATGAGCAACTATTTTGTTGTCTTTGGTTTTTATTGGATTTTTCGGGATATTGTCCCATAAATATTGTATTCATGGATGCTTTTAACCTGCCACTTCGACTTTCGGATAGTTTTGGCTTTTTACGTAAGAATCACCCGAGTTCATAGGGTATTTCAGATGGGGGAACTGCACTGGCAAGTGTCGGGTGGATACTTCATTGCATTTGTTTGATTATTGGCTGATATATCAGTTGATGATCGGTTGGATATTGTTATGTTTTATTAATTGATATTGTCTTGTAGTTGAGCAGCAAGAGTTTACTTATTAGTATGTTAGGCTGATTATTTTGTCCAGTCTTCATTAAAATTCAATGGGACTAATGTTCTTGAAGGGACTGAGTAGGTGATTATTGGTGGTTGCTTTGTGTTCTATGGGAGAGAATTGCAGGCGGTACATTGAAGAACTTGAAAATGCCTTGGGGACTTGACAAGGGGGAAGATGTCTAATCCGGGTCCTCTTTAGCACTGGACGGTCCGTCGGACGGGCCATTGCACTGGGATGGTGGAGAACACTCCAAAGGAAGTGTGAACCCCTTTCTCCGTGGAGTGATCTACACCTTTCCTTATGCACCGGACGGTCAATTGTTGGGATTCAAATTCCTCTCTCAAGTGGGAGCTCTCGTATGTTTTGCCATTCCCAAATGTGGGTGTGGCTAGCATTGTGAATCTAGGAATCTATGCTATCTGGTAATATGGGGATTTGAGAGAGACTTTAGTGAGCCACAATCAATCTGGTGTTTTTGACAATTAGTACCATAAATATGTTCGGGAAATTGTATCGATATCTCATGACATTGGAACATTTTTGTATTCGGAAGAGCAAGAATTATTTCTTCGGCATTGAGATATGCGACTGCCATGTAAGAATTATTTTTTTGGCATTGAGATATGCGACTGCCATATATTGTGATGATTGCTGGCTTAACGCAAAAAATTACACAATCATATAGTCAGTGATGGCCTTAATTTTGATGTTAACCCAATAAAGTTCTTAGGCTATGGTCAGATATACCAAGTGTCTCACAAAAATCATGACTCTGCCTTTTTATTGCAGAAAAGGATGTCTATTTGATATTAGCAGCTCATATTAAATTGTCTGAATTTGATTTAGTTTGGTGTTGTGTATGTTTTCCTAGTGACTTTATCACATAAATGAGAAAATTTTCCAAGATAGATAATGACATGCTTGATAAATTCTTACGGGATTTGGATAGAGGAAAGGAAAAAAAAAAAAGAATAGATTTGAAATCATGTTTGTATGTTTGGAATTTAATCTAGAATTTAATTATAAAGGATATGTTTATTTTACCATTTTATCCGAATTGCAGTATTATCGTTTCATTAGAAAGAGTGGCAAATTGGGTAAGTTACACTCTTTAATTAATAGGATTTTAGTATTCCATTGGTTCCAATATTTTGAATTCCAAATTCACGGCATGAATTAAGAAGTTGATAGACGATGTCTTTTATAAATTTATCCATATAGGTTGTGTTATGATAATGGCAATGACACACCTAACACCCACAAGCCACGTACACATGACAAGTTGAGGACTCGCCTAAAAGTGTGATTGTTGAGCTTAACAATGTTTTCAGAAGATTCCTATGGACAGAAATTGGTCTAAAAAAACTTGAGCCAACATATATGCAAGCCAAAATCAGCATTCATAATATTGAGGTGTCAAATAAAGCTAAGCATAATGAGGCATATATGGGCTATATATACTTGCTGAGAAAGATCATGACATTTGGGTTAGATGGGTGAAATGTTACCTCATTAAGGCACTCTGACCACAAGTTCTGGGATTCGAAGATTATGCAGTCAAGCTCGTGGTGGAGGAGATTACTTCAACTCAGGGGTCTGGCTAGGCATTTCATCAAATGGAGGATGTGCAATCTTCGCAAAACGTTATGATTAGTATCTCATATTCGGATTAGTCATATTATCATATAGCCGTAAATTAGGCTGAAAATTTGTTTGAATTTGATCTAGCTTGGGGCTTGAGTCACTTGATAATGCATATATGTTTTTCTAGCCGCTTATTTATTTTTTATTTTTTAAATATTTTATTTTTTTATCACATTAGTATTCACACAATATTTTACCATGCGTGTTCGGTTGATTTAGCTTGGCGCTTGATAATACATATATGATATATGTCTTTAGTTGATTTAGCTAACACTAATCTTCCAAAAATTGGAGAAAGATTGCTAAAGAATTTAGTATTTCAATATAGATATGAATATTAATATTATTATTATTTAATATATTTCGAAAGGTAAATTTCAATATAGATATGAATATGGACACTCTACATAGAACATGGAGAAGATGGATCTCCTGAATTCCTGCAATCAGGTGGCTTCGCTGGTGGCCGAACAGGTGGAAAAGGGAGCTCCCATTCTTCAAATATTCTGCTAGCTAGCATCCAGAGAGTGGGTAATAGTTGAGGACATTAGCTTCCATCTAATTGGTGGAAGCACTGCATTTGCAAAGAGATTTTTTCTTGAAGATCCTCCTATTGCATTCATTCCAGATGTTGTAAACCAGTGAGGAGGATCTTCAAGAAAAAACCCTAGCTATTAGTTGTCATTTCTCTAAGCTTTAAATTCTATCCATTTCCCACTATATTCAGAAAGAAAGCAATGCCATTTCTCTGAAAATGATCTTTGATTTAAATATGATCGATTTTTCAAACATGAACAAGGGAGAGGAAGAGCAAGAAGAGAGAAAAAGACCACTACCCGGAGGCCAACAGAGCGAATGGAATCCTATCCTTTCAATAATGCATGAAGTAGAATCAATTCCAGCAAAACTAAATATTAGAACCTACCTACTACATTAAACAAAACCTTAAATTATATTGTACGACATAATCTATTAAATATTAGATGCTACTATATATTGAACAAAATCATGAACGAGGCTTCAATCCGGACATTCTCGGGAATGAGGGCTTGTACCACCAAATGGACAATGGATAGAACTTGTATGCTCTGTTGCTATATTGGATCTTGCATTGCTTTGAGTGATCGCTCAACATTGTTGTGCCTGTTGTTGTGCTTCTTCTTCTTGTTGTGTTATCATAAGAAAATATGATCGTGACATTCTCACAAGTGAATCTCGAAACGAAATTGATAGGAAAAGATGTGTATGGCGGCGAAATAAGGCTCACAGCATCTTCTATGCTCACCGTAAAATTCACTACAATGCAATTTTTTGACCAATTACTCGCCAAAATATCATTGCTGGCCACGAATAAGGCAGACTTTGATCCTCCCCCAACTCATACTGATAGAAAGGTGAGATAATAGCGGTAGAGAGATTAACTTTTTTGTAAAAGATTGAAACATTAATTGTTTGATTATGAATGACTTTTTGATACTTGTAAGGGTTTCGAATGTCGAAACTAACATTCCAACGGATGATCGCACTATTATTATTTACTTGTGCGGAGGTCAAGTTGAATGGAGGAATGCGTGAGATATTATCGAAGAGTGAATGAAGATGAAATATTGGAGGGTTTAGGTTACCTGGCATTGGCAATATTATAATCATCCGAACGCATTCACAAAACAAGAAGAAATTAATAACTGCCACAGTGACAAAGATATAAAGAGAGCGTCACACTTGGACTTGGGTGGCGCTGGCACAAGCATTGGTATAGTGTCGACGGCCATATTAATTTTGGTGCGTGCTTAATGTTGACCCAAAGGTTGATCAATATTGCTGCCTCCTGCTTAATAAAATTAAAAATAATGAAAAGAAGGTAACTCGTAACAACTTCTACAGAAGAATATATGTAAAGAATATATATATATGTTTGATAATGAAATCTCAATTTCGTCTACAGAATGAATTAGTAAAATCTAATTTAAAAATAATATTCAATAAAGTAATTAAATAATTATTTTTTAAAATGATAATTACAAAATCTGAACAATAATAAATTAAAAAATTATTCTATAAAAATATAATTAGCAAAACTCTAAAAATGATCAATAAACATAAAATTGACACGTAAAAAAGAATAATAATAATTAATTAAACTTTTCAATAGAAATTTAATTATTGATAGGTGTAATTTTAAATTCCTAAAATAATATCAAAATCAAGACTCAATTCACTAAATTTCAGCAACAAATTCAATTCAAAATAAAGTACAACCCAAACACAAAAAAAAAAAAAACATTGAAATTTTCATATCAACAACTTAACAATCCAAATTGTAAAGCCAAATTTTGAAATAACCAATTTAATTAATTAATAAAACTGTATATTAAAAGAAAATATCATGATGCTTCTGAAAATAATTTTTAAAAAATTGAAGAAAAAATCAAAACTTTTTCAAGTCCAACCCAAACGCCAAGAAACCCCATGTATGACTCAAAACAATAAATTAAGATTTAGCCAAAAATTAAAAATTGGAAATTTTAAAAAAAGTAACATATCAAAAACTTTCAGCAACAATTTAATTCAAAATCAAGTCTAAAACAAACACAAAAACAATGAAACCCTAACTCAAACTAATAAAATAAGAATGAACCAAAAATAATTAAAAAAAAAAAAATAGGAAGAAAAAACTACAATCCAAAGTAAACTTACAGAGAGTAGGTCAACAACGATTACTGTTGTCTTCTCAATACCAATTATAAGTAATTGGAACGGAATGGGTGCTCTTGGTGCAATATATATATATGTTATATGTGATGTAATTTTATAGAAAATAAAATAAGTAATTTATCGTAAGAGTTTTATAGAAATTCTTTTTTTTTTTTTTAAATATTTCTTGTCTAATTAAATTTTCTTTTATTAAAAAACTCATAATAAATACGTGTTTGTGGGACTCCAATTCATTGTTACAAATGATGCAAATTGAGGCATTGAGGAATGCAATGCATCTTCTATTCAGTGTTGGAAGACAATGCTGTATAGCAACTCATAGTGCTTTAAAAGTTTGGGTGTTGAGAGTGGGTTATCACATTTGGGCCAACCAAGTCGTATTCAAGGCTGAGCATGCAAATTAAACAATAGAGAGCATGCTCAAATGACGTCAGTGATGTTAATCAAATGAACTGAGGTTCTGGTAAGCAAGAATCATTGACGTTCTTCTCAAAATTGGGAAAAAAAAAAAATTGTGCATTCCGCTGTGTGTATCTCTATCTGCCTGCAGCAAATATTATTAGAGAAAGAGTACTGTTTTACTCCAACGTTTTGTTTCCGTTTGGTTTAATGGAAATTAATAGTAGATGTGAATGAAAGGAACATAAATTTTTCATTGTGTATTAGATTAACATATAAAATCTTCAAGAAAATTACTAAGAAAAACCCATTTTATGGTTTGAATAGAAAGAAACTTGTTATAAAAGAAATGACATTATTGTAAGTTTATAAAACTTTTTCAAGAAATCAAAATTTTTCTGTATATTTTGAGGAAAAATCTTATGGGAAAGTTAAGAGTTATGAAGAGTAATTTTCTCTCAAAATTTTACTTTTTGTACTAACCAAAGTTTTAAAGCGTTTTAAAAAAAAAAAGAAAATAGATCTAACCAAACGGAGCATTTAACCTCTTGGGTGGCGGTTCACTATATTTAATTAATAACCAAACCACACACATATGTAGTTAGGGTTGAGCTTTGTCTGATATTTTTGCAACAATTAGTGGCCTTGGTCATTAGTTGGCTCCAGTTGTGCCATGCATAATTAAACACATAATAGAAGAGGGAGTATGGATAAGGATGACACTTTCCTACCAGTTAAGTGGTTGCCCGAATTAGTGGGAGAGGTCAACAACATATATAATCTCTCATACCATGCATTTATTTAAGGTGTACTTGTTTGCCACAAAAACCCTAGCTATTAATTGTCATTTCTCTAAGCTTTAAATTCTATCCATTTAAAGCTTAGATATATGCTACAAAGTGTCTACTCTCACACTACAACTACTTTCCAATGATCATATATATATATATATATATATATATATGATCTCATTAATTTCCTTTGGGAATTCTATGTACGTATAACTATAATATTCCAACATGTAATCAATTAAAGTACCAATATGTTGTCGTAAATTGGAGGGTTTTTTTATTTTTTATTTTTTTTCATTCTCAAATTCAAGCAAGCTTGGAAGAGATAAAAGAATAATATAAATAGTTTTCAAGTTAAAATCATATTAAAACACAAATCAACCAGAAGAGAAAGTAATAACACAAACCCTTAAATCATGTGACAAAAAGAATGGATCGTTTTTTCAACTATGAGAGGAAGAGGAAGAAGAAGAGAGAAAAAGACCACTACCCGGAGCTCCAGTTTGTGAGGCCAACAGAGTGAATGGAATCCTTTCAATAATGCATAAAGTAGAATCAATTCCAGCAAAATTCTACGTACTACATTAAACAAAACGTTGAATTATATCGTGCAACATAATCTATTAAATATTAGATGCTACTACATTACACAAAATCACGACCTGACATTCTCAAGAATGAGGGCTTGTACCAAATGGACAATGGAAAAAACTTGTATACTATGTTGCTATATTTGATCTTGCATTGTTTGGAGTGATTGGTCAACATTGTTAGTGCCTGTTGTTGTTGTTAGTGTTATTAGAAGAAAATATGATCGTGACATCCTCACAAGTGAATCTCGAAATGAAATTGATGGGAATGTACGTGTATGGCGGCGAAATAAGACTCACAGCATCATCTATGCTCACCGTAAAATTCATTACAGTGCCATTTTTTGACCAATCACCCGCAAAAATATCATCGCTGGCCATGAATTAGGCAGCCTTCTCTAGTGATCTTTGATCCTCCCCCAACTCATACTGATAGAAAGGTGAAATAATACCAGTGGAGAGATTAACCTTTTTGTAGAAGATTGAAACATTAATTGCGGAATCATGAATGGTTTTTTGATACTTGTAAGGGTTTCGAAAGACCAAACTAACATTCCAACGGATGATCATAGTATGAAGGAATACGTGAGACATTAATGGAGAGCGAATGAAGATGAAATATTGGAGGGTTTATGTCACCTGGCAATGGCAATATTATCCACATCCTAATGGCATGACAAAGCAAGAAGAAATGAATAGGAAAGAGCTGCCAATATCTTGTTGGGCTTGGGCGGCGCTGGCACAAGCATTGGTAAAGTGTCGACGGTCATATTAATTTTGGTGTGTGCTTCACGTTGGCCCAAAGGTTGATCAATATTGCTGCCACCTGCTTAATAAAATTAATCTATCACAAAGAATGAAAAAAACACTTGACAAAAGGTAACTCGTAACAAATTCGTAAAAAAGATTAAAATGACAATTATTAATTAAACATTTTAACAGAAATTTAATTATTAATAGGTGTAATTTTAATTATTAATAACAATTATTAATTACAACCCGAACACAAAAAGACATTGAAATTTTACATACCAACAACTTAGCAACCCAAATTGTAAAGCCAAATTTTAAAATAACTATTTATTGTGATTTAGATGATTATAATAGCTCCAATTTAATTAAACTGTATATTAAAAGAAAATATCGTGATACTTTTGAAAATAATTTTTAAAACATTGAAGAAAAAATCAAAACTTTTTCAAAATCAAGTTCAATCCAAACGCCAAAAACATTGAAACCAGATGTATAACTCAAAACAATAAATTAAAATTGAACCCAAAAAAAAAAAAAAAAATTTAACATATCAAAAACTTTCAGTAACAAAACTAATTCAAAATCAAGTCTAACAAAAACACAAAAACATTGAAACCCTTACTCAAACTAATAAATTAAGAATGAACCAAAAATAAAAAATAAGAACAGGAGAAAAAAATTACAATCCAAAGTGAACTTACAGAGAGTAAAATAAAAATAAAAACTAAACAAATAAAAAATAAAATAAAAATGGTTGAAAAAAGAAAAGATAAAGAAAAAAATAAACAATCAAGTTAAACTTACAAGATGAAGAACGACTATTGTTGTCTTCTCAATAACAATTATAAGTAACGGAACGGAATAAGTGCTCTTGGTGCTAAGTGTGTGTCTATATATATTATGTGATGTAGTTTTATAGAAAATAAAATAAGTAATTTGCGATAAGAGTTATATAAAAATTCTTTTTATTTTCTTTAAATACTCCTTGTCTAATTAGATTTTTTTATTTATTAAAAAACTCATAATAAATAAGTGATTTGAGTTTTATAGAAGCTCTTCTAAACAATTTATATTAATTAAAAATAATAAAAACTCATAATAAATGGGTAATGAGTGTAAAAAACTCTTTTTATATCAACTAATAAATAATTTTAATATATTAAAAATAAATAATACTGAAACTTATTTATTTTCTTTATAATTTCATTTTCGAATTATGTTTTCTTTTATTAAAAAACTCATAATAACTCTTTTTACATCCATTAATAAATATTTTTTTATATAAATAAATAAATAATAATGAAAATTATTTATTTTCTTTATATTCAAAGAGAAGGTTATATCGAGTGCAAAGCTCAAGTGGTCGTGGAGAGCGGTCTTGTCTAATTAAAATTTCTTTTATTAAATTTTTTTTAATAAAAAGATAATTTGAGTTTTATAGAAACTCTTCTAAATATTATATATTAATTAAAAAAATAATAACTTAAAATAACTCTTTTAAAAACTCTTTTTATATTAATTAAAAAATATTTTTTATTAATAATTAAATACTGATATATGAAATATGGAAACACAATAATGTACGGAACTTCTTTGTACTTATTAATATTCTACAAAGTAATTAAATAATTATTTTCTCAATGGTAGTAAAAAAGAATTCAAAATAAATAGATAATTTCAGTTTTATAGAAACTATTCTAAATACCTTTTATTAATTATAAACAAATAAAAACTCATAATACATATGTAATTTTTGTTAGAGTTTTATAGAAACACTCTATTAAGAATTTAAGACGTAAATATTTCTTTTACATATTTTTGGTCTAATTTGAGAGACTAAATTATTTATTTTCTTTATATATTTTCTCAACTAATTAGATTTTATTTTATTAAAAACTAATAATAAATAGGTAATTTGAGTTTTACTAAATAGGTAACTTATGTTAGAGTTTGATAAAAACTCTTTTGAATTTGAATTTTTCCTTGCATAGGTTACTATATATACTCCTTCCTTAATTAATTAAAATTTAAAAGGAAAGTAAATAAAATAAAATAAGAAACCCAAACCTACCCTAATTTGGATTATTATTTATTTAATTATAAAATATATTAAAATTATAAGGAAGGTGAATTACAAAAGGAAGGTAAATTTATTATAAAAAGTACTGTATTACTGAAACAAAATAATGTAGTGAACCCTTTGTACTAATTAATATTCAACAAAGTAATTAAATAATTATTTTCTCAATAATAACTAAAATAACTCATAATAAATATATAATTTGAGTATTATAGAAACTCTACTACATACCTTATCTGAATTAAAAAAAAAATAAAAACTCATAATAAATAAGTAATTTGTGTAAACACCTTATATTAATTATAAATAAATAAAAACTAATAATAAATAGGTAATTTATGTTAGAGTTTTATAAAAACTTTTAACTATATTAAGATGTAAATATTTCTTTTATATAGTAAATATTTTAAAAACTCTTTTTATATCAATTAATAAATATTTTTTTATATTAATAATTAAATACTGAAATGCTAACAACGAAGAGGAAGAGAGCCAAGTGAATACAACAACTACTTACAAAGAAGACGAAGAGAGAGCCAATGACCGGAGCTCCAACGACTGACGCAGATACGGTGCCAGACTGAATCAGTGAATATTTACTAGGGATTTTATTTTATCCTTGTAGGAGTTTTACACTTTTTGAAATATGAGGATTTGATAAGAATGGGATGATGGAATTTTAATGAGAAATTGGATTTGAAGGAATTTTTTAAGAAATATTGTAATATAAGGAAATAGACAATATTTAGGTCCCCGTGAAGATTTACAATATACTCCTATTGACGTGGATCAATAATAAATTGACATGCGCAAATTAAAGATAATGAGTAAATATTTATTTATCCAATTAGAGATAGTGATTTGATTATCATTTATGATTTGATAATTAAAATATAACGTATTCATTTATTATTGATTCACATATAAGTATATTGTAAATCCTCACCAGTAAGAATTTAAGTATTGTCCAAAATGAAAATTATGGTTAACTTGAAGCATACTGGACCATTGTGTGAGCAGATTTCCACTTGTGGCTCGATTTGTTATCCCCTACACCTTCAATAACGCTAAAATTGGATTCGATAGGGAAGGGGCGAAGATCAACATCTTCGGGAACTTGAAAATTTCCCCTAATGGTTGAAACCTTTAACTAGTGTTGATCCCCAGCTCAGCCATGTAAACAAAATCCCTAACTCTAGGCGTTGGACACTCACACAGATTGCGACTTGTGGCTCGATTTAGAAGCCTCGGAAATGGTAGTCTCTGAATCCCTAGTTCCTAAATTAATTCATTACTTAAAAAATTAAAATGTGAAGAAACGAAAGGGAAAGAGTGAAGAAGACTGACCTGATTCAAATTAAAAAAAAAAAAGATAGGAGCAAAAGGCAAGGATAAAGCTATTCGCAAGAGATGAGCAACAACAAATAAGGGAAACTCAAATAACTCAAATTTTACATCCGTTCGAATGCCAAGAGAAGCAAATTTGAACGCAGTTATCTTCACCAACAGTATACTTTCAAAATAAGGTCCGTTATCCAACGGGTAAAGCCCAGGTCCATCATCTCCAATGATGTAATATGACAAAGGAGTGAGGGCTTGGGCCAGAAGACAAGACTGAGCCCAATAAGCATCCAAGCTCGGTCCAATTTCTCCGAAGCCCAGTTCAACTTTTTTGACACACAAATATGTAAACAAGTAGAAACCTAAAAGAAAAGAAATACAGAAATAGAAAGAACAGGCCATGTGAGTTCTAAACCAATTCAACTTTTGCATTGATTTTCGTTGACCTTTCTTAATCCAAAATTTTACAATCTACTCATTGTTTGCGCATCTTTCATGCACATAACTATTTTTTGTGGCTATTCAATTAGTATTGACTTCTAATTATTCGCGAAGTACTTATTATATTTTTCTGGACATAAATTCGTGGTTCAAACTTCAACAATGATTACTTTTCCAAAAAAAAAAACTTCAACTATGATGATTATTATTATTTATTTATTTTATTTATTTATTTATTTATTATTATTATTATTATTATTTTGGGGGGAGAGTGGTCTATCACATTCGCAACAAACGGTGGTTTGCTTCATCTATAGTTTACTTATTTTTCGTCAGAAAAGTGTGTGATCAACAAGTCGCATTCAAGGGCTGAGCATGCAATTTAGACAAAAGAAAGTACAATTGTTATTTTGATGTGAAATATAAAGCATACTCAAATGATGTCAATTATGTTAATAAAATGAATTGAGGTTTCGATAAGCAAAGAATGATTGACACTCTTCTTATACAAGGTATATATATATATATATATAATCAGCCTACAGCCAATGTTAGGACATGATGACTAGGCTACTCTCCTACTCGAGCATAATTTTGATGTAAACCTTATAAGGTTCTTAGTATTATGAAACGTTTAGTGGTATTAATCTAGCCTTGTGAAGGAAACTGTAGCCAGAAGATGTAACAAGTGCATCCCTGGTTGAAAAACATACCGCCAGCATAACCTTTTTTTTTATCACATAGGAGGTATTTTCACAGTTTATGGGTGAGACTAATTCATCTGACACATGTAACATCCTACAAGTCACGTGCACATGATAAGTTTAGAACAAGTTCAGGACTCGGTCTAAAACTGTGATTGTTGAGCTTAACAATGTTTTCAGAAGATTCATATGAACAGAAACTCTTTTGCCAACATCTACGCAAAACGTTGCCATGTGATTACTCTCCAAAGCAGAGCTCTCATCCAGAAGTGGGACCTTTCTTCATATGGTAGCCTTCGTCTCCCTCCGCGACCATTAGTAATTTCGGTGGGGGTAATAGTGTAATTTTATAGGTATATATATCAAAATGAATAAAAAAGTAGGGTATATTACCAAAAAAAAAATCAATTAAGTATCCGGATATGATATACTTTCTCACATTTGACATTAGTATCTCATATTCGGATTAATCATATATATAACGGTAAATTAGGTTGAAAATTTGTTTGAATTTGATCTAGCTTGGGGCTTGATAATACATATATGTTTTTCTAGACTTTTTTAAAAATTATTTTATTTTTTATCACACAAGTAATCACCCAATTTTTTTACCGGGCGTCTTCGGTTGATTTAGCTTGGCGCTTGATAATACATATATGATATATGTCTTTAGTTGATTTAGATAACACTAATCTTCCAAAAATTGGTGAAAGATTGCTAAAGAAATTAGTTTCGAGAATAAATTTGGTGACATGTATGATTGAGCTCGATCTCTGGTCTCCGAAGAAGAAAGGCAATTTCGCAATATTAAATAATCACATGGAGACAAGCTGCACATGACAAAATAATTCTAATCTAAGACCATGGTTTCTAAGTGTATATGTATTTTCTGAAAGCTATTCCATTTTGTTTTTTTCCCTTCTTGTTGTGCAGTGAAACCCCATATGGATAAAATGTCAGTCACAGAATCATTCAATATTAAGTAGTACGTATAAACTTGTAATTAGTATTCGTCAATTACTTATTATATTGTTTCCATTCTTAATGAAATAAAAAAAGACTTCTTAAACTGATTATTGTGGAAACTAGCTAAGCTACTTTAATGGTCAATTAATCTAAGTTAATAATAAGGATAGTTATGGTATTATAAAATTAAAGACCATACGTGAATAATTGTACGTCACATTACTATTATTATTATTATTTTTGAACGGTAAATTTCAATATAGATATGAATATAGACGCTATGCAGTGTAGAACATGGAGAAAATCTCCTCAATTCCTGCAATCAGGTGGCTTGGCTGGTGGCCGAACAGGTGGAAAAGGGACATTAACTTCCATCTAATTGGCTCCAGAGTTTGATGAAGCACTGCATTTGCAGAGAGATTTTTTCTTGAAGATATATATATCCTCCTGTTGCATTTATTCTACATGTTATAAACCAGTGAGGCCAATGCCATTTGGATACCGAATTGCTGTAAAACCAAGAATTAGAATTTCCTCGCCAATGATAAGAGGATCATGCAATTTACTCAGACCAAGAGGATTGCAAGATACAAAACGTACCCACAACATGCTTGTAAAAAAGGTCCACATGGATTTGACAAAGTTGCATTTGAAGAACAGATGGTCGTGAGACTCCAATTCATTGCTGAGACTCCAATTCATTGCTGCAGATGATGCAATGGTCGTGGGATTGCAGATGATGCAATGGTCGTGGGACTGCAATTCATTGCAGCAGATGATGCAAACTGAGGCATTGAGGAATGCAGTGCATCTTCTATTCAGTGTTGGAAGACAATGTTGCATAGCAACTCATAGTATAAAGGAGAGCTCGGGTGTTGAGAGCGCGCTATCATATTTGGGCCAACCAAGTCGCATTCTAGACTGAGCATGCAAATTAAACAATAGAGAGCATAGTAATTTTGATGTCAAATATATATGTATAGCATGCTCAAAAGATGTCAGTGATGTTAATCAAATGAACTGAGGTTCTGGTAAGCAAGAATCAATATTGCCGTGTTGGGGATTGATTAACTTCCTCCAACCCACTAATGATCGACTGTTATTGGGAGTTAAAAATCTTTCATCATCATACACAACCGAAGCATCCACATTACATCAATACAAGCATGTAATAAGATAACAATCAAACACATATATATACAATACAATATTTTACATGATTCACTCAACTCTAGGGTTACGTCTATGGGAAAGAGAGATTTTACTATTATGAATCAAGGAGGAGAATATACAACCGCATGTCAAAAACCCCATTCACTCACTCACTAATCATCTCTTTTGAAGTTACATGTACACACTCGAAAATTACATATACTCTCCCATCTCCTCATAACACTCACTCTTAACCCCTTACATCTTTTCTCTCTTTCTCTCTCTCCTCTCTCTCTCTGAACCTCTCATACCCATCTTTATATATTGAGTCTTCAAAATCTAATTTTTATTTGGACAAATATTTCTCAACTTGCCTACAAGGAATTATCATATCAGTCTTTAACTCTAAAATAGTAGGTACAACTTCTTCCTCAAATCTTCAGCCTTTTTCCGAAATCTTTTGGCTTCCAAAACTGATTAGGAAACTATTTCTTCTAACTTCCAAAATCTCACAGTCCAAGTTGAACCGGTTCAACTCATCTGAATCGGTTCAACTTTGGTAGTAGCCAAAAATTGATGACACACTTGAACCGGTTTAACGTAGCCAAAGTTCAGAGCAAGAATCAGCAACTTTAACCTTCTAAATCATTCACGTAATCAACATGTGATTAGACTATATTTTCATGTGTTCCACCATAGCTCCATCTCGAACAAATGATCTCTTCACATCTCCACCTTAAGCTCTTCATAACTCCATCTCAACTGAAAATTTCTACACCTCAAATAAAGCACTATAATAAACTTGAAAAACACTCATGTTCTTCTCAAAAATGGAAAAAACAATTTGTGCATTCCCAGTGTGTATATCTACCTGCAGCAAATGTTAGCAGAGGAAGAGTACAAGGCTAATGTTTTACTCGAACTATTTTGGCTTCGTTTGGTTTAATGGAAATTAATAGTAGATATGAATAAAAAGAACATACAATTTTTATTGTGTATTAGTATTAGATTAACAAAAAAAATCTTCTAGAAAAAATCATTTTATAGTTTGAATAGCAAGAAACTTGTTGTCTTAAAAATGACATTATTGTAAGTCTATAAAATTTTATTGAGAAATCAAAATTTTCCTGTATATTTTGAGAAAAAAATTTATGGGAAAGCTAGGTAGTTACTAAAAGTAATTTTCTCTCAAAATTTTACTTTTTCTACTAATCAAACTTTTGAAGCGCTCAGAAAATTTTCACGTTTTCGTTTTCTTTTCTTTTTTTTTTTTTTTTAATCTTACCAAATGGAGCCTTAATCTCATGAGTGGCAGCTCTCTATATTTAATTAATAACCAAACCACATACATAATGAATGTGTGGTTACGGTTGAGCCTTCTCTGATATTTGTGCAACAATTAGTGGCCTTGGTCATTAGTTGGCTCCAGTTGTCCCATGCATAATTAAACTCATAATAGAAGAGAGAGTGTGGATAAGGATGAGACTTTTCTACCAATTAAGTGGTTGCACAAATTAGTGGGAGAGGTCAATAACATGTGACGTTCCATGCATCTATGCAAGGTGTACTTGTTTGCCACTAAAACCCTAGCTATTAATTATCATTTCTCTAACCTTTAAATTCTATCCATTTTCCTCTATATTCAGAAAGAAAGCAATGCCATTTCTCTGAAAATGATCTTTCATTTACATATGAATGGAAACAAAATTAGTGGTCAAATTATGATTATGGAAGCCAGCAATGCAAAGTCTTGCTTAGCAACAATGCATAGGAGTAGTGGTAGAGTCTCTCAAAAGGTAAATGCTACCAAGATAGTGTCTCCTCTTGTATTCTTCCTACACAATGCATGGTGGATGTTCACAGTATGGTACAAAGTGTCTCCTCTCATACTACTACTACTACTTTCCAATGATCATATATATATAATCTCGTTAATTTCCTTTGGGAATCTATGTACCTATAACTATAATATTAATTTATTCTCAAGGTTCTTATATATGGTTAATGTAATTTTTTAAAAAAAATTATTTTGCCAAAAGGCCATGCAAAAAGTAACATCCAATTATGTCATATGATCACCCCATTCCTTAACAAATAGCTATGCATATTTTCTTGTAATACCAAAAATTTATGGTTATAAAAGTTGTTTCTGAACTCTAATTGTTCTTAGAATATATATATATATTTTTGCCACATGGCCATGTAACTTCTGAAATGGTGTTGTAAATTCGTAAAAGTAATGTCCTATAGCTTTATACCTCACTCCTTAACACATAGAAAGAGGGGTAGGAAGAGGAAAGACTTTGATTACAATCTTCTGGTTCTATATATGTTTCACAACATTCAGTTACTGTTTCGTGCATATAATCATTGTCTTGAATTTGAAATTAGAGAAAATTTAATTTATAATTTAAATTTTTATTTTTATTTATTTTTTTGTAAGTGAGTGTTAGAAAAGGAAAGAAAATGAATGCCTTCTTCACCTATCTCTATTGTCTACATCTACTCTGAATTAGTCAACTAGCAAACAGAATAAAAAGTACATCTTAATCCTTTTAGTGAGATGGAAAGTATTAAGTCACAGAGTTCATCCATAGCCACAAAATTAGGTTTTCCAAAAGTACTTGTAGTGTTTTCATGTTCTTCTGCACGAAATGTCAAACTCTGTATAGCTTATAGAAATTTGGATATATTCAAGAAGACAACTTTCTGGTAATATATCATTATTTGTAGTTGATACAAGTTTTTTTGGGACCGTGTTAGGAGTTAGTCATTTTTAGTGTTTTGTCTAAACCATAGCTCATTTGGGAGTTACGAAATTTGACACGATCAGTCGACACAATTCGAACACGATGATGTTATTGAATTTGAATGGGCCTTAATTGTATTTATATCATAATCGTGTTAACATGCAGTTTAATCTAATTTGACTTGTTTGATTAATCATGTAAATTCAATCCAATTAATGTTAATAAACTCAATATAAATGTTGTATTCTTTATTTTTAATAAACATGTCACATAATTTATTTAATTTAAACATGTTAAAGAGGTGGGTTGTGTCCTTTTATGAATTAAACAATTTATTTATAAAATAGGTTATACAATACTTACAAAATTATTGTACTATTATTGAATGAATTGCGCTGGAATTAGAATGTGTGTGTGTGTGTATATATATATATATATGAAGTTATGTGAATAGGAATTGTTACTCTTGCGCTCAAAACGCAACAAGAGTGATGTAAACCTAATCATCTGTCTGACATTAAATGAAAAGCTACTGCCAGACAAAATCTGATCATATTTGTGAACCCTAATGCTTCATCACAAATCATGATAAGTTATGTGGTCGAGAATATTTCATAAACATTACTTATGAAATCCAACTAAGAAATTCTGAATTTACTGAACACCTTTCGCATATCACAATCTGTATTATGGTAGTGAATTTTGGATCTAGTGGTGTCGACACCAAACTTTATTGTTCAAAATTGCAATTTCAATTTTGATTTTTCTGTCAACTTACCGAATTCAAATATGCTTAATAATAATTGATATCGGAAGAATTCAAAACAAATGTACTGTGATTTGTCAATGGGTGTAAAAGTAGCAAATTAATCTTGTCATTAGTAATTATATTATCATGCATGTATTGATATTGTATTCAAATAAGGTCCCAGATTTGTACTGGGCTTGGGCTAGATGACATAAGCCCCATCGACAAATCAATATGAGCTGGGCTTTCTGTAGCTGGGCCTAACTTCATTGGCGCCTATTAATAATTCCAAAATATTGATGGAAAGTCGGTCTTTCTTGAAATTTCTATTTTGAACGTGTACCCTTCTGAGGTATGTGTTGTTCACCGCTGTAACATTTGTGCAGCTACAATGCGAAAACAATAAGTTAAAAGCTTTATATTTTGTTATGGTAGTATTTTGGGTAGAAATCGAAAGCATGTTTGGTAACGAAAATTTATTTTAAAAAATTTTAAAATTTATTTTAAAAGATTCAAAATCTTGTTTTAGTTCCCTCCACTAAAAGTACCAAAACAAAAAATATCATCAATTTGATAGTATGAGTTTAGGCCAAAACATCTAATATATTATAAATTATTTTAAATCAATATCAATCATTTCACACATGATATGAGCCCAAATTTGTATAAATAAAACAATATCATAACATATTTCAAACATCTCCTAAACATGTTGTGATGCTTTGCTTTGTAATATCAACCACTTGCAACACAAAACATGAAAATAATAATAATAATAATAAATAAATAAATAAAAATAAAATCTTGTCAAACAAGACGTATCAATCGGACATTATTTTGTGAGATATAAATTTGTAATTGACATATTTCGTTATCAAAACGAGTCCGATTGAATTGTAAATTTTCAGTTCGATTTGTGAAGAAGTGATCGTATTTATACTTCGATACACTCCGGAATGATGAAAACAACATTTTAGGAAGGTAAGAAATTGTGTGAGGACACTTTGTCTTGCCAAGTTGAACCTGTTCATGTGTCAATATTGTTTTTCTCGAAAACTCACTGGCCAACTTGAACTAGTTCCACCACCCTGAACCGATTCAAGTGTCAAAAAAAAAATTTCTTCGAAAACTTATTGGGCAACTTGTTCAACCACTCTGAACCGGTTCAAGGTCTTCAGACAGCTTTGGTAACTTAGTTTCATTTTGGCTTCCTATTGTACATAGACTTTTACTATATTAATTATACATGAAATTGACTTGTTTTCCAAATACAATTAGGTTTTCAAAAGTTTATAAAAACATATTTTTTCACTTAAACTTTTAGGGCTTGAAAATATATATATTTATATTTGAGAGAATTGTTTTGAGAGATATTTTATTCATAAAATTCGATCTAATTTTTCTGATTTTATTTTTGAAAGCACACACATAAACACAAGAGTGATTTAGGGTGTTATTCTTATTCTGATTGGAGTACGAGCTTGAAGATAAAATCAATATGATAAAGCAGAATTCATTCATTCTTCATCAAATTCAGAATTGAAGAAAATGGGTGAAACGATCACACTTTGAAGGGGTCAAAGTATTCGTGGAGTGTTGTTTGATCTACCTGCAACCCTTCTATAGAGATCAAGAGTAAGCCCGAGGTCAGTGACGGATCCAGGAATTTTTTTGAGAGGGGACGCTGTTGAAGAATAAAAAATAATTGAAGATGATTTTTTAAAACAAAATAATAAATAGAATAATTTAATTTTTTGTGACTTGTCTGACTCAGATTCTTTATTCTTTTAACTGTGTCCGTGGTTTCTAGATTACAATGGATGTGGGACGTGAAGAAATAAGAAAACATATTTACTTTACTTTCTTTTGGATTTAAAACGCAATAATATATATAGTGGGTATTTTTTAAAATTAAATGAGAATATCAAAGTTTGTGTGAGAGAATCATGAATATGGCGAGATGATTATCTTTTGGATCCAAAAAATCAGTGGGGGCAAGAATGTGAAGTGTGGTATTTTTACAAATTGAGGGGGTATTTTTTAAAATTTTATAAATTGAAAGGGGGCATTTTCAAAATTTTAACAAAAAGTATAAATAATAGTGCAAATAACAAAAAAGTATAAATAATAGTCCTTAACCAGGTCCGTGCCTGCCTGAGGTCGAGAGCTGTTGGATGTGATATTTGCAAAGTACGGGATTGCCAGCAATTGGTTTTTGGTAGATAGGGTGAGCCTAAGTCAAAATTCAGTGTACATTGCTTAAAATATAGTGGATCGTTTTGCTCTGGACGGCATATATAGTCCATGAGATTTTTACCAATTGAGATTTCCTCACTATAAATCTCGATGTCATCTCTCAAATTTTATTTGTTTGACTTGTATTAATTTTTGTTTTGTGAATTTTTTAATTTAGATTTATTTTGATATATTTAATTTAAACAAAAATTGAATAAAAGAGTGAATATAATCACCCCTCTGAATTATTTATCCATATATCCCACAAGCATTTCGCATTACAACTCACATACTTTCCATATATACATAAAATATAGAGTATAAATCCTAAAATGGCACATCATTATTAAAAATAACGATGCAGTTAAACATTAGTAACATGATAAGTAGCTTCTCAGCCTCAGAATCGATACACGACAACTATGCCACGGTGTATATGTAGGACTTATTGAAGTTAAACATATCATTGAGCATTCATACAACCACGAGAAATTAACTTTCCAATTAATAACTTAATATAAGATGTGAGAGCTTAACATGTATTTAGCATGCATTCTTAATTACGTGATATATATACATATACGTCTCCAATGCATTAATATATACCTTTCTTTTTCTTTCTTTTTCTCTTTTTCTTCTTTGTGGCACCAGGAGGTTCCAATTTATTTATTTTTGAAAATCTTATTTAACATGGTTCTAAAATAGTTGAAATAAAAAAAATTAAAAAAATATACTTACCAAGAGAATATTAGACACTCCCAAAATTTAGGGAAATCCTATTTACTATAGCCTATGAAAATTGAAAAAAGAAAAAAAATGCATGCAACATGTATACTAGTTGCATGTATCTATTTCACATAAAAAGGGAGGAATTGTATGGTATTCCAAGATAAAGCTTCCACCCCAATATATTGTAATAGATTTTCATATAAAATATTGTGTTTTAAATTGACGCCATTGTAATTAACATTTCTCTTTTAAAAACAGTAATGCTTGCATGTGAATTGCGGCCGAATAGGGACCGTTAAGTTCCATCCGAAGCAGCTTTCACCACTCACTGATCAATCCCATCAATTAACTGTCAATGGAGTTATGATTGTGGCTCTCTTCTAATTGTTTTTTTGGCTTTCTATTCTTTGCCCTGCTTGATGGGTTGCCTTGAGCTTGTGGTTCTTCTAGAGTCATGTCCTTTTTTCCTTTCTTTGTATTTATACCTATTTCTTCCGTCTCAAAATAATTATTACATTTGATATTTGTAACTCACAACAATATATGGTATTCAGTGCGAAAACAAAAAACAAAGGGGAAGCTAAAAACAAAAAACAAAAAGAAAAAAGAAAAAACATGTATGGTGTTCAGTGCGAAGCATATATCCATGAAGACAGTCCTTCTCGAGAGCTTTAAAACAGAGATCATGCCATTTGAATATATTAGTGATTATTTTCTTTTTAATGATTCTATTTAATTTAATCCTCATCATATATATATTTTTCCTGGTTTAATCCTCGTCATGTCAGCTATATATGCATTGGTTATTGATTTGTGTTTTACAAATTTTTACATAATATTATTAAAGTGATTGACAATTTCATTCACACACCTGAATTTTAATATTACTGTTAAACAATAATCATAAGAGATTGGACTTTAAATACAAGAATGTTCCGTTGTGACTTGAAGGTCACGGGTTTAAAATAAAAAATAATCTCTTCATAAATTTGACCTTTCCTAATCTCGTAATGACATAAGCGTCTAGTCTAACTCTTATTTTATTTTATTGAATAGGTAAGCTTGAATAATAAAAGAAAAATATCTACAAAGTCCTTATTGAAAATTAATATATTATAATTTAAGTCCATTGATAAATGGGCTCCACTTTACCAAAATAAAAAGAAACTTGACGAGATCTTAATCTATAAAATATTTTTTAGAATTATAAAAATTCATGCAGAGAGATAAGGCACGTAATCTGGATAAAAGTTCGCTTAATGGTGAAATTATCGTAGCCTTAGCACTATAAATCCCACTGCCAACTCCATTATCTTTCTTCAAAGCCCACAACTCTCTCTCTCTCTCTCTCTAAAAAATAAAAATGGATAAAAGAGCATGCAACTCCCAGGATGCTGAAGTGAGAAAAGGGCCATGGACTTTGGAAGAAGACTTGATTTTGATTAACTATATCAGAAATCATGGTGAAGGTGTATGGAACTCCCTAGCTCGGTCTGCTGGTAATAATTTGTTATTATTATCACTATATATATATATTTCCAATATTCTTTGTCCTGTCTTATGCTAACCCTAGTGATGAACAGTTTTTTTTTTTTTTGGGGGGGGAAATTCAAACAATTTTTATTGTAATTTGTTAGGTCTGAAACGTACCGGAAAAAGCTGTAGGCTAAGGTGGCTCAACTACCTCCGACCAGATGTTAGGAGAGGTAATATCACACCAGAAGAACAGCACTTGATCATGGAACTGCATGCTAAGTGGGGAAACAGGTGATACATACATACAAATATATATATATATACATATATATATGTGAAATTCGATCTCTTGTAAAAGAAATAATGATTTTTAATCTTGTAACTTTAATTGACTTGATTCACCATATCATTCTCACACTTTGTGGACAAAGAGGAGCCACTAGCTTTGTTCCAATAATATTGGTTGCCATCCTAGAAGCCCATCACCTGGATATGGAGAGAGAGAGAGGATAATCATAATATATGGATGTAAAAATGTTTTTTACAATATGTTAGTTTCTTCTTCTTCTTCTTAAAACTATATATATATATATATATGCCTTAATCAATATGGTGGAATGATAATTTCTCGTATAGGTCTTATATAATGGAACAGTGGCACATAATTAATCTATATTTTGCATGCTATGTAAGACAAATATCATCTGATCAATCTTAGGACTTCTTCATCAAGAAGCTTTAAATTTGTGTCTCTCTTACCAAAAAAAAAAAAGACGAAAATTCCATGAGACGTCTGCAAAAATTTGATCACAAAAATATCAAGTTTTGTTACCTTTAATATCTATAATAAAATACTTTGAAGCCCAAAAATGATTTTTGAAAGAGAGAAACCCCTCATTATGATTTGAAAAATAAACTCTAGTTTCTGATCCTGCTAAGAATTGATTCATCGATAAAATTAGGAGATCAACGCCAGTTGTACACTCCGGCCCAGCTATGATCTCCTGAATATTGATATTTTATTTTAATTTTTATCAATGTTTTTGCTTTTATTTATTTATTTTTCAATAAATAAAATTCCTTTTGGAAAATTAATATTATAATATAATATATATTTGTTTTGTGGTAATTTTTAATTTTTATTTTTTAAGTAAAAGTTGGGGTAGATAATTGGTTTTTAAATTTAGCAAAAAATGTGAGGGTTTTGGAAGTGAATAAGGCACGTTGTGCAATAGAAGTTTCCATTTTTGGGAAGCCCATTCCAACTGGTAACATGTTAACTATAACTAGTCATCAGTACAAAGAGAAGTCCCTTTTTGGCTTTGATTGAAGTAGACAGATTGTACCCTAATTATTTTGGCTCTTCTAAGACAAGGGTCCCCTAAATTTAATAATGATACAACCAAAGCATTGTAACCCAAATCCTCTCCGGTACTTCGATATTTGCCGGTGCACTGATAATGAAGGAATCCGATGATCCTAACCATTATTAATGCACCGGTAATTAAGTATTAAAATACTGGAGAGATTTTTTTTTTCGAAGGATGGAACATTTGAATATTGAGCTTTTTGTCTATTCTTTTTCTGTAGGACTAGTCTCGTATAATTATTTTAAATTAAAATTAAAACCGATTAGCAACACCGATGATTGTCAAAGGAGAATAGTTTCACTTAAAGGGTGGGAACAACTTTTTAAGTTGAAAAAATAAAAGAAAACCTTTGAAGTCTTTTGGTATACAGATTCAGTTACTAGAGGTGAGTGATTGACTTTCTTTTCATTACTTGAGCAATTGTTTAAAAAAATATTAATAATAATAAAGATTCTTCCAAAATTTAAGCAAGCTTCTCTTTTGCCTTCTCATAAAACATTTATAAGAACCTCTCTTCTGTTATTTTATAAAAAGTTAAATTTTGAAACCGCCGTTAACTAAAATAATCAAACCTAACATTTTTTATTTTTTATTTTTGAAAAAAATTATTGACTATTCTCGTACTAATTTTTCACAATATAAAGTAGAAGTTTGATGGTTCAAGTTCCATTAGGAATAAAAATAGGTGTTTGTGTAAACTATTTTATTTATAGTAGAACTTTGTAGTAAATACATAAGTTTTAACATCATTCGGAAGAAGAAAAAAAAAAAAAAAAAAAAAAAAAAAAAAAAAAAAAAAAAAAAAAAAGATCAGAATTTTTAACTATAAAATAAATTGTCTTTTGAAAATATAAGAAAATTATTCAAAAAATATTACTATTTTATAGGCTAGATTATCTTTCCTAGAGAAAATTAAAAATGACTGTAACTTTAATTTTAAATAAATTGAAAATATTTAATTACAAAATTTTAAAAGGTAAAATTGGAAGTTTGAAAGATATAGGAATAATATGTAAACATTTATAAAAAATAATCAAACCTTGTATGGGACTGATTCAATGTAGAGCAGAAGGAGATTCTTGACTGCAGAGGACCACCCATTCTTAACACAAACTCTGGCTTTCAATTTGCAACAAATTCCAAATATTGCCCCTCTGAAAGAAACCTTTGGCTCCACTATGATTTCTCCAAATCTTAGGGTTTGGACTTTGGAGTCATTTTCATACATGTTGACTCTAATCTGAACTCTCTACTGCTTTTTGAGATTTTTGAGTTTGATTTCATGACAAAATGAAATTGAAATGTTGTCATTCAAGTGACTTTCAACATTATGCATAGAGTTTCCCTTAAATAAGCATGCACAACTTCAAAGACTTTGGTTTTGAGCCATAGAACATGATCAGGAATTCAACCATATGCATTGATGTGATTGAATTGAATTGCTGTCATGATTTTATTAGACACACAAAGAGACACACACTAGATGGTGGGCCACATTTCATATTACAAATCAAATAGTGTTTTGATATGAAACTTTTGCCACCTTATTCCCAATTTTCTATATTTTTTTATACTTTTATAATAAATGATATCCGGTTAACTAAGTTCTCAACTTTTCTAGACCTCGCAATGGTTAGAGCTTTGTGTATGGGGATTAAACTCCTTTTTTTTTTTTATCTTTTTTTTTTAACATCGTTATATATATAAAGTTGTTATTTTCATAAGAATTTTGGAAATTGCAGAAATTAAAAGTGATGATGCTGACATGTATAAGTTGTAGTATGTTACTGCTATCTCTTTTCCTGTTATTTATTTATTTTTATTTCTCTATATCTCACTCATTAGTCTAGCATGTCTCTGCTAATTAATTACAATAGTCTTTTTTCTTTTTCTTTTATTGGTAAATCAAAGAGCATATCATTCGCAATTACAATATTATGTACAATTGTGCCGAGAGATTGTAAAAAAATAATAATGTACAACATTCTACGAATTTATATATATTAGGGTTAATTAAAAAAAAAAAAAAAAAAAAAATCAAGTACTATAAAGTATATATTAGGGTTACAATTTAAATTTTCTATATTCATGCAGGTGGTCGAAAATTGCAAAGCATCTTCCAGGCAGAACTGACAACGAAATAAAGAATTTCTGGCGGACTCGAATCCAGAAACATATAAAGCGAGCGGAAACATTTAGTAGTACTGGACAAATTACTGAGCATAATGATCAAGCAAGCACAAGTCAGACGGCCAGTTTCGCCGATGCTGCTGAATTCTATTCTCCGACGTATCCAGAAATTTTCGAGAGTTTCGCGGGAGGCTCTTTTCCAATTGAACCAAGTGACAACATTTGGAGCATGGAGGATATCTGGTCTCTGCAGTAATTTAATGGCTACTCAATATAATAATAATTTATATTTCATCCAAATTCTAATTTGGATGTGTATTAGATTTGTCTATAATTAAAACTATCTTCTTTATACTAGTTTTTAATTAATTATGGGTTGTAATACATTGGAGAAATAGTATAATCTACATCTACTTCTATATAAAGTTTATGGGAGTATTATTTCATGTTCTATGGAAAAGATTGTTGTGCTAGTATTTACTAGATTAAGTACCAATGCTAGCTTTGGATTAAATGATTATAAAATATCTTAATCTATCCTATTTAAGCTAACTATATCTTAACATACATGTTACTAGATAAAGGTAATTAATCATTTACAACCAACTTTTGGTTAGAGTTGATGATTTGACTACTAGTGAGATGAGGTTGTTGAGATAGAGACATGTCATTTAATTTGATTAGACACAAGATTATTCCCATCACATACTAATTCCAACTACCTTTCTTTTTCATACTATAAAAGACCTTAAAAAGCAAGTGTTAGGAGTTAGGTCCAAAAGGGTTTAATTTATTTGTGTTTAATTACTTTGATAGAGATGATAGCTTCTATGACCTCTTTAGTGTTATATATAACTTTGATAGAGATGATAGCTTCTATGACCTCTTTAGTGTTATATATATATATATATATATATATATATATATATATTTTATGTTTGTATGATTCATCTACTTAGCTCTTTACTAATACACTAGTTATCAGCTTGCAGAGAGCTAGGTTTTAGTTAATACTGTCAGCAATGGCGGACCCAAAAATATATTCAGGGTGTCTAATATATTCTGGGTAGGCTAGTACTCCTTATTTTTTTTCTTTATTCTTTTTAATTTTATCCGCCCCTGCATGCCAGATTTGTGTTTTGATATACTAATCTGATTGTTTGATGTAAGTGAGGATGACATTACCATAACGTTAGTGGTGATGAGGCTAACATCATCATGATATATATCATATTGCTAATATCAGAACTCACTTATATCAAAATAATCGGAATTATCTGACTGTTGGACAACGACAATAATTAGGTCATGGTCGACCAGATTTTGGGGCATCATTTGTAAATTTGTACTCATGCTATGCTATGTCATGCCATCCATTAGATTGTTTCTTGGTGAACTCCAAGCTTTACATTCACGTATATGTATATATATGTAATGAATATCATGCGTGTAATGTAATACATGAGATGACCTAGCTAGGCATGCATGTACAATAAACCAATCTTGAACATATATACCTAACTGGACCAATGTCAATCTGACACGTGGAAAGGCCGTATAGTATATTCATGGCAAATTCTATCTTTGCTTTTCATTTTATCCATATTTGTGCATGACCTTAAACAAATGAACTCAGACGTAAACCTAACTTTAAAGTTACCTAGAAGGAACTCTTCACATGGTCCATGTAATTCCACATCCACTTGTAGAACATTTTTAATCACCAGTACGTACTAGCTACCCTACACTTTCATTAGCTTACAACAAAATTAACTACAACCAACCATGTATAAATATCTAAAATTACTCATAAAAGGAAGAATGAAACCCAAAAACCCATCAAATAAGTTGTTGCTAAACTTCTACCCATTAGGGGTTCTCTCTCTCTCTCTCACACACACACACACTATCTAACAACAACATATAACAACCATAAGAACCTACAAATTACTTACGCAAAAAGGAAAAATCTGAGCTGATTTGAGATGTCCGTGGTGGGTAGGAGTGCCTCTAGATTGGTGAATAATGATCATGTTACTTAAATTTTTGTGTACGTATATATATATATATATATATATATATATATATATATATATATATATATATATATGCAATTGGTGCTTTTAGAACATTGTAGTTCATAGGGTTTTTTTTTTTTTGGCCATCTTGTAGAACTGTAGTTTAATGACTCCACTCATTAGGGATCCAGAAAAAAGAACTATAATTTAATTATTATGATTCCATGACGAACAGTGTTGTAATAACAGGAACGACTGTAATTACTTATACATGTATGTATGTGAGCCTTTCACATCAATTCTTGTCTACAGCTAGCATGTTGCTGTAACAATAAAGAAAGTACGATGACACTCGGTTGACACATCTCTTGAAACTCCTTTGTGAGACGAACAAGGTCTACAATCAACGCTTGAGTTTATGAAAGTTCATGGTTCGAAACACATCTCTGTGTGTATGTGTGTGTTATATATACATATATAAATATATACAAATCCTTGTGCATAAATTGAATAGGATGACAGCGTTTTGCAATTACATGCAAAAAAGGAAGGAAGAGCATCGTGGGCCTTTATTGTCACCACCAAAAGAAGTGTTAAAATTTTGGGCCTCTAGTTTTTGATCACATGTTTAAAATGAGAAAAAAGAATTGAAAGCAAAAACAATTAGGGTCACGTGAAAGATAAGGAAAATCACATGGCGGGTCGGCAATGAGTGAGTGCCAAACCAACTTCACAAGTCACAAGTCACAAGTCACAAGTCACTTGTGTTCATAAAAATAAAAAAATAAAAATAAAAAAAATAAAAATAAATAAAGGGTCACAAGTCACTTGAAAAATGATGAAAAAGGCCAAACTAGTGTCGTCATGGCACACTTTCAACTTCTTTTAGGCCCACTAAAACAAAGCTGGAGTACTGGGCCTTCCTACTTGGGCCCACTGGACTCATGACTTGCCATATGGTTGGAGTCTTGTCACCAATCACCATCCCCATTCATGTGTTAATTTCGTACGAATTAATGTATGGGGCAATGTGAATGAAATTTGATGTTGATTAAAGTTTCACGTGTCATTTTTTTTGTATGAATGGAATATATGGTACAATATGATTGAAATTTGAGACGTTGATTAAAGTTCGAAAAGTATTGATATTCTAGTCGGAAAGGCTAACTCGATGAGAGCCTTTTGATTTTTCATTTATATAGTTGTTTGTATGAAAATTATGTTTAGATTTTACGTTAGAAATTGTGTGGATGGAGAGTCCTTCGACTATTTTTTTTCTTTAATTTCACTGTTTACGTGTTTATTCGTAGATATATATGATTGTTAGGAAATAATATATTTTTATTTCTTAATATATGAAAATCATTTACTTTTAATATGACATAGAAGTGATTTTATCTTAAATATCAATCAGATGATGTGTGGTCTAGATGCTATAATCCCTTTACACTGTGTTTGGAATGCTGGATTTGATACAGTGTTTGGAATCATTGGACTATTAATGGGATTTTAAAGTTATGGGATTTCAAATACCGTTTTTGATGTGTTTCAAATCCTGTCTAAAACGGTAGGATTTGACGAAATTTGGAAGATAAATACGATAGTATCTTAATTAACTTTGTACAATATCTACTTAATCTATTTCATTCTCCAACGGGTCCTCTTCTCATTTAACCCTACCCTATTAAGTGTATACTAGCATATGTGGATATGATATCCAAGTTAATTAATTAACTCCATACTACTTTTTTATATGACTGTTCACAACGTTATTTTACTTTTTAGTAATTCTTTTTAAGTATGTTGGTGATGGTAGTTTAATAAATTAGTTTTTTAATTAATAAATAATTGCTCCTTTTTTTTTTTTTTACGTGATCTGTTAAATAAATAAATTTTATATTTTAGTTATATCATGTAGTTCTTCTCGTTTGTCTTTTTGATGTACCTTTGGAGACTGTTTAACAATAAAATAAATATTTTATTTATATTTAAAAAAGGGCAAAAATGATATAATATTATTTTTATTCCAAATCCCATTTTAAATCCAACTTTAAATTCAATTTGTTCCAAACATAGAAATGGAATTTCATTTTAATTCCAATTCCTTTTCTAATTCTGATTCCTTTCTAATTCCAATTTGTTCCCATGTTTCAAATTAGTGTCCCTTCTTTTTTTAAATGTCCAAAAGATTAAAATAAATGCATCCTTTGAAAATTTGAGTTTTAAAACTGAAACTCGTTGTTTTTCCTTTACTTTTAAAAAAATATTTTTTAAAATAATATAAAAAATGATAAAAGCTCCTATTGATTTTTGTTACAAAATGATGTGTCATTTATTGATACAAACAACTTAAGAGGACAGCCTTTTATAAATATTATTAATTAAAAGTAAGATTGAGAGTTCGAGTCTTGCTAGGAAACAAAATTAATAATTATACTTGTGTTTGTTTCAACTTTTGAAAATAATAATAATAATAATAATACAACAAGAGTAAAAGGAAATTGGATTGGACTGGTGTTAATGGTTTTTACGTGCAATTCTTGGGCTCAGGTCGCTCCAAACCAAGTTTGATGTTGAAACTTGTACGGGAAAATTACTTAGAAGAGCAACTAGAATGGGCTTTTATTGGGCCTATAAATCCAGGTCCATTCCATGTTTAGTGATTCGTTATTTATTACATTAAAGTATTTTATTTATTTATGTATTTTCTTTTATTTATTATTACTCGATAATATCTTTCTCTTTTTGTTCGTTACAGAGCATATTTTCAATCATTTTAGAAAGCTAGACTAATTCCCTCGGATTCATTCTCTTGTGAATTTAGGTATATTAGCTTTAAAAAAAAAAAGGCTCAACTCAGAAGTTCAAAGTTCTCCCTGATTTAGGGTCAAGAATAGAAACTTATTTTTAAAGCCGAAGTCTCTCTTGAAAGTGACTTGCACGGACCTTTTTTTTCTGAAGTTATGCTTCATGCTTGTGTGTGTGAAAATGTGTTTTCATTTTTTTAGATTTTTCATTAACATTATGTAAACTATATGAATCCCTACCAACTTCATGAAATTTATGAAAACTAAAATACTACAAACAGCCTTGTATTAATAATAATAATAATAGATTCAGAATGAACCTCATACCAATTATCATGATTCATAAGTTATTTTTTAAATTAATATGTTTTGTGTACTAAAATTGAGTAGGAATCACATCATCAAGTTGCCCATGATAATGCCAAAATATTTTAAAATAAAATCATTTGGTCAAAGTATATCACTTGTAATACCGTTTGTAAGTGTACTAAGGGTTTGCTCGAGATGCACTTTGTTTTAGGTTCGATATACATTTTGTTTTAGGCATTTTGTTTTTGGGTAAAACAGAAATAGTGTTTTTGTTGTACGAGTGTTTTAAAAAAAATTCAAAAGCACGTTTGAGAATAATGTTTTACTGTAAAAGCGTCGTAAACAGAAACATACAAAATATGGTTTTGGGCCATGAACAGTTAAAAATTAAAAAAAAAAAAACACAACTTTTTGGTATTTTGATATTGGGTCACTGTTCACGAAGTATTTTAACACGGTGTAAAATAAAATAAGATCGTACCAAATATATTTTTGTTATCAAAATCAGTTATCAAAGACACTGCAATAGCCCAAAATTAAAAAAATAGAAACAAAACGCATGTCAAATAAGACCTAAACGTTCTAATAACATTTACAAATAAAATACTTTAATAGCATTGGTAATAATTCAAACATACCAAATTATTAAACAATTCATTTTTGTCCAGATTTAATGTTGGACAAGTCTCTTCTAATAATTACCTAATTATATTTTGAAGTCTATCACACACACACACACACACACATAGATATATAGACACATATAAAATGAAGGTACAAAAACAAAAGGATAAAAGCAAAAAAAAATCCCAAATTGAGGATAATTTCAAAAAATTCAACAAAAAGAATGGTTGAGACTTGAAGCCTCATCCACATTCAGTTACACGAGGTGCCACAAAAACCACTGGCCTCTGACATAATCAATCTATCATGCCAAACAACTCCAAGTTGATCTTGATCATCATCAATCGACATCACACTTCCCAATACTCTCTCCACCATGATCTTGCCACGTGTTAAAACGTCGGTCCCACCATCATTGGTCCCACCAACAATTACCTAACGAGACCTGTTCCAATCAGATTTTGTCAACCATACCCAGCCCAACGATGACATACCATGAGTCATCACTTTCAACGGCTCTGATTGTTTGATGCGATGAAAAATGAAATCTCATAATCTTATATAATATACTAATTGTACACGAGATTGAAGGTTATAATTGGAAAGCTACAGTTGATACACGCCGTCATCTTCAATTTTCTCTTCGAAGAAAAAGAAGTATTCATAGCAGGTACTTCCCAAGAAATTCTAGAGAGAGAAAGTCTGGGTTTTAGAGAGAGAAGAGGGGGAGGTGGGGGATGGGAAGAGCGTTTGTGTACGTGATTCTAGGTGGAGGTGTTGCAGCTGGATATGCAGCTCTTGAATTCACCAGGAGAGGAGTCTCTCATGGTGAACTCTGTATCATTTCTGAAGAATCTGTAAGTTTCTCTCTCACACGCACAGACATTGATATCATTGTTTTTTATATCATTTTAATTATGTTGTCTCTTATGAGTACGTGGCCTTATTATTAGATTATTGTTTATTTTGTTCCATTTTTTTGAATCATTTAGCTTGATGTCAGATATAGAATTCTATGACTTATAGAATTGGTTTAAAGCTTTACGGTTCTTTGAGCTGTAGAAACAGGCGTTGTATATATATACATATATATATATTGGTCAAGTGTTTTAACTTTTATGGCATTACACAATATAATTCAATTCAATTTACCAAAGGACGTAGCCTAGTGGTATATCCTCTACCTCCCAATGTGGAAGGTGAGGATTGGAAGGTCAGGGTTCGAGTCACAGTGGGAATAAATGGGCCTGTGAGTTTCTTTTCAATTGAAAAAACAAAAATTCAATTCAATTTTCTAACAATTTTATGCTGAATTGGGATTCTTAGGTTTTTATTATTTCAATTCTCCTTGTTTATACTATTAAATTTGTCTTTATAAAAGGGATTGTGAGACATTCAAACCAATCCACAATTTTACTTCTCACTTAAGATGCAAAGCTCTAGCTTTCCTTTAGTTTTTTATTTTATTTTTAATTATATTTTTCACTTAGAAGTATACTAAATTTAAGTTGATAGATATTTTGTCTTATTTTTTACTACATTTGTGTTATTGTTTGCTCAAATAATGCTATCAAGGTGAGCTTTTTTACTTATAAAAAAAATATAATAATAATAATGCTATCAAGGTGTCCATTTGAGCACTACATATTTCTCACCCATTTATATTTAGCACTAAGGGGGCATATGAGGGCATTTATTCCTACATGTAGTTTGTCATTAATTATTTGAGCACTTCAGGATTCTACAATCTGTGTGTTCTTCCAGGAAGATCTATGATTTATAACCTTTTTCTTTTTGATCTTTTTAATTTTATGATAAGTTTGCGAAAATTGTAATTGCCATTATTTTTCAAAAAATTCTGTGTTTTCGTGCTAAAGTTCCAATATATTTCTTGCAGGCTGTGCCTTATGAGAGACCTGCATTAAGTAAAGGTTTTTTACTTCCTGAAGGTATCTCCTTATTGTACATATTCATGAGTTCACTCATTATCATCCTTGCCTTTATCCAAACAAATGGGGTCGGCCAAATTCATGAGTCGACTATATGTTTCAATTCTCATCACATATATGATGCTTTCTGAGGAGCAATAAGTGTTGTATAACAACAGGCATATGAAACTAACTCCAATAGAGAATATCACATTGCGAGAGTGCTTCTCTGATATATACACACACACATGCCAAAACTTATTGATACCACACAAAAAAGTGATTTGAATGGGAATCTTGGAACAGTTTAGATATGGGCAGGACAACGCATGGAAGTGCTCGATAGATTTTGAAGAAAAATATGGGAATTAGACATTTAGGATCTAGCATGTATTTCTTGAAGTACTTTTTTGCTTGTTATAAACATATTCCCAAGAGGTTAGTCAACCCTTGCCTCTAGATAACATTGCTAAATTCAGATTGTCCTTATTCTGTTTATTGGCCCATTTTCATGGGTCAAATCTGTTATAGGATTTTGCTCATGCTTTTAGATTTCTGTATTAATCTACTATTATTAACGAGTTTGAATGGCTGATCGTTTTTCTATTGCATTTCCTCACTAACCTTTATCAGATTGTCACTTAATTAATATATATTTATTTTTTGGGTAATACGCAGCTCCAGCACGCCTCCCATCATTTCACACTTGTGTAGGGAACAATGAGGAAAGGCTAACTCCAAAATGGTACAAGGAACATGGTAATTATTTCTCATTTTATGCCCTCCAAGTGAGGATATTAAAATGCACCACTCCTTGTAGCAATGTTTTAATGTGTGATTTTGTTTTGAGGGTTTTTATTCTTATCTTTCTCAAATCTCTATTTGGTATTCCCTTCACTTTTCAACTAGTTTGATGCCCACTGTGCTAAAAAATGCGAGTCAATTAACAGTTTTTATGAATCAAAAGTTGGCGATAGCAATCGAAACAGGACTAATAATTATAAAGCTGATGGTTTGGATTTACGTAGTTTGAAGATGCTTGAGAGGCAATAGCCTGAGACTTATACATGTTATTTTACCCCCGGGTTCAGATGGGGATGCTATTTTGTGGTTTGTGAAAGGTATTTGTGCTGTTTTCACTGATTGGAACTGGGCATGTACAAGTCTATTTTGCCCCCTTTGAGTTCAGATGGGGATGCTATTTTATGGTTTGTGAAAGGCATTTGTACTGTTTTCACTGATTGAAACTGTGCATAAACGCCCTATATCCCAATTGGGACTTGAACCCTCAACCTCTTCTTAGAGAAGGGGAGGAGGTGTCTGTCAACCTAATGCTTTTGGTCTAAATGGGAAATTCAATTTTATGGTATCTTAAAAGAAAATGCTTCTTGTTGCAAAGATTCAAGGGATGCGATTGGTCTTGTTATTGTATATGTATCTCAACCTCTGTGGATAACAATGTAATCACTTCTAATAAGTAAATTAATTGAAAATTTTAATGTATATAATGTTGAGATAGAACCTAGTTTTTATATGGCAGTGTTTGTAGCAAGTATTCATTCAAAAAGAAACAACATTTGGAAAGAACCTCTACAATGAGTATATGAATTCCCTTGCAGGGGTAAGTGTCTGTAAAATAGCTTGTTTTGCTGACCATATTAGATGGGGCAATTTGCTAGCTGACTCTCTAGCTTCAAGCCATGAGAATGAAAACTCATTGTGTGAAGGAAACCATTAAATGAAACACTTTTTCTTTTTCATTTTTTTTCTTTTCAATCCAGCCTTCTAGTATAATATACTTATTCAAACATGCAGAGTAAATCTTTCCTTTCGCTAGTCCCAAACATGTAGAAATGAGGAGGATTGCAGTAAGCATACAGTTTGCACAAAATTTTTAGTCCCTCCTCATTCGATTATTCAAACAGTCATCATGCTCCATTGCAACAAAAGTATTCAAAATTATTAGCTACCTGTAAAACTTTCTATGTTTGAATGTCAAATATTAAATACTTATCCTAACAAGCAGAAAGGACTTCCAACCAGTGCATTATCTTACAGTAACTAGTCCAGAGCCTTTAGAAAATAGACTTTTAAAGGTTATGCAGCTAATTTATAGTCCTAGTTTGCGAACTTGAAGATACATGTGGAGCTATAATGAGATAATTGCAGTAGGCCATTTTTTTTTTTTTTTTTTTCCTAATTGATACCCTCACCCCCCGCCTCAAGGAATTGTTTGCACTCAAGAGGAGTCGAACCTTAGACTTGATGCTTCCTGAGGCACCATGGCCAAGTTCTTACCCACTTGAGATAATTGCAGTAGATTTAGTTTTTTTAAGGTCTCGTCTTTAACACGGTCAGTTCCAAACCCGTTCAAAGGAAGAGGGTTGCAACAAGCAACAAGTATCAGCCTACATAAAAAACTTTTGTGTACCTCAGGAACACTAACATAGTAGGAATTAAAAATGGAAAGTGCAATGTGTCACGTGCTAAGAGTAGAAAACAATTATGAAAATATACAATATCTGCAAAGCTATGTATTAAATCTGGAATAACATTAATTCGTTACTATTGCACAGATGACTCTGGAACTTGTGGCAGGGTCACAACAGTAGTCTTTATTATGAAGTCATTTAGTTCAAATTGGCTTATGCTTACACTTGTATGCATTTGCAGTTCTGGGTAGAGAGTTGCATTAAGAATTTTGCTAGTTGATAGAACACATCTGTGAAATATTGATTTGGTTTTATACTATTACCCCTCCCCAGAAGGAAGAAAAATAGGATGTAGTGTTGTACAAAAGGAGCAACTCTGGAGTTATTTCTTCTTAGGCTCTCTTCTAGGAGAAACGGAAAGGTAATATGCAATTTTTTAAAGTTCCCAGATTGACCAAAGATGCATATAAGCGTCAGAATTTCTGGCATATATGATGGTCAACAGTTTATTGTTGCCAATTTTCATTAGAATAACTACATTTTCTATACAAATTGAAACATTTTTCGCTTAATGGTTCAATCATTACTAGCTAAAATTCTTCGCATAATATTTTGATCTAAAAAATTATTCTTACCAGCAAAGATAGGTCACCATTGATTATTCTAAAAAATACTAGTATATCATCCAATCAAATAAAAGGATCTTACTACTTGTATTTTTTTAGATATATATATTGTTCTTCAGTTTAAACACTGACACTTAGTTTCTGGATATTGTATTTTAGGAATTGAACTCGTTCTTGGAACACGAGTCAAGTCTGCTGATGTGAGGCGGAAAACACTACTAACAGCAACTGGGGAAACTATAAGCTACAAGATTCTCATCATTGCTACAGGTGCTCGGGTACTGAAACTAATCTTGTAATGGTCTATAATCCTTCTTAAGTACTAGATAGACAGTTTATCTTATTAAGTACATTTTTCTTATAAAACTCAAAAAAAGTCAAGTGATCTTCCATAAGAAGAACATCAATATTTGACAATGGCATTGTTTTCTGTTGCCACTAGTAGTAACTGCTGTACAAAAATGCAAATGTTGGTTTGTGACTGATCCTATGGTTTAGCTTAAGTTCGGGCTTTTTTGGTCCAGGAGAAATATAAGGAAACCTTTATTTAATGATAATCACTCACTTTTTGGAAAGAAATGTTGGATGTTTCTCAGAAAGTGTTTTGAATATCAAAAGTTTTGGCATCACTCAATATCCATATGCAATGTCAAAAGGATTTTGAAGATTTAATTCCTTGATTGAATATAGGCCATGCTGCATTGGCTGCATTCAATTCGATACAATTATTAGCCACTTCTCTTGGTCACACTAGCTACATTAACTTTGGGGAAAAATCTCAAAGTAACCACAGTATAAAGCAAGAGTGCAAGCAGCTTGAATAATACCTTAATATTACACGAGTACATATGATTGAAAAAGCATACAGAATAAAATGAACAGAAGGTGTAATTAGCTGGATAATTATCTTCCAATGGTTTGCAACTTAAATTTTTTTCTCTCTTTCTGGTGTGACCCAAGAGTGCAAGAAGTTTGAATAATACCTTAAGATTACACGAGTAAATTGGACTGAAAAATCATTCAGAAGAAAAATAACACAATACATAAGGAGCTGGATAATTATCTTCCAATGGTTTGCAACCTAAATTTTTTTTTTTTTTTTTGGTGTGACCCAAGTTCAAATTTAAGGTCACTTTGACGATTTAGAGTGGATCTGGCACCCAGTTTAAGTGAATTTAGCTCCCAAGGGCAATGCTCATTTAACTATTGTAATGCCTTGATTAACATGTGATTCTGATTGATTATCACATGCTATGTGTAGGCTTTGAAGCTTGAAGAGTTTGGAGTGAGTGGATCAGATGCTGAGAATGTGTGTTATTTACGTGATTTGGACGATGCAACGAGGCTTGTCAGAACTATAGAATCCTGTAATGGTGGGAATGCGATTGTCATTGGTGGCGGTTACATAGGAATGGAGTGTGCTGCTTCTTTGGTGATAAATAAGATAAATGTCACCATGGTTTTTCCAGAGGCACATTGCAGTAAGCATTTTTTGTTTGGAACTGCTCTCTTTTGATCTTAATTCCATTTTGGTTTCCTATAACTTCAGAAATTGTTCAGAGTTCATCTGGCAATGTATTATTCCCTTTTCCCATTATCATTTGAAGAGACATCGTTTAGAATCAAGTCATAGGTCAGAGGAATAGGATCTTCTTTTTACTTGTCAAAAAAGAAGAAGCTATAAATGGTCATTTTAATTTTAAAAACAATCCTGTGCATTGTAAATCCTTTTGTTATTGATTAAAAAATGAAATCAAGAGAAGAAGTGTGTCTATGTTATTAGATGAAGTTGTATATTTTAAGTCAGGTTCTGTCTATTAAATCTAGAAAAATGAAGACCTTGCATGACATTAAATAAACAGGCCAGGCATGTTGAGCCTCTTTCCTCGGAATGTTGCATTGCAAGAACTGGAAAAAGGATATTGCTATGCATTTTTCAAAGTTCTTCTCTCCCATCCCCCTTCTCTCACCTCCCCAAAAAAAGCTACATGGCTACATTATTTTGCTGTTTAAAACCAGTTTTCGTATATATTTTTACAAGCAAACAGAACCAACATGAAATGGAGTCACTTAAATTTCTTGAAAAGACACAAGGGTCTCTTTCTAAATGTCATTTAAAGTGGAATGAAATGATTTTAATTTCTTTGGATGTAGAAATGTCCTTTATTTCTTTATAATACACTAGCTAGTCGATTGTATACCTGAGTGGCTATGAGCATACTTATCATACATAGCTGTTTTGAAGTTTTTCATAGCAAGCTTTCTGTCGTCCATATTATATTGATGCACTAAAGTTTCTTGGACTTATATTACTCAATGGTATTGTTTCTCAAAGTTCGAACTTCCATATTACTCAATGGTATTGTTTCTCAAAGTTTACTTTTGGTTGTTTTACAGTGGCCCGCTTATTTACACCCAAGATTGCTAGTTATTATGAAGATTATTACAAGTCTAAAGGAGTAAAGTTTGTTAAAGGAACTGTCTTGTCATCATTTGACCTCAACTCTGAGGGAAAGGTATATCTTACGTTTATGCTGCTGAAAATTCTTAGAGAATTTCTTTCAGGTCGTTTTGTGGGAATGATTAGCTAAAAATTATTGTTACCATCATTTCTGGAGCACATGAAGATTAGTATTTTTGTTCAAAACAAATACTCTTGATCTTGCAAGTGGAGGGAAGTGTCTTTACCAAATGTGGCAAGTCACCTTTCCAGAACATAGGCTGGCTGGCTATTGGCTTTTTCTGCTTATTATTTAGCATTTTCCACCAATGGCTTTGGATGTGGACATACTTTCACAACTGATATTTTTGGTGAAGCAACTTGATTACTAAATTTTTGATTAACTCATCATACAGGTTACAGCAGTTAATCTCAGGGATGGGAGTCGGCTCCCAGCGGATATGGTTGTTGTGGGAATCGGAATCCGTCCAAACACAGGCCTGTTTGAAGGCCAACTAACCCTGGAGAAAGGTGGGATCAAAGTGAATGGACACTTGCAGTCGAGCAACAGCTCAGTCTATGCTGTTGGTGATGTCGCGGCGTTTCCGGTCAAACTTTTTGGTGATACCCGAAGACTCGAGCATGTTGATTCAGCCCGAAGGTCGGCAAAACATGCGGTGGCTGCAATAATGGAACCAGACAAAACCAGTGAATTCGACTACCTGCCATTCTTCTATTCCAGAGTCTTTACGTTATCTTGGCAGGTTTATGGAGACAATGTAGGGGAGGCAATCCATTTTGGGGATTTTTCTGGAAATGCCTTTGGGGCTTATTGGGTGAGCAATGGTCATCTTGTTGGGTCTTTTCTAGAAGGTGGAACCAAAGAGGAGTACGAGGCTATAGCCAAGGCCACCAGGCTGAAACCAGCAATTGAAAACTTGGCTGAACTTGAAAATCAGGGCTTGGGTTTTGCTTTGGCATTGAGTGAGAAGCAACCGCCAACACTGCCTGTTGAAGTTGGTGGTTCTGAACTGGTTGTAGAGAAACCATTATATGCTTGGCATGCAACAGCTGGTGTTATTGTGGCTGCATCAGTAGCAGTATTTGCATTGTGGTATGGAAGGAGGCGCCGGAGGTGGTGAAAAAATATTCATTTTTGCAATGGCGCTTGGAGACGGATGCTCGATTTTACTTAAGTCAATGTTGTAAAACCCATGTTGTAGCATTTTTTAGAGTTAGGATATGTAAAGTACTCTTTAAATCCGACAGGAATTATTTATGTTAAGGGAATGTTTTAGAATCCAACAATTACTCTAGATTATTTCTGTTAAGGGGTTGTTTTAGAAGTAACACTTACTCTGGATTATTTATGTTAAGGGATTGTTTTAGAATCCAATAGAAGTTGTTTGTAGAATCAACACAGATATTATTTTCCTTTCTTATATATATAGACACTTCTTTATACGAAAAAAAACAGTTAGAGCTAAAGCAATCGAGTTGGGGTATAGTCATAGTATAGTAATATGCATAGACTGCTACATGAAAAAACGCTAAAAGAAAAATTATATACTTTATATTTAACATGAAGTCTCATAAATGACTTGCTTTGTTCATCAACAAATTCATACCTCATACCACGCCCGAAAGCGGAAGATAACTGAAGGTAACTGCCACGCCGAGAAAAGTAGGGTTCAAACCCTTAATATCCCTCATCCTCTTGTATATCATTCTGAAAGTTGTTCTGGTATTAAAAATAAAAAATAAGTATTCTTATTCCTTCTGAAAGTTGTTCTGTTATTAAAAATAAAAAATAACTATTATTAGCCAACATTTAGAAGTTAAAAAGCCACAAAAAAAAATATATATATATCTTCCAGAGATATCCATACAAGGTCTCAACCGAAAGGATATTCAATTAAACAACCAATGCAATATAAAAAAAAGGATATTAGATTAAACAAAAGATATAAATAAGATCTTTCTTAGCCACCTCTGACAAATCCCTTCCAACTATTATGTCATATTGCTATTTCAACATGAACTATGATATGTGTAGAGAGAGAGAGTTACATTGGTGACAGAAACATACAGACAGAGAAGACACCCCCTGCAGAAGAACAAGGCAATATTAATTCAGAGCATTGAAAATAGACTTGACAACTAGATATTGGACAAAGTAAACATAAGAAGATAATATGGTTACCTTAGATCAAACTATAATCACATCATTTTTCTTACACGGATTCAATAAAAAGTAATGAGAATTTTTTTAAAAAATTTAATTTACCTTGCAGTATATGAAACATGTTAAACAACAACAACAATAATAAAGGTAATTTTTAATTTCCAAATGGTAATTTCTAATTTCCTGTAACATTGCATTTTTCTCGGTAACCAAACGGCATTCAGAAACAAGTTGAGTTCAGTGGCCTAAACTCTACTCGGTTCAATCTGCACTTGAATATACTAATAAATACAAGATCGATGAGACTGATATCAAATACACAACAAAAATAATATTTCAATATATTGTGCCAACTCTATTGCTAAGAGAAAACATTTGTGGAGGGATATTATCCAGCACTCAAAACTGTTTGCATCAGATCCATGGCTACTCGTTGATCATGAAAACTTTGGTGGTTCAAGTAAAGTCAATCAAGAAATGAGAGATTTCAGATCTTGTATCTCAAAAGCAGGATTGGAAGATCTTAATTAGAGTGGTATATTCTTCTCTTGGACTAATAAGAGCCCAACTGCCAACATCTCAAGGAAGTTAGACAGAACACTAATCAATTGCAACTGCTATATCAGTTTCCCTTATGGAGTTTCTGATCACAGTCCAATGGTGACCAAACTTGGTAACCCCTCTCCCAAAAGGAAAACATCATTTAAATTCTTCAATTGTTGGACCTCTCATCCCGAATTCCAGTCCATTGTTAAGAGTGTGTGGTGTAAGTCTTTCTCTGGTGTGCCAATGTTCCAAGTATTATTATCCAAACTGAAAGCTCTCAAGCTTTCCCCTTAAGAACAAATGTTCCACTACATTTAGTGCTATATCCAACGAAGTTCAAGTTGCCAAGGAAGAACTTCATACTTGTCAAATGGCTCTTGATCATGGGCCCGAAGATGGTGCTCTCAGAAATCAAGAACAGCTCCTACTCTCATCATACTTAAAATTATGTGAAGTTGAGGAGGACATTTTTAGACAGAAATCAAGGATATCTTGGCTGAAGTATGGTGATTCCAACACCTCATTCTTTCACAAATCTGTCTCTTCCCGATTCAATAGGAACTCTCATGATGGTGTTCTCTTGGAAACTGCAACGTCCATTCAAAATGAAGCCATGCAGCATTTCCAAAGCATCTTAGGGAGTAGTTCTCACTCCTACCCTGGCATTTCTCACCTCCAACCTTTCCTTTCCTCTACTGTTCCAGCCTCATTCTGGCCGTCCCTCACATCCATTCCTACTGACATTGGAGATGTCAAAACCGAGCTCTGTCCCACCTAATCTCTGCTGATGACCTACTTCTTTTCTCTCATGCTAACATTATTTCAGTGCAGGTTATCAAATATGCTCTTGATCATTTTAGCTTCTTGTCTGGAATCTCCATCAATCACACTAAGAGCAATATATTTTTCTCTAGAGTCTAACACTTCTCTTGAAGCTGCAATTTTAACCACTCTTGGGATTGAAAAGGGTTCTTTGCCTTTTCGATACCTTGATGTTCCCCTTATATCCACCTGCCTCAAGCCAGTTGATTGCAGGATACTCATTGAGAAAGTTACTGCTAGAATAAGCAGCTGGACTGGACCGGTAGATTTTTGTCATTTGCAGGAAGAGTTGAACTCATCAAATCTGTCCTTTGTACTATGGTTAATTTTTGGGCTACCAAATTTATTCTCCCCATCAGCACATTGGAGGAAATCAATTGCATCCTTGGAAAGTTCCTTTGGAAAGGTCAAATTCTCAAAAAAGGTGGTGCTAGAGTGGCTTGGAAAAATGTTTGTAGACCTATTTCTGCTGGTGCACTGGACATACCTCATTTGCATACTTGGAACAAGGCTGCTATATATCATGAAGCAGTTCTGGCTCATTCTCTCCCCTAACTACTCCTCTTTGTGGGTTCAATGGTCCAGGTCATATCTTCTTGGGGATAGATGCTTATGGACATTGAAGACTCCACAACCATGCTCTTGGAATTGGCGCAAGCTTTTGCGCGCAGCTTAGATTTGCCATCAAGCCTTTTATCAAACTTGAAATTGGGAATGGTTACAACACCAATTTTTGGGTCGATCACTGGTGTTCTCTTGGCCCTCTACAAAACCTTGTTACTCAAGCACAAATACTGAACACTGATGTTAATCTCAACACAAAGGTTAGTTCATTTATTTTGGGGACTTCATGGGCTATCCCTCCGGTCATTACTTCCATCATCCCACAACTTCTCAGTCCCAATATTCTACCATTGCCCAGACCAAGCCAACAAGATGCCTTCAAATGTGTTCTGTTGACTCCCATTCAACTCGTATAGCCAACAAGATGTCTTCAAAGAGTGAACTTATAGTGAGATTGGCAAGTGTAAGTCCAACCATTAGGGGCTTTGGGCAGGGGAAGTGACGATTGACTTGTAGCGAGTTTGGTGTGTGCTGTGAGTGAGAGTGAAACAGTTTGTTTACTTCAACTTTACTCTTAGTGGATTTGGAACTAGGCTTTAAGGTCTCGAGGACATTTCCCCTACATAAGGGGTTTTACCTCGTACATTTGGTGTTCTTTATTTAGTTAGTGTGTCTCTTGTGCATTTCATCAAACAGGTTAGCTTAATTAGGGTTTGTAAGGGACTTTCATCAAACAGTTCTGAATTTGAGCATACCACTGCACCTCTAGTGTTATGTTGACTCCCATTCGACTTGCATAGCTCAGTTCAAAGTTGAGAAAAGAAATTGAAAACCAATTCACCCCCTCACTCTTGGTCTTCACTAAGTACTGGTGTCTGTTTGATTGTAGGAATTTGTTTTTTTTTTTTTTTCGGCTTTTTGTTGTTGCTAAGTAAAAAATGAAATACTAAGTACGTATTTCATTTTTTATTTAAATCTTACATGTAATTGTACCATGTTATATGGATCTTACATGTAATTTTTTATTTAAATCTTACATGCAATTGTACCATCAGAAAGTAAATGCGTTATTTATATATATATATTTTTTTGATGGTAGGTATTAAATGATGTCGTATCATTATCGAATTGCACAATAAAATTAGGGTTGGCAAATAAGTGGGTTGGGATGGGTTTGGGTTGGGTTAAATATGAGCGGGTCAAATATGGATCAAGATTCATATTCAATCCATTCAGAATGGGTTAAAAATGAACGGATCAAAAATGTATAGAATCAATCCGTTATAATCTATGGACTCATTAATTATTATTATTTTTATTTTTATTTTTTTAATATCAAAATTTTGATGTTTACAAACATGAAAAAAGAAAATATAATTTGCATTATTGAAAAGAAAAAAAAAAAAATGACCTGTGAAACCTGTTTGACCCGCCCAAAATATTGATGTTTAAAAAAAAAAAAATTAAAAAAATTTTGATATTTACAAACATGGGAAAAGGAAAATGTAATTTGTAAAAAAAAAAAAAAAAAAAAAAAAAAAAAAAAAAACACACGTGAAACTCGACCGACTCCCCCAAAATATTGATGTTTAAAAAATAAATTTTTCTTAAAAATTTTGATATTTACAAACATGAAAAAAGAAAATGTAATTTGCATATTTGAAAAAAATAATAATAATTTGACCCATGAAACCCGATCGACCCGTCCAAAATATTGATGTTTAAAAAATAAAATTTTCTTAAAAATTTTGATAATTACAAACATGAAAAAGGAAAATGTAATTTGTATATTTGTATAAAAAAAAATGACCCGTGAAACCCGACCAACCCACCCAAAATATTGATGTTTTAAAAATAAAATTTTCTTACAGATTTTGATATTTACAAACATGGAAAATGAAAAATGTAATTTTTATATTCTTATATTTGTAAAAATAATAATAATAATAATAATAATAATAATAAAATAAAATAACCCATGAAACCCGCACGACCCGCCCAAAATATTGATGTTTTAAAAATAAAAGTTTCTTAAAATTTTTGATATTTACAAACGTGAAAAAGGAAAATGTAATTGCATATTTGAAAAAAAAAAAAAAAAAAAAAAAAAAAAAAACAAGACCCATGAAACCTGATCGATTTCAGGTTGAGGTTGGGTTGGGAGTCTTGGGACTGAACTGGGTTGGGCTAGCTTAACTTGCAACCCTAATCGTGAGTGGGAGACTTTTAGAGAAAGAGAAATGAGTTGAGTGCAATATAGAATAGATGTGTATTGTGTGTATATTATGTGATGGGTGAGAGATGACTTGAATATGAATAACTATATTCAACCTATCTTGACTCTCAAATTAAGTAGTTAAAAATTATCTAACCCATCTTAAATATGATTCATCCAAAATCATTAAAAAACGAATGGATTTGGACAGATTGATAAGTTGTGACCTATTTTGTCACCCCTAAATAAAATATAATATAAAAAGTCGTACCAAATATTATCATCATTCATGTTGGTGTATATTAATATAGTTAAATTATAAATAATAATAATAATAATTTATATATATGTAGTGTCAACGATGATAGATTCAGTTTGACATCGCAAAACATTGAATAATCTACCACTAAAGAGGTGAAAGTTTTTGCCATAAAATTATTCCTTAGGATTAAATAAAAATATATTGACATTTTCTACACAATCTCGTCTCTCAATGTTACTACCCGTTAAAAATTACTTTTTGCAAATATTAAATTTTGAAACACTATTTCCCGTTACGAAATTATTTTTTTTAATTTAAAATTTCTAAAATTCATGGATAGTGAAAGTACATATATTCTCTCACCTTGTAATAAAAAAGTGTGATATGTAAACTTGTTCTAAAATATAGGGTACACGAGTAGAGGATTTTAGGCCACACGGCAGAGGAGTTTGCATGATGCCTCCATAGTAAGTGCAGATAAAATAATTTTGGAGTCTTTCAGAATTGTGTAAATTTTTTTGGAGGATTTTAGAATATTGTTGTAATGCAGAATTATAGAAATTTCATAATAGAATTCTAGCGAATAAATATAGCCGTCCATTTGGGGAGGATGTTTATAAATGAAATTGTAGCCTCATTTGTAAAATCATGAGTGACTAAGTAAGCACAAGAGCGTAAAATAGATCTATCCTACAAGAAATCCTATTAGAAAGTCTACAATATCATGAAATGATGGAGTAGATAGTTAGTCCTAAAATTATTTAATTAGTTAATTTGTCAAGGCGCGTGTTATTTAATCCGCTAAGTGTCAAAAATGGGACCCAAGAACAACCAAGGAAAGGAAAGACAAAAAGTGAGAAAGATACATTTTGAATTTGTTTGAGAAATTTAGTTTGTGATTCAGAACATGATTTGCACATGGTTTGCTTGCTAATTGTTCATTTATAGTTGCTCTTATACTGCTTTTACCCTGCTGGATTTCAAATTTTGCCAATTTTTTTTTTTTTTTTTTTAAAGATAAAGATTACTTACGCAGAAAAAAGTTACACCCCACAAGCTAGCCCAATGCTAACCAAGATACAGCTCAAACATTTGAACAGGCCCATAAGCCCAAAGAAACAAATCAAAATGGCTACAAGACCGTTACTGGTCAACCAATTCTGGTAATCATGGGGAGTCAAACAAATTTTTTTGCCATTTTGCTGTGTCTACAGTGTCAGGGACATTATAACCTGAATAATTTACTTCATATTTGGCTCAACTCTTTCTCTTTGAAGCCCCCAAAATGAATTTGATAATTGATCAAATTCGGCCAAAAATCAGTACTTTTCTTTTTTTAAAAAAAAACCTGAAATATTGCTAGAACCAAAATTTCCCTCCTCTCTGCATTCATTTTGAAAAGCGAATATTGCTGCTTACTGTATTTCAAGATCTAAACTGTAATTACATAAGTTAGTTTCGAAGTATTTTGCTTTAATTTTATTTGGGTCGGAATGTTAAGTAGAATTTTTTTGACCAAATTAATCTGATTGATCATTAATGCAAAAAAAGAAAGAAAGTAGAGGATCTCACTTTCTTATATTTGCCTATATTGACCAATTAAAAATATTCCTTTAAGAAATTTACCAACTCCTCAACTTTAAAATTATTTATAAATTTTGAATACTTGAAACGACATGCTTACGGTCTAGATGGATGTCAGGATGTCTAGCTGAGTGCAAATTTATAAACAGCTTAATTACTTATGTTGGAGTTCTCTTGTATACCTATATTTTGGTTCAATAAATTTGAACATACTAATCGGAAAAAAAAAAAAAAAATGTAAAAAGAAAACAAGACTCTTATGGCTTATTTATTAGATTCAAGAAAAGGGTAAGAAAATATCATATTATAGTTTGGATACCTAAATTACCTCTATTTTATAAAAATTATAAAGAATTAGTAATATATTTAAAAAATGATAAAATTTTCAATTAATTTAGACCTCAATTACTTTTACTCATATACGATGAAAAAACAACTAAAAAAATGGAAGTCAAGTTAATTAAAAATTTATCAATGATAAAGTAATTAGTGAATTTCAATTCTTTGAAATCTAGTAAAAAAAATCGTTGTTGCCTCCAAATATAGATGAAGTTGTTGGATAAAATAATATCAATGAAGTTATTGGGTAAAATAAGAACACTAAATAAAAACACAATACTTTCACTAGAAAATAAATTTTGTCGTGTTTTGTGCAGGAAACATTTTGGAGAAAATAATAAAAGGTTACAATAATCCTAGGCCTGCTTAGTTTGTAACTCCGAGTACAGAAAATTGAAAATAAAAAATTGTACCAAAAAACTATACTTGATTCAGTTTTAAAAAAATTCAGTTATAAAAAAATCTTGTTTTCAAATAACCGTCTTTTTCTAAGAATTGTTTTCTATTCTTTGAATTTTTTAAAACTATTTCCAGAGTTACAAATCAAGCAAGCCCTTAATTTTCTAGAACTTTTCCTTTTCTATCTAACCAAATTACAAAAAAAAATTAAAATTTTCTATTTCCTTTCTTTTCGGCTGCTTCTTTCTAACCAAACAAAGCACATTTATATTATCAAATAGAGAATGTTAATTGGGTTGATAAACAAGGTCTAAAACACTAGTTAGATAAGTTTTGAATCAGGATCAAGTTTATCTGTTTTTTCATATATTTCGAATCAAGATCGGGTTGGATAAGTTTCAAGTGTTAAAAACGTGAAACATTTGTAACGATAATGGCGATTTTTTTATATGTGCATATATCATATCCACTGTGTTACATTTTTACACCATATATATATTTACCTTGATTTTGAGAAGTTGTCAGAATATATTGTTATGTTACAATATATTGTTACCCGTATTATATAAAATTTATGAGCCGGCGAGGAGCAGGCCACCGTTGGCACCGAGGTCAAGGACGGCCGTCTTCTTCTTTGATTATATATATGTGTATATACAAATTATTGATAAATAAATAAATAAATATATATATATATATATATATATATATATATATATATAGGTTAGAAAGGTAATTTCAATATTCACATGGGTCAATATAAAAGTCAAAGGGCAAAAATGTCAATTCATTACCATTGGGGTGTCTTTGGTTACTGAATCAAACTTAAAAGGATGTCTTTGTTCCAAAATAGGCTAAGTTTCATCTGTCTATCCTTACTCCAAACCTTAGGAGGTATCTATGTACTTTATCCTAGATATAATATGTGTTGGAATATTCAGTACGTTGTATACGGCTTTTTTTTTTTTTTGGCTTTGCTTGGAACCAGGTCGTCCAAAATTTCAGGTGGACTCGGTCTCAATCTCTCCATTCAACTTCTCGACCTCTGGTGTAACTCTGAGTTGAAAGTCAAGTGTCGACGTTCAAAATCCAAACAAAGAATCAAGAATCGAACATGAAAGGGCCAAAGCTTCAATTTTCTACAAAGATGTTCATCTCTCGTCGGCAATTATGGCGCCTTTCATTCTTTTGAAGAACCACAAAAGATCTATAGAGGCCGCCGGTGTGACTTTCCCGTTAACCTAACAGGCTGTCAATAATATTTTGTGGGACAGGTCACGTAATGGGGGTGCCATGAATTTGACCCTCACCATAGATGGTATGATAACACTAGTAACAGAGGTTCCAAAGCAACATCAAGTATTGGATCGTTTGGAGCCACTTCATTACGTGCCCTTGGATATGAAGGTCACTTGCGAAGATGTGACAGTAATTTTTTTGAATAACACAACAACAACTGGCATGACTCTGGGTGAATCAAGAGAATGCAATGTTCACACCAATACAAGAAGTGAGAAGCTATTTCTTAGTAGAAAGCTGTTAGTGTTTAATTAGTGAGTAGAGAATATTGTTTTATTTATTAGCAATCTAATGTTTTTTTTTTTTAAGTATCTATACTTTTCCATTATCAAATTAGAAGAATTATTTTTAATTATTAAATAAAAAATGATATCTGTATTGTTTTTCTTTAATTTTTTTCTAATTTTATAATTAAAAGAGGACACAACCATGGAAAATCCAAGTCTGGTAACATGCAGACTTGTAAACTGGGGCGGGTCTGCTCCATAAGAGTCAGAGCAGGTGTGACCAAGCAAAGAAGCCGTTCATTTCATATTAGTTACATTTTATCCAGATAAACAATTATAGGTAGCTATTTCGAATTAATTTCATGACTTTTTAGTTTTTATTTTCCCACTTCATCAGAAGATGTCTATTTTTTTTTTTTTTTTTGTTGAAATTTCATGACTTTTTGACTTCATATATTTATAATTTTTTTTTTTTTAAAAAAAAAAAAAAAAAAAAGTAGAGTTAGATCTAAATAACAAAATGTTTATTTTAAAAATTAAATTTTCACTTTTAAAAATACCTTCCAAATTCTTATTTCAAAATTCCAAATTATCTTACTTAAATTAAATAATTCCTTCATCCAAGAAACACAATATTCACACATATATATATATACATTTCTAAAAATCTACTACAAATTACCTATTTCTATAAACTCTATCACAAATTAACCATTTCTATAAAACACAACCACAAATTACCTATTTATTATGTCTAATTAGACAATGATATATTTAAAGAAAATAAAATAATTTCTATAAAACTCGATCTGCACAAATTACCTATTTTATTTTCTATAAAACTCTATCACATATAACCTATATATATATATATATATATATATATTGGATCAGCCTTATGCTAGAAAAAAAAAAAAAAAAAAAAATCAATTTTTTTTTGGTTCAATCTTAATTTATTGTTTTGACTCTTGTTGGTATGTAAAAATTTTGAATTTTTTTCTATTTTTTATTTTTAATTTTTGGTGCATTCCTAAATAAAAAGATATTTATTAATTAATATAGAAAAAGTTTTTATAAGTTTTTCTATATAATTCTAACAGTAAACCTAATTAGACAAGGAAACATATAAAGATATTAAAATTTTAGTTTCTCTAATTAAACAAGGAAATATATAAAAGTTAATATTGAATTCATATTAAAAAGTTTAATGGGAAGTCAAGTTTCGATGTTCAAAATCCAAACAAAGATTCAAGAATTAAGAATCCAACATGAAAAAGCCAAAGCTTCAATTTTCTACAAAGATCCCTAGAGACCGCGGGGGTGACTTTCCGGTTGACCCAACAAGTTGTCAACAATATTTTGTGGGTTAGGTCACAGAATGGGGATGCTGTGAATTTTACCCTCACCATAGATGGTACATTTATACTATCAAATAGAAAATGTTATTTGGGTTGATAAACTAGGTCTAAAGCACTAGTTAGATAAGTTTTGAATCAAGATGATATGTTTCAAGTGTTTATATATCATATTCTCGGTTAAAAACTGTGTTACATTTTTACACGGTATATATCTACCTTCGTTTTGAGAAGTTGTTAGAATATATTATATAATATATTATAGAATATATTGTATAATGGAAAAAGATATAATCGACTACTATAAAATTACGACAAAAACCGAGTCACATAAAAATTGGTGGCTATCCTAAAATTTCAGCTCAAACACAATTTTTTTTTTTTTCCTGATGTGACCCTCTTAAAATCTTTTTGAGCATGATTCTTTCCATAACCTCATTTTTAAAATTTTATCTCATGCATAATTTTTTCCACTTTTTTTTTTACTTTTTCATTTTCTTTTTTTGAATTTAGAAAAACAAACTATTCCATATATATATATATATATATTTTTCATTTTCAAAAACTGGGTTTTCGTATTTGAATGCTTCTACAAGAATTCTTAAAAAAAAAAAAAAAAAAAAAAAAAAATTAATTTCTACAAAATATAAAACATAAATTTCATTTCAAGTTTTGAATTTCAATAAAAATTGATGGTTGAAGAACCTAAATTCTTATTTTATTGATTTGTTTTCATAGTTATTGTTTTGATAAATTTTCAATTGTTGCTTTCTTTTAGAGTTTTTTTTTTTCTTTTCATAAGCAAAAAGAGTTATTTTTGTTAATTTATTTTTGGAGAGTTTTTATTTTGAAATGTATCTTATATTTTAGTTTTAAATGACTTATTTTATTTTGTCACGGTAAAGTCAGTGAATATATAATTATTTATCATATAAAGTGTAAATTTTCTTGCTCTACACACATCTATTGCCTATATAAACCCCTATATATTCTCGTAACATCAATGCAATATACTTTTATCTCTCTTATACTATTTAACTTTATTAAGCACGCCGCCATGGCACACATCCCTGCCTCACCCGCCAAGGCACACATCCCTAAACCCTGTAACGTTCCGCGGCAGCCAAATGAGGGCTACTTAGGTATAACATGTGTTGTAATATTCTGTATATTGTATACGGCTTCTTGTTATTTTATTTGGCTTTGCTTAGAACCAGGTCCTCCAAAATTTTGGGTGAACTCGGTCTCAGTCTCTTCATTCAACTTTTCGGCCTCTGGTCCAACTCTGAGTTGGAAGTCAAGTTTTGGAAGTCAAGTTTCAACGTTCAAAATCCAAACAAAGAATCAAGAATCAAATATGAAAAGGTCAATGCTTCAATTTTCTACAAAGATGTTCATCTCTCATCCGCAGTTATGGCGCCTTTCATTTATTTGAAGAACAACAAAAAATGCGTAGAGACTGTTGGCGTGACTTTCCCATTAACCCAACAGATTGTCAACAATATTTTGTGGGATAGGTCACATAATGGGGGTGCTGTGAATTTTGCCCTCACCATAAATGGTATGGTAACACTAGTATCAGAGGAATCACTTTATAACGTGCCCTTGGATATGAAGGTCACTTGCGAAGATGTGACAGTAATTTTTTCTAGTAACACAACAACAACTGGCATGACTCTGGGTGAATCAAGAGAATGCTTCTCTCTTTTTTTTTAATTCAAAAGGACAATAGACGAATCCAAAATTATAGTAGAAATGTGTTGCAGTTCGTTCAAATTTTAGTATGTATTTGATTAGTATAGAAATTTATTTAAGAAAATTTTTAAAAAATATTATATTATAGTTTGGATACCTAAATTACTCTTATTTTATAAAAATAATAAAATAATTAATAATATATTTAAAAAATGATAAAGTTTTCAATTAATTTAGACCTTCTAAATTACTATTCCAACGATGAAAATGATAAAGTTGTTAGTGGATTTTAATTCTTTGAAATCTAGTAAAAAAAAAAAAAAATTGTTGTTTCCCAATATACATGGTAAAACACTAAATAAAAAGATGATACATAACAGTATCTAACCAAACCACCTTGCACATTTATATTATCAAATAGAAAATGTTATTTGGGTTGATAAACTAGGTCTAAAGCACTAGTAAGATAAGTTTTGAATCAGGATCAACTTTATCTGTTTTTTCATATGCTTCGAATCAAGATCGGGTTCGATATGTTTAAGTGTTTATATATCAAATTCTCGGTTAAAAACTGTGTTACATTTTTACACTGTATCTACCTTCGTCTTGAGAAGTTGTTAGAATATATTGTATAATATATTATGGAATATATTGTATAATGGAAAATGATATAATTGACTACTATAAAACTACGACAAAAATCGAGTCACATAAAAATCTGTGGCTATCCTAAAATTTCAGCCCAAACACAATTTTTTTTTTCATAATATGACCCTCTTAAAATCTTTTTGAGCATGATTCTTTCCATAACCTTATTATTTTAAAATTTTATCTCATACATAATTTCCATAACCTCATTATTTTAAAATTTTATCTCATATATAATTTTTTCCACTTTTTTTTTTCTTTTTCTTTTTCTTTTTTTGTATTTAGAAAAATAGAAAAACAAACTCTTTCCATATATATATATTATTTTATTTTTTATTTTTTATTTTTTCATTTCCAAAAACTGGGTTTTCATATTTGAATTTTCATTTCAAGTTTTGAATATCAATAAAAATTGATGGTTGAACCTAAATTTTTATTTTATTGATTTGTTTTCATAGTTATTGTTTTGATAAATTTTCAATTGTTGCTTTTTTTTTCTTTTTTTTTTATAAGTAAAAAGAGTTATTTTTGTTCATTTATTTTTGGAAAGTTTTTGTTTTGGAATGTATCTTATATTTTAGTTTTAAATGACCTATTTTTACTCTATCACGTAAAGTTAGTGAATATATAATTACTTACCATATAAAGTGTAAATTTTCTTACTCTACACTACACACATCTATTACCCATATAAATCCCTATATATTCTCATAACATCAATACAATATATTTTTCTCTCTCTCTCGACTTCAAAATCCAGACAAAGAATTAAGAATCTAACATGAAAAGGCCAAAGCTTCAATTTTCTACAAAGATGTTTATCTCTCATCCGCAACTATGACGCTGTGAATTTCACCCTCACCATGGATAGTATGATAACACTAGTAACAGAGCTTCTAAAGCCACATCAAGTCTTGGATAGTTTGGAACCACTTCATTACTTGCCCTTGGATATGAAGGTCACTTGCGAAAATGTGACAGTAATTTTTTCTAATAACACAACAACAACTGGCATGACTCTGGGTGAATCAAGAGAATGCAAAGTTCACACCAATACAAGAAGTGAGAAGCTATTTCTTAGTAGAAAGCTGTTAGTGTTTAATTAGTGATTAGAGAATATTGTTTTATTTATTATCAATCTAATGTTTGTTTTTTTAAGTATCTATACTTTTCCATTATCAAATTAGAAGAATTATTTTTAATTATTAAATAAAAAATGATATCTGTATTGTTTTTCTTTAATTTTTTTTCTAATTTTATAATTAAAAGAGGACACAACCATGGAAAATCAGACTTGTAAACTGGGGTGGGTCTGCTGCATAAGAGTCAGAGCAGGTGTGACCAAACAAAGAAGCCGTTCATTTCATATTAGTTACATATTATCCAGATAAACAATTATAGGTAGCTATTTCGAATTAATTTCATGACTTTTTTATTTTTTTATTTTTCCCACTTCATCAGAAGATGTCAATTTTTTTTTTTTTTTTTTTTTTTTTTTTTTTAAATTTCATGACTTTTTGACTTCATATATTTATAATTTTTTTTTATAAAAAAAGTAGAGTTAGATCTAAATAACAAAATGTTTATTTTAAAAATTAATTTTTCACTTTTAAAAATACCTTCCAAATTCTTATTTCAAAATTCTAAATTATCTTACTTAAATTAAATAATTCCTTCATCCAAGAAATACAATATTCACACACACATATATATATACATTTATAAAAATCTACCACAAATTACCTATTTCTATAAACTCTATCACAAATTACCTATTTTTATAAAACACTACCACAAATTACCTATTTTATTTTGTATAAAACTCTATCACATATAATTTGTTATCTATGAGTTTTTTAAAAGGAAATCTAATTAGACAATGATATATTTAAAAAAAATAAAATAATTTCTATAAAACTCATCTATCACAATTTACCTATTTTATTTTCTATAAAACTCTATCACGTATAACCTATATATATATATATATATATGTATATATATATATTGGATCAGCCTCAATTTTTTTTTGGTTCAATCTTAATTTATTGTTTTGACTCTTGTTGGTATGTAAAAATTTTGAATTTTTTTCTATTTTTTATTTTTAATTTTTGGTGCATTCCTAAATAGAAAGATATTTATTAATTAATATAGAAAAAGTTTATATAAGTTTTTCTATATAATTCTGACAGTAAACTTAATTAGACAAGGAAACATATAAAGATATTATAATTTTAGTTTTTCTAATTAGACAAAGAAATATATAAAAAGTTAATATTGAATTCCTATTAAAAAGTTTAATTGGAAGTCAAGTTTCGACGCTCAAAATCCAAACAAAGAATTAAGACTCCAATGTGAAAAGGCCAAAGCTTCAATTTTCTACAAAGATGTTCATCTCTCGTCTGCAGCTATGATGCTTTTCATTCTTTTGAAGAACCACAAAAGATCCCTAGAGACCGTCGGGGTGACTTTCTGGTTGACCCAACAGGTTGTCAACAATATTTTGTGGGATAGGTCACATAATGGGGGTGCTGTGAATTTTACCCTCACCATAGATGGTATGATAACACTGGTGGGTTACATTATTAAATTTATATATATATATATATATATATATATATATATATATGTACATGAGTACTGATAGGGTTAGGTCCAAAACGGATAATATCATACCATATTAAATTTTATTCCAAAAGGCCTCATACCAATTGGAGTGACACACCTACATATAAGCATTTTACCTTTCAATTTTTCAGGCGATGTGAAATTGTGGACAGTGTGGTAACCTGTCAGTGTCTCGCATCCGCCCACAAGATCTTCACATATAATAATGATGTGAATTAATAATTAATGTTTCTGTTCATGCTATTATATGTATGAATAGATAAGGGTGGGTCATCCATCATGCGAATTAGGAATTGAGGTTATGGTTAATAAGAACCGAAGATCTTGAATTATTTGTATTAAGTTAACAGAATTAAAATTCCATGAATTTAGTAAGTTGTAATGTAGATTTTTGACTCCAATTTTACTTGGAAAGGAAGAAGATGGAATTTTGGGATTTTATTTTGCAAGGCCCGGTCTCGAGCTTGGCACGTGAGAGAGAGTGTGGGCTACCTCAGGCCTATTTTGACACTGAATTTGACTAGTTAGGTCCGCCCACTGAGCCAATCTGTTGGGTCCACTCTTGGTTCCAACTGAATTAAATATTATGCTATTTATTTCTTTTAATGTAAGTCATTATTGAAGGAAAAATTTGGAGGAAATAGTAAGAATATTTCAAAAATTATAGAAATTTTCAGAATATTATATTTTATCATATATGGCCTAAAAAGTATTATTTTTTTAGAACCAAAATGGAAAGTACGAGAAACTATTAAGATTTAGATTCTGAAATTTTGCAAAAAGTTATATATAATGTTAAGGAGTGTTTAGAATTTTTGTATTCTCATTGGTTGAGTCTTTAGAGTTCTATTTGTAAATTAAAAGTGTGTTTGATAAATTAGTTAATATTTTAACTTATTAAATATTATGCCTTTCATAATAAATCAGCATAATTATATTTATAGGTGGGTAAAACTGATCGAAAAAAAAAAAATTCAAAACTTAGAATTTACATTTTCAATGAATTTTTGCAGCATCATGTCTATTAAAATATTGAGTTACACTAAAATAATTGAATCGAAAAATAAAGCAAACTAAGGCTTATTACACAAACAAACATGCACAGTTCTCCTTGTTCTTCTTCCCAAAGTCTTCAAATCGAGATTTTCTTGGAGTTCCACAAAATGCATTTGTGGAATTAAGGTTGACATGTGAATATTAAAGATCGTCAAGATTTATGTTCCAAACCCTTGTTGCAGTTGGTCTGAATAGTTCCCTTTTTTTTTTCCTTTTTTTTTTTTCGGGAATTTAAGTTGTGAAATAAACTTCCATGATGTTTGACACCAATCACGGAAATGCATTTTGTCCAGTTGTTGCTTAAAATAATTCCAAACACGGCATGAAGTTTGACACGTGCCCGGTCTATTTTCGTGCCGTGTTGACGACTCTGATGTGTTCGATGTACCAGGCACACCGAATATCTAATTCCTATAAAAAAAAACATCTTAGATGTTTTTATGCAATAATCATCTTTATCCCTGAATTAATCACAAAAAATAATTACATTAACAATTAACCAATAGAATCTCACTCAATCATGAAACAGCTTGTATCATAAATTTCTTCTCATTGAATAATTATCAAGAGTGCCACTTCTGCTAATTTTCACCATATTACCACTTCTATAATAGTTTTATTATTTATTTGGTAAAGTGTTAAAAAAAACTTGTGTTATGTTACAATTATTCAAGAAACATCACAGCTTTTTATAAACTGTATATTATTTTAAAATTTTATAGCAAATTGTCTCTGGTCGTGTCAATTTTGACCAATTTTTTATAAAAAAAACCTAAAATACACTCAAGAAAATTTGGTGTTGTTTTTAAATAAATTAAAATTAAAATTTAAAAAAAAGTATAAAAGTAAAATTTTAGGGTTTTATTTTTAATTATTTATTTATTTTTGTTGCTTTTCGTTTTTTATTTTATTTTATTTATTATTATTTTATTATGTTATTTTAAGAGCATTTTAAGTATTTTAGTCCTCAAATTGAAGAATTATCTTTATTTTCTCAATTTGAAAAAAAAAAAAAAAAAAAAAAATTAACACGAAGTATTCAAATATTATTCAAATTGTAGGTGCTTCTCAATTACATATGGAAAACATACACATTCTATAACTTTGAGAGTTTGAGTTAGATAATTATTTTAGATTATTAGAGAATTGTTGAGGGTAGATAATTTGAAGAATTCTAAAAAATAGCTGCTCATATAGGATGATTATATATAGGGCAAATTTCCTTTGTAATATTAAGTTTTTCTAAAATTGGCAGAGTGAAGCATAAAGAAGGATAAAGAGTGAAGTTGGGTATCCCAAAAACAAATAGAATTATTTGTTTGACAAAATGCTGAAAAATCACTAGATCCATGGTTGGTGTTCAAAAGTGCACGTTATGTTCCGTCAACAAATAAGGTGTGTCAAAAATGTGTCGGCTTAGGCTCTCAAATAGGCAAGGCAAGACAATGCAATGCAAGGGTCGTCGTGCTTGTGCTCGGACTCGGATCAAGTTCCAGCAAGCTTGACCTAGCCAGGGCTCGAGCTGGACTATGAGCTCGAGTTACTTTTAAAATTGTTTATAATATATTCATGTTATATCAGTTATTTTATTAAACATCATTAATACTTTAATTAATACGTTTAAGTTTAATTAATACATTTAAGTATAAAACTTCTATTAAGTATACTCACCTTAGCAACTTTTGAAATTGTTTATTTATACTTCCGTATAGTCGTACCTTCTATCTCCTTCTCCTTCCCTGAACATTATTATACACGTCATACTTATTCTAAAGAGAAACAAACCATAATCATCATGGTTATACTAAATATCAAGTTTGATACAAAATTACAGGTAAAATTCTAATCATAAATGTATAGATCAAATTCCAACTAATAATTCAAATGTAATTATAATTATATTCATTCACATCAGGTAGCTATTAAATTAAATCAGTAAGAATAGAATAAATGAAATCTATGCCAAAAACAATTAATTGAACTGAAATTTAAATGGTCAAAAAATAAAAATAAAAATAAAAATAGAAAAGTGAAATCTAAATAAAGAACTACTAAAGAATTTAAAAATACCAACCTCCTTACCAGCACAGTTGCTCCACCAGAATTCCTATCTAACTTCCCTTTGTTTTTCTTTTCTTAATTTTTTTTCTTCTGATTTTTAGGAGCTTCTAAACAAAGCTTTTGGTAAAATCTATATTCGACGCACATAATATCCATATAGGTATAGATGTGGTATGTGTTGCGCTGGCTGCTTATCAGCCCAAAACATTAATTGTCACGAAGCTTCTACAATAAGCTTCCCACTTTAATTATTACAATATCATACGGAGTAATACTATATTAAAAGCATCAACTGATACCCAGCACACCCACATCCATGATAACATTTGGTGAACTACCAGACTGATTCAACCTCACACACCCAGTGGTCACACGCACACTCGTAGACTTTTTGGTGTGTGTGCATATATATAGTATATAGAAGTCAGCCTGACAATTGTATAATAATAATATACAATTATATAATAATAATATATCTATATATAAAGAGTCTCTTACTCCTCATACAGCAAGAAAAGCAAGAAAATTTATCTGTACGTTTTTATATAAACACTGAATTTAATCTAACTATCATGTTCCAAACCCATCTATATAATTATTTTTTAATACAAAACCACTATTCCTATATCTAGTTTTCAAATTATAATAATAAATGATAATTACCAAAAAAAAAAAAAAACTCTTCACCTCTCTCTCAAAGCAAGAATTACAAATAATTAATGATTAGTACATTATTGTCTCTGTCGAATTTTGGAACAAATATTATTCTTCCTACCTTTTTTTCTTTTCTTTTTTTTTTTCCTTCTAATTTAGTTATATGTGTGATAAAAATTCTTCTTTACAGGTTTTGGAAAGTTACGTTGCACTATATTGAAAACATGAGATGATCATAATTCACACAAAAGCGAAAAAAAAATAAAAATAATTCACACAAAAGAAAAACTAAGAAAATAAAATCATAGATTATAAATTGATATAAAAACTTAATAGAAATTCATCATGGACCAAAAATTCTTTTTGAATTCTTCATTTTGAAAGGTATTCACTCTCCATTTTTTCTTCAAATTAGACAGATCAGAAAATGAGATGCATTAATGCAATCAGTCAAAATAATATAAAAAAAATTACAAAATCATATAACGAACCTTTGTTTTGCATTACATGAGAAACCAATTGTATAACAGGTAGACAACATTTTCTAACGTGGTTAGTATCAAGTCATGAATTCAATTCAAGTCGTTGATTCAATTTTCTAACACGTCAAATTTTCTAATACAAAATTTTCAATTAGCGATGAGACGTTTCATAGGTGAAGGGAGCATACATTTCAAAATTCCGATTCTGATTGTATTTCTTTGGACATTATTTTGATTGCACTGATGCGTCTTAGAATGGAGGGAGTATACATTTCAAAAGGACGAATTGTTGGTCCATGATGAATTTCTATTAAGTTTGTATACTATCAATTAATAATCTATGATTTTTTTTCTCTTGTGCAAACCAACTTTCCAAAACCTGTAAACAAGAACTTTTGTCACACATATAACTAAAAAAAAAAGTTGGAAGAATAATGTTTGTTCCAAGATTCGGCTAGAATAGAGACAATAATGTAATATTCATCAATTATTTTCTAGTTCTTGATTTGAGTGAAACGTGTTTTCCACTAAAGGTGAAGAGGTTTTGTTTTTTTTTTTGGAATTTACCTTTTATTGTTATAATGAGTGGCATTGATAAATATTAAATTTGAAAACTAGAAATAAAAATATTGGTTTTGTATTAAAAGGAAATTATATAGGTGAGTTTTGAATGTGACCATTTGATTAAATCGGGTGGTTATAAAAAATGCAGCTGAACTTTTTTGATCCACAGAGAGCAAGAGATCATTACTCTATATATAAATATTTTTTTTTAATTGACAGATACTAGATTACAAAGTAATTTTGAGACAACATATATGTTGGTAAATATATGCTTCTTGTGACATTTAAGATATAACAAGCCTTATACTAATATGTCATGAGATAATTAACAATATGCTAAGAAATCATTAATTAAATATGCAACTTTATATTTAATTAAATATGCAAAATAAAGCAATATAATAATAATAATAATAAATAAAGAACCTGGATCGAAGCTAGCATTGGATACTATGTCCTTAAGACATATTCGCCCGGCTATGGTGCTAACGGACTCAGTGACGTCTATCTCACATGATACAACGGTCTACATCTACTAGTAGCAGCACTACAAACTCGTGGATACGGCGAACCTCCTCCGTGTAATATTCTCTCTGACTCAAAAATGCATCTATACTATATAAATGCTGAATTAAGTGCAATCCGAACCAAATGATTCAGACCAATCTTAATATGGCTCGATGAAATTGGATTAGGGTCTAAGTGATTCGGACCACTTAACATATGGTTTGAACCCATTTGGTTTGGGTTCAAGTATATAGAGGGAGATAGAAGAAATTGAAAAATGAATGATTTGCAAATGATCCAAAATGGGGTATTTATAGGCAACAAGGTGCCTTTTTGGATTGGGTGTAACCATTTTGGAAAAAACTAAAAAGTAGTTTTTAATTAATGTGCTTTTTCGGATTAAGTGCAACCCTTTGGAAAAAAACTAAAAAGTAGTTTTTAACTAAAAGTAGTTTTTTGTTATGAGCATAACCTATCAAAGGTTTTATATAATGATCCACTCTACCACATGGTATGATATTATCTGCTTTGGGTTTTATCCCAGAAGGCCTTCATACCAATTGGAGTTAACGCCACCACATAAAAACACTTCACATTTCCTTTCCCTAAGCGATGTGGGACTGTGCACCTGTAACTCGCTCGGTGTGGTAGCCTGTCGGTGCCTCTTGCACCCTCCCACGGCACACCCACCTACAAGGTTGCCACGTCTTAGGTCTCACTTTAACTTTCTTAGGAGTAAAAACTGCAACCTTAGTTAGACGCCCCCACACTTTTAAGAATTTATAGGAAGGTTTTGACATTTCCATAATTCATATGGTGGCACATTAGTTTAAGGTATTTTATTGAGAACATAATTTACGGAAGCAAAACTTTCCCCTACAAATTATTAGTTAAACCAGAATTTATCAATATAGCATTCATCATGTCTTCATGAATGATATCATGTTCTGAACAAATATTAGCACAAGTGTTTTGATCTTTTTGCTAAGTTGATTCTCGACCTCATTTTTGTAATGTTTAAAACATTTCTAAGGTTTTATATTTGCTTTGTAACAAATATACATAACAGTATCTTATGCAATCATTGATAAAACTAACAAAGTACCATTTTCGACCTTTTATTAATACAAATTTAAGATAATATAATATATTACATCATATTACAAAATTAAAGTAATTCAACCAATATTGAATTATTTATATAATTTTATATTCTACTTATATAACATACTTCAATTTCATATAATATTGAATACATCAATATTTAGCATATTATCATATAATAATGTATATAACATTATTTTATTATATCTCAATTATTAGTATAATCTCTACTTTTTTATATCTGAAATAGAAGCATATAATAAATTCTACGTAAGGAAGAATCTGTCTTAAGATTGTTGGTAAATATATGCTTCATGTGACATTTAAGATATAACAAACCTTATACTAATATGTCATGAGATAATTAACAATATACTAAGAAATCATTAATTAAATATGCAATTCTATATTTAATTAAATATGCAAAATAAAACAATATAATAATAATAATAAAAAATAAATAAATAAAGAACCTGGACCAAGGCTAGTATTGGATACTATGTTCTTAAGACAAATTCACCCCACTATGGTGCTAACGGACTCAGTGACATCTATCTCCCAAGATACAACGGTCTACATCCACTAGTAGCAGCACTACAAACTCATGGATACGGCGAACCTCCTTCATGTAATACTCTCTCTGACTCAAAAATGCATCAATACTATATAAATGCTGAATTGGGTGCAATCCAAACCAAATAGTTCGGACCAATCTTAATATGGCTCGATGAAATTGGATTAGGGTCTAAGTGGTTCGGACCACTTAACATATGGTTTGAACCCATTTGGGTTGGGTTCAAGTATATAGAGGTAGATAGAAGAAATTGAAAAATGAATGATTTGCAAATGATCCAAAAGGGGGTATTTATAGGCAATAAGGTGCCTTTTCGGATTGGGTGCAACCCTTTGGAAAAAACTAAAAAGTAGTTTTTAATTAATGTGCCTTTTCGGATTGGATGCAACCCTTTGGAAAAAAACTAAAAAGTAGTTTTTAAGTAAGGTGCCTTTTCGGATTGGGTGTGTCTCTTTATCATTAGACACAACCATTTATATGTGTCTCTTCACACTGGACACATCCACTCCAATTGGTTGCAATATTTCACATAGTGTCTGTTCACAAATAGACACATCTACTCCAATATGTTGCAATGGTTCACATGGTATCTGTTCACCAATAGACACATCCACTCAATAGGTTGCAATGGTTCACATCAATAGTTATATCTGTTGGTTTTGAGTTGCAACCCTTTAGAAATAGATGCAACCCTTTAGGAAAAAACTAACTTTTAATTTAAATTCAAAAACTAACCATCCATTTAAATAAGCCCAGTCCAAAATTAAAGGCTCAATCCAAGATTCCATTTAGTAAAAAGAATAATTAGACTTTACAATTAAGCCCAAGCCCAAGCCAAAGCCCAAGCCCAAATTTGGCTTATTTAAATTTCAATTAGTTTCAACATTTTTTCCATGTGGGACAAACACTTCCCACACTTTACATACCTATTTAGGCTTATTAAAACACCACACTTTGGAGCTAATTCCTCATTCACCCGGAAACGGATTTGAGAAAGTAAATATATCACGTTCATCTCCTTGTGGAGAGAAACGCGCTCATCTAGAGATCCGCAAGAAATTATTAATGAAATTTATTCCAAACCTCATCCAAAGTTTCTGTTTTTAATGCCCCCGTTCCAACAATATAAACTTCACAATACAATCCACATTATGAAAATCATGTTTAATCAAAGAGAGTGATTATGTATTGGAGCCTTACTTTAATGGTTCGAGCTAGGCCACTATTCAGATCTAACGCACTCTATTCTCAGCTAGTTCCATCGTCAACATAGTGTGATACCCCTCATTTCTAGAGACACAGGTGATCAAGTCCGAGCACAGATCCGAGGGATACCAAACAATCAATATGTAAACAAGCAGGAATAAAATTTGAATTAAGAATAAAATAATAATACGTTGAATGAAATCTAAAATAAGAAACCTCAAACTTGAAATAATAAATTAAGTATAATTTAAAACCGTACAACTCGGGAATCCACCTAGTGGACCCCTAATTCCAAATCCTTGAATAAATTTACAAAATTTAAATCTAAAATTAAAATAGAAAGGAAGTCCTATGTAACCGGAAGAGTGAGTGTCTGTATCTGCATCAACACGATCAAGCTCTCAGCCTGATACTGTCGAACACCTGAAAAATAAAGGAGTGGGTCAGGCCCACATGCAAGTCCTGATCTACTACGATCCAAACAGGAATTCGATACGCAGATACATCTTAGATAGACTCAACAATATCTAGAGTAGTCCATATATGTATATATTACACACTATAGGATGCTCACAAGTCCAATAGGTATGTCTCAGCCTGAGTAGAGATACCATGCAAATCGCACGTAATGTGGTCATGTGTATCTAGACCTACCAGGGAACAAAACCACTGTCCAGTTATCCATCCTAGGGGATATACGCACCCTAACCATGGTCCTGAGACTCAAGCTCATACCATGGCACCATAACATAAATATATAAAGTCCGTTCAAAGTGTGTCATTCAAAAAACTTATTGACTTGACACAAAGTTATAAGTAGGACTTAACTTTTGTAGTTAATCCATCTTATTTCTGAGTAGGTAGGTCTTAGTATATATTTTTTTTTATTTTAAACTAAGCCATCCCTAATATGCCACCGTCCCATACCGGTGCATATACATCCATATAAGTAGAACTTAACTTTTATAGTTAATTCAACTTGTTCCAAAATAGGTAGGAGTTAGTATTTTAACTAATCCGTCCTTAATATGCCACCGTCGCATACCGGTGCATACAACCCTCCAAATAGCATAGTTTACAAATAACACTGTGTATTCAACAACCATTCTCCAAAATATGCATCATTATAATCTAATACATATATATCAATATTAGGCATTCATTATAAGGCCTAACTATAACATTCCAATAATGTAAACTGCCAAAATAATCTAAGCATTTACATTCTTCAACTTGTCCATAAATCGATGTAGTTCCGTAGCAAGGTGTATATAAATTTTGGTCCAACATAAATATAGTTAAACATGGGTGTAACTAAGCCATGCCTCCACTGAAATACTTAGAACCCAAGTTTCAATCCATTAAATTGATATAACAGGTTTATGAAACTTCCTTCTCCAAACAGTACTATAATTGTGCATTTATGTACTGAATTAAGCATCAGACTATTCCAAGCACACATACACATAATTGAATAACAACCTGCTTATAACAGAGCTGCCAAACATGCTTCAAAACCTAAGAACATGTAAAGAAATCAAATCTCTTCCAGACAGTATTGTAGCAAATGAGATATATAATAGATTTAAGCTATTAGTCAATCCCAACCAAGCATACATGTATTTAAATAACATAATGTTCATAACTCAACTACAGATCATGATTCAAAACTTAAGATCATGCAAAGAAAACAAATTGCACATCAGTCTGCAACACAAGCCAGTTGCTCCTTTAACCACATATAGACCTTTGATCAAACTGATGTTAATTCTGTCCTAGATTCTGAATGTAAGCTTGGTTCTTAATTATTTCATACATCATAAGCAGTGTATTACCTCACTCAACAGCCTTTAAACCATTCCAGAAACCCAGACTCAGCCAAACAGAACACAAAATTTCAGTTTTACGCACCATTAAGAGAAAGAGAAGGCTCTAAGTTTCACAGAGCCTTTTCCACTTTAAGAGAACCGGCTCCCATTCCTTGGGAGCCGGCTCTAGATGGGTGGGAGCCAGCTCTCACCCCTAGAGAGCCGGCTCTAGTGTTTTGGGAGTAGGCTCCCTCTATTTTTGGAGCCTGCTCTCACCCCTAAGAGCCCTGGCTTGTTCTGCATCTGTCATCTTCGACTCCGGCGGTTATAGTCTTTAAAAATAGTTTTATTATAGATTTTAAAGTCCTATCCTCATCCCAGATAAATCACCAGACAGAGGTATACCCCTTTTAGTTGAATAACAGATCAAAGTTTGAAACAACGGCAACCATACAAAAGACTGAACTTGTAGTCGACTGAGAAACAGATTCAATTCCATCATGCTAGAAACTTATTTAACATGTTTAATTTCAGTTTTTAAGATCCCACTCACATCCCAGAGTAACCACAAGACATAGTTATACAAACAAGAACGAAACTAAACATCAATTTGTAAAACATCGACAATAAGATTTTAAGCTGAACGTGTAAAACTATGAAAACAGATTATATTCAATGATGTTTAATACCGTTACAACATGTATAAACGATGTCATTAAGTCTTACTTTAATTCCTGGAGTGTAACTAAGCATGCACAGAACACAAATTCCTGGGAAAGAGAAGATCATAAACTTGCTTTTGAATTTCAGATTTGAAATTCTAATTCACCGTCTCTGTAATATGTTTGGTTCCTAAACTACAAGTCTGCTCCTCCAGTGCCTTGGTTCAACCTAAAAACACCTCTCCTTCCTCCTTCTTGGTCCAAACTTAATCCAGACCAAAACCTAGACCTCCTCTCTTTATCTTCCTCTGTGTCCTCAATATCTCACTGTATCTTTGTTCTACAGAAAACCTACGTTTTGTTTTGTATTGTTTTAAACCCTAATCCACTGTAATATACATATATATAGGTTTAGACATTAAACCCTAATCCATATATAACCCGACCCATATGTAAACCTAGGTTACAAATTAATGACGGCTGCCTATGAAAATTATAAACCCAATGAAAAGCTATATAACAGTTACGTTGAGAACAAACTAAATCAACTATCACAAAATTAATCCAATTAAAATAATTCAATAAAACAATCAAATCCATAATTACGACAATTAATTAATTAACTTAAACAATTGACAAATAAATTATATAAACTAACCAACAATACACGTCAATTAAATCATACAAATAAAATAATTAAATTAAATCACACACAAATAATTCAACAATTAAATTAAATACACATAAATCGTAATTAAGCAATTAAGCAAATACACATAAAATAAAATTCCCTAAATAAAACAATCAATTCAAACAACTAAGTCATATAATCAAATAAAAATGAAATAAAAACCAAAATGCAAAATTAAATTCCCATTTTGTCCTTTTGAAAACTAGGGGTATTACATTCTTCCCCCCTAACAAAAGGAATTCCGTCCTCGGAATTCACAAAACTTTGAATTAATTATTGTGCAAAATTCATTTCCATTTTCGTGTGGCACAGCCGCTTATATAAGCTCCACCAAATTCCTAACATAACCAACAACATACCAAGTTTCTATGTAAAAGAAAAATAGTAAAAATGTACAACTCCTAGGTTGTATCTAGCAACGATCCAATCTTACCCAATATTTAATGAAGGGTAACCATCCCTCGTCCTTCCAATTCCATAGAACTAACACATAAAAGTCCTATGCATCCAGCGCTAGTTATTTAGTAACGCTAAACAATAGGCTACAGCCTAACTCGAGTGACAACATCCTGGAAAAGTCAGTGTAATACATAAAACTGACCTTCCTCTAAAAACATTGTTTCCAATACGAAAGTCCTCCCAACAACCATTTCCTGATAGAAAACACTCATGTACGAGTTCAACTATCTACAAAATCCGACTGCCGCCTCCAAACCGTGCGCAATCATTACCAAAAAAGAGCATGGTTCTCCAATGTATCCTTACATAAAGTCAAGGTCTTATTAGATAACCTCGCTTCCATGTCGGACCAACCAGTAAGAGATCGACACAACCCGACTGTCTAAAATCCCAAACATTGTCGCATGAACCTCCTTGTGCCAACAATAGCACAGATAATATCTAAAACGGTAAGTAACGCTTTCAATTACCCATGCCAACCTAGGATATGTATCTTAAGCATATATGCCATGATTAAATAGAATATCACGATCCCATTTCCCGTCTAGAGATGCGAAGCATAGTTGTTGCTCCAACACCTTCAGGAAACTCCTTTGACATAGCACCGGTTATCTTCCATATTGAATAACCACATGTTATAACTCCGTTATCAACGCAATGTAGAACTGACATAACACGCCAAAACAACACCACTCACAATGATGTCGACCATCGAACTTGCTTATCCACAACTCTTAATCCATATGGAATTAAAATTCCAAACAATGTCGGTACTTTCTACCAACCATCTACCTCCTGATTAGTCCTACTTCCCTGTTGATATAGGAAGTGGCTAAAACCTCCAATGATATTCGAGCCTCAATTTTCCACCTTGTTAGCAGGTGACACTTGGAGACAGTACTATACTTGTCCCTATCCGTACCGGCTCACCAAAACGAGCCTGGCATGTCGTGTTGTAACTCCTATCCATTTGACTACACTGCAAAAGTTAGGAATTTTACATCTCAGTCACTCCGACCTTCCTAGAAGTAGAAAGACATCTATCAATCCTCTTTCAGTACCTTAAACTCATCTGAAGAAAGTACTACCTCCTATGGGGTCAGCTCAAATATTCTAAGTTGACCACTTCCATTTCCCTGGTAACAGCGGGTGTTATAATTTCCACATGTTAAACCGCAACGGATTGCGCAATAACCACCGAATGTTCAATTACCATATCGGTTGATAAGATCACCTTCATCCCTATTACTTTCACCAGACGAAGCTTAATGTAAAGTGTGAATCACCACATCTATCCATCTAAGCCGTCTCGTGATCCGTGCTATTCGTAGGAATTGATATCTTACTAGTTCCCAAACTAGACAAAATGAAGCTGATTTAATTTTATCAGCCAATGATATCCCAACCAGAATCCTGACCCTTTTGTAGAATCGGTAATCTCTCATCTAGACACGTGGAAACTACTCTGTCAGTCCCGCACTAGCATGAGAAGTGGCCGCAAGGTTCTAATGATCTTTGACGGTCCATCTAGATTATTTACCAGATATCAGACTTCGAGACAGATATTAGATGTTCGGTCTCATCTTCAAGTCTTTGACATCTTACTTTTCTAACACAAGTAAGAGTCTATTAGACATCCCGTCTAACTGCAACAGCAAATGGAAATCTTTTCATCCTCCAAATAGTTAACAATTTCCTAACAACAACTACTTGTTGCGAACGGTAACCAGAAAAAAAAATTTCCATATTATTTGTGTAAATGAGTGACTCTGCCTTCTCTTTGATATACATCTCCAGCACCTCCTCCTAATGACACTCCCTGATGAAAATAAAATTCTTGTTTAAGAATTGACTGATGACTAGTAAATCCGTCTACTATCCTCAGTCGGTGTCATTCCAACAAGTACTTAAACCAGTACCAAAATCCTCTTACTGACTTAGGAACACTTGTTTAAAATTGTCCTAGAAGACATTCAGCCAAGCCAGTTCCTCCGATAAACTAGCATGACGTTACAGCTTATCAAATAAATCTATATCATTTGACTCAAATTGCTGGTTTTCTTATCCCATCCTGAACATATACTATAACCACGCATGTCGAGGTTCATTAGATTGGCTAAAGTTAGATATACTTACCAAATCCTATGATCACATGCCTAAAATCCTAGCGTAATTAACGCTATTCCTCCAAAACGGTAGTTAACTGATCACTCACTTGTGTCACCAACTAAACCGTATTCCCAATCCTGAATACTTGACGAAAAAGAAACACATAAAGTATACACAATAAAACATAATAAACCCCTACGTAAAACATCGTTCCTCCTAGTAAAGAAAATCTCTTTTAAAAATCAACTTTACCCGATTGGTTCACAATCTCCTTTCTACAGTTTCGGAGGTAATCATCCAACCTCGAAACATAGCTCAAAACCAACTCCATTTGCCTCAGCAAATGCCAAAGGCTTAAACTTCATCCTCCTTATACATAGGATACCCACCATCTAATGTAGCTGTATAAAGCAACTTAGAACGTCCCAACCTAATCCCCATACTCCTCGGAACGTGATATAAAATCTTCGCTTCGGCCTGAGAAGAACTCCATCTAATCCTAAACTCCTAAAGAGTTCACTTTATCTACCTTTCCTAAAAAATAATCCCAAAGGTTAACCATCCGTAGGTCGATCCATGCCAACTTGACTAGCATCGTTCACTATACTATTAGTGAACAAGATCACTATCGCGTGATCCTTGCTTTCCAAGATTCACTACCCTCTTTCTTGAGTATGTTGAACCTTTCGACACTAGAATCCTCTCCGGACTTCTATTCCTCGGTTGTCTCCTCTATGAAAACATCTAAACTCGTGTTGGTCCCTTCATACGGTGACCTAAAACACACCCCCAAATCCTTCATTGGCTTGTACTTCCAAAAGTAGCGCCAACCAGAACTAAACCTTTGATCCCGAGTTCTACTTCTGGTAGAGAACTTGATAACGTACTCCTCTATTCCTTTGGTCTGATTCGCTGTCGCTGCAGACCCCATCCTCCTTCTAGCGTCAACCATTCCATAATTATGGAATATAATTGACATCAGCTGCTCCTCCTAACGAACCGTAAAAGAGTACAACGAATCCTGATATGGCTCTAAGTTTTTAAGAGACGCAACGCGGAAGACTTCTAACGAACGACACTCTTAAGGACACTAGAACCTGGAGTGCTCTGATACCAACTGTGATACCCCTCGTTTCTAGAGCCACGGGTGATCAAGTCCAAGCACAGATCCGAGGGATACCAAACAATCAATATGTAAACAAGCAGGAATAAAATTTGAATTAAGAATAAAATAATAATACGCTGAATGAAATCTAAAATAAGAAACCTCAAACTTAAAATAATAAATTAAGTATAATTTAAAACCGTACAACTCGGGAATCCACCTAGTGGACCCCTAATTCCAAATCATTGAATAAATTTACAAAATTTAAATCTAAAATTAAAATAGAAAGGAAGTCCTATGTAACCGGAAGAGTGAGTGTCTGTATCTGCATCAACACGATCAAGCTCTCAGCCTGGTACTGTCGAACACCTGAAAAATAAAGGAGTGGGTCAGGCCCACATGCAAGTCCTGATCTACTATGATCCAAACAGGAATTCGATACGCAGATACATCTTAGATAGATTCAACAATATCTAGAGTAGTCCATATATGTATATATTACACACTATAGGACGCTCACTAGTCCAATAGGTATGTCTCAGCCTGAGTAGAGATACCATGCAAATCGCACGTAATGTGGTCATGTGTATCTAAACCTACCAGGGAACAAAACCACTGTCCAGTTATCCATCCTAGGCGATATATGTAATACCCCTAATTTAACAAGGATAATTCTGGAATTTATTTAATTATTTAAATTGTGTTTTATTGATTTAGTTGTGAATTTGTTGATTTCATTATGAATTATTTAAATGATTTGTTTTTGTTTGATTATTTTATTTAATTGTTTATTTAATTAGGTTTTAATTATTGGATGTAATTGTTTTCTTTAAATAGAGTTAATTATTTTTTCTTGAAATGGAATTAATTGTTAAATGATTTAATTTAGTATAAATGGTTTTTCTATAAATAAAATTTTATTTTAGTAGGATTAATTAAGGGTTTTGATTTTAGAAGTCACGTATGTAGCCGATATAATTAAGCATTAATTAGGTTTCATATGGCCCGACTAAGGATTTAGTTTAGGGTTTAAATTAAACTAGGGTTTTGTGTAAACTTATAAACCTATAAATATATCTGTATAAGGCTGTCAAGGGTTTAGAACCCTAACCACGTTGTGGAGACAGAAGAAACAGAGAGGAGGAAAACCAAAGGGGCGCCGGGAAAACTTAGAAGGAAGACGTTGAGATTTCTGAACCGAGTCTCACAGGCAAGTTTTATAACTAGCTCTACCTCTTTGACCTGTGTTCTTTGCATCCCTAACACAATCTTAGGATGAAATAAGGATTAAAACAAATCTGGTTCGCATGCTTGCATTGTTTAATAAACATATGTTTATGATCTGTTAAATTGTTTGTTTTACGGTGTTGTTGTTTTACTGTTTTGTTTTACTTTATTCATGATTTTAATGATGTAAATTGATGGATTAAGAATTTTAATAGTTCTAAAACATAATGGGAAAATCTTAAAATTAATCTGGGACGCAGGGCTAGATACCTGATACAGTATGTGTTCTTGTATGGATTTTAATCCACTTAGGAGCTGTTTTGTGTAACTCTTGTTCCAATTGAATTCAATTAGTGAATGAGGAATTTAAGTTACTCTGGAATACCCTAGGATTTAGTTTTAAATCAACAAAAAACTTGGGTTGGAGGAACAAAGTTGCCGGAGTTGGAGAAGAAGTTGAACAACATGTTTTCTTTTAGGTGCATGTTAATCGTTTTTAAATTATTTTGTTTAATTCTTGTTCCCACTGAATGTGATTATTAATCAAGGAAGTTAATTAAATTTTGAACACCCAAGGACTTAATTTTAATCAGCAAGAAATTTGGTTTGGAGGATCAACACAGCCGGACACCGCCAGAATTGGAAAAACGACGCACAGGGGAAGGAGCCTGCTCTATTTCAAGTAGAGCAGGCTCAATTAAAAAGTGGAGCAGGCTCTACTTTGTAGTAGAGCCGGCTCTACTTGGTAGTGGAGGCGGCTCCACTTTGGGTGGAGCCGGCTCCTTTGTGGGTTTTCATTTTTTTTGGTTTTCTGCGAGACTGCTAGCTACTGTGCTTGGGTTAATGGGTTTCCAGGGGCAACTGAGAGTTTAATTAGAGGTTCTCAGTGATGTTTAAATTCTACTAAAACTTCAGAAGGCATGAAAATACATATTATACCATAGAAGGTTAGTAGAAGGGACGTTATGAAACTGTTAAGAAAGTTTACATGGTTGCCTTGTGCGGATGATTCAAGTTGTTTAATTTTAATTTAGCAATTGAATTACGAGTTTGATATGTAAATCATATAACAGGGGTATGGGATTAAGCCTATTAACTAATATAAATTCAGTTAATTCTTAATAAGGAACTAGTTGATGGTTACCAAAACAATTGTTTATGTCAACTTGTGGGATGTTGTGGAGTAATTACAAGTAAGCATGTAGATACTGTTAATGTTATTATTATGCTTATTGTGAGTTACAGGATGGTTATATTTATTCTCTGCATTTAAAATTTGTTAGAGAATCAGGTACTGGATGTATTGAACAAGCATGCTAGTTAAACTTTCTTGTTATGCTTATGATTGGGTATGTTGATATTGATATGTTATGCTATCATATATATATTATCAATTCTGGATGGATGTTTTTGTATGCATCGGTATGGGACGGTGACATACTAGGGGGATTAGCTCAAAAATGCTAAGTCCTACCTACTCTGGAATAAGGGATGGATTAACTACAAAAGTTAAGTCCTACCTGTCTTCTGTGTCAGATCAATAAATAATTGAGTGACACTTTGGTTTGGAATGGAATTTAAATATATTTTTATGATGCCACGATATGAGCCTGAGTCTCAGAGTCGTTGGTTAGGGAGCATATATGCATTGGGATGCATAGCTGGCTATGATGGTTGGATGTGTACCCTGCTAGGACTAGGTAGTCATGCCCACCTTTGGGTACGTTTTCGCATGGTGCCTACTAGTCAGGTTGAGATGGGCCTGTAGTCCAGTGAGAGTCCTGTAGTGTGATTATATATATATATTTATCTACGGACTATTAGCTATTGTTGGATTGGTTATGATGTACATGCGTATCGGGTCTCTGCTTGGGTAGTAGTAGTATAGAACTTGCATGTGGGCCTAACCCACTCATCATTTTTCAGGTATCGAACATTTCCAGTCTAGAGCTTGTTCGTGCTGAGCAGAGACGATCTTCCATTCTACCGACGACGTAGGACTTCTTTCCAAATATTAGATTTGGATTTTATTTTCAGTTTTTACTTTCATTCAGTTTGGGATTTTTATTAGGGGTCCACTAGAGATGGATTCCCGAGTTGTTAAACTGATGGAGTTTTGGATTATCAGATTCTAAGTATTTAATTATAAAGGATTTTACCTTTAGTTTCTTCCAGCTTAAACTTTATTTATTAAATTCATTTTGTCATCTGTGTTCGTATTACATATTAATTGTTTGATATTTCCCTCGGGTTTGGGCTTGGGCCTGATCAACCCGTGTCTCGGATCTGAGGGGTATCACAATATACGCACCATAACCATGGTCCTGAGATTCAAGCTCATACCATGGCACCATAACATAAATATATAAAGTTCGTATAAAGTGTGTCATTCAAAAAGCTTATTGACCTGACACAAAGTTATAAGTAGGACTTAACTTTTGTAGTTAATCCATCTTATTTCTGAGTAGATAGGTCTTAGTATATATATATTTTTTTAAAACTAAGCCATCTCTAATATGTCACCGTCCCATACCGGTGCATATACATCCATATAAGTAGAACTTAACTTTTATAGTTAATTCAACTTGTTCCAAAATAGGTAGGAGTTAGTATTTTAACTAATCCGTCCTTAATATGCCATCGTCCCATACCGGTGCATACAACCCTCCAAATAGCATAGTTTACAAATAACACTGTGTATTCAACAACCATTCTCCAAAATATGCATCATTATAATCTAATATATATATATCAATATTAGGCATTCATTATAAGGCCTAACTATAACATTCTAATAATGTAAACTACCAAAATAATCTAAGCATTTACATTCTTCAACTTGTCCATAAATCGATGCAGTTCCGTAGCAAGGTGTATATAAATTTTGGTCCAACATAAATATAGTTAAACATGGGTGTAACTAAGCCATGCCTCCACTGAAATACTTAGAACCCAAGTTTCAATCCATTAAATTGATATAACAGGTTTATGAAACTTCCTTCTCCAAACAGTACTATAATTGTGCATTTATGTACTGAATTAAATATCAGACTATTCCAAGCACACATACACATAATTGAATAACAACCTGCTTATAACAGAGCTGCCAAACATGCTTCAAAACCTAAGAACATATAAAGAAATCAAATCTCTTCCAGACAGTATTGTAGCAAATGAGATATATAATAGATTTAAGCTATCAGTCAATCCCAACCAAGCATACATGTATTTAAATAACATAATGTTCATAACTCAACTACAGATCATGATTCAAAACTTAAGATCATGCAAAGAAAACAAATTGCACATCAGTCTGCAACACAAGCCAGTTGCTCCTTTAACCACATATAGACCTTTGATCAAACTGATGTTAATTATGTCCTAGATTCTGAATGTAAGCTTGGTTCTTAATTATTTCATACATCATAAGCAGTGTATTACCTCACTCAACAGCCTTTAAACCATTCCAGAAACCCAGATTCAGCCAAACAAAACACAAAATTTCAGTTTTATGCACCATTAAGAGAAAGAGAAGGCTCTAAGTTTCACAGAGCCTTCTCCACTTTAGGAGAGCCGGCTCCCCTTCCTTGGGAGCCGGCTCTAGATGGGTGGGAGCCGGCTCTCACCCCTAGAGAGCCGGCTCTAGTGTTTTGGGAGCAGGCTCTAGAGCCTGCTTTCACCCCTAAGAGCCCTGGCTTGTTCTGCATCTGTCATCTTCGACTCCGGCAGTTACAGTCTTTAAAAATAGTTTTATTACAGATTTTAAAGTCCTATCCTCATCCCAGATAAATCACCAGACAGAGTTATACCCCTTTTAGTTGAGTAACAAATCAAAGTTTGAAACAACGGCAACCATACAAAAGACTGAACTTGTAGTCGACTGAGAAACAGATTCAATTCCATCATGCTAGAAACTTATTTAACATGTTTAATTTCAGTTTTTAAGATCCCACTCACATCCCAGAGTAACCATAAGACAGAGTTATACAAACAAGAACGGAACTAAACATCAATTTGTAAAGCATTGACAATAAGATTTTAAGCTGAACGTGTAAAACTATGAAAACAGATTATATTTAATGATGTTTAATACTGTTACAACATGTATAAACGATGTCATTAAGTCTTACTTTAATTCCTGGAGTGTAACTAAGCATGCACAGAACACAAATTCCTGGGAAAGAGAATATCAGAAACTTGCCTTTGAATTTCAGATTTGAAATTCTAATTCACCGTCTCTGTAATATGTTTGGTTCCTAAACTGCAAGTCTGCTCCTCCAGTGCCTTGGTTCAACCCAAAAACACCTCTCCTTCCTCCTTCTTGGTCCAAACTTAATCCAGACCAAAACCTAGACCTCCTCTCTTTATCTTCCTCTGTGTCTCTCAATATCTCACTGTATCTTTGTTCTACAAAAAACCTACGTTTTGTTTTGTATTGTTTTAAACCCTAATCCACTGTAATATACATATATATAGGTTTAGACATTAAACCCTAATCCATATATAACCCGGCCCATATGTAAACCTAGGTTACAAATCAATGACGGCTGCCTATGAAAATTATAAACCCAATGAAAAGCTATATAACAGTTACGTTGCGAACAAACTAAATCAACTATCACAAAATTAATCCAATTAAAATAATTAAATAAAACACTCAAATCCATAATTACGACAATTAATTAATTAACTTAAACAATTGACAAATAAATTATATAAACTAACCAACAATACACGTCAATTAAATCATACAAATAAAATAATTAAATTAAATCACACACAAACAATTCAACAATTAAATTAAATACACATAAATCGTAATTAAGCAATTAAGCAAATACACATAAAATAAATTCCCTAAATAAAATAATCAATTCAAACAACTAAGTCATATAATCAAATAAAAATGAAATAAAAACCAAAATGCAAAATTAAATTCCCATTTTGTCCTTTTGAAAATTATGAGTATTACACATAGCGAGCAAAAGAAAACGTAGAAAGAGAAAGAAAGGTCGTCAGAGAAGAGCTATGAGTCGGTACGGTTACTTTATGGATGTGTTTACTAACAAATGTGGTTCTAGAAGTGCGCGGACGTGCCAGAGTCTCGAAAGACTCAAGAGAGATCGAACAAAAATTATCCTTTTTGTTTGATCAGGTGATTGTGGAAGAGAAGGAATAAGAAACTCCTCAAGGGATTCCTTATGCCTTTGATGAAAGGACTTCTAACGTCTGAGATTGCAATATAAAGAAAGTGCAAGGATTGTAAGGAAATTGAAGTGCGAGGTTGAAATGTAAGTTTGCGCTGGAAGATAAAGAAATAGAAAAAACTGGACTTATATTGAAATTTCTGGAATTGAAATACAGGGAATTGAAATGACATTGAAAATGAAATGGCAATTTAAGAAAATCGCATATGAAGTCGTTTGATGTCGTGGAGGGGGCTTTCAAATGTAGTCCAAAGTAAGCTATTTATAGACAAGCCTTACAAGAATGAAATATGTTCTATGATAAACTAACATATAAACCTGTGATCTGTAATACCCCTAATTTTAAAAAGGATATTCTTGATATTTAATGGTATTTAATTTATTATTTAAGTGCATTTTATTTGATTATGTGTCATTATTTTTTTTATTAGGTGCTTAATTGTTTTCTTTTGTGGTGATTTAATTTATTTAAATGATATTTATTTTTAGTGTTTTAATTATTTAATTGGCATTAATGGTTTAAGTGTAATTGGTTTAGTATTTGATTGGAATTACTTGTTAGTGTTTTAATTATTTAATTGGCATTAATGGTTTAAGTGTAATTGGTTTAATTATTCTATGTGTGTCTTATTTTATGTGTGTCTTATTTGGTTTAATTGGGTTTACTAATTATTATTTTGTTCAATTAGATTATTTGTTAAGTATTTAATGGTGAATAGGGTAATTAGGTAAATACATCTAACTATGGTTTTAATTACAGTATAAATTAGGGTTTTATATTATAGCCGTCGTAGGTTTCTACGTTAATTGGATGGGCCGGTTAGGATTGTGAGTTGGACTTAAATGAACCTAGGGTTTAGGAAAACTCTATAAGTATAAGGTAGACGTCTAGGTAGGGTTTTTTTAAACAAAGCACACGTTTTGTGGAAGTGGAGAAGGAAAAACGCAGTTTTTCACATTCTGCCCAGATTTCATCAAGCATTCTATCCTGCTTCGTCCGTGGTCCGATCGAGCTGAATTTTGGAGGAGAGGTTCACGACTCAGTGACGCACAATCTGAACGGTGGAGATCAGAGTTTGACCTTGGGAACAGTGATTCGTACCCGTGAACAGTAACTGGGTCGCACAGGTAGCACAGGTTTTTTTCCCATTCTGCCCAGATTTCATCAAACATCCGATCCCGCTTCGTCCGTGGTCCGATCGAGCTGAAATTTGGAGGATAGGTTCATGACTCAGTGTCGCACAATCTGAATGGTGGAGATCAGATTTTGAGTTCGGGAATAGTGTTTCGTACCCGTGAACAGTAACCGGGGAACTAGCCGGGATTTTTTAAGAAAACGACGTTGAAACTTTGAACAAAAGTTTCTGAGGCAAGATTCTATCCTTACTCTTTCCCTTAGGCTTCATACTCTTTGCACTCTTAAATGATTCCAGGATTAATGAAGATTAAACCAAACTAAAATGATATCTGTTTTGCTATGAAACTGGTAGTTACAGTAGTGTTGTATGCTTGTTCAACCTAGACTAAGCATGTTTGTGGATGCATTGTGGTTCTGTGGTTCACGTTTTTCCTTACCACTGCTAGTATAAATTATTGGAAGGATGGGTTTAGATGATAGCTATCTTAACTTCTGTAATAGCAACTGTTGGAACTTAAATACTAGGAGGATTTTAGTTTAACATTAGATCGGTTTTGTGGAACACTACAATTTGAGCATGTCTACATACATACCGTGAATATTGTTTTGATGCTTACATTATCACAGTTAGTATCAACTGTGGAGGTTAGGATTTTGTAATACATACCCTACATATCTGTATGTCATTTGTAAGGTGTTAAATGGAAGTTTTAATTAATTCTGTCTTTATATCAGACTAAAGGGAACAACTTAAATTGGGCATGTATATGTTGTTGTTGTGACCCTATTTATCAATGCTTATTTTATCACTATTAACATTGAATGTTGGATGTTGGAATTTAGTTGATATATACTTGATTTATTGGTATTATTGACTACTGGAGGATTGGAAAGTAGGCACCGGTATGGGACAGTGGCATACTAAGGATGGGTTTGGTTTTTAAATCAATACCATTACCCACCTACTTGGAATAAGAATGGAATTAACTAAAAGTTAAGTCCCGTGGATTTGTATTGTCATGGTAACTACTTGTTGAGCGGCAATACTAGGGATTTTGGATGGATTTTCTATATGTACTGTTATGGTGCCTCGGTATGAGCTTGAGCCTCAGGACTGATGGCTAGGGAGCGTATATGCATCGGGATGTGTAGCTGGCTACGATGGTTGGAGGTGTACCCTGTTTAGGTATAGGTACATATGCCCACTTCGTGTGCGTTTTAGCATGTTACCTCTATTCAGGTTGAGACCGGCCTGTAGTCCAGTGAGAGTCCTTTAGTGTGACTATATATATATTTACGGACTATTAGCTATTGTTGAATTGTTTAGAATGTACATGCGTATCGGGCCTCTGTTTGGATTGTAGTAGTATAGAACTTGCGCGTGGGCCTGACCCACTTCTATTTTTCAGGTACACGACAGTTCCAGGCTTAGACGTGTTCGTGCTGAACAGAGGTCTCTATTCACTCTTCCGATGACGTAGGGCTCTCTCTATAGTTTTATTTCTGGACGTTTATTACAGTTGTTCTATTTTCCGTTTGGATGTTTAATAGGGGTCCACTAGAGATGGATTCCCAAGTTGTAAACTGAAGGAGTTTTGGAGTTTGGGTTTAATGGATTTTAATAATTATAATATTTTGCGGATTCTATTTTTAGTTCCTTCCAGCTTTAATTTCATTTCTTAATTTATTTTGTATTCCGTGTTCATTATAAAATATTAATTGTTTGACATTCCCTCGGGTTTGGGCCTGGGCCTGATCAACCCGTGTCTCGGATCCGAGGGGTATCTCATGATCTACACGACTTCTTCCAGCTTTGGTGCGGTGACGCCATGTGTCCCATTTCTTCAACCCATGTTCTATTTGCATGATCTTTCCTTCCAGCTTTGAATTTGAAGATACCATGTGTCTTTTACTTTGATCCATGATCTGCCACTTCTCAGCCCACTTCCCTATATTATAAGAACTAACTATTCACCTTCAGTTCCATCATTTGCCATGTATCCATCACATCTTAATCCATAACCATTCCTCAGCCCACTCCCACTATTTTAGGGCCTGATATGTGTCATTTTATATGTTGGACAAGTGTCTAATTAATCTATTCAATGGACCATTAAATCAACAACTAACCCACTTGACAGTTCTGTTGTCAGTCACGTGTCTACTATTTGTAGCTTTCCCTAACTTCTTGCCTTTGACTGCTAATTGTATCACCATTTCCTATTTTGTAATAATAAACTAACCCACCTCCTCTTTTATAGCAACATGGTTATTCACATATGTAAGGATAGTGCCTACTCTCCTCCTTAATTGTAGGAACTAATTCAACCCATTATGGTAACCATTAGCTTTGAATTTAGGCCTTGTTTGGCCCACTTTATGGCTGATTATACATATTTTTGTGGCTGAATTATATAGCTAGTTAGTAATGTACAATTTTGCCGTATATAAACTTCTGCATCCTTCCAAGTGTCAGTTGAAATATTGCACACTTGTCATCTGCTGCACCACACAAATGTTGGCCTTTCAATTACCTTTAGCAAATGCCATGTGTGACCGTATTATTGGACCATAATTTGGTCTGTTTGTCTCTCTTTCATTTGTCCACATAGATTGCGAAGTGGCTGACATTTTTGTATGTCATTTTTTTTTTTTTTTTTTGCCTCATTAGGGTTTTTTATTCAACATGTACGTATTGCATCTCTCTTGTTTAGTGGCACATGAATAGCGTGGGTTATGGGGGTGGTTTTGTGGAATCTGATCAGATCTTCAACTTGTGGTTTCTGATTTTGATATTGACTCGTATCGGTTAAGATATATATGACATAGTTTTCATGAAAAGGGGTTTTGAAGGATTTATATTTTTTGTTGGCAATTGTATTATGCATTTTGGTGGTGGATGTTTTTTTATATATGTGTATATATAATATATATATAGTAATCAACTGATGTACATTATTGAAGCAGAGTTTGCTTCATTGATTGTGTTGAAGCAGAGTTTGTGTTCATTGCTTGTGTGCTTGCTCGCTCCCTGGGCTGCCCTTGTATTAGTTTCTTTTGTAGTGATGCTTCATTGTTTGTTTGGATGTGAAATATTTTTCAGAAAATATTTTTTTATTTCTTGGTATTTGATTGTCGTAAAATATTTACAAAGGAAAAATATATTAATATCTAACAAAAATAATTTATTTATTAATTTTTGGTAAGTTATTTTATACGTCCTGCCCGAAAGATTCGATCTAGACCTTTGTCAAACACCAAAAAATAAAAATAAAAAAATATTTCACTTAAAAAATAAAAACATTTTCTGAAAAAATTATTTTACGTCGAAACAAACAAAGTAATGTTGGGTATTATATAAAGGTGCCTTCGGCCCTTTGCCATGGGGATTCAGAGTCTTTGGCTAAGAAGCAGTCTAAGGTGCTAACATGTTAATATTCTGGTAGGGTTGTTTCTAATTGTTCAGTTTTACCATCTAAGTAGTAGCCACAATGAAGCATATGTTGGCTATTGCCATGGCAAGGACTTGCATTTATTGTAAATTTTGTGAGGAAGATTACTTTTGTAATTTTTGTGAGTGGTAAGAGCTACCGTCTCTGATTTGGTTGGGAACTTGTGGATATATTCAAACTAGTAAACTTTCGTGCTTGCTTTTATATTTAGACATTGAAAATTGAAAAAAAAGTTTCAAAAATTTGTTTGATAAGATATTGATACTTTTTTACATTGGTCTCTTGAGACTTGATTTCTTGTATTTCTTGCCAATGAAAAAATATATATATATATATTTTTTAAGTTTCTTACAATATTACAAAAGTTAAAGTCTAAGCTTAAAAAACAAACAAAAACTGTTTACCAAACGTGACCTAAAATATTCTCTCATTTCTCCATACATTCTATGTCCGTGAGAACAATAAATATATTCGTAGTAATCTATATAAAACATTTATTATCTATATTTTTCAAAAGATTAAGCAAATGTATTAAATAAGTAAAGTGTTACTGTCTACATAGAAGGGCCTTTGGCTACAACAAGCCGAATGATAAATGAGCAGACAGAAGGGCAAAGCCCAACAAGAGAAATTCAGCCTAAAAAGGGCCCAATTCCCAGAGGCAAATAAGAAAGGCGTTTATGACAGGACCAAACAGAGCCGTTATCAGAGGCTATTTTCAGTCCGTCCGGCGAAGAAGCCATGGAATCAGAGCACAAGGCTGTCAAAAACGTCAATGAGGAGGCCGAGGTGGAGGTCTGCAGCACGACGGAGAAACACCCCAATCGTGAAGGATAGACGTGGAGGAAGGGCATGCCTTTAGAAACCCTAATTTCTAGGGTTGAAGTGATGGGGAGCTTCCTTGGAAAAATTCTCTGTGATTTGGATGTGATCAACGGAATTAGTGATTGGATGAGCAAATGTGCAATTGAAGAAAAGATGCGAGTGTGATTGAGGCATCGATTGACACAGAGAGCAAATGTTCTGAATTTGATGGTGATATGTAGCTACAAGTGTGCTTGAGAGTTTAGATGGAAGGCCGATGGAGAAACAGACCAAACAAGCATGTCATTGATGGAAGAGCTCCGGAATAGAGGTAGCCAAGCAATAGGGAAAAGATCATTAGTTATCAAGCCAGTAGGAAGTGGCATTGCCATTGCCGATCTTGTGTTATCAAGCCAGTAGGAAGTGGCATTGCCATTGCCGATCTTGTGTTTGATGATTTGTCGTGCAGGTTGCCAGCTCGAAGAACATGAGTGAGGAATCTTCAAGCTCCAGAGACTCTTATCTTTAATCAGGCAAGTCTTGCACTATTTTTTTCCCTTCGAATTGTTATTTTGCCAGATAATAATCACTTTATTTTCTCCAGTTCTTCTGGGCAGATTTTGGAGGTTTATATTTTTCTGCCAGTCAGTTTTATTTGAAACGCATTTGTGAGACGGATCTGGGAATTGTGTCTCAGTGCTGTTTGACATGTATACAAAATTAGTAAGCAAAATCTTGCAAATGTGGCTATGAAGATTAGTGTAAATTATATTGACCTTCAAAATAGACTAATTTTTTAGAATAACATGGATGTCCCTATCTAATATGTCATTATAGCATCCAATTAGAATGATGTCTTCGTTTAAAAAATTATGAATATAATTTTGTTCTTAAGACGTAAATTACACTGTTGTTTTTGCGCTAATGCTATCAAGTCATTTTGTATGACTTAAATTTTTTAATTTCACGATTTAGGTAATTTAACTTAAATATGCTTTAATTATAAAAAATAAAAAATAAAAAATAAAAAAATAAAAATAAAAACAAACCCTGGAACTGTGGTATCAAACCAAATCAGACCATTTTCTCACGCCTTGGTTTAGTTCAGTTCAGTTTTATTGATTTTACGGTTTGATTTGATTTCAATTTTTATGAAACTGTCAAGAGCGATTTGAATTTAAAATAATTCTAAATCAGTCCAATCCGAACCGTGTGCAACACCCTAGTTGTTGAGAAAATGAGAGTGAGTGTGCCACATAGCATATTACTCCCACATTTTTAAGGAAGATAACGCTTGTGGATAAAGAAGTATAAATTAAGGCCCTTTCACTATTAGTATTACTCCCCCAGCTGATAGATTGGACATCAATGGCTACTTCAACACTCTTACCATCTTCAACTCTCTGTTCCATTTCCACAACCAAATCTACTACCCCTTCTTCTTCTTCTTTGATCCTTCCAATTCTTCAAATTTCTCAATTTCAAAGTCATGGAAACATTGCCTGTCGTTACCCTAATTTATCACTATTCACTAGTCAACAAGTTGACAAAATCAAGAACCATTGTTAGGTCAGTAGCAGAGGAACCCTAATTCCAGAAGATGCAGAGCAGAACACTGCTACCATAGAAGGAGAAGAAGCGCCCACCACTGACCAGACAGTTTCCGTTCCAGTCTCGCCTTCCGACATACTAAACATGTTCTTTCAGGTACTAATATGCCACCAAATGTCTCTGTGTGAGTGTGTGAACTTCAACTTGGAATTTTGGTAATTTGTATGTCTTGCTTATGAGAAATTCTGATTAGTATGTGCATGTTGATGGTTTGAGTAGTGAACACCTCAATTTTGCTCTATGCCCAATGAATTATTTGTTACTTTAACAAAATCATTTATTAGTCATCAACTGGATAAATTTTTACGAAAAATGCTGCAACTTTGAATAAAATTTAAGCATTATCTTAATTTTGTCTATAATTATTGTATATGGCATTACACAAATTTTTATTGAACTATGTAAAATTTATTGAAAATGAAAAGTGATGGCTGTTAATTCTGTTAATTGGGAGGGGAGAGTAGTGAACACCTCAATCGAACCATGGATTCCATGAAAACAAGGACATGAATGGCATTTTTTTCCCCTGCGGGAAGAAAATATATTGAAGGAAAGAAATAATGTACATGGAAAGAAATAATGTACTGTAGTGAAGGCATACCTTTACAATAGAAAAGAAATACAATGTTAAAGCAACATTTTCAATAGCAATGGAAAATGGAGACAAAATGGATGTTTTACTCTTCAGGACATGTATAGCATTTACTATTTCTATTACAAGGGAAAAATGATAATGCTCACATTATTTCACTACTCTTAACGCCTCAAATACGAGGCATTTGTGGTATCGTTATAATAATTAAGTGATAATAACATATTTGGTTGTTTTTCCTTTGATTCATAGTCATCTATTTGGTGATTTGAAAAAGTTTTAAAAAATACTTAATTTAGTTTTGAATCATTAAATACTCTGTACTTGAATCCTTCTGTACTTTTCCATACATTGATTTGTTTTCTTGAAGACCTCACAATCCTAATTTATTATATGATCTTGGGAGTCATGAATGAAAATTATGTGCTTTTATATCACTTACATCCTTAACTTTCTGAATATCAAGGCGGACACTAAATGAGGCCGGTATTCCTATAGTGACCAAGGCTTTAGAGGTACATCTATCTTTGATCTTCAAATTGTCTCATGTTTTGAACTTTTCAAACGCGTAAGTATTTCCCTTCCTATTCCCTTTTTTAAAAAAAATTCTGTTAGATTTTGTGTGCAGTTTTAAGCTCACCATCTTCATGGTGAAATCTCCCAATTCTCACTATTGTATCATTGTTGGCTCTCCATGTTCGTTTGGTTGGTCAGTTAAAAAAAGTTCCTTTTGCAATGTAATGAGTTACTGTTCTATCTCATTTAGGGTATCTCAAATGTTTTCTTGTGTGCGAAATCCTCTAATATTGTCTGTCACATTGTATAATAATTCACTATGTTTTACTTTTTAACCTTTGCAATTGTATATTCATTTACTATTTTGCAGGAAGCAGAGGGCATTACAAATTTAAAAGTTCAAGTCCTTGAGGGTTATTGCTAGTGTTGAGGTTAGTAAATGCTGCTTGTTGCTTTTTACATCTCATATACTGAATTTTCAGTCAATGAGCGTTGCATCTTCTGTTTTAATGACCACCTTGTGTGTGGAGTAAAGTAAATGCTGCTTGTTGCTTTTTACATCTCATATAGTGAATTTTCAGTCAATGAGTGTTGCATCTTCTGTTTTAATGAACACCTTGTGTGTGGAGTAAAAAAATTGAAAAAATGTGACAAGTACTTCAATTGCAATGGTAGAAACTACTAAGTACCCCAAATACTATGCTTTGCTCTTGGACAATCCTATTGGGCAGCTCTTTTGCAATCATCAGTACTAGCATATATACAAGACTCTGAGAATTCAATTGCCTTTTCTAACATCAGTAACTCCTAATGTAACCTGAAATTCACACTGGTCAATAACTTTAAGAGGGCAACCATCGCCCCACATGACACTCAAACCACCAGTTCTACCTATAGGATCAACATCAACACCTAGGTGCAATCTCAGACTTCTTCTAATGGGATCAATTCTGTGGCTAGAATTTTTTGTTTCCAACAAAGCTACCATCAGATTATATGCCCCAAAGTGACTTATATTTGAAACCCTTATCAATGAACTACCTATGGAATCTAGTGGCTGCACGTGCTGTGTGGCGGTTACATTATTGAGAGTAGTTTCTCGCTCTATGGTGTATCCCATTTACATGGGAATTTTCTGTGCATTTTAATTGATCAATTTTTTTTTTTTTTTTTGGGCTAGAGATACTAATAGTAGTTCTTTTCTCATCTTTTTGTTTAGTTAACAAAACAGACGACTGTACAAGCAGCAGGGGTAGCTTCCAGTTTAGTTGAGATCATACAAGGTTCAGGCTTCAAGTTGCAAACATTGAATTTGAGTTTTGAGGATGAAGAAGACATCAACTAGACTTCATGTGCTGGTTTAGTTGTTTGAGCAAAAAAAAAAAATGTTTGAAACTCCTCCCAAGAATCTTGGAATCCAGGCAGATGCTGGAAAATGTATTGAGTTTACTCGGGGTGGTTAGTTTTATCGGCCTCTTCTCTTGTACGATGTTGTGCAATTACTTTATCAGTGGAAGTAGTTGAAGTTCACAATTTGGATTGAGATTGTCTAAATTTGTTTGATCAAACTTTGTTTTGCAAGCTGTTCTGAAATCCAGAATGCCAATATTGTGGCTTTTGTTTCCCTGAAGTTACACGGTATGTCTTCATTGTCATAATTTTGTTATTGGAACATCAATTCTAACCGTGTTTACAATAATTCATTTGGAGTCTGGTTTCATCCATCTAAAGTTCCAAGTTTTCGTCTGAATTCATTCAGTTTCATGTTAAAAATCAGAGGGGAAAATGCAACTATCATATCTGATTTCATCATTTTTTCTCCCAACTCTATGTGGCAGGTCCCAAGTTGTATTACATGCAGTGGTGGTTGTGTGATGCAGGTTTCATTTCAGGCCACCTTTGATTAACCATCATGGACTTATTTTGGACTGAAAAACTACCATCAGTTAATTGAATAATCTGCAAGGCCCTGTAAAGTTCTCAGGTGATACCTTATTTATTTCCATTGTTAGCAGTGCAGTTCGGACTGAGAGATCAACTATTTGAGCACAACCAAAGCTATAAAACTCTCAACTTATGCTTGGGGCTGACCTGACCTCCAACTTGACATGGTACTCCTGGTGCATTAAAGTTTTTATCCTTGGAGACGAGAAAAACTTCAATGTTAAATAAACTAAAAATGAGATATATTGCTTTAGGAGGAGAATTCCACCGAGTCCAGTGAGTTTCAACCTTAAAATTAGATTTGTAACTTTTGCTTGTACTTGAAATTGCCTTTATGTAGCAAAGCTGAAACTGACAATCTAATAGCTTGAATTAATGCTAGCTTGTAACTATAAGTCTATAACAGTACACATTACTCCTATATATGCCTCAGCCTTTTGCTATCTCTCTCATCATTTGACACAACTGATCTCCACCCATCTTTGCTTCTTTTCTTCGAGATTAACAATGGCCATGAAAGCCATGTTCCTGTTAGCCTGTTTGTTTTTAGTCACCATAAGGGTATGTGATACATCTCTCTCTCTCTCTCTCTATACACTCATGCTTACTTTTTCCTGGTTTTTTTTCCAATTGATTTTATATAATGTTCTGAAACTCATCAATATAGTTTGATTTTGTAGGTATCGTCTATGGCAGAGGAAGACACGAAGGTAATTCAAGACACACAATCTAATTAGCAACTATGCTAAGGTCTCAACCTTTTCAAAGACAATGTGATTGCATTTGGCATATAGAACTCTCATACCTAAGTCCCATAATTTATACTTTGGCTTCTTATGTTCAGAACTCTCATGCCAAAGTCCCATGAGACCTATGTTTTCAATGGTACAATGACTTATAATCAAGCAATCAAATTGATCTAGTTTTGAATTTGTTGGTTTTTGTAGAATGTCCATGCCAAACTCCAAGTCAAGGCTCCATGCCATACAAATGTAATTCATGCCCCAGTAGAAGCTCCTGTCAAGGCTCCTGCCCATTCCCTAGCAAAGGCTGATTATCCCCATGCCCCAAGGCTCCAACCTATCCGCCAACAAAGGCTTACCCTAATGCCCCAAGTAAGGCTCCTACTCATCCCCAAAGTCCAGGAAAGGCTCCTGTTCATTCCCAAACCCCTCATGCCCCAGGTAAGGCTCCAGCCCATCCCCCAGCAAAGGCCCTCATGCCCCAAGTAAGGCTCCTACTCTTCCACATGCTCCAGGAAAGGCTCCTGCTATTCCCCAGTAAAGGCTCCTGTCCATTCCCCGGGAAAGGCTCCAACCCATCCCCCAGCAAAGGCTTCTACTCATTCCCCTGAAAAGACTCCTGTTCAATCCCCAGCAAAGGCTCATCCTAATTCCTCAAGTAGGGCTCCAGCTCATCCCCCGGCAAAGGCCTATCCTCATACTCCAATTAAGGCTCCTACTCTTCCGCATGCTCCAGAAAAGGCTCCAGCTCATTCCCCAGCAAAGGATCATCCTTAATCCCCAAGTAAGGCTCCTGCCCATTCCCCAGCAACGGCTCCTCCTATTGCCCCAAGTAAGGCTCGTGCTCATCCCCAAGCTCCAGGAAATGCTCCTTGCTCATATCCCGTTGAAGGCTGAAGCTCCAGTCCCACTAGTGGCTCTTAAACATGGTACAAAGCCTATGCAATGCAAAAAAAAAAAAAAAAAAGGCAAATTTGCTTCAATTATAATTAGTTGCTGAGCTTGATGATTATGTTCTGACAGGGTTTATTGGACTCAATCCTGTTGCTTCATATTTGTTAATTTATTTAATTTTTATGTTGAGATGAGATGAAAGTAAATGGTTTCGTAAGCCTTTAAGTAACCATAAGTTCATGGAGCCATTTACAAGGCAAAAAAAAAAAAAAAAAACATAACAAGAACATATTCAAGTTTAAAATTAATGTCAAATATTGAACCGTAATTAACAAGAACATATTCAAGTTTAAAATTAAGAATATATTGAACAGTAATTAACAAGAACATATTCAAGTTTAAAATTAAGAATATATCGAAAAAAAGCTAAGTAATTACCTTTGTGCTACTCCGAATATGCAGTAGATAATGAGATTGATTATATCAATACAGAAGCCAAGGATACTGATGAAAAGTATAGGAGTATTGCCTGGACGACGTCCCATAGAAGACTCAAAACGTAAGCTAATTGTTGTTGTACTATAGGTGTCGGTCATATTCTCTACCGCCCTATTTTGATAGATGGTGACAAATGTTGGTCTCCTAAATGAAAAAAAAAATGCACAGATAAATTCTATTCTAAAAATGCACAGTAAAAAGGCTAAAGCTAGCCAATATGCCCAACAAAACTAGACACAATTGGACAGGCCCAATAAGATAACAAAAGAGCCCAGACCCAACAATTCAGAGCCCAAGTTCTATCATTACAAACCCTTAAAAAAGAATTATGGCACAATCTTGCACAAAATATTTTTCAAATCTTTAATCAACTTAATGTAAATTATTAAAATTGTTTCTTAATTTTGATCAAGAAAAAAACTATTATTCAATAATGGTCTCGTATGGTATGAACATCCAATTAATAGATAAAAAGTATAAACGTAGACATAATAAGGATTAAATTGCAATCAATGACGTTCCATTATATATATACTGTCTACATATACATATAAATATAGGGACAGACAGACACAGTTTACATGGGTGAAAGAAACAAAATCCAGAGAAGACCATTCCAGCCAAAGAATAGCAAAGCAATAGTTTTAGCATTGAGATTCGACTCCATGAAAATAAAACTGTCATAATTGCTCAGTTTAAAATCAACATCACCAGTACAACGGCATAGGGATTTATATAATTCAATTAGCTAGGCAAAAAAAACATTTTATTTTCTCTAGCTCTTCTAGGCAGATTTTCGAGTTTTATATTTTTCTGCCAGTCAGTTTTATTTTCATTCCTTTTGCAGGCGATTTGAAAAGCATTTGTGAGACAGATGTGGGAATTGTGTCTCAGTGTTGTTTGACAAAGCATGTATACAAAATTAGTAAGCAAAATATTGCAAATGTGGCTCTGAAGATTAATGTGAAGGTTGGAGGAAGGTATACGCACAGTGCTTGTTGATGCACTATATATCAAGGCGTATACCGCTGGTCAGCAATCGGCCTACTATCATTTTTGGTGCTGATGTTACGCACCCATCCTCATCTCGGGGAGGATTCGATCCAGCCGTCTATTGCGGCCGTATAATGTTTTAGAACATGTTTTTCTTTGTTTGCCTGGAATTTATTGAGGTTCTATTACCAACTAATGTTCATTTGTTTGAATTCTAATTTAGGTGGTTGCTACCCAAAGATTGGCAGGAGGTTACAAAGTATGATGGCTTGGTTATTTACTAGTATTTATGTTATTCCGTATAAAGATTATACTCCATATATGAAACATTCGTGATTCACACATATGAAATTACATATCACCAAATGTCAAGCAACTGGTATTATAAGAACCATAATCCTTATCAAACTAGTATCATAACAACAATTCAGAGCCCAAGTGTCATCCATATCACCAGATATAAATCTAGTATCATAAGAAAGTGAATTATGTTTACATATGAGTAGAGTCCCACTATCACCGCGCAATGTCGGCTATCATAAATCCAAACACAGTAGAATCTTCTTCCAAAGTCAGATAATGCACGTACCTCTAAAAATAAAAAGAAGATTAATACAAAAAAAAATTAGGTTAAAGAGCTAAACATACTAAATTAACTTAGCTAAATTGCTTAAATTAATTTACCTCCTCTAGCGTCAGATAATGCACGTACCTCTAAAAAAGAAAAAAGAAAAAAGAAAAAGATTAATACAAAAAAAAAATTAGGTTAAAGAGCTAAACATACTAGATTAACTTAGCTAAATTGCTTAAATTAATTTACCTCCTCTGGCATCATATAATGCACGTACCTCTAAAAAAGAAAAAATAAAAAGAAGATTAAAAAATAAATAAATAAATAAATAAAAAATAGGTTAAAGAGCTAAACGTACTAAATTAACTTAGCTAAATTGCTTAAATTAATTTACCTGCTCTGGCGGATGTAGTAGATATAGTACATTATTATTTGGATTACCCCAGAGGGTAAGCCAATACCAGTGGACACTGACAAAATTATCCCGAACCATATAACCATACCCCAACCAAATTGCTGCATTCAGCAAACCTGCTTATCCAGACAACAAGGACGATCAAAATCATAGAATAAGCAAGGCAAGTAATCACACCATTCATTATACCTGCGGAGATAACCGCAATTGGCATAGCTTCACTGCACCGAACACGAATCACACCTCCCTGTTACAATCAAAACTAAAATAAACATTTAATTGTACAAAATAAAATAAACATTTAATTGTACAAAAATTGATGTTATTTAACCTATTGAATTCTGAACCTACCAGAAGCAACACATGATTGCACTAGACCAGCACAAAACCATCCAACAAAGTCAGTTGAGTGTCCGGTAAGAAGGCAAAACACCCAAGTAACAAACACCACCACTCCAATGCAGCATAAGTAAGCAAACCTCCTCTATGTAAACAAAAATTTACTGTCAAATATTGAACAGTAATTAACAAGAACATATTCTAAGTTTAAAATTAAGAATATATCAAAATAAAAGCTAAGTAATTACCCTTTGGGCCCCAACTATCGATACCCAGTAGATACCGAGATAGATCGTCTCAATAAACAAGCCAACCATATTGATGATAAGCAAAGGGGTATTGCCTGGATGACCCAAAACATACCGCTAATTGCTGTTGCAATATAAATGTCTGGGGTCATATTCTCTGGCTCCCCATTTCTACGGATGGTGTCAAATGTTGCACTGCAAAATTCAAAAATAAAATAAATGTATACTATAGTATGATGATTCTAAAAATGCTCAAGCTAGCCAATATGCCCAACAAAACTAGACTCGTTGGATAGGCCCAATAAGATAACAAAAGAGTCCAGGCCCAACAATTCAGAGCTCAAGTGTCATCAGTCGGACATAAGTACCCTTCAATAGAATTAATGTTTGTCTGTTACTGGAAATTCAAGCACCTCAGTTTTCAGGCTGAAATGAGCAGCAATATTCAACCTGAGTATTGCAAGTGACGGAGCCAAAAGTGTTTTGTGGTCGAAGGGCTTGCAGTGAAATTACATATCACCAAATGTCAAGCAACTAGTATTATAAGAACCATAATCCTTATCAAGGTCATATAACATAAACAGTACATATGAGTAGAGTCCCACTATCACCACGCCATATAATCTTGTTCCAAGGTCAGATGATATGCACGTACCTCTAAAAAAAAGAAAAAATAAAAAGAAATTAATACAAAAAAAAAATAGGTTAAAGAGCTAAACCTACTATTATAATCACACCATTCATTATACGTGCGGAGATAATCGTGATTGGCATAGCTTCACTGCGCCGATCACAAATCACACCTTTCTGTTACAATCAAAACTAAAATAAACATTTAATTGTACAAAAATTGATGTTTTTTAACCTATTGAATTCTGAACCTACCAGAATGGATAATGAAGCATAATAAATGACTAGACCCAGAACAAAACCATCCATCAGAGTGTCCGGTAAGAAAGCAAAACACCCGAGTAACTATCATCACCACAAACACCACCACTCTAATGCAGGATAAGTAAGCAATCCTCCTCTATGTAAACAAAAATTCAAAATAAAAGCTAAGTAATTACCCTTTGGGCTACTCCAAATATCCAGTAGATACTGAGATAGATCATCTCAATAAAAAAGCCAACGATATTGATGATAAGCAAAGGAGTATTGCCTGGATGAACATATCCATAAAAGACCCAAAAGATACTGCTAAATGATGTTGCAATATAATTGTCTGGGGGGTCATATTCTCTGCCGCCCCATTTCGACAGATGGTGACAAATGTTCATACAGAGCCATCGAACCGGCCCAACCAGCAACCAGAGCTGTATGCATTATATGAACAGAAAGCAACCAGCCGGGATCATTCAATCCAACGGTATGAACACGATACCAAGGTAAACTCTCTCAATACAAAATCTAATGTTTTGAAAAAATAATAGAAAAATTTTCTCATATCGAATTCGAAGTACCATGCTATTATTACTTAATATTCATATTTCATATGGCGAAGGCATAGTCTTCTTTTTTCTCTCAAATAAAAACAAATCTCATTGGCGCCAAGCGTGAGGGAATGCTAGACGTTTGGTAATTTCTCCCCCGACCAGGATAAAAGATCCCATTGAAACAGCAAAATGAAAAATAAAATAATTGCATACTATGGTATGATGAATTCTAAAAATGCACAGATAAAAAGGCTAAAGCTAGCCAATATGCCCAACAAACTAGACACAATTGGACAGGCCCAATCAGTTAACAAAAGAGCCCAAGCCCAACAATTCAGAGCCCAAAGTGCTATCATCACAAACCCTTAACAAAGAATTATGGCACAATCTTGCACAAAATATTTTTCAAATCTTTAATCAACTTAATGTAAATTATTAAAATTGTTTCTTAATTTTGATCAAGAAAAAAACTATTATTCAATAATGGTCTCATATCGTATGAACATCCAATTAGTAGATAAAAAGTAAAAATGTAGACATAATAAGGATTAAATTGCAATCAATGATGTTCCATTATATATATACTGTCTACATATATATATATATATATATATATATATATATATACAGATATAGACAGAGAGATAGAGTTTACATGGGTGAAAGAAACAAAATCCAGAGAAGACCATTCCAGCCAAAGAATAGCAAAGCAATAGTTTTAGCATTGAGATTCGACTCCATGAAAATAAAACTATCATAATTGCTCATTTTAAAATCAACATCACTGGTACAATGGTATGGGGATTTAAATAATTCAATTAGCTAGGCAAAAAAAACATACCTATTTTTTTTTTTGCCGACACCACCCATTCCCATCAACTCTCTTCTTTCAGAAAAGAGACCTATATTATTAGGACAAAAGAGGAGAAGTTTTAAAAGCGTCAATAAAATTGTAAAACATATATTCTGAAATTGAAAACCAAACTTCCAAATCATTAATTCCCATTAATAAATTGTTCGAGTATCACATCATAACAATATTATATATATGTATGTAGAAACAAAAACAAAAAATCAGTATGTAAAACATGAATAAATAAACGTAATCAATAGCTAAAAATGCCAATCAAGATTTTAGAAAAAGTAAAGTTTTTTACCTGATGACCGAGGAGGCATGTTTCTTGAGCCTTGTTCTTGCTAAATGTTAAGGCCCGATGCTAACCCTAAAAATAAGAAAACACTTGTGAGGAAGAGGTTTCACAATCTCCCTCATAACAACTAAAACACCACCATCTAATACTATCTGTATCATGTATCAACCCAACCCAACTATGCTTTCGGTCAAAATGTTGGACACCTATCCGTAGAAATAGGTGTGATTAGGTATAGGTGCGATTAGCACATATTATACTCAGCTCTTATGTTATATTAATCCAATATCAAAGTACAATGCATCAGTTTAGGAATAATCTTCAAAATTAACAAATCAATATCCTAATATTATGCATTCTAATAACAAAAAGAAAATCAAAAACAAAAATTTGAAAATAAAAATATGGCAGAAAGATTGAATATATCCTTCATTACACAGATTGTATTTCTATGTGAAACAAAACATCAGGATTTCTCAATGGGGTGGGCTAAATCAAAATATATCAACCAAAATCAACTGTTGTTTAATACAATTTTAGTTAACTAACAGTGTTTCTTTAGACAATTGACTGATTAAGGCATAAAAAATCCTATTTGGGTAATTAATAAAAAAAATTACCAATTTATTTCTGAACAATTCACTACTCAGTACCCTATCTCTTCTTTTGACCAATTTACTAATCCTATTTGAGAATATACTAGTGGAAGCAGAGTGTGAGGTAGTTCATGGCAAGCCCCTTCCGACACTATGGAATTCACTCAAAAGCATACTTTTTGTAAGTATTTTAATTTTCAAGAAGTAACTTTAGAGCTTTACCCTATATTAAGTACTTTTGCTTGTCAAAGTTATTGTTATGATTTTTTTTTGTAGTTCTGAAAAGATTTCCATCTTCAAAAAGCTTGGCATGTCGATAAAAATTGTTTCAGATTCAATCTCTGCAGATTTCTAATACAATTCAGATTTTTTTTTTTTTTTCGTCTTTCATGCCCAGATTCAAATTTTCTTGTAGACATAATTGACAAAAAAAAATAATAAAAAATAAAAAATAAATATAAATAAATAAAAAATACAGAAATAGAAGTTATGGAAAGAAAAATATATATATTTGTTTTGCTGGAATAAAATGTAGATTACGGTGATTACCTCAAAATGCAATGCAAATTTTGTTACTTTATATTGTAAAAATAAAAAAATAAATATATATATATATATATATATATATATATATATATATATATATATATTTTAAAAAGATCATAAAAAATTTCACCAAATAGGATTTAGTTCCTTGATTAGTTGATTTAAAAAATAATAATAAAATTTAAAAAAAAAAAAAACCCATACATACAAGTTAGCAGTTGCAGAGAGGGAGGGGGGCAAGCTTGAGAGTTGAGAGACAGCGGGCCACCGACTGAAGCTTGCGAACGGCGAACCCGAACTGGAACAGCGGGCGATGGAAACTGAAAGATATGGGTTTAGAGTTTTTGAACAATCTGAAATGATATGCCGATACGAGTTTTGAACTGAAATATATGGGTTTTGATCTTCTGATTCTTGTAGATTTCGTAGTTTGCAGTTGGAGAGAGAGGGGGGGGGGCAAGTTCAGAGTTGAGAAAGATGGAGGTGATTGGGGAAGCTGAAATGATTTGCTAGGGCAACATTTTTTTTTTTTTTAAGGTTTGAGGAGTAAAAGTGAATCGGACGGTTGAAGATCTATCTAGTAGCTTTCTTAATTGGACGGCTAGGATTGACTCTGGAGTTTTGAGTCTATTCCTTAGGCTTGAATGTTTAACTCTTATTGGCCCAAAATGTTACCACTTTTATGATACTTTTGCGTTGTTAAAATCATGATTAAGTAAGATTTGTTATTTCCTTAAAATGTTCTTTACTTAGCAATTAATTATAATAGACTGCCACATTAAGAATAATATTTGAGTGGTTGAATTGTTGTGCTTCAGATTACCTTATCCTCACCTCTCTAACCACTTATTATAAATTTTGAGTTCCTAAGATGCCTTTGTCGCCTTGAGTCAGCCTGTGTATATTTGGCTTGAGCCTTTAATTTTAGTGGAATTGATTGGGTAGATTAATTCTATTAATAAAAAAAAATTACTGGGCTAAAATTAATATAGTAAAAAGAAAATAATAATAATAATAAAATTCGAGTGAGCTCAAACCCACCCATACATCCGTCCTGTCCAATAAAAAGTCATATGGATTTCATTAAATTGGAAGACAGATGCACAGGAGTTGTTAGCCATCTCATTCTTGCTTATACTCTCACCCTTTCGGATCTATTCCACAAAATACTATTGGGATAACAAAATCAAAATTAGTCTGATGAAAAAGAAAGGAAAAATGTTCTTTTTTTTTTTCTGGTGGCCCATCAACCAACGGGCCTTTGAATTAAAAACTAATCAACGGCTGTGGAGGCATGTTTGGGTATGACACAGATCAATCCCACCTTCGAAAAGTTTGAATGATAGCTTTTGGATTAAAAATTAATCGATGATTGTGAAGGCTATGACGCTAATCATAGCATGATATCAGTTGGATACACAGGAAAGAAAAGTTTTGAAAAAATAACATTTGTTATGAGATAAAATAAAGGAAAAAAAATAAAAAGATAGCTATAATAATATAGATAATATCATTGTTTGGATAAAACAAGAGAGAAAAGGAAAAAAATGATTATCTTACTCTTTTGTATCTAATCTAAATCAAATAGCTTGTTTTCAAATTGTGCGTGTGTGTGTGTGAAGATCATATTCATGGTGATGATCAAATTTGGAGCATAAGGCAGCGTGTAAGTGAGATATTTTGTTTGATCAAATTTGGAGCATAAGGCAGCGTGCAAGTGAAATATTCATGGTGATGATCAAATTTGCAGTGTGCAAGTGAGATATTTTGTTTGACCAAGTACTAAAATTGAGCTCATCTTTTCCTTCAATCTATTTTTAACGAGTTTGAATAATTGCATAAAAATATTGATTCTCTGTAGATATAATTTAGAAGGAACGTCCAGACAAACAAAAGGTAAAATAGATAAAGACAATAAATTTAGGCTGCCCTTATTTTTTACTTTCTTAGGCAGAATAGAATTTAAAAATAAATAAAAAATAAAAAATAGATCCAACAAATCCCTAGCCTGAATATCATCAGGCAGCACATCATCAAAATGAAAATCTACATAAAAAAATTATGGTAATTTAATAGAAGTTTAAGAAATTTAAATTATGGTATATATGGGCCCACCTCTTAGCAACTGGATCAATCAGGCTCAACAAATTTAGGATGAATTAGTATTCACTAGCAGGACTCAAAAAACAGCTCCCTGCTCCCCTGAATTACTGACACAACAACACAAAAAATGTGGTGCCTTGTAAGTTGTATCCTGCATCCTTATATTGTTTATGTAAATGACAGTTGAAAGCAGAATGAACAGACCAGCCAAACTTATGGGCATGCCGTCAGGGGCGGAGCCAAGGGGGGCTGGGGGTGGCCATGGCCCCCCCTAATTTTTTTAAAATTTTTTTTAGTATAGGTAAAAATAAAAATAATATAGTAGGTATGGTATAAAATCTATACTTGCCCTCCTAAGAAAAAAAAAAAAAAAAAAAAAAAATTATTTCTTTAATTAGCATTTAACAAAAGATAATTTATATACAATCTAAAGGAAAGTGATTTAATTGACGACTATAGAGTCCCGATAAAAACTGACTCACATAAAAATTTAATGTGACTATCTTAAAATTTCAACTCAAATACAGTTTTTTCCATAATGTGATTATCTTAAAATCCTTGCAACTATTATTTCCATAACCTTATTATCCTATTTTATTTTTATTTTTATTGGAATGCTTTTATAAGAATTCTATAAGAAATTAATTTTTACAAAATCTAGAATAAAATTTTCATTTGGAGTTTTGAATATTAACAAAAATCGATGATTGAATAATCTAAATTCTTACTTTATTAATTTGTTTGTGTTTTTTTTATCATAATTATAATTTTTATTGATATATTGTGTAATGATTATTAATTTGTGCAAGTATTAAATAAATTTCATATTTTTTTATAAATTAAAATCTAATTGTTTAATTAAATTTTTTTTATTATAATTTTAGCATAAATCTTATTTGTGTTTGTTCAAAAAGTTTGTTTAAACAACTGTTTTTTTTTTTAATTTAAATAAATTGACAAAAATTTAGATAGATATATTTTTGTATGAATACCTAAGTAATTTTTTTTTTCCCCAAAAATTCTAATGTTGCTTATATTTTTGGTCCCCCCAACTTCAAGATCCTAGCTCCGCCCCTGCATGCCGCAGATTGACAAAAGGTGTTAGAGAAGCTGGAGTAGCCAGAGAAGAGGAGCTAATTTGTTGCACCGAATCTGATTTGCCCTAGATTTTGTGTTAAGTTATTAGGACTTCAATGTAATAAAAATTTTGTGTACAGAATTATGAAAGATAATTTTGTTTTAATGAAAATTTTACTTAACTTGGTTTTCTTTCCCTTCAAATCTGGCCAAATTTAGAGGGATTCAATCCTTTCTTTTCTATCCAATTCATCTCATCCAAACACACTATACATTATCATTTCCTTTCTTTTCTCTCCAAGTCACTTTAAATCTATCAATCCAAACAAAACATCAAGGAATTTTACATCATCCATGAGCCTATAAATTTTGAGGCCTTAAGCGACGGCCTTTGTCACCTTGGGTCAGGGCCAGCCTTGAGCTTATTTGGCTTAGGCTTTTTTTTTAGTATGGTGGCTGAGTTGACTTGGATAGGCTAATTTTATTATTATTATTATTATTATTATTATTATTATTATTATTATTATATATATATATATATATATATATATTGTTGGGCTAAAATTAGTATAGTAAAAAAAAAAAATTGGACCAGAGCCAATCCTTATATCCACCCTTGGCCATAATCTTCTTGAAATCTTCAAACATTTGGATTGCTACCTATGAAGATATTAAGTCATTCACAAACAAGTAAACAAAAAATATATCTTTATTCTCACTTACTTTGGTGTAAAGAGCATGTTCATATGGTAGGGGTGCAGCTTGGGTTGGGTAACCTGATTTTTTGGGATTAGGTATAGATTGAGAAATCTCAATCCGAATTTAATTAGAGTTGAACTTGGATTGAGATACTAACAACCCGAGCAATCCCAAACCCAAATTCTAATATTATTTTCATATATATTTTTAATTTTTAAATACATTATATATAATATTTAAACTATAATTACCTTATTTTTTCAACTTCATTTGTTAAATCTTTTATGTAATGACCCGGTCATTTTCCTTCTTTTCTGTTTTTTCGGTGATTTCTTTTTTCGTCCTTTTCCCTATTTTATCTTTTTCCCATTTAGCGTTTTTCGTTGCATAACCTCACTTTTCGCGCTCGGATTTGATTCCGCCTTTGTATACATCCATGATATCTGATTTCCATGATATTTGTATTTTTACTTTCGTAGAAAATACATTCTAATTACTTACTTTTTCGTAAAGGGTATGGATTTCTTGTAAATATTCTTGATTTTTGGAGTTTTAGTGTCATCATGTAAAATAATTATTTTTCGTCTAAAGGACCATCTTGCATTTTAATTTAGAAGATATTTTGGAAAATGACTTTTTTGCAATTTTTGGAAAGTGTGATAAGTGTCACACTCTCATGGAGCCACTTGTTGGCACTTGGGTGGGGAGATTTGGAAGCATAATCTTGTGACATTTGGAGGGTAGAGATTCATCTATTTGTTGACCTAGGATTGATGCACTTGTTAGCTTAGATGATTGACAAGTGTAGACCTAAGATTAAGCCTAGGAATGAGCCATTGATTTATGACAAGTGTAGGCTCACAAATTAGTCTTACATTGTGTGTATGAGAGAGGTAGTGTAAGAGCACATAGTGAGTGAAGGAATACTAGATCCTCCACTCACCATTTTCACTTTATCTTTCTCATTTCCTTTGTTTTTCAAAACCCTAACTTAGCCACCATTGGAGAAAAGTTTGGTTAATAGCTTATTTCTTCATTTTGGCATTCTTCCATTCACCTTAAACCATTAACCCTGGAAAGTAAAAGTTTCCTCTTACTCTCCTCTTTAAAACCCTTGTTTTGTTTTTCATTTTGAGCTTAGTTGCTTGGGATTATAGAGATTCAATTATCTATTGAGGTATGGGTGGTAGTATGTTTATACTTCAAGTGTTTTGAATCCTTTGGGGTTTAATATATATTGTGTACATGCTTTTAATATGATAGTTTTGCATATTATAGGAAACTCTCACTTTTGACTTAGGGTTTATTGATTTAAGCATGTGTGATATGTATATACCATGTGTAGAAAGATTATATGATTTAGTAGTATGCTAAATTCTAGTATTTTCATATGTTGTAGTGATATAGAACTCTTGTAGAATTATTAATGTTGTATACAATTCTTTTTTACTTGAATTACTATATTTATGGTGGTAATAATTCTATATTCTTGTTGGTAACTAATTATGATTATTTTAGAACCCTAAGATATGGTTTGTGTGATTTTAAAATACTTGTGTATGGAATGTGATATATATGTGCCTTAATATTGTGTATAAGTTTTGAACTTAATATATTTTGGATTTCCTTGGGACAATATTACAAGTGACATGGCTAGAGTTTGGCTCTAGTGCGGGCGATATGAGTTCTCCCCATTTATAGTGCGCATTAGGGTGGTATTCCCAACGGGTTAGTACCCGGAATAACCGTTTAGGTCTTGGCTTTATCCGAGATTTGATATCCAAGTTTTCCACTAATTGATTTCGCATTCATTTCTAAGTTGACAACTAATGTTTAATTGTTACTTGTGATTTTGGTTATTGGCGAATTAATGTTGTTAAGTACATTGATATTGTTATTGTGTTATAATGGAAGAAATAGCTTAAAATGATCCTTTAGAACACCTTGAACATAGACGTTAAGTGAAATGTTCCCTTGTATTCGTCTATATTAATCTTGCAAAGATATTGAAACTTTAGGGTATATATATATATGCTTTTTCCTACGAGTAACTTGATTACTCACCCTAGTCGTGTGGGTTATTTTACAGGTAAGGAGACAATGTTCTCGGATGCTCATCATCCTTAGGAGCCTATGAGCCATTTGAAGCATTTTTCTATATGGACATACACTTGTTTAGCATGCTTTACTTTTGGATGTTATACTTTTGTATACCATGGATGTATAGTATTTTAAAAGGTAAGATGGCTTCCTTCATGTAATGTGTATTTAAGTACACTTGGCAATACTCTTATTGTATGTATAACATGAGGCCAAGGACCATTAAATTTCAAGTTACATGTATGCTTTTAAAACTCAAGTTTTGCCTTAATAGCCTATTTTGTGAAAATGGAGGTTTGAAAGGCCAAATTTTGTAAATGGATTGAAATGAGACCGTAGGCCATTGTAGCGCGTTTAAAACACCAATATATGTTTGCGGGCATGCTCATACTCCATAAAACTCTTAAGTTGTAACTTTTGAACTATTTTTTGAATGATTTATGGGTTTTTATGAAGAATTCATGCAAGGGATTAAGTTCAAGCTTCCCTTTTGTTTTGGCAAGTTATGTAGGCTTGATTAAGGCTGGAAAATGTTTTCAAACATGTTTTAGATAAATTGGAATACATGCATAGCATCAAGGTTGGACTGGGTGAGTTCTCCACACATTGTAGCAGCAGCTTTTGCTGCTGTTTGCTATGCCGGTCGGCTGATAAGGGCCACCATGTTACGCCCCTAGACCGTAGTCCGGCTTGTGAACACAACACACAAACAATCACAGTCTCAAAATCAAGAATATCCCTGTAACATATCTCAACCACACATCCACCTATCATTTCCCTTTACAAAATAAGACTGAAAATAAAGAAATAAGATGCATGTAATACCCCTGATTTCAAAAGGATAGTCCTGGTATTTATTAAATTGTTTAAATTGCATTTATTTTTATTTAGTTATTTTTTTGTTTTTTTTATTTATTTAACTGGCCTTCTGTTTTCTATTTGTATTAATTGTTGACGTGATCATGTGTTAATTGGAATTGTTTTTATTGTGGTGATTTAATGGTCTTTAATTATTTACTTGTTTTAATTAAATTAGGTTAATTTAATTTAATTGTTTTTAACGTAACTGTATGGAGGCACACATATAGTTATTAGGGTTTTATTTACACGGATGTAGCCGACTTAGGGTTGGTTTTGTATTAGAATTAGGGTTGTGTTGAAGCCTATAAATACAATATAATACGTTGGTTTAGGGTTACAGAACAAAACCATATTCACTGATACTTATACCGTGAGATAGAGAGATACAGAGAATGGAAACTAGGACGTTATCGGAAAGGTTCAATGATACACTAGACGGAGTGCTTCTGGGTTAAACCAAGAGCACCTGAGGTGTAGAACAGGAGTCTCAGACGTGGACATAAGTTTCAAAGACGGCAGTTTAGATTTTCAAACTTGAAACTCAAAGGCAAGTCACTATTCTTCTCCTTCCCTTTAATTTGTGTTCTGTGCATGCCTATTTAGACTCCAGGGATTAATCAAGCATTAAAACAGATTAAATTGAAGTTAATATCAATCTTGGAAGCATGGTTGAATCGACTGTTAAATCGTTGTATGAATCTGTTTTGTGTGTAAGAAGTTGCTCTGTTAAGAATTTGGTGCATGGGTTTTTAAACTTGTTAGCCTTATGTGTCTTGGAATGAATGCATGATTTTAATTAATTCTAGGACATCAATTGAACTCTAGAATAAGTTATAAAAATTGTACAGAGCCTCTGAACCCCACCGGAGGTGAAGAAGATGATCAAACTACGCGCAAACGGGTCACAGGGGGTCACAGGGGAGTAGAGCCGGCTCACCACAAGGGTGGAGCCGCCTCTACAAGGGGTAGAGCCGACTCCACTTGTGGTGAAGGCGGCTCCACCAAGGGGGGAGGCGGCTCCACTCTTTGTGGAGGCGGCTCCTCTTTTGTTTTTTATTTTTTATTTGGACTGTAGGGAGGTTTCCCGGGGATGTGGATGATCTGTATAATTATTACAGAGATGTATAAACTGTTGGAAAGCATGTTAATGATATTATGTTAAAGCATGCATAAAGATAAGGTTCAACATTAAACCTGTTTGGGGAACAGTGGATGATAGGATTGAAACTAGTATACTGTTCTTACTATTTTCTGAAACAGTTGGGATTCTTTGTCTAAATTAAAGACATTAAACATGTCTTAACTGTGTACAAGTATATAGTTAATGATCTAGAAACATGAATCTGTTTAGCAGGAATTAATTGATGATTACATTTTCCGTTGATTGCATCAATTATGGTTCTGTTTAATGGAATTAAATGTGCAGTTTTATTTCATGTATTTAAATGACTGGAACTGGGATTCTAAAATTGTTATTGGATGCATAATTTAGTCATACACATGTTAAACTATAATTATGCAAATTTTGGAGAATGGTTGATTAGTATCTGATACTGTTTTCATCAACTATGTTAACTGGAGAAGCTAAATGTGCAGTCTTTTCATTTATATCAAGAACTGTAATGGGATATCTAAATGTTATATTGGATGCATAAATTGGCTGTGTACAGGTTAAACTATATTTATGTTTATTCTGGGATGTGGTTAATAAGTAATTATACGGTGTTATTAACTACGGAAACTGGAGGATGGTATGCGCCGGTATAGGACGGTGTCATACTAGGTACGGATTAGTTCGACACTAAGCCCTACCTAAATTTGGATTAAGGTATGGGTTAATCGTAAAGATTAAGTCCATCACCTACATGTGTCATATCAATTGTGAATTGAATGATCCACTATGATTTCAGGATGGATTTGTTATACATATATCAGACCACTACACAGATGGATGATATTATGTATTAGAAGGAGTACGGACTTTATATATATATTATATGGTGCCATGGTATGAGCTTAAGTCTCAGGACCATGGTTAGGGCGTGTATACCGCCTAGGATGGATAACTGGACATAGGTGTTGTTCCCTGATAGGTTTAGGTACACATGACCACATTATTGTGCGATTTGCATGATATCTCTACTCAGGCTGAGACAGACCTACTGGACTAGTGAGCGTCCTATAGTGTGTACTATATATATATACATATGGACTACTATAGATATTGTTGAGTCTTCCTAGGATGTATCTGCGTATCGGATTACTGTTTGGATCGTAGTAGAATAGGACTTGCACGTGGGCCTAACCCACTCTCTTATTTTTCAGGTGTTCGTTAGTTCCAGGGTTAGAGCTGGGACGTGCAGAGTAGATACAGACATTCGTTCCTCCGACTACGTAGGAATCTTTTCTATGTTTACCTTAAGTTTCTTTTTCAGTTATTCTAGTTTCAATTGGGATTTTTAATAATAAGGGGTCCACTAGATGGATTCCCGAGTTGTAACTTATGGAGTTTTGGAGTTTGGATTTAACAGATTTCATTAATTATATTTTGAGGATTTCAATTAGTATTCTTCCAGCTTATTGTTATTATTTATTTCATCTTGCATTCTGTGTTCGATTATATATTAATTGATTGATATTTCCCTCGGGTTTGGGCCTGGGCCTGGGCCTGATCAACCCGTGTCTCGGATCCGAGGGGTATCACAATGCACATATTACAACTTTAAAGTTTTAAAGTCTGAAATAACATTTATTACACGCCAGGAATATTCTAAAGAAATATAATACAAAACATAGTCTATTATGCGGAATAAAAACATGACAACACTAGCCTCGATTCTGTCTACAGCTGAGGAGGAACATCCTCCACACCATCCATGCCATGACCTGAAAAAGATGTGTATAAAATAGGAATGAGCAACCACAGCTCAGCGGGAATTACTTAAAATGCACTTTTTAATACCTCTGTGAATCCAAACAAAGAACAGACAAAGGATAATGGGATCATACAAGTTCGGGAAAAAACATAATATAATATGAGATAATAAAATGAAGTGTCATGCAATGTCAATGCCAATGCTAATGCTACTGACACTTCTCACTTCCCAAAAATCCCAGGTCTATCACAAAAAAGTTAATGTAATTCGCCCAGGGCTGCTCCCCAGTACTACGAGAAGAGAGTTGGTCATCTATCCCTGATCCAAGGCCACTCCTTGTGATCATTTTGGGGCTCTAGTGACACAACTACCCGTAGAGCCACTCCCTACGTTTCCTCTAGATTCCCATTAACTGCACAGACACGGCAACTCCTTATCCGGTTTTAAAATCATTGACTCAATTCCCTTTTCTAAACTCATGGATACAAAGTACTTCCCTGTTATCCGGTTTTTCAAAATCATTTAATGAAACATTTTCACTTTCCCTTTCATTCCATGCTTATGTGAGATGCATGTATATTTGTATAACATGATATACAAGTAATGAAATAAATATGGAAACCTCAACTCATATACGATATCATGGTATTGCATTTTAATCCACACACACAAACATGTTGAAATAATAGGCTAACTAATCTATGATTGCATAACATAAGAAACATGTTTTCTATCTCACATTTACCATAGAACAACTTCTACAGTGCTTTATAACATTAATAAAACAAGTATAAAACTTCTCATTTCAAGAAATATTAGAACTACCACTATTCAAATTTTAAGGTAGCAGCTTATGTTTACAGGGTCATAACTTTTTTCACAGTTGGAATATATGGCTGAAATTGGTATGATTGGAAAGCTTGTTTCGAGCTAATCAATTTAGACTCAAAAATCGCTCAATTTGGATTTAAAATGAGGAAGTTATGGTCAGTTGAAATTCAGGTTGCTGTGTAGAAATTAAGGTTGGCATATTCGTTTTTCAGCAATGTTTTAAGTAGAAAACACATAGAATTGATTCCTTAAAGGTAAAGGGTGTGAGAATTAAGTAATCCTACCTCAAAGAAGCTTGAAAACCTTGCAAGAAAAATTAAAAGCCCAAGGATTGAATCAAAGGCACCAACTTTGTAAACAAAATGAAGAACACCAATTTTGACATACAACCACCTCTTCTCCTTTTCAAACCAGATTTTGACAACCCTACAGGTGGCAAATGCTCACAACTTCAACATCAAAAAGGAAGTCTATGATCTTAGGAATCTTTTTCATTCACAAAGCTAACCCAAACTCACAACACAAGGCCTTCAAAATGACAAGTAAAAAAGAAGACTACGGTGAAGGAAGAAAAGTGTCGAAAGGTTAGTTCTGCAGAATATATTTTGTATAAATCTTTTCTAACAAAATAACAATATAGATGTATATATTAAGTGACTTACCATCTATATAGGTGTAATGCCCATAATCTAGTCAAAGGTAAAACCAAGTAAAATGACCATAAGGCCCTCAAACAAACATAAAATCCCATTCATGCCATTTGCATGAAAATGTCCACAATGCCCTTAAACAAAGCCAAATACGCCATGCTTACAACAAAAGACCATAATACCCTCCATGAATTACCAAATGCCAAATATGCCATTTGCATACTAAAAGTCTATAATATTTCTTAACACAAAATGATATTTAATTAATTTAACACGCATTTGCAAAAGAATCATATTTTTGACAATAAAAATAAAATACATGAATGCTAAAATGTTCGGAAAAATGATAAAAATGCAAGTCCTCACATATCAGTCGGCTGACACATGCTCAAGGAGCCATTCCAGTAGCCTTGTTAGTGAAATCATCGTTTAGGCCGGCTGATGGTTGCATTTCGGTCGACCGATCCTCCCTGGAACCATCCCACTTCATTTTTCCTTGGACAACTTCCTTTCATTGACTTCAAAGGGTCATAACTCTTTCATTCCTAATCTAAATTGAGTCGTTATTGAGTCTAAGTTCAAGAACTTGAAGTTAGCTTTCCGAAGGTACCAATCACACATCAAAACTTCACATGTAATGAGAGTTATTTCAGTTTTAGTGAGATAGGTCTGTGGCATCTCTTAAACGGAGAATGCCACTTTGTTCTTTTCCATATCTTTTCCGTCCGGACTCCGAATTAGGTGATTCTTGAGTCTAACTTCATTCATTTTTTATTGTCTCTTCAATGGTATGCACGGTAGCATCCATTTCAGTTTGAAATGACCATTTTATCCTTGCTTTATTTCTTATTGTGTTTGGTATTCTTGCTTCATTGCTTGGTTTATTTAAGTTCCATGGCTTCATGGGGAGTCATTTTGGCGCCTTGGGGATGACGTACATCTCTAGAGGTCATTTTGCACACTTTACTTCCGCATTTCGGATCTGTTATCAGGTCATCTTTTGGTCATCACTAACGCACCGGATTTACAAAACTTGGGCCGTCACATTTTAGCTTATTGTATCTTAAGATTTAAGTCAATTAATTTTCTAAGAATTTGTTTGTAATTTATTCAAAATTTATAAAATGTCTTTAATCTTTTTTTTTTTTAGGGTAATTTAATCTAAAACTAATTCAAGATCATATTAAAATTTTAATTTTGTGTGAAGATTAGCTATATAAGTAATTTAAATTCACTCCAATTTTTAATATGGAATCTAAGTCCGAGTTGCAAGCATGAATTTTGTGATACCCCCTAATTTCAAAACACGGGTTGATCAAGTCCTCGCACAAAATAAGAGAGAATATCAAAACAATTAAAGTATTTCAAACAAATACAGATTACAAAATGAAATAAAAAAATAAATAATACGCTGAAGAAAACTAATAAATAATAATTCCATTAAATAATAATTCTCAAAATGTTACAACTCGGGAATCCCTTTATTCAAGGACTCCTTAACCAACATCCACTATTCAGAACTTCATAAATAAAACTAAAAGTCAAAATAATAATATCCTACTTTGACATAAATAAGAGTAGATGATAAATAAAATTATTTTTCAAAAATAATATTTTTTTATTTTTACTTTTTTGGTATTTGACAAAGGTTTACGTCAAGGTTGAGGTCGAGTCCATCGGATGGGGCATGTAAAATAACTTGTCTAAAATTTATGGATAAATTATTTTTTTTAAATTTTAATATATTTTTTCTTCGTAAATATTTTACAACAACCAAACACCAAAAAATAAAAAAATATTTTCTGAAAAATATTTTACATCCAAATAATTAACAAATGGAGCATTTATTAGATTATTTTATTCTTACACACACACACACACATATATATATATATATATATATTGGAGTTTCTGATCCCATGGTAGTAAACTTCGGGGGAATAATGATCCCATGGTAGTAAACTTCGGGGATTATTCCCAAACAGTTAGTATATATATATATATACAAAAATATTTGAGTTCCTGATCACATGGTAGTAAACTTCGGTGGATTATTCCCAGACAGTTACTAATACTAGTGTTCCTGCCCATACTACTTTCATGCAAAATATTTCTTTAAACACTCAAAGTAATCACATATTTAACAATTAATTAGACTAACACCAACTCAATTAAGACATTAAAATTTAGCAACTCATAACCCAAATAAAATAAAAGTCACCTCAATTTTTATCAAATAACTTTGTACACATCCAACTAATTGTTCTAACAAATACCAATTCGAACTAATAAAATTAATCATATTATAATCCAAAGTAAATGAGCTAGATAAAACCGAAAACTATTACAAGTCTGAACTAAAAATAATAATTCGAAACTCGTGTCGAACTCAAAATAATCAAACTAATATAATTTCACTAAGCAATCATTATCATTTGGCATGTAAATAAATATGTTAAAAATATAAAAATTTTATTTAGTTTTTCTTTTTTTTTAAAAAAAAACATATTTATAAGGTTGGGATTGGGTGGGTTTATGTATAAATTTCATGGATATATTATTATTTGTCAAATAGTAATTGGTTGAGATCATTAGTCCCACAATGTAATAATATATCCATGAAATTTATACATAAACCCACCCAATCCCAACCTTATAAATATGTTTTTTTTTTTTTTTTTAATGGCCGTAACCATGTAATAATTTCTCTATAACGAGAACAATGAATTATAAAAACTAGTTAAAAACTTAAAATTAGTACAGAGTCAAACTAAATAATTGATAAAAATAAAAGTAATTATTAGCACAATTATTTCAAGAAACTCAACCCAAAATCCATAAACACTTCAATCGCACTAGATAAATCAAGTTAGCAAAATTCTCTTACCGATGATATTAATTGAAAAGTTAGATTTCTCTAAAAAAATTATAAAAAATGATTATATTCAAATCTCTGCATGTCTAGTTGAGAAATTATTGCATGGGTGGTTCCGGGCTCGTAAATGTTTCAGTTTTGTGTCAATTTTATTCTACTTCTTACTTACACACCACTACTTCTTACTTATACGCTAATGTGTAACTAATTGTCAAAAACGTACTTCTTCCTTACCCACTAATGTGTAACTAATTGTCAAAAACGTACTTCTTACTTACACATTAATGTGTGACTAATTGTTAAAAAGGTACAAGAAAAGAATTAGAGTAGGTGTCCATTTGTTCTACTATTTATAAAGGATGTAGCGGCTGTGGTCAACAAACGGTAACACAATACAGTTATAATTTGAATTTATTTTTGGTAGGTCTGATAGAAATTTATTGAACTAAAAAATAAAATATAAGAACACTTACACTTGGGAGCTCTAAATACCAACTTAATTTATTTTTTATTTTGGTTAAATTAAGAAAAATAATCACATTTATATTGAGAATTATTATTGAGGTCTAAAATACTATCAAAACTCTTATTTTAAAATATCAAATTATATTATTATGTAAGTTAATTCATTCACCCAAACATAAACACCTCTATTTTAGCTCTTGGCTAGACGTCCATCCAAACCTTGAACATGTCAAAATCTTCAATTTGGTATTGTACTTTTTCGAATTGGACGACGATTTGATTTTTTTTTTTTTTTTTTTTTTTTTAAACATAAGAAAATACCTAATTTACTAATGACAACGTGACGGTCCTGACATTATTGATAATGGAATTTGGAAATTAGTTCCCCATCCCAACCTCTTTCTATGATGGACCTTATCAATAAAATATCCATTCAGACTTGTGCAGGATGGCTCATATACTTTTTATTGATTCGATTTTTTTCAAATTTACAGAGGATCCAGATAACTAAATTAAAATGTCCTACTTTATAGGGCTCAAAAGCACTAACCTTTTATTGTACATATGTACATATTTATATACCTATATGCATGTGTATATATAAAATGATCTAACATATATTTACATATCAGGCACATACATTATTACATTTGCATACAAACCAAAAGCAAATGTTGCCTTCTTCTGGAACATCATAGACAAATGTTACATACAGAACTATTTTAATTTTTTTCAAGGGTAAATTAGATTTTAGTGACTAATATTAAAAAAAAAAAAAAACTGTTATACAGTGACCTTGAAGTTACAAAAAGATAAATAGTAATTAAACTAAGAAAAATAATTGCAATGAACAATCGACCCTAATAGGCTAATAAAATGCTCTGCGTGGTGACATCAAATTGGCGCCAAAGCAAACTCATGTAGATGAAGAAGATGGGGGCTGTTTGGGCATTGCGAACTTGACATGACACCGAATCTCTGTTGAATAGTACTAAGGAAAATGATATTTTGGCTAAGGTATTTGGCCGATTAGTTAGGCAGAGTCTACGTGGATAAACTCGTGGCAATTTAGTTGGCATTTTCCTTCCTCTCTCCTTTATCTCCTTCTTTCTCTAGCATCTCACTCACCACACACAAATTTGACGAGAAGATGCGGGTGAAGTGATTGGCTTCCGTCGACAAGGTCAACAAAATCACCCAACTCGTGGGCTTCAAATAGGTCATGCAACAGTGGAAGAACGTGAGCCTAAAACGCCAGTCTGTCCTCCCCTACTCCGACTCTAGCTCAAACCGGCTCACACGTTTCTGAATCCTGAACTTCCTCCCTGTATTCGTCTCTCTGCTCAATAAGGCCGATGAAGATTTTGTATTTCAGAGCAATGGGGGGGCTCGTTTTGCCCTCTGATGTTGGGTTTGGGGGCAATAAATCAAAGATCGGGTGAGGACTGATCCTGATATGTAGTGAGGATGGCTGAAAACGAATCAAGGCTAGGAACCACAACGAGGAAGAAAGGAGCACAGGGAATAGCTCGGTGACCAAGATGGTGGGCTGACGGCGAGTGTTTACACGCCGGTGATAGACAGATGGTACTGACGAGATTGTCGGTAACTGTAATATCCCTAATTTTAAAAGGATGGTCTCGGCATTTTAATTATTATTTTATTGCATTTTAATTGCTTATTTGTTTATTTGCCTATTTGTTTAATTGTTATTTTTTTTATTTAATTGAATTGTTTGTTTAATTGTTTATTTAATTGTATTTTTATTTTCTTTAATTGAATTAATAGTTTTAATTGCTTAAATGGTTTAATTGTATTATGTAGGTTATTTAAATGAGTTATTTGGATTATATTAGGGTTATTAATTATAATGTTATATTAGGGTTTTATTCTTTTATGGAATCACATTTTGGCCGACTAGGATTAAATTAGGTTTTTTGTCTCTGATTAATTGGACTTAGGTTTTATATTTGCCTATAAATATATGTATAAGTCTATCTAGGGTTTTAGAACCCTATTCACGGCACTGTGAAGGCAGAGAGACATAACAGAGAATTGTGAGAAAAACAGAGAGATTTCGGTTAGGGTTTCGATTGTGGATTAAAGGACGGACTTAGAAGGAGGGAAGGTTCTGCTTGTGGACTTAAACCGAAGTAGTAGGAGGTTGACAGTGAACGGACGTTGTCGGAAAACTTAGGAAGACGGCGACGAGGTTTTGATTCAAAATCTCAAAGGCAAGTTTTATTCTTACTCTCTCCCCTTGACCTATGTTCTGTGCATGCCTAGATGATCTCTAAGACTTTAATCGGACATGAAATGAATCTTACATGCTTAGTATATGTTAAATTAATCGTCTGTATGTGTTTAATTTGATCTGGAATGGTTCGTGCAAATTTGGATTTTATTGTCTGATCTTAAAGCATAATGAATCGGTAACTGTTTTCATTGTTGTTTTAAATGAAACTGATTTAAATAAATGACTGGGATGATACTGGATGTAATTTAGACACTAAAGTTCAGTATTAATGAAGAACAGAATGGTTGGAAGTGGCCGGAGATGAAGCAGAAGGAAGGAACGGTTCAGGGCTTTTAGAGAGAGAGAGCTGGCTCAATGGAAGAGGGAGCCAGCTCCCTCAAGTGAAGAGCCGGCTCTAGGGGTTAGAGAGCCGGCTCCAAGGTGCATGGAGCCGGCTCTATGCTTGGACAAAGCCTGCTCTCAAGTTTTTAGAGTAGGCTCTCTTATATTAATGCAATCTGGACTTTTTCTAGGCACGGTTTGGATGATTTTAGGATTCTGAACTGTTTTGGGAATGTACTGAGGGTTCTAAATATTGGTTTCATGTAGTATTAAAACCTCTTATGGCATAATTTATACCTGTAGGCTAATGGATTGAACAGTATGACAGTAAACAACTTTGCATGTTGTTAACGGATGGAAGGGATTTAATTGCTTAATTTTATTTTAGCAATTTAACGGAATATAACATGATTATAAACCTTCTTTTGGATATACAATAGGCTTATTTATTTGTCAGACTTGATCTATGCTTACTCTGGATTCTAATTGCTGAAGTATTAAACTCTGTTCTGCAATTACATGGATAACTGTTTTGGATTTTAATTGCTGAACTATTAAACTTTGTTCTATCAATTACATGGATTACTGTTTTGCATTTTAATTGCTAAACTATTATATTATGTTCTTTAATTACATGGATGTTATGAATTGTATGCATCGGTATGGGACGGTGGCATATTAGGGATGGTTTACCTCAAAACGCTAAGTCCTACCTTCTTAGAATAAGGGAATGGATTGTAAAAATTGAATTATACTTACATTTAAGTCAGATCAACTGAGTAAGTTGAATGACTACCTGGATTAGTTGTTATTTGTGGTTAAGTCAGATCAACTGAATAAGTTGAGTGACTAACTGGATTAATAATCTTATGTCAGATCAATGAACAATTGAATGACATAATCTGGTTTTGAACGGACTTTAAATATATGACAATGGTACCACGATATGAGCTTGAGCCTCATGATCGTTGGTTAGGGAGCGTATATGCATTGGGATGCATAGCTGGCTATAACGATTGAGGTGTACCCTGTTAGGTCTAGGTACTCATGCACATCTCTGGTGCGTTTTGCATGTTGTCTTTTATTCATGTTGAGACCCCTTTGTAGTCCAGTGAGAGTTACGTAGTGTTGATATATATATATGTACGGACTAGATAGATATTGTTGAGATATCTAGGATGTATCTGCGTATCGGGTCTCTGTTTGGATTGTAGTTAGAATAGAACTTGTTCGTGGGCCTGACCCACTATCATTTTTCAGGTATCAGACGGTTCCAGTTTTAGGGCTTGTTCGGTCTAAACAGAGACGGTCATTCATTCATTCCTCCGATTACGTAGGATTTCTCTTTATGTTTTAGTTTGGATTTTATTTTCAGTTATTTAGATCCAGTTGGGATTTTATTTAGGGGTCTACTAGATGGATTCCCGAGTTATACTCTTGGAGGTTTTGGGAAGTTTGGATTATATTAATCTTTAACGTTTGAGAATTTTATATTAATAATTCTTTCAGTTTTACTATTTATTTCTTAAATCTTTTTGTATTTCGGCTTGTTTACATATTAATTGTTTGGTATTCCCTCGGGTTTGGGCTTGGGCCTGATCAACCCATGTCTCGGAATTGAGGGGTATCACAGCAATGAGGAAGGAAAAAGGAATAGAGGTGAAGAATGAAATGCAGTTAAACAGTGACTGTAATGGCGAGATTCTGGCAGTGGTTGGTTTCAGTTCTTCAGACCGGGATTTGGGTTGTCCACTGTTTTTGTCTGTTTTATTTTATTTATCAATTGGGTTTTGGGTTATGTGTTTAGGTTGATTATGGTGGTAATGGAGGTTTGGGGTTGCGATTTTGATTCTAGTTTGCAGGTACGGTTTGGTTGTGAATGGATGGTGGTTTGGGTGGTGGTGAAGGTTGTGGGCGGATGGGGTTGTTTTTGTCGATTCGGGGTGTTGTTAATAGAGGTATAATGTGTGATACCCCCTAATTTCGGAACACGGGTTGATCAAGTCCGCGCACAAAATCAGGGGATATCAAAACAATTAAAGTATTTAAACAAGCACAGAGTACAAAAAGAAATAAAAAGAATAAATAATACGCTGAAGAAAACTAATAAATAAAACTTCCATTAATAACTTGTCAATGGTTACAACTCGGGAATCCGTAACTCAAGGACCCCTGAACCAAAATCCACTATCCATAAATTCATTAATAATTACTAAAGTAATACTATCCTACTTTGAAATAAAATAGGAAGAATAGCTAAGTCCTCCAGCTGCGGATACTCAACCTTAAGACTTGAACTTCTAATAACCTGAAAAATAAATCGCGGGTTAAACCCTACGAGCAAGTTCTTTCTACCAAACCTCTGAAAACCAATAAATAGATCATCTCTGATCAAAAACAAACCTAATACAGTCTTTATCTTTAATGTACATACTTATATACAATATAACTATCACAACTATTACCAAGTTCATTAATTCCAAAACCATTATCAATGATTAATTAATAATCATACCTGGTCCCATCCACAATTTCTTTTAAAGAAACTCCTCTAACCTTAACTCCATCCTAGACAGCAATTTAATAATTTAAACCATAAAGTATAATTAAAAGAACATTATATCCAATTCCAAAACCAATAATGATCATAAGTATTTAAATCACACGGTCAATATCTAGACTTTGACAAATCATCCATGTCACTACCAGTATTATTTTATTAATTTGTATAAAATAATACGCTAACCTGTAAGTATTAGATTATTATACTTTAAGAATATCTAATCCTAATCCAACTTACACAAACAGTAATTATAGATGATATATTTTAATCATCTAACACACAACAATATAATTAAACTTTGACAAATCAACCATGCCATTATAAATATATTTGTTTATATATTAGCAATTCATCCATGCCTCCTTAAGTATGTTTATTTATACATTGGCAAATCAACCATGCCTCCATAAGTATATTTATTTACACATTTGGCAAATCAACCATGCCATTATAAATATATTTATTTATACATTGGCAACTCAACCATGCCTCCTTTAAGTATACATATTTATACTTTTAAATTAACAATTCAACCATGCCTTCTGTGTATGTATTTCATTCATACAAATACTTAGGCAAAATATTTACGCCTATGGCAACTTATCCATGCCTACAATTTAATCATGTACCGATTTTTAAACTTAACGATGATCTAAATCACACATAAACATCCCACGCATATCATATGCATAATATTAATTTAATAACCAACCTAATATGATTTAATCAACCGTAACATTATACCAAATAAGAATAATAATCTTACATGATACATATACATACATATATATATTGTATAATATACATATGTAACACCATCCACAACAATATTTGATTATTTAAATCACGTACATATATATATATATATATATATATATATATACTTCCTTCCGTAATAAATTATTAATTAATTATATTACTCCAATATATGCTACTAAATATAGTAGTAACACTCCCCAACTCTCAAAGCCCTAGTAATCTCTCTTATAGTGTTCGCTTTCAACCCTAATGAGTTTAAAGTCAATTCTTGGGCATCACTGGACCCCATTGGAACTTTCCAGGACCCCACACGCCTCTCCACGCGCCCCCACGCACCACCACACGCGCCTAAACACACTACACGCGCATCCACGCGCCACCACAAGCTGGCAGGTATCTTCACGCGCTTCCACGCGTGGTACACGCTCCTGTTCTTCATTCTGGATGACGTGGCTGCTTCTGGTTGGCTAGAACTCTGGGCTTTAATGAGCTGCGTCACACTGGATTATTTGTATGTTGACTGGACTAAGTCAACGGTCCAGATTCACACACACATAGAGCTCCATGCGCCGCGATGCACCGGATCTCTTCTTTGTTGATGAGATCGATCCAAGAGCTTAGATTAATGGTGCATTGAATCTCCATGTATCTCTACCACACTGGATTATTTTAATTATATCAAACTAATTGTATGGCCTAGATCTGCGGTTGTTCTAACTTTCTATGTACGTGAAGACACCGGATAACACCCCAATTGTAGCAGTTACGTAACAATGCATAAAAAATATATATATATAAAATTAAAATAAATTCCAGAATATTCCGGAAAAATACAAAACACATTCTAAAAAATTTCTAAAAATCTAGAAAATTTCTAGAATATTCCAGATAAATTCCAAAAAATAAAGAAACCCTAATAAACCCTCTTGGATCATAAATTCACCTATAGATTGATTTTAAAACATATATACAACACCTATATTTATTAATTAAAATCTAATAATCCAAAAATCCAATATAATATTTTATACTTTTAATTAATCCAATCCAACAATGATTTTTAAATAAATAAATTTAATCTTAACATTCATACTCAAGGTGATAAATTTATGAGTTCTAAGAGGAGAGTTAGAAAAGAACTTGCCTGAAGGTTTCGAAACGAAACCGACGCTTTAAGTCTTCCAATCCAAACGTCCTCCTTCTCAGATCCGGTCTCCTCCTTTCAGCCCTTCTTCTCTCTCTCTCTGCCTCCCTTATTTTCTAACGTGTAAACTTTTTAACCCTAAACCTTATGTGTATATTTATACACATTAATTCCTTTAATCCTATTCTTACTAAGATTACCAAATAAAATAATAATTATTATCTTTAAATAGTATAATATATATAAACATATATTATATTATATATATATATATATATATATATATATATATATCTTCCATAATTAACAATGGTTAATTAAATCATATATTATATATATATCCATAAATATATATCTATATATATATCCTTCCATAACATTTATTAATTAAGTATATTTATATATAATTAAATACATATATTTATAAGGATACAAAAATGATCATTCTAGTAATCAAATAACTATGGGCCTTTATTATTTAACCCAATAAGATTTTTTTCAAGCCCAAGACCACATCCTTTGGTCCAACTTCCCTTAAACCCAATTCAATTAAAATAAAATAATTAACTTAATTAAATTAAATCTAATAATTACAAATAATTAACAAACAATTCACACAAGCATAAATACACACAATTCAAACAAATAATTCAATCACATCATTTCACAAAACAAAACACCATATAAATTCAACAACTGAAATCACACAATATAATCTAATTAAACTAAAACAATTAATCTAAGCACTCAATTAAAACAAATAAAAATAAAATAAAAATAAAATAAACACAATTAATTCAAATTAAATCAAATAAATCATTTTAAAAAAAATAAAAGTAATTAATTTTCATTAATAATTCCTTTAAAATATCGGGGTATTACATAATGTCCATTGGCGACTGAATGGCACCGGTGACTGAACTAATCGACAAGATTTGATATTGGCTTAGAGAGAATCAAAGTGGGTTCCAGCCGTCTTTGCTATAAGCTTGCCATCGCCATTTTGAGTTCGCCATTTTTTAGGTTCATTACTAGACTGCCACATTGGATTCTGCCTAAGAAATAGGCCAAAATCGTCGGTCTGAGTATCACGACCCTAGTACTAAATACTCACTTATATAAGTTTGTGACATTGTCTATCCAAATATGATGTCGGACAATAACCTAGAATGTGTTTGGTTTGTAATTCAAAAACAATTTTCAATAATTCTCAAAATATAAAACTATTTTTAAAAAACTATAAAAGAAAGTTATATGAAAACAAACATTTTTATAACTAAATTTTTAGAAAACTAAATTAAGCAAAAAATTTATATAATTTTTTGTTTTCAAAAAAGTGAAAACAAAAAATTGCTTTCAGAACTACCAAATAATCCCTAATTCCCTCAATATTTTGACCAGTTGATTTCTCTTATTGAGAAGTAAATCATTTGTTAGCTGCCGAGGTATTTAAAATCACTAATGTGGAGAGGGATATTAAAAAAAAAAGAAAAAAGAAAAAAGGCTATTGACATAAATAAGTTTGCGTTCTAATACCTCATTTTTATTTGACGGAATTGGGTACACTTATTCTTTTATGGAATCCTCAACCTTTTTTTTCATTTCAGAGGATGAGAATTGTGCATGGTCTAATTTAAAAGATAAATTTTTAAAAATGTTATTATAAGATTTTATTTATTTATTTATTTTACTACTTATTTGTTTGTCATGTGAGTTCATATCATCAAACAACGAGTCATTTTCAATCAACACAAATTCACGAGAAATTTTCTTCTTTTCGAATTTTTTTTTTTTTTTTTCTTCAAGCCTGTGCAATTGTAAATATAATTATGGTTCAACTCAGATTAAGAAAGTAGTAAACCGAATTAAAATTTTAACTTCACTTTTTATATATTTATAATTCTAAATATATAATACATATTTATAATCGTTATTTTGTTGTATATTATTCAATTAGAGAGTTAATTTGTTGAGATTTTAATTACAACATTTTATATAATTGCAATCAAATTTTAAATTTTTTTGTATGCATATTCAAATCAATATGATTTTCAACTTAATTTCGAAATTGAGGTAAAAAAAATATTGAATTGAATCAGGCTAGGTTGAACCAGACTTGAATGAACCCAACCTGCCCAACCCATTTAATTGAACCAACAAATTTACCTTTTACATGGTCACGTTCGGGGTTTCCAATTTAACTATAGGTAAATAGTTGTCCTGTAACCATGGTATAATTTTATTCCAATCCTCTTCTTCTTGTTTTTTAAGCACACAATTTTATTCCAATCAAACGAGCCACATTCGTTCAATATCTTTCGCTCTGGGCTATAAATATTCACATCAAACGCACCCTCTTTCTCTCTCTGTCCATTTTTCTATGCTTCTCGGCCTCCGGAAGCGTAGTTCCATCGCCGATCGTAGAGAGAGAAAGAAGGCCCGTCAGAGAAGTGGAGCATTTCTCGCCATCGCTTTGTACCGGTACTCGAGGCATATCTTCATCACAGGTACGATTCACCGAACGATTCATCATAGGAAATGCGAAGCACAAGAATATATATACGTTTCAGCCAAGCACAAGAGCAGCCAAGCGTAATATTTTGATCAGTGCCACGGCATCGCCATGTCATCTAGCGGGTCCCACTGCCATGTCATTAACTGCCACATCATAATGTGGACAGCCTCTGCCACGTCATCCGGACCCACTGCCATGTCATCATCCAGGTCCCGCCTCCGCCACATCAGCTCAGAATATATATATTAAGGGATCATCCAAATGCATATATGGCAGCACCAAGGTTTTAGATATTTTTTTGGATTCTCTCCAACACATTTGCCACATCATCAAGAGCCCTAAATCTAAACTTTCGGCTGAAAGGATGGGATGGGGTAAGACCATGGGAGACAAAGGAGAGAGAAGTGGAGAAAGAAAAATGTAAAATAGGAGAGAGAAACATAAAGAAAAGAATAGGAGAGACTTGAAACGGTGGGAACAAAAGGAGAATGGTGAGAAAGAGGGAATGAATGGGAAAGAATAGATAAAGGTGAAAGGAAGAAAAATGTGGGAGACAATTAGAAGTCAGAAACATGGGCGCCGAAAGAGAAGAAAAACAAAGGTGGAGTAAAAAAAAAAAGGCTTTTTGACTAAGTAATATGGGAAACAACTCAGCAAAATAGAGGGGAATTGTGTGATCATTTGGCTATAAAAAGAGGGGAGAAAAACACTGAAGATATATTCGGATAGAAGAGGACAGAGCTCATTGGAGCGGAGAAGGGGCTCTTGCCCCTTCAGTTTGTTTTTGTGTTTTATTTTTAGTTGTTTGTTTTATTTTCAGTGTTTGTTCCGTGTATATGGAATTGATGCTACTATAATCAAATAATGATTATCTAATTGTGTTTATAATTGGGGAAGTTTATTCATATGTGTGAGAGTTGCATAATTTAGACATAAAATATATCTTGAGTACGTACAAAATCATTCTTATGGTAAGAGTGAGAATGATTATGCAAGAGTAAGCTCAAAATCATTCTTAGAGTGAGAGTGAGAATGATGATTGTGCAATGGTTTTCATGACAGGTAATGTAACGGATTTGATATGTCATACTTAAGAAAGACGGACCGTACTATATCCTTAGAGTAATGTAGTTAGGTAGACGATTTGTGCCAACCGAAAATAAATTATACTTAGCTTTTGATTATATGTGCATATATCTTCTTGACGATATCGTTGTGTGCTTCTAGCCACACGAATCATAGTCATACATAGAATAAAATTTCTCATATTAGACATGATTAGTGGTTGTTATGAGATTTGTGGTGAAGATGGTTCCATTTCATGTTATCTTTTATTATTTTTATTTAATTTTGTTTAGTTTTAATTATTTTAAAATCAATTCTTCAACAATCTATTTTCTTAAATGTTTTAGATTTAAATTAATTTCGATTCGGAATAGTTTGACAAAACATTCCCTTGGGTTTGACCCTACTTATCACTATATTTTTATTTTTAATAATGTAATTATAGGAAAATAAATTATTTTTGAATAAGGTGTATCCACAACGATAATATGATGAAATACACGCCCGTCAAAAATTCTCTTAGACAGTAAGTATTATATTTTTAACTAGAGAGTCTTCAGGTTAGATATGACATATCTAATTTTTCTTTTTGACAGTGAAAAATTGTTCTTTCCTTTGGCATATTGGAGCATTGTTTTTTGTGATAATGGTCTTCATATCCCTATCAATGGATATATCACCTATTATTTATTTAGACACGGCAACATTTAGCCCATACCAATTCTTATTACGATAACTTCTGCCTCGTGTATGAATGATTTACTCCCTCTGTTGTTACTAGAAATGATTTAATCGCCATTTGGACTGGATTTGTTTTAGCATCTAGAATTTTCCTTCTAAGCATAGCATATTACTATACCCTAACCCGACAGTCAGTTATTGGTGATTTACCATGGTTTGGCATTAGTTGTAACTGTTTTATTTCGTATAAAGAAGTGGTTTCACATATATATAGAGAATGGAAAATATTTTTCCAAGATTTATGTAGTCGTACCTTTTTGAATTCTAAAACACTTCTAAACACTCCTAACATATTTAGTAATCTACAAAAACACTCCAAAACTTCCTAATTAATTTAGAGTAAGCAGTGACAGCAAGATAAACTTCCTAATTAATCTAGAGTAAGCAGCTTCCTAATTAATCTAGAGTAAGCCGTGACAGCAAGATATACTTACGTTGAATCAGCCCTATAAAAGGGAAGACACAGAAATTTAACAATAGGTGTAGGTGTGCATTGAAGTTGATAATAGTATTGTAGTGATTTCAGTTTCTTTCCGATTTATTGTCTATTATTGTAGTGATCCAGTTTATATCAAATATGTTTGATTTACTCTAAAGAATAGAGAGCAAAATCCTTTCTTACTTTATATCATTTAGTTAGGGTTTAATTTTTAAATTTAAGAACTCCCTAAGTGGCTTGAGCCTTTAGGAAAAAAATAATAATAAAATTGTCTAAATTTCTTCCAATATATTAATTTTATTAGTTTTCTACCAATAAAACAACTTTATATTAAATCTTAAATAGTATTTAATCTACTGTGATGATAAGATTCACAGCACCATGTGAAATATCCCACGTAACATTGTTGACAATCTGATTGGTGGATCTTTTCTAATTGAACCAAAGAAAAAAAAAAGCTTTATAGTGCGGACCAAGATTAACCTCTTTGTAAAAAATTGAGACTTGGATGACTCTATCCATTCTTGATAAGTTGTAAAGATTTTGGAAGTTGAAACCTGTAATCCAAGTTACTTCCAACTCAGAGTTTCCAGCTCAGAGTTACATGAGAGGCCGAGAGATTGAACTGAGAGAATGAAATTGAGTCTACCCGAAATTTTATAAGACTTGGTTTATGGGGACAAACAGAATAAAGTAAAGGAAGTATTAGCATTGCTATTGCAAACTTACAAGATACGGTCTGATTAGAGGCGGCGCGGGAGAGGGTTTTGGATCCCCTTCTTGATGAGTAGTACATAGTAATCAGCGGGAGGTTGATCATTAGTGTGTTGATCTTTCATACTTAAATGAAATTAAATTCTAAAAAAATTTTAGCCAAGGATATGTTATATGTATAACCTTTTTTAATATTGAACCTCTATTCAGAAAGCAATTTTATAAGTTATAAATTATTTCTTAACTATTTAAAGGGGCAATTTTTCAAAGTAAAAACACTTTTAAAGCAATCCCTTAAACTTATCAATTTTTTTTATTATTTGATAATACAAAAAAGAATAATAATCATAATAATAATAAAATAAAAATAAATAAACAGTAGCACATTTCGTCTATTTTATTTTTTATTTGGTTTAAAAATTTGAACCAAAAAATAAATTATACAATAACTCAACGTAAGCACCCTATCTACAAACTATCAAAGCTCCAATATGCTGTTGTAACGGTTGGATAATTTTTTTTCACCTTGAATTCAAGCTAGCTTTGGAGAGAGAGAACATTTTAATAATTTGAACATCAACTCATATGAACGTCAATTTGTTTGCCTGATAGCATAAAAACATCATATCATAATAAAACAGCACATTAGCAAGAATAAAATTAAATAGAATAAAATTGCCCTCCATTTCCGAGAATTCATTTTGAAAACACCGGATCGGCAAATCGGAATTGTGAATTTTGTACCATTCTAACTCTAAGTAGTCTATTTGGTGTTCCAAAATAGCTTCAAAAAATATGAAATTGGATAGACTACAACAGTTCTTTGACTGGTTGGTTGAAATGATTTGCATTATTTCGATTCGGTGTTTGTAGTTTTGACCACTTGATTGATTGGCTGAAATGATTTGCTCTAAAAATATTTTGTATTTTGGTGGCCCATCATCCATGGCCTATAAATTTTGAGGTCCTAGGCGAATGCCTTTATCGTTTTAGGTCAGGGCCGGTCCTGGGTGTATGGTGATTGAGTTGACTTGAGTATGCTAATTTTTTTTTTGCTGGACTCAAATTAGTATGGTAATAATAAATAAATTTTTTGAAGTAGGGTCAAACCCACCAGAGCCAACCCTTACATCCACCCTTTGCCATAACCTTCTTGAAATTTTTAAATATTTGGATTGCTACCTATGAAGATATTAAGTCATTCACGTATAAGCAAACAAAAAGTATATCTCCATTCTCACTTACTTTAGTGTATAGAGCATGTTCATATGGTAGGGGTGCAACTTGGGTTAGGTAACCTGAACCCAACCCGAGCCAGCCCAATTTTTTGGGGGTTTAGACAATTATTTTTATAAATAGGGTTGGGTGTAGGTTGAAAATTTTCAACCCCAATTTAATTAGGATTGGGCTTGGGTTAAGGAGATACTAGCAGTCCGAGCAAACCCAAACCCGAATTTTAATATATTTTTTATTTTAAATATATTATATATAATATTTAAACTAGGATTATTTTTTTTCTTTTCAACTTCATTTGTTAAATTTTTTAACTTATTGTATCTTAACATTTAAGACAATAAATTTTCTAAGAATTTGTTTGTAATATATTCAAAATTTATAAAATGTCTTTAATTTCTTTCTTTTTTTTCTTTTTTTGGTTTAAGAGTAATTTAATCTAAAACTAATTTAAGATCACATTAAATTTTTTGTGTAAAAATTAGTTATACGAGTAACTCAAATTCATCCCAATTTTTAACATAAAATCTAAGTCCGAATTGCATCGGAAGGCACATCTGTTAACGGGTCCACGAAGCACGATGGAAATGGTTACCCAGGCGCAGAAGCGCCGGTCGTTTTAAGTCTCACAGGCCCATCATAATGGTGATAACAAACTGTACAATAAGATAAAATTGGTACACGGTCAAACTAAATAATTGATTAAAATATAAAAAAAGCAAATTTCTCAAAACCCTCGCTAGTTTCAAAATATAATCATTAAACCTCAATCTGTTTCTAAAAACTCCAACACTATTATACATTGCCTCAATATTCGAGTCCGATCCGTTAATCTGACCGTGAAATGACAAATTTAACCTTATCATTTAATATTAAATTAAAAATAAAAAATTATTATTTTTTAAATTACAAAAACACTCTCACTCTTTTTTTTGCCATCATCTCCCACTGCAAGAATACTGGGTGCTGCATCTTTTCAATTTTGAAAACACTTCGTGTGTGTGTATATATATATAATATAATATACACATTGAAGAACACTAGGTGCTACATCTTTTCAATGGACTGAAGTTCATTGGGGTTCATCAGAACCGGGCACGCCGGATTGAATGATAACAGAACTGAAGCTTAAGTTCATCAATTGGGTCTGAATATGGCTCGTTGGACTGAACACATGATCGCCGGACTGAATTACTGAACTGAAGATGAAGCTCTTCGGTACTGCTGGGTCTTGAGACTCAGACCTTCTATTCGTTTTCAATAGATGTCGGCATGTTGCTGCTTGGAGCTCACCGGTGTTAATGACATGTTGCTCTTAAAAAATAATAAGCTTTCGTGATAAAAAAAAAGAAGGAAATTTATAAATAGGGACAGATTATGTACCCAATACAAGTTAAAATACAAAGTAAAACGATTGTACTAATACTTGCATACTATGCTAGTGCTACTTCGCCTACTCTAGCCTTAGATTGGTTTAATCATTTCATCAGACAGTTGGTCTATGTTCGAATCTGGTGCCGTGACCATCACAGCAAGGGGAAACCTCGAGACCGGTTTTGCGGTTGGCAATCCACGGCGGCACCGCTGCTTATCTCCAGTTGCCAACAAAACCTTTTAACCCTAACTCCGTTGCATTTTCCGTCATCTCGTCCCTATAAAACACACCCTGAACTCGCCCCTTCACCACAACCCTAAGTTGCATAAATTCAATCACGCATCAATTTTAGAGAGAGAAAGAAGTTAATACGGTTTCGGTTGGGGTGTTTGAATTGGGGGTTGTTAAGGAGGACATAGTTGATGCATACACTTTTCATTAGTGAATCATTCTTCTCTCAATTTTGAAAAGCTTCTGGTCGCCATCCATGGTGCTCAACAGGTCACGCTCCGGCAACCTAGTTGATAGGCAGAAAAAGGGCACAACCTTGAGTTGTTGCCGATGAGGAATAAGCAATTGTAAACAACGACTAGTCCAGCGACCTCGCTGGAATGAGAGGAAGCCGACAGTGACATAGTTTGGTCGCTGTCGGCGGCGATTGGCTTCATTGCCGGCAGTATTCTTGTTGCGGGAGATGGTGATGATGAAAAAAAAAAAAAAAAAAGAAAAAGAAGAAAAGGAGCGGGTATTTTTGTAATTTAAAAACTAATAATTTTTTATTTTTAATTTAACATTAAATGATAAGGTCAAATTTGTCATTTTACAGCCCGGTTAACGGGTCGGACTCGGATATTGAGACAATGTGATAACTTTATAATATTGTTGGAGTTTTTAGAAACATGTTGGGATTTAATGATTATTTTTTGAAAATAGTGGGGTTTTTAAGAAATTTGCCCAAATAAAAATAATAATTAGCACAATTACGTCAAAAAAAAACACACAACCCAAAATTCATAAATTAACACTTCAAACGAATCTAAATAATCAGGTCAAAGATCAAGTCCATCCAAATATTGAATAAAAATAATCAGGGCTATGAGCTTGCCGATCATTCTTCTTTTTGCTTTTGATGTTAACTATGAGTTGACAAAGAAAATTGTTGCGTATAAAATTCACGTATGTATGTGACAGAACATGCGAATAATAGGATGGTTCTTTTTGGTTGCTTAATTTTGATCTTTAATTGTAACCTACTAACTAAAGATACATTTAAGTAACGAAATTCTCTGGTCCATGATTCTAAAGTGAAAGTTAAATTTCTCTAATAATTATCAAATCTCACTGCACATCTAATAATTGTTTTATAATTATACTTCACCTCATTATATATATTTACTTAGGCTGTAGAAGCCTCGATAATCCAATTATTAATACTTCCGATGAATTTTAGGAGTGCCAAACTTTAACTCTTTACACTGTTAATCTAAGTCCTAACCACTTCTAATATATATATATATATATAGACACACACATACCTAGGCCTACCTCTTCTAACCACAAAATGATTTCAACGGATTATAAATGTTACTAAAAGCAGGATTTCAAATTGGACGTGCACTGTATTGTCTTTTGCAGGAAGGCTACAACTAGTTCAGTCCACTCCCATTGGGCTAACTTGTTCATTCTCCATTTCTCCCAGCAAAGATCATCAAGCACATCAACCATATCCTCATGAGGTTCTGTCACAACCCGAATTTCAAAATCTAAATTGTGAGAAAATAAGAATAAAATAAATTAAAACTTATTGCAAATAATCTTACACTTGGGCTCTGTTTATTTGGAGGTAAAATATTTTTTTATTTTTTGGTATTTGTTTGTCGTAAAATATTTATGAAAAAAAAATTATTAATATTTAACAAAAATAACTTATCCATCAATTTTCGACAAGTTATTTTACATGCTCCGCTCGATGGATTCAATTTCAACCTAGACGTAGACTTTACTAAATACCGAAAAAGTAAAAATAAAAAAAATATTTTACCTAAAAAAAATTTATTTTTCAAAAATAATATTTTACGTCGAAATTTACCTAAAAAAAATTTATTTTTCAAAAATAATATTTTACGTCGAAATTTTCAACGTAAAATATTATTTTTGAAACATAATTTTTTTTTAGGTAAAATATTTTTTTTTATTTTTATTTTTTCGGTATTTGGCAAAAGTTTACGTCAAAGTTGAAGTCGGAAATATTTTACATCCAAACAATTAACAAATGCAGCTTAAAACAATTAACAAATGCAGCATTAAGCTTCATTTATTAGTCTATTTTATTCTTACACATTTATATATATACATATATACAAAAATATTTGAGTTCTTGATCACATGGTAGTAAACTTCGGGGGATTATTCCCAAACAGTTAGTATAGTAATACTATTGTCCCTGCCCATACTACTTTCATGCAAAAAAATTCTTTAAATACTCAAATTAATCACATATTTAACATTTAATTAGACTAACACCGACTGAATTAAGACATTAAAATTTAGCACCTCATAACCCAAATAAAATAAAAGTCACCTCAAATTTTATCAAATAACTTTGTACAGATCCAACTAATTGGTCTAACAAATACCAATTCAAACTAATAAAATCAATCTTATTATAATCCAAAGTAAATGAGCTAGATAAAACCGTAAGTTATTACTAATCTGAACTAAAAATAATAATCCGAAACTCATATCAAACTCAAAATAATCAAACTAATATAATTTCACCAAGCAATCATTATCATTTGGCATGTAAATAAATATGTTAAAAATATATAAATTTTATTTAGTTTTTTTTTTTAACTCAAAATAATCAAACTAATATAATTTCACCAAGCAATCATTATCATTTGGCATGTAAATAAATATGTTTAAAATATATAAATTTTATTTAGTTTTTTTTTTTTTAAAAAAAAAAAAATCATTTGTCAAATGGTAATTGGTCGAGATCATTAGTCCCACAGTGTAAAAATATATCCATGAAATTTATACACAAACCAACCCAATCCCAACCTTATAAAAATGTTATTATTATTATTCTTATTTTTGTTTAATGGCCGTAACCATGTAATAATTTCTCTATAACAGGAATAATGAATTATAAAAACTAGTTAAAAACTTAAAATTAGTACACAGTCAAACTAAATAACTGATAAAAATGCAAGTAATTATTAGCACAATTATTTCAAGAAACTCAACCCAAAATCCATAAACACTTTAATCGCACTAAATAAATCAAGTTAACAAAATTCTTTTACCGATGATATTAATTGAAAAGTTAGATTTATCTAAAAAATTTATAAAAAATGATTATATTCAAGTCTCTGCATGTCTAGTTGAGAAATTATTGCATGGGTGATTCCGAACTCGTAAATATTTCAAATTTGTATCAATTTTATTCTACTTTTTAATTACACACCACTACTGTTTACTTACACACTAATGTGTAACTAATTGTCATAAACCTAAAAGAAAAGAATTAGAGTAGGTGTCCATTTGTTCTACTATTTATAAAGGATGTAGCGGATGTGGTCAACAAACGGTAACACAATATGCTTTGGGTCAAATGGATTCACACCTATCTACTTAAAGGTAGAAGTATTTGGGATATCAAAGTTCCAGGACAGTGTTCATGGAGTTGGAGAAGACTTCTTGGCCTCAGAGATGCAATTTCCCCCCTTGTCAAGGTAGAAATTGGTGATGGAATCGCAACCAATTTCTGGTTTGACAATTGGAGTTTTCTTGGACCACTCCACCACCTTGTACAACCTCAACAGTTGGCTGGAATAGAGTTTAGAAGCATGACAAAATGCAGCTCATTCATCAACTCAAACACCTGGTCTTTCTCTACCGCCATCCTCAACCTCCTTCCACAACTACAAAACATTGGATCATTACCTAACCCAAAACCCAACAACAAAGATAAATTTATTTGGCTCCCATCCAGTTCTAACCAATTCTCTATCTCAAAGACAATGAAACATTTTAACCAGCAGCACCCTACCCTACCTTGGCCACATCTAATCTGGTCCAAACCTTGCATACCAAAACACTCTTTCACTCTGTGGGTCGCCATCCAACACAAACTGCCAACACTCAATAGGAGGTGCACATCACACATCAACTCATCATTGTGTATTCTAAGCAACACTAAAGACGAATCCCATGATCATCTATTCTTTTCTTGTTCATTTGTCAAACCCTTGTGCAGTTTTCTGCAAGCAAGATGCGGTTTCTACACTCAGTCATCCACTTGGGTAGAATTTATTATTTGGGCATCGCATCATTGGAGGGGAAATTCAAGAATCAACAGCAATGCAATTTCCAAGCCGGGTCTAGCAGCCCTTGTCTATCATATTTGGACTGAGAGGAACAATAGAATCTTCAAAAAGAGATCACTCAGTGCTAATTCAATACTTCATCAATTCTTGGAGACAATTCGAGCAAAGCTTTTTACCTCTACAATCACAGGCTCACTACACTCCTCCAGAATTGCCTTGGAATGGAATATTCCTGAAGCAGTGATTCGTCCACCTGCAAAACCACCTGACTTGAATTGCTGAAACTCTTTGTAAATGCTGGATTTTACCTCCCTGATTACCAGATTGTGGTACTGATCTAAGTCACACAGTTCTATTGTTGGGCTGCTCCATATGGATGCAATGTTGTTAGTTTCGCTTTGTGCCTCTGGGCTGTGTTTGTAAAACTCTATTGTGTTAGCATTGGGCTAACTTCTAGATTGTACAATCCTTCTTAATATTAATTTTATCTTTCTAAAAAAAAATATAGTTATAATTTGAATTTATTTTTGGTAGGTCTAATAGAAATTATTGAGCTAAAAAATAAAATATAAGAACACTTATTACACTTGGGAGCTCTAAATACCAAATTAATTTATTTTTTATTTTGGTTAAATTAAGAAAAATAATTACATCTATATTGAGAATTATTATTGAGGTCTAAAATACTATCAAAACACTTATTTTAAAATATCAAATTATATTATTATGTAAATTAACTCATTCACTCAAACATAAACACCTCTATTTTAGCCCTCGGCTAGACGTCCATCCAAACCTTGAACATGTATCAAATCTTCAATTTGTTATTGTACTTTTTTGAATTGGACAATGATTTTTTTTTTTTTTTAAACGTAAAAAAATATCTAATTTATTGGTAACAACGTGACGATATTGGTAATGGAATTTGGAAATTAGTTCCCCATCCCAACCTCTTTCTATGATGGACCTTACCAATAAAATATCCATTCAGACTTGTGCAGGATGGCTCATATACTTTTTATATATTGGATCTTTTTTCAAATTTACAGAGGATCCAGATAACTAAATTAAAATGTCTACAGAGGATCCAGATAACTAAATTAAAATGTCTTACTTTATAGGGCTCAAAAGCACTAACCTTTTATCGTACATATGTACATGTTTATATACCAATATGCATGTGTATATATAAAATGATCTAACATATATGTACATATCAAGCACATACATTATTACATTTGCAAACAAACCAAAAGCAAATGTTGCCTTCTTCTGGAACATCATAGGCAAATGTTACACACAGAACTATTTTAAATTTTTTCAATGGTAAATAGAAATTAAACTAATATTTTAGTGACTAATATTTTTTTTTTTATAAAAAAATTGTTATACAGTGACCTTGAAGTTACAAAAAGATAAATAGTAATTAAACTAAGAAAGAAAATTGCAATGAACAATCAACCCTAATAGGCTAATAAAATGCTCTCCGTGGTGACATCAAATTGGGGCTGAACACGATGCAATCTCATGTAGATGAAGAAGATGGGGGTTGTTTGGGCATTGCAAACTTGACGTGACACCGAATCTCTGTTGAATAGTATTAAGAAAAATGATATTTTAGCCGAAGTATTTGGCCAATTAGTTAGACGGAGTCTACGTGGATAGACTCATGGCAATTTAGTTGGCATTTTCCTTCCTCTCTCTTTTATCTTTTTCTCTCTCTAGCATCTCACTCACCACACACAAATTCGCCGAGAAGATGCGGGGTGAAGTGATTGGTTTCCGCCGATAAGGTCAACAAAATCACCTAAATCATGGGCTTCAAATAGGTCATGCAACAGTGGAAGAACGTGAGCCTAAAGCGCCGGACTGCCCTCCCCTACTCCGACTCCGACTCAAACTGGCGCGCACGTTCCTAAATCCTGAACTTCCTCCCCGTATTCGTCTCTCTGCTCAACAAGGCTGATGGAGATTTTGTGTTTTAGAGCAATGGGGGGGCTCGTTTTGCCCTCTGATGTTGGGTTTGGGGGCAATAAATCAAAGATCGGTGAGGACTGATCCTGATATGTAGTGAGGATGGCTGAAAACAAATCAAGGCTAAGAACTGCAGCGAGGAAGAAAGGAGCACAGGGAACTGCTCGGTGACCAAGATGGCGGGCTGAAGGCGAGCGTTTGCACGCCGGCGATAGACAGATGGTACTGATGAGACTGTCGGCAACGAGGAAGGAGAATGGAACGGAGGTGAAGTGGACTGAAACGCCGTCGAATAGTGACTGTAATAGCGAGATTCCAGTGGTGGTTGGTTTCAATTCTTCAGACCGGGATTTGTGTTGTCCACTGTTGTTGTCTGTTTTGTTTTGTTTTTCAATTGGGTTTTGGGTTGGTTCTGTGTTTAGGTTGATTGTGGTGGTAATGGAGGTTTGGGGTTGCGATTTTGATTCTGGTTTGCAGGTATGGTTTAGTTGCGAATGGATGGTGGTTTGGGTGGTGGGCGGATGGGGTTGTTTTGTCAATTTGGGGTGTTGTTACTGGAGGTATAATGTTCATCGGCGACTGAATAGCACCGGTGACTGAACTAATCGGCTAGATTCGGTATTAGCTTAGAAAGAAATCAAAGTGGGTTTACCCAGCCATCTTTGCTACAAGCTTGCCATTACCATTTTGAGTTCGCGATTTTTTAGGTTCATTACCAGACTGCCACATTGGATTCTGCCTAAGAAATAGGCTAAAATCGTCAGTCTGAGTATCACGACCCTAGTACTAAATACTCACTTATACAAGTTCGTGACATTATCTATCCGAATATGATGTCAGATAATAACCTAGAATGTGTTTGATTTGTAATTCAAAAAACAGTTCTCAAAAATTCTCAAAATATAAAACTATTTTCAAAAAACTATAAAAGAAAGTTATACGAAAACAGACATTTTTATAACTAAATTTTTAAAAAACTAAATTAAGCAAAAAATTTATATAATTTTTTGTTTTCAGAAAAGTGAAAACAAAAAATTGTTTTCAAAATTACCAAGTAAGCCCTAATTCCCTCAATATTTTGACCAGTTGATTTCTCTTAGTGAGAAGTAAATCATTTGTTAACTGCCGAGGTACTTGAAATCACTAATGTGGAGAACAATAAAAAAAAGAAGAAGCTATTGACATAAATAAGTTTGCGTTCTAATACCTCATTTTTATTTGACGAAATTGGGTATACTTATGCTACGTTTGGTGTGCAGAAATGGAATAGAATGCAAATGAGAATGGAATGAGAATGAGAATGGAATGGAATGGTCATTCTCATTCTATTGTTTAGTTGTAAATATAAAATGTGTAGGAATGGAATGATAATAACCATTATAGTGTTTGGTTGGACTAATTTAAAATTTAAAATGGAATAAATTTCTAATTGAATTCTCCAAAATATTTCTCTTAGTAACAAATAAATTAAATTAAATTAACAAAATGATATTCTCTAATAATTTTTTAAAAATAAATGGTGGCAGTGGCGGTGGTGGATGGTGGAAAGCGGTAGTAGCGTAGGTGGTGGTGTTGGAAGGTGGCGGTGGCGACAATGGTGGAAATTGGTGGCAGCAGTGGTGGTAGAAGGTGGTAGTGGTGTTGGTGGAAGGCGGTGGCAGTAGTGTGATGACTATGGTGGTGGTGGAAAGCAGTGGAAGTGGCGGTAGTAGTGGTGGCGAGTAGCGATGGTGGTGGAAAGTGGCGGCGGTGGTAGTAGTGGTGGCGGTTAGCGGTGGTGGTGGTGAAAGGTGGTGGAAGGTAGTGGTGATGGAAGGTGGTAGAAGGCGATGGCGGTGATGCAAGGCGATGGCGGTGTTGTTGGTGGCGGCAGTGGTGAAAGGCTATGGTGGCGGTGATAATGGAAAGTGTTGAAAAACATGACAATGGTGGTGGTGGAAGGTGGTAGCGGTAGTGGTGGTGGAAGGTGGTAGCGGTAGTGGTGGTGAAAGGTGGCAGTGGTGGTTGCGGCAAACGGTAGCGATAGCGGTGGTGAAAGACGGTAGCGGTGGCGATGGTGGTGGTGAAAGGCAGTATCAATGGTAGTGGTGGAAGGTGGTTGCAGTGGTGAAAGGCGATGGCGGCGGTGGTGATGGAAAGTGGTGGGCGATGGTGAAAGTCGGTGGTGGAAGAAGGCAGTGGTAGTGGTGGTGGTTGTGAAATGCGGAGATGATTGTGGTAGGAGGTCATGGTGGTTTTTGAATTTGGAATATGAGGGTGTTTTGAGAAGTCGATTTTTTCAAATGAATTACTTGGGAATGGAATGACCATTCTATAGGTTTAATTGTGGAATGGATTTTCATTCCAATAGAATGGCCATTCCCATTTTAAGTTGCATACCAAACAAAGGAATTGTTAGAATGGGCATTCCATTCCTCCACACCAAACGTAACATTATTCTTTTATCGAATCCTCAACCTTTTTTTCATTTCAGTAAATGAGAATTGTGCATGGTCTAATTTAAAAGATAAATTATAAAAATGTTATTATAAAATTTTATTTATTTATTTATTTTACTACTTATTTGTTTGTCATGTGAGTTCATATCATCAAACAACGAGCCATTTTCAATCAACACAAATTCAAGAGAACCCCGTGCAATTGTAAATATAATTATCGTTCAACTCAGATTAAGAAAGTAGTAAACCGAATTAAAATTTTAACTTCACTTTTTATATATTTATAATTCTAAATATATAATACATATTTATAATCGTTATTTTGTTGTATATTATTCAATTAGAGAGTTAATTTATTGAGATTTTAATTACAACATTTTATATAATTGCAATCAAATTTTAAATTTTTTTGTATCCATATTCAAATCAATATGATTTTCAACTTAATTTCGAAATTGAGGTAAAATTTTTTTTGAATTGAATCAAGCTAGGTTGAACCAGACTTTAATGAACCCAACCTGCCCAACCCATTTAATTGAACCAACAAATTTACCTTTTACATGGTCACGTTCGGGGTTTCCAATTTAACTATAGGTAAACAGTTGTCCTGTAACCATGGTATAATTTTATTCCAATCTTCTTCTTCTTCTTGTTTTTTAAGCACATAATTTTATTCCAATCAAACGAGCCACATTCGTTCAATATCTTTCGCTGTGGGCTATAAATATTCACATCAAACGCACCCTCTTTCTCTCTCTCCATTTTTCTACGCTTCTCGGCCTCCGGAAGCGTAGTTCCATCGCCGATCGTAGAGAGAGAAAGAAGGCCCGTCAGAGAAGTGGAGCATTTCTCGCCATCGCTTTGTACCGGTACTCGACCCATATCTTCATCATAGGTACGATTCACTGTATAGATGTCAAATAATTTAGGGTTTGAAATGTCTCAGATCTGAATACAAATTCTTAGCGTCTGTTTTGTATCCTAATTGTATCCTAATTGTAGTTGATGATACTTTAGTTTAGGGTTCAGATTAGGGGTTTTTTGAGGTCGATTTTAGTTGTTTGCTCTATGAGCCGAAGAATTTGCTTTCTTCTAGGTGAATTTCACTATTTTGGTTGTTTAGCACCTCAGCTTCTTCTGTTATAGGAAGGCTTCGTTTTTTACTTGTTTGAGATCCAGTTTTGTTGGTTGTTTTTGGATCTGGAGCTAATTAAATCAGTAAACATGTATGCATATATTCATGCATTTGTTTTTATGTTCATGTATATGAAAATATTTTTGGTTTTAGAGTTCGTAAGTTGTTTTTTGTTTTTGTATTCTCTTTCTCGAGTTAACTGTTCACGAGGTGCATATTGAATTTGTTTGAGATGATTCAGAACAGGATTTGCTTTCTTCTTGTTGATTCATATTTTCTCTCTCTCAAGATGTCCTTATACTGCTTGTACTCCTCAACTCTATTCAAATTTTGCCATTTATATTTGGTTCAACGCTGTATATTTAAATTCTTTACCTTTTTGTGTAATTTAGTTTGTAGAAACAGGGAGATAATTCGTTTGAACTTTGAACTAAGTTTAGGGTTATGTTTTTGCTTCTTAAAAGGTTATGATACAGTGGGTGTCATTTAAATATTGGTTGGTATAAAAATGTTTGATGAATTATGTTTGCTAGGCAAGGTCAATCTTGCATGCAGCATGCTAGTTCTCCATTTCATCATTTTCCCATTATTTGGAACCCCCATCTTATTTTATATTCTGCCATCTCATACTGTTGTAGGATCATTGAGAACGAAGCTTTCCTATGGCTGCTACTGCAACTGCATCATCCACTGGCCCACGATATGCACCAGAGGACCCAACTCTTCCCAAACCATGGAGAGGCCTAGTTGATGGTAAAACTGGTTATCTTTACTTCTGGAATCCAGAGACAAACATTACCCAGTATGAGAGGCCTGCTGCCTCTTCAAATGTGGGTTCAGCTTTGCCACAGAAGTCCTCTTCGGTGCCTATAAGTTCTTCAGTTCAAGTTCAACAATCCTCTCAAGGACAGCGCCGGGACAACTGTTCCAATGATGATGACGATAGATATAGCAGAGGTAGCAATAGTGTGTCAAAGCTTGTTATGGATGGAAGGAGTCACCAGGTATGTTTTTTAGTTCCAGTTGTTATTTTATCATTTTCATTTTTAAGCTCTGTTCATTAAGTGGTGTTCATTTCTTTTAATGTTTCTACACTTTGTTTTGTTTGCTGCATTACTCAAAACTATCAACTTGCTGGATCGTGGAGCAGAATGAGAATTCTTGCTCTTGACTTGCAGAATCTTGCATGTTGCTTGTCCTGTTTTTGACCTCTTGTTATTTTTCATGCCATTGAGCATTCTCTGTTGTTCTAAGTTAACTTCATTGCCTATGCCAAGGAAATAATGTGTTTATAGTGTAGTCGTTTCCTTTGGGAGCACTCCCCTTTTGAGCGCCTTAATCTTACTCGATAAAACAAAAAAATAAAATAATAATAATAATAATGTGTTGGAACACTTGGAAAAAAATGTTTACCAGGACACAGTTACTTCATTCAATTACCATTATAATTGCAATATTCTGAGTAATATTCTGCATGCTATTGCAGAATCATCTAGATCACGGATAACTTGTCCAAAGTACCAATTCAAGGATGTTTTTTTTTTATTTTTTGTCCATTTTAAAATTTTAAAACCTGCTCATGTGATGAATTTATTACCTTTGGCAGAGAAATAAGTTCTTCCATGTATCTTCAGGGAGGTGATCCTTCGTGGTTATATCTAGGATGTGAATGGGCTCGGGGCATCATTATCTCATTTCATTCTTGTGAGGCAAAATTTAATTCCAAACCGAACCCCGCTGGGGTCATGATGGGATATGGTTGATGTTGGGAGATGCAAGTTTTTACCCTTCAAATCTGTATATAATTTTAGTTTTTAGTTTTAGCTCATCAAGAGGTTGTAGTCATGGAAAAAAACTATCCTTTTCCTGGATAGAATACATGACACGGTTTAAATCTTGCAAACTTTGGTTCTCTATTAATGGTCCCATTAAAGTGATTCCATTGATAGTTTTGTTGTTGATGGTAGTCATGTCTATTGTTAAGATGTGATGAAATATCTTAGATTGAAGTTGTGGTGTGTAGGATTATCAGTATTGTTAATCATAGGGTGCATGCAGCAGAATTCTTTAATAATCGTCGGATAATGGATTTTTGCTTTTACTTTTTAACCTATTGTTGTGATTTATCTTCACTCATCATTCAGAGCTGATTTAAGGGTTTCTTTCATTTTTTTGTTAAGAGTGCAAGAGGTGGATCAGATAATTCTCATAATGTTCCAAATGGGGTCATAGGTGCTGCGCATGGAGGGTCTTCTGCCAAAGGTTATGCATCATCAGGTGTAGGAAGTGTTTCATCTGCAGAGTATTGCCGTCGACATGAAATAACTGTTTCGGTAAGTATCTTTTTACCTTTTGAATCAGGTTTCTTCATATCTATAACTAATATTTATGGTGCTCCTTTGGCAAGCCATGCAGTGCTGCATTTTTTTCTTTGTTCGATTGGGTTAATCAATCCTTTCTGGCTGTTCTGAAAATTTAGTATACTTAGTTAATGTGTGTAATCTATTTAGTTGCTTGTGTGATTAAAGAACACTTGCAAATATGCAATACTTAATTCTGCTTGAATCATATATGAGGATGATAATTCATAGGTGATATTTTTATGGAATTCTGCATGATTTGATTCATTGCGTTCTTGGATTTTGAGTTTTAAGTAGGGATCTGACCTGGATTGTGCACTTCTATTGAGGTATGTCTTGGTTATATGTTGGCTGCCTTTGGGTCATCATTTTGAACCTTTTATTTTTTATAACAGTATGAAGAGGTAATTCAGGGAAAAAGGAATAAAAATTATGGCATCATAATGATTCCATCCCAAATTGATCTTGCTTTTAGACTAGAATGATTTGATATTTTTTGTGCTTGCAATAAAAGTAGGAGTCGTGACTTCTTTTGAAATCCAAGCACGCTTTTAAAACGAGATGATTGTTCAGTGTTGTAGGCTTGTAGCATTACACTAGTTGGTTGAGTTATTATGATCTTATTGATTCTGCTGTTGTCTTATTGGATTTCATTTTGTTTTACACTATGCGTGTGCTCATGTATGTATAACATTTCTCATATACAAGTAATTAGTAATTTTGTTACAACTGCTGATGTTTATTGCTGATTGGCCACTTCCACCAGGGATCGGATGTACCCCCACCATTCGCATCATTTGAAGCTACCGGTTTCCCATCAGAACTCCTTAGAGAGGTATCAATGTTTATTTTTCTTTTTTGTCTTTATGCAACTCACTGGCGGCCAGTAGTCTTTGTAAGTTTACAAAACTATATAACTAGAGTTTTTCAGCACGATGTTCTGTGATTACTGGAGGTCCATGGAGTTGTAGGACTCATGTTCATCTTTTTCCATCTGTACTTTTTTTGTCGCAGGTGCGATATTTGCTCCAGAGAGGAGCTAAATGTCGTACGCTGTGCCGCCCTCTTTTGGGGGGCTTGCATATATTTGGAGCGCCCTTATGCAGCGGACCAATTTTTGGGAAGGGCTTTCCGAATCACCCATGTTCATGACTGGGACTGCCGTTGGTGATGATTCAGTCTGCCACTTGGTCCGAACAGAAGAAGAGGCCTCCTCCTGCTCTAGCTTGCGTGAGCAAGCGTTGGCTGCCTGCATATGGGGGATGGTGCTTCTTCTTGCATTAGCTCTACTCATCCATAAGTCCAAAAAGAAACGAAACAGAAATCTTGAAGCCGGTACCTCTGCTTACAGGGGTTACTGGTTTTTGCTTTTCCAGGTACACAATGCAGGGTTCTCTGCCCCTACTCCAATACAGGCACAATCATGGCCAATTGCTCTTCAAAGTCGCGACATAGTAGCCATTGCCAAGACTGGTTCAGGGAAAACCTTGGGTTACTTGATTCCATGTTTTATTCATCTCAAGCGCCGCCATAATAATCCTCAAATGGGCCCAACTGTTTTGGTGTTGTCACCGACTAGGGAGTTGGCCACACAGATACAAGAAGAAGCTGTGAAGTTCGGAAAGTCATCTAAGATAGCTTGCACGGTATGATGCCTTTTCAATATGCTACTTGTGTTCTGGTGCAATAAATTATTTTTTCCTTTAAAGATGGACTAGAATTTCTGTACGCTAGTTTTCCTTCAAGTTCGCTCTGAAGATTATTTGGGATGCTTGGCTGGTCATTTCTGCCTCATCTATATCTCTTGAATGACATTAATACATTATATACTTATCTAGAATTTGAGTAAGAAAAATTTCCTATGAAACTCCTTGTATGGATACGGTGATTTGGTATAGTAGCAACTCATTTGAAATAAAAGATAATCTAAGATATTCTAGTACCGAAATATTTACTGAAAGATTCATTATGCTGTTATCATTTCTAGGTTCATGGTCATTTTTAGATCTATGTGGTCATAGACATCCTTTTGTCATCTTTATTATTTATTTAACTTGTAGAATTTTGTTCATCTATTGTCCCAGATTTATAATTCATTCAAAGGGTGGGTGATATAGGCCCAATTGATTTGCTTGACTCATGTTTTGTAAAATTATTACTTGTTTGTTTCACATGTGATTTTTTAATGAATTACTTTCTCTTGTTTGGTTATTGTTGTTTTTATCATTGGTTGACGGTTGTTCACATACTTTTCTGTTGAAGTGTTTGTATGGAGGAGCACCAAAGGGTCCCCAATTAAGAGAGTTAGATAGAGGTGTAGATATTGTGGTTGCAACTCCTGGTCGTCTGAATGATATTCTGGAGATGAGAAGAATCAGTCTACATCAAGTTTCCTATTTGGTGTTAGATGAGGCGGACCGCATGCTGGACATGGGATTTGAACCTCAGATAAGGAAGATCGTGAAAGAGGTTCCGGCTCGCCGTCAGACCCTTATGTATACTGCAACTTGGCCAAAGGAGGTTCGTAAAATCGCTGCAGATCTGCTGGTTAATCCCGTTCAGGTTAACATTGGAAATGTTGATGAACTCGTTGCAAACAAATCTATCACCCAGGTGAGATCCTTTTTTCCCTTTCATTTTCTTCCATTCTCTTGTTTAAATATTTTATCATAATCTGGATCTACTGTTTCTCCATAATGTTTTGTATTGGACATTATATATGTACAATTTTTTTTTTCTTTGGCCTTTGGCAGCATATTGAAGTCTTGTCACCCATGGAGAAACACAGACGGCTGGAGCAGATATTGCGATCACAGGAACCAGGTTCTAAGATTATCATTTTTTGTTCAACCAAGAAGATGTGTGATCAACTTGCCCGTAATCTATCCCGTCAGTTTGGGGCTACTGCTATTCATGGGGACAAATCTCAGGGTGAGAGGGATCATGTATTAAGCCAGTTCCGCACTGGGAGGTCTCCAGTGCTTGTAGCCACCGACGTTGCAGCTCGTGGGCTGGATGTTAAAGATATCAGGTCAGTGATTGCTTGATGTATGTCATTTGTGTGTACGGAAGTTGGAAAAAGGTGAAGCTGACTTGTTGATCTGCATTGTCGTTTAGTTATGATTTGTTTTAGATTCATATGCTTATCCTTTTGAATATTTATATGTTTGTTGTCGTCTTTCTATAACTTCTGTTTCTTCTCTGATTGCTGCAATTTTAAATTATAAAGCTGTGACTACAGTGGTAATGATTAATTTCTGTCACAGGGTGGTTGTCAATTATGACTTTCCTACTGGAGTAGAGGACTATGTTCACAGGATTGGAAGGACGGGAAGGGCAGGTGCCACTGGAATTGCTTACACATTTTTCTGTGATCAGGATTCAAAGCATGCTTCAGATCTCATCAAAGTTTTAGAAGGAGCAAACCAGCGTGTCCCAGTTGAGATTCGTGATATGGCCTCGCATGGTGGTGGGATGGGCAGATCTAGACGATGGGGTTCTGGATCTGGTGGACGCGATGGAGGCCGTGGAGGTCGGTATGATTCGGGTTATGGTGGCGGGGATGTGGGAAGGGGGGGTAGTTGGGGGTTTTCTTCCTCTGAAAGAGGCGGGGGCCGTGGTTTTCATGATGGGGATGCACCTGTGAGCTATCATAAAAGCTTCCATTCTAGCATGAGTCGTGCTGGGGATGAAGTTCGCAGCCGAAGCAGAAGCCCCAACAAGGGGTCAGGATGGGGAGAGAACCGGACCAGGGCCCGCAGCCGCAGTCGTAGTCCTGACAGATATGACAGGGCTCCACCAGCACATCAGCGCTCCCCAGTGAACAGTTTTCATAAAGCAATGATGGAGCGAGCTCGATCGCCACCACGTGAACGTTCCCCTGTGCAGAGTTTTCATAAAGCCATGGTAGAAAAGGTTCGATCACCCCCTGATCTGCTGAGTCGTCCTCGTGATTGCTTACGATCCCCAGCTGATGGTGGTGGGAGGGAGAACTTTGGGGGATCACATGATGATAAGTGGGGAAGATCATCAGGTGGTGGACAGGGTGATGGACCACCTCCTTCTTTCCTTGGGGAGGAAGAAGAGGAGGAAGGTATGATAAGGCAGGATGAAGATGGCCCGTGTTAGGGAGGATACTTGGGCTCCTCTCAGTCAACATTGCCTCGTATGGAGTTTAAGTGACTGGTTAGTCTCTGTTTTCTGGTCCTCTCCTTTTTTGGTTGCTTTGGTTAGTGTTGTAGTAGAATTATGGCGGGGGAATAGTAAATGTAACAATTGAATGGGGTATCTAAGTTGACTTATCTTTTTGGTGGAACTGCTCCTAATTCTAAAGAGCCAAAGACTCGGATTAGTACAGCTTTTAATGGCCAAGGTATCTTTTACATTGTGCGTTCTGTTTGTTTAGTTTTAGTTTAGTTAGAATATTAATAGGCTATAGCTTTGGTAAATGTTGACGATGTGAAACAATGATGCCCTTGTTGGCCATGTGTTTTGTTGTGTATGGAATGTTAAGTCTTCGTGACATTCATGCTAGTGGTGATTACAGTTGTTTATTTGTACTGTTCTGTTAATACTTTCTGGAAAATGCACAAACCTATGATTATTTCCATGGTGGAATACACTATGGTATTTTAGTGTAAAATACCAATTGAACTTTTTCACCAACTTTAGTTTGAACTTGCAGCAGTTGCGTGTTTCCTCCTTTGAATGTGAATATGCACGATGTTAAATTTGAAATTTCACCACAATTACTTTGAACTTGTACCCCACCTGTCATCAAAATGAAGTGCAAATTTGAATTAAAAGTGATGATTTTCAAGAAAATGCAGTTCAAATAGTCGTTTTAAGTGCGGAGATAAGCTGCCAATACGGGTCTATGTGACATTGGGATGTTGCTTCTAGATGGTTGGTACTAGTGTTGGGCTGTCATGTAACCCAATTTAACCCAACCTGCCCTCTCTAATGGAATGGGTTTGGGATAATCCGAGGGCCGTGTTTGGAATAGAGTTTAAAGGTCACAACCCGCCCTCAATAATTGATATATGAATATCTATTTATTAGCAATAAATTTTCCTTTACCTTTATTTCATATGATAATTTTAAATTTTAACACCTTTTTAGATATTTGACCACACTACCCAAAAAATATATACAAATTTTTTCTTCTTCAATTTATTCATAAAAAAATATTTATATCGGAACACCCCGAACCCCGCCCCGCGTTAGCAGTGACTCTGTGTTGCCTAGGAAGTGCTGATTAGAATTCTGATGCTATCAGTCACCACGGCACCTTCTACGCATAATGTCAATTAAGTGTATCCTTTATCAAATATGAAAACAATGATGAAGAAAAGATTTCTTCATTAAATAATCAAGGATCCAACTTCTATGAATCCAGTTATATTTCAGACACACATACAGATAGAGGGGGAGAGATAATCAGGCTAAAATACGCGTGATTTACAATTTTTCTCTCGATCCCTCTCTTCTTTTCTCCCTCTTTTTTTTTTTTCTTTTCCTTTTTTTCACAAGTTTTGGGGTAAGTTACCAAGTGTTTTTTTTTTTTTTTTTTTTCTCCTTTGGCTCTTCCTTGCTTACACTATTGAGTCAAGCAGCCTTTGGCTTTGGTTTTATCCGCTTCGCTCGTGAATACAGGAAGACTCCGATGAGAGCCAGGGCGGTTCCTGCAACAAAAGCTAGTCAGTGTTGAAGTGTTGTTAACCAAGAGCCTTAAACTAACAGTTTGCTTTATTTTACCAACTATTAGAATGGGGAATTTACCAAGGGAGTTTATGGGTGAGACTCGTGTTTGGAAGACGATCACTGAGGACACAATGACCACCACTCGCTTCACACAATTTCCCACTGCGTGGGTCACCGGTGATACCATTTGTAGTATCATATAGGAAACCTGCCAGTCAGAAACCAATATGAAATAAATACATTTTGTGCGTGTGCTTGCCTGAAATTCATCAGTAAATTTTTTGGCATTATCAAGCTTTCAAGATAATCAAAAGTCGCATATATCAGTAAAAAAATTTTGCATTATCATGTTGCTTAACATAGGTGCCATGAAAAAGAAAAAAAAAATCCGCTTGATCTATGATTAAATTGCAGTATTCTGGGCTATATGAAGCAGAGCATAATGTCAGGCAAGTTATCATAGACGGATGACAAATGCAGTGAATGCAGGTTATGCAAACACAATACAAGGGATACGGGAAAACCTCACCTGTTGATAAGTATGGAAGCAGAACCCAGCCAGAAGAGATCTCACACATAGCTCTCTGACATTCAACCCTTGACTTGCCTGAAACACAGTAACGAAGACCTCGCACCAATATAAGATATCTAGTGAATTGTATACATAAAAAATGATAGCAAGTTTAAGATTATCTGTTGCTTTTGAATATAGTACTTACAGCAGACTGCAGGTATGACGGACTGAACTTAACGCCCTCCATGAAAATAGCAATCGGTGCCAGCAGGATAAAAGAAATGATTGTTATAACCGAGAAGAGGTTAATATTGTCCAGAGACTCCTGTTTAGATAGATTGCTGGTTATGAGCCCAAACCAACCAGAGAGTATTGTAATTGCAAGACAAATTCAAAAGAGAAAAAAAGGAAAAAGAGAAAAACTTAGATGAATTGACTTTATATTAATGACTAACAAAATTATTGTGCAATAATCAAGAGAGGAAAAATCATGTTCCGATTGCATTAGCATAGCAACAGATTACGAAACTCTTTAACAATAAAAGACAGTGGAAAAATAAAATCTTGCATCTTGGTTATGCACTTAACCTCTTTCTTAACCATGAGCTTTTTGCTGAGTACATTACGTGACTGGTTGGTCAGATTGGAAGCCATTGCAGTACTGAAACCTATCCTGTCTCAATACAAAAGATGACATAATGTGCCAGAATTGCATTTAATCACTTTCACTATAGAACTTTGGAACGATATCATACCAATTAAAAGAGGCCTCCGTGAAGGATGCCAATGCCACTCCACCTACAACTGGTACGAGGGAAGAGACCACCCAGAAAGTGGGTCTCTGTGTGAACATGATAATCACATTAAAACTGAAATTATAACGATATAGATTATCCAGTAAAGGTATATGAACTGAAATCCAAATGTTATCCTACAATCTTTCCACTAGCATGGATTTTCATAGTAAAAATACTCGGAATTTGCCGAAGAAAACATAATTAAACAGGATAGAAAACAAATTTCCATGCATGTCCTTTGTTACATACATCGGATTTTAGTTCAATGTTAAATATATAGGCATAATATACATAAGATAACAAGCAACCCAACTCAAATGTGTGCCAAAAGCCCCAAATACAATCATTTTCTACATTCAGTTACACAGAAAACCACAAAGCTTTACTTTTCCAAGTAACCCAAATTAAGATACAAATAGGATCAGAATCCCTATTCCTATTTATAATCTATATCGAAAATCACTAACTTGCATTTGAATTGGAATATCCATGTGCATGAAAAAATCATATGTGACCCTAGTTGGAGGACTAAAAATTCCTAAAAGATTGTAAAAGTCAGCATCCTTCCTTCAATAATATACAAGTGATGGGCCCTAACTTTCCAGTTCTTGAGGTAAAGAGTTAAATGACCCAAAATTATTTTCACCCCCTCTATTTTTAGTGCATTACTCCGTGTATGTCTAGCTTACATGAGGTGCTAAGAGAGGAAGACGGAAGACAGACAAACTTTGAGTCTGTTCTTAGATTAAAACTCGTATCCAATTGCACCAAGTAATGATCCTGATGGATTTTTGGAACACGCATAAACTTCAATATCATTCTTTCTAATTTTTTATCTCATTTTCTCTGTCCTACATTAGTTATCAGTTTGCATTTCTTTGATTAGCACCAATATGAAAAGGGTGAAGGAGTTCCAAACAAATTGATTTCCCATTAGATTGGCAGAAAGAAAGTTCAAGCATCTCACAACTGAAAATACTAATAGAGAGAAAAACGGCTAGAATTCTTCGTTAATCTAACCGCTGCATAACTTGAATAATCCAAATTTCTGTTCTGCGATTTTCATACATAATTTAACACATACTATTTCACCATACAAATCAAGAGTGTATATTACCCTAAATTATGACAGTCCAAAGACATAGCACACAGCACAAAATCCTTACCTCCCCGAGAAACAGGACAGAGAGGATAACCGTGAAGAAGGGCTCCATAGCTTTGATTGTGTGGGTGAATGAAACAGCAACTTTTCCAAGACTTACGTTGGTCAAGAGGTTGCCCATTGTGTGTATCACAGCCAATGGCACAATTGCTGCAAGCTGCAAAGTGCAAAGTCAATATATAACATTTAAAATTTGCAGCACATATATATCATATCAATACAAACAAAACTACAACAAATAATTCACTAACAAATATACCTGTGATCTACTAATCTTTGGTCTTGCATAGAGATTAAATGCCCACATTAAAATAACAATCACGGTCCCACAGCCGAACTGAAATGCTGTTACTGTTGCTGGAAATGGATAGACCTTCAGAACCTGTAACATGCAGTAGTATTAAACTCCTCGATCTCTCTCTCTCTCTCCCTATACACACACACACACACCACTTCAATAGAACCGCTAAAAAGCAAAATTGGCTGTTTTATTGTTGGGTTTAGACTTTAATTATTCATACAAATTAATTTATCTGCCTATATTGTTAGGCATACTGCATAAATTGTTCAATTGCATTCATTGACAGTTATAATATATATATATAATCCCTCTCTAACAGTCTCGAAACCTCGACCTAGGGCGTGGGAAGTAAGACCCAAAGCTACTTTTCTTCTCTCTCTATCAATCTCAAAACCTCGACCTAGGGCTTGGGAAGTAAGACCCAAAGCCACAAGGACAAAGGTAGACTAGTATTTAATATGCTAGTGTGTGTTTGTGTGTGTATAAATCTAAGTATAATTTATTTTTAAACTTTCAAATTCCATATTGTACCAGTGACTCTAGCAAATGAAATAGTACTGCTACCAACTCAGACCATGTCACACAGAGTTGAGCAAAGAAAAAGGAAGAAAAGAAATTCAAACCCCATTTTATTATTACTGTATTATGCAGAAACAAAATGGAAACATTAATTCCTAAGAAATATGAAATCAAAAAATTGATTTTAAAAGAAATTTAATACCAGTTTGTTGCAAATGTTGAAGTAGATGTTCAATAGGTACCAAATTGCAAACATGGACCCTAGTTGAAAGGTCCGACTCAATTCCTTCGGCTTCGCAGTCTCGTCGGCGCTTCCGGGAGCCGAAGCAGCCTTGACCTTGAATTCATTCGACCTTCGATTTGAAAATGAAAATGAATCAATGTCTCGATTGTTGAAGAAGCTTGAAGCAGAACGCAAAGAGAAAGTTCTGTGAAATGAGGGGTCGATTGATTTTACAGAAGATAACAGAGAGGTTGGACTGAATTTAGGGTTAGGGTTTCGATTGGGAGGTTTTCGTGTTTTCAGAAACGGAGTCGACGGAGACACAGCTAATGCATAGCTCTCCATTTTCGACTCTGATGAGAGTGCGGAGAGTCACAAACGTTGCATGGAAGCAATTTGGCGGTCACAGAAACGACGACGTTGAGTTATGCTTTCTCATAAAAGCCTTAATCCACTGTTAAAATTTATGGAAGACCTGACACGTGCGATGACAAAAAATGAACGGCCGAGATCGTGTGATTCCTTCACTGTCTTACAACTTTAATTTATTTTATTTTACTTTTGTGGGATGCAAAAAAATAATAATAATAAAATAAAACACACTTACGCAAACACTTACCAAATAGAGACTTCAACCTTCATTTTTTATTTAAAAAACTAAGAAATATCACTAAATTATAGTATTTGGTTACAATTTCTATTTACTTGAATCAAAATTTATCTTCAACCATGGCATTAAAAATGTAATAATACTTTTTATCCATTCTGTAAATTATAATTTTATTTTATTTTTCTCATTTTCTTTGTAGAGTTGTCAAAATTGGTGTCTGAACATTTTTTTTTTTATAAAAAAAACTTTTGAAAAAACTATCTTCCTTTTTTTTTTTTTTTTTTTTTTTTTTTTTTTTTTTTGTGTTACGAAACAAATCTAAAAGAAAATGTTTACATTTAATATAAATTTTTGTCTAGAGCAATCCCAAACAAACAAATAGTCATTTGTATCTCCTTGTGCTTAGGGCTCGTAATTTACTTAAAATTAAAATATCATCAATCAAGGGAGACTATAGTATAATAGCACTTTCTTATCTTTAAGAGTATAAGATCTAGAAGTCTCCCCTTATAGCATAAGATCTGGACTAAGATCAAATTTAGAGTAGAAAATTGAATTTAAATTCCCTTTGAGAGCAAATTAATATAAGATCAACTAACGGTTTAGTGGTCCAATGGTATCAAATCCTTACTTTTTAAAGGAAGGATGAGAATTCAAGTATGAGCCATATATAACTGTGTGAGTACTACCTACCAAATAAAATTAAAAAATATTAATATAAGATCAAGAGTTGAAGTGACAATAAGAGCACAGCTAAAGACCATGTATAAATTTCTCTGTTCAACATTCAATGTTGAAAGAAAAGCAGTCACTAATCTAAGTTTTGGATGTTAGTACAATGTATGGCTAGTGTTGGAAACGAATGGATATCAAAGAGCTAAATAGTCATGTGTACGACATTTGCCGAGAAAAAAAAAAAAGAAAAGAAAAAAAAGAAAAGAAAAAAAGAAAAGAAAAGATGTGGTATGTAAGGCTCTGACTTGACCCTGTGATCTGATGCAAAAAAATCATGGATGGACCACCAAAATGTGCACCTCAGTTGAATTGTGCCCTAAAACACTCCCAATATTTTTCTGAAAATAGCTTTCATCCAATCTCTAAGATGAGCCTACCAGAAATCTGTAAACCAATGGTAATTTATAACACCTAAATCAAGTGATGCTGCTTAAGATAAAAGTTCTCTTGTTGCATGTGCTGAACTGCACCATACTCGATTTAGGTGTCAAACATGGTGGGCGATACCACGGGTAATAGAAAGGAATTGAGAGAGAGATTTCATTTGGCCGACCCATTCATATAGGAATAAGGCAAGGGTACTGATGATGATGCCCAAACTTCCTTGCATTTATACCAAACTCCTACTATTTAAAAGAAAACAGAAATCTACAAGAGCCAATAACTACTATCAACAAAAATTTCTGCTACAATGACTCCCTTCAAGATTTAAATATGATCCTAGTAATTTCTGAAGTAGTAACAAATCAATAATGAAGCAAACCAAAAATGAGGGCAAAACTCTTCAATCATGAGTGGATAGAAGTTTTATTCGTGTTTGTATCCTATGAGGCGCATTTCAGTCTTGCAAATGTCAAGTAGCCAGTGTGACCTCTCGCCTCACCAGATGGTTTGGCCATGATTCTGGTGGAAAAAGATATCTCTGGCCTGCTGCTTTCTTCACTTGATCGATGCCTCCTCTTGCAAGGAGGAGACCCAAGAATTCCCCCTTCATCACCTTCAGAGCAATCTATTTTCACTTCCTGAACTTCATATGTGCGAAGGAGTACCTCAAAGGTTCTGATGTCTGCAGAAAAACACATCATTTGTATAAATATCTGTCAATGAATATTTATGTGGATTGGGAATCAGCCAGACGGCTAAAAGTTTTAATGTAAAATCAACGTATAAAGAAAGCATGAACTCTTCAAAAACAAGCAAACCTAATTACAAAAGAAGAAGGAAAAAAAAAAAAAAAAACACTGGTAAAGCTAAATATCTAGCAATTTACCCCAAAAAAAGTGTGTATATACATGTGTATATATAGGTGCAGAAAATGTTACCTGTAAAGCTCGATCTGAGAGTTTCAGATGAACGTTGCACTTGCTCAATGCACGGTGAGAAAGAGCACAAGATCCCATCTTGTTTCAACATTTTGCCAGCCGAAGGAATGGCCAGCCAAGGTTGTGGCAAGTCCAGGAAGACAGAATCAGCCAACCCAGAAAATTCATCAGGAAACCCCTCACCTTGAATATCTCTGACTCCAAAAGTGACTAAACTGCTCACTCCTGTCCTCTCAGAATCCTCCCTATTCAAGGAGGAGGAGGAGAAGAAATCAAGTAAAATTTTCAGTTGACGTAGAAAAAAATAAGAAGAAGGTATTATTATATCCATTTTGTGCACTAGGTTGGCTTGGATAAGTTACTTGCTACATAGCACATAAATTAAATGAGCTACAGATACAGCTTACTTCATTGTTCAGTTTCCAATGTACTTGTTGACGATAATGGAAAAACATTCTCGTCAACGTAGTAATAAATTGAGTTGCTCCTTTGATGTGAGTGACCAATCCAAATTTAAACCAAATGAAGCAGACTAAATAAATTCACCGATAACATTTTAAACTCCAGTTCAAACTATTTATGCAACAATTTAATAAATCCTAGATTGCAGTTAGAATTTGAAAGGTTTTAAGAAAGATAAGTAACATGTAAACCCAATATCACCAGAAAAACTAGAACAAAATAACATATGTAAGGACCTCAATATTTTACCTAGCTGAGGCAGCCCTTTGTTCATGGAAATCAAATGTATAGACATGTCCTGTGGGAGCTACAGCCCTTGCAAGTGAGGTAGTTAAAGATCCACTCCCAGTGCCCGACTCAAGAACCAAACAACCAGGAACTACTTCTAGGTACATGATAACAAAGCTGATGTCTGCAAGATACAGAATCTGAGTTCTGTGGCTTAGAACTAGAGTCCATAGCTCAGGAGTTGGCGCCAATAAGTAAACAAATTTACCCTTGTTGCTGAAAACCTTGGACCCAAAGGGTTTCCCAATCCAATCTGAATGTTTAAATACACCAAAACGATTCTGGAGAATCGAACCCTCACATACTTTAACAGCCTTCATGTTGTCATGCCTCTCATATACAATAACCAAATCTCCACCAGTAATGCAGCGATGAAAAGATAACTTGTTTGCGGGATCAACAGGCAACATCCTAAAAATTTTCTTACAGCCTAAAGAATTAATACAAGCAAGTCCCTGCCAAAGATGGAATATGTAAGGAGAATAACTAGAGCAGCATGGAAAAAAAATATCATTATCTAAGCAGTTTGCATCTTGTGCACAGCGGAACTGAAGGCCTTACAAATTGATTTATTCTTTTAATTATTCCTGTTGTTTCTTTATATGTAAATCCATGAAAATCTCATGCGTCAACAACCATAAATGATTATTTTTCATGATATGAACCCTTCAGAAATCATTGCATGTAAAAGTTGAAATAACTAACCAGGTCTGATATTAGAAAAGGTGAACTTAATGGGACCGGAGAATGGTAAAACGAATGGAAAGTACATCAGCAAATAAAAAATCAGAGGTTAACTCACATTAACAAAACTTGAAAAGATGTCTTTTAAGTGGGATCAACAAGGATAATAAATAAAGGGGTCTTAACCGGTGCTGTCCTGTTAATCAAGGGATCAACAAGGAACAACCTCAAAAACCTTACATGCAAATTCTAGGAAGAAAAAAATTTAAGTAACAAGTGCATGGAGAGAAACTCAACAATCAGAGTCAAACTACCAAGGAAGAAATATGCTCTGGTCAAGCCATGAAGGAAAAAAAAACGAAACAACAGTTGCATTTCGGAGTGAAGATGGGCATGGACACCAAAAAACTAGAACAAAAATTAAAATGCACAATAGCACTACTGTATTAAAAGGCAAAAACAGAAAATTTAAACTCTATCGAACAATCTCTCAAAAATAGCATTTACAAGCCTGTTATCAGCTAGATGGCTTCAGGAAAACAGTTTATTCAATTTCAAGATTTATCTTTTCTTCTTGACAGTCCCAGTCCATTAATGATTTACTTGCTTTAATATCCTTAAACACTTGGATATTCCACACGCTCAAAGTTGTTGTCAAGTGGTTGTGCAGGGTGGTCGGGTGGTTTTAGTCATGTGAAGAATCAAAGCTACAATATATTGAGTGAGGAAGAAAAGGAAAATACATATATAGATACTCAACTCAACTCAGCAAAGCCTTGTCCCAACTAATTGAGCTCAGCTATATGAATATTTTTTCGCCATTGCACTCTATCTAAGGTCATAGCCTCAGCTAACCCACCACAAACTATCAAATTTGTCCTAATATCTCAACCTACATATGAATATGAATATAAGTTTAAAAATCCAGCTCCAATTAAACTAAAGAATATTTCTAATTAATGATCACTGCTGTGGATGATGGATCATACCAATTTGAATTTGCAGTTCAAGAACCCATGAATAGATGTGCTAAGCATCCCCAAAATTTCAAATCCCCATACCTGTATCTATATACACATATCTATACACCTATGAATAGGCTAAGACATGTCCTGACTACTGTGAGGATCGAAAAGCCTCCAAATTTCAGACTTTAACGTCCCTATAATGTGCAATGCTAAGGCTTTACTTGGCTAGTTGGCTTTCACCTAATCTGCCATTCAATTGACCTATTCATCAATTGCTAGGTTGCTAGGTTTCATACGTATATGTGTATTTGCATATCCAGAAGATCAAGGTTCTGAAGACATATCTTCCATTGCGGCAATTTATCAAACATGTGGAATCCATTGAAAGACAAATACTCACACATTGAAACAACAGTTTACACAAAGTACACACACATATACCATTAAAAATGAAATCTTCAGCTGATACGAGAGGGAAAACTTACCGCAATAGATGTCAATGTCGAGCACCGCCGAGAGGAAATCGGAGAGAGAGAGATGAGAACCCACGTAACGCAAAGGTCAGTAGTTGGATTATGCGGGCCTGTGGGCTCAGATATTCTGATTCTGTCGAAACCGTGTGAATAGCGGACACCCTACTAGTGTTGAGCTTGAAGTGTTCGGACTGGATCACATGGGCCCAACACTTCAGTTTGAAGTGTTGGGCCTATTTAGCTTTGTCGCACCTAATAAGGCTTATTAGTATTTTGATTATTATTATTCCTTTCGTTCCATAAAAAATATCATGTTTGGGAAACTGTGACGTCACGATTCCCTAAACATGACATTTTTTGTGAGACGGAAAGAGTATTATTTTTTAACTAATGTAAGTGTGAAATTTTTTCTTTCTTTTATTTTTTAAACGGCACTCTTCCATTAACAATTTACTCGGTATTTCTTTAATCGAGGATGTAGTGTAATGAAATTTTCTCAGCGTTATGATTGAAGCATATATAAGAGAAAAATGTAATTTTTTTCACTTTTCAATGAAGAAGATTGTATATGCCTCCTAAGTTAGTATTTTTCGTAAATTTTAAAGTGTCAAACTTCAACTCTCTACATCTACTAGTTTAATTTCTAACACTTCTTATCTTATTGTGCAGATGTCTCGATAGCCCAATGAGTTAGTGCCTTCTGTGGACTTTACAGTTCCCAGCTTCAACTTTTTATATCTACTAATTTAACTTTTAACTCTTCTTATCTTAAAAAAAATAATTAAAAAAAAAATAAAAAACCAACTAGATGTTTACAAAACTTTATTATTATTTTTTATTTTTTGTGATAAGGGCTTTTTACACATTGCTTATATATATATATATATATATATATTTGGGTTTTTGATAAGTAAAATTGCTACAGTTGACTCCATTGGTTTTTTTAAAAAAAAAACTATGATAATGCATGGGATTGATTGATAAAGTACTCGGCCGCCATATTCTTAGATTCCATGGAAGAACAGGAGGAGTATTTTCCTTTTAACTTCCTCACTCTTTCTCAAGAATCAAACAAGCACTAAATAATAAAAAAAAAAATTTCGCCCGTCCCAATGATCAAGGAAAGAGCTAGAGATATATTGTTAAGGTAAGTCTTTCCTCCTCTCTCTTTTTTTTTTTTGTTTTTGTTTTTGTTTTTGGGTAAGTAAAGTCTTCCTTTCTTGCTTTCTTTGCATAAACTATATATAAAGGGTAAGTTAAAAACACAAGATCTTGTTTCTCTCTCTATAAATAAATAAATTGGACAAAGTCCTCCCTTTCTTCCAGTCTCTATTTTTCATCTCAATTATCAAACCTACATCAATGGGAGTCACCACTCGCCCATGGTGTGCTTCATGTTCCTGGTGGTTGCCGTCTTCGCTGGCTTCATCGTCTTCCTCGTAATGCTCCAACAACCTCACCCTCCAAAGTTCCGAATCAACGCTGTCAATGTCTCTCTCTTTGTCGTCTCTAACTGGAGATAACAGCTAGATGGTACATAAGCTTCTATACCACAAACCCTAATGAGAGATCAAGCATTACTTATAGAGATATCAAGGGATTTGTTTACTACAAGGTCATACTTTTGTCCACAGCCAACTTTTCTGCTACTATTTATCATCCAAAGAGGTCGAAGGATCGGTGGTGATGGAGATTCCCGCGTTATCTTTTTACGTTCAAAAATGATGTGGCGAACGCCATTGTTAGAGATTTGGCAAATGAGGTTGTTGCCTTCAGCTTTAAGGTGCAAGCTAGGGTTACTTTCAGACATGGGATACCAATAACAATGAAGCGTCGGCTAGTGGCTACTTGTGAGAATGTGATGATTAGGTTTTTCCCTAATACCACTTATAATGCAATGATGAACGGCTCGGGGAGGTGCACTGTTCAATATGTTGGAGGTACAGTCTTCTAATTTATTTTCAACTGACTGCATGAGTATCCTCTCATTTTAATTTAGGGTTCCAAGATAGGTTTCTTTTTGTTGTTATGCATGATAAAATTGGGTTTTCTTAATTGCCAACTTAATGCATGGAAGGTGAAAGTGGGAAGCCCTAATTTCATGAAAATCAAAATCATATACATATATATACATATAGGTTTTTTTTCTTCCAATAACCGAGGCTTTGCCCAGCCCTAACTTATTCATCAACCTGTATAAACGGAATAAAGCTCACACTATGTCTCGTGCCCTTAAAGAAATATAAGTTGATAAAAAATAGGTCATGATTTTTACTCTCCGAGAATCTATAAAAGTTACTTGCTTTTGTCCTACCCGGTGGATTCATCCAAAACTAGGGGAATTCTTAAGTATTATATAAAAATTTGAGAAGGCAAAACATTCTTTAAAGGTATTATAAATGTTGAATTTTGGATGTGTATTTAGTAACAGTTATTATTATGATTTTCACTTGTATCAAGCTCATTCACCTCGTGTCATTTCATATTGTGTCTACGTATCTTATACAATAACTCACATTATTTATGTAATAATTTTATATCATTAATGTATGACTATATTACATCGCGTTTGTAACAACTATTTGTTTCTGACTTTCTATGTCAATATACTTTTTGATTCTAGCTTATATTTTGATAAATGAGTACCTTGCACCTATGACTCTAGTTCGAATTAACAATGAATTCATAAATTAATCGACTAGTAATTTACAAAATACATATATTCCTTTAACTATTATAAGAATATAAAATTTCAGTTTGTAATTTTATTTGTTTATTTATTCATTTTTCAGATATAAATAGATGGCGCTGAAGATCAAAGCAGCAAAGGCAGGGCAGCTCAAAGGCGGAGCACCTCAAAGTAATTTGAGGTCTCAGGAACAATATAAAAGGGGCCTTTAACTTAAGATTTTTTTTCTTAGCTTCACTTTCCTCGTACAGAATTTTTTTACATTTGTTATTCATACATGGATTCATATAGGCTCAATGTCACATTTGTTATTCATAGAGATTTTTTATTTTATTTTATTATTATTATTTTTTTTAAGAAGCAAATTCATAAATATTTTTCTTATCACATATCTAATTATTATTATGAATCAAGTCATTATTCAACCATATAAATAAAAATAAAAATAATTTAGGTTAAAGAATTATAGAATTGATTAGAAAAATCTACTCCAGTACTCCAACAAATTGTTTAATATAATAAAAGTGTGTTTAGAATCTTCAAATATAGTAACATAGTGAGAGAGTGAATTGTGAAAAAAAAAAAAAAAAAAAAAAAAATTATAAACAAAGAGGAGGAAGACTGTAAGAATATGGAAAGTTTCACCCATTCCCACAACCAACTCCTAAATATATATTCAATAAGTGTGGTGTAATGATAATAACAGAGGAGAAAAAGAAAAAGAAAAAAAAAAAAAAAAAAAAGGCAAAAAAAAAAAAAAAAAAAAAAAAAGTGAGAAAGGAAAGAAACATTTTGGAAAGTGAGAAAGGATAGAAAAAATTTGGGTCCAATATTAAATTTTCTATTGTTTGAGGCGAAAGTAATTTAAATTTATGACATGTTATAATATATGGAAATTGAAAAAAAATTATAAATAAATAAATTGGGGCTTTTTTATTGGCTCGACACTAGGCAAAAAGAAAAAGTGAGAAAGGATAGAAAATTTTTGAGTCCATTATAGGAAATTTTTGAGCTTTCTATTGTTTTGAGGCCTATTATAGAAAGTAACTAAAATTTAAGATGTCTTAGACTATATGAAAATTTAAAAAAAAATTAAGGTTTTTTTATTGACTGGGGACTTAGATGACCAACGTATATATTACTAGGTAAAAAAAAATCTTTGAGAGTTTTTAGTTTGGTGAATGACATTTTTTGCTCGTTAACTAGTCCTATTAGTATGGTTTGGTGTATGACAGTTTATGATATGTAGTTAAACAACTTAAACTTGTAACTAAATGAGATGCTTATAGTTGTTAATGAAGAAATTGTATGCTTTATTAGCATGATTTGTGATGAACAAAAAAAAAACAAAAAACAAAGGACGAGAATGTCATTTGAGACCCACTGACGCAAAGGTCAGTAGTTGGATTATGTGGGCCTGTGGGCTCAGATATACTGATTCTGTCGAATTAGTGTGAATAGAGGACACCCTACTAGTGTTGAGCTTGAAGTGTTCGGACTGGATCACATGGGCCCAACACTTCAAACTGAAGTGTTGGGCCTATTTAGCTTTGTCCTACCTAATAAGGCTTATTACGAGTAGTATTTTGATTATTTTTATTATTTTTTAAACTAACTTATGCGTGAAATTTTTTCTTTCTTTTATTTTTTAAATGGCACTCTTCCGTTAACAATTTACTCGGTATTTCTTTAACCAACGACGCAGTGTAATGATATTTTCTCAATTGTATGATTTGAAGCATATATAAGAGGAAAATATAAATTTTTCACATTTCAGTGAAGAAGATTGCATATGCCTCTTAACTAGTTCAATGGATTAGTGTTTTTTGTAAATTTTGAAGTGTGAGGCTTCAACTCTCCCCAGTGAACTTTACAGTTTCTGATTTCAACTCTTTGTATCTACTAAGTTAACTTCTAACTCTTCTTGCCTTAATAAATAAAAAAATAAATAATAGTGTGGTCTTATTGAAATATGGTGTAAGAAGTGGTACCTACCAATTATATTTAACACCAATTTGGGATGGTCTCCTAAATTTCTTCTTTCTTTTTTTTTTTCGCCTCTCTCTCTTCGGTAGAACCTTGGAAAGTTTCTCTAAATTTGCCTCCAGATTTTGCATGCAGGAATAATTAGACGCTTTCAAACCTTTATTATTATTATTTATTTTTTGTGAGAAGGGCTTTTAACACATTGCTACAAATTATATATATATATATATATGGGTAAAGTACACTCATATTCCTTGAGGTTTGGCAAAAGAACACTCAGATGAAACTTACCTTTTTTTGGATAAAGATACCCTGAAGGTTCAAAAATGGACAAAGACACCCTTTATATGAGAAATTGACCAAATTACCCTTTGACCGTTTAGGAGAATTTTTTAACTTTACAATTTAATAAATTGGACCAATCTATTCTCATGAACAATTTATGCATAAAAAAATATAATAAAAAAAAAACTTTATATTGTACACTTTTTTTCTTTTTCTTTTTGTTATTTACTTTATAAATGTCTCAACTTCTTAAAAATGTAGACGTCTAAATGATTTTTTGATCCAATACATATATTTCAAATAAATTATATTTTGTTATTACTTCTTTTCTTTTTCTTTTTTATTTTTAAATTAAGATGCTTAATTCTTTCATCTAAAAAAATTAAACCAATTTCTTTTCTATAAAAATAAAAAATATGGTTCCATTATAACTTTATGCATCTTAAATTATATATCAAATATTATGCATTTCCCAACATAAAAAAATAATAATAAAAAAAAAAGGAAAAAAAAAAAAAAACAAACAAACAAACAAAGGCATGCATAAAGTTAAGATGTATAAAGTTACACATGTACCTATTTTCTTTTATGTTAAGAAATGCATAATAATTGATATATAATTTAAAATGCATAAAGTTATATTGGTACCATATTTTTTATTTTTAAGGACAAAAGATTGGTTTAAATTTTTTAGACAAAAGAATTAAGCATGTTAATTTTAAAATAAAAAAGAAAAAGAAAAGAAGTAATAACAAAATATAATTTATTTGAAATATATGTATTGAATCAAAAAAGCATTTTAGACGTCTACATTTTTAAGAAGTTGGGACATTTATAAAGTAAATAATAAAAATAAAAAAAAGTGAACATTATAAAGTTTTTTTTTTTACTTTTTTTTATGTATAAATTATTCATAAGGGTAAATTGATCCAATTTATTAAATTGTAAAGTAAAAAAAGTCTCTTAAATAGTCAAAGGGTAATTTGGTCAAATTTTTCATGTAAAGAGGTGTCTTTGTCCATTTTTGAACCTTCAGGAGGTGTCTTTGTCCAAAAAACAGGTAAGTTTCGTCTGAGTGTCCTTTTGTCAAATCTCAAGGGGTGTGGCTGTACTTTACCTCATATATACATATATATATATATATATATGAGTTCTGATAAGTAAAATTGCTACAGTTGACTCCATTGGATTTTTTTTAAAAAAACTATGATATATAATGCATGGGATTTATTGATAAAGTACTCTGCCACCGTATTCTTAGATTCCATGTAAGAACAAAAGGAGTATTTTCCTTTTTAACTTTCTCACTCTTTCTCAAGAATCAAACAAACACTAAATAATTAAAAAAAAAAATTTGTCGTCCCAATGATCAAGCTCCCCCTCTTCATTGGTTTTTTTTTTTGGTAAGTAAAGTCTTCCTTTCTCGCTTTCTTTACATAAACTATATATAAATGGTAAGTTAAAAACACAAAGATCTTGTTTCTCTCTCTATAAAAAAAATAAATAAATAAATTGGACAAAGTCCTTCCCTTTCTTCCAGCCTCTATTTTTCATCTCAATTATCAAACCTTCATCAATGGAAGTCGCCACTCGCATCACCACCACTCGCTCTTACACTCTGCCACCCATCGCCGATACCCCCCGGCCTTACTTCCCGCCATATCAACGCCCATGCTCCCCCGCCATCCAGTGCTTCATGTTCCTGGTGGTTGCCGTCTTCGTCATCGCGGGCTTCATCTTCTTCTTCCTACTGCTCCAACAACCTCACCCTCCAAAGTTCCGAATCAACGCTGTCAATGTCTCTCCCTTTGTCGTCTCTAACTCGGAGATAACAGCTGGATGGTACACAAGCTTCTATATCACAAACCCTAATGAGAGATCAAGCATTACTTATAGAGATATCAAGGTATTTGTTTACTACAAGGGCACACTTTTGTCCTCAGCCAACTTTTCTACCACTATTTATCATCCAAAGAGGTACCAAGGATCGGTGGTGCTGGAGATTCCCGCGTTATCTTTGTGCGTTCAAAACGATGTGGCGGACGCCATTGTTAGAGATTTGGCAAGTGAGGTTGTTGCCTTCAGCTTTAAAGTGCGTGCTAGGGTTACTTTCAGACATGGGATGCCAATAACAATGAAGCGTTGGCTAGTGGCTACTTGTGAGAATGTGATGGTTAGGTTTTTCCCAAGTACCACTAATAATGCAATGATGAACGGCTCGGGGAGGTGCACTGTTCATCTGTAACTACAGTTGGAGGTTCGGTCTTATAATTTAATTTCTACTGAGTATCCTTTCATTTTTAGGGTTTCAAGCTAAGTTTCTTTTTGTTGTTATGGATGATAAAATTGGGTTTTTTTTGCCTACTTAATGCATGGAATATGAAAATGGGAAGCCTAAAATGTATGTATAGGCTAATAGTTTTTTTTTGCCCTTTTTGTTTTTTCTTTTTTTTTTTGTTTTTCTTTCGATAACCTTGCCTCGATTAATTCACATACAGGACCGTACAAAGCTACTTCTCTACATAAATCGGATAAAGTTCAGACTATGATCGTGATCGTGCCCTTAAAGGAATATAGGCTGATAAAAATTAAATAGGTCATGATTTTTACTCTTCGAGAATCCATATGAAAGTTACTTGCTTTTGTCTTATCTAGTGGATTCATCCAAAACTAGGGGAATTCTTAAGTGTTATATGAACATTTGAGAAGGCAAAACGTTCTTTAAAGGTATTATAGATGTTGAATTTTGAATTTGGATGTGTATTTAGTAACAGTTATTACGATGATCACTTGTATCAATCTCAATCATTACTTGTGCCATTTCATTCTACAATAACTCACATTACGTATGCAATAATTTTATGTTATTAATATACGATCTCTTGTAACAACTATTTGTTTCACAGGAAATTACTATGTCAATATACTTTTTGATTCTAGCTTATATTTTGATAAATGAGTACCTTGCACCTATGACTCTAGTTCGAATTAATATATGTCAATACATATATTCCTTTAACTAGTATAAGATAAAATTTCAGTTTGTAATTTTATTTGTTTATTTGTTCATTTTCAGATATAGATAGATGACACTGAAGCAAAGAAAGGGGCAGTTCAATGTAATTTGAAGCCTTAGCTGAATAATATAAAAGGGGCCTTTTAATTAAGATTTTTTTTCTTACCTTCACTTTCTTCGTACAGAATTTTTTTACATTTGTTATTCATACACGGATTCATACAGGCTCCATGTCACATTTGTTACTCAATACAGATTTTTTATTATTTTCATTTTTATAAGAAACAAATTCATAAATATATTTCTTTCATTATTATATTATCTTCTAATTTTTTAAGAAGACTTGGTTGTACATTTGTTAAATTTTTTCCTAAATTTATTGTTATTTTTCTATTTTTCTCTTCATCTTATTTTCATAGACGGATTCATGTCATATAAATAAAAATGACCACAACTCAAAAACAAACTATAAAATTTACAGTAAAATATTGATAAAATTACAAATTAATTTAGGTTAAAGAATTATAGAATTGATTAGAAAAATCTACTCCAGTACTCCAACAAATTCTTTAATATAATAAAAGTGTGTTTAGAATCTTCAAATATAGTAACATAGTGAGAGTGTGAATTGTGAAAAAAAAAAAAAAAAAAGTCTTCTATAAATGTTTAGGTTAAAGATTTATAGAATTGATTAATCTACTCCAGAACTCCAACAGATTCTTTAATATAATAAAAATGTGTTTAGAATCTTCAAATATAGTAAGATAGTGAGAGTGTGAATTGTGAAAAAAAAAAAAAAAAAAAAAAAAAAAAAAAAAAAAAAAAAAAGAGGAGGGAGACTCTACTGGAATATGGAAGAATATGGAAAGTTTCACCCATTCCCACAACTAACTCCTAAATATATATTTAACAATTACATATGGTGTAATGATAAGAATAAAAATAAAAAATAAAAAATAAAAAATAATTTAAAAAAAAAAGAAAAGTGAGAAAGTATAGAAAAATTTTGGGCCCATTATTAAATTTTCTATTGTTTGAGGCGAAAGTAATTTAAATTTAAGACATGCTATAATATATTGAAATTGAAAAAAAAAATAAAAATAATTGGGACTTTTTTATTGGGTCGACACTAGGCAAAAAGAAAAAGTGAGAAAGGATAGAAAATTTTTGAGCCCATCATTAAATCTTTCTATTGTTTTGAGGCCTAATTATAGAAAGTAACTAAAATTTAAGATATCTTAGAATATATGAAAATTAAAAATTAAAAATAAATAAATAAATTGAGGCTTTTTTATTGGATGGGGACTTAGGTGAACCTAAGGCTCCAGCCAAATCTGAATGAGCATGTCTTAAGTAGAATTAATATATACTACTAAGTAAAAAAATCTTTGAGAGTTTTTTTAGTTTGGTGCATGACATTTTTTGCCCTATTAGTATAGTTTGGTGTATGACAGTTTATGATATGTAATTATGTAGTTAAACTTGTAAGTAAATGAGATGCTTCTTATATTTGTTAATGAACAAATTGTATGCTTTATTAGCATGATTTGTGATGAACAAAAAAAAAATAGCATGATTTGTTATGACCATCTTTCTGTTATTCCGCTAGATTCATATGAATAAAGTTGATGCACCACAACCCAAAATTTTATAATCACATTTTTATGCGGATAGCATTATTGGTTTCAATAATTAATTTAAATTTTTTTTAAAAAAATAATAATCATTGAAAACCCAAATTTATTTATTCATGTTCCATATTTGAGCATTGTTTGTTCACTGTCCTTGTTTCGCATACGAGTACATATTTGCATTTGATAATTTGTAAATCGATTACCATCTTCTTGTCACAGTAAAATCAAGATATTTTATTACATTATATTATGCATGGTGCAATCCTATATCATTTAACATGGTTTCAATTTTTTTATTTTTTATTTTTTCGACAATATGGTTCCAATCACCCACTCTAAAAAATCATAAAAATTGATCTATCCAAGTGTAAAGCAATAGTATCTCAAATACTCGGACCTATCATTGGAGATAATTTATGACAGAACCATTCATATGAGATTGAGGACAACGATAATTATGAACTCAACAGTAATTTGGCCACCTAAACATCATATCACTTTGTGCGATCCCTATATATCCCAATAAGAGCATAACTACTGCAGAGAGAGAAGTCCAATCAGATTCAGGAACCCTTGGTTGAGTTACAGGCCCATCATAATCCTCAATCATTCAAATTACACATCATTTTGCACAAGTGGGGTAACACAAGCATAATATATCTTCATGATCCTGTCGATCCGTTTAGGAACAACGTTGTTACTCAGTGATACTGTAGTTTCTTTCATTCTGCAATTACATGAAAATTACTAATTAATAGGGTAAAAGTACTGCCCTGCACCTGTGTTAATATTCTGCACTACTAGGAGAATATATACAATGTTCCACGGGCACGGCACATCATAGACGTCTGTATGCGCGCCCCTTACACGCGGACGGCTGTAATGTGCCGTGGGTGCACAGCGCTCCACAAATAGAAGCCATTAACCTAATATCACAAGTCCTGTCGCTACCAAGAGCACCAATAGTAAGCTTCTATAAAATAAAAATTATGTAAAAGCAATCACATTTATATTTTGGTGCATCACCTAACCCTTTTCATAGTTGACCTTCCAAATACCACAAGGAATTTGAATTTACATCACAATCAAGAAAAGAATTGAATAAAATTACCAAGGCGAAAAAGTCTAGGTTTCCATGCATGCAGATGCTTGTGGGCACAAAGCTTTATGAAAATAACCAGAGTGCAACAAAGGCCGTTTTATTTGCCATAAAAAAAGAGAGGCCATTTTGTCAGCAGTACAAGCTACATTGTGATAAATAAACCGAACATCCTAAAAGGGCCTGACCATTTTATATTGAAGGCAAATCTTTAAATTGCCATTGCCAAACCCAGTTGTGTTACTATATTAGGTCCCCTCAAAAATTCTCTTGGCCAGTCAAAAATGGCTTCACCCACTAAAGTTCAGAAGCTCATTGTGTCTTTATGTCTCAGGAAGCAGGTATACCAGTATGGTCACTGTACATGGCCCAATCAAGCAGCTGCCGCCGCAGATGACCATCTCATAGAAATAACAAATCAACTTACACAATTGCAGGTGCAGGAAGCTTTGAATTGAGAGACTGTGCAACAGCATCGATGAACTCTTCAGTATTCAGATAGAACTCCCTTGATACCCTGCATACACCAAAGTATTTGAATAACTACGGATATCATAATATACACCAACATTTCGACCATGGATATAATCACCAGTGCTGTGTTCTGGAAAACCTGACCCAACCAGCTGGATCAACCAATAAAATATAGAAATCCTGTCCTTGCAGGTTCAATCACCATATCAAGTTCAAAAACCAGTTTACATAGAAAATGAGAGTCTGTAATCACATAACATGTTACATTAATACTCCGTTTGTGTCGACGTAAAATATTTTTCTTGGAATTTTTTTTCCTTTTTCAGGTAAAATATTTTAATTATTTTTATTTTTCGGTGTTTGGCAAAAGTCTAGGTTGAAGTTAAGGTCAAGTCCATCGGACGGACGCATAAAATTACTTGCCAAAGATTGATGGGTAAATTATTTTTTTTTAGATTTTAATATTTTTTTTCTTCGTAAATATTTTAAGATAACCAAACACCATAAAATAAAAAAATAATAATTTACATCCAAACAAAAGGAGCCTAAATGAAAATAGAAAAACTTAATTTATCTAAATTTTCATTGTTTCATAATGTAGATCTTCTGCTTTATTTTTATTTAACAGCATACACTGTTATGATCTAAGTGGTAAATTTAGCCGGTTGAACCAGTGAATCCTAGCCCATGTTACAAGTCAACTTTCCCAGTTGGTTTTATAGCTCAAAGCATGCGATGAATCCAAACTATACAGACATAAACCCGTGATTCAGAAAGATCTAGCACTTCATATATTCAGACGGAATAGATATAATCTATATGATACATCAACTTCAATGTGTATTGTGCTGTGGAGTGTGAATAAGATTAAATTTACCAAATGGTCAACCCAAAAAATGACGAGACACAATCAAAATTCTTATTTTTTTTATTTCTTTATTTTATTATAGAAAATTATATGGTGTTCTTATGTAATGGAGTACTCAACCTGGGCCCTACACCCATTTGAGCACCCATGTAACAAAAGGAAATGATAATGGAACCTATAAACTTGAAAAACTAAATGTGCTTATTGATGTAGTCATGTGAGACACATATCTCATCTAGGGCTGCAAGTTGGGTTGGCCCAACCCAGCCCAGCCCAGCCCCAACCCAACCTCAACCCGAATCGGGTTGGGTTGGGCCAACCCGAATTGTACTCAACATGTGTTGTGGTTATAACCCGGACCGAATATTTTTGGACAGGTTGGGTCGGGTTGAGGTTTTTTTTTTAAATATAATTTTTTTTTTTAGAAATTTATATATATATATGTATATGTATATTATATATATTTGATTATATTATTATTAAAAATATATATATAATCAAATTAACAAGGCAAGTTGTGGGCATTTTAGCTGATGAACTGAAGGAGAGACAGGTATGATCACTTTGAACTCTTGTTGGTTGTTGCGTCTCTTTGATTGAAGCCAACTTGAGATATGGTTGTGGGTTCCGATTTGCAGGCCAAGGCAACGCAGGATCCAGAAATTCAGAACATCCTCACAGATCTTGTTATGAGTCAGGTATGAAGGGGGGTTCTTAAAATGTTCGTCTTCATTACAGTATTTGCCACGAACTCTTGTTGGTTGTTGCGTCTCATTTTTAGGGTATTTGTGTGTTGTGTAGTTGAGAATTGAATTAGGGGTTCAGATGAGAGATCTGTTCTCTTCGGGTTACAGTGAGCACAACGATGGCCGAGGAGTGGCTAACAACGCTCCAGAGGAGTCGATGAGTTATTCAACGGGAGCCGCCGCCGAAAAAGGTAATTCCGGCGATTTTTTAAAATTTCCGGCGATATTCCGGTGATAATATAACTTTGATTACGAGTGTTTGGTTTCTTTTTTGGGGACAGATAATCCCGGATCGGCGGCGGCGGAGGGTGAGCGACGGCGGCAGAGAGAGAAAAAGAAAGAAGAGAGAGAGAGAGAAAGGAGGAAATTTTTTTTTTTTTTTTTTTAATTTTGGGTTGGGTTCGGGTTGAGCCCGAGCCCAACCCAAATATGTCTGGGTTTTGACAAAACCCAACCCGAACATGAACCCGATTTGTGAATTGTATGTCCAAATTTCAAAATTTATGGGTTGGGGTTGGGGTTGGGGTTGGGGTTGGGTTGGGTTGGGCTGGGTTAGCCCGCCCAAGTTGCAGCCCTAATCTCATCCCAGCACAAAGAACTTCACGCATTTAGAAGTGTGCATGTACCATTGGATATAATTGAAAAGATAAGAATGCCTAAAACTATAATAGATCCACCCAAATAATCCATTTTGTTAAATAACATTGGTGTTAGAGCCATACCAAACTCTTTCCTTACTTTTGAAGCTTTTCTAATGGTTCTTGCCCACAAAATTTATGCTATATATGTAATGAATTAATTTTACCTGTTGGTGAAGAATAACACATGGATCCCGACACCAGATTTTTTTTTTTGATAAGTAATAATCGATTAGAAAAGCGTTCAAAAGGGGAACGCATCCCTAATACAAATAACGAAAGCTGAACCTAAGGACCTATAGAGTCAAAAGATCAACTAAGTCATCAGTAGAGGAGCAAGTGCTTCCTTTCACATAACAAAAAATAGAGCGAAGAATATGAAGTTTCAAGGTCGCCAAAGGCGATTCCTTTCCTTTGAAAATTCTGCTATTCCTCTCTTTCCATATGCACAACCAAACACCAGATTTTAGACCTAAAAGCTTCTTGAAAAAATTGTTTAAAACAGCTAATCAAAGATTATAAACGCATGGAAGAGAGAAACAGGACTACGATATAGTGGTAAAATCTTGACAGTGGGACCCATATGTTCCCATTAAAATGGTTGGCCAAATCAATTGAATTTATGGAGAGTCATTTTACCAAATTCAAAACTAATAGTTTCTGAAGCAGGTAGAACTCTCTCGGTACCTCCTTTACTATATTACTGTTTGAAGGTCATCCTGACAACAGTGACAACGGAATAGAATTGAAAAACAAGTTGATTTAACCAACCATGATCAGTTGGGACACAGGTTTTGTTTAGTTTAGTTGATTTGAATAGATTTGCACCAACATAATTCTATTGATGTCATGGGTATTTTTGCTCTATCGCCATTTTTTTCCCTCACTTACAACTAATCCATATAAATCCTTGTCGCACTCAGGCTCAACTATATCATGTTATTTAATAACTCCAATCAATACCTTGTGATATTTTTCAGATTCATCCTAGTCCATATATTTTCTAAAACAGAACCACCAATTCTGCCTGACCTCCTCATATGATCTCCCAAATACAATGATAACTATTTGGAGGATATTTTCTTTTTCTTAACCATTTAATCAATGTAATTTATAAAACCCCTTCTTTTAATTCATTTGAAGGCATGAAAAACAATTGTGTACTTAATCCATAGATGTTTTTTAAGATAGGCAAATCACACACGCATTTGTCCAGTGACCCTCAACCTTCCATTTGGAAGGAGGAAGACCACCTAGGCAAAGCCCTTCGTGGTATCCATATGAGAGTTGTTGCTCAAGGCTAACATCTAAAGTTTGTATGACCTATGATTTTAATACAGAACAGATCCTCACACAAATCCTTTATCACCATTCTACTCCATTAACAGCCATATCGTCAATTTTTTTCTCTACCCAAAAATAATAATAATATTTTTTTCTCTAATCGCATGGAAGTTCATTTGGTTTCCTCCTTTCTACTGGTAATATCTTCACTTAGATCATATCACTCTTGTACAATATTGATTTTCACAGCACACAACGAAACTATCTGAATTGACTTCCAGTAATCTTAACCTCAAATAATGTGACCCTCAATTTCTGGCAAATGCATTCTTTTTAAAAAAATTAAATTCTCTTGTGTAATCACTCATCCATATCAACATTCCAACATTAGCAGCAGTCTTTTACACACGTTTCTTGACAGACACTTACTGAAAATATTTGCCTATTGTGCCAAGTGTGCTCAATACACAGTAATTATTGCTGCCACTTTAAAATGGTTTTTCAAGTTCCGAAATTGTGGATGGTACTCCAGCATAATATTAAAAAGATTATCATAGTAAAGAGAGCAAAATTTAGTTATTATAAAGTGCCTAAGTTTGTCAATAGATGCAAGGCATATGACTAGTACTCCTTGATATGATTTGATGACAACAACTACACAAACTTCTACAGGAAATTAATTTTTTTAACCCATTTAAATATTTTGTATTTTTATTTTTATTTTGGAAGGCAATATCTTGTATTATTGGACCGTAACTTTATACAGATAAATTGTAGGCTTCAAAAAATTAAATTGTGGCATAGCAGCATCTGATATTAAACAGACATATATATGTAGGGGTGCAAGTTGGGCAGGTTCAACCCAACCCAAGAAGTCTCGTGCTGGGCTTGTTATTTACCGAATTCGGTTGGGCTCGGGTTGGACTTTTCCAGCCCGAGCCCCATTTCGGATTGAGTTTGGGTTAGAACGAATCTAACCCGAGCCCAACTCCAAACCCGAAAGTGAAAATTATACAATTTTATATTTTAATTTTAAAATCCAGATTAAATCTGGACTCTTTTACTTTTTCTGATCCAACAGTTGATGTGTGTATATCATTCTTTAACCCTAACAAATACTATAACACAGCCCTACGCCATTGAGAAGGACCCTACTTCATCCCCACTGCAGAGAATCAATCGCAATTGCCATGCCTCGTCATGCGTTATCGTTATCGTCTCCACCATTGCCATTGCCATCACCGCCATCTATCATCTTCTGTTTTCGGGCCAGAAACCAATATAAAGACGACGAAGGAGAGGGACGAGGTGGAGGAGAGAAGAAAACCTAGAAACCAATATGACGACGGGTTGGTGTGGATTGACAGACATTCAGAAAATCAATGCCACGGGGTTGAAAAAAGAGAAACAGAGACAATATATTTTACAGAGAGAAGAAAGACAGAGAGAAGCTAAATGACAATGGAGTCGGACAATTCAAGAGATTGAGTGATGGATATGTGAGACTAAAAGAATGAAGGGTTTTGCACTGGGGCCCAAAATCTGTGATGGTGGTGGTGATAAGGCCCAACCATAGCTATGGTGGTGGTGGAGGGAGAAGAAGGGTAGGTTGGTAATTAAACCGCTCAAGTGCCCCTGCTATTAGACTTTTAAGTATGTATATATAATATACATATACATATATATGTATGTATGTATGTATACCTTTGATGGGTCTATTTTATGATATTAAATGTATAAGGTTTTAATCAAATTTGGGTCATTGATTTGTAAGGTGGAGGAGAGTAGGTATGTGTTTGAGGCCAAAACGATTCAGATAATGAAGACGGTCAAATGGTCATAACCCGAATTTGGGTTGTGGTCGGGTTGGGCCAGCCCAAGTTGCACCCCTATATTTTATATATAATAACTTATACAAGACGGTCAAATGGTCATAATTGCTTTTCTTCTTTCCAGGTACATCCCAACATGCTACAACCCTGTCTATGAATCAATCAACAAAACTAATGAAGTGGATTACTTAGCTCCATGAATCAAAATGGCAAAAGGGCCAAACAACAAAATTAATAACAATGACAATCAAACCAAAACCCAAAAAAAAAAAAACCCAAGAAGTGTGATTCCATAAACACAAAGAACAGATAATAGAATAACAAGAGGGGCAGCAACTTACTGGGGTCCATGACTCAAAATGGCAAGATCCTTGGTCATTTTCCCTGTTTCCACTGTCGCAATGCATGCAGCCTCTAGCTTATGAACAAAATCCAACAACTGTTCATTCTTATCAAGTTTGGCCCTAACAAATATTTTGAGTTATAGAAAGATGTGTCAATACAAAAACCAACAAAAAAAAAAAACTAGAGAGAACGTAATAATAAGACCATTGACTGGTGTTGATCCCACACATGCAGGGTGCAGATCCCAAAGAGAGGAGGACTGGATAGACCTAATCTTTGACATTTATTCACACAAAGTGATTACTCCTAGACTCTACTTGTTAGCACAAGATGGTAAAAAAAAAAGGGCATAGCAAACTGACTACTTAAATTTGGTAAGAACTTTAACATGTGCAAATGCAAATAAAAACTAACAATGTCCACATCAATTGGAAACTTGTATTAACAGAAGGGCAAGACATTATACTTCCTGCTATGGTATAAGATTTCAAATTATTTCCAGGAATATTTCATAATTGATGACTTCAACAAAGCCCCAAAGTTTACCAGTATTCTTCTTACAGACACTAATTAAGAGTCGTAATTATAATTTAAAGGACGCAATTCTCCACTCTAGCTCAACTATGCATAACTTATCCAACAAGCAAGACTTATCCAACAAATCAATCTCAACCCAGTTTAGCACAGTCACATAGTTGGTGATCAGGCAGAATTTCACCAAATTTTTATGTAACATCACGTTCATATCATTTTTTTGTATATTTCCATTGCCAAATAAAACTACCTCTAAAAGAAAATCTTCAAATCATTCTTAGACTTAAAATTATTTTTTGTTGCTCGAGGTATTACGAATTTTTTTTTTTTTTTTTTATAAGTAATTGAGGTATTATGACTTCTCATCACACAAACGGTTAAACTATGATAGTTATTGAATAAAGAAAATAATCATTGCAGATATGCAACCATTACAGAGAGAGAGTATTAAACAACCATATATATATTGCTGATAAAGATGTTTCACTCTTGCTGCATGTGGGCATACAATACAGTCATCAGAATTATCACCAAGACACCAACATATTACTCAAGTACTTATGAGTTATGTCCAAAACGAGAGTATCATATATAGCGTGGCTCATGCCACAATCTGAAATTTGATTAATTAAAGATAGCAGAACTTCTAATTAAAATTTTACACCATCAAAGGATAGGAGTACACAAGTTTTAAGGAAAAAACAGCAAAATTTACCTATGTTCTAGTCCTCGGGTCCATGCAAATATGGAAGCAACGCTGTTTGTACTGGTTTCTTGTCCTTTCTGATAAAGCCGAAAATGACGAGTTACAGTCCCATGAGCGGCCTCCGCTTCTAGTGTTTTCCCATCAGAGGATAACTGCACCCCAAGAGTTTTCAAGTAAATTTTAGCATCACAAGACCAAAGAAAAGAGGTCAGCACAAAAAAATAAAAATAAAAATAAAAAAAATCAATTAGCAAGCACTAACCAATACAGAAGTCATAAGGCCCAAAGAACCGAATCCTGCACAAAGCGAAGAAACTTTTAGGTAGACTTTCTTCTTTTTTCAAAATATATATATATATATATATATATTTACAAATTGAAGTCTGACTGCATTTGAAGCGTTTTTCTTAGAGAAAACTCAAATTCCAAATATATATTGAATCACTTAAGAAATGCTACTTACATGAAATAATTTCTGAGGGATACGTATCAAGCACAACGATAAAGATCAATCTACCGATTATATATCCAGTCAAGAACTACGAAGAATGCTAAACAACATTCACACACACACACACACACAATTGAACTGAAAGGCACTCCTTGCTGAAACTGCAGCAAGGTCTAAACTTCATCTTGAATCCCCATGGCATTGCCTTAAAGAATCATAACCATATATTATCACTTTTCAGTGGATGAATTTAAGATATTCTGGCAAAGAACTAATTATTTGGGCGCTTATTAGCAGTATTGAAGCCTTCAACCAAAATCAATCCACTTTTCTCAAGGCACAGAGACCCAAAATGCTAAATGGCTATTGTTATTACTTGTTACGCATAAAAACAAAACTTAATGACTTTGGTTCACATACACAAGGAAAGGATTCCTAGAAAGACACATTGCGTCAAAAAGGGTCATAACAGGAAACTTAACACCAAAAAATAAATAAAAAATTAGTTCATGCCACAATTGAAATAAATAAACATAACACAGCTCAAGAGCAATCATATGGTCATGCAAATTGTTGACTAGAGTGGTATCTCATGCCATTCCCTGGAAGGGGACGTGTAGAGTCAAGAAACAGTATGTGTAATACTTTTTTCATAATAAAAATAACAAGCAAATGGTCCTAATATTTTCCAATGTAGAGTCTATGCATTCCCATCACCTTGAGCAAGTAAATCACTCAGAACATCTCCATCATAGTTTTTGCATGCCCAAACATATCCACCGTCACTTTTTAGAGCATAAGCCACCATGTCATCAATTAACCGATGCTCATACCTGAATGTTAACCATATGATTCAAATAAACCATTAGAAGATGTTATCAATAAAGAAGTACAATGCCACAATTTGCAATAGATGTAAATTAACCATATAGAATGTTCTTCAAATTTCAGCTTCCACTTTTCTTCATATACCTCCTGAAATATGTCCTTAAACCTGTAATGGTCAAAGTGATATGAGAATTCATAAACTTTTTCCCTTTTTTCTTTCCAAATTCAAACTCAAGATTGACTAAAAATTCAAACAGAATAAGACAAACATTCAAGGAAAGAACCCAACAACTAATGGAAATCAAGATTACCTGCCATCATATTTCTTGAGAATTGTATTTTTGGTGCTCAGGTAAAGAGGCCATTTCTTCTCAAATGCCAGTGACATTGATGATTCAGCAAAACCTCGAATAGACTAAAAAATTAGATACGAATTTGTTAAATAGTGAAATGAGACACTACAATTTTTAAAGGCACATCTTCAAGCAACAGTTAGTAAGAAAAAACCTTGTCAACATTGTACATAGCAAGCGCAATGCCAGGACCTTTAAAATCGTAAACATTGAGCTCCACTGGGTTGTCCCCGTTTTCTGGGACTGAGTAAAAAAAAACACAGAAAGGTAAGCATTAATACTTTTTTATATAGAAAACCTTTCTCGGTTTATTTTACAAGACATATAATATATGTCAGCTCACCAAAGACCATTTTGAGCTTTCCTGGCCCGTTAATAACAGTATCAGTGGCACGATACTGATCTCCAAAGGCATGTCTACCAATACAAATTGGTTTTTTCCAACCTGCAAGTTAGAAAATAGGTACTTAATGGTGGTCCAGAGTGTCTCTCATAAACATTCAAGATGATGACAAACAGATAGGTACCAGGAACAATTCTGGGAATGTTCTTGCATAAGATTGGTTCACGGAAGACAGTACCTACAAAAGGGAAATCATTAACCTTTGGATTAGGAAGAGAACCCTATTTAGAATATATCAAAGAATATAAACACAAATGGAACTAGGTTTAGAAATGAAGAGCACAACTTCGTTCACAAGAATCCATTATGAGATATTCATACATCAAGATTATGCACACATGTAACAACCCACTCCACCACATGGTATGATATTGTCCGCTTTGGGCCTGAGCCCTCACGGTTTTGCTCTTGGGCTTCACCCCAAAAGGCCTCATACCAATTGGAGATGATGCACTTACATATAAGCACTTCACATTTCCTCTACCCAGGCGATGTGGGACTTGTGCACCCGTAGCTCGCCAGTGTGGTAGCCTGACAGTGTCTCTCGCACCCGCCCACGGCACACCCGCCCACAGGGTCATCACAATCCACCCCCCTTGGAGGCCCGACGTCCCCGTCGGCACACTTCCGGCTGGGTCAGGCTCTGATACCAATTGTAACGACCCACTCCACCACATGGTATGATATTGTCCGCTTTGGGCCTGAACCCGCACGGTTTTGCTCTTGGGCTTCACCCCAAAAGGCCTCATACCAATTGGAGGTGACACACTTACATATAAGCACTTCACCTTTCCTCTACTCAGGCGATGTGGGACTGTGCACTCGTAGCTCACCAGTGTGGTAGCCTGACAGTGTCTCTCGCACCCGCCCACGGCACACCCGCCCACAGGGTCATCACAATCACCCCCCCTTTGGGGCCCAACGTCCTCGTTGGCCACACTTCCGGCTGGGTCAGGCTCTGATACCATTTGTAACGACCCACTCCACCACATGGTATGATATTGTCCGCTTTGGGCCTGAACCCGCACGGTTTTGTTCTTGGGCTTTACCCCAAAAGGCCTCATACCAATTGGAGATGATGCACTTACATATAAGCACTTCACATTTCCTCTACCCAGGCGATGTGGGACTTGTGCACCCGTAGCTCGCCAGTGTGGTAGCCTGACAGTGTCTCTCGCACCCGCCCACGGCACACCCGCCCACAGGGTCATCACAATCCACCCCCCTTGGAGGCCCGACGTCCCCGTCGGCACACTTCCGGCTGGGTCAGGCTCTGATACCAATTGTAACAACCCACTCCACCACATGGTATGATATTGTCCGCTTTGGGCCTGAGCCCTCACGGTTTTGCTCTTGGGCTTCACCCCAAAAGGCCTCATACCAATTGGAGATGACACACTTACATATAAGTACTTCACCTTTCCTCTACCCAGGCGATGTGGGACTGTGCACCCGTAGCTCGCCAGTGTGGTAGCCTGACAGTGTCTCTCGCACCCGCCCACGGCACACCCGCCCACAGGGTCATCACAATCACCCCCCCTTTGGGGCCCAACGTCCTCGTTGGCCACACTTCCGGCTGGGTCAGGCTCTGATACCATTTGTAACAACCCACTCCACCACATGGTATGATATTGTCCGCTTTGGGCCTGAGCCCTCACGGTTTTGCTCTTGGGCTTCACCCCAAAAGGCCTCATACCAATTGGAGATGATGCACTTACATATAAGCACTTCACATTTCCTCTACCCAGGCGATGTGGGACTTGTGCACCCGTAGCTCGCCAGTGTGGTAGCCTGACAGTGTCTCTCGCACCCGCCCACGGCACACCCGCCCACAGGGTCATCACAACACACCCATTCGAAATCTATCCACTCACCCATTCGAAGTCCTCAAACTTATTGCAATAAATAATCTTTTCTTTCTTTTTCTTTTTCTTTTTTTCAAATCCTCAGGTTATTATATCTCCTGTAGTATATTAAATTCATATCTGGATGTCTCCAAAAACAGTTACCAAAGCCTATGGGAGACTGCAAAAAAGGCCTGGTTCAAGTCTCTACTTCAATCTCTCAACACCAACTTCACATGCTTTTTTTGCATAGCTGATCCAGGTAACAGTTGCAAATGCAACAATGACATATCCTCACTGAATTTAAACCATTAATAATGTCTTTACATATTGGGCCACATTGTTTACGGAGACACACATCTTCCAATACAAGCAGACCAACCAGCTCTAGAGAGCGAGAGAAGGACTTCTATAAAGAATCAAAGGTACAATCAAACAAATGCATACATATATATATATATAATTTTTTTCAAATCCTCAGGTTATTATATCTCCTGTAGTATATTAAATTCATATCTGGATGTCTCCAAAAACAGTTACTAAAGCCTATGGGAGACTGCAAAAAAGGCCTGGTTCAAGTCTCTACTTCAATCTCTCAACACCAACTTCACATGCTTTTTTTGCATAGCTGTTCCAGGTAACAGTTGCAAATGCAACGATGACATGTCATCAATGAATTTAAACCATTAATAACGTCTTTACATATTGGGCCACATTGTTTACGTAGACACACGTCTTCCAATACAAGCAGACCAACCAGTTCTAGAGAGCGAGAGAAGGACTTCTATAAATAATCAAAGGTACAATCAAACAAATGCATACACATATACATAAATAATTTAAAACAATAAATAAAAACAACAGTACTTCAAATGTGCCATTATAACAAAGTGGGAACCTAATTTATCAAACACGAACCATTTAGAATATTTCTAATTGTGCCATTGGGACTCCTCCACATAGATTTCAATCCAAATTCCTTGACTCTGGCCTCATCTGTTACACAATACAACATGAAGCCAAATTAGACTGCGGATACCTATAGCTCGAAGGCAAACATTTGTGTTGAAACAGAGTTTTATAACAAGAAAATCTCGAAAGTAAAATTTCTTCATAAATTGATAATCGAGCATATCAAAAGGGCCAAAATTTCAAATTATGCAATCTACCAGCTGGAAGTTGAGACAAAAACTATATTACTTGACATACATATTGAATAAAAATAAATAAAAATAAAAATAAAAATAAAAAAGAACCAAAGGGGCTTCTTACTTCCAAAACAAATATTCCTACAGCTATATATAAACATAAACACTGAATTAATCGAGAATTCACAAGAAAAACACTTGGAATTGCTAATTAATCACCAGAACCAAAACTTTATTCTCTAATACATATTTTCGTTCTAATACTCAAATCGAAAGTTGTCAGCCTTTATTTTTATTTTTTTATCTCGGCAAGAAACTCAAACACCCTCTTTTCCCTACAGGGCCTTGAACCCTCAAACATTCTACAATGAAAGATGAGGAAGTACCACTAGGCTACAGCCCTTGGTGTCAATGTTTATTAAATTTGCAAATCTGTTCCTTCTAATAAAATGCTATTGGATCAAGTGATAAAAAGACATTGATCAGAATAAGCTGTTTTCCACGAATAAAATGAAAATTGTATTCATGCAAGAGAAAGAATTCCTAGATTCAATGTGCCCAATCAAGAGAACCCCATGGGCCGCCAAACAAAAGAAACGTGCATGAAGGCCAATTAGAAACCAAAGAGTATATCAAACTATATATGGAATGTATTTGAAGAAGTCTGTATGCCATTAAAACTATGTCCCATGGTGCCAATGGTACCAATGAAGTACAGAAAAGAACAGGAATAACTAACCAGGAGTTATAGTAGCACATTTTACAGCAACATTGTACCTGAAAAACATAGATGGTGAGAACAACAATAGAATGATGTTACAATGTATTGCTAGAAAATCTGGCATTATATCACAAATAGAGATCATGCAAAATGCGAACTTAATAACATTGAAGGCCACCACTTACCTTATTCGTTTCTTTTCTTTTTTTTATAAGTGCCACCACTTACCTTGTTCATTTCTTTATCGCTTTTTTTATTTAAAAGATATCATTAAAACGCCAATAAAGGGGAGCGAACCCAAAAGAATCCAAAAGATCACCCATACATTTACAATTTTGCCCATTAACCGAAAAAAAATCAAGTGGACACTCTGGACAGTATATTGTATTTGAGAGACCTAATTGGAGATTACTCTCCCTCAAAAGATCTCCTATTTCTCTCGCGTCACAAGCCTCTCCGTATGATGCATGACCATTATCTTTTTAACTTGTATTACCCTATAGTTCTCCCATTTTAAAGAAATACTCTCTATTTAATCTCTGCTATCATCACTAAATCAAGACACAACAGACTGTCGTCACTGTCCATTTAGTTGACTTCATAAAAAAAATCCCTTTTAGTGCAAGTTCTCCTTGAACCACTTCTCAATCACTGTGAAATCCAATCAGCTGCAACATCATTCCCTTATGCTACCTATCAATTCTATTCATTGGCAACATTTTCCATGCTGAAAGAGTTGTATTTTAGGGTTCCACCATTCAAAATGTCCTAGACCGCTATAAATGATATTACAGAAAATATTGCCCAATAAGTCATGCTTCAATTCTTGCAACATCGTTTTTTTATGATGACAATGATGATGGTGATGATTAAAAAGACTCAAATCTAATGCAAGATACTCTTAACTCTTGATGTGGTTTTAGTGAACAACGGTAACTGAAAGCAACATACAGGAATGAATTCTGGAAGGAGTGCATAACAAAAAGGGTTTTAAACACATGAACCAATGGAATTTTTTTTAAAATAATCGGCCACCATTACTAACTATAAAGTTACATTGGAACCATGAACCAGCCACCAAGGTAAATCAAACTCAATCACCATTCAATAATGTTAACAACCATATACTCTAAAAGCTTAAGTTCTTAGAAAGGGTGTAACTTTAATAGTTAAATCATCTAACACGCCCCCTCACGTGTGGCCTTCTTTTGGTCCAACACGTGTTTCAACTTCAATTTTCAAGGTGACGGTGAGGTTTGAACTCGAGAATATTGATTTTGGTACCATGTTGACAACCATCTACTCTAAAATCTTAAGCTCGCTCTTAGAGAGGGTGTAGCTTTAACATTTAAATCCTCTAACAATTATCATACTCCTAAATCATATCAACAATGCTCTAAGATTCAACTGCAGCATCATTTCAACAAAGTGCCTATCCTTAGACTCCAAGTGATATGTTGGGAGGGGTGGACTACACTCTGACCTAGGCTTGGCATCATTTGGATGAAGTGGATTCCCTAATTATACCAGACCTGGGTTCTCATATTAGCAGTCCATTTATTATCATGGAACCAAGCCATGGTCCCTAATTATACAAGCACATAAAAAATAAAAAATAAAAATAAAAAAAAATAAAATAAAAAGCAATTACTAGTACATATACACGTGTGTGTATTCAATGTGAGAGGCACATAATTAATAAACAAAAGAAAGTTATACAAAAAGTGGTCAAACAGACTTACTTAAGAGCCGCTTCAGCAGCTTCTACTGTAACTCTATCTTCAGTTGCATCACGATTCAAAATCCCTAAATCGAAATACTTTATATCTAAATCCAGATAGGGAAAAATAAGCTGCAATCACAATAAACATAATTAAAATAAAATAAAATAAATCATTAGAATCAATCAAAATTATTGAAAAATAAAAACAAAAGTAGCAGCAAATTCAAACTTCATACTTTCTCTTTAATCATTCTCCAAATGATCCTAGTCATTTCATCGCCTATAATCATAAAACAAACAAAAGAAAAGCTAAACGAGTCAAAACCAAAACAACTTAGCAATTATATATGCATGTATACCATATTAGGGTTATTTTTTGGAAGTACCATCCATTTCGACGATGGGGTTATGAACTTGGACTTTCTGCATAGGAGTGCCGGATGCGAAGCAACGAAGAGAGGCTTTGGTGAAGCGATTGGATTGAGAGTTATTGAGGAAGACTCTATTGAAGAATTTGGAATTTGAAGAAAGTGACAAACTAGGGTTTTTGGGGAGCAGGGAAGACGATGATGGCAAAGAGAAAATTGCAGTAGCGCATGACATGGCGCTTGAGCGGGGGAAGAGTGCGAACATTCCAGTTTCTGCACTTTCGTATAGATTCTTTTCTTTTTGAGATGCTTTTAGTGTGTTCTGGTCTTTGGAGAGAACGCAAATGGTGTGACCAGTGTCACTGGACTACGACTGACTGGACTGGACTGGACTAATGCTAACAGACCCAAAGGTTCAGGCCCAAGAATGTCCATATCAAACCCCAAGCTCGTTATATTTCTTCTCACTCTAAAAACCAAATCCGAACAAGAGAGGAGCTGTGGGCCTACAACTTCAGATTCAAATATTCGGAGTGTGAATATCACCGCTTTGGATGGGGATTGGGGAACATGGATGAAAAGGTCGTTGATCTGCTCCGTCAATTTTATGTTTTCTTTGGCTTTGCACTCAACTAAAATGAAAAACTCTTATAATTTTAATTTTTATTTTTTTAGTTGGCACTCACACACACATACTTCCACTGAAACTCGAACTCTTAATTTCTCATTTGAAAAATAGAAACTTGGTATCCCTAAATTTTAATTTTACAAATGAATAATTAGTTATTTTTAAATTACACAACTATCCATCCAAATATCTCCCATCTTTAATATTTTCGATCTTTTTGACCGTCTAACCCAAAAACAAGTTATAAATAAATTATTTGATTTGATAGTAACAGTAAAAAAAAATAAAATAAAATAAAAAAATAAAAAAACTCTCTTGAATAAACTATCTATATTTTGTGATGAGTCAAAAATAAATAAAAAGTAAAAACAGCAAAGGACCCCACCCCCACCCAAAAAACAAAAAAAAAAAAAACTCAATTGAATAAATTTTCTCATTCTCTCCAGTGAATAGATTCTCTTTTGACAAAATTCAAAAAAATAATAATAATATAACATACATAAATAAATATATACATATACATATATATAATCTAAAAAAAAAAACAGAGTTAAAGGTTATATATGTTGAATAAATTATCTTTTTGGACAAGCCCCCTTTAAAGTTTATTGTATTAAGGATAATTATGGTATTTTAAAATAATAGACAATGCATTAATGAGTTTATGGATCTTTTTGTCATTTTATTTAGAAAAAAAAAAAAAAAAAAAAAGGGTATAGTGGGAATATTGCATTCCTTTCTTATAACTTAAAATCAGGAAAAAAAAAAAAAAAAAAAAAAAAAAACTTGAAATATTCAACTAAAATAATGGTGTTTTCAAAAAACTATATTATGTATTTTTTTTTTTTTTAAATAGTAATAAACCAATCGATATTTTAGGTATTCAGTTACTTCCTCCTCTGCTTTTGGGTGATAAGATAGAGTTACGGTCTCAGAGAGTATGTTCTCTCGTACCATTATTAACCCCGTATGTCTTATTCGGTAGGAAGAAAGGAAATGGAAAGAAAATAGGAAGAAATGAGCGAGTACTGAGTAGAGATTGCAACGACCCACTCCACCACATGATAATATATTATCTATTTTAGGTTAGAACCCGTACAGTTTTGCTCTTAAGTTTTACCTCAAAATACCTCGTACTTGGAGTGCACAAATCTTATATATATAGCACTTTCCCTTTTCACACCCACGTCATGTGGGATTGTGCACTTATAGTTCGCCTAATGTGGTAGCCAGTTAGTGCCTATTGCACCTGCCCACAAGATCGTCACAATCACTGATTCATTCCCTTAGGGGTGAGTCTAGGACTGCAAATGAACCGAGCCGAGTTTTGGCTTGCTCAAGCTTGGCTCATCAACTTCAGAGAGCTGCTCGGGCTCGGCTCGGGCTCGGGTGAACCTGGCTAGGTTGAGCTCGAGCTCGGGCTCGATAAAGATTTGCCAAGCTCGGGCTCGACTCAGGATCGTTTACTTACCAACTATCACCAATCAAAGAACATCCCCTCCACAAAATCTGATCTGCGTCTTCAATAAGAAAGAAATTCATCTGATATGGATCAGACAAGAAAAAATATATACAGAGCTTCAAGTTAAAATCAAACCTAACATGGTTAAAGAAATTCATCTGATATGGATCAAACAATAAAAATAAATAAATACAGAACTTCAAGTTAAAATCAAACATGACATGGTTATCGACTCTATTAATAGTCTTTAATTTTTTCTTGAGTTTAAAATTTGATATAGAACAATGGAGAGAGAGTTGTCGCGTATGGCTGTAGAGGGTTGACGGTGAGGAGTTAAAGAGGACGTGCCGCTGTAGTTTATAGTTCTAGGGTTATCTTCTCATCTCTTTGAACTTTCGTAAACCAACGGTTGAGATGTACAAGATTCTAAGGCTGAGATGAAATCTTATTTGGATGATGGACTAATGGGCCTTAATGAAATCATGTAAGTTGGGCTAAAGTTATACTTTTATGGGCTAAATCTTTTAGATGTAGAGTAGTAATTAAACATGTGCTTGTAGAATGATAATACAAATGGGCCAATTAACGAACTTGTTCACGAGTTTAACGAGCCGAGCTCAATGTTGCTCAAGCTCGGCTCATTTACTAAACGAACGAGTCTGAACCGAGTTTTTAATGAGCCGAGCCCAATCTATGATAAACAGCTCGGTTCATTTACAGTCCTAGGCGAGTCACACTTCCAGTTAAGTCAGACTCGGATACCATTTATAACGACCCATTCCACCACATGATATTATATTGTCCACTTTAGACTAGAGTCCGAACAATTTTGCTTTTAGGTTTTACCCCCAAATGCCTCGTACCATTTGGAGTGTACAAATCTTTTATATATAACACTTTTCCCTTTCCACACCTATGAAATATGAGATTGTGTACCCGTAACTCGTCCAGCGTAGTAGTCTGTCAATACCTCTTGCACTCGCCCATAAGGTAGATGATACAAGGAAATAAATTATAATAGAAGGGACATGTCATCTTTATTTCTTTACAACAAAATTTTCAAATTGCATACCATCCTCTATTAATTACAATATTATAAATATTACCGACGTAATGATAAAAACAATTTAAAAATTATCTTTCATTATCCCGTAACGAACATAATAAATTGTGAGCTTATTCTCTTTTATAATGGATTTAAATTATACTAGTTGCATATTAATATTGAAATTGAAGTGTACGAATCAAATGATTAAACTAGGGGTGCAGTTTGGGTTTGGCAACTCGAATCCAACCGGAGCCCAGCCCAATTTTTGAGGATTTGGGCAATTATTTTTATAATTAGGATTAGGCTTGAGTTGAAAAATCTTAACCCGAGTTTGATTAGGGTTGGACTTGAATTGAAATACTAACAACCCGAGTTAACTCGAATCCGAATTTTAATAATATTTTTATATATATATTTTTAATTTTAATATATTATATATAATAATTAAACTATGATTACTTTTTACTTTTCAACTTCCTTTGTCAAAATTTAACTTATTGTAGTTAACATTTAGGATAATTAATTTTCTAAGAATTTGTTTGTATTTTATTAAAAATTTATAAAAAATATTTAAACTTTTTCTTGTTTAAGATTAATTTAATAAAAAACTAATTCAAAATCATATTCAATTTTTGGTATGAAGATTAGTCACATGAGAAAACCGAATTAACCTGGAATTTTAAGCGGGAATTTAAGCTTGAGTTGTAAGTCTGAATTTAAAAGTAGAATGATGGGTTGGGTTCTGGTTGATTGGGCTCCGTTTGAGTAATTAGGGTTGAAGATAGGGTTAGGATTAGGGTTGAAGACATGGTTAGGATTAGGGTTGGACTTGAATTTAACATTTTATATAATATGTTGGGCTCAAATTATATCTCAAATCCGCTCAAATCGTCCGAATTACAACCCTAAATTAAACACTTAAAATGATATGAACATTTACGGAACCGTAATTAAATCTCTTTTTATTACCAGCGGCAGGGCAAATGAGTCTGAGAGGCCTTTGGCCAAAATTCGAATCCCACCCCATCTTTCCCCCTTCCCTACTAACACAGAAACATTGACAGCTGGGAAAAAAAAAAAACCATATAAATGATGAAAATAATTTCATGATGAACATCATTTATTGCCAATAACTAGTTTTTACGCAAGTAATAATGGCAAAAAGAAAAAGAAAAAAGAAAAAAATGCTATCAAATCTTTGTGCTCACAATATAAACGAAAAATAAGAAGAAAGAAAAAATTTTATGGTGGGCCCGCCAGTGTAGATCCCATTCGGTTTGCGGTCTCCTACGCCGATAAAAACCCATTTCTAAACCCCAACATTCATATTTCACTCTCACTCGCCAGTCGCCACGTGCGCTTAAAACCTCTTAAACCCTAAAACCTTAACAGCTCCGTCTTCCTCCTCCCCTTTTTCTCTCTAGAACTCTCTCTTCGCCATGGCGTCCGTGGCGAGCAGAACCAACCCACTCCTCACATCCCTACCTTACATTCTCACATGGAGAGGATTAGGGTTTCGTACCATTTGCAGTGGTCGTCTCGGCTTCGCGCCGTCTCCATCTCCGTCTCCGGCGTCAGTCTCCGAACCAACCGTCCCCGGAACTAAGGTTCTCGAAACGTTCAAGGAAGAATTTGAAATCGGATCACGAAAAATTACGCTAGAGACAGGGAAGATCGCTCGGTTTGCCAATGGTTCGGTTATTTTGGCAATGGAAGAGACCAAACTCCTTTCTACTGTTGCTTCAGCTAAAGGCGATGCCGTTCGGGACTTCTTACCCCTCACTGTATGTGAAATGTGTCTACATATACTTTATACACATTTTATATATTAATATGAGTTTTTTTTTTTATGTGGTCAAAGCGGAAGTTTTTAGCATAGAATTTAAACCCCATGTCAAAATTGTAAGTGAGCACGCATATCAATTGGGTCGTGTTTGGATCAACCGACTCAGGTTGCAGTTTTCAATTGTTGCATGCTTCATTTTGCACATTTCTAAACCTCAATTCCTGAATTATACACCTTATGTGACCTTTTTCTTTATTTGTTTTGTTGTTTTATTGACTTCGAATAAACTTCAAGCATCTTTCCTAGCTAGTAGCATAATCCATCTGGTTTGGTGTCTTTACACACAATACAATACCTTTTGTAATTTAATATGTGAAATGATGTTAATTATGTTCCCTTGTTCAACTGAGGGCCTTTAGGCTTATTGTTGATATAGATTTTAAACATTCCAATTGATATAGATTGTTGGTATTTATGAAGATGTTGTGATTAGTTACGGTTTATAAACACATTTATCAGTCTATGTTCTTCCTGAAGTTACTCTACAAGGAAGTCATTTTTGGGATAGGTGAAATACTGTTGGTGTTTGTTAGTGGATTTTGTGTGGTTGGAGACAGAACTAATGCTTGATTTTCGTCACATTTCTTGCATCATAAAAGAGCGATGAGGTTATCCTATTGCTCAAATCTAGGCAAAGTTTCAAACTTCTGTTTTTGGGTTGAATGGAGTCAATCTGGAAATGAGATAATTTTTATAGACATTAAAAATCATGAATGATGAGTTTGTAAAATTGTAGAGATTAGTAGAGGGATCAAACCAAGAAGCATCTTGGTTGGACTCTTAATCCCGGTGAGCACATATACTTCATGTTGTCATTGTTATTGAAGATCAAACTCTGTTTTCATCGAGTAAAGATGAGTTATATTTTGAATCACATGATTGCAAGTCAAGTTCTTTTTTAGCTGTAATGTTTCTTTTTTCTCGTAAATAGCGAAACATTTTCATACACTTGTCTTTTCATCATTTAGGGGTAGGTTACAAGTTGCAACAAAGAAATAAAAATTGCAGCGTGTTGCTTTTAATGACCTAGAAGTCAATTGTTTAATCAAAGAACATTTATCAGTCTTGGCATATCGTTGCAAGAGAGTTATTTTGGTGGATTTCGATAAAAAAAAAAACCTCAACAAAGTTATTGACATCAAGCTATATTGTGTGTTGGTATGATAAAATGAGTTTTTTTTAACAAGTGCCAATTTCAAATCGATGAAAAGTTAAATTTTTATTTTTAAGATTTCTCACTGTTTTACATGTTCCTTTTTGTTTTTGTTGTTGAGGTTAGTAGTGAGGTAGTATATTTCAATCTTACTATATCTTTTCTGATATCCCTTTTGTTTCTCGGTCATACTAAGGCTTTTCTGCCACAGAAGCTGATGACCCACAGAAGAAGAAATGCAACACAGACAGTGAAAACTTATAGAAAGTCGAAATGACAAAAAAAAAAAAAAAAAAAAAAAGTTGGAAAAATTAAAATGAAAAACTTAGCATCTAGTCCTGTCCATTGGTAGTGGGATTCTTCTGGAAATGTCGATACATGGTATATTATAGGTCCACTTTTAGCACTGCCTCCTGATTTACAGTACAGATATTTCATGTTTTAACTTGTTTTTTAATGCTTTTTATTGAACATCAATGCCATAGATGTTTCACAGTGCTTCTTATTTGTTTTGGGTTTGGGGAAACTGGTGGGAGGAAGTTTTTTCTTGGTTCATTTTTCATCATGAAGATCTCAATGGCATTTGCTTCTTATAAGGTTGATTATCAAGAGAAACAATTTGCCCAAGGTGTGATTCCAGGCACATTCATGCGGAGGGAGGGCCCTCCAAAAGAACGTGAACTTTTATGTGGTCGTCTCATAGATCGACCTATACGACCACTTTTTCCTGCTGGATTTTATCACGAGGTCCAGGTAAGATCGAACTGTTCTGGTTTGTTAACGATTTTTTATTTATTTTATATTATATTATTTTTACATCCCTACTCTTACCCTCTAAATCATCATGACCTGCGTTATAGGTAACGGCAAGTGTTCTTTCTTCTGATGGGATACAAGATCCGGATGTAATGGCAGCTAATGCAACATCTGCTGCTCTTATGTTATCAGATATTCCTTGGAATGGTCCGATTGGAATGATACGTATAGGGAGAATTTGTGGGCGGTTTGTTGTTAATCCAAGCATGGATGAGGTACTACTCTACACTAGTTTTTATTTCTTAGTTATTGACCATTTTGTTTAGTTCAGGGCAGTAGCTGCAGTTTTGACCTTCGCAAGCTACTTGCCTGAATGTCAATTGCTTCATTTCTAAATTGTCTTTGGTTGGTTCAACTTAGTTCCATGGTAGACAAGTAATAACTTTGTTACTTATAATTGTTTTTTTTTTTTTCCAAAGAGATCATATTATATTTACTATTATGGAGAAAATATATATAGAAATTCGATTTAAAAGTAACAAAATTCTTATTTATTTTATGTTTTTACTAAAAAATTCTCCGATCAGAAACATAGGACAAGTTATCAATCTAACTAGCTTTCAAGTCAAAAAAAAGAAAAAGAAAAAAGAATACTTTAGATTTTTTATTTCTTTCTCATTTCCCCCCTAGAGTTAGTAGACAATAGTGCACAGGCGCGCACAACACATATATAAATACATTTGAAATTTATGTTTTGTCTTATCATCTTTTGTATAAAAAGTTGATGATAGTTGTAATTGAAAACTCTAATACTAAATCATTCTTTTTAACTAAAAAATTCAACGTCTCCCACAATTAGTAGTTATTAGTACTGAAAGTACACAATTCATATTGCATCTGAAGCACCCCAACCTTCTTGTATATATATATAAATTCCTACAGTGACACTGTGCTAACATTGTCATGTTCACTGAAAGGCCATCTTTTACTACTGGTAAGAGTGATACTTATAAATGAGACAATTAATCAAGTCACCCCCTAAAAAAGAAAAAAACTGCGCACAAGTTTTTTTTTTTTTTTTTTTTAAATTTAATTTTTAATGTTTTTTTGTTGGCACTTTCTTATGGATCTGCTTATGATCTGATTTTATTTGAATTCTGTAACACTTATATAGCATTTTCCAACCCTAGTCCCCTTCATTGTTACCCAAAATCCAAATAGGAATTCCTATTCTTTTGTTAATATGAGATCGGTTCTGTTTTTTCAATGATTGATCGATATAGTATCACTTGTAAAAGGATAGTTCCCTATTTTGTTTTTGTTATAAAATGCACATAACTATTTTCCATTATCAAGCAGTCTGATACAATGTAGTGTTTTCATAAGTGAACTTGACACTGCTCCCAAGTCTTGCAATATGCTGAAAGCATTTACAGATATGCTTTCTCATAGTTATTATTTTCTTTTTCATATTCTAACTTGTCCTGCAAACTTATTGGATGCCACACAGCTTAGCTTAAGTGATCTCAATTTGGTATATGCCTGCACAAGGGATAAAACTTTGATGATAGATGTGCAAGCCCGTGAGATTTCTGAAAGAGATCTGGAAGCTGCCTTAAGGATGGCTCATCCTGAGGTGAGTCATTTGCCTCATTACAACTTTTTAGGCATTCATTTTTTTTTTTTTTAATGATTGAATTCTATAAAAAATTGTAAGTTTGATTATCAGGCAGTTAAATATCTTGAGCCTCAAATTAGACTGGCGGCCAAAGCTGGTAAACACAAGAAGGAATATAAATTGTCTATGGTGTCAGAGAGTACATTGGAAAAAATCAGGAACTTGGCTGAAGCACCTATTAAAGATGTTTTTACAGATCCTGCGTATGGCAAGGTGTGCATGATCTTGTTTGAGCAACAAAAGCAAAATAAATTTTATGGATATTATTTGTTTCTGTGGCTCTTGACCTGTTTCTTCCAAGACAAGAAAGGGATTGTGATGCTTGTATTTAGTATATTCTTTTGAAGTAATGGTTGTCGTGCTATTCTCATTCAGTTCGAACGTGGAGAAGCCTTGGATAAAATTACACAAGATGTAAAAACAGCACTTGAGGAAGAATGTGATGAAGAAGGCTTAAAAGTTGTATCAAAGACAGTTGACACAGTAAGGAAAGAGGTATGCATAGAGGTCCCCTGTCTCAGTCTGTTGCACAAGTTATATCCACTAAAGTTCTTCCACTACATTCCTGCTTGCACAGCTAACTATGATATATGTTTGAACTTCCTTTTCTTTTGACACATATTTACATAAACACACATCGTAACTATGAATTGTCATTGAGTTATGCGACTGTCTATGTTCTGATATGATATATAAGTTGCTCATGGAGTTGGTGATTCCTCTTTTAGAAAATATATTACTTAGTCTTCTTAAGACTGCTAGGTATCTGTCTCTTGAACAATATAAAAATGTGTGATATGTCATATTCTTGGATCATAAAACCAAATGATTGGCATTTGGAATGTTGTTTATGAGAAACTAGATTGTCTTTTAGGAACTACTTTCTTTGTCACATATGGAGAATGTCCCTCTTTCCATCTTTAGATGTCCATTTGAAAAATGAATTTACTTATCTATAGCATTCCTAATTTACCCTTTTTTCCCTTTTTGGAAAAGTTAGCACCCAAATCACTATACAAAAAGTAAATTTAGAAGGACAATTTTGACAATTTAATCTTCCTGAACCAATGTGAATCCCGTTCATGCCTTTTTATCCCAATGTTGGGATCCCCAACAGGAACATTTAGATTGGGAAGGAGGATGTATTGATGTAGGCTTCTTAGATATTTGTAATTAATTTATGTTTATCTTTGTTTTGGTTTTCATATATCTCAATGAAGACTAGTGTCTCAAAGGTTTTATGAAAATATCAGGTTGTTCGCAAAAGGATCATTGATGAAGGACTAAGAGTTGATGGGAGACGTCTTGATGAAGTAAGGCCTTTGTATTGTGAAGCTGGTTATTTACCTGCATTACATGGATCATCACTTTTTTCGCGTGGGGATACTCAGGTCAGTACTTAAAATTTTCTGCCTTGTGTTGTTTGACTAAGATGACCTTAATAAAGAAATTATAATATGCCACAACTATACATTTAGTTCTACTACTGGAAGCATATGTTTGATGTTCTATAGGTTCTCTGTACTGTGACCCTTGGAGCACCTGGAGATGCTCAACGTTTGCAATCCCTGGTTGGTCCCCCATCCAAGCGCTTCATGCTTCACTATAGCTTTCCACCATTTTGTATTAATGAAGTTGGTAAACGAGTTGGCCTGAATAGACGTGAAGTTGGGCATGGTAAGCCGATTGACTTTTTCAATGTTATTTTGCTATACCAAAAATAAATTAAGAACTTAAAACTAATAACTTGAATTTAACATGTCAAGTTCACTTTGTTACCCTGTTCTGATGAATCTGCTGCTTGAGATTTACAACTCTTCATGTTTGCTTTTCCTAAAACTTTTGCCATACCGAGTACTATTCTCATATTCTGCACACCAGGGAAAAAATATGTGAAATGTGCAAAACATAGCTTGTATATGCTACATGTGGATACTTCTAAAACCTGCAACTATGATCATAAACATTCATGCCATTGAGTAAGTTTGTGTGGAAATTCTGTCTCACTGTCCAACTGGTGGGTTTGAACTGATTCTACGGAACTGGAACATATTTTTTTTCATCGGGAGGAGTTCAAAGATGTTATAGATCATGTCAAATTGTTTGTAAAGATTTCTTGAAGACTGAATAGGCACTCTGAATTTCAATGGAGACAAGTTGGCACTGGAAACATGCAGTTTGGAAAATAAGAAATAAAATTTTAACAATTTATATTGAAGCCCATCATCGTCATGAGACTGCTTGGACATTTCTGCTATAAAGTAAGTTATGCATTTGCAAATGCCAGATACTTTAAACACCTGTGGGGTCTGATAAGAGCTGTAACGCTGAAAAGATGTGACAGCAAGTATTGCTCCTCTGTTAATGCAGGGAGTTATTCCTCCCATGTGATGAGGATGTAAAGGGAAATTACAATGCCAGAGGGGAGTTTTCGGAATATTGATTTAACACAACTAAGGCCCAGTGCGTGATGCCATTTAGCTTCCTACCTTTTGAGGGACTTTTAAAACTCAAAATTTTTAGGAATACAAGTTACCCAGTATTTCCACATAGTATCATGAAAGCGCAACAAGAAAATTATGATAATTTAAATATTTGTAACAAGAACGTCCAAGACATGAACAATTAAGTATTGGTTAAAAGTATAGAAAAATATACTGAATAATAACTAACAATGAAAAATGATCAGCTTGAATACTTTTTAATCAAAAGTAGGTTGAAGTATGAAAAATGTGAAAGATTCGCCGGCAATTGAAAAAGAAATTGATAAAACCCTATAGGACAAACTTATACAATTTTTACTGTTAAAATTAGTACTTAAAAATTTGTTTGTGGTACTGCAATCAAATTCCAACTATTCGTTTGCACAAATAAATCTTGAATAATGTGATTCAGGAGATTTCGGTTCAGAAGCATTTTGATTCAGCTATTGTATGTGTCCAGCATTTAAGTGGAGTTTGTAAAACATTTTTCTTAAAAGCCCATGGATGGACGCATCTAAATCCTTCGTATAGATTTATTGAGCTCCTCAAATTTGAAGATATTTAGCGAGAAGAACTAGGTTTCCTTAATACTTCTACTTAATCAGGTAGTATAGAAATTTTGAATAATGTGTATTTGTTGTCCCTGGAAACACATTTTAACACCAGACTCTGAAAAGAAAAGTCATCTGAAAGTTAAAGAGGTTGCAATTTCCATGGCAAAACACTTAGCATCATCCTTTGTTTCTCAATGATTGCGTGGGTGGCTTGATCCAGTGTCCAATCTACACAAATCCTTGCCAGGATATGTAGCTTTAATGTTGTTATGCACAACCCTGGAGTCTGGAAAACGTTTAAGTAGAAATTGGCTTTTGCACAAAGATCTCTGTTTTCAATGCGGTTTTGCAGGGTGGGTTTGGGCTCAGCTCTGTTCTAGATGTTGATATTATCAGCCCGCAACCATTCTTCATGATGTTTGATTTTTATTTGATCATGTGAAAAGTATTGGAATGCCTTTTCAAATTTTCTTCTGAAATTGATGATTAACATGTGTGCCAATTTTATCTCCTTATGAATTGGTAATTATGTTTCTCATGCAATGATGATTCCTGTACAATTTCAATGGGAGCCACTGAACTGTTTTATCTAATAAATGGCTAGACATCTTCATAAAAAATATATGCTTTATTTAGTATCCTAAAAAAATCTAAATACATTATTGTGTGCTTGGGTTCTCATTGTATGTAGGGACACTTGCTGAGAAAGCTCTGCTTGCTGTCTTACCTCCTGAAGATGATTTTCCATATACAGTTCGTATCAATTCTGAAGTCATGGCCTCTGATGGTTCAACATCAATGGCAACTGTCTGTGGAGGTACTCTTTTCTAACTTACTGCAACAGCTTCCATCTGGAATTCCACTGTGCCCGTTCTTATGAAATGAATTTCTCCACTTTGGAAGTTCATCCTTTGTTTTTTTTTTTTTGCTCGGTTTGTATTTTGTTAGCGTTGGATTTTATACCTTCTCATTTTTGCTGGTGGTTGAAATTGTTTTTATTGGGTGAAAATGTGAATTGATAACTTTCTGTAGTTCAGTGGTTGGTGTTGAGATCACTTAGATGACTGGGATGCATATCATGAATTTATTAATTTAAATGGATCTTTATAGCTTCTTTTCAACCAAAGCTTTTCAATACTAAATTTGAATTATTTTCCATATTTGACACTAGTTATGTACAAGTATTGTTCCACTCCGAGACATGATATGCTTCCTTTGCATTTTATTTATTGCAGGCAGTATGGCTTTGCTGGACGCCGGCATTCCATTAAGAGAACATGTGGCAGGTCTGTCAGTGGGCCTAGTTAGTGAAGTTGATCCATCTACCGGTGAAATCAAAGATTACCGTATACTGACTGACATCCTGGTGAGGCTCTCTCTCAGTTACTATGCCTTACCTTTTTCTTGATCTGAACATTTCTTTAAAAATGAGCTGATACAAGCACTTCTTTTCTTTCCTTGTATCAGTTTTATATCGTTTTCTTCTTTAATTTAGTGTCTTCAGACCTTTTATTTTCATTTATTTTGACCTGTCAAGCCTTTTTTTTTTTTTTTTGGGGGGGGGGGGGGGGGGCATTCAACCGGTATCAAGTTCTTGTAATCTTTTACCTGCAGCATCTAAAGTTCTTACCAGTTTTTTCCTCCCTCCCACACCTTTTTTCTGTGTGTCCGTCTCTAGGGCTTGGAAGATCATCTGGGGGACATGGACTTCAAAATTTCAGGAACACGAAATGGAATAACGGCAATTCAATTGGATATAAAGCCTGCTGGAATACCTTTAGATATTATTTGTGAGTCTTTAGAACCAGCTTTTAGAGGTCGGCTTCAAATCCTTGACCACATGGAGCGAGAGATAAATGCACCCCGAACTCAGGATGACAGGAATTCTCGAAAATTGGGTAGGATGTACAACTCTCATTGGACTCTGTTTCGTATATGACTTATTTCCTTGTATCTGACTGTGATGATTGTACTTTTGCTTAACATTTATGATCCTTATTGCAGTTACCTTGAAGTTCAGCAATGACGCTCTTCGCCGCTTCAGTGGCCCTTTAGGTGTATCGAAAAGAAAAATTGAAGAAGAAACAGGTATCATTTAAGCTCGAGGATGCTTCCATATATTTCAGTTCAATCTTTAGGGTCCCTCTTATGATGTTTAGCATTTGTTATGGTTAATGGATTACAATTTACCTATTACTTCTTTTACCTCGTTGTTATTGTTATTTATTATTAATAATTTATGGCCCTTCAGGCATCTTGATATGGTTAATGTGGTCTTATGATGTAATTCTAAACTTTTTCTTGTAAAAGTGGTTGTATATGGATTTCAGAGGTTGTCTGTTGGCATGTGCTTTCACTCAAATGACTACTTTGAATGTTCATAAAATTCCTTTAAATGATGATTCCTGCCGCAGCAAACTCTTGTATACTGAAATTTGTTCCTTTTTATATTACTTGCAAGTTGACTACTTTTTCATCAATTGTATGACAATAAAGATAAAAGGTACTTTCTTGACTGTTTAATCAATGATTTGTAATTTAGATTCATCTTTGAATGTAAATTATTCTGTAAGATCGGCTTGGCAGCCATGAAAACTGCTGTACACTTCTCTGTTTCATGTTCCATCTACAAGTTCTCAACCACACTCAAACTTGCTTGGATTATTATAATGTCTGGATGTTGTTTAGTGGAAACTTCTTCTTGTTCTTCTTTTGAATTCTTACATATGGTCAAGACTTTTGATGCATTTATCGTTAGTTCTATAATAAGGCATATATACTTGTAAAATTTCAGGTGCGCGGATTTCTTTGAGCGATGGAACACTTAATATTGTTGCTAAGAATCAATCTGTAATGGACAAAGTACTAGAAAAGGTACTTCGTGTACTCTGTTGACTTACTGTCTTTTGCCTTCAATTGGAACATGGTGGTTTCACTGGAGTAATATTTTATTGTTTACTATATATCTACTTTTCAACAATTCAAGGATCTTCAGAAACTGTAAACTCTAAACTTGACATGATCCGTTTTAAAATATTAAACAAAAGAAGAAAAAGAAATGGATTGCATTTCAGAAGTTTCCATCATGTTATAGTGTCACGAGCCTATTATGTGGGGGAATACTAATTAATTTGATTAAAGATGCTCTGAGGTTATAAGATTTATAAATGCCTAGATTTGAACTTTATACACTCAAAAATCAAAGCAAGTTGTGCAGTTTTACTTACTACTATTTTTTGAAGCATTGTTGACATTATCTCTTGATATGAACAATATGTCATTATGAAAAAAGAAGAAGAGAGATTTACTATAATTTTTGTTCCTTCCATTAAAGAAATATAGTGTCATAATTTATGTTGTTCATAGGTTTCATTAGGTATCGTCTTTCGAGAAACGGTTGTATTTTGGTTACGTTAGAGGCTTTAGTTATTAAAGTTCCATCCTCTCTATCGGCTTAACATGGTATTTGAACAGGTAAGATCCTGAGTTCAGACCTCATCGTCACCCAGATCATTAAAATTAAAACACGTGTTGGACCAAAAGAAGGCCACTCGTGAGGAGCATGTTAGAGGATTTAAATATTAAAGTTGCACCGTCTCTAACAGCTTAAGCTTTTAGGGTAGATGGTATTCACGTAAATATTTCACTTTCTCAACTAACTTTTACTGTTTGTTTTTGAGTGTGGGGAAAGATTGTTATTTTAGATTAGGAGTGTTGCAATTTTCAGTATTGGGTACATAAAAGTTTATTGATGGTTTGAGCATCAATGCTTAAAGCAATAACCCCTTCTGAAAATTGCTTCTTCTTTGGAAAATAAACTAGTATTTATGTATTGAATGTGTGCATTTCGAACTTGATAGGCGTTGTTCATTTGGTTGATTACCGATTTTGAGTTACCTCAAACTTCGAGTTGATGTACTTTGGTTTTTACGATTTACTCAGGAAGTTATCTCTTAGTATTTAAACGTGGTAGAAATTAGTCAAAAGTAGGTTGCCAGTCATGCTCTCATAAGAACACTTAATCTAATTGCATGGTCTTTGACTAGTGGAACTAATTCGTAATAACAATTTGTTTCTGTTTGAAAGGGATTGGAGACGAAGCGATTGCTAATAGAGCAAACAGTCACTTCAGAGGAATGAGCAGTTATTCTAGCATATTTTGACGTGTGGTTTTAAGTGTACTTGATATGGAATTTGTTATCTGTCTTGTACCCTATGCATTGGGTCATATGTTGATGCTAATTGCTTTCTGCCTACTTTCTGGTCCAACTCCAGAGCTTTTCTGTTTCTTAAATTTTTCCTTTTATTTTCCCATCCATGCCCCTTGTTTTGGGTCATTTTATCTATGAGGCAATGTCTTCTTCCCCAGAAAATGAAAATTCTAGTTGGATTTTGAAACCGCAGAACGAGTTCCTTGACATATAGTCGATAGCTTCTTCTCCAACATAAGATCATATAGTTACTGAATGTTTTATAACTGATTTGAGTTTGTTCTGAAAAGATTCTTGCTTTAATGTTTGAAAAACTTACTGCTGTTGGAACTTGGGAAGTTGATGCTTCCTTAGTTTAACATATGTTACATGGACTCGGTTACGAGTGTCGGGTACGGGTACGTATCCATGCATTGGATGTGTCAAATCTCCAAACAGAAGGATACAAGGACATTGCTAAATATTCATTTCATTTAATTATTTTGTTTTAATTTCTAGAATAAAGTAATGTTTTTATGTAACAAAGTGTTCAATATAGTCATTTAACTCATTTTAAAGTAATAATATAATGAAATTGAATGATTGGATATGCTTTTTAAGTAAATGTCTTAACCAAGAGTGTCGGACACATATTCCATACCCATGTCCGAGCAATATTTGTCCGACACGGGTACTTCACTACTTTTGAGGAGTCCATATAACATAGAGTTTAACTACTAGCCTGGAATTGTAGACAATGGCTTTTGATGCCTTCGAGACCTGCCCTTGTGCATTATCATTTATCTACTATGCCAATTATTTCTATCTCATAATGTTTAGCCATCCTTATGGACATCCTTAATCTCTAATATTTATAAACTTGAAGTACTTGTGATTTTGATGTGGCCCTCAGGTTGACTTTATAATCGGTCGTGAGATTGAAATTGGAGGAATTTATAAAGGCATTGTAACATCTGTTAAAGAATATGGCGCGTTTGTGGAGTTCAATGGTGGCCAACAAGGACTCCTGCACATTTCTGAGTTGTCGCATGAACCGGTATGTGAATAAATGAGGTGATAACTTAGGTCAATCTTGATTATTTTCCCATTTTTAAATTGAGAACTTCTGTTCTGTTTGTTTGATTTGATTGGCTTCAGTTTTATCTTGTGCATATGAGATCCAACATGTAGTACCTTGTGGCTCTTATTATTCTAACACTATGCTGATATTTAGAGACTAGTTTTTGACTTTGTGTTATTAACTGAAGATTATTCGAAACTTGTATCTTTTATTAATCTTAAACAGTTAAATGTTCAACATGTTAATTGGAATTATTATGGTGAATGAAGTACTAATGTGATGTCTGTCATATTATCTGGTCGACCAAACCAGCTAGTTAGTTGTTTAAATTTTTTACTAATAAGGTTTAATTATTTTTTCACATACTTGGAACACTATTAGTACATGATTTTGTGTTTTCCACTTACTGTTTTCAAAATACTGAAAGTCATCTTGCATAGAAACTGGAAGTCATCTTGCATAGAAGGATAATATTCCTAATCCTTCGTACAACAGAGAAGTAACAGACAAGATATAGAACTTACTACATAAACTCAGTTGAGTTGTCATCCATCAACCTCCGTTTTTGTCAGTATTTGACCATCCTTCTTTCTTCCCTTTTTGAAGTAGACAGTTTTTTGGAAAATGTTTCGACATTTGGTGATTGTTTTTTAAATGAATATATGGCACTATAAATTAGTGGAAGAAATGGTCCCGAGATGGTAAAATCGTGAACAGGATGGTCTAGTCAATTTAAATAGTTGAGACATTGCTTCAATGAATTAAATTAGGTCCTAATATGTTGTCTAACTCATGAAAGAATTCTTGTCTAGGCAGTTCATACCATCCATACATATGATCTAAGATGTAAATTCTTGCATGTTTATTATCTTATTGAGGTACATTTGTCTAGGTTTTCAAAATCTTTGTTTTTCTTTAATTTCTTTTTGTTAGTTTTGGACTGCTGTTAAGTGTTTTTTTTTTTTTTTTCCTTTCTCTTTGTATTTTACTTTTGTGTGAATGATTCTTCTCCGTTCTACACTGTCCTTCCCTCCCACATCCGCACCTGCTGGCTCCCACTTTTGTTCCATTGCTTCGTTCTGTAGGGTCAGGCAGAAGATGCTAAAGCAATGGCACATTGGCTCATTTGGTCACTACCTCAAATGGGCCCTCTCCCTACGCTTAGCCCCCAATTCATTCAGTGTCTTGCCTTGGCAGTTCTAAGCCATCAGTGGTGTTACCATCACAGTGCAGGTTTAGCATGGCTCCCCTCCTCCCCAGCATTTTTTTGCCGAACTCTCGACCTTCCTATGGAAGGTGAGGAAGTACCACTAGGCATACAGCCCTTGTTTTATTTTTCTTTTTATTGTTTAATTGACCTATTCATTTAGTTTTATAGGCCACAATGTCCGGTGATTGTGATTTTTTTTGTTGCAATTGAATATTGAAAATAAATATTTTTGTAGGGAACATTGATTTTGGATTATTTTCTTCTGTTGTAGGGATTGCTCATGGATCATTTTGTCGAGGAACTTACATCTTATGTATGATATTTTTTTTAATACCTTGTTCCCTGTTTCTCATCAGGTTTCCCGAGTTTCAGATGTGGTATCTGTTGGCCAGCAACTTTCCTTAATGTGCATAGGGCAGGATGTTCGTGGTAACATTAAGTTATCTCTTAAAGCAACTTTACCTCATCGAGAATCTCAAACAAATAATTTGGTTGAAGGATCCGTTGCACATATTAAACAAGTGCCTGAAGTTTGGGCATCGGTTGGGGATGAACCCAATCAACAAGAAAAACATGACTTTACCGTGGAGAATATGCCAGTGAGCAAATATGGAAGTAGTGGAGTAGATTCCTCTTCTTCATCATCAACAGCAATTCTAATTCGAAGTGCTGCTGAGTGTGACGAAGAGGAAAAATCTGCTGGTTTGAATCAGAGTTCTAAGAGTAGTCCCAAATCAAAGTCAAAAATATTGCCATCTCCAAATGTTTCTAGTTCTGGTCTGTTCTCAACCACAAAAGCCAAAAGGTCAAAAACAGTTTTACCAAAGGAAAGGGAAAAAGAATCCAATTCAAGCTTTGTAAGCGGAGATGAAGATGATGATAAGTGCGGTTCTGTGTCCACTCCACATTCTCAAAACAAAAGAAATGGTAGGAAAGCTACTGTGGGGACTGCTGTTTCTGAGGAAAATCTGAAGATTGGAATGAAGGTAACTGCTAAGGTTCATCAAATTCGTGCTCGTGGATTAGTCCTTGACTTGGGTGGTGGAATTCGTGGGATGTATCGGTTTGAGGTATGCTCCACCTTCTTATTTATGCTTTCTTGGCAGTCATTTTTGTTTTTTACCATAATAGCATGAGAATTATGTTGGTTTCTCTAATGAATTTGACGCCCCATTCATAATCTGGTTTGGTATTGTGTAACATGAAACAACATTGATTAATTTTCAAGAATCCATAAGGAAAACATAATATGGTTACTCATTACAAACAATTTTCAGGTATACAAAATAGAAGTTTTGTCTTTCGTGATGTACCATGAAGTGCATGTGTACTGTAAGATTAGGACGACTATCAACAATGTGATTATTGATTTTCCTATACTGTTTATTGATTACATTAGGTTATAACAATTTGAACATAATATTGTGGACTCCATCCTTTGTGTGTAACAATTTGGATTGTTTAAAATTGTGTAATTTTTTTTAACAATCTGGATTGACAGATTTAACTTCTACACAGATCACCTAAACAATACTATTATCAACTTCAATGGACACCTATTGTTAAATTTCTTTGTCTTCCCTTTTATAGTAAGTATATCTTGCTGTCACTGCTTACTCTAGATTAATTAGGAAGTTTATCTTGCTGTCACTGCTTACTCTAGATTAATGAAGTTTTGGAGTGTTTTTGTAGATTGCTAAATATGGTAGGAGTGTTTAGAAGTGTTTTAGAATTCAAAAAAGTACGACTACATAAATCTTGGAAAAATATTTTCCATTCTCTATATATATGTGACACCACTACTTTATACGAAATAAAACAGTTACAGCTAATGCCAACCAAAGTAAATCACCATTAACTAGATTGTCGGGTTGGGGTATAGTAATGTGCTATGCTTAGAAGGAAAATTCCAGACGCTAAAACAAATCCAGTCCAAATGGCGATTAAATCATTTCTAGTAACAAATTATGGCTTGAACCTAGCAAACTATTTCAAACTAATTTTTTACCGTTCTCATGGCCTTGACCTGAACACCAGATTGCATCCAAATGGGGTGGGTCTGATTAATAACTCAAGGGAACATAATGGCTTGAACCTTATAGCAAACTATTTCAATGAGTAGCAAAATAAAATATGGTCCTTCATGAATCAAAATATGCCATGACGTAGTGTACTGTAAGATTTAATGATAAAACTTGATATTTTCTTTCCCTTTTCATATATATGGCTTGATGATTCCATAACTTTTTGAAGCTCAAGTCTCCAAAGTTATTTTGGTGAATTGATGCTATTTTAAATGACTTATTCTTCTTTACAGACTAGTGGCAGGAAGGACTTTGAGGTAGGTGATGAGCTGCATGTCGAGTGTTCAAGTTTTACTAACAAGGCAATTCCGGTAGTGATTTTGACGGAAGATTAGTGTTTCAGGCTCCCTTTTACGCAAAGTTACATGCTCGCTAAAGGCAAGAACTTCATGTACCATTAACGGAGAGATATTGTACTGGCAAAATTTTTACGGACTAGTCTGGCATTTGTTGAAGCATAATCCGTGTAATCAATCATCGAGATGGCTGCTTTGTAGTAATGGTTTGTTCTTTCTTTTAGAAAGCATACTGAACTTTCCGGGCAACGTATTCTTCCAAAAATTTTACTAGCTAGGTTTCAGTGCCATTCAACTTTATTGTAAATTTTATTGTTTTTCCCTTCTTGATGAATTTAACTTTAGTCATAACTCATAAGGAATTTTGAAATGCAAATGTCTTGAGCAAACATAATCTTTTATGGTGAAGACAATACAGCTAGGTGGTCTGACTTTTTGTCATGAAGAGCTGAAACAATTTCTTCTCTTCTATATTTCTTGTATTCTTTAATGAATATGGATGTTATGTACATAGCTTTAATTTCTTTTTTTTGGATCCTTGGTCCAAACATGTATAGTGACATCCTCTAGACTTGTAAAATGGAATTTTATTAATGCAAAACCTGCTTGATTTAAATCGGAAAATTGTCCCATATTAATCCATCAATCCGATTACTGTTGACTTTGTTGAAGTGTTTTTGAAACTTAGTCAACTTTAAGAACTTGTACCAAAAAAATTTTGAGAAGCAAATTTCCTTGAGGCTGGCTGGAGTCGTAGGCGAGTTAGGCAGTTGGTGAAGGCTCATAATTTTTTATTTTTTTATGTATTATAATTTTTTATTTTTTATTTAAGTTAATTATTAAACATTAACAAATAGAGAAATATTTAAGTTAATTATAGGATTTTTATTGTTTATCAATTTTTTTATTTTATTTTATTTTATTTTTATTTCAGGCACCCCATATTTTTTCCTTCTATATTTTAAGCTACCTAAATTTTTTATTTTCTTATATTATTAAACCTCAATCAATAGAGAAATTTAATAGTAGGCCCAAAATATTTTTATATTTCTATTATTTTTTTTTGTCACTATCATCTTTATTACATGAGCTTATACATACATATATATATACACACACATTATTTCTTATTATCATTATACCAACCATAAATATTATCAGGTGGGATTTGTGAAACTTTCTTTATTTTTTTAAAAAACCTATTATCTTTTATTTTTTATTTTTTTCTACTCTACATATTTTTTCTCCTCTCATTATAATATTTTTTATTTATTATTTTCATGTTCTCCACTCTTACAATTTACAATCTCACTCTATCACAACTTTGAATGAATTTTTATTCTATTAAAGAATTTTTTAGAATAACTTTTATTCTATTAAAGAATTTTTTTCTGTGTATGTATTGATAATCACTAGCTATATATGTCAGTCGAATTATCTGCTCTTCTTTTTCTTCTCTCTCTAAGCTTTTCCTTCTCTAAGTTTCGCTCTCCACAGAATTCTCTGTTTTTCTTCCTTCTTTATCTAACCTTTCTCTCTCTAAATTTCTCTCTTTACATTTTGCTCCCTTCACTCTGCAAGGATGGTGTGAAGAATCTGCTGGAACTGTACATCACCATAGGTACCTGCTTTGGACTCGTCTCTCTATATGTATACACACAGACTTGTATGCGATTTATATGGGATTGGTGATTTATGGTGGTTCAAGGAAGAGTAAAATGTTTTTTAGAAAAGGCTGGAAGGTAACAAAACAAAATAGTGCAAGATGTGGAAACGTGATTAAAAGGAATATAAGCAAAAGTTTGACTTTTATCATTATTACAACTTGCACATTAATAAAAGGAAGACACTAGAGGGTTGGAGGCGAATCGCGCATGGGGCAACAGATGCTATAAATATATGGCTGATCAAAGAATGGATTAATAGCAACATACAACATACCACTTAGAAGAGTTTGTGGAGTGCTCAATGTGAGAAATTAGTAGGTGAGAATAAATTCAATTTTTCGAAAAAAACCTGCTAATGGAGGAAGACCTCCTAAGAATCTTTCATGTATAATTTTACATAATCTCCAATATTTACATAATCTCACATGTTTATATCACCCGTTGTAATCTCCTGTTTTATTTTTTAAAAATAAAAAATGAAGTACACCGGTTCTTTGTTCATTTTTTATTTTAAAAAAAAAATACTAAGTTGGGTTCATATCCTATTCATATCGAATTTAATATATTTGAGTTTAATATTCTTAATGCAAAAGTTGCTTGATTTAAATCGAAAAATGGTGCAATTTTATGAATATTAATCAATAATCTATCTACTGTCGACTTTGTTGAAGTGTTTTTGAAACTTGGTCAACTTTAAGAACTTGTACCAAAAAAAATTTTGAGAAGCAAATTTCCTTAGGTGCTTTTTGTTTTTTTTTTTTTTTTTTTTTTTTTTTTCAAAAATTATAGCAATTTTCATTAAGTAAAGAATTTTACAAGAGTTGGACTTGGCCCATAAGAGAAAGCAGCCCAAGACTGCGATACAAGTTCAAACTAGAACATACCTAAAGCAAGATAACCACCACTAACTGGAACATCAATACATTCCGGTGAAAACAAAGGAGGGCTAAGCCTTAATTGACTTTGAAGAACAGTGATGTTTTAAAAACTTCATCTGCTTTTTGTCAGATCCAAGCAGTAGGTCAAAAAGCTTTAACCAGACATGCCACTAATTAGGTGATATGTTATTCTCTATTAATGGCGTGGGGTTACAGATAATCGACAAAAAATGATTCCATCGACTCCGGAAGCCTCTAAAATGTCGTATAGTGGGCATCACGTGGTTTGATGTTACACTTTGAAAAGAATAATTTCGGTGGCTCAGTAATTTCTTTATCAATTGGGCCCTCCACTTTCTGGTTGACCTTTGAATGTACATACTCAAAATTCAAAAAAAATGGCTAGAAAAAATAAAAATGATGTTGGTGTATTTCACTAATTCAGTTGAATCACTATATATATATATATATATTTCAAAAATTATATTCATTGCAAAAGTCTTGACTTCTAACAAAATATGTATAAATCCCTTCATCCCCCTTCATACGATGAAGTTGACAAATGCTCTCGTGAGTATTTGGATTCTAACTCATATAATAAATAAAAACGCTCTCAACTAATATTTGTTTGCTCTTTTTATTTTCTTAAACATTATTTTGCATCACATCACTATTCCTCATTCGTACACTTGTTGGCTTTTTAATACATATTCTTTCATACATTATATACATATGCTCTTTTAAGGCTGAGCTAGTGCATTAACTTTGCAATTTAGCTTCATCAATATGTGAATATATATATATATATATATATATATATTTAATTTAATCACATAATATATTTAAAATTGTTGTGATTGAAGGTTTTGAGAGGGAAGAAGTGGGTATTGACGTAATTTTTTTATTTATTGTTTTTACTTTTTACAAATTGATTAGCTCATGCGCATTCAAACTTTTTATATATACTTATATATTATATTATATATGTGAAAATTCACATATATAATATATACAACTACAATATGGTGACAATTTCAAGACATGTGACAATAGAATTTTCGGAAAATGATAAAGTGAAATAATGATCTTATTTACCTTTCCGAACTTCACATATATAATATATACAACTACAATATGGTGACAATTTCAAGACATGTGAAAATAGAATTTTTGGTAAATGTTAAAGTGAAATAATGATCTTATTTACCTTTCCGAACTCATTAATCATTTATATTAATCAAAACCATTTTGGTACTTTAATTTTCTAATAATATATGAATTGAATAAATAATGTTCAAGGCTTTTGAAATGATTACTATTTGAACTTTGCAAGTCACACAAATCCCAAAATATGAAAGAAGTTAAACCGGTCTTTATACGGTGAGAATAGGGGTGGTACTTTTCTTTTTCCACATTGACCTTAGGTTACTAGTTAGGAAATTAAGAGTCAAAATTATATAATAAAAAAAAAGGAAAGAAAATAAAGAGAAAAAGAAAAAGAAAGAGTGTGGGCCAATTTTTCTTGGGCCTTGACTAAGAAGTTTTACCAGCCCCAACGTGAAGAATAGACTGAGATGAACTTGTTAGGTACAATAGCCTCTCCTCTATCAAAGTATTGGAAAGACTATCTGGTCCCAAAGATCAACGGTGATGTGCCATAGTGAACGCCACGTGTCTTGATCAGACTCTATAGTAAGAATAGTGTGATTTGATTTAGGAATTATTTTTATTTTATGTTACGCACTTTACACGCTTAAGAATCACAGACGTGTAAGAGTTACCTTTGGAGGCGCATACTAGCAAAGAGAAAGAAGCTTCTATGGATGTTGCGCACCAAGTGGGGGGTCTTCTCTTTTTCCTGACATTATCACATTCATGTATCAAAGATTTTGTCATTAGGAAATAGTGAGATTCTTGTTTGACTTTGTTATCAAAAGAATAATTTTCACAAAAGTGAATAGAAACAATTTTAGATAAATGAAATGTTTTCTAAATTGGATTTTTTTTTTCCCAATTAATGAAATGCTTTTAAAATTGGATTTTTTAAACTTATAATATTATAAGTTTACAAATTATTTTATTTTGATTAGACTAGTACTTGATCACAGTACACACATTTTATACCTTGTTCACCACAGAATTCAAATGGCTCACTTTTTCTTCAAAAAATGAGAGGTTATTAATGGCCCATTGATAAAAAAAAAAAAAAAAAAAAAACATAATATTACAATATTCTTAATTATGAAAAATGCATTTTCATGTGACAATAAACTACTCTCATGACTCATTTATGGGGCCAATCCCGCAATCCATGCCCAAGAAAATAAGAAGACTCTAACCTTGGGTATTTGAACTCATACGAGATTTCCTTATCGGTGGCTGCTTTTTATTTCTATTTTTTTTTTTCAAAAAAGAATATGATTTATCACGAGGATGAGGGAGGTTTACAGAACATCAATAGATCTATAAGAATTATTGCTTTTTTATTATATTAATATCTGATTAATAAGAGAGTGATTGTTTTTGATAATTATAAACACTCATACCTCGTTTGTTTGGACGTAAAATATTTTTTTAAATATTAAAATTTAATAAAAATAATTTATCTATAAATTTTTGACAAGTTATTTTAACTCTATTTAAATTTTGATATAAATCTTTGCCAAATACCGATAAAGTGAATATAAAAAATATTTTACTAAAAAAAAAAAAAATTAAAAAAAATATTTTAAGGTCCACCAACCTTGAAAGAAAATGGATTTTTCATATAAAATTAATTTGGCTAGTGCTTCTCATACTCCTTTTTTTTTATTGTATTTGAATCTTCTCCAATAGTTGGAAGAGAGAGAGGTTTCTCAGCATTTATGAGGTAAACATAGGAAATCACAGATGGAGTTTCCAAAAACAATACGAAATCCAATAACCCAACTCGCCCCTGAATTAGTCATCTGTACTTCACTCAGAATCAAATTCAAACTGCACATAGTACGTCCTCAAAATTTCTAGAGTACCCAAAAATCCAAGAGCGACAGCAAGTCAACAGCTGAGTCTAATTCATTTCATCATATGCCTCTGAACATACTATTCATTCATTCCAACCTCTCTCCTCTTTTCTTCTCTTCTTCTTTGCATCTGACATATAAAACCCCAATAGAAACAGAATGAAAACACAGAGATAAGAAAAAAAGTTTCAATGACACCCAAATTGAATTACGTGCTTTTTTCAACCTCAACCATCTTCTTCTTCTTCGTCTTCATCAATCTTCTCTCTCTCACAGTTTCCGATCCTCGAATCTCCGAGGCCGGCCTCTTCTGTGGCCGTTCTAGGTCACCCAATGTGAAAACCATCATCCCAACCTTTACCCAGGCAATGGAAACTCTCTCACAACTTGTGACAACTCATCAATGGGGTCACAACCATGTCAACTCAACAGCACCTGTATATGTCCTGTTCCAATGCCACCAAGACCTTTCTCACACTGACTGCCTCCTCTGCTACGCCGAGAGTCGAACCAGACTCCCCAGCTGCCTCCCAGCCACCTCTGGTCGCATATATCTTGATGGGTGCTTCCTCAGATACGACAATCATAGCTTCTACAATGAAAGCATCGACCCTTCTACCGATTCAGTGAATTGTAGCAGTTCAGCAATAGGCAGTACGGATTTTGGGAGGAATGTTGGGCTGCTGATTGATAATTTGACTCAAACTGCTGTGTCGAATAGAGGGTTCGCGGTCATGGAGGCGAAGGGAGTGTATGGTTTGGCGCAGTGTTGGAAGAGTGTGAGCAGTGATGGGTGCAGAGATTGTTTGGCCAAGGCTGCTAAGGAGGTGACAAACTGTGTGCCGGGTAGGGAAGGGAGGGGGTTAAATGCTGGCTGTTTTTTGAGGTATTCCACTGACAAGTTCTATAGCAATGGAGCTGAGGAAGTAAATAAACATTCTGGTGAGTCTTCTTTTGAAGTTTTGATCATACAAGAATATGTTGAGTGAGCTGGGGTTAATCTTAGGGTCACTGATTTCTTGTTTTGCATATGTTTATGCTATGATTTATTTATATATATTTTTGTTGTTGTGTGTGTGCGTGTTTTATGTTTTTTCCCCCTTGTAATTCTGAGGTTCATCCCTCTCTTTCTTGTATTTATCTGTGAATGCATGTGTGTGTGTTTATACATATGTATAGATTTTCAGGATTCATGGGAGTCTTATTAGTTATCCTCTCTCTGCTGATTTGAGTTATATATATGTATACACATATTTATATGTATTTTGAGTCTTCTTGTGTCTGTTAAATCTATTAATTGTTTGATTACAATGAGCAATACTTTACAGTTTATGCTATGATTGAGGTTTTTTTTGTGCGCGTGCGCGCGCCTGCGTGTGTTATACTTTGTAATTCTGTGGTTCATCCCTCTCTTTCTTGTATTTATATGTGAATGCATGTGTGTGTATACATATGTAGATTTTCAGGATTTATGGGAGTCTGATTAGTTATCCCCTCTCTGCTGATTTGAGTTATATAGGTGTATATGCATATTTGTATGTATTTTTGAGTCTTGTTATGTTTGTTAAATCTATTACTTGTTTGATTACAATGAGCAATACTTTACAGTTTTTGCAAGATGTTTAGGTGTCATTACTATATGCAATTTGTCAGATTATTCTTTTTTGTGAAATAACTTAAATTTCTATAGTAGATGTATATGCATATGTTGAGTCTTTTTGTGTTTGTCAAACCTATTAATTGTTTGATTACAATGAGCTATCTTCTTTTTTTCTATTTGTTAATTGTCTCTTTATCTACTGTCTTTTTTCAAATGCTAAAGACTGAAAGTGTTCTTATTACTTTACAGTTTTTGCAAGATGCTTAGGTTTCATTACTATATACAATTTGTTAGATTATTATTCCCTTGTTTTTTTTTTTTTTTGTAGTGAATATATTTTCTATTGGAAGTACTTGATCTGAAGTCAACATATCCACAGCATATTTCTTATTTCTGCTGTCATATATTTTTCAGGTGTCTCTGTAAAGAGGATTGTCTTAGCTGTTACATTGGCAGGGACGGCCTTCTTAATGCTTTTATTCTTTGCTGCTTATGCAGGCTATGCAAGAATGTCGAAGATGAAACAAGGTACCATTCAGTTTCACTAACATTAGAACATAATTTGAAGTGTATCAATTTAGTTACCTAAATAATTTTTATGTGTTAGTGTTCTAATTCCGTAATGTTTCACTTGCAAACACATAGAACGCAGTAATCTAGGCCAGGTTTCACTTTCGTATAACAAGTCCGGCTTGAATTTCAAATATGAAACACTTGAGAAGGCAACGGATTATTTTGATCCATCAAGAAAGCTAGGCCAGGGAGGAGCTGGTTCTGTATTCAAAGGGACACTTCCTAATGGAGAAAACGTCGCTGTTAAGAGATTGTTTTTCAGTACAAGGCAGTGGGTTGATGAGTTCTTCAATGAGGTAAATTTGATCAGTGGAATTGAACACAAGAACCTTGTGAAGCTTTTAGGTTGCAGCATTGAAGGCCCTGAGAGTCTCCTGGTTTATGAATATGTCCCCAACAAGAGCCTTGATCAATTCCTTTTCGGTAACTGCAATTCTAAATTCACAACAATTTTTTTGATTTCTTTATTTCAACACTGCTAAAACTAAACGACGAAACAGTAATTCGATAATAGTACTAGATCATTTTCTCTTATGCAGATAAGAACAAGATTCAAATTCTCAATTGGAGCCAGAGGTATGATATCATTGTAGGAATAGCAGAAGGGCTTTCATACCTTCATGGAGGTGCCCGAATAAGAATTATCCATAGGGACATTAAAAGCAGCAATGTTCTTCTCGATGAGAATCTGGCTCCAAAGATTGCTGACTTTGGACTTGCTCGTTGTTTTGCTGCTGACAAGTCACATCTTAGCACTGGAATTGCAGGGACATTGTAAGAGAGATTTCTATTCAGTCTTCTGTCCATTTTATCGTCTATGATCTTGTTTCGAAAAGAAAAGAAAAAACATCACCACCTCAACTGTTTTATACAGTTTTAGTATTGATAGGACAACAATAAGACATATTCTAAGGCTTTTGGTCAGAACTAGCTTATATGCACAATGGAATGAATAAATGCGCAGTATCATCTTATAAACAAAAAAACACTTATTAGGGGAAGAGGTGGTCTTAGTTTGGACCTGTGGTGGTGATTGTGTTACGATTGAGTAGGAAAAAAATGCAGGAATGATTCTCATTTTCCCACTAGGCAAGCATTTGTTTGAGGGCGTGTCTTCATCTGTGGTGGCTCTTATCATTTCAGTTTATAATGCAAGGTTTTTGGTGGTGCAGAGGGTATATGGCTCCTGAATATCTTGTTCGTGGACAACTTACGGAGAAAGCTGATGTCTATAGTTTTGGCGTGTTGGTTCTTGAGATTGTATGTGGTAGGAAGAACAATGCCTTTGTAGATGACTCAAGTTCTCTTCTACAAACAGTAAGATTAAAGTCCCCCCTCACACACTAAGCTATTCATTTTAGATTATGCATTCTGTTGTTTGACAATGTGGAATTTTATTTTTTTTCATTTTGGCCTCAGGTTTGGAAGCTCTACAAGACAAACAGATTGGCTGATTCAGTTGATGCTGGCCTGGAAAATGATTTTCCAGCAAAAGAGGCAGCCAATGTGCTTCAAATCGGACTACTATGCACGCAAGCTTCAGTTTCTCTTAGACCATCTATGGCTAAAGTAGTTCAGATGCTAACTAATAAGGATTGTGAACTTCCTCTGCCTAATCAACCTCCTTTTTTGAACGCTAGCTTGATTCAGCCTACCGGATCTTACAGCGTAAACAGTTTGGTATCGAACGTATTGGCAAAATTTGAAGTGTCTGAGGCCACCACCGAGTCCTCCAGCATGCATAGTTCATTTGATCCATCAAGAAGTCAATAAAATTGGATCCAATCCCCAAGTCTGAAACAGCCAATGCAAGCTTGACAATATTGATTTTGCAGGCTTGGAAGTTAGAATTTCATGGGCAGAAAAGAGCAATTTGTTTGATAATTTTCTTGAAGAATGAAATTTTGCACCAGTTATGAGTTTGTATAGAGGGATAGGAATCTCACAGCCTCATATAGATGATAAAAGCAGACAAATACTGCAGATGGTACAAGTAGCTTTGATTAGGACTATCAATTGAGGCCAGTTTATTTCTTTTATTCTAAATTTGATTCTTATAATAAAATAAATGTTTCAAGACCAAACGAAAAATATATATATATAAAATGGCAATAAATGGAAGGCAAGTATAGCCTTATTATTCTTTGTCAATTATTTACTAGATGGTTATAACATCTGTGGAAGTGGTGTGGATAAATGATGGTAATAAAAAATTTTCGTCCCTTATATTTCATATTAAATTTAATAATATCATATATTAAAAAATAAAAATTGTGTAGAAATTGTACTTACATGTAATAGTACAACAATATATTGGACCATTGATGCATGTTGAAGGTTGTGGATGGATGTGTAGCACAGGGCTAATATAGAGGGTGATCATGTTTGAGCTTTCCTTTTAAAGCGCATATTAGTGAAAATTGGTACCTAATTCTCTTCAAATGCATTAAATTCACCAAAAAGATTGAGAAAACAAAAGAAAAGAAAAAGAGAGCTTTGAAAGGGAAGTTGAAGTGCCATCTGTTTCCAGAACTTTCTAGAACTTCTTAGTCCATGAGTTGACTGCCAATTTTAGAAGGGAAGGAGGGTCAATTGTAGTTAATCTTATTTTTGTACGAGTAAATTTTTTGTACTCTAGACTAATAACACGGTAACTCCAATGATCCAATTGTTGAATCAATTGGGACCTGTAATAATTCCCAGCAGAAAAAAAAGAAATATTTCCCAAAATATTGCTTGAGATCTATAAATCACAATGAAACAATTATACCTGATAAAAATTAAAAATTAAAAATATTATAAATGGACAAGTTTTAGATTTTTCTATCAAATGGCAAAAGATAAAATTATTGTACATTTCTATATCTTTAAAAATTGTGTAAGTCTTTGTTGGGCTGAATACAATCGATTGAAATAAGAAAAATGATCGGTAAGATCATGGGGCTAATTATATTTATTCAAAGTTTGGATTGACTTGATCTTTGATCTGATTATTTAATGCGTTTGAAGTGTTAATTTATAGATTTTGGGTTGTGGTTTTTTGATATAATTGTGCTAATTATTATTTATATTTTTATCAATTATTTAGTTTGAATTTTAACTCTATTTTATAGTTTATTATCACAGTTATGATATATAAACCATGGGTTTGTTATGAAGGCTTAAACAAGACCTTCTGTGAGCTTCTTGGGTTGGACTAACTATTTTCAACCTGGTTCGTTGGCCCGTTAGCAGATGGGCCCTCCAAATCAAAGAAGGGAGACGGGGGTTTCGGACAGAAAGACGGCGGCGATGAATTTCATTGGTTGGAAGGGAATGGGGATGGCAAAGAGAAGGCTGGTAGAGATGTTCTAGAGAGCGGCGAAGATGAGGGTGGTGATGAGATCGAGGTTGGAGCGAGGGTTAGGGCCAGGACTATGGGGATGGATGTAGGTGCCGAGATAGCCGACAGAGCCGCCAAGTTTGGATCGTATGGTGGTTTTGGGGCGGAGGGTGGGGAGACAGTTGCGCCACCACTGGTGGTGGAGGAGGGGGGCGGTGGAAGAGTTTGATAATTCTTCTGCATGGAGAACTGTGGGTAAAAAGATCAGATTAGCCAAAAGACCGACCGTTTGTAACGGGTTGAACCAATAGATTTTTTAAAATATTATACTAGATTGGGACACGTGTCAAACTTTGATAGGGCTAACTTAATACTCCCTCAAGCACATAATAAAAAGAGTGAGGGAGAGAAAAGAAGGTGACTGGAGAGAGAAGAAAGAAGATAGACAACTCAAAATATTTTTGCAACTGACGTCGTTAGGCTTGGTCATTCTAGAGTTTTCTTGGGTAATGGGTTTGTTCGGGAGCTTTTTTCCACTACCTAAAACTTTCACGGACACAATGCACGGCGTCGATAACTAACTACGTACTGGAATCTTTAAGTAATATATACACATATACATATATATATATCTATATATATCGTTTTTTGTTTTTATTCTATTCCATGAGCTCTTTTTACACTATTACAATATTATTTCAAGATTTGTTCTAGCATTCATTAATTCTATTGCTTTCTGTACAAATTTTTGTACGGAATGTATATCCTTTTATATATATATATATATATTTGCGTCTTTTTTTTTTTTCTTTTTTTATTCTCTCTTGCATGAATTGTTTTACACTCTATTTAACTCCTCTCTGAGGCTTCACCGACCTCATTCTTCGCTGCTCTCTCTTTGGAAGGTTAGGATCCCGAACACTGCTCTCTCCTTGGAAGCGATGAATGCACGCGATATTCTTGGGATTGCAGGTGAGTAATCGTTACAATTTCTTGATATAATCTGTCATTGTTGTTTGTTTGCCGAGAAATTTCGGTGTTAGCTTTGTTTGTTTCCCGAGAAAGTTCAAGAAACAAATTAATGTTGGGATTGTGTTGGTATTTGTAAGTTATATATGTGTTGTTTATATTATGAAGAAATATGTTGTTAGCTTGCTGTCTCATCGTGTTTCTCTCATCTCCATCTCGTTTCAATCCATGATCGACCAATATCTTTCACTTTTGGCCGATCAATCGCCGAAGCTTGCTTGTCCGGCAGTTCTGGCTCACGGAGAGTGTGAATCTGAATTACACTTCTTCAACTGTGGGAACACATTGAGACTGGGTAGGGTTGAAATTGGGAGGAGTGACTGCAACCCTTTAGTTTCACTATTAATTAGCGAAATGTTTGTATTTTTGCTTATCTAGATCGAACTGTTAGCCCACCGGTGAGTTCAGTGCAAGAATCTCTGTTCCAAATAGAATCTGTAGTTTTGTTCAGTAAAGAAGAGCGATTCCAATGGTATGTTAGTAATGGTTATCAATGGTTGCCAGCTCGCCTTTGATAGAATTCTACTTCACTTGAAATTAGGGAAATGAGGCAAGTGACAATATATAATATGAATCGAGGAAGTGCACCTTATTTCACACACTGGCTTAAACCTACTAAAACGAAACTGAATTTCCTTGCCGTGCTGGTATGGTTGGCCCAGCTAGTAGCTAATAAGTAGTAGGCAATACGTCCCCATAATAATAGTATTAATTAATCTAATTGCTTGTTTTTATACTCAAATCCCCCAAATCACATTGTAATGAGGATGGGCAGGAGAGCCTCATGTCATAAAAGAGGAAATTGGATACTGGATAGAGTAACAAGACTGAACTCTACTTAAACCCCTGCAGTGCTGAAGATGGTTGGATTATAGGTTGTGGGTTTTTTTAGTCCTCTTTTGGGTCTTTGCCATTGATTGGGGCTTGCCTGTTGTACATTTTGCTTTCAGCAGAGACTATTTATAGTAAGTGGGCTTGGGATTGGATTTGCTGATGGTGTTAGAGGCTTGGGATGTAATGAAGGGGTGGTGGATGAGGTGAGGCATCTGTGTGGTTGGTTGGTTAGGATTTGACAATTAAAGATTTGTATAAGGTGCTTTCATGTGACTTGAGTTTTTTCTTGGCTGTAAGGAAATCAATCCACAGAGAGTGATGGGTTAGGGTACTTTAGCATAATGGTGTTGTTAATGTACATAGATTTTGTGTTTACAAACCCACCCTTCTGATGCACTTTAGTACAAGGTACACAAATTATCTTGTAATCTAGCTATTACTTTATTAATGTTGTGTAATTTGAATCTATTTCTAATGATGCATGTGAATATTGTTGCCTTGCAGGGAGTATCATTTCGCTGTTCCTGTATGCGTCACCTATGTAAAATTCTCCTTACTCATATATATATTGCATATTTACGTATATTAATTATGTAACTGTTTTGTTAGGTTGTTAAAATATACTAATAATACGGACCAGACCCCTTACAACTATTAATTATTGATGATGTTGTTTAAATAGTCTATTTGTTGGGTGTTTAAATGCTGCTTTTGCAGGATAACATTCCGGAGGATTTGCAATAACAAAGATGTTGAGCAGTTTAGCTGTGTTCCCTACGTCGCAACAGCTCTAAACTGCTCATGTTGGATCATTTATGCCCGAGTGAGTGATCCCAGCCATAACATTGCTCTGCTGTGTATTAGCTGCATTGGCCTCGTAGTCGAGCTTGTCTATGTCTACTTATACTGGTTGTACGCCAATGGCGAAAGGGTTAACCAAAGGGTAATGTCTGTTAAATTTACCAACCTTATATAAATGTTCTTAGGGTGAGTATTTAGTAAATTTACTAATATACATGAGACATACAGACAACAGTGATTGCTTATGTTGGTGGGTGTGTTGCTCTGTTGGCAATATTTGGTATCATAACCCTTGTGTGGCCCAAGAATAAGAAGAGAGAGGTATTTGTTGGATTATGTTCTACCCTATCGAGTATAGGGATGTATGGTTCCCCTCTGTCGATTGTTGTAAGTTCTCTCAGTTCTTGTAAAATATTAGTGTTTGGTTTTTCATTCAAACGTTATGTTAATGTTAGCTCTGTATTTAAACAGAAGGAGGTGATTGAAACTAGGAGCACACAGTACATGCCTATCCATATTACCTTGTTAAGTCTACTGAATGGGATCTTTTGGCTGGCTTACGCTCTGGTGAAATTCGAACTCTTTTTGGTTCTGGGGACTGGTGCAGGTCTTTTGTGTGGAGCTGTCCAGCTGTTTCTGTACCTGAAGTACCGCGAACCAGTGGTATATATATTGTTAAAGCCTTTTATTACTTAATTTCTGTATTAGTTTAAATTTTTTATTCCTTAATTTCTTTATTTATTTGTGTGTTGATTATCATATGTTTTTGCAGGCAAAGATTGAACAGGAATCTGCATCTCTTCTGTAACCTTTACACCTCCGCATTCTATCTCAGTTTTTTGTAAACTTCAGACATTAAAACTTGTACTTTTGTGATGTGGCTTGCTTGTGCATAAGTTTGAAATTTCTGGATGGGTCAATGTAGGCAATTTGAATTGGTATAAGGTGTATGCGATTGGAGAATTTTGAGATGGTTCAAGAAGTTTTAGATGCTCTGGGATGCTACAAAGTTTTATATTCAACTTTGTTATTTTGCTGCTTATCAATTGCATCTATAGCAGAGTTAATGTTTGACAATGCAGTTGGTGAGGTGAATTCTTATTCTTTGTTTTTGTTGTTGGTGTTGAAATTTTTAGATCAGCCATTAGCTAGGTCTATAAATCACTCTACTATCTAGAACATGAGAAGTAATTTAAATCCTTTCAGGGTAAGAACTACTTCTGAGCTTGCGCATTGGATAATTGGCTCCTCACAGACACTCATGCATACGCCTCACAGACACACGGTTGTGCGCGTGGGGCACAATGAAAAGCAAATCACATTACAGTCACAAAAAAAATATCTAATCACACAATAATATGGAATTTTGATCCCTTTACCCTCCTAATCTAAGTTACATAATTCGCTCAAATCATTGGCGCTTCATCGCTCCGCGCGCGAATTGGTGTTTTAAGTGTAAATTCGCCAAAATTCACGCTCTTATGTTTTTGAATTTGCGAATTCAATTTAAGAATTCTGTTTTTAATATTCAATTCGACGAATTGTGTAAGGAAAAATCGTGTATTATGTTCAAGAATTCGACGATTTTGAAAAATAAATTCACGGATTAAATGTGAATCCTGAGAAATTTTAGTTTTACCCCCAACTTACACAGACCAACTAAGATTAATTAGATCAAAAAGTAACCAATTTAATTTAATTAAGTAAACTCTGTCCTTTGAGTTTAAATTTAATAGTACTTATCTTCAATATTTATTAGTAAAGAAATAAAGGAAGGAATAACTTTTTATATTATGGATGATTTTGCTTATGAAGATGAATTGGATAATGATTTAGAAAGTACGGATAAAAGAGAGCAGGCTACACTTTATGCTCATGAGATTGAGGCTTCAAGTTCTTCTCTAGATAATGCAACATGTAGTACTTCTTTGCCATCCACTCAAGGGGTTAACATGTCTCAAACAAGTCGCAGAGTGGAAAGAGGAAATTTCCCCGAGGCAAGAGGCGATGGATCAACTAGATTGCAGCAAAATAGTCAGTAACTTTTTGTCTTTGTAGTCTTATTTTGCTTTTGGGTTTGGAAGTTTGGATATTTTATGTTTGTTTTTAAAGTTTAGTAGTAGAATTTGCAAACTGAAGTATTATTGTCTTTTTCCTTTTGCTTTTGAACATTGCTATTTCAAAGACAATGATTGTCATCTTGAGAGCTTAAAACAGATTAAATGTATAAAAATGAATTAAATTCATTATTAATTTTTTTTTTTGCTGTTATGAAGTAATGTTTGGAAGTAAATTTTTTATTTTATTTTATTTTTTGTCTGTTATGCCCTATTCACTGTTATGTTTTCGTTTTTATAAAGCAATTTGTTTTATTGTTATGTTTGATTAATTTATGCATTTTTATAAAGTAGGTTATATTAATTCTAATGGAATCATATTTTATTCACTATTCTGTCTTTTTATTTTAATGATATTTATTTAAAACATATATTTACTATTATAAATGAATATTTTATAAGTTTATAATGTACGTGGCCCTTCCGCTCTAGGATGTTTTGGAATATGCCGCTCTGGTGCTTCCGCTCCCGCTCTCGCTCTTTATGACCTCCTAATCCAAGTTCGGACCAAACAAAATTTGAGTTTTGATCCATCGACTCGAACCCGAATATATACGGGCACAATAGGTTACAAATAAACGGAAAAAATAAGGAAAGGCTCCGTTTGTTTGAATGTAAAATATTTTTAAAATTTTTGATGTTTGGTTATTGTAAATATTTAAGAAGAAAAAATATATTAAAACATAACAAAAATATTGTAATTTATGACAAGTTATTTTACACACACCACATGGATTCGACTTAAACTTTTATTAAACACAAAACATATATCTATATATCCTATAAAAGTGTATTCAATTTATAATATTTATACACATTTTAAAACACTTAATTTAATGTAAAAAATATTCTGATGTGACTTTTCAACTTTGCAATTTACGTTATACACCTTTTAATTTCTAAAAGTTGCATCGTGTAGAATTTCAATCTTTTTTATATTATTTACCAATACACTTTTACACATATAGATTAAACTAAAAATATTAAGTATAACATACATTTTGTTTTTGGAGATAATTGCATTTTGTTTAAGTTACTGATATAAAGAAAAATAAAGTAAAATAAGGGCTACAAAAAATCCTCTTTCTATTTTAACTCACCCAATCAAAAAGTCTATATATACATTTTAAAACACTTAACTAATTAGTTAAAAAATATTATTACATGACTTTTCAAGTTTTCAATTTACATTGTTTTTTTCAGATTTCTAATTTTCACTGTTATACACCTTTTGATTCTACACTTTTACACATTTAGCTAGATTTTTAATATGAATTTTTTATTTTATTATTATTTTCAAAAGTTACCTACTTAACTACTACCACCTCTTTGCAAAGCCAAAAAAAAAAAAAATACACACACTCTTTAGATACTATTCTATTTTATATATTTTGATTATCAAGTTGTTTTCTTTTAGAAAAGAGTTTCTTTTAAATTCACACACTTATTCATATTAAACACCTTTTTTTTCATGATCAAAGAGTTTTCGTGCAGTTCAAAAATATCACCTCTCTATTTATTTATTTTTAATAAAAATAATAATTCATGCCAATACACATTTACACCTTTAGATAGATTTTTAATATGAAAAATAATTTTTTTGAAAAGTTACCTTAACTATTGGCACCTGTTTGTAAAGCGGAAAAAACACACACACACTCTCTCTCTGGACACCTTTTCTATTTTATATATTTTGCCTATGGAGTTGTTTTCTTTTAGAAAAGAGTTTCTTTTAAATTCACACACTTATTTGTATTAAACACTTTTTTTTCCATGAAGACTTTCTGTCCAGTTAAAATATATTACCTCTCTATTTATAATTTTTATTTTTTTATTAAAAAAAATGTGAAATATTTCAATTCCCTAATTTACTCTTTGTATACTGACTCACTCTGTGAAAGAAATATGAATGGTTATCTAGGAAAAAATTAAATATGAATGGTTATGAAGAAATTAATGGTAAATTTTTTTTTATAGTTGAACGGATGTATCATTTCATGAATAGGTGTGTTGTATCCTATAAATAGAATAGTAGTCCAATAAAAACAATATATGTTTTACATGTTCCTCTTTGTTTTTTTGTTTTTTTTTTTCTAATCTTAATTTCTTCCTTTGTCCATCCAATATACTATATCATTATATATATATATATATATATATATATATATATATATATATTGAATTTATGAGCAACATGTCAATGAAAGACTTGATAAATGTTATTCAACGTGACAATTGTCCTGAGTCTCCTGACTCTCCAAGAGGCCAGAAATAAGTTTCTTACTCTCTCTTATTCTAATATGCTTTTATTAATTGATATTTTACTGGATTATTATTATTTTATAATATTTTATTTGTACTATTTATATTATGTTATAACAAAGTGTTTTGGCCTCTTTATATCTTATTTGCATATATAATGTGTTTATTTTTTCATGTTGATTTTCTGTCTAATTCTGTATTCATTTCTTGTTTAATTCTCTAGGAAATGTTGTTCTTTCATATACGTTCTCTACTTTGCTTAATTCTTTCCAAAGTATTTATGATTCCGTTATATAATGTCTTTATATTTGGAAGAGATTTTTGGAAGTATGTTCGGTGGAGATTTACGATAAGAATGCTGAGAAATAAAGAAACACTTTAAAGTTACATTTAGAATAAAATGGTATTTAGTTCAATCAGTTTAATATATTTATAACTCTTATAAAAGGGGATTCATTTTGTATTTTTTATATACACTATTTTTTTTTTTTTTAGTTTAAAAAGGAAACACAACTTTAAATATATGTTTTTTCAAGAAACTTGACTTTTCAAATAATAATAATAATAATAATAATAAAACTATTGTAACTGACAACTTCTAACTGCATTCTCTATCCTAAAATAATAAATATATTCTCTATCCTAAAATAATAAATATTTTTTGAATTATATATACACACACATAGTTTTCAATTTACATTATACACCATTTTGATTCCTAAACGTTACACCTTTTAGCACTTCAACGTTTTTTATATTCCTCACCAATACACATTTACACATTTGAATTTCAACTATAAAAATAAAACACTTCAAAAGTTACCGTCTTAACTACTAACACCTTCTTGCCAATGACAAATTAAAATAAAATAAAATAAAACACTAACACCTCGGAGTGAAAAAAAACTCCAACACCTCCTATTATAAAATAAATAATGTATATATTCTATTTACCATGTAGCCTGCTTTCATAAAGAGTTTCTTTTAAATTCAAATGCCTATAAAGAATATCTCTATTTTAGATAACATCCAATTAAAATACATCTATTCTTTATTTAAATTATTTTGTATATATTGTATTTTTTAAATAATTTTCTCAATATAACAAATTTCAACGCGTTTTGATATTCCTTGACAATACACTTTTATACCTTTAGATAGATAGATTTCTAATACGAAAAATAAATTCCAGTCACCTCTTATGTTTTACATACTTTACTTACCAAGTGTCTTCTTTTACAAAAAAGTTTATTTTAAATTCAAACACTTTTTATTTTAAACATTTTTTCTTTCATGAAGAGTTATTGTCGAGTTAAAATATATATGTGATGTTTTTGTTTTTAACTATTTTTCATTTTTGGGAATTTTCTAATTTTTCAGGGGCATTTTCGTCTTTTCTCGTTTTGCGTACTGGACACCGTAGAATGTGCCGGTTGTGTCCGAGAGTTGATTGGGGTATTTCATTGAGTTCAGGACTCTTTGAAATGTAAGGGTTATCATTTCAGCATTTTTCAATTTTTCGGGCCGAACGGTCCCGAGTTGGACTCGTTACCTGAATTGTTGTGTACGGGAGTTATGTCTTGGGTCCATTGCATATCATGTTTATTCATTTTGTACATAATTTTATATGGTGGTATGCTTAAATGTATGGTTGTAGTAAATTATGTTTATACATATATATGTGGTGGTAGAAAATTCAAATGGGTGGGATTTTTCTTAATAGTGGGACCCACCACTAAGCATTTTATGACCATGAGACCAATTTTGGTCTTATTTCTCCTCTCTCCCCGGAAGCCCCTCTCTTCTTCTTCTTTTCTTTTCTTTTTCTTCTTCTATTCAAGCTTTCAAGGCTTGATTAAGCTCACACCCTTGGTAATTTGATAGAACATTGTGAAGCAAAATTGTTGAGTTTGTTGAAATTTTCAATTTGATAGGAGCCAAGCATTATTTCATCACTCTTGGATTTCGAAATTAGGGCTTGGTGTTGAGAAATTTGGGTCTTTTCTCATTGTTGAGGTAGGGGTGTTCTAATACATGATTTCCTATGCTTCTTGTGAGTTAATTCTTTAATTGCATGCTTAATTAATTTAAATTCTTGCAAATTGTTTAAATATTATGTTTGGAAGGTGTGTGTATGTAAAAGTTGATATAATGTGTATGAGCATGCCTATGTGTAATGGAAACTGTATCTTATATACCTAACTAGCTTGAATTCTTACAAGTTACTTATGTGTTGTACATAGGAAATATGAGATTATGTGCTAGTTGTCAATTTGTGTAATAGCATGCACTTGTGAAATAGAAATTTCTCTTTATAAAATTAATATGCTAAATTAATGTTGAATGAAAACATGAGGTACTTGTTTTAGAAATTCAACTTGCAAGCATGTGCGATGTTCTATAGCGGGATTAACAATTAGAAGCATGAGGCATTCATGCATCTATTGGGAAAGGAAAAAGGGAAAAATGTTTTAAAAGTAAGTGAAAAGATTTTGGGAAAATTGTTTTTGAAAAGTGTTGCAAAAACCGGACGCTTAGGAGGCGCCTAACGGTTCGTGTTGTCAGTGTAGTTTAGAAGGGAGTAAGGTTGAGCTAACTAGACTGGATGCGATGCCTTGGAGGTGTCTTGTGGTTGTGGATAGTTAGTCAACCCTCCATTCGTGACACCTTGGAGGTGCCTTGGGTCGGATTACACTAACGGTTTGGAAGTTAAAACGGGAATGTTTCGGAAAATGGGGAGCGACATGAGCATGGTATTGCACTTCATTGGCATACATTGCATGATTGTGACTTGAGGTAGTATATGTGTTTATATCGGATGTTGTGGTTATGGTATACATTCCCGGTGTAATATGATCCCGTTCTCTTATTTCCTATTCTATACGTGGACTCACAGGGTCATAAGAAGTGTGTCTTAGACACTTCCTACTGAGCGTTTAGCTCACCCTATTATTTTAACATTTTCAGGTTCGGAAAAAGAAGTAGCGGACGTCAATCCACCCCGGCCTTACCTTGGAGTAGGAAAATGTCTCTTATTGCTATCTTTTGTATTTGGGCTTAATTTTGTATAGTGTTGACTAAAAATGTATTATTTTGCAGCATGTGAAATATTTAGATACATTTTGTATATGGCCATTGGAGAAATGTAATTATGTTTAATTACACTAAATTATTTAGTGTATTTTATGTAACGTATTGTAAATTATGTTAACATTATTGTTGTTGTAATGTATTAGATGTTAAAATGTATTTAAATATGTACGTGAGTGTAGTGACGTGGGTGGTTGGTTATCAAATGTTGGTGTATTTTGATTTTCTTTGGACAGTGAGTAATTGAGTGTGGATAAACCAGTTGACGTAAAATCCCATACGTCGACCGGATGTCCTGAACTAGTCGACGTGAATTTCCCACACGTCGATCGGTATCTTCGCAGTGAGCATATTCACTGTACAAGTCTTGAACCAGTCGATGTGTAGCCTTCCATACGTCGACTTGTATCCTGGCAGTGGGCTTTTCCACTCTACACGTCCCAAACCAGTTGACATGTGACTCCCCATACATCTACCGGTTCTTGTGTAGTAAACATTTGTGACTTATTTTTCTATTTTGCCATTGACCACTTACTCAAGTGTATTATTACACATTATAAGGTCCAGTAAAATACAATAATTATATTTTAACCATGGGAATGACTATATTGCCCCGAACTTTATCTTATTTATTATGTGATACAAGTAAATGACTATTTTGCTCTTTGAGTCTCAGACCATTAGAATTGTGACAAATGACCATCTTGTCCTTATTGGACTTTAATATACAAATTTAATGTGAAAGGACCATATTACCCTCGGACGATTTTGGGTCAGGTAGGGACCCGTTTAATGATCCGAATCCAGTGGATTTGGGTCGTTACAAATTTGGTATCAGAGCGTTAGGTTCGAATACCTAAGGACAACGGGTAGGGTTGACCTAAGCGGGACTTAGATTGATTTCGAAGTATTGCATGTTAAACTGTTATTGTTTTGAGAAGCATGTTTACTTGTTATTTGCTTATATGTTTACAGTTTTGAAAGCATGCTTACTTGCTTACTTATTTACCAGTTTATGTGGTTACGTGCTAAGTGTTGACATGCTTATGTGCTTAAATGTTAAAATACGTGTTACATGGTTAGAATGTTTATGTAATAACGATAAAACATGTTATACTTGAAAAGATGGCAAGCTGTGAGTATGGGTTATGGTGGCACATGGTAATGTGACGGATAGTTGAGGACGGGTTGTGCATGTTTGTATTATATAAAATGATGATAACGATGAACAAGATGTTTAATTTCGCATGATAATTTAATGGATCCATTGTTTAAACTTATGTGTTAGGACACGGTCGTGTCAAGGTTTATGTTCCTGTTATTATGTATATATGTATATATATATATATATATATATATATATATATATGTATGTTTTGTATATATATATACCTATGTACTTATGTGCATGTATGTGGTTGAGCATTGGGATGGTTGTGTGAGTTTTGACCTGAGTTGACGAGGAGTTCGGTTGCTGTAATACCCCTAATTTTAAAAGGATAGTCTCGGTATTTATTTAATTATTTTATCGCATTTTAATTGAATTACTTGATTATTTTGATTTCGTGGCCATTTGTAAATATGTTTTTATTTGAATTAATTGTTTTATTAATTAGATGTTTAATTGTTGTATTAATGGTATGTTTTAAATGTTGTATTAATTAAATGTTTAATTGTTATATTATTTTTATTTGAATTAACTGTTATATTAATTTTATGGTTTATAAGTTATATGTTTAAATGTTGTTATTAATTAAGTGTTTTAAGTTATATGTTTAAAAGTTATATTATTTAAGTGTTTAATGGTTGTTTTAATTGTATGTTTAAATGCTTTATTAATTAAGTGTTTAATAGTTGTTTTAATTGTATGTGTAAATGCTTTATTAATTAAGTGTTTAATGGTTATTTTAATTGTATGATTATTAGGAGTATTTAATTTAATTAAATACTATTAGTCGGTGGATTCATATATGTATTTAATTCTATATATATTTAATATAATATTATTTGAACTAAATTACGTATTTTATTTAAAGTAATTAGAGTTGAGAAGGGAAAATGATTATAAGATATTAGTATATTTATATAAGTTGTATGTTTGTGAAAGGGTTGAAAACCCTATTCACGCAGACACTAAGGGAGGTAGGAAAACAGAGGGGTTTGAGAGAGAAGAAAGGAAGGAAGAGATTTAGGGTTTTAAATTAAAAAAAATCCAAAGGCAAGTTCTATTTCTTCTCTTCCTACTTATGTTCTATACAGACTTAGATCAATTCTAGGAGAATTAATTGAATTAAAACAAACTTTTTACATGTTTAAAGTCTGAAATTACAACATAAATATGTATGTAATGGGTTTATATATATATTTTTTTATGATTTGATAAATTGATGCATGATTTATGTTCTAGATTATTTAAAATATATTCTTATGATGTATATTAGGAATTGGGACATTTTGGAAAGAGGAATCAGAACTTTGAATCTCCAACAATGGAGGTTTGAAGAAGAACCCGCAGAAGAATATATTTTAAATGGAGGTTTGGGGATTCTTATTGTTCATGTTAATAGTTTTTTTTTTTGGATTTGTTTTAATTATTTTAAATTGTTAAAATAAATTCATGGAGGTTATGGAATGCATGATTATAATTAATATGCTAAGGTATTGAACAATCAGAAGTTTTAATTGGTGTTGCATGTTGTTAATGGAGAGTATAATTGCTTAAATTTAATTTAATAATTTAATGTGGTGTAAATATGATTTAATCATATAATTGTAGCATATTATGATCGTATACATGATTGATTGAATTATGCTCATCTCTGGATTTAATTGATGTGGTATTATATTTATTTTTCATCAATTGTGGATTGTGTGATAAAATGCACCAGTATGGGATGGTGGCATTTTAGGGATAGATTAACTTATCAGTTAATTCCTACCTATTTTGTATAAGGGAATTGATTAACTAAAATGTTAAGTACTACTTATATTCAAGTCAGGTCAACGGAACAAGTTGAATGACTTATAAAGGATTAATTATAGTTGGATATGATGGATTATATATATATATATATATATATATATATATATAATTATGTGTCATGATATGAGCTTGAGTCTCAGGATCAGTGGTTAGGGCGCGTATATTTTTAGGGATGTGTAGGTAGATATAGTGTAGTTATGTACCTTGGTAGGTTTAGGTACTCATGCCCACTATATGTGCGTTTTGCATGTTGCCTTCTATTCAGGTTGAGACAACCCTATAGTCTAGTGAGGTTCCTTTAGTGTATATATATTTATACGGACTATATAATTATTGTTAGATTGACTAGGGTGTATACGTGTATCGGGTCTCTGTTTGGAATGCAGTAGATTAGAACTTGTTCGTGGGCCTGACCCACTATTATTTTTCAGGTATTTGTCAGATCCAGCCATAGAGGTGGTTCGTGCTGAGCAGAGACTATCCATTCACTCTTCCGATTTGACGTAGGAGTCTTCCTTATGTTTTAGTTTTGGTTTTATTTATTTATTTTATTATTATTTAGTTTTAGTTGGATTATGGTTAGGGGTCCACGTGATGGATTCCCGAATTGTAATAATATCAGATATTTTGGATATTGCCATTTGGAGGATTATTTAATAAGTCATTTAAGGAGTTATGATTATTATGATTATTATTATTATTATTATTATTATTATTATTATTATTTTCTTTTCCTCTTATTTATTTATTCTTAATTCTTCTTGTACTCTATGCTTGTTTATATACTTAATTGTTTGGTATCCCTCGGATCTGTGCTCGGACTTGATCACCTGTGGCTCTAGAATCGAGGGGTTTCACAGTTGCTCCAGGGTTGTTTAGATGCTAGTTCTTATCGAACGGATGGCTTGGCCTTTTAGCTCGTGGGCTGAGCTATTTAGTGTGTAGTTATTTTGATTTTCATAGTGCATTTTGTGCAGTGCTTAGAGCACGACCTTGGAACGGGTTCATGTTTCATAGCATGGTGGCTATGTTGTATGTGAGTTTCATGCAGTGGTGTAGGGGTTTTGGTGACTGTGGAGGTCAGGTGTGCAAGTAATGGTTTCGTGGGAGACAGGTATGATGTTAGAAAGTTAGTGTTTGTGACTTGGGTCACGATTTAATGCGGAGGTTCATTTCGAACCGGCCGTGGTAGGCGGATAGGGGTTTCTTGAGTCATGAGTATAGTCTATGGGTTGTAGATGTGTGATTGCGGGTGTTCTGGTACGATTCGAGGGGGTGTGTTGATTTTGGCAGACTTGTTAAACTCTATAGGTCTAGGATGACGTAGGCATTGATTGGAGTCATGCTAGCATTGGGTGATCGAATGTTTGATGTGATTCGGTCCGTGGGTTGTGAGAGTCTGTTTTAGAGATTGGTTTGTTGAGAGGTGATCCCCATTTTGGAGAATTGCAAGGCATGTTGCTAGTAATTGACTCTCAGTAAGTTGATTACATAGCTTGGTTAATGAAAGGGATTACAGATTGGCACGGTTGTCGAGAGAGTTTCAAGGTGAGGTATAGTGGTCAGTCTTAGTCTTGTAGGGTAGGATTGCACTGTAGGGCAGGTTGTGTGAGGTCATTGAGGTGCTTGTTTGTTTACGGATGAAGTGATAACTGGTGGATACTGTATTATCAAATGGACTGTGTTCTAGAGTTTGAAAGCTGTGAACTGGGGTTGTATTTCAACTGCTTATAGAGTATGAGGAGATAGTGCTTGGTGTTGGGGGATCCGAAAAGGTAGACTAATGATAAGAATGATTGGGACGAGGTTAATCTTGTAGGTCTAGTAGGTAGCCCCATTTGACTTTTGTCGGGGCCAAAGGTGTTCTAGGGAACGATGAAGAGGAGAAACAGTGATATTGAACCTAGGTTATGAGGTTTTCTTGTTTAGATGCATGGATCGCTTAGAAAGAGTGGTTTAAGTAGTCAGTTAGGCATTAGTGATTGATTACATCATTGGTGGTCTCAAAGAGACAGTTAGGTGTTGAGTATTTTGGGTTTTGTGCTCATTTTTGTTTTGAGGATTTGTCAGCATGGCATTGCTGTTTGGAGATTTTTTTCTAGTGGTAAAAAGTGGTCGTTATGGGGAGTTTCGAGAGTAATGCTTATTTTTCTGTAGTGATGGTATTAGCTTAAGGATGTTTGAGGATAAATCACTTAGCAGTGGCTTGATGGTCCGAGGGGACGATATGTTTGAATTGTTGTTTGGAAAGAATGGTGGTTGAGGCGTTACGGTGTGGTGTTTATTACTAATGAGCTTAATGGTTTCAAGTATAAACCGAGGATGGATTTGAGATTGTGAGTTATTTGTTGTTTGTTGTCAGGTAGGAGATGGAGTTGTGCATCAGTCAAGGTAATGGTGGGCAGTTTAGTCTTTAGAGCCAGAGAGTGGTGTTACCATATGAGCATCTTTTTCTTTTGAAGAGTTAGTGGATTGTCGTGATTGAGATCATGGGTCTTGTGTGCTCAGTGATTGAGACAGTGTTACTTGGGACGGTAGAGATGGAATGGGTGATAAAGTGTCGTTTTATGGCTTAGAGGTTGTTATTTGGGAGTGACTGATTCTAGGTAGAACGGGATGCGGTGTCCGAAGGGCTGTGCTTGTTTCTCGTGTTAGTGTGCTGTGAGCGTGAGTGCTCTTGCCTGATTGGTTTTGGTTAGCATGGGTGTCGCGGTGTATTGTGTGCGAGATTTCTGTGTGATAGTGTTTGACGGTTCGTTTGTGGCGAGGTCGCCTAGGTTTGGGTTCATAGTTTCGTACGGGTGTCCAGTTGGTTCTTTTCCTTATATGTAAGGAGTTGGTTTCATCTTAGGTGAGTTTGGGATGATTGATGAGCAGAGTGTGACAAGGTGTCAGGTGCATTCAGGTAGGAGTTGTCATTTTCTGGTGAGAACGGGGTTCGTTACCCTTTTCTGTTTGTTCTGATCTTGGCAAGGACGTTGTTAGTTGGAAATCTTGTTCTCCATTTAGGATTTATGCACATCCGTGGGTGGACGAACCTGTGTGTGGTTTGTTATGTTGTTGGAACTCAACAGTAGAGGTCCAGGTCGAAAAGGTCGACTCACTTCCACGGAATGAGGTGAAGTCTTTGGTTTTTATAGTGCTTGTTCTGAGAGTGGTTTGACTGGTGGAATGCGAGGCACGGGTTGCCGAATAAGGGTTGTGTTTTCAATGTTTGGTACTAGCGATGATTGCTAGGAAATGTATCGTGAATCATACCTTGAGGATGAATAGATGATGCGATATGAGACATGCACTCAGGTGTTCTTATTGATGTTTGATTTGAGCAGTGTTTTGAGAACAGTTGTTGGTATTGTTTAAATGTTGTGTAGCTAGGGAATGAATGTGAGATTGTATTGAGGAATAATGGGGATGATTGATTTTGGTTTTAAGGGTTCAGGCATGAGATGATCATATTGTGTGTTTTAAGGAAGAAAGAATTGAATAGAACAATGTTATGAGTTATTTACCTGGTACAGGTGTTATGAGGAAATTAAAAATCTTTTGTGTTGATTGATGAATGTGACGTTTGGTTTTATATGATTTTTAGCTTGTTACGAGTTGTATGATTGAGGAATTATTAAGATCCTTAGAGCTAGTTGATGACCCTATAGTCGTTGAGGTTACGCATAGCGATGTATGGATAATGAGTGGATTCATGGTTGTTTTGTGGGCTGTGTGAGACTGTGTTTGAGGTTTGGACCTAAGGACAGGAACGATGTCTGTGTCGAGGTCGGATTGAGGATGAGAATGGCCTGGCCAACCATTTCGATCTCCTGAACCAATCCCTCTTTAACACGATGTCGGGTCAAAGGTCAATGATTGTTTTAAGTTGTCACAAATAGCAAGAGTATGGTATTGGGCATTTTGTCGGTGTAGTGGTGTGGATTCAGGAAGTTGTCTCGTGTAACGAGATATGTTAGGTGAGACCAAGTGTCCAATCTGTTTGATTATTAAATATCTTGTTTTGAGGATTTGTGTCTTGGATACAGGATGGTACACTTTATTAATTTGGTGATTTATGTTTAGGTAATCATTGGGAGACTCATTGTTTAATCATCTTGAAGTTGTTGAGTGTAATGATTGTCGTATAGTGCGAATTGTAGTCGTTGATACGATTATGAGGTGGTGTAACTACGTCTTGGATAGCAAATGTTTGGTCCGTCAGGGATGTGTAGATTAGAGTTGGGATTGATTGAAGGATGGACAGAATTCCTTGTTTTGGGCTTAGTGTGTCCTTTGAAGGATGAGTGGAGATGGGATGTTGTCATGTTCCAGGGTCTTGTGGCAATTTTTCTTTTGGAGCTTGGGAGCCTTTTGTAGCTGTGTAGAGTAGGCCGATATCCGTCTTGAGTCAGGCGTAAGATCTAGCTGATTTTAGGTTATGAGGAGGATGAGAGATGAGTACCCGCATTGGGTTTTAGTGGTAGTAGTATATGATTGCCTGGTAACGTCCAGCGTTAAAGGCAACAATGTTGGTGGGTTCATGGCCTTGAGGTTTTGTGAGGTTTTCTCGGGATTATGTGTGGATGTGGGTCTCCTTCTTTAAGGAGGGTAGATTGTGATTTTTCTGTTTTTAACTATTTTCCATTTTTGGGAATTTTCTAATTTTTCAGGGGCATTTTCGTCATTTCACGTTTTGCGTACTAGACACCGTGGAGTGTGTCGGTTGTGTCTGATAGTTGATTAGGGCATTTCATTGAGTTTAGGACTCTTTGAAATGCAAGGGTTATCATTTAAGCATTTTTCAATTTTTCGGCCGGACGGTCCCGAGTGGGACTCGCTACCGGAATTGTTGTGTACGGAAGTTGTATCTTGGGTCCATTGCATATCATGTTTATTCATTTTGTACATAATTTTATATGGTGGTGTGCTTAAATGTATGGTTGTAGTAAATTATGTTTATATATATATATGTGGTGGTAGAAAATTCAAATGGGTGGGATTTTTCTTAGTGGTGGGACCCACCACTAAGCATTTTGTGACCATGAGACCAATTTGGGTCTCATTTCTCCTCTCTCCCCGGCAGCCCCTCTTTTTCTTCTTTTATTCAAGCTTTCAAGGCTTGATTAAGCTCACACCCTTGGGAATTTGATAGAACATTGTGAAGCAAAATTGTTGAGCTTGTTGAAATCTTCAATTTGATAGCAAAGTGTGATACCCCTCGGATCCGAGACACGGGTTAATCAGGCCCAGGCCCAAACCCGAGGGAAATATCAAATAATTAAAGTATTTTAAAGCGAACACATAGTATTAAATGAAAATAAGAAATAGAATAAAGCTAATCGAAATAACCAAAATTAAATCCTCCAAAAGATAGTAAACAAAGTGAATCCAAATCTCCAAAACTTCCAAGAGTACAACTCGGGAATCCATCTAGTGGACCCCTAAACAAAATCCAAACTGAACTGAAATAACTAAAATAAATGAAACTAAAACATCGAGAGAAGTCCTACATAAGCAGATGAAAAAGACTGTTCTCGACAAGCATGATCAAGCTCTAAGGCTGGAACCGTCCTGTACCTGAAAAGAATAAAAGAGTGGGTTAGGCCCATGAACAAACTCTAATCTAACTGCAATCTATACAGTGACCTGATACGCAGATACACCCTAGATACCTCACAATATCTATTTAATCCATACATATATATATCCACACTAAGGGACATTCACTTGACTATAATAGGGGTCTTAACCTGAATAGTAAGCAATATGCAAAAACGCACTCAAAGGTGGGCATGAGTACCTAGACTTATTAGGGTACACCTACTTATTATATCCAGCTACGCATCCATTGCATATACGCACCATAACCAACGAGCTTGAGACTCAAGCTCATCTCATGGTACCATAACCATATATCTAAAGTCCGTCCAAATCCAGAGTATGTCATTCAATTATTCATTGAGGAAACATACAAAACACAGTCCAGTTAGTCACTCAACTTATTCAGTTGATACATTTTGTATATGTCCATTGGAGAAATGTAATTATGTTTAATTACACTAAATTATTTAGTGTATTTTATGTAACGTGTTGTAAATTATGTTAAAATTATTGTTGTTATTAATGCATTAGATGTTAAAATGTATTTAAATATGTACGTGAGTGTAGTGGCGTGGGTGGTTGGTTATCAAATGTTGGTGTATTTTGGTTTTCTTTGGACAGTGAGTAATTGAGTGTGGATAACCCAAACCAGTCGACGTAAAATCCCATACGTCGACCGAATGACCAGAACCAGTCAACGTGAATTTCCCACACGTCGACCGGTATCTTGGCAGTGAGTAGATTCACTATACAAGTCTTGAACCAGTCGACGTATAGCCTTTCATACGTTGACTGGTATCCTGGCAATGGGCTTTTCCATTGTACACGTCCCAAACCAGTTGACGTGTGACTCCCCATACATCGACCGGTTCCTGTGTAGTAAACATTTGTGACTTATTTTCCTATTTTGCCCTTGACCACTCACTCAAGTGTATTATTACACATTATAAGGTCCAGTAAAATACAATAATTATATTTTAACCATGGGAATGACTATATTGCCCCAGACTTTATCTTATTTATTATGTGATACAAGTAAATGACTATTTTGCCCTTTGAGTTTTAGACCATTAGAATTGTGACAAATGACCATCTTGTCCTTTTTGGACTTTAATATACATGACACACCCCAACCCAATTTACACTAATTACTAAATTGAACAAATTGGAATGTATCTCACCATCTGCATTAATCTCATTTAACATGACATCATCATACATCAGAGTACCTGCTTAACAATTTATAATTTAAAACAAAATATAGGCCTGTTATGCAAATTCTGACAAATTAAAGCGTTAACGACAAACTACACTATTAAATTCTATTACAATATTTACATCTTAAACAAAAGACGTTCCATTGTTCTTTTCCCCATTCCCACTCAAGATTCTAGACTTGGCAGTAGCGACACAAACTTGTACCTAAAAATATAGATATGGAAGGAGTGAACTTAAAGCCTAGTGAATGCAGCACTACTACATCAGAGTACTATAAACAAATATTATCTGATAACTTCAATTAAACTTCATTTACATATTACATGCATTAAAAGATAGTACTCTCCTTCTAGGCCAGAGTATAGACCTTATTTAAATATGGTACTCTCTTTCTAGGCCAGAGTATGGACCTTATATATTATAGTACTCTCCTTCTAAGCTAGAGTATGGACCTTATTTAAATATGATACTCTCTTTCCAGGCCAAAGTATGGACCTTATATAATATAATCAAGTTATATATATATATATATGCATCTTCATTTCATATAAACAACTTCAATACTTCAATTTAACACATTCAAGTGTAAAACTTTTAGTGAGTACACTCACCTTGGTTACTTCCCAATTTATTCACTTATCTTTTGGTAGGGTTAAAGTTGTTTGCTCCTTCTCCTTGCCTGAACAATATTATAACCATGTCATATTCATTTCTAAATATAATTGAACAATAATTATCAACTTCATAACAAATCTCAATTCCATACACAATTATAGTAGAAACTATAACAAGAATAATTATATTAACTCCAGCTTAACAATTTCTTCAACTAATAATTATTTAAACTTAAATACTATAGTACTATAATCAAGTAAACTAAATAAAACTGATGAAATTTTATGTAGAACCATTTAACCAAATTGTCCATGGAAATACCAAACAATAAACCTTCAATAGAAAAATTCTCTACCTTTAGTACTGGTAACCAAAATTCCAAATAGAAATTTCGTGTCCTTCCTTTTAAATTTTCTTCTTCTCTCTTTCTTTCTCTTTCCTCCTCACTCTCTCTCCAGCCATTTCATCCCATGGATTTCGTCTTTTGACTAATTTTTATGGGTTCAATACAATGGCTACAGAAACTGACTTTTAAAATACAAAGTCCCATAATCCTTAATTGTAAGTTCAGTTTGCATACCTTCTTGAGCTTCTCTTCTTTTCTTATCCAGGAATACATCATGAATTTGTAACTCTTTAATTTGATCCAGCAAAAAAGGTCCCACATAACATGTGTAAACAATACTCCTTTGTTAGTAACTGTCAATTCAACTCCCATCAATCTCAACTCCATAATACTTGCCACCCGTGCAAACTGTACACAAGATAGTCTCCATGAAGACTTCTTACTCAAGGCATCTGCTACTACATTGGCTTTTCCAAGATGATGGTGAATATTACAATCATAATCTTTGATTAACTCCATCCAACGCCTCTGTCTCAAATTTAAATCCTTTTGTGTAAACAAATACTTCAAACTCTGATGATCAGTGAATATTTCACAAATTTCACCATACAGATAATGCCTCCACAATTTCAAAGCAAAAACAATAGCAGCTAACTCCAAGTTATGTGTAGGATAATTCAATTCATGATTCTTCAATTGTCTAGAAGCATATACAATTACCTTGCCATTCTACATCAAAACACATCCCAAACCCTGATGTGAAGCATCAGTATAAATCATAAAACCTTCACCACCACACGGAATAGTTAACACTGGAGCTGACGTTAACTTTTTCTTCAATTCGTCAAAACTTCTTTGGCATTCCTCACCCACACAAACTTTATTTCCTTTGGAGTCAGCTTCGTTAATGGCAATGCAATACTAGAAAACCCTTGGATGAACCTCCTGTAATAACCTGCTAATCACAGAAAACTTCTGACTTCTGTCACATTAGTAGGCCTTTCCCATTTCACCACTGCTTCCACTTTTGACGGGTCAATATAAATACCATCCCCAGATACCACATGCCCCAAAAATACAACTTTATCAAGCCAAAACTCACATTTGCTGAACTTAGCAAAAAATTGTTTCTCCCGTAAAATCTGTAGCACAATTCCTAAATGCTTTTCATGTTCATCCACACTTCGAGAATATATCAAAATATCATCGATGAAGACAATAACAAACGATCAACATACGGATGGAATACTCGATTCATTAAATCCATAAACACCGCTGGAGCATTGGTTAACCCAAAAGGCATCACCAAAAACTCATAATGGCCATATTGAGTTCGGAAAGCAGTTTTAGAAATATCACTATCCTTTACCTTCAACTGGTGATATCCGGACCTCAAATCAATCTTAGAAAACACTTTTGCCCCTTACAACTGATTAAACAGATCATCAATTCGTGGCAATGGATACTTGTTTCTGATGGTTACTTTATTTAATTGTCTGTAGTCAATACACAACCGCATAGTACCATCCTTTTTCTTAACAAATAACACCGGTGCACCCCACGGTGAAATACTAGGTCGAATGAAGCCCTTATCCAGTAATTCTTGCAACTGTATCTTTAACTCTTTCAATTCTGTCGGTGCCATTCGATACGGGGCAATAGAAATTGGAGCTGTTCCCGGTACCAACTCAATGGTAAAATCTATTTCCCTGCCCACTGGCAACCCCGGTAATTCTTCCGGAAACACATCTGTGAATTTCCTTACCATTGGTACATTTTCAAGTGCCACCTTTTTATTTTCAGTATCAACCAAATAAGCCAAGTAACCTTGACACCCTTTCTTCAACAACTTTCTGGTTTGTATAGCTGAGATGAGAGTTTGGAATAACATTTCTTTCTCCGGTAAATCTGAATTCTGGCTCCCCTGGTATATGAAATATAACTTCTTTCCAAAAATAATCTATTGACGCATGATATACAGATAGCCAATTCATACCCAAAATGATATCAAAGTTTGGTATACCCAACGATATCAAATTCACCTTTAACTGTCTATCCCCCATTTGTAATACACAATCCCGTTATTCATTTGCAACCACCACCACTTCCCCCATTGGTGTAGAAATAAACAATTTACTATCTAGTGATGAAAGTGGTTTACCCAAATGCATAGTAATAGATGATGCAACAAATGAATGGGTTGAGCCAGGATCAATAAGCACAGTAACATTTCTATTCAAAATAGAAAGTGTACACCACTTCTGGAGTTGCTTGAGCATCCTGAAGTGTCATAGCAAAAACTCTTCCCTGGGCTTATGAACCACTTGTAGCTCCCCTACTTCCTTTTGACGAGCTCCCCTGTGGAAAATCTTTACCAGAACCAGCAACACTACCCACTGAGGTCACTCCTGTCAACATAGGACAATCTCTTTTCCAATGACCCGGCTGATGGCAATTATAGCACTCTTCTGCTTTCAACACAGGATAATCTTTCTTCTGGTGACATTCCCTTCCACATTGAAAACACCCCCTGCCAGTAACACTTCCTCCAAAGCTACCTTGTTGTACAGATTATTGTTCGGAAAGCCTTTGACCTCTTCCACTACTTGATGTCTGTCCTTGAGATTCACTACCCCTTCCCCTTCCATACCGCGACCTTTGACTTTTCTGACTTGAAATTCCTTCACCTCCTCTTGATTGTGATGGCTCAGATCTATTCTTTTGTATTGTTCCCTTCTTTCTTGCAATTCTTTCACATCCCTTTCGGTAATCATGGCTATATTCACAAGTCTATTGTAATCTGTTTCCTTAAACACTGAAACTCTGGACTTAATAGCCGCCTCTAAACCATCCTGGAATTTTGTACATTTATCTTCTTCATTCTGTACAAACTTGGGTGCAAACCTCGATAAAGCTGTAAACTTAACTTCATAATCCACTACAGACATTATATTTTGTTTTAGGAGAATAAACTCCTGTTCCTTCTCTTTTCTGTAAATTAGAGGAAATATTTCTCATAAAAAGCTTTAACAAATGGGTTCCATAATATCACCTCTTTTTCTCCTTGTATGAGCAATAAATATTTTGTCGTGTCCCACCAATAACTAGCTTTATTTTTTAACATAAATGCAGCTAAGTTTACCTTCTGGTCTTCTGCTGCACCCATCATTGCAAATATCTATTCCATTCTTCTTACCTACCCCTCTGCTTCTTCTGGTTTGGTAGTACCTAAAAATTCTGGGGGTGTTAACTTGATAAACCTCTCATAATCTGAGCCTTTCTTTCCTTTCTGTTGTCTTTCCAGCCTTTCTTGTATCATTATTTGGCTTGCCATAAATTGTTTGTTTTGTTCTGCCAAGTCTATTATAGCCTTCTCCATTTTCTGCATACCAGTTAAGTACTCATGTTCTCTTCTCATGCCACCCTGAATAGGTAGTCCACTTCAGCCTCAATAGGAACATAAGAGGCTTTTTCCTCGATTCTATGATAACCACTTCCTCTTTCCATTACTTTTTATCTGCAATAAATCTCAAATATAACAATATATATATATATGATACATAATTACCACATATATTTGTTAGTATAAAATTAAGTCAAAGAAATGACTTTACCACACATTTCCTACTGCCACTGCCAGTCTAGACTCTTACTACCTCCAGAACCTAGAAAACCTAGGCTCTGATACCAAAAGTTGACACACCCAACCTAATTTACACTAATTACTAAATTAAACAAATTGGAATGTATCTAACCATCTACATTAATCTCATTTAACATGACATCATCATACATCAGAGTACCTGCTTAACAATTTATAATTTAAAACAAAATATAGGCCTGTTATGCAAATTCTGACAAACTAAAGCGTTAACGACAAACTACACTATTAAACTCTATTACAATATTTACATCTTAAATAAAAGACGTTCCATTGCTCTTTTCCCCAATCCCACTCAAGATTCTAGACCTGGCATTAGCGACCCAACCTTGTACCTGAAAATATAGATATGGAAGGAGTGAGCTTAAAGCCCAGTGAATGCAACACTACTACATCAGAGTAATATAAACAAATATTATCTGATAACTTCAATTAAATTTCATTAACATATTATATGCATTAAAAGATAATACTCTCCTTCTAGGTCAGAGTATGGACCTTATTTAAATATGGTACTCTCTTTCCAAGCTAGAGTATGGACCTTATATATTATAGTACTCTTCTTCTAAGCCAGAGTATGGACCTTATTTAAATATGGTACTCTCTTTCCAGGCCAAAGTATGGACCTTATATAATATAATCAAGTTATATATATATATATATATATATATATATATATGCATCTTCATTTCATATAAACAACTTCAATACTTCAATTTAACACATTCAAGTGTAAAACTTTTAGTGAGTACACTCACCTTGGCTACTTCCCAATTTATTCACTTATCCTTTGGTAGGGTCAAAGTTGTTTGCTCCTTCTCCTTACCTGAACAATATTATAACCATGTCATATTTATTTCTAAATATAATTGAACAACAATTATCAACTTCATAACAAATCTCAATTCCATACACAATTATAGTAGAAATTATAACAAGAATAATTATATTAACTCCAGCTTAACAATTTCTTCAACTAATAATTATTTAAACTTAAATACTATAGTACTGTAATCAAGTAAACTTAATAAAACTGATGAAATTTTATGTAGAACCATTTAACCAAATTATCCATGGAAATACCAAACAATAAACCTTCAATAGAAAAATTCTCTACCTTAAAAACTGGTAACCAAAATTCCAAATAGAAATTTCGTGTCCTTCCTTTTAAATTTTCTTCTTCTCTCTTTCTTTCTCTTTCCTCCTCACTCTTTCTCCAGCCATTTCATCCCATGGATTTCGTCTTTTGACTAATTTTTATGGGTTCAATACAATGGCTACAGAAATTAAAATTTTGTTTTCTCATATACAACTTTTCACCCAAAGCTTGCAAAATCCACTTCTCAATCTCATCCTTTACAATAATAATAATAATTAAATATATATTAAAGCTATCAATATATATAAATTTACACATACCCAACTAGATTTGTATTTCTTCATAGAAAACCACTCAATCAAGGATAGAAACAATGAAATTTCAAATATCATCAAAAAGAATTAAATAGCTCAACTTGTGAAGAATAAAAAAATATATATATAAATCAACTTCCATGTAGACTAAGATATGAATTCCTCTACCTTTACCATAATCCAATGAAAAATTCTCTTTTCCCTCTTTTCTATCTTCTTCTTCTTCTCCGTCTTTTCTTCTTCTACGGTTGAAAAATCCCTCATTTGTTTCTATTTTTTTTTTCTTTTATTTTTCTTTCCTAAACCCACCAAGTCATAACTTGTTCACACCGTCCCAGCCTAGTTTGTGTAGGAACCCAAATTTCTATTTACATACGTGTTGTGTGTATAGCTCATGTGCTGGCAATTGATTTTAATAGTTATCCACCAACTCTAGTGTTATCATAGCACACCCATCAACTGTAAAGTTTATAGAAGAAGCTTGAAACTATTATAATATTAAGTATTTATAAAAAGACATTAGCATATATATATATATATATCTAATACAAACACACCCAGTACCACATGTTATTACCACTAAATCATATTATTATTCTAATTATTTATTTTCCTTACCATTGTCTTCCACAAGTTAAAATATGCTTTGACACCACCCACAAATTTCACGATACAACCCACTTCATAAAATATTCAATAAATCGTGTTTAATAAAAATTAAATTATGCTAATAAAAATGATTATGTATTGGGGCCTTACAATACAAATTTAAGGTGAAAGGACCATATTACCCTTGGACGTTTTGGGTCAGGTAGGGACCTGTTTAATGATCCGAATCCGGTGGATTTGAGTCGTTACAATATCACCTCTCAATTTAAATTATTTTGTATTTTTTAAAACAAAAAGTACGTGATTTGCTTCCTCAAAACTATTGAAAGTATGTGTCGATTCGATCATATAAAAAAAGTAGACGGATATATCAACTCCCTAAATTACTATGTTTCTTTCTCTCTCTCTTTCCCTCTTTCTATGCAAAAATTTTTGCGCAAAAAATTATTAGAAGTTTTATTTACGTCACCTTTGAACCCATTTTGTTGGAGACATATCTTTGATTAGATTGCATCATATTGGTTTTCAAGAAACTTCTTATAGTTGAACAGATATATCCTTTCATAAATTGGTGTGTAGTAGCCTATAAATAATAGAGTAATCCAATAAATAAAATATACTATACGTTTAGAAACACTTATTAAAAGTGTTTATTTAGAGCGTTGGAAAAAGATATTGGATAAAAAGAAAAGTGTTTTGAAAGTGAAACATGGAGTATACTATGTGGAATATAGAAGTGCATTTTATATCTTTTATGAATTTAGAAACATTTTTAATAGCAAACACTTTTAGAGAAACGAGATAGTTGATAGTTATAGATTTTATGTATGAATAAATCGTAATTCTTACTCTTTATAATATCTTTCATTTATTTTTAACTTTTCATTTATCTTTCAAATATTCTTTCTTTTTAGATAAATCTACTACCCTCTTACCAGGGGCGTAGCGTAGGGGGGCTGGCAGGGGCCATGGCCCCCCCTAATTTTTTGGAAATTTTTTTAAGCATAGGTAAAAATATACTAAAAATAAAATAATATAACATATGTGATATAAAATCTATACTTGGCCCCCCTAAAAAAAAAAGAATTATTTTTTTTAATTAGCATTTAACAAAAGATAGTTTATATATAATCTAAAAGAACCTAACATTTAATTGACGACTATAGAACCTCGATAAAAACTTAATGTGGTTATCTTAAAATTTCAACTCAAACATCGTTCTTTCCATAATGTGACTATCTTAAATCCTTCTAACTCAAGCACAATTTTTCCCATAACCTTATCATCCTAAAATTCCATCTATACATGATTCTTTCTATCATTTTTTTTTTCTTTTTTTTTTTTATTTATTTTTATTGGAATGCTTTTATAAGAATTCTATAAGAAATTAATTTTTACAAAATCGATGATTTAAGAATCTAAATTCTTATTTTATTAATTTATTTGTGTTTTTTATTTTTTATCATTGTTATTGTTTTGTTAAATTTTTAATTGTTACTTTTTTTTTTTTAAAAAGATATTTTTGTTTTTTTTCTTTTCGGCAAATAAAGAGAGTTATTTAATTGAATTTTTTTTATAATTTTGGCATAAATCTTATTTGTGTTTTTTTAGAAAGTTTGATAAAAAATTTATTTATTTTATTTAAATAAATTAGAAAAAGTTTAAATAGATATATTTTTGTATGAATATAATAAATAGTAATTTTTTTTGCCTACATAATATATATATATATATATATATATATATATATATATATATATATATATATTTCAAAAGTTCTAGCTAGATGGTTGTTTATAAATTTGGCCCCCCCAACCTCAAGATCCGGGCTCCGCCCCTGCCTCTTACATACGTACTCTCGATGAATTTTAATGGTTTGAAAAATAAATTTCAACTTTGTCTGAACAACTTTATAGGTCTCTATATACATAATATGTTATCAGGTATATTGTATTCTATTCAGTCATATATTAAGAAAACAAAATAGATATAAGACATGTAGGTATAATTATTAAATTTTTATTGCAAGTAACGTTTGGTAATGATGTAGTGTTTATAAACGTTATTGTTATATTCTAATACATCGAATAAATTTCTTGTAAAGTTGATTTAATAGTTCGGTAATAAATACCGCAAGAATATTGGGGTTTCCATAAAATTTTGTATAAAGAGATTTTGAAGATGATGAGGATTGAATTAGTGAGTTTTAAATCCTTATTTATCTTTTCGTACGTGGTTCTATCGAGTATATATATATATATAGAGAGAGAGAGAGCTTATCTAAACTTAAGCTGTTAGGTAGGAATATCATTCAACTCATATATACTCATGTTAGTTCTTATTTGAATCCGATGTGGGACAAGACTCTTTATATATAATTAAGTGGGGGTAATTCGTGACCCATATAATTTCCCATCTGAAACATATGTGAGATAAAAGCCCCCCTTGTACACTTTACAAGGGGCGAAGGATTTTTAGGGCATTTCTACTTGGTGAGTTGGGTTCCGTTTCAACCATAATACTAAGTCACATAATTCGCTTAAACCACTGACGCTCCATCGCTTTACGCGCAAATCGTCGTTTTCAGAGTGAATTCGCCAGAAATTCACGCTCTTATGTTTTTGAATTCGCGAATTTAATTTAAGAATTTGCCAGTTTTAATATTTAATTCGACATCGCGTATTCTGTTCAAGAATTCGACAACTTAAGAAAATAAATTCACGGATTAAATGTGAATCCTGAGAAATTTCAGTTTTACCCCGACTTAAATAGACCAAATAAGATAAATTAGGTCAAAAAGTAACCAATTTAATTTAATTAAGTAAACTCTGTCGTTTCTAGGTCAAATAATATAATAATAGAGTTTAAATTTATTAATACTTACCTTCAATATTTATTAATAAAGAAATAAAGGAAGGAATAACTTTTCATATTCTGGGATGATTTTGCTTATGAAGATGATTTGGATAATGAATTAGAAAGTATCCATAAAAGGAAGCAGGTTACACTTTATGCTGATGAGATTAAGGCTTCAAGTTCTTATCTAGATAATGCAACATGTAGTACTTCTTTGCCATCCACTCAAGGGGTTAACATGTCTCAAACTGTGAGATTTATTTTTTTAAATTGGCATATTTCGGTAACAAAATGAGTCCTAGTCGAGTTATAATTTCAGTTACTTTATCAGACTTGACATCGACTGCGGAATTCAAAGGTTGACGGAAGAGGAAAGTACTGTTGATCGTTGAAAAGGAAAGAGGGACGATTTAGACATCGCTTCCCACTTAGGACACAAATACCTATAAGATATATGTGCTGAGTTACCAAAATACAGACAATCCAATTTCAGGCTGGAGTCTGTCAAGTGGGAACTGGTACCTGAATTGGGAATCGGTTCCAGAAGCCAATACTTGAAGGATAACTCTCTGCCAAGTGGGAGCCGATTCCAAGATTGGGAACCGGTTCCACAAGTCCTAATTGCAACAGGTTTACTAGTTACCTTGTTCTGCTGAATACTTTTTCAATCTAACTTACCATCTAAGTCCTATGCATGAGGTTTCCTTATTTTTTTTTTAAAGGAATAGGATTTTGCAAACCTCTATATAAACCATGTCATATACATTGGTTTATTCACGGCTTTTAATCATTATTCACATATCATACAAAGCCTTAGGAAGTTTATCCCTCTCAGAAAATCAAAGTTGATTTTTTCTGTAGTCTTCCTAGAACATACACATATTTACCTAGTTAGGTTATAGTTGTGGAGTTCAAGTCCTGATCGTGATCATATAGTTGTATCAACATCGATCAGATGAAGCAGATCTTCTTCTATATCATTCAGACGATTGAAAAACAGAAGTAAAAGCAATCACATTTTGAAAGGGTTGAAGCATTCGTGGAGTGCTGTCTGATCTACCTGCTACTCTTCTACAAATAAGTGTAAGTTTGAGGTCAAGTTGCTGTTGAACGGGGAGTCGCAAAGCCAGAAGATCGTCAGCGGTTTGATAGGGTGTGAGCCAGAGTCAAAGTTCGGTATATTTAGTTTCAAGCATAGTGGATTGGTTTACTTTAGAATGCACAGTCCATGAGGTTTTTCCCATCACAGTTGACGCATTTTATCAACTGGGGTTTTATCGCTAAAATCCTTGTGTCATTTCTAACTTTATACTTTGTTTTATTTTATCTGCATGTGATTAACTGTTTAATTGCTAAAATATAAAATAAGTAAGGTTATTAAGGACATAGATCTGTTTTACAAAACAAACAAAAACTTTCTAAGTATTTTCCGCTGCGTACGACTCACACAAATAGGTCGTATAGAGGAAATTTCCCGAGGCAAGATGTAATAACCCTAATTTTAAAAGGGATAAAAATGGAATTTAAATTTTATTTTTGTGCATTTTAAATTGATTTTGTATCTATATGCTTATGTGTCCAATTGTTTGTTTATTTTAATTCATTGTGTTATTTTTTTAATTGTTTGTTTATTTTAATTAAGGGTGTAATTCTTTATTTGTTTGTTTATTTTAATTAATTGTTTTATTTATTTTATGTGTTTTAAGTGATTCGTTGCTTGCTTATTTGATTTAATTAATGTGTGTTATTAAATTAATTATTTATTAAGTATTTAATTTTTGAACAGGGTAATTATGTAATTCTCATTAACTGGGGTTTTAGATACGTTTTAGTTAGGGTTTTTGGAGCCGTCTCATAAGCATCTGATATGTATCTAAACTGGGTTACTTTGTGGGCCGACGAAGTTAGGGCTCTGTGGATTAGGGTTTTAATCTTACAATTATAAATACCTCAGTATATGTTAAACCTAGGGTTACATATTGTCGTAGCTTTTACACGGAAAAGTCTGCCAAATAGAGAGAATTACAGAGGGAGTTTTAGTGAGAACATAGCAGTTTGTGAGAATTTCGACTGGGGTTCCAAGGTTTAACCAAGGAGAAGGAAGGAGCAGAGGTTCTAAGAGGTTAGACAAGTTTCTGTGGATGTCGGAAAAAAAAACTGAGACCAACGGCAACAAGGGTTTGTTTGCAAACCTATTTAGGCAAGTTCTATCTTCCTCTTTCCCTTTGGGCCGTGTTCTGTGCACCTAGATAATCTCTAGGGTTTAATCAAGCAGAAACTGGAATTGATATGTTTATTATGTGTTATATTGTTGGTCTGTATGTGTTGAAATCAATATCTGTTACAGTGTATGTAAGTGTTGTTTCAATTTTTTGTACTTTAAGCATATGGTTTCTATCGTAGCCTTAGCTTCTGCATTTGATTGCAACTCTTGTAAAGACAATATAGGAACTCTACTGGGGTTATACAAAACTCATAGGGATGTTATTATTCTGTTTTAAATACGTGTGCAATCTGTTCCGTTTCTATTTCTGCATATAGTTTCAGTTTTGATACTAAAAGCTTGGTAAGTTCAATAGCAACCTTAAGCTTTGTAATTGATTTAAATTACTGTAATCAAACCTTGGAGATGTTAATAGAGTGATAATAAACCCTTAAGATCAGTTTAAGAAATAAACAGAAGGGTAGGGACTGACCAGAGAACGAGCATATAGGTAAAAACGGAGCAGAGATGAACTGGAGGCTCTCAAGAGGGAGATAGTCGGCTCTAGAAAGTCAAGAGCCGGCTCCCCTTCAGCAAGAGCCGGCTTCTAGGGAATTGGAGCCTGCTCCAATAGGGGAAGAGCCGGCTCTTCCATTCCAAGAGCCGGCTCCAATTTGTTTTACGTCCAGAAAGGGTTTTCTAGGGCTTTGTTTGGTGTTTTGAGCACTGTTTGAGCTTCTGAGTGATTCTAATGAACTGTAGGGACTTAACAGAGGATCTAAGTAGTTAATTTTAAGTGTTATTAAACTTATTGTTGCATGATTTAAGTCTTTAAGACAAAGGATGAAGCAGTGTAAAAACATATAACGGTGTATGCTACTAATAGAGAAAGGAACTAAATGGCTTGATTAAATTTTAGAAATTTAATGAGACTTCACGGGGGGGATTAAATAGTTAATTTTGGGTGTTATTAAGACCCTAAATTGATTTAAGGTTAATTCTAAATTAACGGATCAAACTGTATAACACTTATGTACAATTGTATACGATTAGTGGATGGATGAAGTTTTAAATGCTTAAGTTTATTTTTAGGCATTCCAGTGGGATGTAATATATTTATAAAATGGTTTTAAATATATTATAGGGTCATTGATGTGTTAGATGTGATCTATGCAGACTCTGGATGTTAGTTGTTGATTTATTAAATCATCTCCTGCAACTATATGGTTAATTGTTTGGATTTAAATTGCTGAAACATTTAAAAATCTTCTGTAATTAATTCGATATTGGTTTTGGATTTTAAATTGCTGTACTATCATTCATAGTCTGTAATTTACATGGTTTTAGTTTTAAGTTGTTGAAATACTAAATACTATTCTCCAATGATATGGATGGTTGGTTTTGGACTATAAATTATGTGCTTATTATTTATGCCTTGTAATTTACCTGGAATTATGTATTGGAACATAATTGCTGAATTCTTATACTTAATTCGGTCAATTATTTGGAATCATATATTGGATTATAATTGCTGAATTCTTATATTAAATTTGGCCAATTATTTGGGATTATGTTTTGGATTTTAATTGCTGAATTCTCACATTAAAATTCTATCAATTATCTGGGTTTGGTTTTGCATTGTAAATTACTTGCTTATCATTTGAATGTGGTAATTTACATGGATATGGAGGATTGTATGCACCGGTATGGGACGGTGGCATGCTAGGTATGGTTTAGCTCAAAATGCTAATTCCTACCTTATGGATTTTAATTGGTGAACAGCTTTGCCTGTTCTATTAATTATATGGATTTTGTGGATTGTATGTACCGGTATGGGACGGTGACATATTAGGGACAGACTGATTCAAAATACTCAGTCCTACCTATTTTGGGAAAAAGTGTACGAATTATAAAAAACATAATTCTCCTTATATTTAAGTCTGTGCAGTTGAATAAACTGAACGACTTACTGGATCTCTTATATAAGTCTGTGCAGCTGAATAAGCTGAACGATTTATTGGAGTTCCTATGGATGGATTTGAATGGACTTTAAATATATGGTTATGGTATCACGAGATGAGCTTGAGTCTCAGACTCGTTGGTTAGGACGCGTATATGCAGTGGATGTGTAGCTAGCTATAGTAGGTTGAGGTGTACCCTGTTAGGTCTAGGTACTCATGCCCACCTTTGGGTGCGTTTTCGCATGTTACCTTCTATTCAGGTTGAGACCCCTATTGTAGTTCAGTGAATGTCCCATAGTGTGGATATATATATATGTATGGACTAGATAGATATTGTGAGGTATCTACAGTGTATCTGCGTATCGGGTCACTGTATAGATTTCAGTTAGATTAGAACTTGCTCGTGGGCCTGACCCACTCTTCTATTATTCTTTACAGGTGTTCGTTAGTTCCAGGCTGCAGAGCTTGATCGTGCTGAGCAGATACAGTTGTTCACTCCACCGATGACATATGAGTATATTTTGTGTGTAGACTTGGGTTTTGTTTCCTGTCTTTTGAGTGCAGTGGGTTATTTTAGGGGTCCATTAGATGAATTCCCGAGTTGTATTGGAGAGCGATATGTGTTCGTGGTGAATCAGTTGTATCTGAAATATCTTATTTATCAATGGAGTTATTTTTCTGAGGTTTTCAAATATTGGATTACTCTTTTAGTTTTCATTTCAGCAAATTTTATTTATCTCTTTTGATATAATTATTCTGTGTTCGATTATTGCTAATTGTTTTGATATCCTCGGGTAATCGGGCGTGGGCCTGGCCAACCCGCATCCGAAAATCCGGGGGTGTCACACAAGAGGCCATGGATCAACTAGATTGTAGCAAAATAGTCTCTAACATTTTGTTTTTGTAGTCCCATTTTGCTTTTGGGTTTGGAAGCTTGGATATTTCATGTCTGTTTTAAAGTTTGGTAGTAGAATTTGTAAACTGAAGTATTGTTGTCTTTTTCTTTTGCTTTTGAACTTTGCTATTTCAAAGATAATGGTTGTCATCTTGAGAGCTAAAAGAAGGTAAAATGTATAAAAATGAATTAAATTCATCATTAATTTTTATTATTTATTTATTTATTTTATGCTGTTATGCTTAGAAGTAGACTTTTTTTCTTCTGTTATACCTCATTCACAATTATATTTTTGTTTTTATAAAGCATTTTGTTTTGTTGTCTTGTTTGATTAATTTATGCATTTTTATAAAGCATGTTATATTGATTATAATGAATTCATATTTAATTCACTATTCTATTTTTTATTTGTATAAAATTTATTTAAAACATATATTTACTGATACAAACATATACCACTCTAATTTTTTTTTGAAATATGCCACTCTCCTGCTCTTTGTGACTTAGCCCGTCTTTATTTTATTTTTTTTAAAAAACAACCACTAAGGATTATTTTTATATTTATTATTATTATTTTTTAAGGCTTCCAAAATGAAAGCACGACGCCGTTTTCCCGCTCTGTTACCCATCGTCCTCCCTCTCTCGTTGATCGTCACTGAGAATCATCTTCCGACGATTGAATGTCGCTCAACAACGTCTAGATCTAGGGACCGGCGATGTACGACGGATCGTTGATTATTTTAGGAATCGACAGCTTCTTAGATCCGAATTTCACAGTTTCCAAACCTCAGATGTGTGGTATCAAATTATAATCTGAGCCCTTTGCTCGGTATTCTTTGGTTCCACGAAGCTTTTAAAGCACTGAGATCCAGATGATACTCTATCATGGCTTCGTTTCTTGACCTGCAATTGCCGCTCAATCTCTGTTCGGAGCAAGCCACTCAATGTCTGTTCTTCTCAGTCTCAGAAGTCATGATCCACAATAGAAGTGTATAGAGTACTTAAATTAGATTTGATCTGTAAATTTATTTGTTTGATTTTATCTCAATAGAAGTGTTAGTTGTTAAAGTACCAGTTTGGGGCTGGGATTGGTTCACCTAACCTACTCCGAGCGGTTGGTGTGGTCAGGCAAGCGAAACTCCTGCAATACTATGTTGATTTGCGCAGGGAGGGTTTCACTTCTCAGCGATCTAAAAAATGTAGTTTTAGAATGGAAAAAGGGAGAGCTTGAACTTCACCTGCCATTTCAGTAGAGTCTAATGAAGTAAATATCTACAGTTCATGAAACTTTCAGTTCCACAACATACATCGATCTAACTGTCTTCACAGCTGGTATAATCACAGTAATGTATGTATGAAAAGACACTCTGACTCTCTCAGTCCATATTTGTTAATTTGCTTGCTTTGTAGTTGCTATTTTGAACGTGTTTTACTTTGTTGTATTATTTATTTGTTCATAGATTTTTCAGATTACATAGAAGCTTAATTTTGTAAGCATGTTTGTGGTCTTATTTCTATTTGGCTTGATTCTATGAATGGTTCTTCTCTTCTTTTTTATTTTTCCAGATAAACGTTTTTCCATGAATTTGCTTTTTGATTCTTATTTTCTTATAACCATTTTTATTTGTTTTTATCCCAAGAAATTAATGTTTGCCAATGTTCGTGAAAATTGTTATATACCTCTTTTAAAAATTATTTGAATGCTCAAATAAATCATGTTTACTGATCACAGGAAGAGAACATTAAATCCAAAGGTCTTTGAAACAATTACTTATAATAATAATAAAAAAAAAATTCTCTGAAACAACCATGTGCATTACTCCTAATCAATTGAAAAATCTAAATAATTGGGCTTAGAGCTGTGCCTTTTTGTGAGTGTCTCCTTTTACAATGATCACAGTAAATTTATTTATTTATTTTTTAACTCTTTTATTCAGTTCACTTGCTGCAGTCCACTAGGCTCATATTTCACCATATGGGTCAATAATTTTATTCAGTTCCCTATTCGTGCAATATGTCAATAATTTTCTTGCATCCCACATGGTTCAATCTAGGCAGCCTGAATTGGTAGGTGGTCCATGCGTTTTTGTTTTTAAGCATGTGATATCATATACTTCAATTTTCAGTTTGTGCTTCCAGTTGGATGGCCAAGACGGATCTAGTGTGCTCGTTGGAGTTTGTCCAAGAAGCTAATGTAATTGAGCTTCAAAAGTGAGAGAGAGAGAGACCTTAGATACACTACAAGGATTTGAACTGGATAATGTGATAAATTAACTAGAGTAAATGTATAAAGAATAATAATTGTCTGCACTCTCATATTAAAACAGTTGTTTTGAAGAGAAGTTTATATCACAATTTGGTATCAGATGGGTAGAATCTTGTAAGCGCTCATCCTATGTTCCTCCACTCAAATGCCACATCACATAAATGGGTCTTTGGAGGTATATTTCATGTATGTGTTTTATTTGGTTCACTATATTATACTTTTTATGTAACAAAATGGCGTGACGACTTCATTTTATATTTCAAATTTAGTCCAATCTTCCGTATCACTGTTTTTATTGCTTCTCAATTGCAGCTATGGCGGCGTTGCTTGATAATGCAGTCAATGAGGTGAATTTCTATTTAGTTTTTGCCGTCTCTGAATTTGTTGTTGGATTTTTAGATTTTGAACATGTTGTCTTAAGAGTTAGAAGCCATTAGGTAGGTCTATAAATCACTTTTAAACAGGATACTATTGCATATTCTTTCTACAACTGTAAAAAGTTATATTATCTAGAACAGGAGAAATTGTTTAAAGCTTTTCAGGTTAAGATCTCCTTCTGAACTTGTGCATTATGTTTCTTATTGATGATAATGCTGTGTTAGTGGTGTATGTTTGTGATTCAATTCTTGCTGTGTGTATTCTATAACTATCCGTGTATGTTTGACGTTGCAATAGGTACCAAATGGGGCTACTTTTGTTGTTACAGACAAGATTACCAATCCACGGGATGGGAATCCAGCTTTGCTCATTCAAGGTAGTTATGTATTTGAATATTGTTTGACTGTTGAAATCTGTTGTTGAGGTTGAACGAGAAAAAGTTTTCTATTATGTTTGTTTATCCTAAACTGATTAAGATACAGTTACTCAATTTGATTTCTGTTTACCTGAAATCTTATGCTTTAAAAATAGATGGTGGTAGTGGAATGGATCTGGAAGTGCTAAGGTTTTGTTTGAGCTTGGATTTTCAGACAAGAAATTAATATCCACCATTGGACAGTGTATGGATATTATTCTGGCCCTTTTCACTTTTTCCCTGCTTTCCTTTCTTCTCAAAATAAATGGTTGGCTGTAGCTTTTCAGACGGAAATGGTTCAAGACTATATGTATGAGACTTGGAGGAGATGCCATCTTCTTTATCTATATGTGAAATCGATCATGTTATCAACTTATTCCCTCCTCCCCCTCCCTTTCTAGATTATCAGCTTATGCACTTTATCTCTGTTTGCTTAGTTCCCCGAATTAATACAGTTATCAAAGGAAGTTGGTGACACTAAATTATATTAATAGAAAATAAAATTCGGTAATTAGACCTCTAGTCATTTGTCAATACGGTTATTATTAGTTTTTAATATACCCATTTTACTTGGAATCATATATAACATACCTTGGGTTGGGTCCTAACTTGTAACTAATGAGTCCTGAGGGCTTATTATATGTAATTGTTTTTTGGTGTTTATATATGTATATATAAATTTGAATTGGGATTTCTCTTAGCATATGTATATTCCACAGTGTAATTGGAATTGGAAGTACTTCATTACCTTGCTCCGGCATTCATCTTGAAACATAATGCTTCCTCAACCAATTTAATATAGGAATATGTATCATATATTCTTGAAGTATTTGGTTATGTATTTTGACTGGTTGTGCTCTTATTTACATCAGTCTTGTGTTCGTGATTAGGACAGTAAGTCAAAGTGTCTGACTCCTCTCTTATACGTTGTTGAGACAAACAGGCCATGGCAGAATAGTTGTACCAATGGTGAGTGGGACATCTTGGTACCTTTCTTTTTGAATTCTTTCAGGAAAAATTACTAGGAAGTCCTACTTTTTCCTTTAAAAAAACAGTAAGTCTTATAAAGTTTCAATAAAATCATTAAGTTCTATTTTTGAAACTTTTTTTCCATATTAGTTTTAAAGCTCTCAATCTTCCATTTATACCTTCATAGATTAGAATTAAATTTGTGCAATTATAAATTTCTTGCAAAAATTGATTTGTTTTGTAAACCATCTTTTTCTAAAATTGAAAAATGTTAATCTTTTCTTCATAGTGGTAACAATAAAAAACAATATTACTATTTCAGAGAATAGAGTGAGATAAAGTTTGGGTACGGTTGGAAGTTTATGAATTTAGAACTTATACGGAAACATTTATCAAAATGTCAGAATTAACGGTGTATTGAAAATTGATATGACTTTGGTCATTAGAAGGAAAAAAATAGGACTTATGGGTAATTCCATTCTTTTATTAATTCCATGTCGACTGTTGATATGCGTACATGTTACTGTATATGGTTAATACACATCTGGCATACTTGCTGATGCCAGAAAAGTTGAAAACCACCTTTCAGGGACTCCCATCTTGGAGATCAGATGATGCCCTGATTGGATAATGACAATTTTGGAAGATGATTCTTTTTTTGGTGGCTTTATATAAAAGTTATGCAAGCATAAATTGAGGCTTTGGCTTAGTTTAATACCTGGTCAGGAGTCTCATGACTTTTCATTTTGGCTTCAGTCCAGCCAATGGCGATCTTTCCCTTATCTTCTAGGATCTGTCTCTGTGTCGAGGTTCATTACTTAAGACAGAATCCTTAAAATAGTTTTACACTTCTGTTTTCTTGCATGCAGAATGCAGTTTTAACTTTTAAGTTGGCTTACCGAACCTTTACTCTTTCCCAAAAGTCCAAAAGGTCCCTTTAAAGATTGCTCAAATTATAATGATTGAACTGTTGGTGTTTCTTTGATCAGCCCAGCTTTTCGTACTCAATACTAACTTCAGTTTTACTCTCTTCTTACAGGTGGATTATGAGTTCATGCATCAACTCGAAAGTTGGAGCCCTTGCTTCCTAATGGTAAAGAAAAAAATTTATCTAACCTATCAGTTCTTTTGCAGTGGTCTCTTTTGACATAATAAAAATAATAGTAACATTTCTGTTTCAAGCTTCTCATTTGCATTCTGCTTTTGCTTTATAATTGAGATATTATGGAATATTTTTGCCTCCTTGCTTAACAACAGGTAAAAGAGAAGGAAAAAAATTTACGCTCCCAAAAAATAAAATATGCTTATCTAGTTTTTTACAATTTTATTTGTATAGTTAGGCAGAGAATAATGGGGCTTTATGGATGTTTGGTGGGAATAAATTGCTTAGTAATGTTTTGGTAACATTTGATGTGTTGTTATATGGACACAACACTCCATTCACTATAGTTAAACTGTTAAATGAAAATAAAGTCATTTATTTGTGGAGGAAAAGAAAAAAAAAGAAAACAAAGTCATATATTTATGAAGAAAAGTAAAAAAGAAAGCAAAGTAATTAATTGAAATCCCCAAAACAGTTGAGATATTTCTCATAATTGATTAGCATTGTATTATACCACAAAATTGAATGGGTGGACCAATGTTCAAACACGGTATAAAACCACTCAAAAAAGTACAAGAATATTAGAATAAAGAGGCATATATTTCTCAAGAAACATTGGGAAAATAACTTAAGCATGTTGCGAAAGATTTGTGCGTACTAAACAATGACATCAATGATAATTATTCAATTCTCAAGTTGTGAATTTGGAGTTCTCAGAGTTTCTCCTATCACATCTTTGTTGCAAAAGCCTCAGAGAAGATAAGGAGTTAGTGAGTTACTCTCCAAATTAAATGCTCCAACAGTTTGTTGATTCTAAGAGATCTGCTTGTGGGAAAGATTCTTATAGAAGCCAATCAAAAGTTGCTCAAGAGGGGTAAAAAATGCTGAAGCCTACAAGAGACTTGGTAAGGGTGCATATGGGTGGGGTTTAACGAGGAATCTGGGGCTACGGTTTTGGGACAAAGAAGGGATTGGGAAATCCAAATTACAAGGTCCTCAGTTGGATAACTTGGGAATTGAACTTATAAATTCATCATCACCGTCCTTGCCTTTGTCCCATATGGATGGGGTCAGCCACATGAATTCTCTTTTTCCACTCTTTTGGTCCATCCTATTATAGACTATGTCTGCTCTTAATTTAGATTTTAAAAATCGTTTTTAAATACTTTTCCCACGTAAGCTTTGGTCTGCCTCTTTGTCGCTTACCCTCTAGACAAACAACTCTACCTCTTTTAACATGTGCATCATCAGGTCTGTGTTGAATATGACCATACCACTTAAGTCTACTTTTGCTAATTTTATCATTTATAGGCGCTATACCTAATGTTCCCCTAACACGTTCATTATTTATCTTTTCTGTTTTAGTAACTCCTATCATCCAACGTAAGATCCCATTTCCACTAATGAATGCATTGTATTTGTGTCTTTTTCAACGCCTAACACCCCACTCCATACAATATTGCTGGCCTAGTAACCGTTCTATAGAATTTTTTTTAAAGTTTATTTGGTATTCGTTTGTCACAGAGGATACCATTTTCACCTTATCAATTCCTTCACCACTATTGTAACCATCTTATAGGATTAACATCATTGCCATTGTTGCCAACCCCACCAAAACCTCACAAAATTATCTTTACAGTTCTATGAATTGAATATAACTGATGTTGATTGTTATTAAAATTTCAATCCGTAGGGTTTTTGTGAGCTCTGAAGAGACCTTCCACTACAACAAAATCGGCTTTTAACAACACATTTTCTACAAGGGGCGTGCATAGCCCTTGTAGAAAGTACTTTCTACAACAGGCCGTGTAAGCCCTCGTAGAAAAGTAGTTTTCAACAACAGGCCCAGATAGCCCATTGTAGAAGGGACTTTCTACAACAGGCCCGCATGGCCACTTATATAATAGGGTTTCTTTTTCTGAAAAGTTAATTTTGGCGGCTTGATGAAAAAAGGCGGCTTTTTTTTCATCAAGCTCTAGCAGCGCGCAAAAAAGGTAGCATTCCTATACCTCCCAAATTCGTACACATCAATCCATCAACCAAAATCCACACGAAACCCTAATCCTCTAAGCCCAAATTTTGCGAGTTTCACCTTCAGAGGAAAATAACCCAGGTACGTGCGTGTATATATATATATATATGGTTCATCTCTGTTCTTCTTTGAACCCTCATCTCTGTTCTTCTCCTCTCTTCCTTCTCTGAGCTCTAACACAGGTTCCCCGTGAGCGCAAATTGATCTTTTGATCAAATTCACTATCCAATCCCTAATCAAAAACAAAAAAATTCACTATCCTTCTTCCCACTAATCTCTCCTCAGTTTTCGCCTCTTTTTATCTCAAAAACCCTAGATTTATCTTTCTTTGATGTGCCCTCATCTAACAAGTTTGGTGCAAAATCGGCCGGTCTGTTAACCCGAGCCCCAAGAGGCACCTATTGGTCTCGTTAGGTCTGAGGCTTTTCATCTGAATCTGCCCGGGTAGTCAGCCAAACCAATCAACAACACCTTGAACCATCAACATCATCCACTTAGCTTACCTTGCTGATCCGTGTTCAAATGCTATCTCGTGAGGCGAAAGGATGGGATTGGGGCTCATAAACCATATTATTCTTGTTCAGACTCCCTAAGATAAGCGCGCAACGAAGAAGCGAAGTGTTTAAAAGGATCACAGTCATCACAGAACCTGTTATTTTCTCCATCAACAATAGATTGAAGCCCTTAAATCTCTGTAAGTTTCAAATCTTATATTATATTTCTTAATCACTTCACAATTTGTTGTTTGTTCTTCTCAATTCTGATACTTTGTAAATAATTGAGTTTTGCAATTTAGGCTTTTGATTTGCTTTTGAAAAATCTCTCATCATTCAGTCCTGTAGAAGAAAATACATATATACGTGTTATGATTATATGAGTTTAATGATATGTTATATAAATATTTCTCTTATAGATTTTGATTTCGTTGAAGTTATCATTTCATGCTTGAATGAGTTGATTGGCAATTGATATGATTTTTTTGCATAACATTTCAGTCTACCTACTGATTATTTGATGGAGATCGGTCAGTTGCCAAGAATAAACAAAAATAAAAGATAATAGTCCGTGATTCTATATTTCCAATTTGGATTCTTTCATGCATGAGTAGTTTATGGTTGTGACAGAATTTGGTTTATAGTGAACTCATTCTCTTCATTGCTTTTGAATTTGTCGAGTTAGGGATTTCAGCTTTTTCATACATTAATTTTGATGGCCTTTCTTCCTTTTATCCCTTCTCTTTTGGTACTTATTTAACACTTAGTGCTGCATATATCAGTTAGGCTTTGTCCAGTCCAAGTAAACATCAAGTGAGCTATTATATTAGGTTTTTGGAGGTAAAAATTAGTGGTTGTATATATTAAAGATGATTTTGACATAATTCCTAGATATCTTTATAATGGTGTGATTCTTCAATGAATTGTGCATGGGCCGGTTACAGGAGCATTCTCTACTTCTTGTTTGTATATATTGTTCTCCCTTGTTGGGTTTGTACGGGTCTGTGTCCTTGCTATATATGAGTGTTTGATGCTATATAAATCGGTGTACATGATTAATCATTGAATTATACTCTATTTATTATATTTTATTTGATGCAAAAAAGAATCAAATATAAAACCTTATTTAAAGTCTTAACAATCTATATACATGTATAGGGTTTGCAAAACAAGTGTGTGTTTTGCGTATATATATTTATGGATATGAAGTGAACTATGTTTAGAATGCTTACAATTAGCTTCCCAACTGCTGGGTTCTTAATCTACCCCTCTTGTAACGACCCACAATCGCAGGAACTCTTACGTGAGTTCGTACTCTCAATCATTGAATCGAGAGTGGAGTATACAAACACTACAACAAAAATGGTTATTTACCGGATTTTATTTACTAAATTTTAGCTTTAAACCTTGTAAAAAAGTAAACATTTCATTTTTGAAACTAAATTTTATATTAAAAACTAAATATTAATTTCAAATAAATAAAATTTAAACAGACTTACAGAAAATTTCTTTATTGAACTTCCAAGCTAGTACAGAGAAATATTACAAAAGAGAGAAAAGAAAAATTGAAAGATACATTGAAGAGAAACTTTGCCCTCTATTTATACATAAAATGGACTTGAAATTATCATTTTGAAGTCCGCATAGTGCATGGGATCGTGTGCTGGAATAATGCAGTCGGTCGGCCCACCACTAAGTTCTGTCTCCTTATCAGATAGAAAGTGGATATCTGATGAAGGAAATACTGTAGAACCAAAGACTTTTGGGAAAAGTTCTTTGGCTTCTTCTGTCGGCAGGATAAGAGGAATCTTTACTTTTTGGGTGGATTCATCTTGTCCCTCAAGTGACTGGTGAGAGAGTCCCAATAGTCTGCTACTGTAGGCTCATCTTCAGAAATAAGATCTTCATTGGGATCTTGTGCATAACCAGCTAGACAGGAAAACTGATTACCTTCTTGACTGGTCTGGCTAGAGACTGATATCATGGATGCATCATCTCGTACTGTAGGAGTGGAGGATTCAAAGGATTTAACAAATTTTGTTCTCATAAAATCCATGCATTTAACCATTAAATCTGCTTCGGTAATTAATGGTTGTTGTTTTCTGATCATATCTTTAACAAGTTCAAATGGGTTAAAGATTTCGGGTTCTGGAATAGTTAACTTTGGAATCTTATCCATGTATTCCATTGTTTTCTTTCTGATCTGATGGAGGAGGGCTTGGATAGGATCTTGAGTCATCCCTGACCACCATCTGTAACAAAAAATCCTCTGGAGGACTGGTAACTTTTCAGTGGTATAACCACATTGGAAATCCCATTTCCAAATCCAAGGGATTCCAAATTCAGTAAAGAACAATAGGGTGGATTTCCCTATAGGAATATTATCCTGTCCCCGTAATTGAGGATGAAATTGTTGCCATGGCAAGTATAATTGTCTGACTGATTCGGGCAACATATCCAGATCAGGGCCAAATATAGCCCACCAGGGTATAACCCAGTTTGGGAAATCAGCCTTAACTGATTGAGGGCATATCTTGAAGAACCAAGAATGCTTATGCTTCGGATTTTGATAAAAGAACGAATATGTCCAAGCTGAGATATAATCCCAATAGTTGTAATTGTGACCATAGGATATTTTCCTTGGCAAATTAGGATTTAATCCCCAATCACTAGGCCGTATAAGCCTCTTAAAGATAGCTTTACTATAAGTAAGAGGACTATCTTTGGAATTCGGAAATTGCTTCGTGTGGTTGATTTCCACAGAGGAAGTTTCAGTAAGAATGGCTTCATAGATATATCTATGGCGACCATCCGGTGCAGCATATTGTTGAGTTTGGAAATATCTGGATTTTACTTCCCAAGGATCTGGCATCCATTGCTCATCTTGAGAATCCAGTACCAATACTGTTTGAATATACCTTTGATTAGGTATCCATGGAGTTTCTTGTTCAAGAACCTCTTTCATGGTTGGTTTCTGTTGTTTTTGCTGGGTACTGCTGCTTCCTTTAGAAGGGGTGTTGAGCAGATCAGCAACATGTTCCAAATATGGAAATTGATCATCGTTGAGTGGTATAACCACTTTGGCCTTAGCCTTGTTTTTGCCACGAGCCTTTGGAGTATTACCCCGGCCCTGCCCATGTGGGGGCGGATTCATGAACCCTGCAAAAATTCACGAGTTAGAAAATCAGGTAAAGAATTAGAACTGCCTTTAATATATTCAATAGAAAAATCAAAAGCAGATAAATCAGCTTGCCAACCAGCAAATATCTGTTTGGAGACCAAATTCTTTACATCTTTTTCCAGTACTTGTTTAGCAGCACTACAATCAATGCGTAACAAGAATTTCTGATTGATTAAATCATCTTGGAATTTATAAATGCATTTAACCAAAGAAAGAATTTCCTTTTTGATGGTTGAATAATTTAACTGTGCATTTTTCCAAGTTCCTGAAGTGAAGCGAACAAGCTCCTCTGTTCCTGTGTTTGGATTTTTCTGTTTAAGAATACCCCCGTATCCAATATTGGAGGCATCTGTTTCCACAATTTTGAACCATGAAGAATTGGCTAGAGCTAAGCAAGGAATTTGTTTTGCTCTGAGTTTAATCTTCTGGACTGCCTTGGTGTGTTCCAAAGTCCATGGGGAAGGAGATTTTCCTTAACCTGGTGTACAAAATTGCTGTATCCTGTGCAAGATCTCTGTAGTGATTTCGAATATAATTCAAACTACCCAGAAACCTTTGAAGCTGAGTTTTATCCTTAAGTTCATCGGGAAACTTAGAAGCAAACTCAATACTGCGATTAATAGGTCTAATTTTTCCATCACAAATTTCATGTCCAAGAAATCTGACCTGAGTTAAAAACAGTTTTAGTTTAGGAGCAGATACTACTAAACCACTTCGGTAAATAACATCTTTGAAAATTTTCAAGTGTTTATAATGCTGATCGATTGATTTGGAAAATATGAGAATATCATCAATATAAACTATAGAAAATTCAGTAAAAGGATTAAATATGTCATTCAAAATATGTTGAAATTCTGAAGGGGCATTTTTTAATCCAAATGGCATCACTGTCCATTCATACTGTCCAAAAGGTACGCAAAAAGCTGTTTTGTACCTGTCCTCTTCTGCAATCTGTACCTGGTAATATCCAGATTTAAGATCAAATTTAGAAAAAATTACAGCAGATTGTAATCTATCTAAAAGATCTTTGATGTTGGGAATTGGGTACCGGATCCAACTCAAAGCAAGATTGAGTGGCCGATAATCAATAACCAAGCGAGGAATTCCTCGTTCCTTTTCAGCATTTTTATTGACATAAAAAGCTCTGCAACTCCAGGGAGAGTAGCTAGTAGTGACAAGCTTCTTTGCCATTAAAGAGCTGATTTCAGTTTTACATAATTCCAAGTAGTCAGCTTTCATGTGGCTGGGACTAGCTTTCGAAGGAATCATGCGATCGGTAAATCCCTTTTCATAGGGTAAAGAAACAATATGCTTCTTTCGGGCCCCAAAAAGCATTAGGAATTTCACTACAAATTTCCTTTAGAAAGGTTTGTCGTAATGACTCAATTTTCTGTTGCTCAGTGGGTTGTACCAATCTTTGATTAATTGCTAAGGAGAATACCTCCTTTTGCAAATAATTCAGTTGCTTTTCCTTAAAGATAATGTTATCTTTAAGAGCATTGATATGCTTGTTTACTGGTGGGGTCAAGAACTGGAAAGTAATTGACTGGCCATGTAAATTAGAGCATATTCCATGAGAATCAATTTTCTCAATTGGCATAATTAAAGCTAAAAAGGGGGTGCCCAAAATAACTTGTTGTGCCATATTTCTGATGAGTAAGAAGGTAGATGGTAAACAAACACCTTCTTTACAAATGAAAACATGATTAAGTTTATACTTAATCTGCATCTTACCTCCACTTGCACTGGTAAGACCTTGAGTGGTTTTCTCAAAATATTGAGTAGGAACCAATCCTTCCTGTATGCAGTTCATGTCTGCACCACTATCAACTAAGGCAATTGCATTAGCATCCCGAAGGGTTGCTTGAATACAAGCATCCATACCTAACAAGGTTAAAGGTTTAAAAGCAATTTGAATTAAACCTATATGGATGTACTTGTATTTGTGCATGTGCCTCTGAAGCAACTGAATTATTTGCAAAAGGAGGTATTCTCCTTATCAGTCTCTAGCCAGACCAGTCAAGAAGGTAATCAGTTTTCCTGTCTAGCTGGTTATGCACAAGATCCCAATGAAGATCTTATTTCTAAAGATGAGCCTACAGTAGCAGACTATTGGGACTCTCTCACCAGTCACTTGAGGGACAAGATGAATCCACCCAAAAAGTGAAGATTCCTCTTATCCTGCCGACAGAAGAAGCCAAAGAACTTTTCTCAAAAGTCTTTGGTTCTACAGTATTTCCTTCATCAGATATCCACTTTCTATCTGATAAGGAGACAGAACTTAGTGGTGGGCCGACCGACTGCATTATTCCAGCACACGATCCCATGCACTATGCGGACTTCAAAATGATAATTTCAAGTCCATTTTATGTATAAATAGAGGGCAAAGTTTCCCTTCAAGGTATCTTTCAATTTTTCTTTTCTCTCTTTTGTAATATTTCTCTGTACTAGCTTGGAAGTTCAATAAATAAATTTTTAAAAGAAAACTTCATATTTACCACATTTTCTTTCTTATTTACTGCGTTTAATTAACGTGGAAGCTTTGAGACCATCCACTTGTATTAATTACTTATCACACATCTGTATTGGATTATTGCCTTGAGATCAGTTGCTTACATTACTTGATCTAATCTATAGCCCCATCATACGCTGTGTGTGTGATGTACCATGTGCAATGCACTTTTGTCTTCAAAAGTAGAACGGTTCTCTTTTCTTGGGATGTTTAATTCTTCCTTCATTCATTTGAGTTTAAGTTTCATTTTTTGTGATGAATTGATTTTCTCTAATGGATATATCCATAGAGCTGTGCCTTCAAAAGCTATAGAATAAAAAATGCAATTCTGAATGCATTTGAAGTGAGTTTGCTTGTTTCTTTGAATTTTATCAAGTGACTATGTTTTGATCATTTGCATTTCTAGTGATGCATTTTTTATTCTCCGGAATATTTCTAGTGATGCACTGATTTTTATATGTCACATGGAATTATGCTTTCAAATTTTGTAGAATAAAGAATGAAAAGGTTATAGTTCCGTTCTCTTTGCATTGTTTGTTGCATGAAATTTTTTGTGTTTCTTAACCATTCTCCAAGTAGAGTTCACATTGCCTAGTTCATTTTCGGATTCTTTTACTTAGACATATATATATATTTTTATTGCTGCTTTAAGTATGAAGAGCTTGATGCTTTCATAATTGGCATTTTGTACTTTGCATAGCCACATCGATTCACTGGTTTCTTTGGCAGTTTTTAACGTGGATAGCTTCGCGAATTTATTCATCTCTTATGTACTTTTGAAATGTCAACAGTCCACTGGTGCCTTGATTGCTGTGTCAAGGCATGCAAGTGCAACTCCTTTGCGACCTTCTATTCTCAGTCACGGTGTTGGTTGGCAGGTAAAATTGACTCAGTGATAACTTTGTCTGTATTTTTGCCTTCATTAACACCTCAATGCTAAGCCTAAAAGACTCTAGATATGGCGCTATTTTCCACACTCAATTTTTACATGGGCTGCTTCCAAAATGAATAATTAGAATTAGTGGCCTACTCAATATTGTTGAACCTCCCCCCAACTAAAAAGAATGGTTCACGCGTAATTTAACTAAAATTTTCATCTGACATAGTAGTGGCATTTAACTAAAAAGATGGCTCTTTGTCTTGAAATGATGGGAAACTAATCTGCCATGTCACTTTGAATGGGATTCTTTTGGTCATGAATTCTGTTCATAAAGTACTTCTCCAAATTTGACTCTGTAATTGTCAATGTTCTGTGTGTTATAATCATCTTAATTCTGTTCTTTATCGAAGGGAGTGGGCATATTGTTCTCTGGAATATTTGGAACCGGGAATGGATCCTTAGTATCAGTGTAAGATTCTTGTGCAATAAATTTGTAAATTGTGTTGCAAATTTTCATTCTTAATCAGCAGGGGAATAAAACTTGATTTTTCCTCCCATTCTACAGTGAAAATGCTGGTTTGTTAGCATTGACACGTGTTGGCAGCCAAAGAGTTGTGCACATATCTGCTGGTTTCATGAATTTCTTTTCCATACTTGGTAAGTTAGCTGTTATGATGTCCAAATAATGCAAATAATCCGTAGTTTAAGTTTTTAACCCATAGTAAATAAACCTTCATTTCCAAGTACATTTGTTAAACATAATTTACTATTCAGGGAAATTCGGAGCTGTCTTTGCCTCAATCCCAGCACCAATCATTGGAGCTCTGTATTGCCTTTTCTTCGCCTATGTGGGTATGTGTTACCAAATGACGAAGTCCCTATTTTATTCTAATTTTTCTTCTCGAATCATGAAGCAGTTCAAGTTCAATAATTTTTCTTGAATTTGCGTTCATAGCAGTCGATTCTTGAAGTTTCTCTTCATTTTTTTTGATTCCTGAATTTGCGTTTCATTTAACGATTCTGCGCTTAATTTGAATCATTACATTCTTGATGATTCATAGCAGTCGATTCTTGAAAGAAACTGTAGAAATATTTTTTGATTAAAATTGTATGATAATGTTGACCTTCTATCATTCAGGAAAAAAAAAAAATATGTTGACCTTCTATGTATCCATTAGGTTTTGGAAAGATCAAATTAAGCGCAGTAGTTATGCTTTTAATTTCAAAGTTACACACTCAAGTTTGTTGCTTTCTTTTTGCTTCATGGTTTCAGTTTGATTATGTGTTTGATTGGACCATTTTGAAATATCAGCAATCTCAGCTTGCCAATCCTCCTTCCCGTCCTCTTGTATGTGTTGGTATAATTGTATGTGATCTCAATTCCTGTTGATATGAATAACTTGTTCATAATTTACAATTCTTTTGATGAATTTGTGCTTAAATATCTGACTTCTTGATTGATTCATAGTAGTGAACTGTGTCATCTAGGATCATAGTAGTTAATTTTCTTTGAAAGGCAATCATAGTAGTGAATTGTGTGTGCCTGAATTAAATTCCGTCTAGAATTGTGTGGAAAAGCAGTACCCTGCATGAGTAATTTGAATACTCCGAGTTGAGTTCATGTGGAAAAGCAGTGCAAGGCCCAGAAATTTGAGATACTTTTCCATGTACACAAAGTATTCCTGAATAGAGTAATTTGAGATATTTTATTGTGCTGCACCAGTCTTTTACTCTTAAATTATTAAGATATATTGTTTATATTGCAGGAAAATGAGACTAATGAAATCAAAAAGGGAACTAACACCTCCTTCCCTGCAGGTGCAGAGTGTTTCCAGGTACTTAATATCATTAATTCCTTTAGAACTTGGAATCAATGTCGTAACTATGGTAATAAGGCTCACACCATCCCACATATAGGATCAACACTATCACATAATGTGATATCATAAATTAACAACTTATTATATAACTTTGCCTTCTTCATAAGTAGGCTCAAATCCTGGTAAAATTAAGCTAACATATGATAGACATGGGGTTAAGCCTTTGTATTGATTGGCATAGAGTCCGGCATAACCTTTGGCATGAGATTTGTGCTCTTAAATTAATAACAAGTTGTTTATACTTGAGGAACATGAGACTGGAGAAATTCAGGAGGGAATCAAAAGCTCATTTACTGCAGAGTTGTTTCAGGTACTTAAAATCATTAGTTCCATTAGAATTTCTATAGGATCAACAATAGCCCGGAATGGGGTTAAGCCTTTTGTGTTTATTGGGATAGAGTCCGGCCATGGATGGGTTAACCTTTGGCATGAGAATTTTGCTTTTAAATTAATAAGATGTTGTATATGCTGCAGAGAATGAGACTGAAGAACTCCGAAAGGGAATCAAAAGCTCCTTCCCTGTAGAATTGTGCTTTCACAAGAACATTTTTACCCTGCATTCTACTCCCTCTGTTCGTCCAGAGCACCAGAGTAAGTTGCTGCTGTACATTTACCACACTCTTCATACATTTGTAGTCTCTTGTAAACATGTTACTCCTGTTGATGATGATGGATTTTTATTTGGAATATGCAGGCTTTCGCTTATAAAAATCCACCAACATTTTAGTATATAATAACAAAAATTTCTCGTGACAAAGCTGAAAATGCATAATCAGTATTCATTCTTGTCACTAAAGTCTCTGATTTAGTTGCTAAATGCCCTTTTGAGAATCAAATTTATTGCCATTCAGTTAAATTCCTACACTAAATTCTATTCATTTCAACACCAAAAAATGACACAAATTTGAGTAAATCATCAAATTTCATTATAAAATTGCATTACAATATTCAATTTCATGACAAAATTAAACGAACTCTCCAATGGTGTAGTACAAATTTAAACTAACAAGCAAAAAATAACTCTCAAGGGCTTCATACAAGTCTTCCATAATCTTAAATTTCTTCAAGCTATTTTTGGCTTTGGCTTTGGCTTTGACTTTAAGCACTTCACCCTTGTATACAAGAATACCCAGCAAGAGCCACTTTATTAGCTGCAACAAAGCAAATTTACATAACAATAGAGTCTATGAAAATCAAACCAAAAGACTTAAGTAATATTCTCCTAAGCAATTAAACTTGATTAAAATGATTTCTTCCAACAATGCACTTTATCAACATTAAAAAGGAATAAAATAAAACATATAAGAAATATTACCTCAGTCACTGTTGCTTAAATGTAACCTCAGGGTTAATGCTGCCCACATTAAATATGTGACCGTTAGCCCTAGCTGAGTTTTCCTAAGGAATATGAGACAACTCTATTGCTAAAAGGAATAAAATAATATAAATACAAGAAATATTTACCTCAGTCACTGCCCCACATTGAATATGTGTCCGTTAGCTCTGGTTGAGTTTTCCTCACTGCTTCTATAAAGCAAAAAAGAAATAATAATGAGAGAAATGATATTTAAGGCACAATAGGGAGTACTAAGGAAGCTATATATATATTTTGACACCATTAACTAGATTTTGAATAGAAGTACTAATATTAAAGTAAAAGAAAATAGCTCGATAACAAAGAGAGAAAAAGAAAAGAAAAAATGAAAAATAAGGAAGTAACGGGACTAAAGTATTTTTTGTTTGTTTGTTTTGTAACTTCTGTGAGTTTTAAGGACATAATTTAAGTATCAAAAGTCAAGGGAGCTCACCCAATAACATGCACCCACTACCATTATGAACAACTTGTACAATCCAGAGCTTAGGACTATGCTACCCCCTCTATAGAACCAGTAATAACTTTATTAGAAAGATCTTTATAAGTGGTTTTTTTTAAACTAAATATTTACTTCCATTTTATGTGTTTCTAGAATCAATTTTAGCTCCAGCCTCATAATCTGTGGAAGCAGACCTTGCCAACAGGGCAGTGTTGTTGTGATTGGACCACAAGCCCAATGGTAAGCTAAGACAAAAGAAAACGTAAATATACATAATAAATGTATATGTGTGTGAAAATGTAAATCAAAATAAGATAGCAAGCATGAAGATATACAACACCTTTAAATGATTGAACTATTAAAACAGAGATAGCATACAATATAAAACCTAAACTGCAAAATGTAACGAGTAACAAGTTGTGAAGTAATTTTTCAAAATCATATCAAAACCCTAAAATATAAAATCCAATCTTATATACAAAATACAACAAGAATTAGGAAGAAAAACCAACAAATCGTGAAGTGATTTGAGTTCGAAAATAGAAACTTACAAAGATTCGAAGACTTTGTAGGGTGATTCGGACAAATCTCAACAGGCCAGTGGCCTAGCGGTATCAAGTCCCTACTTCTCAAAGAGAGGTCAGGGGTTCGAGCCTCCATAGAGGCATGTGTGTGTGAGTACCCAACTAGGAAAAAAAAAAATTCTCTCTCTAAAGTTCGTCGCTTGGTGATGGGGACATAGCAGGTGAAGAGAAGCCTAGGGTTTGGGAGAGACCCATTAATAGATTGAGGGGAAGATTGCGTCTGTGAGAGTTTGAGGGAAGAGAAATCGCGCGCAGTGGGAGAGTTTTTTTTTGGGAAGTTAAAGAGTGGGATAGATTTACAGGGAATTAATTTTTAAAAAAAAAAAAAGATTTCCAGCGATGGTTTCAAGAAGATAAAAAATCTTAAACCCGGAAACCCACGTCGCATTGGGAAAATAATGATGACTAGTGACGAATTTTTTAATTTGTCCCTAAAAGAAGATGCTAACAGTGATGAAGTATAGTTTCGTCTCTAAAGGGCCATTTTTAGTGATGAAACCAGCCTCGTCCCTAAGATTTCATCACTAAAGACCACTTTTGTTGTAGTGACTTACTTCCATTCCTTAGTTGTCTAACAAATTAATTGTACCCAATTCTATTTTCTCTATTTACAGGTTCAAGATTATAATCTTCTTTTGGGATACCTGGGTGTGCTTCTTAGGGCATTAGAATATGATGACGGGCACTACAACGAGGATATTAAGACAAGAAAAACACAAGTAGTGTAACACTGACTAATTGGGTTACCTAGAAGAGTGAGCAGTTGCCTATTTTGATTTTTTGTGGGTATTGCTACTTGCCAGGTTACAATTTTTGTGCGTATATATATATATGTCAACAATGATGGAATTGTACATTGAAATCTTTAATGAATATAAGACTTCTTGAAATTTATTTGTTTGTGATCGGTGGGATTTGCCCTTTTTTATTTTTTGTATGACTTGAGCTATTTTTTTGCATGCATCAAATATGTTGATGTTGATTTGCACAAGGCTTGGTGTGAAAATATATGGCTTTGGATGGAGTTTTGGTTGTGTAATATTCATTGAAAAACAGGCATATAGTTTTGTGTTAGATCTCATGAAAAACAGGCATACAATTTTTTTGGGGTTGGAAAAAAAAAAAAACTTTTCACAAGGGGCAAAGTCCCTTGTAGAACAGGCAAAAATCGTTGTGGAAAATTACATTTCTAAGAGGGGTTATGTTCTTCGTAGAAAATCACACCTTCTACAACGGGTGCTTATACCCGTTGTACAAAAATTTACTTTCTACAGCGGCCATTGCCCCTTGTCGAAGTATGAACTTCTATTGTGGAAAGTTACATTTCTAAGAGGGGCTATGTCCATCGTAGAAAATTATACCTTCTACAACGAATTCGAACACCACCAGCTTCATGCCCATTGTGGCCAATTGTAGAACTGTTTTCGCCCCTTGTTAAAAGCCATTTTTCTTGTAGTGTTCACATCAGATCATGTATTTTATGATCTTTATATTATGTTAGCTAGCTCTTGTTGAATTGCTTCATAAGATTCATAAACTTTCTGTTATTCCTTTTTCATCTTGACAATTACGAATTTTTCTGTACTTTGTTCTTACAGTTGCTTATTATACATAGTGCGTTTCTCTGTTTAACCTTGGTAGGAATTTCCACTGTGGACTAATTGGTTATCAGCAAGTGAAGAAAGCTTCTCCTGTTTCAGTGCCTTCCCAGAAACCACTTCTTTCAAGAGCCCATAGTCGTGTAGAGCAACCCGTGCTACTGAATCATGGTTCATTGATAATTGGATAATCCATGACCAGTTTCTCCTGAAATTGGATCCTTCGAATATGATGTGGCCACTCCACACGTCTCTGCTAGAATATTGACAGCCATTATCTTGGGTATGCTTTCTTGGTTGGATTCTTTGAATTAACTATGCTTTCTTGGTTGGATTCTTTGATCAGAATTGTTGTAGTTTCTGTTGCTGGAATCAATTACAGTACAGAGAACTGTGGACTGAAACTTGGAAAATGCCTTATTGATCCATATTAGACTTGCAATTTACAAGCCGGACTAAATATGAGGAAGGAAGGAACAAGCTTCTGCAATGGAATTTGAACATGCAAAATGGCCCACAGATTCAGGGTGTTTGCAACTGATGCCCTTCTCTACATTGGAGTCGATCAGGTTTGTTAAAATATGCCTATCAAAATTTTAATAGACTACGGGAATGTCATGTAATGTTTGACGAAAGAAATATATGTATTGAAACAAAGGGAAATGTTTTGATCTGCTTACACTTCTAGTCTTTTTAATTACATCTCACAGAATTATGCATTTGTTTGCTGCGATTGCCATTAGAAAATGCATGTTCAACAGTTATATCAGTATTTGTATCATATGCTTATTGGAGAGTTGATTTTGGTTCTATTGTAGGTTTAAAATGTTTATGAGAACCAGATATAAACTTTTTGCCTTTTTATTCTTTATTTGTGTGGCTTTCATTTGTAATCTATGGTTAACCTCCTCCTTTGTGCCCCTTGGGATGTCCCTAGTAATATTTTATGGTGTACAAGATATATTAGTACCTTGTTTCTCAAATATGTCTATTCCTTTTTCTTTCAACATGTACTTCTGCAAGCGCAGGAAATGATATATATATTTTTATCTTTAAGAACATCTGGCTGGAGAAACTCTGTGCATCAACGCTACCCTTATCTCTTTAGTAGTCGGTATACACGTTGAAAGAGGAGTCAGTATACAAGAAAATGAGAAACCCCATTCACAGTAGGTACAGCACGGGTTTACTTTATATGTTTATGAAGCTTGCACTAGCTCAGGCTTGGCTACTCTCGTCACTTTTTTTCTTACTATTGCCACATTAACACTGAGAACAGGCGGCCTCATTATATTACAGGATCCGTTTAGTTGATTGACAATGCCGTGTGGCAAAAAGTTGAGGTAAAGGGAAGCAATAATTGAAGATCTAGGTCCCAAGTGTATGACCTCCACCGCCAAGCTTGCCCTGACTTGCACCACTACATCACCCAAAGTACAAAATTGAATAACCCAACTTGCTTGTTCTTTCTGAATCAAATTCAAACTGCACAGTCTAGGGTTTGCCTCTTTAGTTAGCACCGGATATGTTTGAAGAAGACGAAGACAACATTAGTCTAGGGTTCTCTAGACTAAAATTGTCCTTTTTCTTCTTTTGGGCCTTGATGGGCTGGTCTGCACTGTTTGTAAGACATGTTGTCTTCAGTTTCCTTTTTTTTTTTGGGTGTTGTCTTCAGTTTCCTTTTTTTTGGGTTTGGCTTCTTAGCCTTGTACATTCTTACTTCATTTATACAAAAAAAAAAAAAAAAAAAAAAAAAAATAGTTTTTATAAGCCAAGGAGATCCAAAAAGCCAAGAAGAAGAAGTCAGCTTTGTCTAATTCACTTGAACATATTATTCATTCCACCTCTCTTTCTTTTCTTCTATCATACAAAATCCTAAGAGAGACAGAATGCAAACACAGAAATAAACAACTAACAAGAGTGTAAGAAAGTTTCCATGACACCCAGATTGAGTTGCATGCTTGTTTCAACCTCAAGCTGCCCATATCTCACCTGGGCCTCCTCCTCGATCTTCTCTCACTCTTAACTCTCCGATCTCTGAGGCTGGCCTCTTGTTTGGCCATTCAGTCCACCACCGAATACCATGTACGTACATCCCAACCTTTATCAAAGCAATGGAAACTCTCTCACAACTCGTGACCACCCATCAATGTCAACTCAACAACACCTCTACCTGTCCTAGCCCAATGCTTCCAAAACCATCATTTCTTACACTGCTGTGCCGCGAGTCCAACAAAACTCCCCAGTTTCCTCTCTGCCCTCTCTGTTCGTGTATATATATATATACTCGAAGGGTGCTTTCTAAGATACGATAATTATAGCTTCTACAGTGAAAGCATCGACCCTTTTACTGATACAATGAATTGAACTGCTCAAATAGAGAGGCAATAGGTAGTGAAGCAAAAAACTTGGATTTTGGGAAGAATTTTGGGTTGCTGATAGTGATAGATAACAAGGGCCTCCAAGAATTGACAATGGGGTGAGCTAAAATTAAATATAAATTTAATAACATAATTTCTGAAGCAATTTTTTATTTTATTTTATAACATAATCTATATAAATATTTTAGGCCAGAACAGTGGTGGACCGGTGGAGTTGTGGAGATGAGAACACAGGTCTGGGAATTGCAATTCTTAGGGCTAGGACCATAGCACCAGTTGATGTATTAGGCCCTGTTTAGCTTGGGCCTGTTTGGATTAGGCCTTTATTTTAGCCTTGGGCTTGTTTGGGTGGGCTAGTACTAATAATAAATTTTTTTTTGGGCTGGGATAAATTTACCCATAGTAATAAATTTTTTTTTTTGGGTGGGCTGGAGCCCAGCCCAGCCCAGCCCTACCTTAAATCCGCCATTGATAGATAATTTGACTAATGCTGCTGTGTCGAATGGAGGATTCGCCAGTCATCCAAGCAAGGGAGTGTATGGTTTGACCTTGTTATTTAATATTAACAAAACTTTTCAAGTCATTTCTAATTTTAAACCCGCGACTGACCCACTAAATAGTTTGTAAAATGTCAACTTTAACCTTGTTATTTAATATTAAATTAAAAGTTATAATTTTTATTTTAAAATTAAAAATACTCCTTAAAATAATATTATTTAGTATTAGATGAATTGTTATTTTAATAGTGATCTATGATTCATTTTTCACCTCCAGTATTATTTTTATAATTTTATAATAATAATTATAACTTATAATTTAAGGTAAAGTACATTGACACCCCCTGAGGTTTGGAGTAAGGACAGCCAGATGAAACTTAACCTATATTGGGACAAAGACACCCCTCAAGTTTGATACAGTAACCAAAGACACCTTAATAGTAATGAGTTGACATTTCTGCCCTTTGACTTTTATATTAACCATGAAATGACATTTCTGCCCTCAGATACCCATTCCAATTTCTTTCTCTCTCCTCTGTTCTCTCTTCCGCCGCCCCAACACCAACACACACACATACATATATACACAGACACATACATATATATATATATGTATATACAAATACATATATATATATACAGGTGGCGATGGTGAATGGATGCGGGCCTTCATCCTTCGATTCCATCGGTGAGCTTACCCAACGCCGGAGTACGCAAGTCATGAGTTGGGCTTAATGGCGTCTTCCGCCGCCCCAACACCAACACACACACATACATATATACACAGACAGATACATATATATATATATATATGTATATACAAATACATATATATATATACAGGTGGCGATGGTGAATGGATGCGGGCCTTCATCCTTCGATTCCATCGGTGAGCTTACCTAACGCCGGTGGCAATAGTTGTTCGACGAGGGCGACGGTGAGTGCTCTCGCTCGATTAATTCTCTCTGTCAGGTCTTGATCTATCCCACGGCGGCGCACAAAATTGGAGCCATCAGTCTGACGAAGCTTCAAACTACAAGACCTGATTCTGTCCAGCGAGCCCCAAATCCGGTGAAGCCCAGTTCAGATCGACGGACCCCAAGCACGAATTGTTCCCGCGACCTAGAAGAAGATAATGAGGTTTCAACATATTGAGAGGGATCGCAGATAACTGGGTGGTTGCGTCGCCTTGCGTAATTGGAGGGTATGCTGAGAAGGGTACGCAGATCTGACTCTGCTTTCTGGATAATTGAGAGGAACTTTTTCCCTCTGTGGCTCATTTCCATCACGCTCATTACGCCAATTTTAGAGCTCAGATTTGGCCATCTTGGACACGTTTTCAGGTAGAGTGGCTGGACCGGCGGCGAAATTGAAGACCCGATCTTGGGATTGGGAGGTGAAGGTTGGGCGATCTTGGACTTGGGTTGTTGAACAGGTGATCGATATGGGTTTGTTGAGGCACGAAGATAGGTTTGAGGGGGAAGCCATTGAAGTGGGTGGTGGAGACTGTGTTGGGGCTTTTGAGAAGGTGAAGGTTAGGGTTTTTCAGGAGGAGAGGATGAGGTGAAGTTGTTAACATTGCCATGGTGTTTTTGAAGTTGGTGACATTGCCATGGTGATAGACCAAAAGCTTGATCATTTCCTTCCGTTGGAGAGCTTGAAGGCCAAGGCGGTGGTTTGGGGGTGGGTGTTGGTGGTTGTGGAGTTTTGGTGTGGTTGTTGCAGAATCCGGTTATAGGATTGATGGGGGTGTTGAGGGTAATTTGGTCATTTAATTATTTTAATATTTTATAATTAAAATTAATAAAATAATGAAGGGTAATGTTGACTTTTTATATGTTTTAAGGCTCTGTTTGGCTTGCAAATATTATTAGGGGGTTTCATTGTCCCAAAACAGAGCAAGTTTCATCTAGCTGTCCTTTTGGCAAACCTCAGGGGGCATTGATATACTTTACCCTATAATTTAATATTAAATAATAAGGTTAAATTTGACATTACATAACTAATTTAACATCGACCATTTGGGGGGACTTGATGGAGTTTTGTTAGTTGGTTTTTTTAATTCTACTTCCATTCCTGCTACTTGGAATGTGAATGGAATGTGAATGAATCATTATGAAATGGAATAATTATTACTATTTTATTGTTTGGTTGACTATCATTAAATCTGAAATGGAATGATTTTTTTCAAAAATATCCTTTTTATTTGCTTACACGTTTATTCAGTTTCATAGGATGCGTTTATTCAGTTTCATAGGATTGGAATCTTCATCCAATGGTTACAACTTAGCCTTTTACTGGAAACATTGTCCACTTTCTTTCCATAAAAAAATCAAACGGTTCACTTTTGACTTCACATGATTGTTAATTTTTATTTTATGTTATCTTTGCTCCATATATAAATGTTCGAAAAGAGAAAGATGGAAAAATCAAACAAACGTTTCAACACAAAAATAATAATAAAGTGATATACTCAGAAGATAAATAGATTAATACCTGCAATTTGGTTGAAGATCCTACAACTTTTTGTCAATGACAGCCCTGGGTATATTTAGAAGACAAGACAGGTTAAAGACCTTTACCACGTGAAAAATGGAATGTGAAATATTTTTTTTATTTATGCAAAAGATTTTTGCCATATTGGAATGTGATGAAGGGTTTGTTGGAAATATTACAAAAATATTTAATGGAATAGATTTTCATATGAATAGTAAGAATGGGAAATCTAACTAGACAAGTATTATTAATATAAATAATTATTTATTAATTGATATAAAAGAGGTTTTAAAAGAGTTTCAATAAAACTTTAACATAAATTACCTATGAGTTTTTTTAATAAAAAAGATCTAATTAGACAAAAATTGTTAATATAAAAAATATTTATTAATTGATATAAAAAGAGTTTTTAAATGATTTTATATTAAACTCTAATACAAATTACCTATTTATTTATTTATTATGAGTTTTTTTTAAAAAAAAAAACTAATTAGATAAAAATTATAAATATAAAAAATATTTATTATTAATTGATATAAAAAATAAATAATTTTTTCTAAAATTCTACCACAAATTACCCTTTTTATGAGTTTTTTTTTATTATTTAATAAAAGGTAATATAATTAGACATGAACTATTAATATAAAAAATACTTATTAATTCATATAAAAAGAGTTTTTAAAAGATTTTCTATAAAACTCTGACACATATTACCTATTTATTTATTTATTATGAGTTTTTTTAATAAAAGAAAATATAATTAAACAAGAATATATTTAAAAAAAATAAAATAATTTCAATAAAATCAACCACAAATTAGCAGTTTTATTTTCTATAAAACTCTATCACATTATTTATTTATTCTGAGTTTTTTAATAAAATAAAATTTAATTAGACAAGAATATATTTAAAAAAAATAAAATAATTTCTATAAAACTCTATCACAAATTAACTATTTTATTTTATATAAAATTCTATCATATATAACTTGTATTTATTTATTTATTATGAATATTTTTATAGAAAATAAAATACTTTCTATAAAACTCTACCACAAATTATCTATTTTATTTTTTTAAAACTCTTTCACATATAACTTGCATTTATCTATTTATTATGAGTTTTTTAATATAAGGAAATCTAATTAGACAAGGTTATATATATTTAAAGATAACAAAATAATTTTTTAAAAGAGTTTATATAAAACTCTAAGGCAAATTACCTATTTATCTATTTATTATGAGTTTTTTAATATAAAAAAAGTCTAAATAGACAATAATTATTAATATAAAAAATATTTATTAATTGATATAAAAAATAAAATAATTTTTCTAAAACTCTACCACAAATTACCTTTTATTGTAAGTTTTTTAATAAAAGAAAATAAAATTAGACAAGGATATATATATATTTAAAGAAAATAAATAATTTCAAAAAAATTCTACCACAAATTACCTATTTTATTTTCAATAAAACTCTATACAAGGATATATTTAAAGAGTTTCTATAAAACTCTAATACAAATTACCTAAACTTTATCACAAATTAACTATTTTATTTTATTTAAAACTCTATCACATATAACCTGTATTTATCTATTTATTATGAGTTTTTTTAATAAAAGAAAATCTAATTAGACAACAATATATTTAAAGAAAATAAAATAATTCTATAAAACTATACCACAAATTACCTATTTTATTTGCTTTAAAACTCTATTTAGACATATATTTAAAGAAAATATATAATAATACATATAAATAAAATATAAAAGTTATAAAGAATTTCAGCATTTATTTTTTTAATATAAAAAGAGTACTCTATCACATATAACCCCTGTATTTATTTATATATTATGGGTTTTTTAATAAAAGAAAATCTAATTAGACAAAGATATATTTAAATAAAATAAAATAATTTGTATAAAACTCTGTCACATATTACCTATTTTATTTTCTATAAAACTCTATCACAATAGACAAAGATATATTTAAAGAAAATAAAATATAAACTAGGGTCTCCAAAAAAAAACCACAAACTCCATATAATAAATTTTTATATCAATTTCAATCTAATGCATGATTAGTATAATTGAATTTATATTTTAAAATTTATTTAAAAATTAATATAATTGAATTTCAATTGTAAATTTAAAATTATACTCAATTTCAAATTAACTGATAAATTTCAATTTACAAATTAGCTAATAAAATTCAAATCTATACTATTACATATATATATATATTTAATTTTTTTAAATATTACCTAATAAAATTTAAATTACAAATTACATAATAAAATTTAAATTACCTAAAAAAATTTATTACTTTGCAAAACTCAAACTCTACCACCAATTTTAGTATTAAAAAAAATTATTAATTAATAAAAAAATATAATATAAATATTTCAGTATTAATATAAAAACTTAAAAGAATGTATTACTTTACAAAACTCAAACTCTACCACCAATTTTAAAATATTTAAGTATTTATTTTTTAATAAGAAAATATTTATTAATTAATATAAAAAGAGGTTAAAAAATTGTAGATTTTTTTAAAGATTTATTGTTAGAAGCTTTGAATCAACAATTAAAAAAAAAAATATTTCTTTGTATAAGTTAGAAAAAATTCACCATGTGCATCGCACGTGTCTTTTCCTACTTGATATTATAGGTCCGTGTATTTATTGGCATATTTTTTTTTTTGTAAGTTATTTATTGCCAATGATATACAAGTATATATTATTTTTTAATTATGGAAATTATATATTGTTTTTTAATTATAGAAATTATTACTTGGACATATATTACTATATTTGCACTAGGTCCTAAATTTAAAGCCCTTTTAAATTAACCCCAAATTTTATGGTCGAAATTATGTAATCCGACTATAGAATAATTTCTTATATTCGGACTCTTAATTTCCTATGATCAAATGAAATAGCAACAAGGAGTTGTAGTTGGTTTTGGAATACTATATTCACAGAAACCCGCGGTGTTAAGGTTTATTAAAAGGATGAGGGTATCTATATTGTCTTATATTCTTGGCTAAAAAGCTCTATTTGGTTCCTTACATATCTCTCTCCATTCTCTGTTAGCTTAATTTATTAAGCAATGGCCGAGGATCAACCTTTGCGCGCCTCCTCCTTCGCTTCTTACCCTCCTTTGCTTATGAAAGCTCCACCCGCGGAGTCGCACGTCTCCATACTCTCTCCCGCGTCGACGCCGAAGAAGCAGGTTAAAAGCACTGCACGCAGAGAATGTGAAAACGCGGTAATTTTCTTAACCTTTATGGGTATTATGGCTGTGATACTTTTCTATATTGCTTTTCGCTATCCACCACTGCCTCCGAAATTTCGAGTGAACTCAGTCTCAATCTCCTCACTCAACGTCTCGGCCAACTCAGAGATACATCTGAGTTGGAACGTTAGTTTGGAAGTTCGAAATCCTAGCAGAATTTATTGGATTGAACATGGACCCGCCTTAGCTTCAATCTTCTATAAAGATGCTGAACTCTCGTCAGCGACTATCGCGCCTTTCGTTCTTTGGATGAACCGCAAAAGATCTCTAGAGGCTGCCGGCGTGATGACTTTTCCGGATATATTATGGGATGATGTTGCTGTGAATTTTACGGTGACCGTACATGGTAACCTGAATATCAGGGCAGGGGAACCTCTTAACTTTCATGTAAATATGAGTGTTACTTGTGAAGATCTGAATGTCGTCTTTCCTAATAACACAACACAAGGCACGATGTTAAGTAAATCCAGAGAATGCAAGGTTCAGACCTCAGATCTTAATTGATGTTTTTTATTTGGCAGAAAAAATGTATTAGTTAGTTAGGTTCAAACCTCACCCAAATAAAGGGTGATGTTTTTTATTTGGCAGAAAAATGTATTAGTTAGTTGGTCTGGTCAATAATATGTGTTTTTCATTTGGTAGAAAAATGTATTAATTAGCTGGTTCTCTTTCGCTTCCCTCTACTGGAATTTATTTACGCTTATAAATGGATTAGCCATGAATCTATATACGTTTTAAGTGCTAAAATATGAAGAGGAATCAACCCCTCACATATATACATTAGATGCTACGAGTACTAATTTATTTAAGATCCTATTAACCCAATATGCATGAGACACTACAATTTGTTTAAGATCTTAATAAATCACTTAATAATACAAACCTAGTTGTTATATGCCTATCCCAATTGAATCATTTTTACAATTAAACTTAAGTATGGTCACATGCACCTAGGTTGAGATGCCAACACCCAAACTCAAATTCTAACAACACAATAGAAGGCAAAATGTTGAGTAAATCCCACAGCATGCAAGGTTCTAATCTAATGGTTAGGCCCTTAGCATGCAATATCATTAAGGTTGGATATGAGTTGAAAACTTAAATATGGTCACGCCTGAGATGCTAATTACACCCAAACCCGAATTCTAACAACACAATAGAAGGTAAAATGTTAAGTAAATCCCCATCATGCAACGTTCTAATCTCATGGTTAGGCCCTTAACATGCAATATCATTAAGGTTGGATATGAGTTGAAAACTTAAATATGGTCACGCGTTGAGATGCCAACACCCAAACTCGAATTCTAACAACACAACATAAGATAGAATGTTAAGTAAATCCACATCATGCAAGGTATCTCATGGTTAGGCCCCTAACATGCAATATCATTATTATTTTTTTTAAGTAATGATTGGTCACATTCCACTACATCATAGATATTAATAACATGGTGTGACATGATGATGATGTAAGCCCTCAACTCCAAATTATTATTTATTTATTTTATTTTTTATAAGTAGAAGTGCAATATTATTTCTTTATTAGGAAAATTTGGCCGGAAGATGTTTTATTAGTTAGCTGGTTAGATCAAATCATTATAATTATGTTGTATTTCGCTTCCCTCTCCTGCAATTACCTGCATACTTATAATAAAAATATATATATGCTTATAATAAAAGCTTATAAATGGATTAGCATTAAATTTATATACATTCTCAATCAATAGCAAACAAGCAAGCCATCCAAATATGAATTGACAAATAGAAGCACTTATAGTTGAAATCTGAAGAGCAATCAACCACACTCAATATTCTTCTCTCTTCTCAGATCTTACAAATTCTAATTTATTTAAGATCTTAATAACCTCATATATATATATATATATAGACATTAGATGCTACAAGTACTAATTTGTTTAAGATCCTAAAGCATCTCCAGCATTATGTTAAAAGAATCCTAGAGCATCTTCAGCATTATGTTAAAATATTCTTTTGTGTAAAATATACATACCCACATATGATGTGTAAATATTTTTTTATCTCCAGTAATCGGTTAAGATATAACAAATGTGTAAAATTAGCCACATCAATATATTTCATTTTTCTTCCCTCTTTCTCATTCCATTAAAAAATTAACCCTATATTAAGAAGGTTTGTAAAAGTTATGTGGGTCTTGGCATGACACGTGATTGGTTATTATTGAGGGATATATTTTTACGTATAAAACAACTGTTGGAGCTAAAAATAGTTAATTCAAATTTTTTGATCAATCATGACACATCAGATTTACACAAAAATATATAGACAACGGTTGGAGGTGTTCTTAATAAACTACTTAATAATACAAATTCAGTTGTTACATGGCTATCCCAATTAAATATCACTCTTCTTGTCCTATTATTACTCTTCTTCTCCTCTCTTTTTTACCATAAATAAAATAAAATAGACAAATTCAAATTCTAACAGGACTGCATCCTTTATAAATAGTAGAACAATGGATACCAACTATAATTCTTTTTTTGTACGTTATTGACAATCAGTTATGCAATCAATCATAATTCAATTATAAATAAAAATTTACTTATATCAGAGGACAATCGCAGACGGCAAATTTTTTTTTTTTTTTATTATTATTATTTTTTTCTCTAAACGGATTCACTATTTCCTCCTCCTCTTATTTTTTTTATTATTAATTTTTTTTTTCTCAGTAGTTTTTTTATACTTTAAGTGTGAATTTTCATGATGTAAATTTTAATTGAAGTATATTATAGAATTAAATTTTCTTTGACCTAAGCTGCGTTTTAGTTTATTTGTAAAAGAAGATAGAAGGGAATGGTCTAAGTAGAGAGAGAGAGTGAGTGTGATCTACATCACCACTTATTAAATTTTAGTTGAAGTAAGTTGTATAATTGAGTTTTTGTTATTTTTAAATTATGAAAGTGAATGATTTAGTAAAGAGAAAGAGAGAAGTATAGTGGTGATGTAGATCACATTTTTGATATATGATGGTTTGATGACTAATAGATATTATAGATAACAAAGGATAAAAGATTGATATTGACATATAAAAAAAAAAAAAGTAAAAAAAGTATATAGTGGACCAAAAAAAGAAAAAAAGAAAAAGAAAGAATGAATATGTTTAAAGACAATTCAAACAAAAAAAGAAAGAAGAAAAGGAAATAATGCATTGACAAAATATTAGCTATATACATATATGTTATATGCATAGACACACGATGAGAGGAGGTGATCGAAAAGAAAGAAGAAAAGGAAATAATGCATTGACAAAATATTAGCTATATACATATTTGTTAATATACATAGACACAAGATGAAAGGAGGAGAGAGAATAATACTCAATAACTAGGGTAATATTGTCTTATAAAATAAGATTTTAATGCTTCATAAAAATAGGATAATATAACATCATGATCATGAGATGGATATCAATACTAATTCTTTTTTTGTATGTTTTTTACACTCGGTTACGCAACATTTGGAAAATAATAACTTTAACCTTTTTTAGAAAATTAAATACTTCAATTGTCTTTTTTGTTCGTCTTGGTAAAGTTTCTCTTAAAATTTGTATTTTTGAAAATAATTATGTTCTATCAATATAAGAAATCATGTCATATTTTAGGAGATCTTACAAGATTATTTTGAAAAACGTGACGGTTGATTGCATTAAAGAATTAAAAATTTGATTATTTGGACAGAGCTTGCCATGCATGCCCAAAAATTATATGATAATAAAATAAATCTATGAGTCTTTTTTTTTTTTTTTTTTCTTTTTCTTGGAGGGGATAGAAACAAATTATTGTTACCATACAAATTATGGTATAACATATATAAATTTATATCTATATCTATCTATATACTATTATTAAAAGTGCAAAGAGTTTCAGTATTTATTTATTAATATAAAAAAATATTTATTAATTGATATAAAAAGAGTTTTTATAAAAATATAAAAAAAGTTTTTATAAAAAGAGTTTCTATAAAACTCTAACACAAAATATAAAAAAAATATTTATTAATTGATATAAAAAGAGTTTAATTCAAATTATAAAGTACCTAATAAAATTATACTCAAACTCAATCACCACTTTCAAATTTCCTAAGAAAATTCAAATTACAAATTACCTAATAAAATTCAAATTACCTATTTATGTATTTGTTTCTAAAAAAATATTTATTAATTAAGAGTTCTTATAAAACTCTAACACAAAATATAAAACATATTTATTAATTGATATAAAAATAGTTTCTATAAAACTCTAACACAAATTACCTATTTACCTATTTGTTTCTCAAAAAATATTTATTAATGGATATAAAAAGAGTTTCATCCAAATTACAAATTACCTAATAAAATTCAACTCAAAATCAAATTCAAATTACAAATTATCTAATAAAAATCAAATTACCTAAAAATTTGTTACTCCAATTGTTTTTAACTCTCTCAATATATAAGCCTATAATAAATTTAATTGATAATAAATTTTCCAACAGTGGGTACTAATTGGTCTTCAGATAACCTAACAGTTCATTTTAAAGTCAACGGCTTAAAACACATGGTATTTTTTTTTTTTATAAGGTTTATAGGTTACCGTATTAAAAGTGGAAAGAGTTCCAGTATTTCAATATTTATTTACTTAGGAGTCTTAAACAACAAATTAGACAATTATAAAACTTTATTTTTCACTTTGATTTAATTAAACAAAATAACTACATATGCATAAAGAATCATTATTAATGTCCAAAATAATCTCAAAACTATTATTTTAAAATATCAAATTATTCTTTTTAAATCATATAATTTTTTCATTCAAAAAATTCAAAAAACTATGAATACATAGAAGCAGCTATGTTGGTCATGTTATGGTCACCACCATTACCAAAGGGCACCACATTTATGAATTGAACGAACTTCTTTTGGTTGTGATACAGATATTTACATTAAAAAAAATGGTGTTAAGGCCTACCTTTATACAATTTTTTTTAAAAAATTTTATATCCATACATTTTTTTTAACTTCTTTTTTTAAAAACAAAAAACAAAAATAATGAGCATAATAAAGAAATATATTATCAAAACATTATATATAGTGTGGCAAAAAGTTAAAGAAATTTCAATTTTCACAATTATCAATTAAAATAATTAAAATAATTTAGCAAATAATAAAATAAGTTAGCAACTAAAATAAATCATATAAGTTACCAACTAAAATAAATCATATAAGTTACCTATTAAAATTAAATAGGTAATTATTTGATAAAATAATTTATCAAATAATAAAATAAATTACCAATTAAAATTAAATAGGTAATTGTTAAATTGAAATTCAATCAACATCTTTCATATCATTAAATAAATTACCAATAAAAATTAAATAGGTAATTGTTTAATTGAAATTCAATCAAGATGTTTCAAATCATTTATAGATAAAATAATTAAATGACCTATCAAATAATAAAATAAGTTACTAATTAAAATAAATCATATAAGTTATCAATTAAAATAAATAAGTTGCCGATTAAAATTAAATATGTAATTATTTAATAAAATAATTTACCAAATAATAAAATAAATTATCAATTAAAATTAAATAGGTAATTGTTTAATTAAAATTTAATGAAGACGTTTCATACCATTAAAATTAAATAGGTAATTGTTTAATTAAAATTCAATCAAGATGTTTCAAAATAAGTTACCAGCTAAAATAAACAAGTTATCTTTTAAAATAAAGAGTAAAGTACATAGGTTTAGCAAAATGACAAGACTAATGAAAGTTACTCATTTTTTTGGACAATGACACATCCTCTTCGAAAATTTCATCCAAAAAGAGCCTTAAATCATATGAAAAGACAAAATTATCCCTCAATATTAAATTCAAATATATTATAAAATATCATACCTTGCAAAATGACACTATAGCCCCTTATATATACATACATACATACATAAACAGGGGGGGAGAAAACGTTGGTACTCGACAACTGTAAAAACGTTCTCGCCACTGACGAGGATAGTGGCGGTGTACCCATAGCCTGATGACGACGGAGAATCGGCATCGAAACATATGGGGAAGCCTGATAAAGCCGTGAAATTGGTTGCCACCGCCGTTATTAGTGGCGGCTGCGGTGGACGAGGGTGGTTGAACGTTGAGTTTCTTAGAGGTGGGTTGTTGTTCTTGGAGAGAGGATGACGCCGCACACCTCCCACATAACGAAGAGATTCAGTCAGAGAGGGTTGGGAGGTGAATTGAAGAGATCAGGTGTTGGGAGGCGAATCGGAGAGGGTTGGGAGGTTGGCGAGTTGTGTGTCGCCGCCTACACCTCGTCGGCTGAGTTGGTGTCGCCGCCGCAGACACCATTAGGCTTCGATATAACGGTGGATAGACTATCGTCGGTGAGAAGAGGGTTTGTGGGTTTTCCAACACGGACCGGGGCGTTGTCGCCGGACTCGTTGGCAAAGGTTTTCCATTTAGACCGCACTCGGAGCAGACAGTGTCTGCTGCCGAGTGATCGATTGACATAACCGGCGGGAAAGAAGATGGGCTGTGACCTTGCGGCACAGAACCGGCGGGAAAGAAGAAGCTTGGCTGTGAGCTTCTCGGCGGTTCGCGGCGTGATGGCAGCAGTGGCCACGGCGGACTCGGCTGTGATGAGGAACTGCGGCGGTGAGCTCGGTTGAAGAAGACCTTGTTTGGCTCCCCCGTTTTGTATGTGTGTTTTGTATTTATATACATATGTGTGTGTAATTTTGTGTGTACATATATATATATATATATATATATGTGTGTGTGTGTGTGTGTGTGTATACATACAGAGAGAAATGGAGAAAGGTTTGAGTTTGGATTTGGGTTTGATCCAAATGTATTTAAGTCAATTAAAATATCAATTTTCTATCAAAGGGTAATAAAATCAATTCACCATTTTCTATCAAAGGGGTATTATTGTTCAAAAAATGAGTAACTTTCATCTGCGTGTACTTTTGCCAAACCTCAGGGAGTGTGACTGTATGTACTCCAAAATAAAATATATAATTATCTAATAAAATAATTTATCAAATAAAAAAATAAATTACCAATTAAAATTAAATAGGTAATTCTTTAATTAAAATTTAATCAAGATGTTTCAAATCATTTATTGAAATTCAACTAAGATGTTTCACATCATTTATAGATAAAATAATAAAATAAGTTACCAATTAAAATTTATCATATAAGTAACCAATTAAAATAAACAAGTAACCCATTAAAATAAAATGGGTTATTTAATAACATAATTTACCAAATAATAAAATAAATTGTCAATTAAAATTAAATAAGTAATTATTTAATTGAAATTCAAGATGTTACAAATCATGAAATAAATTACCAATAAAAATTAAATAGATAATTGCTTAACAGAAATTCAATCAAGATGCTTCAAATAATTTATAGATAAAATAATAAAATAATTAACCAAATAATAAAATAATTACCAATAAAAATAAATCAGTTAATTGTTTAATTGAAATTAAATTAAGATGTTTCAAATCATTAAATAAATTATCAATTAAAATTAAATAGATAATTGTTTAATTGAAATTCAATCAAAATGTTTCAAATTATTTATAGATATATTTATAAAATAATTTACCAATTAATAAAATAAGCTACTAATTAAAACAAATCAGGTAATTGTTTAATTGAAATTCAATCAAGATGTTTCAAATCATTACATAAATTACCAATTAAAATTAAATAGGCAATTGTTTCATTGAAATTCAATCATAATGTTTCAAATCATTTATAGATAAAATAATAAAATAATTTACCAAATAATAAAATAAGTTATCAATTAAAACAAACCAGGTAATTGTTTAATTGAAATTCAATCAACATGTTTCAAATCAAAAAATAAATTATCAATTAAAATTAAATAGATAATTATTTAATTGAAATTTAATCAAGATGTATCAAATCATATATGTAGATAAAATAATAGAATAATTAACGAAATAATAAAATAAATTACCAATTAAAACAAATCATGTAATTGTTTTATTAAAATCCAATCAAAATGTTTCAAATCATTAAATAAATTACCAACTAAATTTAAATAGGTAATTTTTTAATTGAAATTCAATCAAGATGTTTCAAATCATTTATAGATAAAATAATTAAATAATTTTCCAAATAATAAAATAAGTTACCAATTAAAATAAATCATATAAGTTTTCAATTAAAATAAATAAGTTACCTGTTAAAATTAAATAGGTAATTATTTAATAAAATTATTTACCAAAGAAGAAAATAAATTATCAATTAAAATTAAATAGATAATTGTTTAATTGAAATTTAATCAAGATGTTTCAAATTATTAAGTAAATTACCAATTAAAATTAAATAAATAATTGTTTAATTTAAATTCAATCAAGTTGTTTTAAATTGAGCTTCCAATTATAATATACAACTTGCCTTTTAATATAAAATAGGAAATTATCTAATAAAATAAATTACAAAATAATAAAATAAATTATCAATTAAAATTAAATAGGTAATTATTTAGTTAAAATTCAATCAAGATATTTCAAATCATTAAATAAATTATCAACTAAATTAAATAGGTAATTGTTTAATTGAAATTCAATCAAGATGTTTCAATTCTTGAAATTCAATCAAGATATTTCAAATCATTTATTGAAATTCAATCAAGATGTTTCAAATTATTTATAAATAAAATAATAAAATAAGTTACCAATTAAAATAAATTATATTAGTTATCAATTAAAATAAACAAATTACCTATAAAATAAAATGGATAATTATTTAATAAGATAATTTACCACATAATAAAATAAATTACCAATTAAAATAAAATTGGTAATTAACAATTAAAATTAAATAGGTAATTGTTTAATTAAAATTCAATAAAAATTTTTTCAAATAATCTATAGATAAAATAATAAAATAATTTAACAAATAATAAAATAAGCTACCAATTAAAATAAATATGGTAATTGTTTAATTGAAATTTAGTCAACATGTTTCAATTAATTAAATAATTTACTTACTAAAATTAAATAGATAATTGTTTAATTGAAATTCAATCAAATCATTTATAGATAAAATAATAAAATAATTTACCAAATAATAAAATAAATTACCAATTAAAACAAATCTAGTAATTATTTAATTGAAATTCAATCAAGATGTTTCAAATTACCAATTAAAATTAAATAGGTAATTGTTTAATTGAAATTGAATCAAGATGTTTCAAATGATTTATTAGTAAAATAATTAAATAATTTACCAAATAATAAAATAAGTTACCAATTAAAACAAATCATATAAGTTGTCAATTAAAATAAACAAGTTACCTATTAAAATTAAATAGGTAATTATTTAATAAAATTATACAGCAAATAATAAATAAATTACCAATTAAAATTAATTAGGTAATTGTTTAATTAAAATTTAATCAACTTGTTTCAAATCATTAAATAAATTACCAATTAAAATTAAATAAGTAATTATTTAATTGATATGCAATCAAGATGTTTGAAATCATTTATCAATAAAATAAAAAAAAAATAATTTACAAATAAAATAAATTAGGTAATTATTTAGCTGAAATTCAATCAAAATATATGTTACAAATTGTTAAATAAATTACCAATTAAAATTAAATAGATAATAGTTTAATTAAAATTCAATCAATATGTTTCAAATCATTTATAAATAAAATAATAAAATAATTTACCAAATAATAATTTTTTTTTTTTGTATTTATTTATCAGTATAAAAATTATTTATTAATTGATTTAAAAAGAGTTTTTAAAATAGTTTCTATAAAACTTTAAGACAAATGACCTATTTATCAATTTATTGTGAGTTTTTTAGTAAAAAAAATGTAATTAGAGAATAATTATTAATCTAAAAATTATTTATTAATTGATATAAAAAATAAAAGAATTCTCTAAAACTCTGCCACAAATTATCTTTTATAATGAGTTTTTTAATAAAAGGAAATCTAATTAGACAAGGATATATTTAAAGAAAATAAAATAATTTCTATTAAACTATATCACAAATTACCCATTTTATTTTCAATAAAACTCTATCACATTAGACAATGATAAATTTAAAGAGTTTCTATAAAATTGTAACACAAATTATTTATTTATTTATTTATTATAATGAGTTTTTTAATAAAAGAAAGTCCAATTAGACAAGAATTATTAATATAAAATATATTTAATTATTGATATATAAAATAAAACAATTTTTCTAAAGCTCTACCACATATTACCTTTTATTATAAGTTTTTTAGTAAAATGAAATCTAATTAGAGAATTATATATTTAAAGAAAATATAATAATTTCTGTAAAACTCTATCACAAATTACCTATTTTGTTTTTAATAAAATTTTATAACATTAGACAAAGATATATTTAAAGAGTTTGTATAAAACTCTAACGCAAATTACCTAATTAAAGGAAATCTAATTAGACAAGTATTACAAATATAATTATAATCTAATTAGGCAAGTATTACAAATATAATTATAATCTAATTAGACAAGTGTTATTAATATAAATATTTATTTATTAATTGATATAAAAAGAGGTTTTAAAAAGTTTTTATAAAACTTTAACACAAAGTATCTATTTATCTATTTATTATGAGTTTTTTAATAAAAAGAAATCTAATTAGACAAGAATTATTAATATAAAAAAATATTTATAAATTGATATAAAAAGAGTTTTTAAAAGAGTTTCAATTAAACTCTAACGCAAATTACCTATTTATTTATTTATTATGAGTTTTTTTAATAAAAGAAAATCTAATTAGACAAGAATTATTAATATAGAAAATATTTATTAGTTGATATAAAAAATAAAATAATTTTTCTGAAACTCTACCACAAATTACCTTTTATTATGAATTTTTTTAATAAAAGGTAATCTAATTAGACAAGAACTATTAATATATATTTATATAAAGAGTTTTTAAAAATTTTTCTATAAAACTCTAACACATATTACCAATTTATTATGATTTTTTTTTAATAAAAATATATAATTAAACAAGAATATATTTAAAGAAAATAAAATAATTTCTATAAAATCAACCACAAATTAGCAGTGTTATTTTATATTAAACCTTATCAAATTATCTATTTATTCTGAGATTTTTTAGGAAAATAAAAAATAATTAGACAAGAATATATTTAAATAAAATAAAATAATTTATATGAAACTCTACCACAAATTAGTTATTTTATTTTATATAAAACTCTATCATATATAACATGTATTTATCTATTTATTATGAATATTTTTATAGAAAATAAAATATTTTATATAAAACTCTATCACAAATTATGTATTTTATTTTTTTAAAATTCAATCACATATAACTTGTATTTATCTTATTATGAGTTTTTTAATATAAAGAAATCTAATTAGACAAGATTATATTTAAAGAAAACATGCAAAATAATTTTTTAAAAGAGTTTATATAAAACTGTAATACAAATTACCTATTTATCTATTTATTATAAGTTTTTTTAATAAAAGAAAATAAAATTAGACAATAATTATTAATATAAAAAATAAAATAATTTTTCTAATAGTCTATCACAAATTACCTTTTATGATGAGTTTTTTAATAAAAGAAAATTAAATTAGACAAGGATATATATATTTAAAGAAAATAAATAATTTCTAAAAAATTATACCACAAATTACCTATTATATTTTCAATAAAACTCTATCATATTAGACAAGGATATATTTAAAGAATTTCTATAAAACTTCAACCCATATAACCTGTATTTGTCTATTTATTTTGAGTTTTTTTAATTAATTAGACAATGATATATTTAAAGAAAATGAAATAATTTCTAGAAAAATCTACCACAAATTACCTATTTTATTTTCTTTAAAACTCTATCACATTAGACAATGATATATTTAAAGAAAATATATAATAATATAATAAACATATAAATAAAATATAAAAGTGTAAAGAATTTCATCGTTTCAGTATTTATTTTTTAATATAAAAATATTTATTAATTAATATAAAAAGAGAACTCTATCACATATAACCCTGTATTTATCTATTTATTATGGATTTTTTAATAAAAAAAAATCTAATTACCTATTTTATTTTCGATAAAACTCTATCATATTAGATAAGAATATATTTAAAGAAAATAAAATATAACTAGGGTCTTCCGAAAAAACCACAAACTCCATGTAATAAATTTTTATATCAATTTCAATCTAATGCATGATTAGTATAATTGAAATTTTATTTTAAAATTTATTTAGAAATTAATATAATTGAATTTCTATTGTAAATTTAAAATTATTCTCAATTTCAAATTACCTAATAAAATTTAAATTACAAATTACCTAATAAAATTCAAATCTATACCATTATATATATATATAAATATAATTTTTTAAGTATTACCTAATAAAATTCAAATTACAAATTACATAATAAAATTTAAATTACCTAAAAGAATTTTTTACTTTACAAATCTCAAACTCTACCACCAATTTAGTATTAAAATAAAAAAATTTCTTAATTAATAAAAAAATAAAATATAAATATTTCAGTTTTAATATAAAAACCTAAAAGAATTTATTACTTTACAAAACTCAAACTCTACCACTAATTTCAAAATATTTTAGAATTTATTTATGAATAAAAAAATATTTATTAATTAATAAAAAAAGAGTTACAAAAAATTGATTACTTTCAAGTGGCGCCTTCCCACCTTCTTTATCACTTTCGACTTACTTGGTGTATCCTATGGGGCGAAGGGTGCACCCCAGGTTTGTAGCCTAGGGTGAGTCCTGAAGGGACCTTGCCTAGGAGAGTTTCTGGTGCCAACAAAAAAAAAAAAAAAACATTGATATTATAGGTCCTTGTATTTATTGGCATATTTTTTTTTTTTGAAAGTTATTTATTGCCAATGATATATAAGTATATATTATTTTTTAATTATGGAAATCATTACCTGGATATATATTACTATATTTGCACTAGGTCCTAAATTTAAGGCCCTTTTAAATTAACCCCAAATTTTATGGTCGAAATTATGTAATCCGACTATAGAATAATTTCTTATATTCGGACTCTTAATTTCCTATAATCAAATGAAATGGCAACAAGGAGTTGTAGTTGGTTTTGGAATACTATATTCACAGAAACCCGCGGTGTTAAGGTTTATTAAAAGGATGAGGGTATCTATATTGTCTTATATTCTTGGCTAAAAAGCTCTATTTGGTTCCTTACATATCTCTCTCCATTCTCTGTTAGCTTAATTTATTAAGCAATGGCCGAGGATCAACCTTTGCGCGCCTCCTCCTTCGCTTCTTACCCTCCTTTGCTTATGAAAGCTCCACCCGCGGAGTCGCACGTCTCCATACTCTCTCCCGCGTCGACGCCGAAGAAGCAGGTTAAAAGCACTGCACGCAGAGAATGTGAAAACGCGGTAATTTTCTTAACCTTTATGGGTATTATGGCTGTGATACTTTTCTATATTGCTTTTCGCTATCCACCACTGCCTCCGAAATTTCGAGTGAACTCAGTCTCAATCTCCTCACTCAACGTCTCGGCCAACTCAGAGATACATCTGAGTTGGAACGTTAGTTTGGAAGTTCGAAATCCTAGCAGAATTTATTGGATTGAACATGGACCCGCCATAGCTTCAATCTTCTATAAAGATGCTGAACTCTCGTCAGCGACTATCGCGCCTTTCGTTCTTTGGATGAACCGCAAAAGATCTCTAGAGGCTGCCGGCGTGATGACTTTTCCGGATATATTATGGGATAGGTCACATGATGTTGCTGTGAATTTTACGGTGACCGTACATGGTAACCTGAATATCAGGGCAGGGGAACCTCTTAACTTTCATGTAAATATGAGTGTTACTTGTGAAGATCTGAATGTCGTCTTTCCTAATAACACAACACAAGGCACGATGTTAAGTAAATCCAGAGAATGCAAGGTTCAGACCTCAGATCTTAATTGATGTTTTTTATTTGGCAGAAAAAATGTATTAGTTAGTTAGGTTCAAACCTCACCCAAATAAAGGGTGATGTTTTTTATTTGGCAGAAAAATGTATTAGTTAGTTGGTCTGGTCAATAATATGTGTTTTTCATTTGGTAGAAAAATGTATTAATTAGCTGGTTCTCTTTCGCTTCCCTCTACTGGAATTTATTTACGCTTATAAATGGATTAGCCATGAATCTATATACGTTTTAAGTGTTAATCTGTAGAGGAATCAACCCCCACTACAAGAAAAACAGTTTTTCAATAATATGTTCTATTTCGCTTCCCTCGATCTCCTGGAAATTTATTTATGCTTATAAATGGATTAGCCATGAATCTATATACGTTTCAAGAGGAAAACTAAGTATGGTCACGGCTAGGTTGAGAAATAAATCTAGTTGAATCATTTAATAATACAAATAATACAAATCTAATAATGCAAATCTAATAATCTTAATAAATCACTTAATAATACAAATCTAATACAAATCTAGTTGTTGTTACATGCCTATCCCAATTGAATTTTTACAATTAAAGTTATCCCAATTGAATCATTTTTACAATTAAAGATGAATATGAGTTAAAAACTAAGTATGGTCACGGCTAGATTGAGATGCCAACACCCAAACCCCAATTCTAACATCACAACATAATACAGAGTGTTAAGTAAATCCACATCATGCAAGGTTCTAATCTCATGGTTAGCCCCTAGGAAAATTTCAAATCATTAAAATTATGTTGTATTTCGCTTCCCTCCTGCAATACGTATAAGAAAAAAAATATGCTTATAAATGGATTAGCATTGAATTTATAAGCAAGCCATCCAAATATGAGTTGACAAATAGAAGCACTTAAGAGTTGAAATCTGAAGAGGAATCAACCACTCAATAGTCTTTTCTCTTCTCAGATGCAACCACTCAATATTCTTTTCTCTTCTCATATGTATACCTGAGATGTTTAGTTCAGCTTTTAATTTAAAACTAACAAACATGTCTATATGTCTACACTTACAAGATTTAATGTGTTTATTTGTTTTATTTGGTTTTTTTTTTTTTTTTTTTTTGACATTTTTTATTTTAAGAATAAACTTCTAATTATTAACTTATTAGAGAAAGTTTTATTGATTTAAAAAATAGTGAATCCTCCATTTTTTTTTTTCAAGGATACTAAAAATTAAAATTAAAATTGTGGTTATATATATATATATATATATATATATATATATATATATATATAAATAAACCTTATACTCAATAGTTACTCAAATAGATATGGAGCTATTGGAGAAATTAAAACGCGATATCATGAAAATTTTCACTATTCAATTATTATTTCAATCAGAAATGAGGTTACTCATATATGTATTGAGATATTAATTAAAACGCAATATTATAATTTTTTTCCCTATTTAATTATATATTATTTAAATCAGAAATGAGGGATTTGATATCGTATGAATTCAATTGTAAGTGGTTGTAATGCAATTAGTGAATACGAAGTTGAGGAAATTGTTTAATCAATCAAAGATGAATGTGAGTACTTGAACTTGTCATCAAGAATTAACGAAATGGATTTGAAATCTTGAGCTTAACAGCATACCAAAACTCACGTGTATTCTAAGCAGAATACGAAACATGTCTGCTAGAAGCGTGGAACTAGGGTTTTAGAAAATAATTTATGGAATGAAAACAAAAATGAGTGACAATATGAATGAAATTGTTAATTCTCAAAAACTGAAGGTTGGCATACTTACAGACTCCTCACCAAATTCCTCATTGAACCATTGGAAAACCAAATTGTTCTTTCTTCTTTCTTCTTTTTCATTTTTTTTTTTTTTAATTTTTTTTTTTTAATCGTATCCAAAAATACCAAACCAGCTATTGAAATGATGTGATGCATCGCCAGAGAATTTAACCCATTTAACAAATATAAAGACTCCTTGTTTCTTCCTATTCCAAATTAATCTCCATTCTTAATTGTTTTAACACACAGGTTTGGGTTTGTTAGAGAGAGTGGGGAGGGGGTGATGAAGAAACAAGGGTATTTTATTTTATTTTTTTCCGACAATTAACAAGGGTATTTTTTGTAATTTAAAAAATTATAATTTAAAATTTTAAATTTAATAGTAAGGTCAAATTTGTCATTTTACAATCTGGGTCAGACATGTTTGGCAATGTGATCACTTTTTAAAATGTGAGCATCTCCAACCGTTGTGTATATATATATATATATATATATATTTTTGTGTAAATCTTATGTGTCATAAAATATGTACACAAAATTTTTATTTATATTTAGCTCCAACGGTTGTTTTATATTTTTTTTGTATAAAAAATACATCATTCAATAACAAACAACCCGTGGCATGCTTAGACCCCGCATAATTTTTACAAACCTAACTAATATAGGGGTTGATTCATTAATGGAACGAGAAAGAGAGAGGATAAATGAAATATGGTGATGGGGTTGTGTAAAAAAGTTGTGTAAAATACACAACAATTTTATACATTTGCGTATCTTAACAGACTGCTGAAAATCAAAAAAAAATTACACATCATACGTGGCAGTGTATATATTACGTACACAAGAGTGTCTTAACATACTGCTGGAGATGCTTTTAAAATTTACACATCATAACGGTTGTTTTTAAACAATTTGGGGGTTTATGATTAAAATTTGAAAGTAGTGGAGAATATTTGTGGAATTAGTCCTAAAAATATTTACATTTTTTTAATTTAGTGACTGTGGAGAGAAAAAAACTCCCTCCAATAAGAAGCGTACATGTCATCACTACACATATCTACATTCCAAGGACATATAAGGCCCGTCATGCTCAAGCCCAAATTGAGTGTATTTTTAGCCCAAGACCATTGTTATTTGTCTTCCAACCTCCATCAAGGCCGAATTAAGAGCTCATCAGCCCAACTTGTTAATATTTAACGTCCGGTCCGTTACTCAAGCCCAGCCGGATCCAAGTATGTTCAGCCCAGTTATTCAAGAATGCACAAGTCCTACCAGTTGAAGGATTTACTGTAGAAGGAAAATTCTGAGATAGGAAGTTCTGTACAAGGCAAGTTCTATGTATGGAGAATTAGACAATGGAAAGAACTCTATTAGTAAAGAATGTTTATATAGAAAGAATTGGAGGACAAGCATGGCGAGTCCTATCATAATTTTACAATCTTTTGTATAAAAATAGAGGCTTAGACCTCCAATAAAGGGATCAAGCAATTCTACGCTTCGACATATAAGAGGAATGATCTAGTGTGGTAGAATGCATAGTAAAAGGTTACATCACTGATCTAGGCCATTGGAATAGTTTAAATATAAGAGGAATGATTCGGTGCATTACGGTGTACATAAAAGAGTGCGCATGTGAATCTGGACCATGGATTAAGTTTGGTCAACAGAAGATTGATCTGGTGTGGGTGCATACATGTGAGCTCAAGTGAGCTAATCTGGTGTGGGTGCGTTTGTGTGAGCTCAAGTGAGCTAATTAAGTGTGGGCGCGCTCACAGTAGTGTTTGAGCTTAGCCAATTATTTTGTCTGTTTGTGACATAAAATTAAAACGGTCATAACTTAGTCATCTTAAATCGAAATTGGGTCATTCTTGAGCTCAAATTCAAGGATTTTTCGTCCTCTTTCCAATGGTACCAATTTCATTATCAGATTCTTATCCTAATAAGAGATGTTTACGTTTTAGTGAGACGGTGTCGGAAAACTATTTAAACCGGTATGGAGTATTTAAAGGAAACTATTTCTGACATATTTAGTTGCACTAATTTGGGTAAATATAATAAATTAATAATTTGTTATGCAAGGAAGTGTGTATATATATATATATATATATATATATATATATATATATATATATATATATATTCATCCTTCCATACAACTCATAGACAAATTAAACTATATATATATATATATATAAAATTATTTATATATGTGTATATATAGTTTAATTTGTCTATGAGTTGTATGGAAGGATGAATATATATATATATATATATATATATGTATGTATGTATGTATATTGATTTTAAATAATCAAGGATTATTAAAGAATGTGTTAAACACATATATACATTAAATAACATATGTGTAGGTATATATATATATAAATCATTTAAGATGATTAATATTATCATTCTTATTTGGCATATCTTAATAGGCTGGTTGTTAAATTAATGATATGCGTATAATATGCATGTGATGGCTATGTATGATTTAGCGTATTGTTAATTTTAAAGTTAATTCATGGTTAAAGTGTGGGCATGGATGAATTGTCAAATGATTAAATATATTACCTAAATATTTGTATGAATAGAATACATATATGGAAAGCATGGATGAATTGCTAATTAAATGTATGAATAAATATACCTGTGGAGGTATGGTTGAATTGCCAATGTATAAATATACATACACGGAGGCATGGTTGAATTGCCAATGTATAAATAAATATACTTATGGAGGCATGGTTGAATTGCCAATATATAAATAAAAATATTTACAATGGCATGGTTGATTTGCCAAAGCATAATTACGTTGTTATGTGTTAGATGATTAAAATATCATCTATGGTTGTTGTATGTATGGATTGGATTAGGGTTAGATATTCTTAAATGAGAATAGTTTAGTACTTACTGGTTAGTGTATTATTTTCCATTAATAAAATAATATTGGGGAAGACGTGGATGATTTGTCAAACTTGGATTTTGGATATGTGATTTAAACAATTAAAATCATTATCGGGTTGGGATTAAATAGAGTATTTCTTTTATTATAATTTGTTGTTTAAATGATTAGACAACTGACTAGGATGGGATTAAGGTCAAAGGAGTTTTTATAAAATGAAATGGTAGATTGGTCTAGGTATGAATATTATTTTAATAATTATTTAATAGGTATGGAAATTTAATAAACCTATTAATGGATATGATTAGTATAGTATATATAATTATATATAGACATGTATATCGTGCTTTATTAAAGTTAAAACTTTATTAGGTTTGGTTTTGATCAGAGATGATCTGCTTATTGGTTTTCAGAGGCCTGGTAGAGTGAACTTGCTCGTAGGGTTTAACCCACGATTTATTTTTCAGGTTATTAGAGGTTCCAGTCTCGAGGTTGAGGATCCGCAGCTGGGAGACTGTCATTCGTCTATTCATCTTGTGTACTTTTAAATAGTATTGGATTATTGGATAATGTTTTAAGGGGTCCTTGAGTTATGGGATTTCCGAATTGTAATTGTTAGAGAATCATTAAGTAATATTTATTTATTAGTTTTCTTCAGCGGTTTATTTATTCTTTATTATTCATCTTTGTATTCTGTGCTTGTTAAATACTTAAATTGTTTTGATATCCCTTGATTTTGTGCGCGGACTTGATCAATCCGTGTTCCAAAATTAGGGGGTATCACACCGAGTCCAGCCATAAGCTTACGGTATGGTCCAATGGCATTCCAGATGGCGCACGCGTACAAGATGCCTTCGACGAAAAAAAGCTATTAAGAATTCAGACACCAGCCGAGATGGCTAGAGAGCACAAGAACTCCTTGGTCAAAACCCCCTTTACTGATGATGTGTACCTTGTGGAGAGACCAAGGAAGTTCACTATGCCATCCTTCACCCAGTTCGATGGGGCAGGAGACCCCTCTCGGCATCTCGATCATTATGCGGAAAAGATGGCACTGGACGATCATAACGATCCGTAGATGTGTAAGGTTTTTCCTACCAGTTTAACCGGAGCAGCGTTAGAATGGTTCAGGAATAGGCCACACAAGTCTATCCCTGATTATGAGACCTTGTGCACTATGTTCTTAGAGCAGTATTGCGGAAATAAGAAGCAGAAGAAAAGTATCGCCAGCCTTTTCACCATAAGGCAAAGGAAGGGAGAAACTCTGCAAGATTTCTTATCCAGGTTTAACATGGAAGCCTCGGAGATAGCAGATTGCCACCCTGCCACGGCAATCGAAACATTTAAGTTGGCAATGATCCAGGGAACCAAGTTTCACACATCCTTGATCAAATATTCCCCCCCGGATATGCAGATTTTGAACGCTAGGGCACAAATCTACACACCGTGCACAGCACGCTACCCTCGTCACAGTGGAAAACAAGTCTCGAGAGAAAGCTGCAAGCACAAGGATGCAGAAGGTTCCTCATGCCGCCACACAAGTCACCCAAGGCCTGAGAAGAGGCAAAGGACAGAGGACAGGCTTACCCCTCTCCGTACTACCTTAGCGCGCCTGTTCCAAGAGAATAAGACGAGGTTCGCAACTCCTCAGCCCATGAAACAACCCTTGGAGCAGAGGGACAAAAGCAAACATTGTGTCTACCATAGAGACTATGGGCATACCACCAATGACTGCAGGTCCCTTCAGCGATAGGTAGAAAGCATGATAGCGAGAGGAGAGTTGGTGGAGTATCTCACCACGAAGGAACACATAAAACCTCGGGAGGTTAACCCTCGATGGGTAGAGGGCGATCAGGTAAAGGTTATCTATGCCATACACGGAAGGTCAGAGGATGATGAAGAGTCTGAAGAGTTGTACAGATCCAGGTTGAGAGAGGCTCATACGAAGATTATCTTCGGTAAACACGGTTGCGCCAGGCAGCATCAACATTGGATTCGGTAACAATGATCTGTCTAGAGTCCAGCGCCTGCATGAAGACCCCTTGGTCATCAGCCTCCTAGTGGCGAATTATATGATCAGGAGGGTGCTGATAGATCCGGCAAGTAGCGCCAACATCATTACAAAAGCAGCCTTCGATCAGCTGAGGGTTTCACCATCGTCCATCAGGCCAACTTCCAGCCCCCTAATGAGGTTTGATGGTACTAAGGTGAATCCGCTTGGGGTGATCGATCTATCCGTTACTGCAACAAAGAGGACTCTGAAGGAGAACTTTGTCGTGACGGAGATTCATCCATCTTATAACCTCATTATGGGGAGAGGTTAGATCCATCGTATGAACGGAGTCCCCTCTACCCTTCATCAAGTAATGAGGTGTTTATCCCCAGATGGCAGGGAGGTCATCGACCTCTGGGGAGACCAGGTTGCTGCAAAAGAATGTTACATGCTAACACTATATGAAGCAAAGAAGGCGTCGAAATCACCTCAGTCAGAGGTGAATCCCAAAGACACAATCAAATAGCAGTTACAGTACCCTCTGCCCAAGTATCTCAAGGCAGAGGAAGAAGCCGAGGCTGAAGCACCTACCGAGGAGTCCCTCGAAGCTATAGAGGTAGTCCTCGGAGACCCTCAGAAGGTCACCTACATTGGCTCATCTTGCACAGCCGAAGAGAAGGAAGCATTAATCAGGGTCATTCGGTGCAATTCGGATGTCTTTGCCTGGGATCACTCGGACATGGTAGGGATCGATCATACGGTCTCATGCCATAGTTTGAGGGTTAACCCAGAATTCAGGCCAGTCAAGCAGAGGCACCGACGGTTCGCACCTGAACGGAATCACATAATAGCCGAAGAAGTAAATAAACTATTACAAGCAGGATTCATTCGAGAGGTGCAATACCCACAATGGCTCTCAAATGTAGTAGTCGTTCAAAAGAAGAATGGGAAATGGAGGGTATGCGTAGATTATACCAACCTTAACAAAGCTTGCCCAAAAGATAGCTTTCCACTGCCCAAGATTGATCAAATGGTGGATGCTACGACAGGCTATGAGAGGCTCACATTCCTCGATGCATACTCCGGCTATAATCAGATTCCTATGAATCCTGAAGATGAGGAGAAAACCGCTTTCATCACAGAGACGGGCACTTACTGCTACAGAGTGATGCCCTTCGGCCTAAAGAACGCCGGAGCCACCTACCAGCGACTTGTCAATAAAATTTTCAATAATCTACTGGGGAATACAGTTGAAGCCTATATCGATGACATGGTGGTCAAAAGTATACGGAAAGAGGATCACCCGAAGCACCTCCAGGAGGTCTTTGATACTCTTAAGAGGTACAATATGAAGCTGAACCCCACCAAGTGCTCTTTCGCCGTCTCTTCAGGACAGTTCCTCGGGCACATTGTAAATAAAAGAGGAATAGAAGTAAGCCCAGCTCAGGCAAAGGCACTCATACAGAACCAAGAGCCAAAAACCCGCAGGGAAGTGCAAGTTCTAACTGGCCGAGTTGCGGCCCTCAGCCGGTTCATATCCCGATTATCTGATAAGTATAAACCTTTCTTTGATGCTATTCGATCTAAAAACAAAGATATGTGGGGACCTCAGCAGCAAGAAGCTCTCAATCAATTGAAAAGCTACATGACAAAACCCCCAATCCTTTCTGCTCCAACGCCCGGAGACACTCTCATCCTGTACTTGGCAGTATCAGCTGTAGCAACAAGCGCAGTGTTGATCAAAGAAGGAGGCAAGATTCAGCATCCAATCTTTTACACAAGCAAAACGATGACGGATGCCGAGACACGGTACAGCAAGACGGAAAAGATAATCCTGGCGTTAATTTATGCTAAGAGGAAACTTCGACATTACTTCGAATCTCACAGCATAGTGGTACTTACAAACCACCCTATACGGGCTATCCTAGCTAAACCAGACTTGTCTGGTCGAATTACAAAATGGGCTATTGAACTTAGCTCTTTTGATATCACCTATGCACCAAAGGTATCTCACAAGGGGCAGTCAGTAACGGATTTCCTGCTGGAATATGAAGATCAATCTGAGGAGCCGACACTTCAAGAGCCGTACTGGGAGTTACGGGTTGATGGCTCTTCCAACCAAAAAAGGGCAGGGGCCGGGATTGACATTACAACACCCGAGGGTATCAAGCTGCATCAGTCAATTTGGCTAGATTTCCCAGCTACTAATAACGAGGCCGAGTGAGGCCGAGTATGAGGCGTTGCTTGCCGGACTTCGGCTAGCTAAACAGCTACAAGTACGTTGCTTAAAAGTTTTTAGTGACTCACAGCTTGTGATCAATCAAGTGACAGGGCACTATTATCCCAAGGAGGAACGTATGAAGTCATACAAAGATGCTGTAGAGAATGCCATCCGGGAGTTCGATCAAATCGAATTCCATCAAGTACCATGAGATGAAAATGCCGAAGCAGATCGATTGGCCGCAGCCGCATCATCTTCAGACGAAGAGTTGATTCGGCTTGTTCCAATCGATGTCCTCGAAGAACCTAGCATTAATCCCCGGCAAGAGGTGATGGTGATCCCGGAAGGTCCACGCGAGCCATGTTGGATTGATCCAATCGAGGCCTACCTTAAGGTAGGAGTTCTCCCAAATTAAAAAGCTGAGGCAAGGAAGCTTAGGCTTACCGCGGCTAAATACTCAATCATCAATAACCAGTTATACCGAAGGTCATTCTCCGGTCCTTATCTCAAGTGTTTAACCCCTACTGAGGCTCTCACAATTCTAAAACAAATTCATAAAGGGGATTGTGGAAATCACTCGGGAGGAAGATCCCTTGCACACAAAATTCTAACCCAAGGCTATTTTTGGCTATACTTGGCTCGGAATGCCGAAGAATACTCAAGAAGATGTGACAAGTGTCAGCGCCATAGTCCAATAAAGCGTCAACCTGCGAAGGTTTGCACGCCATGGCTAATCCATGGCCGTTCGCCCAATGGGGGATTGATGTAGTAGGACCGTCACCCAAAACCGTGGAAAAAAAGGAGCATGTGCTTCTGGCTACGGATTACTTCACCAAGTGGGTGGAAGCTGAAGCCTTCTCTAGCGTCACCCACGAAGAAGTAAAGCATTTCATTTGGAGCAATATTATTTGCCGGTTTGGGGTACCAAAAGTCATCGTAATGGACAATGGTAAGAACCTCGATAACAGAAGTACAAGAAAGTTCTTTAACGAACATGGAATCCTGCAAAAATTGGCTGCAGTTAGTCATCCACAAGGCAATGGGCAAGCTGAAATAACTAATCGCACAATATTTGGGTGCTTAAAGAAAAAATTGGAGAAATTGAAGACAAAATGGTACGAGAATCTCCCCCAAGTGCTCTGGGCCTATCGAACCACTCTAAGACGACCCACGGGAGAAAGCCCATTTGCTATGGCATATGGATCCGAAGCTGTCATTCCTACCGAGTCAATAATCCCAACCCTTCGGACATCCTTGGTACTGGAAGGGAACAATGAGCAACAACTCGAACATAGCCTTGATCTTGTGGACGAAAAGAGAGATACCGCAGCAATTCGGCTCACGGCATACTAACAGCAGGTGTGTAACAGTTATAACAAGCGTGTCCGGTACAGTAGGTTCTTGGTAGGCGATTGGGTTTTGAAGCAAGAGACAGCTCATGTAAAGAAACTGGAATCTAATTGGATCGGACCCTACAGGGTTACCGAAGTAGTGGGGAAAGGAGCATATCGTTTGGCCGAAGCTTACGGACGTCCCATTGCGCGTCCTTGGAACGCAATACACCTTAAAAGGTATTTCCATTAGATAAGTTTGTCAATTTTGCTATAAATTCTTCACAAATAAGGCTGAGTATGTCCACAGTCAGCCAAACTTTTCTTTATTTTGCTTCTATATTCAGTACAAGTCTACTCTATTTATTTCTTTCTATAAAAATGGGGGCCATACTACTGATCATGCAACTTTTATGCATGCGTCGCATTAGGCAATTTTTATGCATGCCAAGTCGCACTATGCAATTTTTATGCAAAGCAATGTTAGAAGCAAGCTGTTAAAAAGCATTCGTCACAATGATTTTTAAGAAAACAAACATGAGTTATGGCCTATGGTTAAAACTTTCTATCCCACATCGGATAGAAATAGAAAAGAAATGCGGTTAATATATGCGTAGGCCACTACATTTGGTTGCCAAGAAGGGAGTATCAATGGAGGAGGAAAGTCTCCAAAGTCAACAAATAGGAAACTTCACAGCCACTGTTACTCGCTTTCTTGGCCTCTTATCATTTTTGAATCCTCGGCCTCATGATAAGTTGTTTGAGAAAAAAATATAAACAAACTTCCCCTCAGGCTCAGCGCCGGGGAGTAGTTCATTTGCCTCGGACCCTAAGTGTCCGGCTCGGCAAAAATCTCGCCTCGGACCTTAAGTGTTCGACTCGGCAAAACCTCCCTTCAGGCTCCGCGCTAGGGAGTATTTAATTCGCCTCGGATCTAAGTGTCCGAGAACAGCTTCGGACCCTAAGTGTCTTATTCAGCAATATTCCTCCACGACTCAGTGCCGAGGAACAATTCGCCTTGGATCCTAAGTGTCCGAGACAGCTTCAGACCCTAAGTGTCCTATTCAGCAATATTCCTCCACGACTCAGTGCCGAGGAACATTTCGCCTCGGATCCTAAGTGTCCGAGACAGCTTCGGACCCTAAGTGTCCTATTCAGCAATATTCCTCCACACTCAGTGCCGAGGAACAATTCGCTTCAGACCTCTGGTGGCCGGATCAGAACTTTTTCCTCCGGACTCTAAATGTTTAACACCCTGTGGATATAGATATATCATAAGTTCATCATGATCCACCCTACATCAGGAACACACGAGAAAGAAAGAGTATGTATACGTCTAATGCAGGCGAGTCAAAGGCAAGAAGAGTTCACTTAACAGTTAGATCATTGTCCATATGAATCATCCTGAGATATCAATCAAACTGTTGAAAGGATCTCCTTCTTCCCATCATCCTTACTTTTTCTCGGATAGCATAAATCCGAAGCATAATGACAATGTGTTTTGTTTGTCATAAAAACATTACCAGTCAGAAAAGTATGAACAATATCAAAAGCATACAGCAAAAACAAATCAGGTATTAAAAGCCTAAAAATTATATTTATTATCCCAAATGTACTGTCAATAAAAACAAAATACATGGTTCTACTTCCTCTTCGGATCGAAGGGAGTAGATTCAAAAGCATCCACTACAGAAGGACTTGGGATAGGAGGAATTGAAGCCGCAGGGGCAGAAGAGCTAGGAGTACCCTTCAGGTGCGCCTTCACCATCTCGGTAAAGCGGATTTCAGCTTCCAAAGCTTGTGGCCCTTCATCATATGGGAAGTGCACCCCCACCTGCTTGTCAAAAGCGTCCGGATCCATTGTCCTAGGGCCTGAGCCCTGATTGTAGCCAGACCGGAACGCTTTAGCACTAGCCAGGTATGCCAGACCGGAGTAGCGCCCCTGCATTTGCTTCCCCGCCTTGAAGCAAGTAGTAAGAGCCTCGGTCAAGCATTGAATTTCGGCCTGAAGAGAATCCACCTTAGCCTCAGAGGCAGCCAACTGCCTCTTATACACATCCTTGGCTTCAGAAGCTATCTTCAGATTGGTAGAGGCAGTGGTGGCTCCCTTCTCTGCATTGTCAAGATCATTCTCCAGCTTCTTGATGGAGAGGGATTGGGCTTCAGCAGTGGCGCAGAGGGCCATGGTGTGGTATAAACCCTGTATAACAGAGGAACAAATATGAGCATAAATGGAAACATAAGTAAGCAAGAGTAACATAATTCTAAAGGAGCAATATAAACCTCTATGGCCCGGATCGGGGCAGAGGGGAGTAGCTGTTCCAATCCCATTTGGCTGATGGCTTCCTCGTCCTTTGGGAGCCACATCCCTCGGGCCACAGCCAGTGCAGCTGAAGGGTCTGTGATCACAGAATCCCCTGAATGTAAGACTGACTTGTCAGCCCTGGTGAAGGAAGGAGTCCAAGGAGCCCCAGTTTCAGCCAGAACATATGCCCTGACTTCATCTTCAGGTTCGGCCTCTCCAGCCTTTTTCCCTCTACTTTTAGAAGGGACCTTGCCCTTGCCAGAGGATGGGGGGTTGGGGCGAGATTTTTTCATTGGTGGTTCCTCAGCCTCCACCTCATCCTCAGTAGACCTAATAACGACCAAGGGTTGGGCATCTTCGGCTTTCTTTTTTAAAGCCTCAGCCCTCCGTATCTCCTCCTCAGTCATGGGGAAACTATCGAATGATGGTAGAGACAGATCCATGAGGTCTGCAGCAACAGCACTGGAGGCAATATCCTTGAGGTTTGAAGAAGTTAGCAGGTCCTCGATAGGCGAGGGGTCACTCCAGACTCGTTCCTCAAGAAAAGAAAGTCTGTTCCTTGCTGCGAAGGATGGGAATGTAGCTGAAAAAACACCAAGAAACTCATAAGTACGGCGAAACATTAAGACTTGGCAAGGAAAACAGCCAGAACACTTGGTATGAAGGGAGGTTAAGTATTCTATACCTAATTTCCCGAACTTGCGCGGGATGGGGAACGTGATTGATTGGGGCATGAACCATTTTCCTTTAACTATAACCATCATTTCTTTCCACTTCTTTTCGGATGAAGGAAGGTTCGTGCATATCCTCTGATGAAGGGGAGAGGTAAAAAAAAAGCGACCAGGCTCGGTCCCATGCTTAGATATATTATAAGTAAGCAGAAGGTCGGCAAAGGTCAAATCCAGAGCCTCTAATTTTCGGCGCACCAACAGTGCCGAAAGGATGCGAAAGAAATTAGGATTTACCTGAAGGGGGGCAAGACCTAACTTGTTGAAAACTAAGTGATAGAAGGGGTGAAGAGGGAACCAGAGGGCGCTAAGATGCCCTACCGAAAGAAGCAACTCACTCTCTTCAATTCCCTCGCCGGAGGTAAAATCGGCACCCTCGGGATATTCTACAATTTCTACTCCCTCAGGAATATCAAATTCTTCCATTACCGAAGCAATAGAGAACTTGATGCGGCGAATAGAGATGATTGCTCTCCTCTCTTCATAAGTAAGAACATTATCAGAGCTTGAGGTAGATGTCTCGGCTAGAAGGGGGGAAGTACCTAATTGATTCAACGAAAGACGATCTGTAGAAACCCTAGGAGGGGGAGCCCTAATGCGAACGGGGGAAGATGAAGGTGTGGATTCAGAATCCCCAATGTCTATACGTTCGGGAGTAGATGAAGTACTCATAATGAAAGATTAAAGAGAAAGATGCAAAAAAAAACTAACCTGACAAGGCGATGGAATGAAGAACGCAGGAGTGCAGCTAGGGCGAATGTAACTCTTGCAGAATCTTGTACGACGGAGTAATAATGAAAGTCCTCGAACCGTCTCTGAAGCAAAGTAAAAAACCGGTTTCAATTCCCTCTTTAATGGGAGCCGTCACTCAATTAAAAATGAAATTTGGGCCAAAGTGTAGAGGGAAAAAAACTCCCTCCAATAAGAAGGGTACATGTCATCACTACACATATCTACATTCTAAGGACATATAAGGCCCGTCATGCTCAAGCCCAAATTGAGTGTATTTTTAGCCCAAGACCATTGTTATTTGTCTTCTAACCTCCATCAAGGCCGAATCAAGAGGTCATCAGCCCAACTTGTTAATATTTAACGTCCGGTCCGTTACTCAAGCCCAGCCGAATCCAAGTATGTTCAGCCCAGTTATTCAAGAATGCACAAGTCCTACCAGTTGAAGGATTTACCGTAGAAGGAAAATTCTGAGATAGGAAGTTCTGCACAAGGCAAGTTCTATGTATGGAGAATTAGACAATGGAAAGAACTCTATTAGTAAAGAATGTTTATATAGAAAGAATTGGAGGACAAGCAAGGCGAGTCCTACCATAATTTTACAATCTTTTGTATATAAATAGAGGCTTAGACCTCCAATAAAGGGATCAAGCAATTCTACGCTTCGACATATATTGTTCTTGTTTATTTTTACTATTGATTGAGTGAGTTGTTTTATTTTTCTTAATCATTATTGGTTGAGCGAAATTTTGCACCTACAGTGACAAATTATACTTTTTTTCTATTTTCGTGCATCACATGTCTACATTGACTAGTCACAAATAAACATGTAATTAAATGTGTCAACTTTATTTATTTTTGCATGTATAGTTGTAATTGGTCGAACTAAATGACTCTGGATTAAGAAATAATTTTTTTTTGTTTTTTTCACAAGGAGAGGAATTGACGAAAAAATATTTCATGATGACGGAACCATTGGTATTAGTCAATCATAAATTGATATTTGACATAACACATTTATTTACCGAGATCATGTAATAATTTTTTGGAAATAACATATCTTTTCATAAGTAACCGGACCAAAGATGAGTTTTTTTTTTTTTTTTTTCCTTCTCCGCCGCTAAAATATAGTTTTCTTACTTTTTCTTTTGATTTGTAATTACTTTTTAGTGACTTTTATTTTTATTTTTATTTTTATTTTGAAGGAAGGGAATAGAAACAAATTGTTGTTACCATACAAATTGTGTTGTATAATATATATATATTGATATAATAAATCAATGTTTGTTTGTCAGGCATATACTGCTATATCGGTACTATAATCCAAAATTTGAGTCCCTTTCAAAAATTAGACCCAAAATTTATGGCCGAAATTTGGTAATCCGACAATAGAATAATTTCATCTATTCGGACTCTATATTCTCTTTATATTTTGGCTAAAAAGCTCTATTTGGTTCCTTACATATCTCCCCCCATTCTCTGTTAGCTTAATTTATTAAGCAATGGATCAACGTTTGCGCGCCACCACCTTCGCTTCTTACCCCACTTTCTCTATACTCTCTCCAGCGTCGACGCCGCAGCAGTAGGTTCAAAGCACTAAACGCAGAGAATGTGTAAGAGGTGGTAATTACCTCTATCATAATGGGTATAATCGCGATACTTTTCTGTCTTGCTTGTCGCTATAAACAAGGGCGGATCCAGGATTGCTGATTGGGGTGAGCTAATTTAGGATTGGGCTAATTTTTGGTGGGCTAAATTTTTTTTTTTTTTTTTTTTTTTTTTTCCGGCTGGGCTGAAAGTAGTATAGTAAAAAAAAAAAAAAAAAAATTTTTGGTGTGGGCTGAAATCCACCGTCGCTCACCCCTCCCTCCGCCCTTGGCTATAAACCACTGCTTTCGAAATTTCGAGTGAACTCAGTCTCAATCTCCTCACTCGGCCAACTCAGATGTATCTCAGAGTTGGAACGTTAGTTTCAAAGTTCGAAATCCTAACATAGTTTATTGGATTGAACATAGACCCGCCAAAGCTTCAATCTTCTACAAAGATGTTAATATCTCGTCAACGACTATCGCTCCTTTCGTTCTTTTGATGAACCGCAAAAGATCCGTAGTGATGACTTTTCCGTTGACCAACCAGGTTGCCAACTATATATTTTGGGATAGGTCACATGGTGGTGCTGTGAATTTTACCGTGACCGTATATGGTAAGCTTGTATATATTTACTGGACTAGGAATATGAGTGTTACTTGTCAAGATGTAAATGTTGTATTTCCTAATAACACAACATAAGGCACAATGTTAAGTAAATCCAGATAATGCAACGTTCAAACCTCACCACCGTGAGTCCCCCAACTTTTGGATGCAATATATATATTATTAATTTTATGTGAGTAAGGATAGTGTTTTTTATTTGGTAGAAAAATGTATTAGTTAGCTTGTCAGATCAATAATATGTGTTTTTCATTTGGTTGAAAAATGTATTAGTTAGCTGGTCAGATCAATAATACGTTCTATTTGGCTTCCCTCTCCTGGAATTTATTTATGCTTATAAATGGATCGGATTAGCCATGAATCTATATAGATTTTTAGTGTTAAAATCTGAAGAGGAATCAACCCCACATACATACATGAGATGCTACAAGTACTAATTTATTTAAGATCTTATTAACCCAATATAGACATGAGACAATACTAACTACAATTTGTTTAAGATCTTAATAAATCACTTAATAATACAAATCTAGTTGTTACATGCCTATCCCAATTGAATCATTTTTACAATTAAAGTTGGATATGAGTTGAAAATTTAAGTATATTCACGCCTAGGTTGAGATGCCAACACCCAAACCTGAATTCTAACAACACAATAGAAGGCAAAATGTCAAGTAAATCCACAGCATGCAAGGTTCTAATCTCATGGCTAGGCCCTTAACATGCAATATCATTAAGGTTGGATATGAGTTGAAAACTTAAGTATGGTCACCCCTGGGTTGAGATGCCAATTACACCCAAACCCGAATTCTAACAACACAATAGAAGGCAAAATGTTAAGTAAATCCACAATATGCTACATTCTAATCTCATGGTTAGGCCCTTAACATGCAATATCATTAAGGTTGGATATGAGTTGAAAACTCAAGTATGGTCACGCCTAGGTTGAGATGCAAACACTCAAACCCGAATTCTAACAACATGACACAAGACAGCATGTTAAGTAAATCCACATCATGCAAGGTATCTCATGGTTAGGCCCCTAACATGCAATATAATTATTATTATTATTTTTAAGTAATGATTAGTCACATTCGACTACATCATAGATATTAATAACATAGTGTGACATGATGATGATGTAAGCCCTCAACTCCAAATCGTTATTTATTTATGTATTTTATTTTTTATAAGTAGAAGTGCAATATTATTTTCTTTATTAGGAAAATTTGGCCGGAAGATGTTTTATTAGTTAGCTGGTTAGATCAAATCATTAAAATTATGTTGTATTTCGCTTCCCTCTCCAGCAATTACCTGCATACTTATAATAAAAAAATACGCTTATAATAAAAAAAATATGCTTATAAATGGACAAGCATTGAATTTATATACATTCTCAATCAATAGCAAACAAGCAAGCCATCCAAATATGAGTTGACAAATAGAAGCACTTAGAGTTGAAATCTGAGGAGGAATCAACCACACTCAATATTCTTTTAACTTCTTAGATGTTACTAGTACTAATTTATTTAAGATCTTAATAACCTCATATATATATATATATAGACATGAGATGCTACGAGTACTAATTTGTTTAAGATCTTAATAAACCACTTAATAATACAAATTCAGTTGTTACATGCCTATCCCAATTAAATATTACTCTTCTTGTCCTATTATTACTCTTCTTCTCCCCTCTCGTTTTTTACCATAAATAAAATAAAATAGACAAATTCAAATTATAACATGACTGCATCCTTTATAAATAGTAGAACAATGGATACCAACTCTAATTCTTTTCTTGTACGTTATTGACAATCAGTTATGCAATCAATCATAACTCAATTATAAATAAAAATTTACTTATATTAGAGGACAGTCGCAGACGGCATTTTTATTTTATTTTTTATTGTCTCTAAATGGATTCATTATTTCCTCCTCCTCCTCCTCCTCCTCTTATTCTTTTATTTTATTTTATTTTTTCTCAGTATTCTGTGTGAATTTTCATGATGTAAATTTTAATTGAAGTATATTATAGAATTAAATTTTCTTTGACTTAAACTGTGTTTTAGTTTATTTGTAAAATATAGAAGGGAATGGTTTAGTAGAGAGAGAGAGAGAGAGAGGTATAGTGGTAATGATATATAATCATATTTATTGAATTTTAGTTGAAGTAAATTATATAATTGAGTTTTTGTTATTTCTAAATTCATTAAATATTACAATATATATATATATATATATATATATATGTTTTATACGGACGCCACACCGCGTATAAATTGTGGGATCCATAAAGTAAAAATTGAATTCATTAAATAATGCATATGTTTTATACAAAAGCTGTATGTATGAATTGAAAACTTGGTAAGTGCGAATTTAACTCAACTACCAAGTCAGCATTTTTACACTTCACTAGACCAATTCAATGAGAGAGTAACTGGAGAGGATTTTTTCTCTCCTTGCCTAAAAAGTTCTATTTGTTTCCTTAAATCTCCATTCCCAGTTATGTAAATTTATTGCCCCCACCTTCGCTTGTGGAAGCACCACCAGTGAAGTCGCGACTCTCTATACTCTCTCTGGTGCCGCGATTCATGGTAATTTTCTTTAGCATTATGTTTGTGATACTTCTCTATCTTGTTTTTCGCTATAAACCACAGCCTCCGAAATTTTGAAGACTCGGTCTCAATCTCTACACTCAACGTCTCGGCTAAGTGGCTAACTCAGAGGTGTCTCTGAGTTAGAACCTTCAACCCGCACAGCTGCGAGCGTGATGACTTTTCCATTGACCAAACATGTTGCCAACTATATTTTATGGGATAGATCACATGGTGCTGTGAATTTTATCCTGGTATTGTGAGATTTATGTCAATTCACTGGACTAAGAATATGGGTGTTACTTGTGAAGACGGTTTTTCCCAATAACACAACGCATGGCACAATGTTAGGTAAATTCAGAGCATGCAAGGTTCTAACCTCATGGTTGGATTAGAGTGCATGGACCCTTTATTTTTTATTTTTTTAAGTAGAAGTGCAATATTATTTTCCTTATTGGGAGAATTTGGTAGGATGATGTTTTAATAGTCTGTTGGTTGGTTAGATCAACTCTATCATTAGAATTGTGTTTTATTTCACTTTCCTCTCTGCAATTTTTTTTTTTTTTTTAGTTGGTATTCTCACACACACTTGCCTCTTCTGAGACTTAAACTCTTGACATCCCCTTAAAAGATAAGACGCTGATACTACTAGGACACTGGCCATAATAAGAAAAGTTTATGCTATTTACAAGCATAATTCTAAGAGTTATTCAATTTAGTGCAATTTAAATATCATGGTAAGCTCACTTACGTAATTAAGATATTAAAAGATACTTATTTTTTTAAGTACTTAATTTTGAGTTTTATAAAACACAACCAACTTATAATATTATTGATTAGCATTGTATTATACCACAAAATTGAATGGGTCCATCAATGTTCAAACACGGTATAAAAAAGTACAAGAATATTAGAATAAAGAGGCATATATTTCGCACGAAACACTGGGAAAATAACTTAAGAATGTTGCGAAAGATTTGTGCGTACTAAACAATAACATCAATGATAATTATTCAATTCTCAAGTTGTGAATTTGGAGTTCTTAGAGTTTCTCTTATCACATCTTTGTCGCAAAAACCAGGGAGAAGATAAGGAGTTACTCTCCAAATTAAATGCTCCAACTGTTTGTTGATTCTAAGAGATCTGCTTGTGGGAAAGATTATAGAAGCCTATCAAAAGTGGCTCGAGAGGGTTAAAAAATGCTGAAGCCAGCAAGAGACTTGGTAAGGGTGCATATGGGTGGGGTTTAACGAGGAATTTGGGGCTACGATTTTGGGACAAAAAAGGGATTGGGAAATCCAAATTCCAAGGTCCTCAGTTGGATATCTGGGAATTGAACGTATAAATTCTTCATCATCATTTTTGTCTTTGTCCTATATGAATGGGGTCAGTCACATCATTCTCCCTACTGACGTGGCCTTCTCTCGTGCCTACACTTGTCCAAAATAAAAAGAAATATAATATTTTTGACGACTTTCTCGTACCGATAAAAACCCGACTTTCATTGACAATACACTAATCACAATACCAAGTCTCATAAGGCATATTAAATGCCACTACATTTTTTTGGACAAAATTATCCTTTCCTATTGATTTCCTTTTCTGCTTCTGTTATATCTTTTCTTGTAACTTTTCTATGTGTTCAAGTTATTCATATGTACATATTTTGCTTAAAATTCCTTCTCTTTAAAAAATATCTTTTCCTTAAAAGGCTTTGTTGCAGGGAATGAAATTTTTGTCTTTTGCTATTATCTTCAATTGTAGTTTTAACCCAGGAAAGAAAAAGTGGAAAAAAAAAAAAAATTGTGTTTGCATATCTATTTCGTTTCTCTTTTTCATCATGTGGATTTTTTTTTTTTTTTTTTTTAGATATCAAGAACAATAATTGAGAATTGAAGAACTGAAGCTCATGGGTTAACCGGGTCTCCATAACTCATTTGGAAAAAGATGAAAATAGAGAGAGTTTAGAGAGGGAATACATATGAATATATATATATATATATATATATATATATATATATATATATATATGTAAACATTTGTGTATATAGAGAGAGGGGATGAGAAGACTTGGGGGTGTGGGCGAAGAGGAGAGAGGCGTGATTGTTTATATAAAGGGCTCCATTAATTATAACATGACACTTGGACATTAAAGAGGAGTCGGTACTAAGTGGTTTTTTTAAGTCAGGTGAAATAACACTACTCAAATAAAAAATAATAAAAATATAAATAATGCTCATTTGTACGGGTTAAACCCGTTTTTCCTTATCACTCCCTTTTATCTCTTTCTCTTAATACATAAACTGCCCCACCCATTCTAATCTTCTCATCTCTCTCCACCAGCCTCAATAACCACCCCAACATCCTCAAAATCCACGAAGTCCTTGTCACCAAAACCAAGATCTACCTTGTCATGGAGTTCGCACAGGGCGACGAGCACTTCGTCCAACTCGCTGACGAGTAAGGAAGGGACGGCCAACGAAAGCTCCGACCAAGCCATCAAACACACTAAAGCCTCATATATAACTCTCCTCTCATCTTCATCTCTTTCAATTTTTCTTTCATCTCATCTCTTCATGTTATATATATATATATATATATATATATATATTTGCACCTCTGTATTCGTTCGCCAAACCCCCTTTTCATCATCCATTCTTCTTTTTTTTTTCTTGCCCTTAATCATCTCTAATCACAATTCATCATCTAATATGCATAGGTAGAGGACAATTCGACCTAGGGTTTGAAGAGCATAAAATTGTGGGGTTTTGATTTGAAGTGAAAATTGCAGAAATTGTTGGGTTTGCAATTGGGGGTCTTTGGATGGGTGTTGAGACTTGGTGAGAGAGAGAGATGGAAGATTAGAATGGGTCTGTTGCAGCACAGTTTAGGTATTGAGAGAGGGAAGAGAGTGATAAGGAAAAACGGGTACCTAGACAAATGGGCATTACCCATATTTTTATTATTTTTATTTTGGACAGGTGTCACTATGGGAGAAGGCCACGTCAGCAGAGAGGATGATTTCATCCTCCCTGCGCAGGATGCAGGCATTGTTCTTCTCTTTTTCCACTTTTTCGGCCATAATTATTATAAACTATGTCTGCTCTTAATGTAGATTTTTAAACTCGTTTTTAAATACTTTTCCCACGAAAGGTTTGGTCTGCTTCTTTGTCGCTTACCCTCTAGACAAACAACTCTTCCTCTTTTAACAGGTGCATCATCAGTTCTGCGTTGAATATGACCATATCACCTAAGTCTACTTTCCCAAAATTTATCATTTATAGGCGCTATACCTAATGTTCCCCTAACACGTTCATTATTTATCTTTTCTGTTTTAATAACTCTTATTATTCAACGTAAGAACCTCATTTCCACTAATGAATGCATTGTATTTGTGTCTTTTTCAATGCCCAACACCCCACTCCATACAATATTGCTGGTCTAGTAACCATTTTATAAAATTTTCCTTTAAGTTTATTTGGTATTCGTTTGTCACATAGGATAACATTTTCACCTTATCAATTCCTTCACCACTATTATAACCATCTTATAGGATTAACATCATTGCCATTGTTACCAACCCCACCAAAACCTCACAAAATTATCTTACAATTCTATGAATTGAATATAACTAATAGTGATTGTTATTAAAATTTCAATACATAGGTTTTTGTGAGCTCTGAAGAGAACTTCACATCAGATCATGTATTGCATGATCTTTATATTATGTTAGGCTTGTTAGCTAGCTCTTATTGAATTGCTTCATAAGATTCATAAACTTTATATTATTCCTTTTTCATCTTGACAATTATGAATTTTTCTGTACTTTGTTCTTACAGATGCTTATTATACATAGTGTGTTTCTCTGTTTAATCTTGGTAGGAATTTCCACTGTGGACTAATTGGTTATCAGCAAGTGAAGAAAGCTTTTCCTGTTTCAGTGCCTACCCAAAAACCACTTCTTTCAAGAGCCCATAGTCGTGTGGAGCAACTCGTGAAACTGAATCATGGTTCATTGATAATTGGATAATCCATGACCAGTTTCTTCTGAAATTGGATCTTTCGAATATGATGTGGCCACTTCTTCACACGTCTTTGCTAGAATATTGACAGCCATTATCTTGGGTGCCGGCATGGTAAGCTTTGAGTTAACTATGCTTTCTTGGTTGGATTATTTGATCAAAATTGTTGAAGTTTCTGTTGCTGGAATCAATTACAGTACAGAGAGATGTGGACTGAAACTTGGAAAATGCCTTTTTGATCCATATTAGACTTACAATTTACGAGTTGGACTAAATATGAGGAAGGAAGGAACATGCTTCAGCAATCGAACTTGAACATGCAAAATGGCCCACAGAATCAGGGTATTGTGATACTGATGTCTTTCTCCACTACGGGAATGTAAAACATATGGCTTAAATTGAGGTTGCATCACCCATTACTTCAGCTGGGGACCACCAATTTGTGTGATCAGCAAGTTTTCTTTTTATCACCACTTACCTGAGCACCTTGGCAGCCAAGGAGTGAAATCAACAAGCTGTGTTTACATGGTCACCAAGTTCAATAAGTGTGTGATGATTTCTTGGCTATAAATAGCCTGCTCACCATGGTGTTTTGGCATCCGAAATCAATTGAGTGAATGTATCAGAATCATTTGGAGTGCGGTGCCTTAGGTGTAATTGGGTTTTGAGTGTGACCCACTTTGCCTTGTATCTCTTTATTTTCATAGTGAAATATTGTTCTGTCTTCTCCCCGTGGACGTAGGCATAGCCGAACCACGTAAATCCTTATCTCGTTTGTATGTGCGCTATTTTATTTTTCTTGTCATTAATTTTTCTCTTTGTTCTCATAAACTCCTATTCGATCGTTATTTCATCACAAACTGGTATCAGAGCTCGGGTTCGTGTATTGTGTACAGATACTGTTTATACATACAATACTACTCACAAGTACTATTCGGGTACTATTCACAAATACGGTACTATTCACCAAGAAATATTTTGGGGAGTTTTTTGAGATGTCGACCAAATGCTAGATTGAGAAATTTGATGGCAAGATTAATTTCAGTCTTTGGCGCATTAAGATGTAGGCCCTGCTGACTCAGTAAGGTTTAAAAAAGGCGTTGTTCGGGAATGACAAATTACTAACAACTATATCCAATGAAGACAAGGATGAATCAATGAAAAGGCACGCAATGCGATTCTTTTGATTATAGTTGATGAGGTATTGATGAAGACACGGCGGTAAAGTCGTGGTTGAAATTGGAGAGTCTGTGTAACATCCTTATTTTTATTGTAACCTAAGTATTATATAATGCAAAATAAATAGAATAGATAAATAGATTATGTTGGTGATATTGTATCACATTATTGTAACGGTAAAAGATAGAATATGTTGGGTATGTTACATTGTCTAACCACTTACCTAGGAACATGCCGACGTGGAGAATCATTTGCAACTAAATGAATGTATCTGTACGTATATAAACATTAGCCACCTAGGGTTTGATTAAGTTGTATAAACGTATTCAGTGTTTATGAAGAGAGTGGTTTTGGGATGAAGTTTAAGGTAATCAGTATTTCCTTTACATTTTGTTATTTAGATTAATTTTAATATGATATTTGTCAGTGATAAAAGAGTAATTTTGGTAATTAGAATGATTGACCATGAAAGGACTCGAAGGATTATTAAGTTGGATCAGGAAATAAGGCAAGTTTAATCTTTACCTTCTTCTATATATATATATATATATATATATATATATATATATATATATGTATGATTGAGAGCATATATTTGGTGATTCTATTTTTTTTTTTTTCAGATTGAGAATAGTTAAGTTCATGTATTAGTGTGACTAATTAAGTATTTGGTGATTCTGTATTTTAGATTATTATTAGCGTGCTTAGAATTATTTTGTTTTTATAATTGGTTATTGTGGGTGAATGATTAGTAATTGGGAGATACCTGTTATATATGGATGTATAGGTTGCCTTTGAGACCTAAACTAGATTTGGAAGTACTTGGAAACATTGTTGTAACGATCAGTTTAGTACTAAAATTTAAGTAAATTATTGTGTTGATTTTTATGCAAGTGAGTTTGTTGCACATAGTCTCGTTGAGTTCCTTTTCATAAAATGGTTGGATATATTATTACCTATTATTGGAAATCATATGTCAGATTGGATGTGTTCCCCACATATTTTGTTGAAAATGTTAGATTTGTTCCTTTCCTTATATCTGAGAGGTTGGATTCGTTCCTTACCTATGTGTACGTGGTTGCATGTGATTTGTATATATGAGGTTTTATATGTTATGGAGTTGGAATTTGATCCCTTTAAATGAGCAGTGAAAGTCACAAATTTCAGACATCGAGCATCCCGAAGGGTTGCTTGAATACAAGCATCCATACCTAACAAGGTTAAAGGTTTAAAAGCAATTTGAATTAAACCTATATGGATGTACTTGTATTTGTGCATGTGCCTCTGAAGCAACTGAATTATTTGCAAAAGGAGGTATTCTCCTTAGCAATTAATCAAAGATTGGTACAACCCACTGAGCAACAGAAAATTGAGTCATTACGACAAACCTTTCTAAAGGAAATTTGTAGTGAAATTCCTAATGCTTTTTGGGGCCCGAAAGAAGCATATTGTTTCTTTACCCTATGAAAAGGGATTTACCGATCGCATGATTCCTTCGAAAGCTAGTCCCAGCCACATGAAAGCTGACTACTTGGAATTATGTAAAACTGAAATCAGCTCTTTAATGGCAAAGAAGCTTGTCACTACTAGCTACTCCCCCTGGAGTTGCAGAACTTTTTATGTCAATAAAAATGCTGAAAAGGAACGAGGAATTCCTCGCTTGGTTATTGATTATCGGCCACTCAATCTTGCTTTGAGTTGGATCCGGTACCCAATTCCCAACATCAAAGATCTTTTAGATAGATTACAATCTGCTGTAATTTTTTCTAAATTTGATCTTAAATCTGGATATTACCAGGTACAGATTGCAGAAGAGGACAGGTACAAAACAGCTTTTTGCGTACCTTTTGGACAGTATGAATGGACAGTGATGCCATTTGGATTAAAAAATGCCCCTTCAGAATTTCAACATATTTTGAATGACATATTTAATCCTTTTACTGAATTTTCTATAGTTTATATTGATGATATTCTCATATTTTCCAAATCAATCGATCAGCATTATAAACACTTGAAAAATTTCAAAGATGTTATTTACCGAAGTGGTTTAGTAGTATCTGCTCCTAAACTAAAACTGTTTTTAACTCAGGTCAGATTTCTTGGACATGAAATTTGTGATGGAAAAATTAGACCTATTAATCGCAGTATTGAGTTTGCTTCTAAGTTTCCCGATGAACTTAAGGATAAAACTCAGCTTCAAAGGTTTCTGGGTAGTTTGAATTATATTCGAAATCACTACAGAGATCTTGCACAGGATACAGCAATTTTGTACACCAGGTTAAGGAAAATCTCCTTCCCCATGGACTTTGGAACACACCAAGGCAGTCCAGAAGATTAAACTCAGAGCAAAACAAATTCCTTACTTAGCTCTAGCCAATTCTTCATGGTTCAAAATTGTGGAAACAGATGCCTCCAATATTGGATACGGGGGTATTCTTAAACAGAAAAATCCAAACACAGGAACAGAGGAGCTTGTTCGCTTCACTTCAGGAACTTGGAAAAATGCACAGTTAAATTATTCAACCATCAAAAAGGAAATTCTTTCTTTGGTTAAATGCATTTATAAATTCCAAGATGATTTAATCAATCAGAAATTCTTGTTACGCATTGATTGTAGTGCTGCTAAACAAGTACTGGAAAAAGATGTAAAGAATTTGGTCTCCAAACAGATATTTGCTGGTTGGCAAGCTGATTTATCTGCTTTTGATTTTTCTATTGAATATATTAAAGGCAGTTCTAATTCTTTACCTGATTTTCTAACTCGTGAATTTTTGCAGGGTTCATGAATCCGCCCCCACATGGGCAGGGCCGGGGTAATACTCCAAAGGCTCGTGGCAAAAACAAGGCTAAGGCCAAAGTGGTTATACCACTCAACGATGATCAATTTCCATATTTGGAACATGTTGCTGATCTGCTCAACACCCCTTCTAAAGGAAGCAGCAGTACCCAGCAAAAACAACAGAAACCAACCATGAAAGAGGTTCTTGAATAAGAAACTCCATGGATACCTAATCAAAGGTATATTCAAACAGTATTGGTACTGGATTCTCAAGATGAGCAATGGATGCCAGATCCTTGGGAAGTAAAATCCAGATATTTCCAAACTCAACAATATGCTGCACCAGATGGTCGCCATAGATATATCTATGAAGCCATTCTTACTGAAACTTCCTCTGTGGAAATCAACCACACGAAGCAATTTCCGAATTCCAAAGATAGTCCTCTTACTTATAGTAAAGCTATCTTTAAGAGGCTTATACGGCCTAGTGATTGGGGATTAAATCCTAATTTGCCAAGGAAAATATCCTATGGTCACAATTACAACTATTGGGATTATATTTCAGCTTGGACATATTCGTTCTTTTATCAAAATCCGAAGCATAAGCATTCTTGGTTCTTCAAGATATGCCCTCAATCAGTTAAGGCTGATTTCCCAAACTGGGTTATACCCTGGTGGGCTATATTTGGCCCTGATCTGGATATGTTGCCCGAATCAGTCAGACAATTATACTTGCCATGGCAACAATTTCATCCTCAATTACGGGGACAGGATAATATTCCTATAGGGAAATCCACCCTATTGTTCTTTACTGAATTTGGAATCCCTTGGATTTGGAAATGGGATTTCCAATGTGGTTATACCACTGAAAAGTTACCAGTCCTTCAGAGGATTTTTTGTTACAGATGGTGGTCAGGGATGACTCAAGATCCTATCCAAGCCCTCCTCCATCAGATCAGAAAGAAAACAATGGAATACATGGATAAGATTCCAAAGTTAACTATTCCAGAACCCGAAATCTTTAACCCATTTGAACTTGTTAAAGATATGATCAGAAAACAACAACCATTAATTACCGAAGCAGATTTAATGATTAAATGCATGGATTTTATGAGAACAAAATTTGTTAAATCCTTTGAATCCTCCACTCCTACAGTACGAGATGATGCATCCATGATATCAGTCTCTAGCCAGACCAGTCAAGAAGGTAATCAGTTTTCCTGTCTAGCTGGTTATGCACAAGATCCCAATGAAGATCTTATTTCTAAAGATGAGCCTACAGTAGCAGACTATTGGGACTCTCTCACCAGTCACTTGAGGGACAAGATGAATCCACCCAAAAAGTAAAGATTCCTCTTATCCTGCCGACAGAAGAAGCCAAAGAACTTTTCTCAAAAGTCTTTGGTTCTACAGTATTTCCTTCATCAGATATCCACTTTCTATCTGATAAGGAGACAGAACTTAGTGGTGGGCCGACCGACTGCATTATTCCAGCACACGATCCCATGCACTATGCGGACTTCAAAATGATAATTTCAAGTCCATTTTATGTATAAATAGAGGGCAAAGTTTCCCTTCAAGGTATCTTTCAATTTTTCTTTTCTCTCTTTTGTAATATTTCTCTGTACTAGCTTGGAAGTTCAATAAATAAAATTTTAAAAGAAAACTTCATATTTACCACATTTTCTTTCTTATTTACTGCGTTTAATTAACGTGGAAGCTTTGAGACCATCCACTTGTATTAATTACTTATCACACATCTGTATTGGATTATTGCCTTGAGATCAGCTGCTTACATTACTTGATCTAATCTATAGCCCCATCATACGCTGTGTGTGTGATGTACCATGTGCAATGCACTTTTGTCTTCAAAAGTAGAACGGTTCTCTTTTCTTGGGATGTTTAATTCTTCCTTCATTCATTTGAGTTTAAGTTTCATTTTTTGTGATGAATTGATTTTCTCTAATGGATATATCCATAGAGCTGTGCCTTCAAAAGCTATAGAATAAAAAATGCAATTCTGAATGCATTTGAAGTGAGTTTGCTTGTTTCTTTGAATTTTATCAAGTGACTATGTTTTGATCATTTGCATTTCTAGTGATGCATTTTTTATTCTCCGGAATATTTCTAGTGATGCACTGATTTTTATATGTCACATGGAATTATGCTTTCAAATTTTGTAGAATAAAGAATGAAAAGGTTATAGTTCTGTTCTCTTTGCATTGTTTGTTGCATGAAATTTTTTGTGTTTCTTAACCATTCTCCAAGTTGAGTTCACATTGCCTAGTTCATTTTCGGATTCTTTTACTTAGACATATATATATATTTTTATTGCTGCTTTAAGTATGAAGAGCTTGATGCTTTCATAATTGGCATTTTGTACTTTGCATAGCCACATCGATTCACTGGTTTCTTTGGCAGTTTTTAACGTGGATAGCTTCGCGAATTTATTCATCTCTTATGTACTTTTGAAATGTCAACAGTCCACTGGTGCCTTGATTGCTGTGTCAAGGCATGCAAGTTCAACTCCTTTGCGACCTTCTATTCTCAGTCACGGTGTTGGTTGGCAGGTAAAATTGACTCAGTGATAACTTTGTCTGTATTTTTGCCTTCATTAACACCTCAATGCTAAGCCTAAAAGACTCTAGATATGGCGCTATTTTCCACACTCAATTTTTACATGGGCTGCTTCCAAAATGAATAATTAGAATTAGTGGCCTACTCAATATTGTTGAACCTCCCCCCAACTAAAAAGAATGGTTCACGCGTAATTTAACTAAAATTTTCATCTGACATAGTAGTGGCATTTAACTAAAAAGATGGCTCTTTGTCTTGAAATGATGGGAAACTAATCTGCCATGTCACTTTGAATGGGATTCTTTTGGTCATGAATTCTGTTCATAAAGTACTTCTCCAAATTTGACTCTGTAATTGTCAATGTTCTGTGTGTTATAATCATCTTAATTCTGTTCTTTATCGAAGGGAGTGGGCATATTGTTCTCTGGAATATTTGGAACCGGGAATGGATCCTTAGTATCAGTGTAAGATTCTTGTGCAATAAATTTGTAAATTGTGTTGCAAATTTTCATTCTTAATCAGCAGGGGAATAAAACTTGATTTTTCCTCCCATTCTACAGTGAAAATGCTGGTTTGTTAGCATTGACACGTGTTGGCAGCCAAAGAGTTGTGCACATATCTGCTGGTTTCATGAATTTCTTTTCCATACTTGGTAAGTTAGCTGTTATGATGTCCAAATAATGCAAATAATCCGTAGTTTAAGTTTTTAACCCATAGTAAATAAACCTTCATTTCCAAGTACATTTGTTAAACATAATTTACTATTCAGGGAAATTCGGAGCTGTCTTTGCCTCAATCCCAGCACCAATCATTGGAGCTCTGTATTGCCTTTTCTTCGCCTATGTGGGTATGTGTTACCAAATGACGAAGTCCCTATTTTATTCTAATTTTTCTTCTCGAATCATGAAGCAGTTCAAGTTCAATAATTTTTCTTGAATTTGCGTTCATAGCAGTCGATTCTTGAAGTTTCTCTTCATTTTTTTTGATTCCTGAATTTGCGTTTCATTTAACGATTCTGCGCTTAATTTGAATCATTACATTCTTGATGATTCATAGCAGTCGATTCTTGAAAGAAACTGTAGAAATATTTTTTGATTAAAATTGTATGATAATGTTGACCTTCTATCATTCAGGAAAAAAAAAAAATATGTTGACCTTCTATGTATCCATTAGGTTTTGGAAAGATCAAATTAAGCGCAGTAGTTATGCTTTTAATTTCAAAGTTACACACTCAAGTTTGTTGCTTTCTTTTTGCTTCATGGTTTCAGTTTGATTATGTGTTTGATTGGACCATTTTGAAATATCAGCAATCTCAGCTTGCCAATCCTCCTTCCCGTCCTCTTGTATGTGTTGGTATAATTGTATGTGATCTCAATTCCTGTTGATATGAATAACTTGTTCATAATTTACAATTCTTTTGATGAATTTGTGCTTAAATATCTGACTTCTTGATTGATTCATAGTAGTGAACTGTGTCATCTAGGATCATAGTAGTTAATTTTCTTTGAAAGGCAATCATAGTAGTGAATTGTGTGTGCCTGAATTAAATTCCGTCTAGAATTGTGTGGAAAAGCAGTACCCTGCATGAGTAATTTGAATACTCCGAGTTGAGTTCATGTGGAAAAGCAGTGCAAGGCCCAGAAATTTGAGATACTTTTACATGTACACAAAGTATTCCTGAATAGAGTAATTTGAGATATTTTATTGTGCTGCACCAGTCTTTTACTCTTAAATTATTAAGATATATTGTTTATATTGCAGGAAAATGAGACTAATGAAATCAAAAAGGGAACTAACACCTCCTTCCCTGCAGGTGCAGAGTGTTTCCAGGTACTTAATATCATTAATTCCTTTAGAACTTGGAATCAATGTCGTAACTATGGTAATAAGGCTCACACCATCCCACATATAGGATCAACACTATCACATAATGTGATATCATAAATTAACAACTTATTATATAACTTTGCCTTCTTCATAAGTAGGCTCAAATCCTGGTAAAATTAAGCTAACATATGATAGACATGGGGTTAAGCCTTTGTATTGATTGGCATAGAGTCCGGCATAACCTTTGGCATGAGATTTGTGCTCTTAAATTAATAACAAGTTGTTTATACTTGAGGAACATGAGACTGGAGAAATTCAGGAGGGAATCAAAAGCTCATTTACTGCAGAGTTGTTTCAGGTACTTAAAATCATTAGTTCCATTAGAATTTCTATAGGATCAACAATAGCCCGGAATGGGGTTAAGCCTTTTGTGTTTATTGGGATAGAGTCCGGCCATGGATGGGTTAACCTTTGGCATGAGAATTTTGCTTTTAAATTAATAAGATGTTGTATATGCTGCAGAGAATGAGACTGAAGAACTCCGAAAGGGAATCAAAAGCTCCTTCCCTGTAGAATTGTGCTTTCACAAGAACATTTTTACCCTGCATTCTACTCCCTCTGTTCGTCCAGAGCACCAGAGTAAGTTGCTGCTGTACATTTACCACACTCTTCATACATTTGTAGTCTCTTGTAAACATGTTACTCCTGTTGATGATGATGGATTTTTATTTGGAATATGCAGGCTTTCGCTTATAAAAATCCACCAACATTTTAGTATATAATAACAAAAATTTCTCGTGACAAAGCTGAAAATGCATAATCAGTATTCATTCTTGTCACTAAAGTCTCTGATTTAGTTGCTAAATGCCCTTTTGAGAATCAAATTTATTGCCATTCAGTTAAATTCCTACACTAAATTCTATTCATTTCAACACCAAAAAATGACACAAATTTGAGTAAATCATCAAATTTCATTATAAAATTGCATTACAATATTCAATTTCATGACAAAATTAAACGAACTCTCCAATGGTGTAGTACAAATTTAAACTAACAAGCAAAAAATAACTCTCAAGGGCTTCATACAAGTCTTCCATAATCTTAAATTTCTTCAAGCTATTTTTGGCTTTGGCTTTGGCTTTGACTTTAAGCACTTCACCCTTGTATACAAGAATACCCAGCAAGAGCCACTTTATTAGCTGCAACAAAGCAAATTTACATAACAATAGAGTCTATGAAAATCAAACCAAAAGACTTAAGTAATATTCTCCTAAGCAATTAAACTTGATTAAAATGATTTCTTCCAACAATGCACTTTATCAACATTAAAAAGGAATAAAATAAAACATATAAGAAATATTACCTCAGTCACTGTTGCTTAAATGTAACCTCAGGGTTAATGCTGCCCACATTAAATATGTGACCGTTAGCCCTAGCTGAGTTTTCCTAAGGAATATGAGACAACTCTATTGCTAAAAGGAATAAAATAATATAAATACAAGAAATATTTACCTCAGTCACTGCCCCACATTGAATATGTGTCCGTTAGCTCTGGTTGAGTTTTCCTCACTGCTTCTATAAAGCAAAAAAGAAATAATAATGAGAGAAATGATATTTAAGGCACAATAGGGAGTACTAAGGAAGCTATATATATATTTTGACACCATTAACTAGATTTTGAATAGAAGTACTAATATTAAAGTAAAAGAAAATAGCTCGATAACAAAGAGAGAAAAAGAAAAGAAAAAATGAAAAATAAGGAAGTAACGGGACTAAAGTATTTTTTGTTTGTTTGTTTTGTAACTTCTGTGAGTTTTAAGGACATAATTTAAGTATCAAAAGTCAAGGGAGCTCACCCAATAACATGCACCCACTACCATTATGAACAACTTGTACAATCCAGAGCTTAGGACTATGCTACCCCCTCTATAGAACCAGTAATAACTTTATTAGAAAGATCTTTATAAGTGGTTTTTTTTAAACTAAATATTTACTTCCATTTTATGTGTTTCTAGAATCAATTTTAGCTCCAGCCTCATAATCTGTGGAAGCAGACCTTGCCAACAGGGCAGTGTTGTTGTGATTGGACCACAAGCCCAATGGTAAGCTAAGACAAAAGAAAACGTAAATATACATAATAAATGTATATGTGTGTGAAAATGTAAATCAAAATAAGATAGCAAGCATGAAGATATACAACACCTTTAAATGATTGAACTATTAAAACAGAGATAGCATACAATATAAAACCTAAACTGCAACATGTAACGAGTAACAAGTTGTGAAGTAATTTTTCAAAATCATATCAAAACCCTAAAATATAAAATCCAATCTTATATACAAAATACAACAAGAATTAGGAAGAAAAACCAACAAATCGTGAAGTGATTTGAGTTCGAAAATAGAAACTTACAAAGATTCGAAGACTTTGTAGGGTGATTCGGACAAATCTCAACAGGCCAGTGGCCTAGCGGTATCAAGTCCCTACTTCTCAAAGAGAGGTCAGGGGTTCGAGCCTCCATAGAGGCATGTGTGTGTGAGTACCCAACTAGGAAAAAAAAAAATTCTCTCTCTAAAGTTCGTCGCTTGGTGATGGGGACATAGCAGGTGAAGAGAAGCCTAGGGTTTGGGAGAGACCCATTAATAGATTGAGGGGAAGATTGCGTCTGTGAGAGTTTGAGGGAAGAGAAATCGCGCGCAGTGGGAGAGTTTTTTTTTGGGAAGTTAAAGAGTGGGATAGATTTACAGGGAATTAATTTTTTAAAAAAAAAAAAGATTTCCAGCGATGGTTTCAAGAAGATAAAAAATCTTAAACCCGGAAACCCACGTCGCATTGGGAAAATAATGATGATAATGATGACTAGTGACGAATTTTTTAATTTGTCCCTAAAAGAAGATGCTAACAGTGATGAAGTATAGTTTCGTCTCTAAAGGGCCATTTTTAGTGATGAAACCAGCCTCGTCCCTAAGATTTCATCACTAAAGACCACTTTTGTTGTAGTGACTTACTTCCATTCCTTAGTTGTCTAACAAATTAATTGTACCCAATTCTATTTTCTCTATTTACAGGTTCAAGATTATAATCTTCTTTTGGGATACCTGGGTGTGCTTCTTAGGGCATTAGAATATGATGACGGGCACTACAACGAGGATATTAAGACAAGAAAAACACAAGTAGTGTAACACTGACTAATTGGGTTACCTAGAAGAGTGAGCAGTTGCCTATTTTGATTTTTTGTGGGTATTGCTACTTGCCAGGTTACAATTTTTGTGCGTATATATATATATGTCAACAATGATGGAATTGTACATTGAAATCTTTAATGAATATAAGACTTCTTGAAATTTATTTGTTTGTGATCGGTGGGATTTGCCCTTTTTTATTTTTTGTATGACTTGAGCTATTTTTTTGCATGCATCAAATATGTTGATGTTGATTTGCACAAGGCTTGGTGTGAAAATATATGGCTTTGGATGGAGTTTTGGTTGTGTAATATTCATTGAAAAACAGGCATATAGTTTTGTGTTAGATCTCATGAAAAACAGGCATACAATTTTTTTGGGGTTGGAAAAAAAAAAAAACTTTTCACAAGGGGCAAAGTCCCTTGTAGAACAGGCAAAAATCGTTGTGGAAAATTACATTTCTAAGAGGGGTTATGTTCTTCGTAGAAAATCACACCTTCTACAACGGGTGCTTATACCCGTTGTACAAAAATTTACTTTCTACAGCGGCCATTGCCCCTTGTCGAAGTATGAACTTCTATTGTGGAAAGTTACATTTCTAAGAGGGGCTATGTCCATCGTAGAAAATTATACCTTCTACAACGAATTCGAACACCACCAGCTTCATGCCCATTGTGGCCAATTGTAGAACTGTTTTCGCCCCTTGTTAAAAGCCATTTTTCTTGTAGTGTTCACATCAGATCATGTATTTTATGATCTTTATATTATGTTAGCTAGCTCTTGTTGAATTGCTTCATAAGATTCATAAACTTTCTGTTATTCCTTTTTCATCTTGACAATTACGAATTTTTCTGTACTTTGTTCTTACAGTTGCTTATTATACATAGTGCGTTTCTCTGTTTAACCTTGGTAGGAATTTCCACTGTGGACTAATTGGTTATCAGCAAGTGAAGAAAGCTTCTCCTGTTTCAGTGCCTTCCCAGAAACCACTTCTTTCAAGAGCCCATAGTCGTGTAGAGCAACCCGTGCTACTGAATCATGGTTCATTGATAATTGGATAATCCATGACCAGTTTCTCCTGAAATTGGATCCTTCGAATATGATGTGGCCACTCCACACGTCTCTGCTAGAATATTGACAGCCATTATCTTGGGTATGCTTTCTTGGTTGGATTCTTTGAATTAACTATGCTTTCTTGGTTGGATTCTTTGATCAGAATTGTTGTAGTTTCTGTTGCTGGAATCAATTACAGTACAGAGAACTGTGGACTGAAACTTGGAAAATGCCTTATTGATCCATATTAGACTTGCAATTTACAAGCCGGACTAAATATGAGGAAGGAAGGAACAAGCTTCTGCAATGGAATTTGAACATGCAAAATGGCCCACAGATTCAGGGTGTTTGCAACTGATGCCCTTCTCTACATTGGAGTCGATCAGGTTTGTTAAAATATGCCTATCAAAATTTTAATAGACTACGGGAATGTCATGTAATGTTTGACGAAAGAAATATATGTATTGAAACAAAGGGAAATGTTTTGATCTGCTTACACTTCTAGTCTTTTTAATTACATCTCACAGAATTATGCATTTGTTTGCTGCGATTGCCATTAGAAAATGCATGTTCAACAGTTATATCAGTATTTGTATCATATGCTTATTGGAGAGTTGATTTTGGTTCTATTGTAGGTTTAAAATGTTTATGAGAACCAGATATAAACTTTTTGCCTTTTTATTCTTTATTTGTGTGGCTTTCATTTGTAATCTATGGTTAACCTCCTCCTTTGTGCCCCTTGGGATGTCCCTAGTAATATTTTATGGTGTACAAGATATATTAGTACCTTGTTTCTCAAATATGTCTATTCCTTTTTCTTTCAACATGTACTTCTGCAAGCGCAGGAAATGATATATATATTTTTATCTTTAAGAACATCTGGCTGGAGAAACTCTGTGCATCAACGCTACCCTTATCTCTTTAGTAGTCGGTATACACGTTGAAAGAGGAGTCAGTATACAAGAAAATGAGAAACCCCATTCACAGTAGGTACAGCACGGGTTTACTTTATATGTTTATGAAGCTTGCACTAGCTCAGGCTTGGCTACTCTCGTCACTTTTTTTCTTACTATTGCCACATTAACACTGAGAACAGGCGGCCTCATTATATTACAGGATCCATTTAGTTGATTGACAATGCCGTGTGGCAAAAAGTTGAGGTAAAGGGAAGCAATAATTGAAGATCTAGGTCCCAAGTGTATGACCTCCACCGCCAAGCTTGCCCTGACTTGCACCACTACATCACCCCAAGTACAAAATTGAATAACCCAACTTGCTTGTTCTTTCTGAATCAAATTCAAACTGCACAGTCTAGGGTTTGCCTCTTTAGTTAGCACCGGATATGTTTGAAGAAGACGAAGACAACATTAGTCTAGGGTTCTCTAGACTAAAATTGTCCTTTTTCTTCTTTTGGGCCTTGATGGGCTGGTCTGCACTGTTTGTAAGACATGTTGTCTTCAGTTTCCTTTTTTTTTTTGGGTGTTGTCTTCAGTTTCCTTTTTTTTGGGTTTGGCTTCTTAGCCTTGTACATTCTTACTTCATTTATACAAAAAAAAAAAAAAAAAAAAAATAGTTTTTATAAGCCAAGGAGATCCAAAAAGCCAAGAAGAAGAAGTCAGCTTTGTCTAATTCACTTGAACATATTATTCATTCCACCTCTCTTTCTTTTCTTCTATCATACAAAATCCTAAGAGAGACAGAATGCAAACACAGAAATAAACAACTAACAAGAGTGTAAGAAAGTTTCCATGACACCCAGATTGAGTTGCATGCTTGTTTCAACCTCAAGCTGCCCATATCTCACCTGGGCCTCCTCCTCGATCTTCTCTCACTCTTAACTCTCCGATCTCTGAGGCTGGCCTCTTGTTTGGCCATTCAGTCCACCACCGAATACCATGTACGTACATCCCAACCTTTATCAAAGCAATGGAAACTCTCTCACAACTCGTGACCACCCATCAATGTCAACTCAACAACACCTCTACCTGTCCTAGCCCAATGCTTCCAAAACCATCATTTCTTACACTGCTGTGCCGCGAGTCCAACAAAACTCCCCAGTTTCCTCTCTGCCCTCTCTGTTCGTGTATATATATATATACTCGAAGGGTGCTTTCTAAGATACGATAATTATAGCTTCTACAGTGAAAGCATCGACCCTTTTACTGATACAATGAATTGAACTGCTCAAATAGAGAGGCAATAGGTAGTGAAGCAAAAAACTTGGATTTTGGGAAGAATTTTGGGTTGCTGATAGTGATAGATAACAAGGGCCTCCAAGAATTGACAATGGGGTGAGCTAAAATTAAATATAAATTTAATAACATAATTTCTGAAGCAATTTTTTATTTTATTTTATAACATAATCTATATAAATATTTTAGGCCAGAACAGTGGTGGACCGGTGGAGTTGTGGAGATGAGAACACAGGTCTGGGAATTGCAATTCTTAGGGCTAGGACCATAGCACCAGTTGATGTATTAGGCCCTGTTTAGCTTGGGCCTGTTTGGATTAGGCCTTTATTTTAGCCTTGGGCTTGTTTGGGTGGGCTAGTACTAATAATAAATTTTTTTTTGGGCTGGGATAAATTTACCCATAGTAATAAATTTTTTTTTTTGGGTGGGCTGGAGCCCAGCCCAGCCCAGCCCTACCTTAAATCCGCCATTGATAGATAATTTGACTAATGCTGCTGTGTCGAATGGAGGATTCGCCAGTCATCCAAGCAAGGGAGTGTATGGTTTGACCTTGTTATTTAATATTAACAAAACTTTTCAAGTCATTTCTAATTTTAAACCCGCGACTGACCCACTAAATAGTTTGTAAAATGTCAACTTTAACCTTGTTATTTAATATTAAATTAAAAGTTATAATTTTTATTTTAAAATTAAAAATACTCCTTAAAATAATATTATTTAGTATTAGATGAATTGTTATTTTAATAGTGATCTATGATTCATTTTTCACCTCCAGTATTATTTTTATAATTTTATAATAATAATTATAACTTATAATTTAAGGTAAAGTACATTGACACCCCCTGAGGTTTGGAGTAAGGACAGCCAGATGAAACTTAACCTATATTGGGACAAAGACACCCCTCAAGTTTGATACAGTAACCAAAGACACCTTAATAGTAATGAGTTGACATTTCTGCCCTTTGACTTTTATATTAACCATGAAATGACATTTCTGCCCTCAGATACCCATTCCAATTTCTTTCTCTCTCCTCTGTTCTCTCTTCCGCCGCCCCAACACCAACACACACACATACATATATACACAGACACATACATATATATATATATGTATATACAAATACATATATATATATACAGGTGGCGATGGTGAATGGATGCGGGCCTTCATCCTTCGATTCCATCGGTGAGCTTACCCAACGCCGGAGTACGCAAGTCATGAGTTGGGCTTAATGGCGTCTTCCGCCGCCCCAACACCAACACACACACATACATATATACACAGACAGATACATATATATATATATATGTATATACAAATACATATATATATATACAGGTGGCGATGGTGAATGGATGCGGGCCTTCATCCTTCGATTCCATCGGTGAGCTTACCTAACGCCGGTGGCAATAGTTGTTCGACGAGGGCGACGGTGAGTGCTCTCGCTCGATTAATTCTCTCTGTCAGGTCTTGATCTATCCCACGGCGGCGCACAAAATTGGAGCCATCAGTCTGACGAAGCTTCAAACTACAAGACCTGATTCTGTCCAGCGAGCCCCAAATCCGGTGAAGCCCAGTTCAGATCGACGGACCCCAAGCATGAATTGTTCCCGCGACCTAGAAGAAGATAATGAGGTTTCAACATATTGAGAGGGATCGCAGATAACTGGGTGGTTGCGTCGCCTTGCGTAATTGGAGGGTATGCTGAGAAGGGTACGCAGATCTGACTCTGCTTTCTGGATAATTGAGAGGAACTTTTTCCCTCTGTGGCTCATTTCCATCACGCTCATTACGCCAATTTTAGAGCTCAGATTTGGCCATCTTGGGCACGTTTTCAGGTAGAGTGGCTGGACCGGCGGCGAAATTGAAGACCCGATCTTGGGATTGGGAGGTGAAGGTTGGGCGATCTTGGACTTGGGTTGTTGAACAGGTGATCGATATGGGTTTGTTGAGGCACGAAGATAGGTTTGAGGGGGAAGCCATTGAAGTGGGTGGTGGAGACTGTGTTGGGGCTTTTGAGAAGGTGAAGGTTAGGGTTTTTCAGGAGGAGAGGATGAGGTGAAGTTGTTAACATTGCCATGGTGTTTTTGAAGTTGGTGACATTGCCATGGTGATAGACCAAAAGCTTGATCATTTCCTTCCGTTGGAGAGCTTGAAGGCCAAGGCGGTGGTTTGGGGGTGGGTGTTGGTGGTTGTGGAGTTTTGGTGTGGTTGTTGCAGAATCCGGTTATAGGATTGATGGGGGTGTTGAGGGTAATTTGGTTATTTAATTATTTTAATATTTTATAATTAAAATTAATAAAATAATGAAGGGTAATGTTGACTTTTTATATGTTTTAAGGCTCTGTTTGGCTTGCAAATATTATTAGGGGGTTTCATTGTCCCAAAACAGAGCAAGTTTCATCTGGCTGTCCTTTTGGCAAACCTCAGGGGGCATTGATATACTTTACCCTATAATTTAATATTAAATAATAAGGTTAAATTTGACATTACATAACTAATTTAACATCGACCATTTGGGGGGACTTGATGGAGTTTTGTTAGTTGGTTTTTTTAATTCTACTTCCATTCCTGCTACTTGGAATGTGAATGGAATGTGAATGAATCATTATGAAATGGAATAATTATTACTATTTTATTGTTTGGTTGACTATCATTAAATCTGAAATGGAATGATTTTTTTCAAAAATATCCTTTTTATTTGCTTACACGTTTATTCAGTTTCATAGGATGCGTTTATTCAGTTTCATAGGATTGGAATCTTCATCCAATGGTTACAACTTAGCCTTTTACTGGAAACATTGTCCACTTTCTTTCCATAAAAAAATCAAACGGTTCACTTTTGACTTCACATGATTGTTAATTTTTATTTTATGTTATCTTTGCTTCATATATAAATGTTCGAAAAGAGAAAGATGGAAAAATCAAACAAACGTTTCAACACAAAAATAATAATAAAGTGATATACTCAGAAGATAAATAGATTAATACCTGCAATTTGGTTGAAGATCCTACAACTTTTTGTCAATGACAGCCCTGGGTATATTTAGAAGACAAGACAGGTTAAAGACCTTTACCACGTGAAAAATGGAATGTGAAATATTTTTTTTATTTATGCAAAAGATTTTTGCCATATTGGAATGTGATGAAGGGTTTGTTGGAAATATTACAAAAATATTTAATGGAATAGATTTTCATTTGAATAGTAAGAATGGGAAATCTAACTAGACAAGTATTATTAATATAAATAATTATTTATTAATTGATATAAAAAGAGGTTTTAAAAGAGTTTCAATAAAACTTTAACATAAATTACCTATGAGTTTTTTTAATAAAAAAGATCTAATTAGACAAAAATTGTTAATATAAAAAATATTTATTAATTGATATAAAAAGAGTTTTTAAATGATTTTATATTAAACTCTAATACAAATTACCTATTTATTTATTTATTATGAGTTTTTTTAATAAAAAAAACCTAATTAGATAAAAATTATAAATATAAAAAATATTTATTATTAATTGATATAAAAAATAAATAATTTTTTCTAAAATTCTACCACAAATTACCCTTTTTATGAGTTTTTTTTATTATTTAATAAAAGGTAATATAATTAGACATGAACTATTAATATAAAAAATACTTATTAATTCATATAAAAAGAGTTTTTAAAAGATTTTCTATAAAACTCTAACACATATTACCTATTTATTTATTTATTATGAGTTTTTTTAATAAAAGAAAATATAATTAAACAAGAATATATTTAAAAAAAATAAAATAATTTCAATAAAATCAACCACAAATTAGCAGTTTTATTTTCTATAAAACTCTATCACATTATTTATTTATTCTGAGTTTTTTAATAAAATAAAATTTAATTAGACAAGAATATATTTAAAAAAAAATAAAATAATTTCTATAAAACTCTATCACAAATTAACTATTTTATTTTATATAAAACTCTATCATATATAACTTGTATTTATTTATTTATTATGAATATTTTTATAGAAAATAAAATATTTTCTATAAAACTCTACCACAAATTATCTATTTTATTTTTTTAAAACTCTTTCACATATAACTTGTATTTATCTATTTATTATGAGTTTTTTAATATAAGGAAATCTAATTAGACAAGGATATATATATTTAAAGATAACAAAATAATTTTTTAAAAGAGTTTATATAAAACTCTAAGGCAAATTACCTATTTATCTATTTATTATGAGTTTTTTAATATAAAAAAAGTCTAAATAGACAATAATTATTAATATAAAAAATATTTATTAATTGATATAAAAAATAAAATAATTTTTCTAAAACTCTACCACAAATTACCTTTTATTGTAAGTTTTTTAATAAAAGAAAATAAAATTAGACAAGGATATATATATATTTAAAGAAAATAAATAATTTCAAAAAAATTCTACCACAAATTACCTATTTTATTTTCAATAAAACTCTATCACATTAGACAAGGATATATTTAAAGAGTTTCTATAAAACTCTAATACAAATTACCTAAACTTTATCACAAATTAACTATTTTATTTTATTTAAAACTCTATCACATATAACCTGTATTTATCTATTTATTATGAGTTTTTTTAATAAAAGAAAATCTAATTCGACAACAATATATTTAAAGAAAATAAAATAATTCTATAAAACTATACCACAAATTACCTATTTTATTTGCTTTAAAACTCTATTTAGACATATATTTAAAGAAAATATATAATAATACATATAAATAAAATATAAAAGTTATAAAGAATTTCAGCATTTATTTTTTTAATGTAAAAAGAGTACTCTATCACATATAACCCCTGTATTTATTTATATATTATGGGTTTTTTAATAAAAGAAAATCTAATTAGACAAAGATATATTTAAATAAAATAAAATAATTTGTATAAAACTCTATCACATATTACCTATTTTATTTTCTATAAAACTCTATCACAATAGACAAAGATATATTTAAAGAAAATAAAATATAAACTAGGGTCTCCAAAAAAAAACCACAAACTCCATATAATAAATTTTTATATCAATTTCAATCTAATGCATGATTAGTATAATTGAATTTATATTTTAAAATTTATTTAAAAATTAATATAATTGAATTTCAATTGTAAATTTAAAATTATACTCAATTTCAAATTAACTGATAAATTTCAATTTACAAATTAGCTAATAAAATTCAAATCTATACTATTACATATATATATATTTAATTTTTTTAAATATTACCTAATAAAATTTAAATTACAAATTACATAATAAAATTTAAATTACCTAAAAGAATTTATTACTTTGCAAAACTCAAACTCTACCACCAATTTTAGTATTAAAAAAAATTATTAATTAATAAATAAATATAATATAAATATTTCAGTATTAATATAAAAACTTAAAAGAATGTATTACTTTACAAAACTCAAACTCTACCACCAATTTTAAAATATTTAAGTATTTATTTTTTAATAAGAAAATATTTATTAATTAATATAAAAAGAGGTTAAAAAATTGTAGATTTTTTTAAAGATTTATTGTTAGAAGCTTTGAATCAACAATTAAAAAAAAATATATTTCTTTGTATAAGTTAGAAAAAATTCACCATGTGCATCGCACGTGTCTTTTCCTACTTGATATTATAGGTCCGTGTATTTATTGGCATATTTTTTTTTTTGTAAGTTATTTATTGCCAATGATATACAAGTATATATTATTTTTTAATTATGGAAATTATATATTGTTTTTTAATTATAGAAATTATTACTTGGACATATATTACTATATTTGCACTAGGTCCTAAATTTAAAGCCCTTTTAAATTAACCCCAAATTTTATGGTCGAAATTATGTAATCCGACTATAGAATAATTTCTTATATTCGGACTCTTAATTTCCTATGATCAAATGAAATAGCAACAAGGAGTTGTAGTTGGTTTTGGAATACTATATTCACAGAAACCCGCGGTGTTAAGGTTTATTAAAAGGATGAGGGCATCTATATTGTCTTATATTCTTGGCTAAAAAGCTCTATTTGGTTCCTTACATATCTCTCTCCATTCTCTGTTAGCTTAATTTATTAAGCAATGGCCGAGGATCAACCTTTGCGCGCCTCCTCCTTCGCTTCTTACCCTCCTTTGCTTATGAAAGCTCCACCCGCGGAGTCGCACGTCTCCATACTCTCTCCCGCGTCGACGCCGAAGAAGCAGGTTAAAAGCACTGCACGCAGAGAATGTGAAAACGCGGTAATTTTCTTAACCTTTATGGGTATTATGGCTGTGATACTTTTCTATATTGCTTTTCGCTATCCACCACTGCCTCCGAAATTTCGAGTGAACTCAGTCTCAATCTCCTCACTCAACGTCTCGGCCAACTCAGAGATACATCTGAGTTGGAACGTTAGTTTGGAAGTTCGAAATCCTAGCAGAATTTATTGGATTGAACATGGACCCGCCATAGCTTCAATCTTCTATAAAGATGCTGAACTCTCGTCAGCGACTATCGCGCCTTTCGTTCTTTGGATGAACCGCAAAAGATCTCTAGAGGCTGCCGGCGTGATGACTTTTCCGGATTTATTATGGGATAGGTCACATGATGTTGCTGTGAATTTTACGGTGACCGTACATGGTAACCTGAATCTCAGGGCAGGGGACACTCTTAACTTTCATGAAAATATGAGTGTTACTTGTGAAGGTCTGAATGTCGTCTTTCCTCAGAACACAACACAAGGAACAATGTTAAGTAAATCCAGAGAATGCAAGGTTCAAACCTCAGATTTATAAATCCAGAGAATGCAAGGTTCAAACCTCAGATTTATGTTAAGTAAATCCAGGGAATGCAAGGTTCAAACCTCAGATTTTATTAAGGATGATGTTTTTTATTTGGCAGAAAAAATGTATTAGTTAGCTGGTCAGATCAATAATATGTGTTTTTCATTTGGTAGAAAAATGTATTAAGTTAGCTGGTCAGATCAATAATATGTGTTTTTCATTTGGTAGAAAAATGTATTAAGCTAGCTGGTCAGATCAATAATATGTTCTATTTAGCTTCCCTCTCCTGGAATTTATTTATGCTTATAAATGGATTAGCCATGAATCTATATACGTTTTAAGTGCTAAAATATGAAGAGGAATCAACCCCACATATATACATTAGATGCTACGAGTACTAATTTATTTAAGATCCTATTAACCCAATATGCATGAGACACTACAATTTGTTACCTAGTTGTTATATGCCTATCCCAATTGAATCATTTTTACAATTAAACTTAAGTATGGTCACATGCACCTAGGTTGAGATGCCAACACCCAAACTCAAATTCTAACAACACAATAGAAGGCAAAATGTTGAGTAAATCCCACAGCATGCAAGGTTCTAATCTAATGGTTAGGCCCTTAGCATGCAATATCATTAAGGTTGGATATGAGTTGAAAACTTAAATATGGTCACGCCTGAGATGCTAATTACACCCAAACCCGAATTCTAACAACACAATAGAAGGTAAAATGTTAAGTAAATCCCCATCATGCAAGGTTCTAATCTCATGGTTAGGCCCTTAACATGCAATATCATTAAGGTTGGATATGAGTTGAAAACTTAAATATGGTCACGCCTACGTTGAGATGCCAACAGCCAAACTCGAATTCTAACAACACAACATAAGATAGAATGTTAAGTAAATCCACATCATGCAAGGTATCTCATGGTTAGGCCCCTAACATGCAATATCATTATTATTTTTTTTAAGTAATGATTGGTCACATTCCACTACATCATAGATATTAATAACATGGTGTGACATGATGATGATGTAAGCCCTCAACTCCAAATTATTATTTATTTATTTTATTTTTTATAAGTAGAAGTGCAATATTATTTCTTTATTAGGAAAATTTGGCCGGAAGATGTTTTATTAGTTAGCTGGTTAGATCAAATCATTATAATTATGTTGTATTTCGCTTCCCTCTCCTGCAATTACCTGCATACTTATAATAAAAATATATATATGCTTATAATAAAAGCTTATAAATGGATTAGCATTAAATTTATATACATTCTCAATCAATAGCAAACAAGCAAGCCATCCAAATATGAATTGACAAATAGAAGCACTTATAGTTGAAATCTGAAGAGCAATCAACCACACTCAATATTCTTCTCTCTTCTCAGATCTTACAAATTCTAATTTATTTAAGATCTTAATAACCTCATATATATATATATATATATAGACATTAGATGCTACAAGTACTAATTTGTTTAAGATCCTAAAGCATCTCCAGCATTATGTTAAAAGAATCCTAGAGCATCTTCAGCATTATGTTAAAATATTCTTTTGTGTAAAATATACATACCCACATATGATGTATAAATATTTTTTTATCTCCAGTAATCGGTTAAGATATAACAAATGTGTAAAATTAGCCACATCAATATATTTCCTTTTTCTTCCCTCTTTCTCATTCCATTAAAAAATTAACCCTATATTAAGAAGGTTTGTAAAAGTTATGTGGGTCTTGGCATGACACGTGATTGGTTATTATTGAGGGATATATTTTTACGTATAAAACAACTGTTGGAGCTAAAAATAGTTAATTCAAATTTTTTGATCAATCATGACACATCAGATTTACACAAAAATATATAGACAACGGTTGGAGGTGTTCTTAATAAACTACTTAATAATACAAATTCAGTTGTTACACGGCTATCCCAATTAAATATCACTCTTCTTGTCCTATTATTACTCTTCTTCTCCTCTCTTTTTTACCATAAATAAAATAAAATAGACAAATTCAAATTCTAACAGGACTGCATCCTTTATAAATAGTAGAACAATGGATACCAACTATAATTCTTTTTTTGTACGTTATTGACAATCAGTTATGCAATCAATCATAATTCAATTATAAATAAAAATTTACTTATATCAGAGGACAATCGCAGACGGCAAATTTTTTTTTTTTTTTTTATTATTATTATTATTTTCTCTAAACGGATTCACTATTTCCTCCTCCTCCTCCTCCTCCTCTTATTTTTTTTATTATTAATTTTTTTTTTCTCAGTAGTTTTTTTATACTTTAAGTGTGAATTTTCATGATGTAAATTTTAATTGAAGTATATTATAGAATTAAATTTTCTTTGACCTAAGCTGCGTTTTAGTTTATTTGTAAAAGAAGATAGAAGGGAATGGTCTAAGTAGAGAGAGAGAGTGAGTGTGATCTACATCACCACTTATTAAATTTTAGTTGAAGTAAGTTGTATAATTGAGTTTTTGTTATTTTTAAATTATGAAAGTGAATGATTTAGTAAAGAGAAAGAGAGAAGTATAGTGGTGATGTAGATCACATTTTTGATATATGATGGTTTGATGACTAATAGATATTATAGATAACAAAGGATAAAAGATTGATATTGACATATAAAAAAAAAAAAAGTAAAAAAAGTATATAGTGGACCAAAAAAAGAAAAAAAGAAAAAGAAAGAATGAATATGTTTAAAGACAATTCAAACAAAAAAAGAAAGAAGAAAAGGAAATAATGCATTGACAAAATATTAGCTATATACATATATGTTATATGCATAGACACAAGATGAGAGGAGGTGATCGAAAAGAAAGAAGAAAAGGAAATAATGCATTGACAAAATATTAGCTATATACATATTTGTTAATATACATAGACACGAGATGAAAGGAGGAGAGAGAATAATACTCAATAACTAGGGTAATATTGTCTTATAAAATAAGATTTTAATGCTTCATAAAAATAGGATAATATAACATCATGATCATGAGATGGATATCAATACTAATTCTTTTTTTGTATGTTTTTTACACTCGGTTACGCAACATTTGGAAAAAATTAACTTTAACCTTTTTTAGAAAATTAAATACTTCAATTGTCTTTTTTGTTCGTCTTGGTAAAGTTTCTCTTAAAATTTGTATTTTTGAAAATAATTATGTTCTATCAATATAAGAAATCATGTCATATTTTAGGAGATCTTACAAGATTATTTTGAAAAACGTGACGGTTGATTGCATTAAAGAATTAAAAATTTGATTATTTGGACAGAGCTTGCCATGCATGCCCAAAAATTATATGATAATAAAATAAATCTATGAGTCTTTTTTTTTTTTTTTTTTTTTTTCTTTTTCTTGGAGGGGATAGAAACAAATTATTGTTACCATACAAATTATGGTATAACATATATAAATTTATATCTATATCTATCTATATACTATTATTAAAAGTGCAAAGAGTTTCGGTATTTATTTATTAATATAAAAAAATATTTATTAATTGATATAAAAAGAGTTTTTATAAAAATATAAAAAAAGTTTTTATAAAAAGAGTTTCTATAAAACTCTAACACAAAATATAAAAAAAATATTTATTAATTGATATAAAAAGAGTTTAATTCAAATTATAAAGTACCTAATAAAATTATACACTCAATCACCACTTTCAAATTTCCTAAGAAAATTCAAATTACAAATTACCTAATAAAATTCAAATTACCTATTTATCTATTTGTTTCTAAAAAAATATTTATTAATTAAGAGTTCTTATAAAACTCTAACACAAAATATAAAACATATTTATTAATTGATATAAAAATAGTTTCTATAAAACTCTAACACAAATTACCTATTTACCTATTTGTTTCTCAAAAAATATTTATTAATGGATATAAAAAGAGTTTCATCCAAATTACAAATTACCTAATAAAATTCAACTCAAAATCAAATTCAAATTACAAATTATCTAATAAAAATCAAATTACCTAAAAATTTGTTACTCCAATTGTTTTTAACTCTCTCAATATATAAGCCTATAATAAATTTAATTGATAATAAATTTTCCAACAGTGGGTACTAATTGGTCTTCAGATAACCTAACAGTTCATTTTAAAGTCAACGGCTTAAAACACATGGTATTTTTTTTTTTTATAAGGTTTATAGGTTACCGTATTAAAAGTGGAAAGAGTTCCAGTATTTCAATATTTATTTACTTAGGAGTCTTAAACAACAAATTAGACAATTATAAAACTTTATTTTTCACTTTGATTTAATTAAACAAAATAACTACATATACATAAAGAATCATTATTAATGTCCAAAATAATCTCAAAACTATTATTTTAAAATATCAAATTATTCTTTTTAAATCATATAATTTTTTCATTCAAAAAATTCAAAAAACTATGAATACATAGAAGCAGCTATGTTGGTCATGTTATGGTCACCACCATTACCAAAGGGCACCACATTTATGAATTGAACGAACTTCTTTTGGTTGTGATACAGATATTTACATTAAAAAAAATGGTGTTAAGGCCTACCTTTATACAATTTTTTTTAAAAAATTTTATATCCATACATTTTTTTTAACTTCTTTTTTTAAAAACAAAAAACAAAAATAATGAGCATAATAAAGAAATATATTATCAAAACATTATATATAGTGTGGCAAAAAGTTAAAGAAATTTCAATTTTCACAATTATCAATTAAAATAATTAAAATAATTTAGCAAATAATAAAATAAGTTACCAACTAAAATAAATCATATAAGTTACCAACTAAAATAAATACCTATTAAAATTAAATAGGTAATTATTTGATAAAATAATTTATCAAATAATAAAATAAATTACCAATTAAAATTAAATAGGTAATTGTTAAATTGAAATTCAATCAACATCTTTCATATCATTAAATAAATTACCAATAAAAATTAAATAGGTAATTGTTTAATTGAAATTCAATCAAGATGTTTCAAATCATTTATAGATAAAATAATTAAATGACCTATCAAATAATAAAATAAGTTACTAATTAAAATAAATCATATAAGTTATCAATTAAAATAAATAAGTTGCCGATTAAAATTAAATATGTAATTATTTAATAAAATAATTTACCAAATAATAAAATAAATTATCAATTAAAATTAAATAGGTAATTGTTTAATTAAAATTTAATGAAGACGTTTCATACCATTAAAATTAAATAGGTAATTGTTTAATTAAAATTCAATCAAGATGTTTCAAACTAAGTTACCAGCTAAAATAAACAAGTTATCTTTTAAAATAAAGAGTATAGTACATAGGTTTAGCAAAATGACAAGACTGATGAAAGTTACTCATTTTTTTGGACAATGACACATCCTTTTCGAAAATTTCATCCAAAAAGAGCCTTAAATCATATGAAAAGACAAAATTATCCCTCAATATTAAATTCAAATATATTATAAAATATCCTACCTTGCAAAATGACACTATAGCCCCTTATATATACATACATACATACATAAACAGGGGGGAGAAAACGTTGGTACTCGACAACTGTAAAAACGTTCTCGCCACTGACGAGGATAGTGGCGGTGTACCCATAGCCTGATGACGACGGAGAATCGGCATCGAAACATATGGGGAAGCCTGATAAAGCCGTGAAATTGGTTGCCACCGCCGTTATTAGTGGCGGCTGCGGTGGAGGAGGGTGGTTGAACGTTGAGTTTCTTAGAGGTGGGTTGTTGTTCTTGGAGAGAGGATGACGCCGCACACCTCCCACATAACGAAGAGATTCAGTCAGAGAGGGTTGGGAGGTGAATTGAAGAGATCAGGTGTTGGGAGGCGAATCGGAGAGGGTTGGGAGGTTGGCGAGTTGTGTGTCGCCGCCTACACCTCGTCGGCTGAGTTGGTGTCGCCGCCGCAGACACCATTAGGCTTCGATATAACGGTGGATAGACCATCGTCGGTGAGAAGAGGGTTTGTGGGTTTTCCAACACGGACCGGGGCGTTGTCGCTGGACTCGTTGGCAAAGGTTTTCCATTTAGACCGCACTCGGAGCAGACAGTGTCTGCTGCCGAGTGATCGATTGACATAACCGGCGGGAAAGAAGATGGGCTGTGACCTTGCGGCACAGAACCGGCGGGAAAGAAGAAGCTTGGCTGTGAGCTTCTCGGCGGTTCGCGGCGTGATGGCAGCAGTGGCGACGGCGGACTCGGCTGTGATGAGGAACTGCTGCGGTGAGCTCGGTTGAAGAAGACCTTGTTTGGCTCCCCCGTTTTGTATGTGTGTTTTGTATTTATATACATATGTGTGTGTAATTTTGTGTGTACATATATATATATATATGTGTGTGTGTGTGTGTGTATATATACATACAGAGAGAAATGGAGAAAGGTTTGAGTTTGGATTTGGTTTGATCCAAATGTATTTAAGTCAATTAAAATATCAATTTTCTATCAAAGGGTAATAAAATCAATTCACCATTTTCTATCAAAGGGGTATTATTGTCCAAAAAATGAGTAACTTTCATCTGCGTGTGCTTTTGCCAAACCTCAGGGAGTGTGACTGTATGTACTCCAAAATAAAATATATAATTATCCAATAAAATAATTTATCAAATAAAAAAATAAATTACCAATTAAAATTAAATAGGTAATTCTTTAATTAAAATTTAATCAAGATGTTTCAAATCATTTATTGAAATTCAACTAAGATGTTTCACATCATTTATAGATAAAATAATAAAATAAGTTACCAATTAAAATTTATCATATAAGTAACCAATTAAAATAAACAAGTAACCCATTAAAATAAAATGGGTTATTTAATAACATAATTTACCAAATAATAAAATAAATTGTCAATTAAAATTAAATAAGTAATTATTTAATTGAAATTCAAGATGTTACAAATCATGAAATAAATTACCAATAAAAATTAAATAGATAATTGCTTAACAGAAATTCAATCAAGATGCTTCAAATAATTTATAGATAAAATAATAAAATAATTAACCAAATAATAAAATAATTACCAATAAAAATAAATCAGTTAATTGTTTAATTGAAATTAAATTAAGATGTTTCAAATCATTAAATAAATTATCAATTAAAATTAAATAGATAATTGTTTAATTGAAATTCAATCAAAATGTTTCAAATTATTTATAGATATATTTATAAAATAATTTACCAATTAATAAAATAAGCTACTAATTAAAACAAATCAGGTAATTGTTTAATTGAAATTCAATCAAGATGTTTCAACTCATTACATAAATTACCAATTAAAATTAAATAGGCAATTGTTTCATTGAAATTCAATCATAATGTTTCAAATCATTTATAGATAAAATAATAAAATAATTTACCAAATAATAAAATAAGTTATCAATTAAAACAAACCAGGTAATTGTTTAATTGAAATTCAATCAACATGTTTCAAATCAAAAAATAAATTATCAATTAAAATTAAATAGATAATTATTTAATTGAAATTTAATCAAGATGTATCAAATCATATATGTAGATAAAATAATAGAATAATTAACGAAATAATAAAATAAATTACCAATTAAAACAAATCATGTAATTGTTTTATTAAAATCCAATCAAAATGTTTCAAATCATTAAATAAATTACCAACTAAATTTAAATAGGTAATTTTTTAATTGAAATTCAATCAAGATGTTTCAAATCATTTATAGATAAAATAATTAAATAATTTTCCAAATAATAAAATAAGTTACCAATTAAAATAAATCATATAAGTTTTCAATTAAAATAAATAAGTTACCTGTTAAAATTAAATAGGTAATTATTTAATAAAATTATTTACCAAAGAAGAAAATAAATTATCAATTAAAATTAAATAGATAATTGTTTAATTGAAATTTAATCAAGATGTTTCAAATTATTAAGTAAATTACCAATTAAAATTAAATAAATAATTGTTTAATTTAAATTCAATCAAGTTGTTTTAAATTGAGCTTCCAATTATAATATACAACTTGCCTTTTAATATAAAATAGGAAATTATCTAATAAAATAAATTACAAAATAATAAAATAAATTATCAATTAAAATTAAATAGGTAATTATTTAGTTAAAATTCAATCAAGATATTTCAAATCATTAAATAAATTATCAACTAAATTAAATAGGTAATTGTTTAATTGAAATTCAATCAAGATGTTTCAATTCTTGAAATTCAATCAAGATATTTCAAATCATTTATTGAAATTCAATCAAGATGTTTCAAATTATTTATAAATAAAATAATAAAATAAGTTACCAATTAAAATAAATTATATTAGTTATCAATTAAAATAAACAAATTACCTATAAAATAAAATGGATAATTATTTAATAAGATAATTTACCACATAATAAAATAAATTACCAATTAAAATAAAATTGGTAATTAACAATTAAAATTAAATAGGTAATTGTTTAATTAAAATTCAATAAATTTTTTTTCAAATAATCTATAGATAAAATAATAAAATAATTTAACAAATAATAAAATAAGCTACCAATTAAAATAAATATGGTAATTGTTTAATTGAAATTTAGTCAACATGTTTCAATTAATTAAATAATTTACTTACTAAAATTAAATAGATAATTGTTTAATTGAAATTCAATCAAATCATTTATAGATAAAATAATAAAATAATTTACCAAATAATAAAATAAATTACCAATTAAAACAAATCTAGTAATTATTTAATTGAAATTCAATCAAGATGTTTCAAATTACCAATTAAAATTAAATAGGTAATTTTTTAATTGAAATTGAATCAAGATGTTTCAAATGATTTATTAATAAAATAATTAAATAATTTACCAAATAATAAAATAAGTTACCAATTAAAACAAATCATATAAGTTGTCAATTAAAATAAACAAGTTACCTATTAAAATTAAATAGGTAATTATTTAATAAAATTATACAGCAAATAATAAATAAATTACCAATTAAAATTAATTAGGTAATTGTTTAATTAAAATTTAATCAACTTGTTTCAAATCATTAAATAAATTACCAATTAAAATTAAATAAGTAATTATTTAATTGATATTCAATCAAGATGTTTGAAATCATTTATCAATAAAATAAAAAAAATAATTTACAAATAAAATAAATTAGGTAATTATTTAGCTGAAATTCAATCAAAATATATGTTACAAATTGTTAAATAAATTACCAATTAAAATTAAATAGATAATAGTTTAATTAAAATTCAATAAATATGTTTCAAATCATTTATAAATAAAATAATAAAATAATTTACCAAATAATAATTTTTTTTTTTTTTTTGTATTTATTTATCAGTATAAAAATTATTTATTAATTGATTTAAAAAGAGTTTTTAAAATAGTTTCTATAAAACTTTAAGACAAATGACCTATTTATCTATTTATTGTGAGTTTTTTAGTAAAAAAAATGTAATTAGAGAATAATTATTAATCTAAAAATTATTTATTAATTGATATAAAAAATAAAAGAATTCTCTAAAACTCTGCCACAAATTATCTTTTATAATGAGTTTTTTAATAAAAGGAAATCTAATTAGACAAGGATATATTTAAAGAAAATAAAATAATTTCTATTAAACTATATCACAAATTACCCATTTTATTTTCAATAAAACTCTATCACATTAGACAATGATAAATTTAAAGAGTTTCTATAAAATTGTAACACAAATTATTTATTTATTTATTTATTATAATGAGTTTTTTAATAAAAGAAAGTCCAATTAGACAAGAATTATTAATATAAAATATATTTAATTATTGATATATAAAATAAAACAATTTTTCTAAAGCTTTACCACATATTACCTTTTATTATAAGTTTTTTAGTAAAATGAAATCTAATTAGAGAATTATATATTTAAAGAAAATATAATAATTTCTGTAAAACTCTATCACAAATTACCTATTTTGTTTTTAATAAAATTTTATAACATTAGACAAAGATATATTTAAAGAGTTTGTATAAAACTCTAACGCAAATTACCTAATTAAAGGAAATCTAATTAGACAAGTATTACAAATATAATTATAATCTAATTAGGCAAGTATTACAAATATAATTATAATCTAATTAGACAAGTGTTATTAATATAAATATTTATTTATTAATTGATATAAAATGAGGTTTTAAAAAGTTTTTATAAAACTTTAACACAAAGTATCTATTTATCTATTTATTATGAGTTTTTTAATAAAAAGAAATCTAATTAGACAAGAATTATTAATATAAAAAAATATTTATAAATTGATATAAAAAGAGTTTTTAAAAGAGTTTCAATTAAACTCTAACGCAAATTACCTATTTATTTATTTATTATGAGTTTTTTTAATAAAAGAAAATCTAATTAGACAAGAATTATTAATATAAAAAAATATTTATTAGTTGATATAAAAAATAAAATAATTTTTCTGAAACTCTACCACAAATTACCTTTTATTATGAATTTTTTTAATAAAAGGTAATCTAATTAGACAAGAACTATTAATATATATTTATATAAAGAGTTTTTAAAAATTTTTCTATAAAACTCTAACACATATTACCAATTTATTATGATTTTTTTTTAATAAAAATATATAATTAAACAAGAATATATTTAAAGAAAATAAAATAATTTCTATAAAATCAACCACAAATTAGCAGTGTTATTTTATATTAAACCTTATCAAATTATCTATTTATTCTGAGATTTTTTAGGAAAATAAAAAATAATTAGACAAGAATATATTTAAATAAAATAAAATAATTTATATGAAACTCTACCACAAATTAGTTATTTTATTTTATATAAAACTCTATCATATATAACATGTATTTATCTATTTATTATGAATATTTTTATAGAAAATAAAATATTTTCTATAAAACTCTATCACAAATTATGTATTTTATTTTTTTAAAATTCAATCACATATAACTTGTATTTATCTTATTATGAGTTTTTTAATATAAAGAAATCTAATTAGACAAGATTATATTTAAAGAAAACATGCAAAATAATTTTTTAAAAGAGTTTATATAAAACTGTAATACAAATTACCTATTTATCTATTTATTATAAGTTTTTTTAATAAAAGAAAATAAAATTAGACAATAATTATTAATATAAAAAAGAAAATAATTTTTCTAATAGTCTATCACAAATTACCTTTTATGATGAGTTTTTTAATAAAAGAAAATTAAATTAGACAAGGATATATATATTTAAAGAAAATAAATAATTTCTAAAAAATTATACCACAAATTACCTATTATATTTTCAATAAAACTCTATCATATTAGACAAGGATATATTTAAAGAATTTCTATAAAACTTCAACCCATATAACCTGTATTTGTCTATTTATTTTGAGTTTTTTTAATTAATTAGACAATGATATATTTAAAGAAAATGAAATAATTTCTAGAAAAATCTACCACAAATTACCTATTTTATTTTCTTTAAAACTCTATCACATTAGACAATGATATATTTAAAGAAAATATATAATAATATAATAAACATATAAATAAAATATAAAAGTGTAAAGAATTTCATCGTTTCAGTATTTATTTTTTAATATAAAAATATTTATTAATTAATATAAAAAGAGAACTCTATCACATATAACCCTGTATTTATCTATTTATTATGGATTTTTTAATAAAAAAAAATCTAATTACCTATTTTATTTTCGATAAAACTCTATCACATTAGATAAGAATATATTTAAAGAAAATAAAATATAACTAGGGTCTTCCAAAAAAACCACAAACTCCATGTAATAAATTTTTATATCAATTTCAATCTAATGCATGATTAGTATAATTGAAATTTTATTTTAAAATTTATTTAGAAATTAATATAATTGAATTTCTATTGTAAATTTAAAATTATTCTCAATTTCAAATTACCTAATAAAATTTAAATTACAAATTACCTAATAAAATTCAAATCTATACCATTATATATATATATAAATATAATTTTTTAAGTATTACCTAATAAAATTCAAATTACAAATTACATAATAAAATTTAAATTACCTAAAAGAATTTTTTACTTTACAAATCTCAAACTCTACCACCAATTTAGTATTAAAATAAAAAAATTTCTTAATTAATAAAAAAATAAAATATAAATATTTCCGTTTTATTATAAAAACCTAAAAGAATTTATTACTTTACAAAACTCAAACTCTACCACTAATTTCAAAATATTTTAGAATTTATTTATGAATAAAAAAATATTTATTAATTAATAAAAAAAGAGTTACAAAAAATTGATTACTTTCAAGTGGCGCCTTCCCACCTTCTTTATCACTTTCGACTTACTTGGTGTATCCTATGGGGCGAAGGGTGCACCCCAGGTTTGTAGCCTAGGGTGAGTCCTGAAGGGACCTTGCCTAGGAGAGTTTCTGGTGCCAACAAAAAAAAAAAAAAAACATTGATATTATAGGTCCTTGTATTTATTGGCATATTTTTTTTTTTTTGAAAGTTATTTATTGCCAATGATATATAAGTATATATTATTTTTTAATTATGGAAATTATATATTGTTTTTTAATTATGGAAATCATTACCTGGATATATATTACTATATTTGCACTAGGTCCTAAATTTAAGGCCCTTTTAAATTAACCCCAAATTTTATGGTCGAAATTATGTAATCCGACTATAGAATAATTTCTTATATTCGGACTCTTAATTTCCTATAATCAAATGAAATGGCAACAAGGAGTTGTAGTTGGTTTTGGAATACTATATTCACAGAAACCCGCGGTGTTAAGGTTTATTAAAAGGATGAGGGTATCTATATTGTCTTATATTCTTGGCTAAAAAGCTCTATTTGGTTCCTTACATATCTCTCTCCATTCTCTGTTAGCTTAATTTATTAAGCAATGGCCGAGGATCAACCTTTGCGCGCCTCCTCCTTCGCTTCTTACCCTCCTTTGCTTATGAAAGCTCCACCCGCGGAGTCGCACGTCTCCATACTCTCTCCCGCGTCGACGCCGAAGAAGCAGGTTAAAAGCACTGCACGCAGAGAATGTGAAAACGCGGTAATTTTCTTAACCTTTATGGGTATTATGGCTGTGATACTTTTCTATATTGCTTTTCGCTATCCACCACTGCCTCCGAAATTTCGAGTGAACTCAGTCTCAATCTCCTCACTCAACGTCTCGGCCAACTCAGAGATACATCTGAGTTGGAACGTTAGTTTGGAAGTTCGAAATCCTAGCAGAATTTATTGGATTGAACATGGACCCGCCATAGCTTCAATCTTCTATAAAGATGCTGAACTCTCGTCAGCGACTATCGCGCCTTTCGTTCTTTGGATGAACCGCAAAAGATCTCTAGAGGCTGCCGGCGTGATGACTTTTCCGGATATATTATGGGATAGGTCACATGATGTTGCTGTGAATTTTACGGTGACCGTACATGGTAACCTGAATATCAGGGCAGGGGAACCTCTTAACTTTCATGTAAATATGAGTGTTACTTGTGAAGATCTGAATGTCGTCTTTCCTAATAACACAACACAAGGCACGATGTTAAGTAAATCCAGAGAATGCAAGGTTCAGACCTCAGATCTTAATTGATGTTTTTTATTTGGCAGAAAAAATGTATTAGTTAGTTAGGTTCAAACCTCACCCAAATAAAGGGTGATCGTTTTTTATTTGGCAGAAAAATGTATTAGTTAGTTGGTCTGGTCAATAATATGTGTTTTTCATTTGGTAGAAAAATGTATTAATTAGCTGGTTCTCTTTCGCTTCCCTCTACTGGAATTTATTTACGCTTATAAATGGATTAGCCATGAATCTATATACGTTTTAAGTGTTAATCTGTAGAGGAATCAACCCCCACTACAAGAAAAACAGTTTTTCAATAATATGTTCTATTTCGCTTCCCTCGATCTCCTGGAAATTTATTTATGCTTATAAATGGATTAGCCATGAATCTATATACGTTTCAAGAGGAAAACTAAGTATGGTCACGGCTAGGTTGAGAAATAAATCTAGTTGAATCATTTAATAATACAAATAATACAAATCTAATAATGCAAATCTAATAATCTTAATAAATCACTTAATAATACAAATCTAATACAAATCTAGTTGTTGTTACATGCCTATCCCAATTGAATTTTTACAATTAAAGTTATCCCAATTGAATCATTTTTACAATTAAAGATGAATATGAGTTAAAAACTAAGTATGGTCACGGCTAGATTGAGATGCCAACACCCAAACCCCAATTCTAACATCACAACATAATACAGAGTGTTAAGTAAATCCACATCATGCAAGGTTCTAATCTCATGGTTAGCCCCTAGGAAAATTTCAAATCATTAAAATTATGTTGTATTTCGCTTCCCTCCTGCAATACGTATAAGAAAAAAAATATGCTTATAAATGGATTAGCATTGAATTTATAAGCAAGCCATCCAAATATGAGTTGACAAATAGAAGCACTTAAGAGTTGAAATCTGAAGAGGAATCAACCACTCAATAGTCTTTTCTCTTCTCAGATGCAACCACTCAATATTCTTTTCTCTTCTCATATGTATACCTGAGATGTTTAGTTCAGCTTTTAATTTAAAACTAACAAACATGTCTATATGTCTACACTTACAAGATTTAATGTGTTTATTTGTTTTATTTGGTTTTTTTTTTTTTTTTTTTTGACATTTTTTATTTTAAGAATAAACTTCTAATTATTAACTTATTAGAGAAAGTTTTATTGATTTAAAAAATAGTGAATCCTCCATTTTTTTTTTCAAGGATACTAAAAATTAAAATTAAAATTGTGGTTATATATATATATATATATATATATATATAAATAAACCTTATACTCAATAGTTACTCAAATAGATATGGAGCTATTGGAGAAATTAAAACGCGATATCATGAAAATTTTCACTATTCAATTATTATTTCAATCAGAAATGAGGTTACTCATATATGTATTGAGATATTAATTAAAACGCAATATTATAATTTTTTTCCCTATTTAATTATATATTATTTAAATCAGAAATGAGGGATTTGATATCGTATGAATTCAATTGTAAGTGGTTGTAATGCAATTAGTGAATACGAAGTTGAGGAAATTGTTTAATCAATCAAAGATGAATGTGAGTACTTGAACTTGTCATCAAGAATTAACGAAATGGATTTGAAATCTTGAGCTTAACAGCATACCAAAACTCACGTGTATTCTAAGCAGAATACGAAACATGTCTGCTAGAAGCGTGGAACTAGGGTTTTAGAAAATAATTTATGGAATGAAAACAAAAATGAGTGACAATATGAATGAAATTGTTAATTCTCAAAAACTGAAGGTTGGCATACTTACAGACTCCTCACCAAATTCCTCATTGAACCATTGGAAAACCAAATTGTTCTTTCTTCTTTCTTCTTTTTCATTTTTATTTTTTTTATTTTTTTTTTAATCGTATCCAAAAATACCAAACCAGCTATTGAAATGATGTGATGCATCGCCAGAGAATTTAACCCATTTAACAAATATAAAGACTCCTTGTTTCTTCCTATTCCAAATTAATCTCCATTCTTAATTGTTTTAACACACAGGTTTGGGTTTGTTAGAGAGAGTGGGGAGGGGGTGATGAAGAAACAAGGGTATTTTATTTTATTTTTTTCCGACAATTAACAAGGGTATTTTTTGTAATTTAAAAAATTATAATTTAAAATTTTAAATTTAATAGTAAGGTCAAATTTGTCATTTTACAATCTGGGTCAGACATGTTTGGCAATGTGATCACTTTTTAAAATGTGAGCATCTCCAACCGTTGTGTATATATATATATATATATATATATATATATATATATATATATATTTTTTTTTGTGTAAATCTTATGTGTCATAAAATATGTACACAAAATTTTTATTTATATTTAGCTCAAACGGTTGTTTTATATTTTTTTTGTATAAAAAATACATCATTCAATAACAAACAACCCGTGGCATGCTTAGACCCCGCATAATTTTTACAAACCTAACTAATATAGGGGTTGATTCATTAATGGAACGAGAAAGAGAGAGGATAAATGAAATATGGTGATGGGGTTGTGTAAAAAAGTTGTGTAAAATACACAACAATTTTATACATTTGCGTATCTTAACAGACTGCTGAAAATCAAAAAAAAATTACACATCATACGTGGCAGTGTATATATTACGTACACAAGAGTGTCTTAACATACTGCTGGAGATGCTTTTAAAATTTACACATCATAACGGTTGTTTTTAAACAATTTGGGGGTTTATGATTAAAATTTGAAAGTAGTGGAGAATATTTGTGGAATTAGTCCTAAAAATATTTACATTTTTTTAATTTAGTGACTGTGGAGGGAAAAAAACTCCCTCCAATAAGAAGCGTACATGTCATCACTACACATATCTACATTCCAAGGACATATAAGGCCCGTCATGCTCAAGCCCAAATTGAGTGTATTTTTAGCCCAAGACCATTGTTATTTGTCTTCCAACCTCCATCAAGGCCGAATTAAGAGCTCATCAGCCCAACTTGTTAATATTTAACGTCCGGTCCGTTATTCAAGCCCAGCCGGATCCAAGTATGTTCAGCCCAGTTATTCAAGAATGCACAAGTCCTACCAGTTGAAGGATTTACTGTAGAAGGAAAATTCTGAGATAGGAAGTTCTGTACAAGGCAAGTTCTATGTATGGAGAATTAGACAATAGAAAGAACTCTATTAGTAAAGAATGTTTATATAGAAAGAATTGGAGGACAAGCATGGCGAGTCCTATCATAATTTTACAATCTTTTGTATAAAAATAGAGGCTTAGACCTCCAATAAAGGGATCAAGCAATTCTACGCTTCGACATATATTGTTCTTGTTTATTTTTACTATTGATTGAGTGAGTCGTTTTATTTTTCTTAATCATTATTGGTTGAGCGAAATTTTGCACCTACACTTTGGCGCTGTCTGTGGGAATCGTATAAAAATATACTCCCACTTGTTCTTCAAATCAAATCCTTAGTCGTATCTGGAATGTCAAACGGAGAGTCAGCAATGAATCAACAGATAGAATTGATGCAAAAGATGCGAGAGGAGTTCTTGCACCAATTTGAGACACTCCGGCAAGTAAACAATACGAGTGTCGCCTAGATAGCTGCGCTTCAGCAGCAAACTCATATGCTGCACACGGCAATGGCCAGGCTAACACCACAACCACCACCAGGCGATACTGCAGCACCACCCCTCACCCATAATTTACCTCCAGTTCACGAGCCTCCGGCCAACGGGACACCACCCAACGGGGCTCGACCTAATGAGGTTCAGCAACAGCAAGGGACGAGGTCCGAGGCGGTTACTTCAGATAATCTCCCGCGTCGCACACAGGACGAACAGGCCGAGTGTAATACCCCGATAATTTTAAAAGATTTATTAATTAGGATTAATTATTTTATTTTATTTTTCAATGATTTATTTTATTTTATTGAGTGCTAGATTAATTATCTTATTTTAATTAAGTTATATTTCGTGATTATGTATGATGATTGATTGTTTGTGTGGTTGATTATTGATTGAATTATTGGTGTGTTGATTTTATTGGTATTATATGACTTAGTTGTAAATTCTTGTTTGTTTATGTGCTTCATGTAATTAGTTATTTTAATTTCGGTATTTAATTAATTATCTTATTTATTTAAATTAATTGGATTGGGCTTAAGGAAAGTTGGACCAAAAGATGTGGTCTTGGGCTTGTATGAAACCTTATTGGGTTAATTAATGAAGGTCCGTGGTTATTTAATTATTTAAATGATCACTTTTGTATCAATTATATTTTTATATATATATATATATATATATAATTATATATAAATATAATTAATTAATAATTGTTATGGAAAGATATATATATAGATATATATTTATTGATATTTATAAGTATATATGATTTAATTAACTAATGAGTTAATTATGGAAGGAATATATATTTATATATATATATGTTTATAGATATAAATTATTTAAAGATTATTATTTTAATTCATAATACTAGTTGGAATAGGATTTGGAATTTAAGGTGTATAAAAATACACATAAGGCTTTAGGGTTAAAGGTTTTACACGTTAGAAAAATAAAACAGACAGAGAGAGAGGAAGAAGAAGGGCTGACAAGGAGGAGGTCGGATCTGAAAAGGAGGACGTCGGAATTGGAAGAGATAATTAAAGCTTGAAGCGTCGGTTTCGTTTCGAAACCTTCAGGCGAGTTTTCTCTATTTTTCCTCTTAGAACCTATAAGGATTTCATCTTAAGTATTAAGGCTCTAATTAAATTATTAATTTGGATTAATTAAAAGCATCAAGTTAATTTATTTTATTAAATTGTGTTTAGATATGATTATTTAAAAGTATGAATTATTATATATTTTTAATTTTGGATTATTGGATTTTATTTGTATATGTAGATGTTGGATATATATATTAAAATCAATGTATAGGTGGAACTGTGACCTAAGGGGATTAATTTTGGTTTTTATATTTTCTGGAATTTTTCTGTACTTTTCAGAATATTTTTAGAATTTGTTTTGTAATTTTTTATATTCTGGAATTTATTTTAGAATTATTTTTATTAAATTTTAAATTAATTCTATGCACTCTGTGTGAATCGGCGCATAAATCAGGAGATGGGTGATTCGAGGTATGATCTAGTGTGGTAGAATGCATAGTAAAAGGTTACATCACTGATCTAGGCCATTGGAATAGTTTAAATATAAAAGGAATGATTCGGTGCATTACGGTGTACATAAAAGAGTGCGCATGTGAATCTGGACCATGGATTAAGTTTGGTCAACAGAAGATTGATCTGGTGTGGGTGCATACATGTGAGCTCAAGTGAGCTGATCTGGTGTGGGTGCGTTTGTGTGAGCTCAAGTGAGCTAATTAAGTGTGGGCGCGCTCACAGTAGTGTTTGAGCTTAGCCAATTATTTTGTCTGTTTGTGACATAAAATTAAAACGGTCATAACTTAGTCATCTTAAATCGAAATTGGGTCATTCTTGAGCTCAAATTTAAGGATTTTTCGTCCTCTTTCCAATGGTACCAATTTCATTATCAGATTCTTATCCTAATAAGAGATGTTTACGTTTTAGTGAGACGGTGTCGGAAAACTATTTAAACCGGTATGGAGTATTTAAAGGAAACTATTTCTGACATATTTAGTTGCACTAATTTGGGTAAATATAATAAATTAATAATTTGTTATGCAAGGAAGTGTATATATATATATATATATATATATATATATATATATGTATGTATGTATATTGATTTTAAATAATCAAGGATTATTAAAGAAGGTGTTAAACACATATATACATTAAATAACATATGTGTAGGTATATATATATATAAATCATTTAAGATGATTAATATTATCATTCTTATTTGGCATATCTTAATAGGCTGGTTGTTAAATTAATGATATGCGTATAATATGCATGTGATGGCTATGTATGATTTAGCGTATTGTTAATTTTAAAGTTAATTCATGGTTAAAGTGTGGGCATGGATGAATTGTCAAATGATTAAATATATTACCTAAATATTTGTATGAATAGAATACATATATGGAAAGCATGGATGAATTGCTAATTAAATGTATGAATAAATATACCTGTGGAGGCATGGTTGAATTGCCAATGTATAAATATACATACACGGAGGCATGGTTGAATTGCCAATGTATAAATAAATATACTTATGGAGGCATGGTTGAATTGCCAATATATAAATAAAAATATTTACAATGGCATGGTTGATTTGCCAAAGCATAATTACGTTATTATGTGTTAGATGATTAAAATATCATCTATGGTTGTTGTATGTATGGATTGGATTAGGGTTAGATATTCTTAAATGAGAATAGTTTAGTACTTACTGGTTAGTGTATTATTTTCCATTAATAAAATAATATTGGGGAAGACGTGGATGATTTGTCAAAACTTGGATTTTGGATATGTGATTTAAACAATTAAAATCATTATCGGGTTGGGATTAAATAGAGTATTTCTTTTATTATAATTTGTTGTTTAAATGATTAGACAACTGACTAGGATGGGATTAAGGTCAAAGGAGTTTTTATAAAATGAAATGGTAGATTGGTCTAGGTATGAATATTATTTTAATAATTATTTAATAGGTATGCAAATTTAATAAACCTATTAATGGATGTGATTAGTATAGTATATATAATTATATATAGACATGTATATCGTGCTTTATTAAAGTTAAAACTTTATTAGGTTTGGTTTTGATCAGAGATGATCTGCTTATTGGTTTTCAGAGGCCTGGTAGAGTGAACTTGCTCGTAGGGTTTAACCCACGATTTATTTTTCAGGTTATTAGAGGTTCCAGTCTCGAGGTTGAGGATCCGCAGCTGGGAGACTGTCATTCGTCTATTCATCTTGTGTACTTTTAAATAGTATTGGATTATTGGATAATGTTTTAAGGGGTCCTTGAGTTATGGGATTTCCGAATTGTAATTGTTGGAGAATCATTAAGTAATATTTATTTATTAGTTTTCTTCAGCGGTTTATTTATTCTTTATTATTCATCTTTGTATTCTGTGCTTGTTAAATACTTAAATTGTTTTGATATCCCTTGATTTTGTGCGCGGACTTGATCAATCCATGTTCCAAAATTAGGGGGTATCACACCGAGTCCAGCCATAAGCTTACGGTATGGTCCAATGGCATTCCAGATGGCGCACGCGTACAAGATGCCTTCGACAAAAAAAAGCTATTAAGAATTCAGACACCAGCCAAGATGGCTAGAGAGCACAAGAACTCCTTGGTCAAAACCCCCTTTACTGATGATGTGTACCTTGTGGAGAGACCAAGGAAGTTCACTATGCCATCCTTCACCCAGTTCGATGGGGCAGGAGACCCCTCTCGGCATCTCGATCATTATGCGGAAAAGATGGCACTGGACGATCATAACGATCCGTGGATGTGTAAGGTTTTTCCTACCAGTTTAACCGGAGCAGCGTTAGAATGGTTCAGGAATAGGCCACACAAGTCTATCCCTGATTATGAGACCTTGTGCACTATGTTCTTAGAGCAGTATTGCGGAAATAAGAAGCAGAAGAAAAGTATCGCCAGCCTTTTCACCATAAGGCAAAGGAAGGGAGAAACTCTGCAAGATTTCTTATCCAGGTTTAACATGGAAGCCTCGGAGATAGCAGATTGCCACCCTGCCACGGCAATCGAAACATTTAAGTTGGCAATGATCCAGGGAGCCAAGTTTCACACATCCTTGATCAAATATTCCCCCCCGGATATGCAGATTTTGAACGCTAGGGCACAAATCTACACACCGTGCACAGCACGCTACCCTCGTCACAGTGGAAAACAAGTCTCGAGAGAAAGCTGCAAGCACAAGGATGCAGAAGGTTCCTCATGCCGCCACACAAGTCACCCAAGGCCTGAGAAGAGGCAAAGGACAGAGGACAGGCTTACCCCTCTCCGTACTACCTTAGCGCGCCTGTTCCAAGAGAATAAGACGAGGTTCGCAACTCCTCAGCCCATGAAACAACCCTTGGAGCAGAGGGACAAAAGCAAACATTGTGTCTACCATAGAGACTATGGGCATACCACCAATGACTGCAGGTCCCTTCAGCGATAGGTAGAAAGCATGATAGCGAGAGGAGAGTTGGTGGAGTATCTCACCACGAAGGAACACATAAAACCTCGGGAGGTTAACCCTCGATGGGTAGAGGGCGGTCAGGTAAAGGTTATCTATGCCATACACGGAAGGTCAGAGGATGATGAAGAGTCTGAAGAGTTGTACAGATCCAGGTTGAGAGAGGCTCATACGAAGATTGTCTTCGGTAAACACGGTTGCGCCAGGCAGCATCAACATTGGATTCGGTAACAATGATCTGTCTAGAGTCCAGCGCCTGCATGAAGACCCCTTGGTCATCAGCCTCCTTGTGGCGAATTATATGATCAGGAGGGTGCTGATAGATCCGGCAAGTAGCGCCAACATCATTACAAAAGCAACCTTCGATCAGCTGAGGGTTTCACCATCGTCCATCAGGCCAACTTCCAGCCCCCTAATGAGGTTTGATGGTACTAAGGTGAATCCGCTTGGGGTGATCGATCTATCCGTTACTGCAACAAAGAGGACTATGAAGGAGAACTTTGTCGTGACGGAGATTCATCCATCTTATAACCTCATTATGGGGAGAGGTTAGATCCATCGTATGAACGGAGTCCCCTCTACCCTTCATCAAGTAATGAGGTGTTTATCCCCAGATGGCAGGGAGGTCATCGACCTCTGGGGAGACCAGGTTGCTGCAAAAGAATGTTACATGCTAACACTATATGAAGCAAAGAAGGCGTCGAAATCACCTCAGTCAGAGGTGAATCCCAAAGACACAATCAAATAGCAGTTACAGTACCCTCTGCCCAAGTATCTCAAGGCAGAGGAAGAAGCCGAGGCTGAAGCACCTACCGAGGAGTCCCTCGAAGCTATAGAGGTAGTCCTCGGAGACCCTCAGAAGGTCACCTACATTGGCTCATCTTGCACAGCCGAAGAGAAGGAAGCATTAATCAGGGTCATTCGGTGCAATTCGGATGTCTTTGCCTGGGATCACTCGGACATGGTAGGGATCGATCATACGGTCTCATGCCATAGTTTGAGGGTTAACCCAGAATTCAGGCCAGTTAAGCAGAGGCACCGACGGTTCGCACCTGAACGGAATCACATAATAGCCGAAGAAGTAAATAAACTATTACAAGCAGGATTCATTCGAGAGGTGCAATACCCACAATGGCTCTCAAATGTAGTAGTCGTTCAAAAGAAGAATGGGAAATGGAGGGTATGCGTAGATTATACCAACCTTAACAAAGCTTGCCCAAAAGATAGCTTTCCACTGCCCAAGATTGATCAAATGGTGGATGCTACGACAGGCTATGAGAGGCTCACATTCCTTGATGCATACTCCGGCTATAATCAGATTCCCATGAATCCTGAAGATGAGGAGAAAACCGCTTTCATCACAGAGACAGGCACTTACTGCTACAGAGTGATGCCCTTCGGCCTAAAGAACGCCGGAGCCACCTACCAGCGACTTGTCAATAAAATTTTCAATAATCTACTGGGGAATACAGTTGAAGCCTATATCGATGACATGGTGGTCAAAAGTATACGGAAAGAGGATCACCCGAAGCACCTCCAGGAGGTCTTTGATACTCTTAAGAGGTACAATATGAAGCTGAACCCCACCAAGTGCTCTTTCGCCGTCTCTTCAGGACAGTTCCTCGGGCACATTGTAAATAAAAGAGGAATAGAAGTAAGCCCAGCTCAGGCAAAGGCACTCATACAGAACCAAGAGCCAAAAACCCGCAGGGAAGTGCAAGTTCTAACTGGCCGAGTTGCGGCCCTCAGCCGGTTCATATCCCGATTATCTGATAAGTATAAACCTTTCTTTGATGCTATTCGATCCAAAAACAAAGATATGTGGGGACCTCAGCAGCAAGAAGCTCTCAATCAATTGAAAAGCTACATGACAAAACCCCCAATCCTTTCTGCTCCAACGCCCGGAGACACTCTCATCCTGTACTTGGCAGTATCAGCTGTAGCAACAAGCGCAGTGTTGATCAAAGAAGGAGGCAAGATTCAGCATCCAATCTTTTACACAAGCAAAACGATGACGGATGCCGAGACACGGTACAGCAAGACGGAAAAGATAATCCTGGCGTTAATTTATGCCAAGAGGAAACTTCGACATTACTTCGAATCTCACAGCATAGTGGTACTTACAAACCACCCTATACGGGCTATCCTAGCTAAACCAGACTTGTCTGGTCGAATTACAAAATGGGCTATTGAACTTAGCTCTTTTGATATCACCTATGCACCAAAGGTATCTCACAAGGGGCAGTCAGTAACGGATTTCCTGCTGGAATATGAAGATCAATCTGAGGAGCCGACACTTCAAGAGCCGTACTGGGAGTTACGGGTTGATGGCTCTTCCAACCAAAAAAGGGCAGGGGCCGGGATTGACATTACAACACCCGAGGGTATCAAGCTGCAGCAGTCAATTTGGCTAGATTTCCCAGCTACTAATAACGAGGCCGAGTATGAGGCGTTGCTTGCCGGACTTCGGCTAGCTAAACAGCTACAAGTACGTTGCTTAAAAGTTTTTAGTGACTCACAGCTTGTGATCAATCAAGTGACAGGGCACTATTATCCCAAGGAGGAACGTATGAAGTCATACAAAGATGCTGTAGAGAATGCCATCCGGGAGTTCGATCAAATCGAATTCCATCAGGTACCATGAGATGAAAATGCCGAAGCAGATCGATTAGCCGCAGCCGCATCATCTTCAGACGAAGAGTTGATTCGGCTTGTTCCAATCGATGTCCTCGAAGAACCTAGCATTAATCCCCGGCAAGAGGTGATGGTGATCCCGGAAGGTCCACGCGAGCCATGTTGGATTGATCCAATCGAGGCCTACCTTAAGGAAGGAGTTCTCCCAAATTAAAAAGCTGAGGCAAGGAAGCTTAGGCTTACCGCGGCTAAATACTCAATCATCAATAACCAGTTATACCGAAGGTCATTCTCCGGTCCTTATCTCAAGTGTTTAACCCCTACTGAGGCTCTCACAATTCTAAAACAAATTCATAAAGGGGATTATGGAAATCACTCGGGAGGAAGATCCCTTGCACACAAAATTCTAACCCAAGGCTATTTTTGGCTATACTTGGCTCGGAATGCCGAAGAATACTCAAGAAGATGTGACAAGTGTCAGCGCCATAGTCCAATAAAGCGTCAACCTGCGAAGGTTTGCACGCCATGGCTAATCCATGGCCGTTCGCCCAATGGGGGATTGATGTAGTAGGACCGTTACCCAAAACCGTGGAAAAAAAGGAGCATGTGCTTCTGGCTACGGATTACTTCACCAAGTGGGTGGAAGCTGAAGCCTTCTCTAGCGTCACCCACGAAGAAGTAAAGCATTTCATTTGGAGCAATATTATTTGCCGGTTTGGGGTACCAAAAGTCATCGTAATGGACAATGGTAAGAACCTCGATAACAGAAGTACAAGAAAGTTCTTTAACGAACATGGAATCCTGCAAAAATTGGCTGCAGTTAGTCATCCACAAGGCAATGGGCAAGCTGAAATAACTAATCGCACGATATTTGGGTGCTTAAAGAAAAAATTGGAGAAATTGAAGACAAAATGGTACGAGAATCTCCCCCAAATGCTCTGGGCCTATCGAACCACTCTAAGACGACCCACGGGAGAAAGCCCATTTGCTATGGCATATGGATCCGAAGCTGTCATTCCTACCGAGTCAATAATCTCAACCCTTCGGACATCCTTGGTACTAGAAGGGAACAATGAGCAACAACTCGAACATAGCCTTGATCTTGTGGACGAAAAGAGAGATACCGCAGCAATTCGGCTCGCGGCATACTAACAGCAGGTGTGTAACAGTTATAACAAGCGTGTCCGGTACAGTAGGTTCTTGGTAGGCGATTGGGTTTTGAAGCAAGAGACAGCTCATGTAAAGAAACTGGAATCTAATTGGATCGGACCCTACAGGGTTACCGAAGTAGTGGGGAAAGGAGCATATCGTTTGGCCGAAGCTTACGGACGTCCCATTGCGCGTCCTTGGAACGCAATACACCTTAAAAGGTATTTCCATTAGATAAGTTTGTCAATTTTGCTATAAATTCTTCACAAATAAGGCTGAGTATGTCCACAGTCAGCCAAACTTTTCTTTATTTTGCTTCTATACTCTATTTATTTCTTTCTATAAAAATGGGGGCCATACTACTGATCATGCAACTTTTATGCATGCGTCGCATTAGGCAATTTTTATGCATGCCAAGTCGCACTATGCAATTTTTATGCAAAGCAATGTTAGAAGCAAGCTGTTAAAAAGCATTCGTCACAATGATTTTTAAGAAAACAAACATGAGTAATGGCCTATGGTTAAAACTTTCTATCCCACATCGGATAGAAATAGAATAGAAATTCGGTTAATATATGCGTAGGCCACTACATTTGGTTGCCAAGAAGGGAGTATCAATAGAGGAGGAAAGTCTCCAAAGTCAACAAATAGGAAACTTCACAGCCACTGTTACTCGCTTTCTTGGCCTCTTATCATTTTTGAATCCTCGGCCTCATGATAAGTTGTTTGAGAAAAAAATATAAACAAACTTCCCCTCAGGCTCAGCGCCGGGGAGTAGTTCATTTGCCTCGGACCCTAAGTGTCCGGCTCGGCAAAAATCTCGCCTCGGACCTTAAGTGTTCGACTCGGCAAAACCTCCCTTCAGGCTCCGCGCTAGGGAGTATTTAATTCGCCTCGGATCTAAGTGTCCGAGAACAGCTTCGGACCCTAAGTGTCTTATTCAGCAATATTCCTCCACGACTCAGTGCCGAGGAACAATTCGCCTCGGATCCTAAGTGTCCGAGACAGCTTCGGACCCTAAGTGTCCTATTCAGCAATATTCCTCCACGACTCAGTGCCGAGGAACATTTCGCCTCGGATCCTAAGTGTCCGAGACAGCTTCGGACCCTAAGTGTCCTATTCAGCAATATTCCTCCACACTCAGTGCCGAGGAACAATTCGCTTCAGACCTCTGGTGGCCGGATCAGAACTTTTTCCTCCGGACTCCAAATGTTTAACACCCTGTGGATATAGATATATCATAAGTTCATCATGATCCACCCCACATCAGGAACACACGAGAAAGAAAGAGTATGTATACGTCTAATGCAGGCGAGTCAAAGGCAAGAAGAGTTCACTTAACAGTTAGATCATTGTCCATATGAATCATCCTGAGATATCAATCAAACTGTTGAAAGGATCTCCTTCTTCCCATCATCCTTACTTTTTCTCGGATAGCATAAATCCGAAGCATAAGGATAATGTGTTTTGTTTGTCATAAAAACATTACCAGTCAGAAAAGTATGAACAATATCAAAAGCATACAGCAAAAACAAATCAGGTATTAAAAGCCTAAAAATTATATTTATTATCCCAAATGTACTGTCAATAAAAACAAAATACATGGTTCTACTTCCTCTTCGGATCGAAGGGAGTAGATTCAAAAGCATCCACTACAGTAGGACTTGGGATATGAGGAATTGAAGCCGCAGGGGCAGAAGAGCTAGGAGTACCCTTCAGGTGCGCCTTCACCATCTCGGTAAAGCGGATTTCAGCTTCCAAAGCTTGTGGCCCTTCATCATATGGGAAGTGTACCCCCACCTGCTTGTCAAAAGCGTCCGGATCCATTGTCCTAGGGCCTGAGCCCTGATTGTAGCCAGACCGGAACGCTTTAGCACTAGCCAGGTGTGCCAGACAGGAGTAGCGCCCCTGCATTTGCTTCCCCGCCTTGAAGCAAGTAGTAAGAGCCTCGGTCAAGCATTGAATTTCGGCCTGAAGAGAATCCACCTTAGCCTCAGAGGCAGCCAACTGCCTCTTATACACATCCTTGGCTTCAGAAGCTATCTTCAGATTGGTAGAGGCAGTGGTGGCTCCCTTCTCTGCATTGTCAAGATCATTCTCCAGCTTCTTGATGGAGAGGGATTGGGCTTCAGCAGTGGCGCAGAGGGCCATGGTGTGGTATAAACCCTGTATAACAGAGGAACAAATATGAGCATAAATGGAAACATAAGTAAGCAAGAGTAACATAATTCTAAAGGAGCAATACAAACCTCTATGGCCCGGATCGGGGTAGAGGGGAGTAGCTGTTCCAATCCCATTTGGCTGATGGCTTCCTCGTCCTTTGGGAGCCACATCCCTCGGGCCACAGCCAGTGCAGCTGAAGGGTCTGTGATCACAGAATCCCCTGAATGTAAGACTGACTTGTCAGCCCTGGTGAAGGAAGGAGTCCAAGGAGCCCCAGTTTCAGCCAGAACATATGCCCTGACTTCATCTTCAGGTTCGGCCTCTCCAGCCTTTTTCCCTCTACTTTTAGAAGGGACCTTGCCCTTGCCAGAGGATGGGGGGTTGGGGCGAGATTTTTTCATTGGTGGTTCCTCAGCCTCCACCTCACCCTCAGTAGACCTAATAACGACCAAGGGTTGGGCATCTTCGGCTTTCTTTTTTAAAGCCTCAGCCCTCCGTATCTCCTCCTCAGTCATGGGGAAACTATCAAAGGATGGTAGAGACAGATCCATGAGGTCTGCAGCAACAGCACTGGAGGCAATATCCTTGAGGTTTGAAGAAGTTAGCAGGTCCTCGATAGGCGAGGGGTCACTCCAGACTCGTTCCTCAAGAAAAGAAAGTCTGTTCCTTGCTGCGAAGGATGGGAATGTAGCTGAAAAAACACTAAGAAACTCATAAGTACGGCGAAACATTAAGACTTGGCAAGGAAAACAGCCAGAACACTTGGTATGAAGGGAGGTTAAGTATTCTATACCTAATTTCCCGAACTTGCGCGGGATGGGGAGCGTGATTGATTGGGGCATGAACCATTTTCCTTTAACTATAACCATCATTTCTTTCCACTTCTTTTCGGATGAAGGAAGGTTCGTGCATATCCTCTGATGAAGGGGAGAGGTAAAAAAAAAGCGACCAGGCTCGGTCCCATGCTTAGATATATTATAAGTAAGCAGAAGGTCGGCAAAGGTCAAATCCAGAGCCTCTAATTTCCGGCGCACCAACAGTGCCGAAAGGATGCGAAAGAAATTAGGATTTACCTGAAGGGGGGCAAGACCTAACTTGTTGAAAACTAAGTGATAGAAGGGGTGAAGAGGTAACCAGAGGGCGCTAAGATGCCCTACCGAAAGAAGCAACTCACTCTCTTCAATTCCCTCGCCGGAGGTAAAATCGGCACCCTCGGGATATTCTACAATTTCTACTCCCTCAGGAATATCAAATTCTTCCATTACCGAAGCAATAGAGAACTTGATGCGGCGAATAGAGATGATTGCTTTCCTCTCTTCATAAGTAAGAACATTATCAGAGCTTGAGGTAGATGTCTCGGCTAGAAGGGGGGAAGTACCTAATTGATTTAACGAAAGACGATCTGTAGAAACCCTAGGAGGGGGAGCCCTAATGCGAACGGGGGAAGATGAAGGTGTGGATTCAGAATCCCCAATGTCTATACGTTCGGGAGTAGATGAAGTACTCATAATGAAAGATTAAAGAGAAAGATGCGAAAAAAAACTAACCTGACAAGGCGATGGAATGAAGAACGCAGGAGTGCAGCTAGGGCGAATGTAACTCTTGCAGAATCTTGTACGACGGAGTAATAATGAAAGTCCTCGAACCGTCTCTGAAGCAAAGTAAAAAACCGGTTTCAATTCCCTCTTTAATGGGAGCCGTCACTCAATTAAAAATGAAATTTGGGCCAAAGTGTAGAGGGAAAAAAACTCCCTCCAATAAGAAGGGTACATGTCATCACTACACATATCTACATTCCAAGGACATATAAGGCCCGTCATGCTCAAGCCCAAATTGAGTGTATTTTTAGCCCAAGACCATTGTTATTTGTCTTCTAACCTCCATCAAGGCCGAATCAAGAGGTCATCAGCCCAACTTGTTAATATTTAACGTCCGGTCCGTTACTCAAGCCCAGCCGAATCCAAGTATGTTCAGCCCAGTTATTCAAGAATGCATAAGTCCTACCAGTTGAAGGATTTACCGTAGAAGGAAAATTCTGAGATAGGAAGTTCTGCACAAGGCAAGTTCTATGTATGGAGAATTAGACAATGGAAAGAACTCTATTAGTAAAGAATGTTTATATAGAAAGAATTGGAGGACAAGCAAGGCGAGTTCTACCATAATTTTATAATCTTTTGTATATAAATAGAGGCTTAGACCTCCAATAAAGGGATCAAGCAATTCTACGCTTCGACATATATTGTTCTTGTTTATTTTTACTATTGATTGAGTGAGTTGTTTTATTTTTCTTAATCATTATTGGTTGAGCGAAATTTTGCACCTACAGTGACAAATTATACTTTTTTTTTTTATTTTCGTGCATCACATGTCTACATTGACTAGTCACAAATAAACATGTAATTAAATGTGTCAACTTTATTTATTTTTGCATGTATAGTTGTAATTGGTCGAACTAAATGACTCTGGATTAAGAAATAATTTTTTTTGTTTTTTTCACAAGGAGAGGAATTGACGAAAAAATATTTCATGATGACGGAACCATTGGTATTAGTCAATCATAAATTGATATTTGACATAACACATTTATTTACCGAGATCATGTAATAATTTTTTGGAAATAACATATCTTTTCATAAGTAACCGGACCAAAGATGAGTTTTTTTTTTTCCTTCTCCGCCGCTAAAATATAGTTTTCTTACTTTTTCTTTTGATTTGTAATTACTTTTTAGTGACTTTTATTTTTATTTTTATTTTTATTTTGAAGGAAGGGAATAGAAACAAATTGTTGTTACCATACAAATTGTGTTGTATAATATATATATATTGATATAATAAATCAATGTTTGTTTGTCAGGCATATACTGCTATATCTGTACTATAATCCAAAATTTGAGTCCCTTTCAAAAATTAGACCCAAAATTTATGGCCGAAATTTGGTAATCCGACAATAGAATAATTTCATCTATTCGGACTCTATATTCTCTTTATATTTTGGCTAAAAAGCTCTATTTGGTTCCTTACATATCTCCCCCCATTCTCTGTTAGCTTAATTTATTAAGCAATGGATCAACGTTTGCGCGCCACCACCTTCGCTTCTTACCCCACTTTCTCTATACTCTCTCCGGCGTCGACGCCGCAGCAGTAGGTTCAAAGCACTAAACGCAGAGAATGTGTAAGAGGCGGTAATTACCTCTATCATAATGGGTATAATCGCGATACTTTTCTGTCTTGCTTGTCGCTATAAACAAGGGCGGATCCAGGATTGCTGATTGGGGTGAGCTAATTTAGGATTGGGCTAATTTTTGGTGGGCTAAATTTTTTTTTTTTTCGGCTGGGCTGAAAGTAGTATAGTAAAAAAAAAAAAAAAAAATTTTTGGTGTGGGCTGAAGTCCACCGTCGCCCACCCCTCCCTCCGCCCTTGGCTATAAACCACTGCTTTCGAAATTTCGAGTGAACTCAGTCTCAATCTCCTCACTCGGCCAACTCAGATGTATCTCAGAGTTGGAACGTTAGTTTCAAAGTTCGAAATCCTAACATAGTTTATTGGATTGAACATAGACCCGCCAAAGCTTCAATCTTCTACAAAGATGTTAATATCTCGTCAACGACTATCGCTCCTTTCATTCTTTTGATGAACCGCAAAAGATCCGTAGTGATGACTTTTCCGTTGACCAACCAGGTTGCCAACTATATATTTTGGGATAGGTCACATGGTGGTGCTGTGAATTTTACCGTGACCGTATATGGTAAACTTGTATATATTTACTGGACTAGGAATATGAGTGTTACTTGTCAAGATGTAAATGTTGTATTTCCTAATAACACAACATAAGGCACAATGTTAAGTAAATCCAGATAATGCAAGGTTCAAACCTCACCACCGTGAGTCCCCCAACTTTTGGATGCAATATATATATTATTAATTTTATGTGAGTAAGGATAGTGTTTTTTATTTGGTAGAAAAATGTATTAGTTAGCTTGTCAGATCAATAATATGTGTTTTTCATTTGGTTGAAAAATGTATTAGTTAGCTGGTCAGATCAATAATACGTTCTATTTGGCTTCCCTCTCCTGGAATTTATTTATGCTTATAAATGGATCGGATTAGCCATGAATCTATATAGATTTTTAGTGTTAAAATCTGAAGAGGAATCAACCCCACATACATACATGAGATGCTACAAGTACTAATTTATTTAAGATCTTATTAACCCAATATAGACATGAGACAATACTAACTACAATTTGTTTAAGATCTTAATAAATCACTTAATAATACAAATCTAGTTGTTACATGCCTATCCCAATTGAATCATTTTTACAATTAAAGTTGGATATGAGTTGAAAATTTAAGTATATTCACGCCTAGGTTGAGATGCCAACACCCAAACCTGAATTCTAACAACACAATAGAAGGCAAAATGTCAAGTAAATCCACAGCATGCAAGGTTCTAATCTCATGGCTAGGCCCTTAACATGCAATATCATTAAGGTTGGATATGAGTTGAAAACTTAAGTATGGTCACCCCTGGGTTGAGATGCCAATTACACCCAAACCCGAATTCTAACAACACAATAGAAGGCAAAATGTTAAGTAAATCCACAATATGCTACATTCTAATCTCATGGTTAGGCCCTTAACATGCAATATCATTAAGGTTGGATATGAGTTGAAAACTCAAGTATGGTCACGCCTAGGTTGAGATGCAAACACTCAAACCCGAATTCTAACAACACGACACAAGACAGCATGTTAAGTAAATCCACATCATGCAAGGTATCTCATGGTTAGGCCCCTAACATGCAATATAATTATTATTATTATTTTTAAGTAATGATTAGTCACATTCGACTACATCATAGATATTAATAACATAGTGTGACATGATGATGATGTAAGCCCTCAACTCCAAATCGTTATTTATTTATGTATTTTATTTTTTATAAGTAGAAGTGCAATATTATTTTCTTTATTAGGAAAATTTGGCCGGAAGATGTTTTATTAGTTAGCTGGTTAGATCAAATCATTAAAATTATGTTGTATTTCGCTTCCCTCTCCAGCAATTACCTGCATACTTATAATAAAAAAAATACGCTTATAATAAAAAAAATATGCTTATAAATGGACAAGCATTGAATTTATATACATTCTCAATCAATAGCAAACAAGCAAGCCATCCAAATATGAGTTGACAAATAGAAGCACTTAGAGTTGAAATCTGAGGAGGAATCAACCACACTCAATATTCTTTTAACTTCTTAGATGTTACTAGTACTAATTTATTTAAGATCTTAATAACCTCATATATATATATATATATAGACATGAGATGCTACGAGTACTAATTTGTTTAAGATCTTAATAAACCACTTAATAGTACAAATTCAGTTGTTACATGCCTATCCCAATTAAATATTACTCTTCTTGTCCTATTATTACTCTTCTTCTCCCCTCTCGTTTTTTACCATAAATAAAATAAAATAGACAAATTCAAATTATAACATGACTGCATCCTTTATAAATAGTAGAACAATGGATACCAACTCTAATTCTTTTCTTGTACGTTATTGACAATCAGTTATGCAATCAATCATAACTCAATTATAAATAAAAATTTACTTATATTAGAGGACAGTCGCAGACGGCATTTTTATTTTATTTTTTATTGTCTCTAAATGGATTCATTATTTCCTCCTCCTCCTCCTCCTCCTCCTCTTATTCTTTTATTTTATTTTATTTTTTCTCAGTATTCTGTGTGAATTTTCATGATGTAAATTTTAATTGAAGTATATTATAGAATTAAATTTTCTTTGACTTAAACTGTGTTTTAGTTTATTTGTAAAATATAGAAGGGAATGGTTTAGTAGAGAGAGAGAGAGAGAGAGAGGTATAGTGGTAATGATATATAATCATATTTATTGAATTTTAGTTGAAGTAAATTATATAATTGAGTTTTTGTTATTTCTAAATTCATTAAATATTACAATATATATATATATATATATATATATATGTTTTATACGGACGCCACACCGCGTATAAATTGTGGGATCCATAAAGTAAAAATTGAATTCATTAAATAATGCATATGTTTTATACAAAAGCTGTATGTATGAATTGAAAACTTGGTAAGTGCGAATTTAACTCAAGTCAGCATTTTTACACTTCACTAGACCAATTCAGTGAGAGAGTAACTGGAGAGGATTTTTTCTCTCCTTGCCTAAAAAGTTCTATTTGTTTCCTTAAATCTCCATTCCCAGTTATGTAAATTTATTGCCCCCACCTTCGCTTGTGGAAGCACCACCAGTGAAGTCGCGACTCTCTATACTCTCTCTGGTGCCGCGATTCATGGTAATTTTCTTTAGCATTATGTTTGTGATACTTCTCTATCTTGTTTTTCGCTATAAACCACAGCCTCCGAAATTTTGAAGACTCGGTCTCAATCTCTACACTCAACGTCTCGGCTAAGTGGCTAACTCAGAGGTGTCTCTGAGTTAGAACCTTCAGCCCGCACAGCTGCGAGCGTGATGACTTTTCCATTGACCAAACATGTTGCCAACTAAATTTTATGGGATAGATCACATGGTGCTGTGAATTTTATCCTGGTATTGTGAGATTTATGTCAATTCACTGGACTAAGAATATGGGTGTTACTTGTGAAGACGGTTTTTCCTAATAACACAACGCATGGCACAATGTTAGGTAAATTCAGAGCATGCAAGGTTCTAACCTCATGGTTGGATTAGAGTGCATGGACCCTTTATTTTTTATTTTTTTAAGTAGAAGTGCAATATTATTTTCCTTATTGGGAGAATTTGGTAGGATGATGTTTTAATAGTCTGTTGGTTGGTTAGATCAACTCTATCATTAGAATTGTGTTTTATTTCACTTTCCTCTCTGCAATTTTTTTTTTTTTTTTTAGTTGGTATTCTCACACACACTTGCCTCTTCTGAGACTTAAACTCTTGACATCCCCTTAAAAGATAAGACGCTGATACTACTAGGACACTGGCCATAATAAGAAAAGTTTATGCTATTTACAAGCATAATTCTAAGAGTTATTCAATTTAGTGCAATTTAAATATCATGGTAAGCTCACTTACGTAATTAAGATATTAAAAGATACTTATTTTTTTAAGTACTTAATTTTGAGTTTTATAAAACACAACCAACTTATAATATTATTGATTAGCATTGTATTATACCACAAAATTGAATGGGTCCATCAATGTTCAAACACGGTATAAAAAAGTACAAGAATATTAGAATAAAGAGGCATATATTTCGCACGAAACACTGGGAAAATAACTTAAGAATGTTGCGAAAGATTTGTGCGTACTAAACAATAACATCAATGATAATTATTCAATTCTCAAGTTGTGAATTTGGAGTTCTTAGAGTTTCTCTTATCACATCTTTGTCGCAAAAACCAGGGAGAAGATAAGGAGTTACTCTCCAAATTAAATGCTCCAACTGTTTGTTGATTCTAAGAGATCTGCTTGTGGGAAAGATTATAGAAGCCTATCAAAAGTGGCTCGAGAGGGTTAAAAAATGCTGAAGCCAGCAAGAGACTTGGTAAGGGTGCATATGGGTGGGGTTTAACGAGGAATTTGGGCTACGATTTTGGGACAAAAAAGGGATTGGGAAATCCAAATTCCAAGGTCCTCAGTTGGATATCTGGGAATTGAACGTATAAATTCTCCATCATCATTCTTGTCTTTGTCCTATATGAATGGGGTCAGTCACATCATTCTCCCTACTGACGTGGCCTTCTCTCGTGCCTACACTTGTCCAAAATAAAAAGAAATATAATATTTTTGACGACTTTCTCGTACCGATAAAAACCCGACTTTCATTGACAATACACTAATCACAATACCAAGTCTCATATGGCATATTAAATGCCACTACATTTTTTTGGACAAAATTATCCTTTCCTATTGATTTCCTTTTCTGCTTCTGTTATATCTTTTCTTGTAACTTTTCTATGTGTTCAAGTTATTCATATGTACATATTTTGCTTAAAATTCCTTCTCTTTAAAAAATATCTTTTCCTTAAAAGGCTTTGTTGCAGGGAATGAAATTTTTGTCTTTTGCTATTATCTTCAATTGTAGTTTTAACCCAGGAAAGAAAAAGTGGAAAAAAAAAAAAAAAAAATTGTGTTTGCATATCTATTTCGTTTCTCTTTTTCATCATGTGGATTTTTTTTTTTTTTTTTAGATATCAAGAACAATAATTGAGAATTGAAGAACTGAAGCTCATGGGTTAACCGGGTCTCCATAACTCATTTGGAAAAAGATGAAAATAGAGAGAGTTTAGAGAGGGAATACATATGAATATATATGTAAACATTTGTGTATATAGAGAGAGGGGATGAGAAGACTTGGGGGTGTGGGCGAAGAGGAGAGAGGCGTGATTGTTTATATAAAGGGCTCCATTAATTATAACATGACACTTGGACATTAAAGAGGAGTCGGTACTAAGTGGTTTTTTTAAGTCAGGTGAAATAACACTACTCAAATAAAAAATAATAAAAATATAAATAATGCTCATTTGTACGGATTAAACCCGTTTTTCCTTATCACTCCCTTTTATCTCTTTCTCTTAATACATAAACTGCCCCACCCATTCTAATCTTCTCATCTCCCTCCACCAGCCTCAATAACCACCCCAACATCCTCAAAATCCACAAAGTCCTTGTCACCAAAACCAAGATCTACCTTGTCATGGAGTTTGCACAGGGCGACGAGCACTTCGTCCAACTCGCTGACGAGTAAGGAAGGGACGGCCAACGAAAGCTCCGACCAAGCCATCAAACACACTAAAGCCTCATATATAACTCTCCTCTCATCTTCATCTCTTTCAATTTTTCTTTCATCTCATCTCTTCATGTTTTATATATATATATATATATTTGCACCTCTGTATTCGTTCGCCAAACCCCCTTTTCATCATCCATTCTTCTTTTTTTTTCTTGCCCTTAATCATCTCTAATCACAATCCATCATCTAATATGCATAGGTAGAGGACAATTCGACCTAGGGTTTGAAGAGCATAAAATTGTGGGGTTTTGATTTGAAGTGAAAATTGCAGAAATTGTTGGGTTTGCAATTGGGGGTCTTTGGATGGGTGTTGAGACTTGGTGAGAGAGAGAGATGGAAGATTAGAATGGGTCTGTTGCAGCACAGTTTAGGTATTGAGAGAGGGAAGAGAGTGATAAGGAAAAACGGGTACCTGGACAAATGGGCATTACCCATATTTTTATTATTTTTATTTTGGACAGGTGTCACTATGGGAGAAGGCCACGTCAGCAGAGAGGATGATTTCATCCTCCCTGCGCAGGATGCAGGCATTGTTCTTCTCTTTTTCCACTTTTTCGGCCATAATTATTATAAACTATGTCTGCTCTTAATGTAGATTTTTAAACTCGTTTTTAAATACTTTTCCCACGAAAGGTTTGGTCTGCTTCTTTGTCGCTTACCCTCTAGACAAACAACTCTTCCTCTTTTAACAGGTGCATCATCAGTTCTGCGTTGAATATGACCATATCACCTAAGTCTACTTTCCCAAATTTTATCATTTATAGGCGCTATACCTAATGTTCCCCTAACACGTTCATTATTTATCTTTTCTGTTTTAGTAACTCCTATTATTCAACGTAAGAACCTCATTTCCACTAATGAATGCATTGTATTTGTGTCTTTTTCAATGCCCAACACCCCACTCCATACAATATTGCTGGTCTAGTAACCATTTTATAAAATTTTCCTTTAAGTTTATTTGGTATTCGTTTGTCACATAGGATAACATTTTCACCTTATCAATTCCTTCACCACTATTATAACCATCTTATAGGATTAACATCATTGCCATTGTTACCAACCCCACCAAAACCTCACAAAATTATCTTACAATTCTATGAATTGAATATAACTAATAGTGATTGTTATTAAAATTTCAATACATAGGTTTTTGTGAGCTCTGAAGAGAACTTCACATCAGATCATGTATTGCATGATCTTTATATTATGTTAGGCTTGTTAGCTAGCTCTTATTGAATTGCTTCATAAGATTCATAAACTTTATATTATTCCTTTTTCATCTTGACAATTATGAATTTTTCTGTACTTTGTTCTTACAGATGCTTATTATACATAGTGTGTTTCTCTGTTTAATCTTGGTAGGAATTTCCACTGTGGACTAATTGGTTATCAGCAAGTGAAGAAAGCTTCTCCTGTTTCAGTGCCTACCCAAAAACCACTTCTTTCAAGAGCCCATAGTCGTGTGGAGCAACTCGTGAAACTGAATCATGGTTCATTGATAATTGGATAATCCATGACCAATTTCTTCTGAAATTGGATCTTTCGAATATGATGTGGCCACTTCTTCACACGTCTTTGCTAGAATATTGACAGCCATTATCTTGGGTGCCGGCATGGTAAGCTTTGAGTTAACTATGCTTTCTTGGTTGGATTATTTGATCAAAATTGTTGAAGTTTCTGTTGCTGGAATCAATTACAGTACAGAGAGATGTGGACTGAAACTTGGAAAATGCCTTTTTGATCCATATTAGACTTACAATTTACGAGTTGGACTAAATATGAGGAAGGAAGGAACATGCTTCAGCAATCGAACTTGAACATGCAAAATGGCCCACAGAATCAGGGTATTGTGATACTGATGTCTTTCTCCACTACGGGAATGTAAAACATATGGCTTAAATTGAGGTTGCATCACCCATTACTTCAGCTGGGGACCACCAATTTGTGTGATCAGCAAGTTTTCTTTTCATCACCACTTACCTGAGCACCTTGGCAGCCAAGGAGTGAAATCAACAAGCTGTGTTTACATGGTCACCAAGTTCAATAAGTGTGTGATGATTTCTTGGCTATAAATAGCCTGCTCACCATGGTGTTTTGGCATCCGAAATCAATTGAGTGAATGTATCAGAATCATTTGGAGTGCGGTGCCTTAGGTGTAATTGGGTTTTGAGTGTGAGCCACTTTGCCTTATATCTCTTTATTTTCATAGTGAAATATTATTCTGTCTTCTCCCCGTGGACGTAGGCATAGCCGAACCACGTAAATCCTTATCTCGTTTGTATGTGCGCTATTTTATTTTTCTTGTCATTAATTTTTCTCTTTGTTCTCATAAACTCCTATTCGATCGTTATTTCATCACAAACTGGTATCAGAGCTCGGGTTCGTGTATTGTGTACAGATACTGTTTATACATACAATACTACTCACAAGTACTATTCGGGTACTATTCACAAATACGGTACTATTCACCAAGAAATATTTTGGGGAGTTTTTTGAGATGTCGACCAAATGCTAGATTGAGAAATTTGATGGCAAGATTAATTTCAGTCTTTGGCGCATTAAGATGTAGGCCCTGCTGACTCAGTAAGGTTTAAAAAAGGCGTTGTTCGGGAATGACAAATTACTAATAACTATATCCAATGAAGACAAGGATGAATCAATGAAAAGGCACGCAATGCGATTCTTTTGATTATAGTTGATGAGGTATTGATGAAGACACGGCGGTAAAGTCGTGGTTGAAATTGGAGAGTCTGTGTAACATCCTTATTTTTATTGTAACCTAAGTATTATATAATGCAAAATAAATAGAATAGATAAATAGATTATGTTGGTGATATTGTATCACATTATTGTAACGGTAAAAGATAGAATATGTTGGGTATGTTACATTGTCTAACCACTTACCTAGGAACATGCCGACGTGGAGAATCATTTGCAACTAAATGAATGTATCTGTACGTATATAAACATTAGCCACCTAGGGTTTGATTAAGTTGTATAAACGTATTCAGTGTTTATGAAGAGAATGGTTTTGGGATGAAGTTTAAGGTAATCAGTATTTCCTTTACATTTTGTTATTTAGATTAATTTTAATATTATATTTGTCAGTGATAAAAGAGTAATTTTGGTAATTAGAATGATTGACCATGAAAGGACTCGAAGGATTATTAAGTTGGATCAGGAAATAAGGCAAGTTTAATCTTTACCTTCTTCTATATATATATATATATATATATATATGATTGAGAGCATATATTTGGTGATTCTATTTTTTTTTTTTTCAGATTGAGAATAGTTAAGTTCATGTATTAGTGTGACTAATTAAGTATTTGGTGATTCTGTATTTTAGATTATTATTAGCGTGCTTAGAATTATTTTGTTTTTATAATTGGTTATTGTGGGTGAATGATTAGTAATTGGGAGATACCTGTTATATATGGATGTATAGGTTGCCTTTGAGACCTAAACTAGATTTGGAAGTACTTGGAAACATTGTTGTAACGATCAGTTTAGTACTAAAATTTAAGTAAATTATTGTGTTGATTTTTATGCAAGTGAGTTTGTTGCACATAGTCTCGTTGAGTTCCTTTTCATAAAATGGTTGGATATATTATTACCTATTATTGGAAATCATATGTCAGATTGGATGTGTTCCCCACATATTTTGTTGAAAATGTTAGATTTGTTCCTTTCCTTATATCTGAGAGGTTGGATTCGTTCCTTACCTATGTGTACGTGGTTGCATGTGATTTGTATATATGAGGTTTTATATGTTATGGAGTTGGAATTTGATCCCTTTAAATGAGCAGTGAAAGTGAAATTTATTTATTTAGATGGATATATTATCTTGTGTATACCTTTATTTACCGAGGTGCGGTAAGATTATTACTTGCTAAGCAGGGATCTTGCTGAGCTTTTGAGCTCACTCCATATATTCTTATCATTTCAGGTACTTGATGGTTGTAGAGTTAGCGTTGAAGGCCAAAAAGAATTGGATTCGTTATTTTATTTTATGTTTATCAGAGATGTGTATGGAGGATTCGATGTAAATATTGTATATTATATATTTATGCTTATGGAAAGAAAGATGATTTGTTGGATCACATCCATGTTTAGGTTTTATTTTTAGATGTTTTTGTATTCGAATTTTGGGGCGTGACAGTCTGTATATTACGAAGTCTCTCACCAACATACTTTGCCTGAAATAGAGACTCTACACCCTTTATATGAAGGAATGTATGTCTTTTAAGGAGCATATTGATAATTTCAATTCTATTATTATGGATTTGAAAAATACTGATATTAAAATTGATGATGAGGATCCAACCCTTATTTTGTTGTGTTCTTTACCTCCTTCCTATGAGCATTTTGTTACCACATTGCCCTATGGAAAAGACACTATTAATAAAGAGGATATTAAATTCTCATTGAACTCTTAGGAGTTGAGGAAAAAGGTGTCTGGGAATATTAGAGTTGAACAGGCCGAGGGTTTATTTGTAAGAGGCAAAAGTGAGACAAAGAGTTCTGGTAGTAGGGGCAAATCTAGATCTTTATTATAAAAATGTGGAATGTTACTACTGTCACGAGATAGGGCACATCATCAAACACTGTCCCAAACTAAAGGTAAAGAATGGGAATGGCAAAAAGAAGGTTTAAGAAGTAGCTTTTGTGGCAACTACTACAACAAGTGATTCAGAAAGTGACGAATATGTTCTCATGACAACCTTGTGTTTACGTATGTCATTTAATAATAGTTGGATTCTTGATTCTGGTTGTTCCATTCATATGTGTCCCAGTAGGGATTATTTCTCTTCTTATAAAAAAATGAAAGGTGGTTCGATTTTGACGACGAACAGAAAAGCTTTCAAAATTTTAAGAATTGGAATAGTCAAGATCAAGACGCACAATGGGTTGGTGAGGACATTATCAGATATGCGACATGTACCAGATCTAAAGATGAATCTTATTTCAATAGGTGTGCTAGACTCCAAAGGTTATAAGGTTGTAATAGAGGGTGGAACAATGATGGTCGTGATGGATTCTCTTGTGGTACCACAAAGCACCAAGGTGAAAATTTTGTATCTTCTCCACGGGAATATAGTAACAGGTAGAGCTACTACAGGATCTTCTACAATTCGCAGAAATATGCATTCAGGTCTTGGCAAAGGAAGGGTTACAAAAAGGACTAATGATCTTAGTTCTCAAAAAGGTTGTGAGGGGACTACACAACATGATGGGAGAATAAAATCCGTTTTTAGATGGCAACCGAAATTGCAGCAGTCCTTACAGGGAGGCAGACCTATGAGGACATATGTGATATTGATTTGCAATAATCTTGGTGGCAATGAGATAGTCCATTTGAGTGCTATTAAAATGTGTGGGAGGCAAGTAATTGCTCACAATAGAGATGCGATGAAAAGTCAAGGACGTCCTATTCTCCACAAGTGTGAGAAGATGGCTTTTCATTACCAATCGGTGGTTTGTGGGCGGTTGGAGAAGGTTACTAAAGGAGATGTCATACTTATAGTTTCCGAGGTTGCTTTTGGTAAGCATTTAGAGTTTGACAGAAATAATGAAGGTATGTTTGTGGCTACGCAAGACATGTATGGGTTGAAGAATGAGAGCCCGAGGGTTAAGTTTAAGGATGACTCAAACTTAACTAAAATTCTTATTTAATTTGTTTTGTGGAGAAGACAGTTTATTTTGCAGAGATACAATGGCTCATCTGAATTTTTGCCAAGGTGGAGATTTGTTGAACATATGGCTTAAATTGAGGTTGCATCACCCATTACTTCAGCTTGGGACCACCAATTTGTGTGATCAGCAAGTTTTCTTTCATCACCACTTACCTCAGCACCTTGGCAGCCAAAAAGTGTAATCAACAAGATGTGTATGCTTGATTACCAAGTTCAGCAAGTGTGTGATGATTTCTTGGCTATAAATAGCCTGCTTTCCATGGTGTTTTGGCATCCGAAATCAATTGAGTGAGTGTATCAGTATCATTTGAAGTGAAGGGCCTTGGGTGTAATTGGGTTTTGGGTGTGAGTCACTTTACCTTGTATCTCTTTATTTCCATAGTAAAATATTGTTCTGTCTTCTCCCCGTGGATGTAAGTATAGCTGAACCACGTAAATCCTTATCTCGTTTGTGTGTGCGCTGTTTTATTTTTCTTGTCATTAATTTTTCTCTTTGTTCTCATAAACTCCTATTCGATTCTTGATCCTTTTTTCATAACAGATACCCTTCTCCACTATGGGAATGTTATCTAATGTTTGACTAAAGAAATATATGTGTTGATTCAAAGGGAAATGTTTTGATCTGCTTACACTTTTAGTCTTTTTAATTACATCTCACTAAATTATGCATTTGTTTGCTGTGATTGCCATTAGAAAATGCACGTTCAACAGTTATATAAGTATTTGTATCATATGCTTATTGGAGAGTTGATTTTGGTTCTATTGTAGGCTTAAAATGTTTCTGAGAACTGTATGATATATCAAATATAAACTCTTTGCCTTTTTATTCTTTATTTGTGTGGCTTTCATTTGTAATCTATAGTTCAGGAGGCTATCATGCGATCCAAAATAACGGACTTTTCAACGGACCAAAAGTTAATTTAGAAAATTACACTTTATTACCTTATTAGACCTAACTATTGTTAATTTACCATAATTAGCCAATACCTTTATACAATCTCTCTCCTTAATCTCTTCCATCGTCCTTGCAATCTCAACGATTACCGCCATATCCACATCATTAGTGCCATATCCACATCATCATAACCATCATCTTCATCACTACAGACACAACACGACTACCATATTCATTCTCCAAAATCCAGGTCACAACTATTAAACGCAAGTACTTCGATATCTAGAGCCAATAAATTGCCAAAATTTGGAGATTTTTTTATTTCGGTCTTAGTATTGAGGTATGGAGTTCCAAAAAACCTAAATTTAGAGACCTTTTATTGTTTCCATGGCAGGATTAAGCAATATATGCTTTTTGTTTGAGACTCCATTATTGGAGGTTGTGCTTATTCACGAATTCTAAAAAATTGGTATCATTTGAACCAAAAAAAAAAAAAAAAAAACGCTTATTCACAAAGGTTGAAGGTTGAATAATGGGTCAACGAAAAAAATGAAAAATAAATAAGAGGCAATACTCAAGCCATGAAGGGAAAAAAATAAAGAGAGCAAAAAAATAAAAAATAAATAAATCAAAGTGCAAAAAGATTGAGTGGTAGTGGTTGAGATTGCAGGGACAATGGAAGAAATTAAGGAGAGAGAGATTAAATAAAGTTATTGGCTAATTATGATAAATTAACTATTGTTATGTTTGATAAATTAATAAAATTTAATTTTTCTAATTGACTTTTGATCCGTTGAAATATCCGTTATTTTATACCGTGTGAGAGGCTTCCTAATCTATAGTTAACCTCCTCCTTTGTGCCCCTTGGGATGTCCCTCGGAATATTTTATGGTGTATAAAATATTTTAGTACCTTGTTTCTCAAATATGTCTGTTACTTTTTCTTTGAACTTGTACTTCTGCAAGTGCGGGAAAAAAGCAAATGATATTTTATTTATTTATTTATTTTTTATTATTATTATTATTTTTATCTTAGGAACATCTGGCTGGAGAAACTCTGTGCATCAACTCTACCTTATCTCTTTAGTAGTCAGTATACATGTTGAAAGGGAAGTCATTGTCACTAATTTTTGTCATGTTTGTGTTGGTAGATTGCCTGTAGGAATGAACTTCAGTTGCATGATGAAGAAACTATTACCCTAATGCAAGAAAATGAGAAACCCCATTGCACAGGTTTACTTTATATGTTTATGACGCTTGCACTAGATCAGGCTTGGCTACTCTCGTCACTTTTTTCTTACTATTGCCACATCAACACTGAGAACAGGCGGCCTCATTATATTACAGGATCCATTTAGTTGATTGACAATGCCGTGTGGCAAAAAGTTGAGGTAAAGGGAAGCAATAATTGAGGATCTAGGTCCCAAGTGTATGACCTCCACGGCCAAGCTTGCCCTGACTTGCACCACTACATCACCCCAAATACAAAATTGAATAACCCAACTTGCTTGTTCTTTCTGAATCAAATTCAAACTGCACAGTCTAGGGTTTGCCTCTTTAGTTAGCACCGGATATGTTTGAAGAAGACGAAGACAACATTAGTCTAGGGTTCTATAGACTAAAATTGTCTTTTTTCTTCTTTTGGGCCTTGATGGGCTGGTCTGCACTGTTTGTAAGACGTGTTGTCTTCAGTTTCCTTTTTTTTTTTTGGGTTTGGCTTCTTAGCCTTGTACATTCTTACTTCATTTATACAAAACCTAACAGAAACAGAATGAAAACAGAGAGATAAACAACTAAACAACAGTGTAAGAAAAGTTTCCATGACACTCAGATTTAATTACATGCTTTTTCCAACCTCAAGCTGCCCATATCTCACTTGGGCCTCCTCCTCCTTCCTCAATCTTCTCTCACTCTAACTCTCCAGTCCCAGAATCTCCGAGGCTGGCCTCTTTTGTGGCCATTGGAGACCACCATCAAACACCATCTACATCCCAACCTTTGTCAAAGCAATGGAAGCTCTCTCACAACTCGTGACCACTCATCAATGGGGTCACTATCATGTCAACTCAACAACACCTGTACAGGTGCTAGCCAATGCTTCCAAGACCTTAATTTCTCACACTGACTGCCTCCTCTGCTGTGCCGCGAGTCAAACCAGACTCCCAGGTTGCCTCTCTGCCCTCTCTGCTTGTATATATCTTGATGGGGGCTTCCTAAGATGCGATAATTATGGCTTCTAAAGTGAAAGCATCGACCCTTTTACTGATACAGTGAATTGTAGCTGCTCATATAGAGAGGCAATAGGTAGTGAAGCAAAAAAGGTTGGATTTTTGGGAAGCATGTTGGGCTGCTGATTGATAATTTGACTAAAACTGCTGTGTTGAATGGAGCGTTTGCAGTCATGGAAACGAAGGGAGTGTATGGTTTGGCGCAGTGTTGGAAGAGTGTGAGCAGTGATGGGTGCAGAAATTGTTTGGTGAAGGCAGGTAAGGAGGTGAAGTGTCTGACAAGTTGGGAAGAGAGGGGGTTAAATACTGGCTGTTAGTGGAGGTATTCCACCGAGAAGTTCTATAGCAATGGAACTGAGAAAGTTGATAAACATTCTGGTGAGTCAAGTGATGATCATAGAAGAATATGTGGAGTGAATTGGGGTTTAGTGTCATTGGTTTCTTGTATTCACGTGTTTATGCTATGCTAATTGTTTTATTTATTTATTTATTTATTTATTTTCAAGTTATGTGTAGTGTCTTTCTTGTCATATTGTGGTATATCCCTCTCTTTCTTGTATTTATATGAGGGTGAGGTTGCTCCATTGTGACCTGGAAGTCACTCGTTCGAAACAACCTCTGACATAAGACTGCATACCCCGCCCTCTTAATTTTTTTTTTTTCCCCTTGTATATCTGTGTATGCATGTCTGTGTGTGTTTATAGTCATATTGAAAGTACAAAGAATTTTTCCCTAATTGTAGAGAGAGAAACTTTACACTCCTAATGATTTTTCAACCTCTTTTCCCTCTCAATCCCCTCTATTTATAGACGGTTATAACCACCACTGAGCTGGACCTATCTTGTTCTCTTTTGGCTGGACTCGACTTCCTCATTTTAACATGGGCTTCTGAAATGACTTTATGGACCTGCGCCCATACGGCGCGAACTTGCTCCATCCCGTTTGTCCACACCCGACCCGTCCTATCCAATATGGATCACACCAAACCCGGGTCATTTTGGTGTTCTCATCTGCCCCCAATAATCTCTTTCCTCATTAATGAGGGTGAGATTATTGAAAGGACACGATCTTGGTCTGACGGCTTGAAGCAATGACTCGAGGAATCGAACGGCTGGCACAAGAACCCAAGTTTCGAGATCTGCAGCGCCACTTTTTGCCTTGACCTTTGGAGTTCCATGTCGCTTTTACTTCTCCTCTTTATAAATTCTGGTCTCTCAACCTTCACCCTTCCTCTTACCTCTCGCTTCTACTCTCTGTTGCTTTCCTGCACATTCCAGCGATCCTTTTTAATTTCTCCACAAGTTCTTCGGGCAAGTCCTTCCTTTTCGATTTTTAGCTACTGTGCCGTTGCTGAGTTCATCACAAACTTTCAAGGTTAGTTTTTTTTTTTTTAAAACCTCTCCTTAAGAGACGCCTTTATTACCTAGGACTCTTCCCCTTTTTTTATGGCTTCCCCTAACCTGAACGCCATTCGATCCAAGAATTATATTCCTCGCGACGTTTCTCTTAGAGTCTACCCAACAAACTTAGACGAGAGATCTGGCGAGGGTCTTCTTCCTGGGGAAGTTTTATTCTCCGCCGTTTACTTAAACGTCATTAGGTTCCCCGTACACCCGTTCTTTTGATATGCTTTCAACAAATTGGGGCTCTGCCCCCTACAAGTTAACCCAAACTTTCTTAGGGTAATTTCAGTCCTCCTACTCTTGAATCGTGATAAGGGTCTCAATCTTGACATTATTGACCTTCTCCTCTGCTATCGGATTAACAAGATTTCACAAAACGACTTGTACTATCACTTCTTTCCTATTGACAAACGGTCGATCTACACTGATAAAAGCTCATTTGAAAAAGGTTAGAGGCGGAATTTAATTGTGGTTGGTGGGAATTGGCGGACTCCGCTCGGCCATTCCTTCCCTATCCCTTCTTCCTTTGGAGCATGTTCTATCTCTGGTTACAAAAAGCTGAAAACACATCCTACCGAATGCCACTGTGAAAGTTGTATTCCCCGTTTTTGCACTTTTCGTTGTAGATGCCTTCAAATTCCCCATGATGAACTAGTTTATAGCGTCTGCAGGGCTAGGCTAGATACCTTGCAAGAAAGTGTGCTAAACGATGTTCCTTCAGCTAATGATTTGCTTACATCTGATAATCTCTCTGACATTTCTCTTTTAGGGTCTACAATGGAGAACATTCAGATCCCATCGTTCAGCAGGAAGAGGCGTCCTGCTCCTACCCCTCCTAACGCTCCTGCCACCATTTCATCATCTACACCTACTTCCACATCATCTCTCCTTGCTGTCCCTGCCCCAGAGTAAGTCGCGGTTGCCCCAGCTGTGATTCAAGTCTCAAACCGTTCTGCTGATGCGCCCTCTGAGCTCACTGTAATATCCCTAATTTTAAAAGGATAATTCTGGAATTTAATTATTGTATTTAATTGCAATTTTTTTTATTAGGTGTCATTTTTTAAAAAATTATTTGTTTGTTTGTTTTATTTAAATTACTTGTGGGTTATTTTATTTAATTGTGTTTTATTTTAATTAATTATTCTCTTTTATTTGTTATTGTTTTTAATTAGATTATTTTAAATTACGTTTTAAATTGATTAATTGGATTTTGTTTTTCTTTAGTGACTTAATTGTATTAATTGTTTTTAATAAAACTGTTTTATGTTAATTGGTTATTTAATTATGTTTTTTTAAGTTTAGTTATTTACGTGCTTAGGTGAATTAACTGTTTAAGAATTTAGGGTTTTGGTTTTAGCCGACATAGGTTATAACTTAGGTTTTCTTGGGTCGACTAAGAGTTGCATTAGGGCTCTAATTATATAAGGATTAGGGTTAGAGTATTAAGCCTATAAATATAATCTTATGTGGGTTTAAGGGTTTTAGAAAATACAAAACTCTGTTCACGATACAGAGAGAGCAACAGAGAGCAAGAAAGAGAGATATAAGAGGAAGGCTAGGTTTGATCAAGAAGGAGGAAGGAGAGGTTGCTCATAGGTGAAACCAATAGCAACAGAGGTGGAACTACAGTCTAGGATATTAACGGAACATTCAGAGACAGAGGATTACAATTTCAAAATATGGAATTGCAGGCAAGTTTCTGTTCTTCTCTTTCCCGTTAATTCGTGTTCTGTGCATGCCTAGTTAGACTCCAGGGTTTTATTAGAGGCTAAAACGGATTGAAACAAACATAATTACATGTCTTCCATGCATATATGAATTTATTTGATCTCATTGTATTAATTGTTTTTCATAATCATTGAAATTCTTTAGTCTGTTCCTTCTATGTTTACAATTAAGCATTGTTCTAATTGAGCTTAGTATTATAATTGGATGCCTCGTAATTAATCTAGGACTGAGTTTGAACTCTAAAACAAGTCCATAGAACAGTATTTAATTGCACAAAATTAATTGGAATTAAATCTGTAAAAACTTGCTTAAAAATTTCTAGCAGAGGTTCTGTGTTCGTGGCTTTAAAAGTTATATCCGTTATGTATTGGGATTGGATCTAAGAGATTTATGATGAACCTAAGACTGAGTTGGAGCTTAGAACAAGGATTAAAAACATCACAGAGGGTTCTGTAAATCACCGGAATTGAAGTAGTTGAAGCTAAAACGGACGAGGGCTGCTAAGAGGATGGAGAGAAGGCTTCAAACCTCTTAGAGCCGGCTCCTAAAGGGGAGAGCCGGCTCTAGGTGTCATGGAGCCGGCTCTAAGATCCTAGAGCCGGCTCTAGGTTGAAAAATAGAGCAGGCTCCCATTTTAAGAGCCTGCTCTATCTTGAAATGCACTGTAACGTGGATTTTTTTTAAAACTGTTTGGTTTTTGGGTTTTTACAATTAATTTAAATTGGTTCAATGATGTGTGGGACTGTATAAGGCTGGAATTGTGATGGAAAAATATAAATTCACAATTGGACTGAGGAATAGAGCAAGCAAAACCCAAGAGGAAATTTGTAACTTGTTCACTGTTATGTTAATTTTATTCACTGGAATTTGGCAAGAGTTTTATATATAATCTAATTATATATAATCATATATTTTTCTTACAGTGTTCTAAGTATGGTGACTTAATTAAACTCAACTATACTTAGACTGTGTTTATCGGTACTTAAACTGTTATGAAATTTTATCAATTCATGGACAATGTCGGAGGATCTGCTCGGTTTATATTCTGAAGCTTAGCAAGATTGTTATATATGGTTTAACTATAAATATAAATCATTTTTCCATAGTATTATAAGTATAGGGAATTAACTAAAATTTCCTATACTTAGCTTGGATGTAATTGATACTTAAAATCCTATTAGCGATATCAATTCCTGGACTGTGTTGGTGAATGTGATCGCTTAAATTTATTGTAGCAGTTTACATTATTGGATTTGGATTTTGGGCTCTATAATGAATGCCTAACATTTATGAACAGGCATTAAATTTATCTTGTGCATATTCTGAAGTGTGGTTGATGACTATTTAATATTATTTTGTCGACTGTGTTCACTGGAGGATTGTATGTACCGGTATAGGACGGTGACATACTTGGTATGGATTAGTTCGAACACTAAGTTCTACCTAACTTGGATTAAGGTATGGATTAATCATAAAGGTTAAGTCCATCACCTACATATGTCATATCAATTGTGAATTGAATGATCCACTATGGTTTCAGGATGGATTTGTTATACATATATCAGACCACTACACAGATGGATGGTATTATGTATTAGGAGGAGTACAGACTTTATATATATATATATATATTATATGGTGCCGTGGTATGAGTTTGAGTCTCATGACCATGGTTAGGGCGCGTATATCACCTAGGATGAATAACTGGACATAGGTGTTGTTCCCTGGTAGGTCTAGGTACTCATGCCCACCTTAGGGTGCGTATTTGCAAGTTGCCTTCTATTCAGGCTGAGACAAACCTACTGGACTAGCGAGCGTCCTATAGTGTGTACTATATACTTATATAGACTACTCTAATTATTGTTGAGTCTTCCTAGGATGTATCTACGTATCGGATTACTATTTGGATTGTAGTAGGATCAGGACTTGCATGTGGGCCTGACCCACTTTTTTATTTTTCAGGTGTTCATCAGTTCCAGGGTTAAAGCTTGGACGAGCAGAGCAGATACAGACTTCCACTCTACCGATGACGTAGGATTTCTTTCCAGATGTTCGATTTGGATTTATCTTCAGTTTTTACTTTCATTTCAATTTGGAGTTTCAGTAGGGGTCCACTAGAGATGGATTTCCGAATTGTATGGATTGGAGGAGTTTGAATAAGTTGGTTTTAATTAGTTTAAGTTGTGGATTTCTTTTTAATTTAGTATTCTTTCAGTTTTTAACTTTTATTTCTTATTCACTTTGCATTCCGTGTTCGTTTTAAAATACTTTAATTGTTTGATATCCCTCGGGTTTGGGCTCGGACCTGATCAACCCGCGTCTTAGATCCAAGGGGTATCACACTCACCCATGCTGAGAACCCTGTTGTGGGCCATACTGCTGAAGTCCGTCCTGCTGCCCCTGTTATTATGCCATCAAACATCTCGTCCGACACTTCCTCAGAGAGCACTCAGGATGCTGGAAATTCTGAGGATAATGGGGGGCCAGCTAATGCTGTTCTGTCAGAAAAGAGTTTAGGAAAAAGGCCAATGCCTAAGGGCGGTCATGATCAGAGTGACTTCCTACCGACCCGAAGGATCAGGACGGCTTCTTTCAGGGTTACTGAACCATCGCCCCCTGCCCGGTTCTTCATTCCTGAAGGCGAGTCAGCCAGAACCTCTGGTCCAATTCCATCCGTTCTTCCATGGCGACCTTTGCTCAGCCGTGAAGATGGATCAACCATTGGCCCCACTGACTCAATATATAAGGACCCCCTCACCTCATTTGCTTTCTACAAGGGTTTCTGGACCCCCAAAGACCTTGAAATCCAGAATAAGCTATCCTTTGGTGGGATGTTCCAACTGTTCCCGACCGCTGCTATAAAGGTGACTCTTCTTCTACTGAAATATGTTACTTTTCTGTTATGATTCCTTAGTAATTAGTCTGACCTGAATTTCTTTTTCTTCAGGCAGACTCTATTCGGGATGTTCACCTTTCAAAAAACAATTGAAACTTTAAACAAAAAACTTAAGTCTCTCTCTGTGGGCCTTAAAAGGTCTGTTGAAGCAGAGACTCTTCTTGAGGCTAGAGTTGCTGAGTTGGAGTCTAAACTTAGGGACTCAGAGAAGAGAGTTGCTGACCTAAAGGCAGAGAGGACAGTCTGGCAAACGAGAGGGATTCCCTCAGAGTTGAACGGGATTCCTTGAAGACCGAACGGGATTCTCTTCATGATGAAGTTGACATCTTAAAAACTGAGAAGAGTGTGGCTCTGACAGAAAAGGACTCTCTCAAAGCCGAAAAGGGAGACCTTCAGCGCTCATTCATTGCTGAATGGTTGTCGCATGCGAATTCCCAAGAAAAACTTCTAAACGAACGGTCTTCCCTGATGAACATGATCGGCAGAGTCGAAAGGGGTATGAGAGCTCTCCTTGCTCGCTTTACCAGGACCAGTGCCATCCGGTATGCTGAAGGGTACAGAGACGGTTTTGTTGACCGTTCTCCCCCTGAAGGTAAATCAAGTTCTTGTGCTGGTCCTGTTGAACTAAATGCTTCTCTAGACATCCACGCCCCAAACAATTATCAAAATCCACCATGCGACCCAGCTGAGAACATTTTTATTGAATGCATAGAGGTCGCATCTTCAGGAATTGTCCCACCCTTTCATCCCCTGAACATTCTTCCCCTTTCTACCATCGTGCCCTCTTCCTCTGTTGCTGCCGACAGACCTATGCCTGCTGATGGGGTGATTCATCTCGACTCCCCTTCTAAGGATGATAGGGCAGATGAGAATGGAGAAGATCTTGATGGTCCAGAGGAAGATGGTGGCGAGAATGACAAGTTACAGCCTGGAGAAGATCAGAACTGACACCCAATAGCAGGTTTTTTTTTCTTTTTTTTTTTTTTTTTTAAATCTGCATGTATGGTACTACGTACCTTGAGGCCTTTTTGGTTATGAATGATAATGCTTTTGCTCAGCATCACTTTCCTCCTTTGAGTTTTCTATTTTCAGCTTTGCAGTATATTTTCACAAGTGCTTAACGTTCGGCCATGTCACCATTCTGTCCTTTTCTTACTCATTTGTGAGCAAGTGTTTGGCGTTCGGCTTGAAGTGCCAGCTACCACTAACTTGCTGAATGCCTGGCGCTCGACTTGAACGCCTCTTGCCACTTGGCTTTTTTTATTTTTATTTTTATTTTTTGAGCAAATGTTTGGCGTTCGGCTTAAAGTGCCAGCTGCCACTAACTTGCTAAATGCCTGGCGCTCGGCTTGAACGCCTCTTGCCACTTGGCTTTTTTTATTTTTTGAGCAAGTGTTTGGCGTTCGGCTTAAAGTGCCAGCTGCCACTAACTTGTTGAATGCCTGGCGCTTGGCTTGAATGCCTCTTACCACTTGGCTTTTTATTTTTATTTTTTGAGCAAGTGTTTGGCGTTCGGCTTGAAGTGCCAGCTGCCACTAACTTGCTGAATGTCTGGCGCTCGGCTTGAACGTCTCTTGCCACTTGACTTTTTTTTTATTTTTTGGGCAAGTGTTTAGCGTTCGGCTTGAAGTGCCAGCTGCCACTAACTTGCTGAATGCCTGGCGCTCGGCTTAAACACCTCTTGCCACTTGGCTTTTTTTTTATTTTTTGGGCAAGTGTTTGGCGTTCGGCTTGAAGTGCCAGCTGCCACTAACTTGCTGAATGCCTGGCGCTCGGCTTGAACGCCTCTTGCCACTTGGCTTTTTTTTATTTTTTGGGCAAGTGTTTGCTGTTCGGCTTGAAGTGTCAGCTGCCACTAACTTGCTGAATTCCTGGCGCTCGGCTTGAACGCCTCTTGCCACTTGGCTTTTTTTTTTTTTAATTTTTTGAGCAAGTGTTTGGCGTTCGGCTTGAAGTGCCAGCTGCCACTAACTTGCTGAATGCCTGGCGCTCGGCTTGAACGCCTCTTGCCACTTGGCTTTTTTTTTTATTTTTTGGGCAAGTGTTTGGCGTTCGGCTTGAAGTGCCAGCTGCCACTAACTTGCTGAATGCCTAGCGCTCGGCTTGAATGCCTCTTGCCACTTGGCTTTTTTTTTATTTTTATTTTTTGGGCAAGTGTTTGGCGTTCGACTTGAAGTGCCAGCTGCCACTAACTTGCTGAATGCCTAGCGCTCGGCTTGAACTCCTCTTACCACTTGACTTTTTTTTTTTATTTTATTTTTTGAGCAAGTGTTTGGCGTTCGGCTTGAAGTGCCAGCTACCACTAACTTGCTGAACTGGAAGAGTGTAAATTTTTAACAAAGAAGAGACTTTTTATAAAGCATGGAAATTTCATACACTTGCAAGCATGCAATATAGAGCGTACTTATTGCTTGAAATTAAACTCTACTTTTATTGGTAGTACCTTTTCAGACACGTAGCATTCCATGGCTTATTGACCACCCTTCTTGTCATAGTTTCTAGGTTATGCCCCCTTCCCTATGACCTCTGCTATTCTGTACGGACCTTTCCATGAGGAGAACATCTTTTTGACTATTCCCACCTTCCTTTTCAGAACCAGATCGCCAAGAGCGAAACCCCTGTGCCTCACCTTCTTGTTATGGTTATTCACAAGCGTCTGTTGATAAGAGACAAGCCTCACTGCAGCCGCATCCCTTTTTTCTTCCAACAAATCAATATTGAACCTCAGCATTCTATCATTCTGCTCTTGATCCCACGCCAAGCTCCTTACAGTTGGAACCAAATGCTCGACTGGTATCACCGCCTCGGTGCCATAGGCCATAGCGAATGGGCTCTTTCCAGTTGGCCGTCTTGGGGTTGTTCTGTAAGCCTACAAGACGTTCGGTAGCTCATCTAACCATTTACCTTTTTCATTCTCCAGCTTTTTCTTAATACAAGCAAATATTGTCCTGTTTGTGATTTCGGCTTGACCATTAGCCTGGGGATGACTGACTGCTGCTAACTTCTGATTGATTCCATATTCCTCCAGCAGCTCTCTCACTTGCTTGCTATCGAGATTGGTTCCATTGTCCATCACGATTGACCTTGGTACGCCAAAACGACAGATAATATTATTCCAGATGAAACGTCTTACTTGAGTTTGGGTGACACTAAGGTACGGCTCTGCTTCTACCCATTTGGTGAAGTAATCAGTAGCTAGCAGAACGTACTTATTCTGCGATCTTGCAGTCGGCAAAGGGCCAACCACGTCCATCCCCCACTGCGCGAAAGGCCATGGGGTGGCCATTACGTGCAGGTCTTCAAGTGGTTGATGTATCAATGACCCGAACCTCTGGCATTTATCGCATCTTCTAGAGAATTCTTCTGCATCTCGTGCCATGTTTGGCCAGAAGTACCCCTGTGTCATTGCTTTGTGTGCTAAGGATCTTCCTCTGGAATGATTTCCGCATACTCCCTCGTGAATGGTTCGCATAATCTATCTAGCTTCTGTAGGGGTAGCACACTTCAAATATGGACCCGAGAAGGAGCGTCTATACAACTGATCGTGCACAATGGCATACTTTGCTGCGCTGGACCTAATTTTTCTTGCCTCATCCTTACGCTCGGGGAGTGTACCATTACGTATGTAAGCCATGATTGGATCAATCCAGCTCGGCTCATATGGTATAACATTAACATGTTGAGTGCTCGGATTAGGCAGCTCTTCAAAAATGGAAGGTTGGATCAGTATGTCGACCGGGATGACCCTAGCTAAAGTATCTCTAGAACTGGATGCACTACAAGCCAAGCAGTCGGCATCTTCGTTATACTCTCTCGGCAATTGGATAAACCTGATCTGATCAAAGGCTTTCGCCTCACGTAGAACTGCAATTCGGTATGCTTCCATGGTTTCATCATTGGCCCCATAGTCCACATTAACTTGTCGAATGACTAGTTTTGAATCACTATAAGCCATCAGATTCTTGATCTTCAGTTCTTTAGCCAACTTCAGCCCAGCTATCAACGCCTCGTATTCTGCCTCATTGTTGGTCATGTTCAAACACTAGTCTTATCGCTTGGCTCAGCGTAGTTTCTTCTGGTGTTTGCAATTGAATTCCAATCCCGGCCCCCATTTGATTCGAGGAGCCGTCCACGAAGAGCTTCCACCAGGAACAATTATAATCCTCCACCGCATCTTCAGCATCACAGTTAAGTAGGAAATCCGCCACCGCTTGACCTTTGATTGCCGTCCTGGGCTCGTATGTGATATCAAATGAACTCAATTTAATGGCCCACTTAGTCACTCTCCCCGATAGGTCCGGTTTGTGCAGGATCATTCTCAAAGGGAAAGTTGTTAAAACGACGATTGGATGAGATTCAAAATAATGTCTAAGCTTCCTTTTTGCATTGACCAGCGACAAGATCATTCGTTCGGCCCTAGAGTACCTTCTCTCCGGTTCAGACATTGTCTTGCTAACATAAAACACCGGGAACTGCTTGCCCTCTTTGCAACGGATCAGAACGGCACTGGTTGCTATACTGGACACCCCGAGATATAGAAAGAGTTTCTCATTCGGTTCTGGAGCAGACAGAACCGGAGGATTGCGCATGTACTCCTTCAGGCTGGTTAGCGCCTGCCGTTGCTCATCCCCCCAGGTTTGTCTTCTGTGCCCTCGAATTGTATCAAAGAAATATTTACAGCGGTCCGAAAGTTTGGAAATAAATCGGCTCAGTCCGGCTATCCGGCCTGTGAGTGCCTGCACTTCTTTAATTGTCTTTGGCTCTGCATTTCTGATCAAGGCTTCTGCCTGCGCTGGGCTGACCTCAATTCCTCTATGATTGATCACATGTCCCAGGAATTGACCGGAGCTTACACTGAATGAGCATTTGGCTGGATTAAGCTTCATCCCATACTGGCGCAACATATCGAACACATCTTGCAGGTGCGCTAAATGATCGTTCTTCTTCTTACTCTTGACCACCATATCATCAATATAAGCCTCGACAGTGCTGCCCATTTGGCCCTTAAAAATCTTGCTGATCAGCCTCTGATAAGTAGCTTCAGCGTTTTTTAATCCGAATGGCATGACTTTGTAGCAATAAGTCCCTCGTTCAGTAACAAATGAAGTTTTCTCTTCATCAACTGGGTCCATGGGAATTTGATTATAACCGGAATAAGCATCCAGGAAGGTTAACCGCTCATATCCTGTGGTGGCATCTACCATTTGATCAATCCTGGGCAATGGGAAACTATCATTTGGGCAGGCTTTATTCAGGTTAGTGAAGTCGATGCATACTCTCCATTTCCCATTCTTCTTCTGCACTACAACAACGTTAGAGAGCCAGGCCGGGTACTGAACTTCTCTGATGAATCCGGCTTCAAGCAGCCGATCAACCTCCTCAGCTATAATCTGATTTCGTTCTAGAGCAAATCTTCTTTGTTTCTGCTTCACTGGCTTTACATTCGGATCCACATTGAGGGAATGGCAGGATACAACAGGATTTATCCCTGGCATATCTGAATGGCTCCATGCGAATACATCCGCATTCCGAATCAAGAAATTAGTCAACTCTAGTCTCTCTTCTTCAGTGAGTCTGGTTCCTACCCTTGTTGTTCGGTCTGGTTTCTCATGATCAATCTTCACTTCATGAAGGGGTTCTGTGGTCAGAACTGGTGGCTCCTCCCCCCCATCCTTACTGGGAGGAGGGTTCTGTAATTGCTATTTTGGAATGGCTGAACGGATGGGATTTTTTCCTTTTCCAGCAGATTTCAAAGTTACTGAATAACATTCTTTAGCCGCAACCTGGTCCCTGTGTATATCTATCACCTTGGTCCCATCCGGACCCAAATATCGCATCACTTGATGTAAGGTTGAAGGAACGCCCTGAATTCTGTGAATCGATCCTCTGCCCATCAAGAGGTTGTATGATGGATGAATTTCCACTACCATAAAACTTTCAGTCAAAACCCGCTCAGCGGCTTGTACTGTCAATTCCACCATTCCAATGGGTTCCACTCGCTTCCCATCAAATCCGAGCAACAGATTTCCGGTGGGTTTGAGTTTTTCGGGTTCGATCTCCAGTCGGTCGAACGTCACCCTGGGCATGACATTCGCACTACTTCCTAGATCAATCAGGACTCTCCGAACCAGGCATTCTGCAATCGTCAGACTGACGACTAGTGGATCTTCATGAGGAATCTGAACGCGTAGCCTGTCCGTTTTGTCAAACTTTATCGATGTGGACGGGTTCTGCTGGTGCAAAGCATGCACACTACCGATTCTTCTTTTCAGCTGGGCTTGGCGTAACCTCGTTCTGAGCAATTCTTCTGACTCCGTCGTTTGTTCAGGCCGGCCATGAATTGCGTTTATAATCCGGACGGGCTGAGAGTTGTGTTGGTTCGGCCTCTGGTTTCGCTTGATTTGTTTAGTCGGGCGTTTATGCTCTTGCGCCAGACCTTGAACATAGCTTGCAAATTCCCCCTTTGCGATTAGCATCTCTACCTGCCTCCTTAGGTTCCTACATTCGTTAGTCTGATGCCCAAAATCACTATGGAAAGCACAATGTTTAGTCTGATCCCTCTGTTCAAGAGGTTGCCTGATTGGCAGAGGAGGACGAAACTTATCTTTGTTCTCCTGGTATAGCCTTGCTAAGGTGACTCTGAGTGGAGTGACTGATTCCTCCTCCCTAGGCCTCTTCTCCGCCTTCCATGAGGGGTGACGTTGCGGTTGAGCCTGTTTTTGCCGGATCTTGGCTTTGGACTTCTCCTCCGTCGAAATAATTGACGTCTTCCTTGAATTAGCTGCTTCTTCCTCCTCAAGGCGAACAAAACCGTCAGCTCTCTCGTTCAACTCGTCCATTGTCTTTGGCGTATTAACCACCAAGCTGGTGTGAAACGGCGTCCCCCGGTTCATTGCGAGTTTAAATGCTTGGACTGCTGTTGACGGGTGACACTCCATTACCATGCTTTTAACGAGGTTAAACCGGGTGAGAAAAGCTTGGAGCCGCTCATCCTCATGCTGCTTTATTGTGAAAAAGGCTCGATACATCCTTAGCCGGACGCTTATTCCCGTAATACTGGCTTATGAACTTATCGCATAAGTCCTGGAAACTGGCGATTGAGCCTTGAGCCAGATTCTTGAACCAATTGAGAGCTGGTCCAGCCAAGCTCGTAGGGAAACACTTGCACATCAAAGGATCATTATTAGTATTCAAAGCCATTTTCAACTGAATATGGTATATGTGATCGACCGGAACGGTTGTTCCGTCAAACGGAATGAAGATCGGCATGGAAAACTTCTTCGGATTCGGCACGTTCATAATTTCATCAATGAATGGCGATGCGACCGTCCTTGCTGAGGAACGCAATGCTTCGTTTTCTCTTGAAAACCGTGACGGAAATCCTCGATCGGCAGATCTCCTTTCTGAGCTACGGTAATCAACTGTCGCTAATGAAGGTTGGTATGGCGGATCGAACGACCTATCCTCCGCAAATTCACTCCGCCATGGTGACGCAATCCTATGTTCATATGCCGGTGCTTCCTCCCTCATAATCCGTTTGTGATGCGGTTCCAGACGAACAGATCCTTCCCAATCCTCTACTCGGCCGACATTCGGAGGTAGATTACCGATTATACCTTCATCACGACGTGGACCACCACGATTGACATCTTCTGGATCACCTTGACGATCAGCTTCGAACAGTAAAGTTCCCTATCCTTCAGGAGGCGGCCTCGAAATTGCAGGAGCCTCACGATGCTCCATTCCAACTCATAGCTCTGCATTTTCTTTCCTCAAAGCATCGATCATGTTCATTAGCTCATCGAGCTTTGACTGCTGGCCGTTCTCCAAAGAATTCGAGTTCGCCTCTCCGATCATTATTCCAGATCGGAGCAAAGTCATCAACTGCAGGCTTCTTGACCAAATCGGAGTTCCGCTAACGCGCGCACACCAGATCTGAACTTACACTTGCCGAATTCAGTCCACTACTGGCCGGATTCAGTAATCACAACCGCGCGGTTCGCCGGATCAAGCATGGATCTGATCTGCTTGGATCAGACGCCAATTTTCCGAAATCAACCGGAACCTGGACTCGTCAAGACAGATCGTATTATTACCAATTGTCGATTCCCACAGACGGCGCCAATTGAAAGTACAAAGAATTTTTCCCTAATTGTAGAGAGAGAAACTTTACACTCCCAATGATTTTTCAACCTCTTTTCCCTCTCAATCCCCTCTATTTATAGATGGTTATAACCACCACTGAGCTGGACCTATCTTGTTCTCTTTTGGCTGGACTCGACTTCCCTCATTTTAACATGGGCTTCTGAAATGACTTTATGGACCTGGGCCCATACGGCGTGAAATTGCTCCATCCCGTTTGTCCACACCCGACCCGTCCTATGCAATGTGGATCACACCAAACCCGGGTCATTTTGGTGTCCTCACATATGTATAGGTTTTCAGGATTCATGGGAGTTTGATTACTTATCCCCTCTCTGCTGATTTGAGTTATATAGATGTAAATACATGGGCATATGTATTTTGAGTCTTATTGTGTTTGTCAAATCTGTTATTGGTTTGATTACAATGTGCAATACTTTCGGTTTTTGCAAGATGTTTACGGTTCATCACTATATGCAATTTTGTCAGATTCTTTTTGTGAAGTGGCTTAAATTTTCGTTCTTACCTTAATTGGGTACCCTCATCTTTAGTTTATCTGCTATTGTGGCTCTGACTTCTTAGCATGTCACTCCTTTTAGTTACCTATAAGTACTATTTGATCTGAAGTCAACATATCCACAGTATATTGCTTACTTCTGCGGTAATATATTTTTCAGGTGTTTCTGTAATGAGGATTGCCTTAGCTGTTGTATTTGCAGGGACAGCCTTCTTAATGCTTTTATTATTTGCTGCTTATGGAGGCTATGCAAGATTGTCAAAATTGAGACAAGGTACCATTCCGTTTCACCAACATTAGAACATATGTGAAGTGTATCAATTAGTTACATTAATATTTTTCGCGCCTTAGTGTTCTAATTCCTTAATGTTTCCTAACTCTCTAATCTAGGCCAGGACCCAGGTGTCAATTTCATATTACAAGTCCGGCTTGAATTTCAAATACAAAACACTTGAGGAGGCAACGATTATTTTGATCCATCAAGAAAACTAGACCAGGGAGGAACTGGTTCTGTATTCAATGAGGTTAATTTGATCAGTGGCATTGAACACAAGAACCTTGTGAAGCTTTTAGGTTGCATCATTGAAGGACCAGAGAGTCTCTTGGTTTATGAGTATGTCCCCAACAAGAGCCTTGATCAATTCCTTTTCGGTAACTTTCCCCCCCTCCATTATATTGATTTAACTGCAATTCTAAAATTATATCAATTTTTTAATTTCTTGATTTCATAACTACGTAAACAACATGATGAAACACTAATGAAATCATGGTAATAATTCCTTTTTCTCTTATGCAGATAAGAATAAAATTGAAATTCTCAATTGGAACCAGAGGTCTGCTATCATCGTAGGAGTACCTTCATGGAGGTACTCAATAAGAATTATCCACAGGGACATTAAAAGCAGCAATGTTCTTCTTGATGAGAATCTGGCTCCAAAGATTGCTGACTTTGGGCTTGCTCGGTGTTTTGCTGCTGACAAGTCACACCTTAGCACTGGAATTGCAGGGACATTGTAAGTGAAATTTTCTATTCTGTCCTTTTTTCACTTTCTAATCTATGATCTGTTTAACAGAAAAAAGAAAAAAAAAAAAGAAAAGAAAAGAAAAGAAAAAACAATAAGTCCCAACACCTTTAACTGTTTTTTACAGTTCTAGTACTGATAGAACAACAATGCGACATATTCTATGGCTTTTGATCAGAACTAGCTTATATGCACAATGGGATAAATGTAGAGTATGATGATCATCTTATGAATATAAATTACACTTATTAGGGCAGTGATTGTCTTATTTTGGACCTGTGATGGTGATTGTGTTAGGATTGAGTAGGAAAAAAATGCAGGAATAATTCTCATTTTCCCACTAGGCAAGCATTTGATAGAGGACGCGTCTGCATCTATGGTGCTTCTTATCATTTCAGTTTATAATGCAAGGTTTTTGGCGGTGCAAAGGGTACATGGCTCCTGAATATCTTGTTCGAGGACAATTTACAGAGAAAGCTGATGTCTATAGTTTTTGTGTGTTGGTTCTTGAGATTGTGCGTGGTGGGAAGAACAATGCCTTCATAGAGGACTCAAGTTCTCTTCTACAAACAGTAGGATTAAAGTCCCGCTCACACACTAAGCTATTCATTTTAGATTATGCATTCTGTTGTTTGATAATGTGGGATTATTATTATTATTATTATTATTATAATTTTCATTTTGGCCTCAGGTTTGGAAGCTTTACAAGACAAACAGATTGGCTGATTCAGTTGATGCTAGCCTGGAAAATGATTTCCCAGCAAAAGAGGCAGCCAATGTGCTTCAAATTGGAATACTATGCACGCAAGCTTCAGTTTCTCTAAGACCATCTATGGCTAAAGTAGTTCAGATGCTAACTAATAAGGATTGTGAATTTCCTATGCCTAATCAACCTCCTTTTTGAATGCTAGCTTGATTCAGCCTACCGGATCTTACAGCATAAGCAGTTTGGTATCGAACGTATTGACAAAATTTGAAGTGTCCGAGGCCACCACCAATTCTCCAGCATGCATAGCTCATTTGATCCATCAAGAAGTCAATAAAATTGGATCCAATCCCCAAGTCTGAAACAGCCAATTCAAGCTTGACGATATTGATTTTGCAGGCTTGGAAGTTAGAATTTCATGGGCAGAAAAGAGCAATTTGTTTGATAATCTTATTGAAGAATGAAATTTTGTACCAGTTTGTATAGAGGGATAGGAATCTCACAGCCTCATATAGATGATAAAAGCAGACAAATACTGGAAAGTTACAAGTAGCTTTGATTAGGACTATAAATTGAGGCAAGTTTATTTCTTCTATTCTAAATTTGATTGTTAAAATAAAATTAATGTTTCAAGACCAAAAGAAAAAAAGAGTTATAAATGCCAATAAATGGAAGGCTAGTATGGTCTTACATTCTTTATCAATCATTTATTAGATGGTTATAACATCTATAGAAGTGGTATGGAAAAATGATGGTAATAATAAATTATTGTCCCTTGTATGTACAGGCTCTCATGTGGTCTAAAGGAACGGACTTTTCAACAGACAAAAAGTCAATTAAAAAAATTATACTTTATTACTTTATCAAACCTAATCATAGTTAATTTACCATAATTAGTCAATACATTTATTCAATCTCTCTCCCTAATCTCTTCCATCGTTTTTGCAATCTCAACCAGCCATGTCCACACCATCACAGTCACCATCTTGACCACTATCGCCACAACATAACTACCATATACATTCTCCAAGATCGAATCCAGGTCACTATCTATTTCTCTCTCTTCTTTTTGCACTTTGATTTATTTATTTTTATTTTTTATTTTTTTGCTCTCTTTATTTTTTTTACCTTGATGGCCTGACTGTTGCTCTCTTATGTATTTTTTTCCGGCTAGACATTATTCCACACTTCGTGAATAAGCTTTTTTTTTTTTTTTGAATTTCAAAGGATACCAATTTTTTAAGGTTTGTGAATAAGCACAACCTCCAATAATGGAGTCTCAAACAAAAAGCATATATTGATTAATCCTACCATAAAAACAATAAAAAGTCTCTAAATTTGGGTTTTCTGAAACTTCAGGTATTGACTAATTATGATAAATTAACTATAATTAGGTTTGATAAAGTAATAAAGTATAATTTTTCTAATTAACTTTTGATCCGTTACTTTGGACTACATGAGAGCTTGTCTGCTTGTGTGTGTGTATATATATATATATATATTTTATATTAAATTTAATAATATCATATATTTAAAATTAAAAATTAAAAATTGCGTAGAAATTGTACTTACATGTTGTACAACATATTGGAGCAATGATGCGTGTTCGAGGATGTGGATGGATGTGCAGCACATGGCTAATACAGAGGGTGACCATGTTTGAGTTTTCCTTGTAAAAGCGCATATTAGAGAAAATAGGTACCTAATTCTCTTCAAATGCATTAATTCCACCCAAAAGATTGAGAAAACAAAATAATAGGAAAAGAGAGCTTTGAAAGGGAAGTTCAAGTGCCATTCTGTTTTCAGAACTTTCTAGAACTTCTTAGTCCATGAGTTAACCGCAAATTTTAGAAGGGGAGGAGGGTCAATTGTACTTAATCTTATTTTTGGATGAGTAAATTTCTTGTAATTGAAATCTCTAAATCATAATGAAATAATTATACTTTTAAACCATAGTTTAATTTCTGCCCATGATCTATAGGACGCGCACCTTGATAATAGATAAAAATTAAGGATTTAAAATATTATAAAGGGATGAGTTTTACATTTTTCTATCAAATGCTAAAATATAAAATTATTGTACATTTCTATACCTCTAAAAATTGTGTAAGTCTTTGTTGGGTTGAATACGATCCAGAAGAATTATCGGCAAGATCAAGGGGCTAATTATTTTTATTCAAAGTTTGTATCGACTTGATCTTTGATCTGATTATTTAGATGCGTTTGACGTGTTAATTTATAGATTTTGGGTTGTGGTTTTTTTTTATATAATTGTGCTAATTATTATTTGTATTTTTATCAATTATTTGGTTTGAATTTTAACTCGTTTTTATAATTTATTATCACCGTTATGATATGTGTAATCCATGGGTTTGTTATGAAAAACGAGACCTTCTGTGAGCTTGGTTGGACTAACTATTTTCAACCTGATTCGTTGGCCCGTTAGCAGATGGGCCCTCCAATCCAAGAAGGGAGTTGGGCACTAGTCCAATGTGTGTATGTACATTGGAAACAATGTATGTGAATAAATGAGGTGATAACTTAGGTCAATCTTGATTATTTTCCTATTTTTAAAATGAGAACTTGTTTGATTAATTTGGTTGCCTTCAGTTTTATCTTGTGCATATGAGATCCAACATTTTAGTACCTAGTGACTCTTATAATTGTAACACTATGCTGATATTTAGAAAACCCTGCGTTATTGACCGAAGATCATTGAAAATTCGTAACTTTTATTAATCTTAAACAATTAAATGTTCAACATGTTAATTGAAATTATTATGGTAAATCAGGAAATGATCCATTTAATTTCGTATAAGCATACATACATGGCATAATTAGTTACACTATGCATAACTAATTGAAATCTCTTAGTACGGAATATATATATACACATATATATACATATATTATGCTTGTTTACTTAGAAAGTAACAAATTTGTTTGGCGAGAAAATTAACGGAATCTAAATAAAAGATTGCTATCAATTAAAGGTTGCTATTCATTTGGTGCTGGTATTTATAAGTTATATATGTGTGCTTCAAGTTCATATCCCTCATCTTTCTTTTTCTCTTTAGAGTTTTTTACAAAAAAAAAATGTTTCTAGATATCTCTCTACTAAACATCTTTCTAGATTTATCTCTCACATGTAGAATGTTGTAAAGAAAAACAACATTCTACATTTCTCTGTCTAAACTTTTATTCTACGTTTCTCTCTTTAAATTTTGGCTTAATATAATTCAGACTAGATATTATATAATAAGATTATCACTGTCGTCCAAATTATATTCAATTCAATTCATCAAAACCATAACTAATATTTTGAAATCAACCAAATTACAACTACAAATTAATTTAATCGAATATATACCTCCAAATAGCAAATCAATTAAAGAAATTTAAAATTTATTTAATTGAGATTGTATTTAATCGAAAACATAGCTCTAGATAGCAAATCAACTGGGAACTAAGTGAACAGCAAACCAACAAGGACGGACAATCAAGACTTTCTAATGGTAGAGTTGGTAAGACTTTCTAATGCTAGAGTAATGCCAGAGTTGGTAGGTTCTAATGCAAGAATACAATATATTTGGGCTGGCAGAGGACGGTTGAGTGTACGCGCTTTCGGTGTACGTGTCTGTAAAAAAAAATTCTCTGATTTACCCAAAAATGCTAAACGTATTTTGTATTAGTAATTTTTATTTTTCTCAATTTAGTTCAGCGTATAATAGAATTTTAATTTAAACTAACAAATAAGTCTATAGTGTGCTACTGTGTATAACACTAATAAGATTTAGAATTAATTTCATTTAAAAAAAGGTTTGGCCAAATATCACATTCAAATAAGTTTCGAAAATTACTATCACCCATATTCCAAATATTTGTTCTGTTTTTTACTAACACTCCAACCGTCAAATACAAAGCTCTGACACCATGTAAATTAACTAAAATACCCTTTGACTTTGTCAAAAGGGTTCTTTAACTTACAAAATTAAATTAAAAGACTAAATTATCCTTACAATTTACAATTATATTCAATTATACAGTCCATCATTGTTACCCTTTTTGTCTCTCTTTCCATTATCATAAACAAAACAAGAAAAAACTAAAACTCATCTTTGTTTGCTTTTATGAAATAAATTCATTAGTGTCTTTTATGTAATTGGTGTTTCTCTTTCTATAGAACTAGTAGTGAACCCAACAACCTTCTCAAATTCTTCGTCCTCAACCAGGGTTCCAACAAATTCACGTATCGAAACCATTATACACATGTTTATATAAATTGACACATTCTTTTTTCATTTGTTTGTGAAGATATACAGATATATGATAATATGCAACCGCGAATCATATATATATATATATATATACACACACAGATTTAACCCATATACATCCGGATATATAGTTTACATACGATTATTTAATTAATTTCACATTCCCAATGGTTTCCAAAGTGATTTGGGTTTGGTTTTGGGTTTGCAATAATGATGAGGACATGAATTGGGTGCAATAATCTATAGGAGTATAGGTAGTATCAATGAAAAACAACAGTTTGGAAATAAGTAGAGGAGTGGAATTGGAGCACTAGGTGCTAGAAAATTAAGTGATTTGGATACTCCTCTCCTTCTTCATTTGAATCCACACACACACATATATATAACTGTGTGTATGTATATATAGATAAAGGAGAGGTTGTGGAGATCAGACAGCGAGGCACGATGTCGCGAAGAGAGAAGAAGATGAAGGCGTCACCGTCGAGGATCTGATACCAGAGGTCCAAGGTAGCAATGGCGTTGGAGAAGAAATGTCGTTCGATCACAACCTCTAGGTTTGGTAGTGGTCAGTAGTTGTTCGTGGTTGAGAGAGAGGGAAATTTTGGCTGCTAACTGTGGGGGTTGGGGATGACGGTGGTAGTAGCTGTAACGACCGATCCGGAACGTTACCCGGGTCCTTACCCGAACCCGAGGTCAACTAGATCACACCATTAACTTTCTCGAGTTTTTAACCATTATACAAAGTAGTTCAAGGTTCCAAAATGTCCCAAGCCAAGCCTACAAGGAGGTCCAAACAATACAGGTTAAAAAGGGACTGTCAGCCGACTGATGGCCCATGGTCGGCCGGTTGACAAGGCAGGATCGGTCGACCGACAAGCAAGATCGGTCGGCCGAAACGATGGTGAGGAAAAAGGCTCTCAGGATTTTCACTGTACAGGCGTTTCGGTCGACTGACGATGAGTTTCGGTCGGCCGAACCTGGGGTTTCGGTCGACTGATGGGGAGGATCAGCCGGCCGAAACATGGCATCTGAACCCTAATGCTTACTGGAATGGCATTCAAGCTGTGCTTAATGCATACAAAACCCACAATGAACCTGTCATGGACTCAAACTCCGAATTCACGGCAAATACTCATCATTATACAAGAGTAGATGTCACTAAATTTGCCAACAAGATAACGTTGTTCTTCCATTCAACACGGCAATTACATGATTTTCATTTCACATCAAAATGTAGTCAAATGTCTTAATTAAATTACATGACCATGAATTTACAAAAAAGTGGAAAATATACAAAAGGCATAAGATAAACTCCTAGTCATCCTCATGCTTGTGGAAGGTCCTCATCTACTACGTCTTTTTCGGTTCCTGAAAAATATTAAATAATGGGGTGAGCATAAAGTTCAGTAGGTAACGCCTAAGGCACACCCCTTGCAACCCCATGAATCCAAACAAAGAATAGAGTAATGGGAGATAGGGATCATACAATGCCGGGATAATATTGCATAACAATCAGTCTCAAGTATACACAGTATGATGCAATGGAATGCAATGCGCACCAATGTCACTCCCCATTTCCATTGTTCAAAACCATCACTTTCAAACGGTTAATATAACCCGCCCTTTGGTGACCCCGCAGCGACACGAAAGAAGAATTGGCTAGTGTCCCTGACCTTTGGTACCCCCGCGGCGTCATTTTGGGCCCAGCTAGCTCAACCATGCTAGAGCAATCTTGAGAGCATCGAATTTGAATATTTGGAGAAAATTTAGTTCAAAATTTTAACTAAATTTCCTTTGATTTGGTGGTCGAAGCATGTGTGTTTTTCTTCAATTTGTGGTCCAAAAATGGCACTTATGTGTGTTTGTTTTGTTTTCGGTTTTTTATTTTTTATTGTTTAATTATTTGCATAGATGTGTGCAAGTTTCTGTTACTACCATGGTTTTCATATAGTTTTGCATGTTAGAAATTGATCATGACGGAGCTGGATCTACTGGTTCTTGTCTTTAATGGTTCAATAATTAGATGGGATAAGTATGTTCCATTCTTATGCATGCATGTTATTTTGGTTGGTTGAGCCATTTTGGAAGTTCTTTTAGGCATTTTCACAATCAGCTTCTAGTTGAATAGTTTATGCTAGATTTCTTTCTTATATATTCATATTGTGTTGGTTGCTCGAGCCAATCTGGAAGTTCTTTTACGAATTTTAGCAGTCATCTGCTGGTTTAATAGACCATACTGTTAAACCCTTGTACTATGCTTTTGTCTACCCGTTGCAACTTTCAAAATAAGAAAGTCCTCTTAGTTGGATATGAATATCTATTTCACTGTCCAATTAAAGGTTATTGGTTGCTGGCATCTTTTTTAAGTTGAGTGGGAAAAACACAGGAGATCTAAAGAAATTGGAATGTATATATATGTGTGTGTGTGTGTTGTTACCTGTTTGATGGTTATGCATGTCTTTTGTCTTTTATATTGGTAATGGTATAATAGTAGTCTTCTCTAGTTATTTTGGTTTGAGATGGTTTGAAAAACTCTATTGAAACTGCCTATTTACATGCCCTTTTGAATGGTATAAAAAACTATGCACACTATCACTTATGGGAGCATTCGAAGCTGTTCAACTAATTTTTATTTTCATTGGGTCATTTTTTTACTGTCTATATTACATCCTCTGATCTTTTGCAGGGCCCAAGATGCATCTTTTGCTGGGCCGAAGATGAGCATTGCAGTCTTTGTATATTTATGTAATGATGGTTGAACTGTGGAGTCAGGTGGAAAGGATGGTAAAAGGGGGCCATATTTTGGTTTTGGAAAACATAAAATTGAAAGCAAGAAGGTTCATGAGATACTAAAAGCAGTCTGAGAGAAAAATATTTGAGGAGAACAGAAGCTCAAATGCTTTGAGCACAAGTCAAAGTGACTGTAGTGTTTTAGATCGAACGCGTACCCCAGCTGATAAATTGAGCCCTTTCTCTTTACCCTCTCGATGTCCGCCTCCAATTGTTCGCCAGTTCTGGAAAGCTGGGGATTATGAGATAGGACGGGGTTCTAAAGCTCCAATACAAAGTATGAAGCTGTCGATTTTCTTATCTGAATACATACCTCGTTCCCTTTTCTTTTTCTTTTTTTCAATATGTGAATAGTTTACTTGCATTCCGCATGGGTCAATATACGCAGCCTGAATTGGCAGGAGGTCTATGTATTTTTTTTTTTTTTAAGCATGTGCTGTCATGTACTAAAATTTTCTTTATGGGCTTCCAGTTGGATGGTCAAGACCGATCCAATGTGTTTGTTGGAGTTTTACCAAGAAGCTAATGTAATTGAGCTTCAAAAGTGACAGTGAGAGAAACATTTGATACACTACAAGGATTTGAACTGGAAATTGTGATAAAGTAACTAAAGTAAATGTATTTAGAATTATAATTGTCTGCCCTCATATCTAAACAATTGTTTTGAAGAGAAGTTTATTTCACAATTTGGTATCAGATGGGAAGAATCATTTAAGCGTTCATCCTATGTTCCTCCACTCAAATGCTACATCACATAAATGGGCATTTGGAGTTATATTTCTTGTATCTATTTCGTTTGGTTCACTATATTCTACTTTTTATAGAACGAAATGGTGTGACTTATATCTCAAGTTTAATCCAATCTTCTGTATCACTGTTTTTATTGCTTCTCAATCGCAGCTATAGCAGAGTTACTTGACAATGCAATTGATGAGGTGAATTCCTATTTACTTCTTGCCCTCTCTGTTTTTGTTGTTGAAATTTTAGATTTTGAACATGTCAGAAGCCATTAGCTAGGTCTATAAATCACATTAAAACATGACACTGTTGTATATTCTTTCTACAAGTATGAAAAAAAAAAAAATGTTATTTTATCTAGAACACGAGAAGTTATTTCCTTTCAGGTTAAGATCTTCTTCTGAACTTGCGCATTGGATAATTTCAGACACATGCATCTTTTTTTTTTTTTTGCATGTGTGTGGGTGTGGGGGTTCGCTTAGTCACCGCCTTATGTTTCTCTGTTGATGATATTGTTAGATGTTAGTGGTCTATGTTTGTGATTTGATTCTTGCTTTGTGTATTCTATAACTATCCATTTATGTTTGCCGTTGCAATAGATACCAAATGGGGCTACTTCTGTTGTTGTAGACAAGATTACCAATCCACGGGATGGGAGTCCAGCTTTGCTCATTCGAGGTAGTTATGTATTTAAATCATGTTTGACTGTTGAAACTTGAAATCAGTTGTTGAGGTTAAACTGGTTAAAATTTTCTATTATATTTGTTTATCATAAACTGATAAGGATACAAATAGATTTCTGTTTACCCGAAACCTTATGCTTTTAAACAAGATGATGGTGGTGGAATGGATCCGGAAACGCTGAGGCGTTGGCATGAGCTTTGGATTTTCAGACAAGAAATTGATATCCACCATCGGACAGTGTATGAATATTATTCTGACCTTTTCACCTTTTCCCTGCTTTCCTTTCTTCGCATGCTAAGCGGTTGGCTTCAGATGGAAATGGGTTCAAGACAAGCTCTATGAGACTTGGAGCAGATGTTATCGTCTTTACCTGTCACTCAAAGAAGAGGTTTGACCACAAGACACAAACTTCTTTATCTATATTTGAAATTGGTCATATTATCAACTTACTCACTCCCCTCCCCCTGGATTATCAACTTATGCACTTTATCTCTGTTTGCTATATGTGAATTTGGTCATATTATCAACTTACTCACTCCCCTCCCTCTGGATTATCAACTTATGCTCTTTATCTCTGTTTGCTGAGTTCCCCTAATTAATTTAGTTGTCAAAGGATATCTGGTGACACTAAATTATATTAATAGAAAATGAAATGCATATTAAATCTTCAAATTAGACCTCTAAGAATTTGTGAATATTGTGATAGTTAATTTATTATATTCCCATTTAACTTGGAATCATACATAACATACCTTGGGTTGGGTCCAAACTTTATGAGCCTTGAGGGCTTTATATGGAATTTCATTTTTGGTGTTCATATATATACATATATATATTTGAATTTTGGTTTCTCTAAGCATAGGTATATTCCAAAGTGTAATTGAAATGGAAGGACTCTACCACCTTGCTCCGGCATTCATCTTGAAACATAATGCATCCTCAACCAATTCAGTATGGGTGGATTTATCATATATTCTTGAAGTATTTGATTATGTATTTGACTGTTTCTGCTCTTATTTACATCAGTCTTGTGTTTGTGATTAGGACACTAAGTCGAAGTGTCGGGCTTCTCTCTTATACGTTTTTGAGAGAAACAGGCCATGACAGAATAGTTGTACCAATGGTGAGTCATCTTTGGTACCTTTCCTTTGGAATTCTTTTAGGGAAAATTACCACTAAGTCTTAATTTTTCCTTTAAAAGACCTATAAGTTTTATAAAGTTTAAAAAAAACCATTAAGTCCTATTTTCAATTCTTTTTCCATATAAGTTTTTAAGCTCTCAGTCTTCCATTCATACCTTCTTAGATTAGATTTAAATTTTAAAATTCCTCTGGAGATTTTAATGAAGGAATTGGAGGGCTTAAATTTTATTTCAAATTGCACTTATGGATGTGTCATTTCATAAACTATTATCTGTGAAGAAGTGGATACAGAAGCGTTTATGTGCTTGTTACGGCTGTCGACTTCCATCGTTGCATCTCCATCATCACTACCATCATCTCCACCACCTTGCCACCATCAGCATTGCTACTTCGACCGTAACTGCCTCACTGCTATTGGCACTGTATCAATGCCACCACCCTGAGTGCTATATCATTAGCATCACTATCTCCACCAACAATAATTACGGCCATGCCATCAGTAAAGCCACCACTTCCACCTTATCAATTCTTGTCACCACTATTGTAACCATCTTAGAGGATTAACATCATTGTTTCCATCCCCACCAAAACCTCACAAAATTATCTTATAGTTTTAACAGCTTTGCAATTACCACCACCACCACCTTAATCCCATGAATTTATCTGAACATGAAATTTTGAACAGAATGAATACTTGTATCATTCATTTCAGTTTCCTCTAGAAAATTTCAAATTCTTCATCCAGCCACACCTATAGAAGAAGGTTGTCATATGATTTTAATTGTACACCCTTTTGCACAACCACTATTCAGCAAATTTTCCACGAAAGCGGTGATCAAACTTAAGTTTCATTGCTCTTAAAATTGAAAGTAGCCCCATTAAACAATAATATGCAGCACAAAATGTATTGAGAAATCAATATTTTATCTGTAGTAGAAACAAACCAACCCCCCATGCCACCCAAGAAGAAAAAAAAATCCTGAAAAAGGTGAAGCAATTTCTTTGCCAACATTGCATCCTCCACATTTCTCTGAATTGAGAAGTAGGTAAATCTTCTCAAAATGTAAAAAAAACCATCTTCCACTACTGTACCAATTTTCTATAGAAAGACATCTCTTTGTATGAAACTTGACATAACTTTCTGTGATGTATTTCATTTTTTCCCAGAATATTGCAAAAAATTGGTTTGATTAATGAGGGTCATCACCTAGTCACATACCATTCTGAAGAGATACCCTTTTTATAGTGCACAGACTAATTTCTTTACCTTTGTATAAAATTATCAAAGCCCACCATAATTGCACTCCATACCCTTTTTATAGTGCACAGACTAATTTCTTTACCTTTGTATAAAATTATCAAAGCCCACCATAATTGCACTCCAGTCCACCACACTAATAGGTCCTCTGCACTGCATTGCGCTACCTATTATCACTCTCACATCCACACTTCATATGCATCTCTCTCTCTCTCTCTCTCTCTCTCTCTCTCTCTCTCTCTATCTCTCTCTCAGTACTCACTTCTCTAAGGATCCTATTAATCACACCCCCCATTGCCCACCTAGAGAAAAGAAAAAGAAAGTGTTAGTAGTCACAAGTAGACTCATTTGCTGGGTAAAAAGAAGCAGACTCATTTTCTCCCTAAAAAGAAAACTCAAATATGACAGACACGTGCACACGCTCACACACGCTTTCTACTCATTTCATATTCTTATGTAAAACAAAAGGCACTTATTAACTTCGTATGGGATGTCCAATGCTCCTTCATATAAAGTTGTTATTTGACAAGGTATTTTGGAATGATTGGTGATTTGTGTTACTTCTAGTATGTACATAGACTAATTTATTACTGTTAAATGGAGGACCGTTTATGTTATTAGCTATGATTTCTATGAGAAATATTCTAATTATGGTGTTGTAGGGTGATATGCAGGTTGTTGTGGTTCATGATTGCTTTGATTTTTCTCCCACATTTTCAAGATGATTGTGTTTTTTTTTTTGTTTTTTTTTTTTTTATTCTTATTAATTCAATGGACAGTTTGATGATATAGGACAGCAAGGAACAAAAATTGTTGTTTACAATCTTTGGTTAAATGACGATGGAGATATAGAACTGGACTTTAATGTTGATGCTGAGGTATCTCTTTCCGTCTTTTTGCTTTCATTTCCTTCTGAAATACTACATCTTTTAAGTCCTGCTTATTGGATTGTCTATTTCTAATCTTACTCTTGCAGGATATTCATATCAGGGCAGACCCAAAATTAATTCGGAAAGGTCGACCTCCAAGGCCAGTTTTTGACCAGCACATAGCTAATCTTTACCGCAATTCTCTCCGTGTAAGTTTATAGTATTCTACAAAGTTGATATGCCAAAAGATCTCTCCTTGCACAGGGTTAAGTTCTTTTTCATGGTCCACAGGTATATATATACATGCTGTATTTTCGGCTACCTGAAAGCTTCAAAATAATTTGGTGTGGGTGAGTTGTTGAGCATCATAATATTGCCAATGATCTCAATTATCATCAATTCATAGTATATAAGCCACAAGTTGGTGGGAGTGGGAGTATGGAGGTTCGTATAAGGTTGCATATTTATGGTCCATCCTAGTTGTCACTTATTGCATTTTTTAATAAATATCGAATGATATGTGTGGAAAAGTAACCCTAATCAATGATATTTGGCAGGAATTTGACATAGGTATATACGTGTAAATAGAAATTGGTGCCTTGGAATGGGAATTACTTAGTTTAACTTAGTTTTTCTCAAATTCCAATTCCAATTCCGAGGCACCAATTTCATGCTACCGAACATGGCAAGTGTTTTCTTGTTGGCTATGTAATAAGCTTCCCCTCTTCTTGTTGGCAGTGCTTAACTTGCATTTTTATTTTCATGGGCAGCCCTTTTGGCGTGTGGTCAATAGAGACGACAGTTGCGCAAGGGGAGTTGTCGGTGAGTATGACTAATTCTCACTTCACTGTCTCTTATTACATCGAGATTCTGTTTGATGTTGCAATATATCTGGATTGTGGTGAATAGTAAGTGAATGATGTAATAGTATTTTTTTAGGTGTTCTGGAAGCAAATTTTATTGAGTCTACTCACAATAAGCAAGATTTTTAGAAGACTTCCCTTTTTCAAAAGCTTGAAACTCGTTTAAGGGATATGACAGTGGAATACTGGTAAGCTACACGTTACACACTTAGTTCTTGTGGATATTGATGAGTACCGTAGGAGGTCAAATTGGATCGAAATTTCTTCAATTTCATGGAAAAAGTTGAACAAATGATGTTATTCAAACTTCTACAAAATGTAACAATTATTTATAAATTTAAGAAACATGTGTTGAGTTCCTTTCAGGCTTGGATATGATGTGTGGACATTGAAGATACTGCTAAATCTTACGCTCTTAGTTCCTGTAGTTATTGATGAGTACTGATCACACTCCTATTGATTATTGAGCACTTCCTCTTTTTCAATGTGTTTGTGTTGATCTTGGGCCTCTTCACTTAGGCTGGTTGTTCATTTGTAACAATGTGTTTTGCTTTTGGGCTATTTGGGCTCTGGCTTGGTTGTTCTCTTGTTAGCAATGGGCTAACTGCTGAACTTCATTGTAATTTCCTTCTTGATTTATAAATTAACTTTACCTTTCAAAAAAAAAAAAAGTCAAAATTGGATCGGAATTTCTTCAATTTCATGGAAAAAGTTGAACAAATGGTCTTATTCAAACTTCTACAAAATCTAACAATTATTTATAAATTTAAGAAACATGTGCTGAGTTCCTTTCAGACTTGGATATGATGTGTTGACATTGAAGATACAGCCCATAGGCATTTTATACATATCACTATCAAATACAACTGCTGAAACTATGATGCTAAAAAAAAGTTGTCACCATTCAAATCCTGAAGGAAGGGTGAGAAAGTCAAATGTTGACGAAATATTTTAACAGTTCAAAGATAAAGCCATTTGAATCATTAGCTACATACAGCATTTGGAATATCTATTTTCTTTAAATTACACTTTGAGAATTTATATTTTTAAGCTTAGAAAGCCGGGTGTTATTTTTGTAGAAATTTTGTGTCACTAATTTTTTTGTTGCAATTGTAGTGTTGATGCAGGCAGAATTTCAAATTCTGCAAGTGGAATTTGTGTTTTTCTGAAAATTTCCATCCATATTACTGATGCAGGCAGAATTTGGAATTCTGCCTGCATCAAGTGTTAATCCTTAAAAATACTTGTTTGAACTAAGAATTGAACTGGGTATAACTGAACTTCACTTTTTTTCTTTTTCTTTTTCAGTTCATGTATTTTATGATCTTTATATTATGTTTGCTAGCTCATAAGATTCATAAACTTTCTGTTATTCCTTTTTCATCTTGATGAGTATGACTTTTTCTGCGCTTTCTTCTTAGAGTTGCATATTATATGTGGTGCATTTCTCTGCTTAATCTTGGTAGGAAATTCCACTGTGGACTAATTGGTTATCAGCAAGTTAAGAAAGCTTCTCCAGTGTCGGTGTGTTCCCAGAAACCACTTCCTTCAAGAGCCCATATGAAGAGGAAGGAACAAGCTTCTGCAATGGAACTTGAACATGCAACAAGGCCCACAGGATCAGGGTCGTATGCAACTGATACCCTGCACATTGGAGTCGAACAGGTATGTTAAAATATGCCCATCAAAATTTTAATCAACCATGGAATGTCATCTAATGCTTGACTAAATAATATTTATGTATTGATCATATACAAAGGGAAATGTTTTGATCGGCTCACACTTCTAATCACTTTATTATATCCCAATGAATTATGCATTGTTTGCTGTGATTGCCACTATAAAATGCATGCTCAAACAGCTATATCAGTACTTGTGTCATATGCTTATTAGGGAGCTGATTATTTTAATCTTAAGAACATCTGTGTGCATCAATCGACTCTACCTTATCTCTTTAGCAGTCAGTATGCATGTTGAAAGCGGAGTCAATGTCACTAATTTTTGTCATGTTTTGTCTTGTAGATTGCCTGTAGTACTGAACTTCCGTTGCATGATGAAGAAACTAGTTACCTAATGCGAGAAAATGAGCGACTCTCGTCGATCTGTTCTTGGGGCCAATACGTTCCCGGAAGTCTACCTCAACTTACCTGCCAACGAGGGATTCAAACGACATTTGAACTTTCCTACCTAGGCCTAATTTGGACTTGTTTGACTTTGGGCTAGCCTTAGCCAAGGGTCCTAGTCCAATGCGTTTGCATGTGCTTGCCATAGTTTCTGTTTTAGCGGTTAATTCCTTGGTCCAAGTCCTTGCTTTGACAAAATGCACCTGCAACTTCAAATTAATACTCAAGTTGAGAGGGGTGGTACAAGTTCACCCAGAGATTAGTATGATGTATGATACGTAATTCACATCAAGTTCCCAGCTGAGATAAATTTTGTTTATTGCCTGTACGCTTCTAGAAATGCTTAGCTACATTTATATAAAATTCTTGGTCCCGCCTCACTCGATTGAACTCTTCCTCATTTAAGAATTTTGTGGACAAAACCATTTTTTAAGTATCCATTGTTTTGTGGATTCCTCATTCATATCTTTTTCAGGTTAATGGGACTGGAGAGAAGGGAGACAGAACTTAAGCTAAAGGTAAATCATTTCTGTTTTTAAAAACTTTGGGAAACAGGTCTTTTCAGATATTTGTCCTTAGGCACTCCCCTTCTCTAAGTTCTTGCTTCTATAAAATGCGTGGGTCTTTGTCAATCAAATTGTGAAAACATAAACATATTCAACTCTGAAAGTCTGACCTGCTTAGGGAGGAAAACTATGACTCGTAGCTTTTTAGTCAAAAATTAATCTTCAACTTTGGTGCAGGTGCAACAACTTAGAAGTGAACTAGGAGATACCCAGCTCGAGTATAAAAGGCTATATACTGGCTGAATTAGAATCGACGGACACAATCAAGACGGAGAAAAATGTAGGCGGATGATTTGTTTAAATTTTCTCGGCTGTTGTTCATAACCCGAGGTATAGTTCGCAGCCTCCTTAGTGTTTTTGGTTGAAGTAGATGGTAAAGCAGGTTGTAGCATGTCAAAGAATGTAGTTAGCTTTCTGACCTCTAAATGACAGGAACTGTAAATTACATTAATGTTTGGGACACAGTTCCACTTTTATAAAGGCTAATATTTCCGACTTTTCTCACTCTCAAGTCTTAACCTAACTCTAGGGTTTTAAGATTCTTAGGTATGGAAAACTTGAAATAAAACCATTTTTACATTCCATTATTTGGCTGACACTCGAACCACAAGCAGGTATTAAGACTTATACATGAACGACGAACAATTTAGCTTATAATAAAGATTGTAGTATTTCATTCATTGAGATTCTGATACATTTGGGAAAAGCATATGGATCACAATGTGAACCATTGCAGCATCTTACTCGGTTTCTGTTACCGATTTACAATCCGGTGATTGCGGTCCTCTTTGGGGAAAGTCTTCGGGTGTCAATGGTAGGATATTTGGATGCCAATATCCGTGTGTTTTCGGTGAAAATTGTTGTGCATGTTACGTTTGATTATTTGTTAGTTGATTACATTAAAATTTATTCTGTAATCTTATTTTTGTCTTACTAATGAACTACAATAAACACTGTTTTCTTTTAGATTTAATTTTTTTGAAATCTCTTTTAATTATTTTATTATACGTGAAAAGAAAAGAAGGAAGAAAGGTGCATGGCCAGAGGGGGGAAAACAAAGTAGAGTATCTCTTAGAAAGAAGGAAAAGGAGTCCAAAGAAGAGTAGGTTTCAATGGTTGAAAATTTGTTGTTTCAATTGTTAATGTAATTAAGCTATTTAGTTGGTAAAAGAATTTAAATGTAAAGATTTAAGTTGATATAGGAAAAAATCTGTAAATTTTGAGAATTGAAGGGGTTGAATGAAATAAATAAGAAGTATATATTTATGAAGAGACACTTGTCACATATGCTCCTAGAATGCCATGTGTCATTATGCATGGGGAGATGGTTGTCACGTGAGAGTCGTTGACCTTGACTAATCCACCACTACAAATATATACAGTACTACGTATGTTATAACGTGTAAAAGAAAAGAAAAAAAAAAAAGAAAAGAAAAGATCAGGAGGACGAGGAGGGCGGCATTCCAAGGCAAGTAGACCAGGGCCGGCTCCATCCTTAGGCAGCTTAGGCGATCGCGTATGGCTCCAGCCAATAGAAAAGTTCAAAAATTTTAAAAAAAATTTATATTAAGTTCTACTATAATTATTTTTTAATATTATTAAACTCTAATAAATATAAAAAAATTATATTAGATCTCAAATATTTATATCTTAAAATAATTTTGTTATTTATTCACCATTCGTTTCGATTTTATATTAGGTTTCAAATATTTATATTCTAAAATAATTTATTTTTTATCTTTTTTATCTCTCCTTATTCATTTCGATTTTATATTAGGTCTCAAATATTTATATTCTCATTTAACTTCTTCTTTTTTCTCTTTTCTCTCTCCTCCCTCTTTATGTTGAACTCTAATTGATACATAAATTTAATATTACCCTCCAAAGATTTACTTCCTTATATGACTTTTTTTCTCTCTTTTTTCTATTCTCATTCACTTTTTACAATAAAACCAATATAGAAATTTAATTTTAGGCCCTAAAAATTTGTATCATTAAATTTTTTTTTTCCCTCTTTCTTTCTCTCTCATTCATATTTTTTACAGCAGCACTAAAAACATTTTGGGTAAGATACACCAACAGTAAAATATTAAATATCTATTTAATGTTGTTTGGAAAAATGACGAAATTTTTTCATTATTTATTTTATTTTTTATTATGTTTTATGTTTTTCTTTTGGATAAGTCTCCTCCTCTCACTCTTATTACAAGTTTACAGTTATTATAAACACATTTTTATTTTATTGAAAATTTGTAGAAGTATTGGATTTGGGTTTTTTAAATCAGGTTAAATGGTTCTTTTTCTTTAATTATTTTTTAATTTTATTAACTTTTGTTATTATAAATTTGGGTGTATATATATTTGTATATTTTGTTTTTGAATTATGACTAATTTTATTTATATTATTAAAAAGGCTACTTTTTTTTTTCGCCTAACGCAAATTAAATTGTTAAAAAGGCCACTTTTTATTTTTTTGCCTAAGGCTCAAATTAGATTGAGCCGCCCTGAGGTTGACTGTACCTTATATCTAATTTTTATTATATTTTATGTGGTAGGTATAGAATCAAGCATGAGACTAGGTATATCATGCATATATATGTGTGTGTGTGTGAACATAAATATGCAAGTTGATATTCCCCTTTATGTTGTCATATATGATTGTAACTTGTCTATTAAAACTTCTAGTTAATAATAGTAATACATACTTGATATGATTCTTGTTGATCGGAATTGCAAATCTAAAACTGTTCAAAAAAATTACATTATATTTACATACACATACCGATCTATACACGCGCATGCACAACATGAGATCACTCAAGCACATTCTTTAGTATAATAAGATTGAAAGAATGTCGAACGGTAGATATATATGTATATATGTGTTTGGTAGAATGTAGATGAAATTTGGAAAACTGCATCTGTAACCCATGTCCAAGCAATGGTTTTCCGGTGTGAAATTCGGCTAATTTATGGGATGAGGGCTTCAATTTGGGGACGTGACAGCTAAAATTATCAAAATTCTTATGGAATAGTTTCGTCACATGCAAGTTATGGAATTGAGTTATCCAAGTATTTTATTTGGCATGAAAGTGGTGGATCAAAATCATTAGACTTTGAATTAGTTCCATGTGCCGAAAATATGAAATGAACGTCGACTTAGAGCTAAAATTTTCATATTTTGATTTGGTATCTTTCCTTGGAATTTTGTGATATACTAAAGTTCATTGATTAGGACTTTATTGGACTTAAAAAAGTTGAGTCCAGCTTTCAAATTTCAAGTTTTAACAGCCTCCTTAAAAAGCACCATCTGATTCTTTGATTGATCATGTTATTTTCACACACTTTTTTTTTTTTTTTTTTTTTTTCAGTATTCAAAGAACCATCAACCAGTTAAGCCCATTCAAGTTTTTGTTTTTTTTTTAGTCTCCGTTTGTTTGAGCGAAATATATTTTCTATGTAACATTTTTTCATGTTCACAGAAAATATTTTTGGTGTCCGTCTTCCAAACAATTTTTTAACTAAAATTATAATTCTTATTTGAGTCATTGATTATTTAATTTTTCTCTTACTATCGATTTGGTTCAATTATTTTTATAACAATAATAATTATTTGACAAGAAATATAAAAAAATAATCAATTGATTTTTGAAAAAATATAAAGAAATCGAAACAAACCTCTCTATCATCGAATGCAATGAGTGAAAAAAAATTTTCTCTCCACTTTACGAATTATTTTTTAAGGTTTTAGAAAGTAATACTACAAGTTAATCACTAAGCCAATAATGATTACAAATAATAATAATAATAATAATAATAAAGACAAATTGAAGAAACCAAAAATAGAAAAGTGTATAATTGTTGTTAAAGAAGAGATTTGCCTCGTGCTTTATTGGCTCTTCTCTTAACAATTTTTTGTATTTGGTCACTATAACACATGTAAAAGAGTCATTTTCTTTTTTTCTCTAAATTTTTTTTTTGGCCCGTATATAACTCTTCTATGTACTTGATTGACGTTTTTTTATGCCATATGCTTTGTTGAGGAGATTAGAGTGAAATTGGTAAGTCCAGAAAATGACTTTTGGAGAACTAATTGATAAGTTGTTTTACTTAAGTTTTGGGAAATTATTTTTCTCTTTGAATTTGAAAATACCAAACACTAAAAAATACAAAAAATATTTTTCAAATGTTATATATATATCTATATTTGTGTGGGGTCCACAATGGATTAATTCATCCATGATGACACCCTTGGCATGGAGAGAAAGATTACAAATGTCTTACAGATACAATGAAGCTTCATTTGGAGCCTATAAATAGCCTATCAATATCAAACACTAGAAAATACAAAAAAATATTTTATGGACCCTTACTGTTAAAAAATTTGCACTTTATCATTTTCCTTCTATTTTTTGGAAATCCAAAAAGCCTATAATTAAGGAACTAGACCTACATCACGTTTTCAACATTCTGGGCACAAGTAGACATTTTACTTTCAAAACGTGCTTTGTTTTTTTAGCAATTTAGTAAAAGATATTACCAAAATTTATGAAACGTGTTTTGTTTTGTAGCAATTTAGTAAAGATAATATCAAAATTTGACATGGGATCGGTGTGTAAATATCAGTACACCCTATTACAATAACATGATAAAAAAAATAAAAAAATAGCCATAATATCTTTACACCCTATTGCTTCATTTTATCACTGAATATTTTAAGTTTCATTGCCCTATCCTTCCACAATTTACATTTGATTTATTTATTTATTTAAATTTCAATGGTAACATTAAACAAGTAGAATTTAAATCAATTGCTGAAATAAGTCAAAATCCATTAATATATATATATATATATATATATATATATATTTCAAATGACATATATATTGAGTACTTCATTAATAATGAACCAAAAATACTACTACTACAGGTCTAAAAAGATTTATGAGGCCTGGCCCACAAACGGTTATTCTTGGAAGAACCGGACTCCAAATCATTTTTCAAATCAATTTTATCTTTTGGCTCGTAAATATTGGTTTTTTTTTTTTTTTATGTGTTTGGGCTCTTAATTTACTTTTCATTTTCTTCTTCATACGCTACGGTACCAGAGCCTACTGTTTTGCCCTCCAAAAGTTGAGCAGGGTTTCTGGATTTGAGGTGACAAGATCTTCCTTCTTCTAAAAGTCGATGACCTTTCTAATTTTTTTAATATGCAGTAATTTTTAATTATTATTTTTTTGTTGATTTAATTATTTGCATAGATTTGTGCAAGTTTTTATGAGTACAATGGTTTTCATTTGGATTGATGGAAACTCTAGTTTTGGGATCTCCATGCTCAGCTGTTTTGTCTATTTTCAGCTGTCTCGTATGGGGCATTGCTATGTGTGTGTGTTTCTGTGTGTGTATGTGAATTGAATTTGAAGTGTCTAGAGTGGTCTTAGTTTGCATGTTAGAAACTGATCACTTTTGGACTTCAAAGTTTCAATAACTAGCTGGGTATAAGTACATTACCTTCTTATTTATGCATTTTGTTTTTGTTGGTTGAGCTAATTTGGAAGTTCTTTTAGGAATTTTCACAAACAGCTTCTATTTTAATAGTTTAACCTAGATTACCTTCTTATGTATGCATTTTGTGATGGTTGGTGGAGCCAATTTGGAAGTTCTGGTTTAATGGCCCATACTGTTAGGCCCTTACTATGCTTTTGTCTGCTACCCATTGGAGAAAGCCCTTAGTTGGATATGAAGGATGTGAATTTCTATTTCGCCATTGGTAATTGCTGGCATCTCTTTTGATTTGTGTTGGGAAAACACGTGAAATCTAGAGAAATTGGGAAAACACTTTAAATCTTGATATTGCTAATGGTAAAGCACTAATGGGTGTGTGTGTTTGCTTAACCTTTTTAAAAAATAAAAAACAGTGATCTTTTCTAGTTACGTTGGTTTCAGATGGTTGAAAAGCCGTCTGGTGAAAGTAGATGTACATGTTCTTTGATTGATAGAGATTTCATGTGCAACCTTTTGATATATAGCTCCTGTAGAAGATCTTATGTTCATTTTAACTTATGGGAGCATTTGAACCTGTTCAACTAGTTTTGCTTCGTGATTCACAGCAGTGTTCTTTTCATGGATTCATTTTCTTACTGTCTATATCGTATCCTCTAATCTTTTGCTTATTTTATTTCTTTTGCAGTGCCCAAGATGAGCACTGTAGACTTCATAGATTTATGTAGTGATGATGAGATTGTGGAGTCAGGTGGGAAGGATTGTAAAAGGGGACCAGATTTTGATCTTGGAACACATGAAACTGAAACCAAGAAGGTTCGTCGGAAATACAAAAAGCAGTCAGAGCGAAAAATATTTGAGGAGATTAGAAGTTCAAATTCTTTGAGCACAAGTGAAAGTGACTCCAGTGTTTTAGATCGAGCGTGTGCCCCAGCTGATGAATCGAGCCCTTTATCTTTACCCTCTCGGTGTCTGCCTCCAATTTGTCGCCAGTTCTGGAAAGCTGGGAACTATGAGATAGAACAGGGTTTTAAAGCTCCAATACAAAGTATGAAGCTGTCGAATTTCATACCAGGATACGTTCTTTCGTGTGTGTTTCCTTTTCGTGTAACATGTCAATAGTTTAGTTGCATTCCACATGGGTCAATATAGGCAGTCTGAATTTGTGGGTGGTCTATGTGTTTTGTCTTTAAGCATGTGATGTCATGTACTTAATTTTTCAGTTTGAGCTTCCATTTGGATGGTCAAGATGGATCCAATGTGTTTATTGGAGTTTTACCAAGAAGCTAATGTAATTGAGCTTCAAAAGTGACAGTGAGAAAAAGAATAGGTACACTATACAAGGATTTGTACTGGAAAGTGTGATAAAGCAACTAAAGTAGATGTATTACGAATTATAAATGTCTGCACTCTAATACTAAAGTAGATGTATTAAGAAGTTTATTTCACAATTTGATATCAGATGGGAAGAATCGTTTAAGCGTTCACCCTATGTTCCTCCACTCAAATGCCACATCACATAAATGGGCCTTTGGAGGTATATTTCCTGTATCTATTTCATTTGGTTATATTCTAGTTTTTATGTAACAAAATGGTGTGGCTTCTTCATTTTATATCTGAAATTTAATCCAATCTTCTGTATCACTGTTTTTATTGCTTCTCAATTGCAGCTATAGCAGAGTTGCTTGACAATGCAGTTGATGAGGTGAATTCTTATTTATTTTCGTTGTCCTATTTTTGTTAATTTTTTTATATTTTGAACATGTCAAAAGAAGCCATTAGCTAGAAGAATATACAATGCAGTAGATACTATTGTATATTCTTTCTACAAATATAAAAAAGTGATTTTATCTAGAACACGAGAATTTTTTTAAAACCTTTCAATTTAAGATGTCCTTTTGGACTTGCACCATTGGATAATTGCAAACACACATGCACATGTTTTGTGGGGTGGGGGAGAGGCACCACCTTATGTTTCTTTATTGATGATATTATTATATATTGGTGGTCTATGTTTGTGATTTTATTCTTGCTATGCATATTTTAAAACTATTCATTCATGTTTGCCATTGTAATAGATACCAAATGGGGCTACTTTTGTTGTTATAGACGAGATTACCAACCCACGGGATGGGAGTCCAGCTTTGCTTATTCAAGGTAGTTATGTATTCGAATCTTGTTTGACTATTGAAATCAGTTGTTGAGGTTAAACTGGAAAATGTTTTCTATTATGTTTGCTCATCGCAAAATGATTAGGATACAATTACTCATTTTGACTTCTGTTTACCTGAAACCTTCTGCTTTAAAACAAAGATGATGGTGGTGGAATGGATCCAGAAGCGCTAAGGCGTTGTATGAGCTTTGGATTTTCAGACAAGAACTTGATATCCACCATCGGACAGTGTATGGATATTATTCTGGCCATTTTCACCTTTTCCCTCATTTCCTTTCTTCTCATACTAATTGGTTGACTGTAGCTTTTCAGATGGAAATGGGTTCAAGACAAGTTCTATGAGACTTGGAGCAGATGTTATCGTCTTTACATGTCACTCAAAGAAGAGGTTTGACCCCATGGGAACTTTTTTTTATCTATATGTGAAATTCCTGGATTATCAATTTATGCACTTTATCTTTGTTTGCCCAGTTCCCCTAATTAATTCAGTTATCAAAGGACAGCTGGTGACACTATATTATATTGACAGAAAATGAAATTTGGTATTAAATCTTCAAATTGGACCTCTAGGCATTTGTGAATATGGTGATAGTTTATTACATTCCCATTTTTCTTGGAAGCATATATAACATACCTTGTGTTGGGTTGTAACTTATGAGCGTTGAGGGTTTATTATATGTAATTTTTATGGGTGGTCATATATATATATATATATATCTTTATTTATATATATCTGAATTTTGGTTTCCCTAAGCATATGTATATTCCAAAGTGTAATTATTAATTGAAATGGAAGTACTTTACTACCCTGCTCCGGCATTCATCTTGAAACATGATGTTTCCTCAACCAATTCAGTATAGGTATGTATTTTGACTCTATGTGCTCTTATTTACATCAGTTTTGTGTTCATGATTAGGATGCTAAGTCAAAGTATCGGACTCCTCTCTTATACCTTTTTGAGACAAACAGGCCATGGCAAAATAGTTGTACCAATGGTGAGTTGGACATCTTGGTACCTTTAATTTTGAATTCTTTCCGGGGAAATTACCAGTCAGTGTTATAAAGTTTCAATAGATACATTAAGTCCTATTTTTTAATTTCTTTTCCATACAAGTTTTAAAGCTCTCAGTCTTCCATTTATACCTTCTCATTCTACAGGTTTTAAAGCTCTAAATTTTGCAATTATAACTTTTGTGCAAAAATGGATTTGTTTTGTAAAGTGTTCTTTTTAACCATTGAAACACGCTTAACATTTTCTTCGGAATTGAATTTTTTTTTTTTTTTGTCAATTTATAAATTTTAACTATTCAAAAGCTTTTAAATAAAAAATAATATTACTATTTTAGAGAATAGAATGAAATATATAATTACAAAGTATAAAGTCCATGTAAAGTTGGAAGTTTGAGACATTTAGAACTAATTCGGAAACATTTATCAAAAAGTAGGAAATAATGGTATATTGTTGACAGGACTTTGTACATTAGAAGGAAAAAATAGGACTTATGAAAATTTTCTAATCTTTTATCGTCTATTCTTTAGGCAAATTCTAGATGCAGGTATCCATGTTAACTGTTGTTAGGTGTACATGTTACTGTAGATGGTTGATACACATCTGGCATACTTGCTGATGCCAGAAAACCACATTGGATAATGGCAAATTTGATAAAAGCGCATGCAATCATAAATTGAGGCTTTGGCTTAGTTTATTACCTGGTCAGGAGTCTTGTGACTGTTCATTTTGGCTGTTTGAGAAACTGAAAATTCAGCCAGCCAATGGGGATCTTTCCCTTATCCTGATTAGGATCTAGCTCTGTGTCCAGGTTCATTACTTTAGAGTTTAGACAAAATCCTTAAAATAGTATTACAACTTTGTTTTCTTGCATACAGAATTTTCTAAAATTTGATTTAAATATCGCTCAAATTATAATGATTGGGCTGTTAGTTTTTCTTTGATCAACCCAACTTTTGGTACTCAATTTAGTTTTTACCCCCTTTTAATTAATACAGGTGGATTATGAGTTCAATGCATCAACTAGAAAGTTCAAGCCCATGCTTCCTCATGGTAAAGAGAATTTTTCATCTAACCTGTCGATTCTGTTGCAGTGGTCTCCATATTTAACAGAAGAAACACTGCTAAAGCAAGTAAGCTTATAACATAATAAAAATACTACTAAAATTACTTTTTAAAGCTTCTCATTTGCATGCTGCTTTTGCTTTATAATTGAGATATTTTGGAATAATTTAGCCTCTGCTTAACAACAAGAAGTAAAAGAGAACGAAAAATTGTTACACCCTAAAAAAGTATAATATATGTGTTAGGAGAATAATTATAGGAGTGATTTAAGCCCTTAAATCACTAATTGACAGAATGTTAATGTTGCCATACTTGGGCAACAAGAAGTTGCAATATTTATATTTGCCTTTCTGTGTAATTCATTTATTACAAGTCTTCCCCAATTCACCTATAAATAGAGGTGGTTATCATAAACAAAATCAAGAGAGAATGTAATGAAAGAGATGTAGCCCTTTGAGTTTTGTGTGTCGTGGATGTAAGCTCTAGTGGCTAAACCATGTTATATTCTTTTGTTCTTCATGTTTTAATTTCTCTTTTCAATTTTTTTATATCTTTCAACAGTATGCTTGGCTAAGGTTTTACATTTTTGTGTGTATGGTTTGGTAGAGAATAATGGGGCTTTATGGATGTTCAGTGGAAATAAATCACTTAGTCTTGTTTTGGTAACATTTGATGTGTTATATGGACATATCAATTCTTCACTATAGTTAAAACTGTCAAATGAAAACAAAGTGATTTATTTATGAAGAAAAGTAAAAAAGAAAACACTTCATTTATTGAAATCCATAAATTGCCCTTATATTAAGCAACAGTTTAGATCTTTCTCATAATTGAATAGCATTATATTATACCACAAAATCAAATGGGTGGACCTATGTGCAAATACGGTATAAAACGCTAGAGAGATTATTTCCCCCTATCCGGAAGTTACCTTTTTCTTTCCTTGGTCCGGCTTGCCTTCTCTCTTCTGGTAAGCCTCTCCTGTTCTCTTGGTAAGGAAAGGACGCCTTACTATTTAGTCCACTCAAGTATAAAATATTAGAATAAAGAGGCATATATTTCTCAAGAAATGTTGGGAAAATAACTTAAGCATGCTGCAAAAGAAATGTGCATCCTAAACAATGACATAAATAGTAAATTATTCAATTCTAAAGTTATGAATTCGGATTTCTCAGAGTTCTCCTATCACATCTTTGCAAAAGCCTCAAAGAAGATAAGGAGTCACTCTCCAAATTAAAAGATCCAACAGTTTGGCAACTCAAAAGAGATCCGCTTGCGGGAAAGATTATTCTAAAAGCCAATCAAAAGTTGCTCAAGAGGGGGAAAAAATGCTACAGCCTACAATAATTGAATTTCTAAATCCTTTCTGGAGATTTGAATGAAGGAATTGGAGGGCTTAAATTTTATTTCAAATTGCACCTGTGGACTGTGTCATTTCATAAACTATTAGCTGTGAAGGATTGGATAGTGGAAGCGTATATGCGCTTGTCGCCACTTCCAACTTCCATTGTTGCACCTCCATTATCACTACCATTGTCTCCCCCACCATGCCACTGTCAGCATTGCTACTTCGACTGTAAGTGCCTCACCACCATTGGCATTGTATGAACACCACCACCCTCAGTGCTACATCATTGGCATCACTGTCTCCACCAACAATAATTACTGACATGCCATCAATACAGCCACCACTTTCACCTTATCAATTCTCATCGCCACTATTTTAACCACCTTATAGGATTAACATCATTGTTGTTGTTGCCATCCTGACCAAATTAACAGCAGTTTGCGGCACAAAATTTATTAATTAATTAAAAAAAATTATACTTACCAATTAAAAAAATTTCTGTAGTAGAAATGAATCAACCCCCCAACCCCATCAAAGAAGAAAAAAATGCTGAAAAAGGTGAAGTCATTTCTTTTCCAGCATTGCATCCTCCATATTTCTTGGAATTTAAAAGTGGGTAAATCTTCTCAAAATGGAAAAACCAACTCTAGGGTCCCAACACCATCATCCACCACTTTACCAATCTTCTATATAAAGACATCTCTTTGCATGAAACTTGACATAACTTTCTGTGATGTATTTCCTCCTTTTCCCAAAATATTGTAAATTTTTGGCTTGATTCATGCGAGGGGGCATCACCAAATTGCACGCCATTCTGAAGAGAGACCCTTTGTAGGCGCTCATACTTATTTATTTACCTTTAAATAAATTTATCAAAGCCTTCCATAATTGCATTCCAGTTCACCACACTACTAAAAGGTCCTCTGCACTGCATTGCACTACCTATTATCACTCTCACATCCACACTTCATAGACATCTCTCTCTCTCCTCTCAGTACTCACTTCTCTAAGGATCCTACTAATCACGGCCCCCATTTTGCCTACCTAGAGAAAAGTAAAATGAAAGTGTTAGCAGTCACAAGTAGACTCGTTTGCTGTAAAAAGAAGCAGACTCATTTTCTCCCTAAAAAGAAAACGTCAAATATGACATATACGGGCACGCGTGCGCACACAAGCACACACCATTTACTTATTTCATATTCTTATGTAAAACAAAAGGCACTTGTTAACTTTGTATGGGATGTCCAATGCTCCTTAAAAATCATATAAAATTGTTATTTGACCAAGGTATATTGGAATGACTGGTGATTTGTGTTAATTCTAGTATGTACATAGACTAATTTATTACTGTTAAATGGAAGACCGGTTATGTTATTAGCTATGATTTCTATGAGAAATATTCTAATTATATGGTGTTGTAGGGTGATACACAACCTATTGTGCGTTTTTTCATTCTTATTAATTTCAGTGGACAGTTTGATGATATAGGGCAGCATGGAACAAAAATTGTTATTTACAATCTTTGGTTAAATGATGATGGGGATTTAGAACTGGATTTTAATGTTGATGCCGAGGTATCTTTCCATCTTTTTGCTTTCATTTCCTTCTGAAATATCTTTTTAAGTCATGCTTATTGGATCGGCTATTTCTAATCATACTCTTGCAGGATATTCATATCAGTGTAGGCCCAAAAGTAATTCAGAAAGGTCACCATCCAAAACCAGTTTTTGACCATCACATAGCTAATCTTTACCGCTATTCTCTCCGCGTATGTTTATAATTTACCATACAAAGTTTATATGCCAAAAGATCTCTCCTTGCACAGAGTTAGGTAAAGTTATTTTTCATGGTCCACAGGTATATATATCCATTCTGTATCTACGGCTACCTGAAAGCTTCAAAATAATTTTGCGTGGACGAGTTGTCGAGCATCATAATATTGCCAATGATCTCAAGTTTTTTGATTTCATATTATATAAGCCTCGAGTTGGTGGGAGTATGGAGGTTCGTATAAGATTGCATATTTATGGCCCATCCTAGTTGTCACTTGCAGTTTTTGAAAAAATGGGAAAGTAACCATTCTCAATGATACTTGGCAGGAATCTGACATAGGTATATATGAGTAAATAGATTAATAATTATTCTGTAGTGTTTTCTTGTTGACTCTAGAGATCGAATTTTGGAGAGAATTGATCTATGTAATATGCTTCCCTTCTCTCTTTTCGTATATGTTAGTAGCCTTCACCATGCCTCTTGATTTCATTTTTCAGGCAGCAGTTGTCACCACTATAGGATTTTTAAAGGATGCTCCACATGTTGATATCCATGGGTTCAATATCTACCATAAGAACCGTCTAATATTGGTGAGACTTATTGTCTTTTAACTTAAAAATATTTTTTAGTATTTGACATTGTCATTGCATTATAATAACTTCTATTTACTATACAAGTTCAGAAGTTGAAATTAAAGCTAAGAAAGCACAAAATGGTTGAACTAGTTAATTCTTTTAATTAGATACAGAATCTCCCTGCAGAAGATGTCCTATCAGATTTATATGTTACATGATTGTCGTTCATTGAAATTCTTCTTTTATGTATCAAGCAGGATGTTTCACGAGTAAATTGAACATAATGCTCTAATAGGTTTCATATTCTCATTGTATACATTCTTTGACTTATATAACAGCATATTCTTCTGCGAATACTCTAATATGTTCTTTTTGGGGTTGTTCTGAACTTCTTGCATTGTTGTGCTTAACTTTCATTTTTATGTTCTTGGGCAGCCCTTTTGGCATGTGGTCAATAAAACCAACCGTCATGGAAGAGGAGTTGTTGGTGAGTATGATTAATCCTCCCTTCACTATCTCTTATTACTTCAAAATTCTGTTTTGAAGTTGCAATATATCTGGATTGTAGTGAATAGTAAGTGAATGGTGTAATTGTATTTTGGTAGGTGTTCTGGAAGCAAATTTTATTGAGCCTATTCACAGTAAGCAAGATTTTGAGAAGACACCCCTTTTTCAAAAGCTTGAAACTCGTTTAAGGGAAATGACAATGGAATACTGGTAAGCTACACGTTACTCACTTAGCTCTTGTGGATATTAATGAGTACCGTAGGAAGTCAAATTGGATCGGAATTTCTTCAATTTCAAGGAAAAAGTTGAACAAATGATCTTATTCAAACTCGTACAAAATCTAACAATTATTTATAAATTTAAGAAACAGGTGTTGAGTTCCTTTCAGGCTTGGATATTATGTGTTGACATTGAAGATACTGCCCTTAGGCATTTAATACGTATCATAATCAATCTAATACTACTGCTGAAACTATGGAGACAATTTTTTTTTTTTTGACCTCTCAAATCCTGAAGGGAGGGTGAGATTAGACATTATTTTGTAAATTTGTAATTTTAAGATTAAAATGCCAACTGTTACTTTTGTAGAAATATTTTGTTGTTACTAATTTTCAACCCTTGGGCTGCTTGTGAGCTCTGAAGAGAACTTCACTTAAATTCATGTATTTTATGATCTTTATATTATGTTAGCTAGCTCTTGTTGAATTCATTCATAAGATTCATAAGCTTTCTGTTTTTCCTTTTTCATCTTGATGAGTATGAATTTTTCTGTACTTGATTCTTGTAGTTGCATATTATTAATTAGTGTGTTAGTTTCTCTGCTTAATCTTGGTAGGGAATGCTATTGTGAATTTATCGGTTATCAGCGTAAGAAGAAATCTTCTCCAGTGTCGGTGCCTTCCCAGCATGGTAAGCTTTGAATCAACAATGCTTTCTTGGTTGGCTTCTCTGATTAGAATTGCTTGAAGTTTCTGTTGCTGGAACCAATTATCGGTGAGTGTGGACTGTGGGCTGAAACTTGGAAAATTCCTTATTGATCCATATTATATAGACTTGCAATTTACGAGCAGGACTAAATATGAAGAGGAAGGAACAAGCTTCTGCAATGGAACTTGAACATGCAAAAAGGCCATCAGGATCAGGGTCCTATGCAGCTGATACCCTGCACATTGGAGTCGAAAAGGTTTGTTAAAATATGCTTATCAAAATTTTAATCAACCATGGGAATGCCATCTAATGTTTGACTAAAGAAATTTATATGTATTGATCCATACAAATGGAAATGTTTTGATCTGCTTACACTTCTAGTCTTTTTAATTACATCTCACTGAATTATTTATTTGTTTGCTGCGATTACCACTAGAAAATGCATGTTCAAACAGCTATATCAAATACTTTTATCATATGGTTATTGGAGAGTTGGTTTTGTTCAATTGTTGGTTCAAAATGTTTATGAGAACCATCTGATATATCAGTTATAAACTTTTGGCTGTTTTATTCTTTTTATGTGCGGCTTTCATTTGTAACTAGTTAACCTCCTCCTCTGTGCCTCTTGGGATGTCCCTTGGAATATTTGATGGTGTACAAGATATATTAGGACCTTGTTTCTCAAACATGTCTATTCCTTTTTCTTGCATTAATATGTACTTCTGCAAGGTGGGGAGTAATTTATTTTAACTAAGACATCTGCTTGGAAAATTCTCTTTTCATCAACTCTACCTTCTCTCTTCAGTAGTCAGTATACATGTTGAAAGAGGAGTCATTGTCACTAATTATTGTTGTGTTTGTCTTGTAGCTTGCCAGTAGTAATGAGCTTCAGTTGAATGATAAAGAAACTATCCTAATGCAAGCAAATGAGAAACTCCATTTACGGTAAGTACAGCGCAGATTTACTTTATTTGGTTATGAAGTTTGCACTGGATCTGGTTTGGCTACTCTCATCACTTTGTTCTTGTTTAACTCAGCATACCCTCTGCTATTGCCAAGTCAATACGAGAATAGGCGGCCTCATTATATTACAGAATCCACTTAGTTGAATGACAATGCCATGTGGCAAAAAGTCAAGATAAAGGGATACAATAATTGAGGATCTAGGTCCCAAGCGAAGCACCCTGACCGTGAATGCACTCTTTATAAACAGTTTGGCAAACCTCAACTTGGGGCCAATACGTTCCGGGAAATCAACCTGAAACTGACCTGCCAATGAGGGATCCAAACGACATTTGAAGTTTTGAACTTTCCTACCTTTGCCTAATTTGGACTTGTTTGACTTTTGGCTAGCCTAAGCCAAGGCTCCTAGTCTAATGTGTTCGCATGTGCTTAGACGTTTGTTCATGTTTTAGCCAGATAATTCCTAGGTCCAAGTCCTTGCTTTGACAAAATACTCCTGCAACTTCAAATTAATACTTGAGTTGGGAGGGTGAACTTTTAATTAGATTAGTATGATCTATGATTTGTAATTCGCATTCAGTTCCCACCAGTCTCTCTATCCAGTTTGCACAGTTTGACCTTCACTGGCCAAGCTTGCCCCGACTTGCACTGCTACATCACCTGAAAGTATATTTCAGTTATTGCTTGTAGTTCACTTCTAGAAATGCTTAGCTACATTTATATAAAATTCACAGTCTCATTAAGTTGCCCCACACCTCACTCGATTGAACTCTTACTCATTTAAGGATTTTGTGAACAAAACCATTTCTTAAGCATCCATTGTTCTGTGGATTTCTCATTTTTATCTTTTCCAGGTTAATGGGATCGGAGCAAAGGGAGAAAGAACTTAAGCTAAAGGTACATCATTAATTTTATATGGCATAAATTATAACAACTTGCAAATGTAAGAAATTTGCATGACACTGTGATGTTCTGGAGTTTTTTATGGTCTACACAAATTCTTCAACTATACTCCGTTTTGAAATCATCCGGCCTGTACAAAGTTCTGATTGCATGAGAAGATGTACGTCCATTACTCGGTTTTATCCAAAGCTAAAAGATATGTTGACAAAATTTCTGTTTTTAGAAACTTAGGGAAACAGGTCTTTTATGTGTGTCCTTAGGCACTACCCTTCTCTATGTTATTGCATCTATAAAATGCCTGGGTCTTTTGTCAACCAAATTGTGAAAACAGAAACATATTCAACTCTGACCTGCTTAGGGAGGAAAACTATATTCCTAAAAAATTACTCTTCGACTTTGTTGCAGGTGGAACAACTTAGAAGTGAACTTGCAGATAAAAAGCTCGAGTATTCGAGAATGTTGGCTGAATTAGAATCGATTGACACAATGAAGATGGAGAAAAATGATAGGAACTGTAAATTACATTCATTTTTGGGACACACTTCCACTTTTATAACGGGCTAGTTTCTCCAATTTTCTCCCTCTTAACCTAACTATATAGGGTTTAAGATTCTTATGCATGGAAAACCGAAAATAGAACCATTTTTACATTCCATTATTTGGCTAACACTCGAACCACAAGCAAGTATTAGGACTTGTACATGAAAAACCTACAATTAGCATCCAATAAAGATTGTATTACATTACATTCATTGGGACTCTGATACCAATTTGAATCATTGCACCGTCTTACTTGGTTTCTGGGAAAGTCTTTGGGTGTCAATGAGATGATATTTGGCTGCCAATATCCGGGTGTTGCTGGTGAAATTTTAGTGCATGTTACGGTTTTTGAAATCGTTTTTGATTATTTCATTTCACGTGGTCTGCTTTACGTTCTAAAATATGTTCTAAATTTTTCGTAAACGAAGAGGTGGGACGAGGGAAAAATTCTTGTCAATCACAATCCGTCACAATCCGACACATTCGAGTAAAATTTTTAAATAAAGTTATAATTTTGTCGGTTGTGATTGATGTCGGACTCTGATTTACTAGTAGTTTTGTATGATGTCGAGTGACGAGTTGTCTTCAAATTTAGTTTTGTATGACTCATTAATTTCAGATCATGTCAAATTTTCTTCACGATTTGTCTTCAAACTTAGTTTTGTAACTCATTAATTTCAGATCATGTCAAAATTTCTTCAGAGACTCTAATTTACTAATAGTTTTGTATGGGAGTATGACGTGGTGTGACGAGTTTTCTTCAAACTGAAACAAAACTCGGCATATTCTCGAGTGACCAAATTTTGAAATGCTTGAACAATAAACTATCAAAATCATTTGAAAAGATTGGACCCAACCCTAAATTATTAAAGCGCAAAGAGTCATTCATGCATAAAGTTCCAAAATAGAAGCAAAAAATATCTCAACCGACTTAGAAACCATATGTCTCTTGACCAAAAAAACCCTGTACTGTTCACCAGCTACCATTTGGGCCCATAAGAGACCTCCACCAGCAAACTTATGGGCAAACCTAGCGAGAAACCATTCCCACATGACAATAAGAGAATTATGAGAAAAGTTATGGCTAGAAAACAAATGATTTTGTCGTCTTGTGTAACCATTATGATCTTCAAGACAAAAAAAAAAAAACCCATGTTTTTTGTGAGGACCATTTCTAATGAGATAAATCATATTTTGGACGCAAGCATAAACATCCATAATCAGAGTATCATCTCCACACATCGTATATCTCCATCTCAATCATGATCTTTTGATTTTACCTACGGGATGGACAAGCATTATAGGTACATGTGGTGTACATTTTTTTTTTTTTTCGGTTTCTTTCAAAGGATATATCACACTTTAGGGTGAGACATTAGGGTCTGAGTTCTCACCCATTAAGTCATATTTGTGTACTTTCATAAAAATTGTTTACGTACCTAAAGGCTCAAATCTAAGACTTAACAGGTATTTCGGTTTGAGTTCTAACTCATTAAGTCATTGTTTACGTACCCAAAGGCTCAAATCTAAGACTTGATAGGTATTAGGGTTTGAGTTCTAACTCATTAAGTCAGCTCTCATAATATGAAAGTAAGAACACATGTAAAGTGTGAGAGTTTAAGAGGGCTATTCATTGTGAATAATTACCTGATTTAAATTGGGATAAAAATTAGTAATTGGGGGTATGTTGGGCATGCCATGTTGGAATCCGTCAACATTGAATAATCGACCCACCTGAGTCACCTATTGCGTCATGATGTTTTTGAAGGATATACAAACAACCTATTCATGGAAAGAAAATAACATGTTTGTGTTTGTCCCATGTAGATAATGACATTGCTTTATGTCTTATCAATATATATCAACTCATGGTTTTGTTTTATTTATTTATTTTAATAAACAGTTTTATTTCCAAAAAAAATATCTTGTATAGTAAGTGTGTGTGGCACGGTGTTACCCAGCATGTCATAGCTGTCACCTCCACTATAAACATCCATGTGTTCTTACTAATTTGAACACCGTTGCATCAATACGCATTACATAAATTCAATTCAAAAATACGCATTCAATGAATTCAATTCAATTATATTCTCCGCTGTAATTAAAACATGGAAGCATCCTCGAAGACCCAATTCGCCTTCTCTCTCCCGGTGGATTCCGATCACAAGGCCACCGTATTCCGGCCATTCTCCCTGTCGTCGCCGCACATGCGAGCCTTCCACCTCGCATGGCTCTCTCTCTTCTCCTGCTACTTCTCCACCTTCTCTATCCCACCACTCCTCGCCGTCATCCGCGAGGACCTCCACCTCACCGCCACCGACATTGGCCACGCCGGCATTGCCTCCTTCGTTGGCTCCATCTTCTCCCGCCTAGCCATGGGCCCTGCATGTGACCTCGTCGGACCCCGCATCGCCTCCGCCTCTCTCTCTCTCCTCACCGCCCCAATAATCCTCTCAACGTCCCTCATCTCATCACCCCTCTCCTTCATCATCGTTCGCTTCCTCGTCGGCCTCTCGCTGGCCAACTTCGTCGCCAACCAGTTCTGGATGAGCTCCATGTTCTCCGGCAACATCGTGGGCCGCGCCAACGGCGTGGCAGCAGGGTGGGCCAACGTTGGCGCCGGAGTCACCCAGCTCGTAATGCCACTCATTTTCTCTCTCATCGCCACCACCTTCAACGTACCATCTTCCACTGCATGGCGTCTCGCCTTCATCGTCCCGGCGATATTCCAAGCTGTAACAGCAGTCATGGTGTTGTTCCTCGGCCAAGACTTGCCGGACGGGAACTATAAACGGTCACGAAAACTCGGAAATAACTCAAGAGACAACGCTCTCGGAGTTCTGATTAATGGGCTTAAGAATTACAGAGGGTGGATATTGGGTTTGTTGTATGGTTATAGCTTTGGAGTTGAGCTAACAACTGATAATATCGTAGCGCAGTACTTTTACGATAGGTTTCACGTGAAGATTCAGACGGCGGGGGCGATTGCGGCGAGCTTCGGGTTGGCGAATATCGTGTCGAGGCCGGCGGGAGGGGTGGTTTCCGACGAGATGGGGAGGAGGTTTGGGATGAGGGGGAGGCTGTGGGGCTTGTGGGTGGTGCAGACCGTGGCGGGTTTGTTGTGTGTGTTACTCGGGCGAGTCAACTCGCTGTGGGGTTCCATAGGTGTGATGTGTGGGTTCTCTGTGTTCGTTCAAGCCGCTGCTGGCCTTGCGTTTGGCGTGGTTCCATTCGTTTCCAAAAGGTACGTTTGGTAGCCTTTTAATTTCAAACCAATGAGGTGCTCAACACAACCTTTTTTTAAAGTAACTCGACGAAAAGTGAAAATTGGGAGGCATGGGATATTTTGTTTTTGCTGCCCTTGCCGAACAGACCATAAACCCGTGTCTTTTAGCTATCGATTGGCGATTCAAATTAATCATTGTGAGTTGAATAACTTAAGAGGATAATAATTAATCAGATAAATCAATTTCATTTCATTTCATTTCGTAACACTTGGATTCACCCACGTTTATCAAGAACATTGTACTGTTGTCTTCAGAAGGAAGACACATTGTCTGAAAAGGACCAATCCTTGTGGTGACAGGGACAGTGGGCTCCACAATTGATCTGATTCAGTAAGGTAACACACTGCTCTACTGCATCAACCGACAGCGATGCTCACACGTGTGGATGTTCCACACGTGTAAGCAATCAAGATAGTATGCTAATTTTAAAACTGTAATTAGTGGAATTAAAAAATAATAATTCAAAGAATTGAATTAAAATATACATAAATTCTAAAACTGTAATTAGTGGAATTAAAAAATAATAATTCAAAGAATTAAATTAAAATATACATAAATTCTATGTAGCCGAACACAATTATACAATTCAAAAATCATTTGTAAAAAAATAAATTTTTATATTTAATCCACTCAATCTTTTATTTTTATTTATGTATTAATTATTATAAGTATTACATTTTTTTTTAACTAGTATAATTACAATATGTGGATGGTATGCAGGTCCTTGGGAGTAATTTCAGGGATGGCAGGGAGTGGTGGGACAATAGGGGCAGTGGTGTCACAAGAGTTGTTCTTTTCCGGGTCGAATAATTTCTCAACCCAAACAGGCATTTCTCTCATGGGCCTAACGATGATTGTCTGTACCCTCTCAGCCACACTGATCTACTTTCCTCAATGGGGTGGCATGTTCTGTGGCCCATCCATCAACCCAGACTCCATGAATGAAGAAGATTACCACCTTCTCCAATAAAATTCTGATATGAAGGGTCAATATATATATATATATATATATATTACTCCTAGTTCATAGGTAATGTTAAGGTGAGAGTAATTGATTACCTCATGATGTAAATTTTGTCATATCAACAACTCTGCTTAATTATTTGAAATGCATAGGATTGGACTGTTTATATGGGAGCAATTTTACATTGGGGGCAAACCAGTACTATGTAATTATAATTTGAATTTTTTAAAATCAATTGCAATTTTATTTTATTTATAAAATAGTTATAGTACATATATCTTAAGAAATCCAAAAATTGGAAGAAAAAAAAAATGCAACCTAAATCACTTTATTTTTTAAAAAAAATTGTTTCAATTTTTGAAATAATGTTTTGAGTGCTTTGATTTTGCACTGAAAAATATATATCATTATTACCCTGATAAAAGGTTAAGAAACAAAATAACTTTAACTAAAATAAATATTTTATAAGTTTTAAGAAAATAAAATTATTACTTTAGCAACTTATACAAGTAGTCATACAAACTGTCATTTAGCATGTGATATTTAAAAGTATTAGTATATATTTGTAGAGAAGGACTATAATAAGAATGAGTATATATCTTTCAAAAGTATGGTTTAATTTTAAAATTAATTTAAGGTGTTTAGAAGGGTTTCTATAAAACTTAAATTATCTGTTTATTATTTGTTTTTTTAATAAAAGAAAATTTAATTAGATAAGAAAATATATAAAGAAAATAAATAATTTACTCTTTCTAATTAGACAAGGAAATATATAAAAAATATAAATAATTTAGTCTATTTAGTCTCCACATCTTTTCTAATTTTATAAATATTAGATAAATAATTTTCTAGTATATAAATAAAATATTAGTAAATTTTAATAAAAAATAGCCCACTTATCAATAATTTTCCTATTATAAATTTCAATTAAAAATTCAATTTTTATCTCATTTACTGTGATACCCCCTAATTTCGGAACACGAGTTGATCAAATTCGCGCACAAAATCAGGGGAATATCAAAACAATTAAAGTATTTCAAATAAGTACAGAGTACAAAATGAAATAAAAAGAATAAATAATAAAACTAATAAATAAAAATTAATTAATGATTCTTCAACAATTACAACTCGAGAATCACATAACTCAGGGATCCCTTAAAACATTATCCAATAATTCAATACTACTTAAAAAAATACACAGGATGAATAGATAAATGACAGTCTCCCAGCTGCGGATCCTCAATCTCGAGACTGGAACCTCTAATAACTTGAAAAATAAATCATAGGTTAAACCCTACGAGCAAGTTCTCTTTACCAAACCTCTGAAAACCAATAAGTAAATCATCTCTAATTAAATATACACATAAGACTTTAGGGTTAAAGGTTGACACGTTAGAAAAATAAGAGAAGTGGAGAGAGAAGAGGATGAGGTTGACAAAGAGAAAGCCGAATTAAAGAAAGAAGACGCTGGAATTGGAAGAAACAATTAAAATTTGAAGCGTCGGTTTCGTTTCGAAACCTTCAGGCAAGTTCTTTTCTAACTCTCCTCTTAGGACCCATAAGTTTTTCATCTTGAATATCAAGGCTTTAATTAAATTATTAATTAAAATTATGATTAGAACGGATTTAATCAAAAGTATTAAGTTAATTTTATTTGATTAAATTAAGGTTAAATTGTAGTACTAAAAGTATGATTTATTATTATTTTATTTTTTTAGCATTGTTGGATTTTAATTATATATATAGGTTGTATATATTAAAAACAACTGTTATGTTTGATCTGTGACCCAAGAAGGTTATTTAGGGTTTATAGAATTTCTGAAAATTTTCTGTAATTTTCTAAAATTTTCTGGTATTTTTCTATAATTTTTAGGAATTTATTATGTTTAATTTTGTATTTTATTTGGTAACTATATATATATATATATATATATATATATATATATACCACTTCTGTAGAGCTTCTGTAGAAAGCGGTGGCGCCTTCATTAAGGGATGTGATCTGGTGTGGCGCGGCATACAAGCTTTCAGTGCGCCCACATCTGGACCATAGATTGGTCCTGATTTATCATAGTAGGATTCTGTATTTGCATGTGCATAGGAATAAGGTACATACGCTGATCTGAGCCCTTGGTTTATTTTAGTATAAGTGAGTTGATCCAGTGTGCTAGAGATCATGGAAACTAGGTGCGCATGTGAATCTGAACCATGGATTAGCTTTGGTCAACAAAAGATTGATCTGGTGTGGGTGCATACATATGAGTTCAAGTGAGCAAATCTGGTGTGGGTGCATTTGTGTGAGCTCAAGTGAGCTAATCCAGTGTGGGCGCGCTCACAGTTGTGTTTGAGCTCGGCCAATTATTTTGCCTATTTGTGACATAAAATTAAAACGGTCATAACTTAGTCATCTTAAATCGAAATTGGGTTATTCTTGAGCTCAAATTTAAGAATTTTTCGTTCTCTTTCCAATGGTACCAATTTCATTATCAGATTCCCATCATACTATGAAGTATTTTACGTTTTAGGGAGACAATATCGAAAAATTATTTACCGAGATGGAGTTTTTATGGGAAACTATTTCTGACGATATTTAGCAGCATTTAAATTGCGTAAATATAATTAAATTAATATATTGTTATGGAATGAAGTGTGTGAATATATATATATATATGTGTGTGTGTGTGTGTGTGTACACACACACACACATATATATATATATTGATATGATTTAAATAATCAAAAATTATTATGGATGATATTATACATATTTATATATTATAAAATATATGTGTATGTATATATATATCAATTAAGATGATTATTAATATTATTCTTATTTGATATATCTGGAGAGGTTGGTTAGCAAATTTGTGATATGCTTATAATCTGCAGGAGATGTTTACGTATGAATTAACTTACTATTATGTTTAAAGTTGATACATAATTAAGTAGTAGGCATGGATGAGTTGTCATAGGTGTAAATATAGTGCCTAAGTATTTGTATAAATAAAATACATACATAGGAAGTATGGATGAGTTGTTAGTTTAAAAGTATATACTTCTGGAGGCATGGTTGAATTGCCAATGTATAAATAAATATACTTATGAAGGCATGGTTGAATTGTCAAAGTATAAATATATATACTTGAGGAGGAATGGTTGAGTTGCCAATATATAAATAAATATATTCATAATGGCATGGTTGAATTGTTAAAGTATAATTAAATTGCTATGTGTATTAGATGATTAAAATTCATCAATAGATACTGTATGTATAAGTTGGATTAGGATTAGATATTCTTAAATTAGAATAATGACATGTTAGTGTATTATTTTATATATATTAATAAAATAATATTGGTAAAGACATGAATGATTTGTTAAAGTCTAGGTATTAACTATATGGTTTAAATAATTAAATTCATTATTGACTTTTGGATTGAATATAATTTTTCTTGAATTATATTTTAGCATTTAAATGATTAAAAAATTATTCAAAATAGAGTTAAGGTTGAAGGGGTTTTTCTTTAAAAGAGAATGAGTTTTGAATTGGTTTAAATATGATTATGTTTTAATCATGGTTTAATGGTTTTGAAAATTAATGAAACTATTAAGGGATGTGAATGTTATACTGTATATAACTATTTATACATATGTGTATCATTGTTTATTAAACTTAAAACTTTATTAATTTTAAGTTTAATAAAGTTAAACTTAAATGATACACATATTTAAATTTAATAAACTTAAACTTAAATTTTAAGTTTATTAATTTTATTAACTATTTATTTATATAACTAATAAAGTTTTAAGTTTAATAAACAATGATACACATGTGTATAAATAGTTATATACAGTATAACCTTCATATCCCTTAATAGTTTCATTAATTTTCAAAACTATTAAACCATGATTAAAACATAATCATACTTAAACCAATTCAAAACCATTAAACCATGATTAAAACATAATCATACTTAAACCAATTCAAAACTCATTCTCTTTTAAAGAGAAACCCCTTCAACCTTAACTCCATTTTAAATAATTATTTAATTATTTAAATACTGAAATATAATTCAAGAAAAATTATATTCAATCCAAGAGCCAATAATGAATTTAATTATTTAAACCATATAGCCAATACCTAATCTTTGATAAATCATTCATGTCTCTACCAATATTATTTTATTAACATATATAAAATAATACACTAACATATCACTACTAAATTATTCTAATTTAAGAATATCTAATCCTCATCCAACTTATACATACAGTATCCATTGATGAATTTTAATCATCTAATACACATAGCAATTTAATTATACTTTAACAATTCAACCATGTCATTATGAATATATTTATTTATATATTGGCAACTCAACCATGCCTCCTCAGGTATATATATTTATACTTTGGCATCCATAAGTATATTTATTTATACATTGGCAATTCAACCATGCCTGCATAAGTATATATCCATACTTCCTATGTATGTATTTTATTTATACAAATACATAGACACTATATTTACACCTATGACAACTCATCCATGTCGACTAGTTAACTATATATCAACTTTAAACATAATAGTAAGCTAATTCATACGTAAACATCTCCTGCAGATTATAAGCATATCACAAATTTGCTAATCAACCTCTCCAAATATATCAAATAAGAATAATAATAATAATAATAATCATCTTAATTGATATATATATACATGCACATATATTATATAATATATAAATATGTATAATACCATCCATAATAATTTTTTATTATTTAAATCATATCAATATATATATATATATATATATATATATATATATATATATATATATATAATTATTTATATATGTATACATATGGTTTAATTTAATTATATATATATATATATTCACACACTTACTTCCATAACAATATATTAATTTAATTATACTACGTTACTAAATATCGTCAGAAATAGTTTCCCATAAAAACTCCATCTCGGTAAATAATTTTCCGATACTGTCTCCCTAAAACGTAAATACCTCCTAATATGATGGGAATCTGATAATGAAATTGGTACCATTGAAAAGAGGACGAAAAATCCTTAAATTTGAGCTCAAGAATGACCCAATTTTGATTTAAGATGACTAAGTTATGACCGTTTTAATTTTATGTCACAAACAGGCAAAATAATTGGCCGAGCTCAAACACAACTGTGAGCGCGCCCACACTGGATTAGCTCACTTGAGCTCACACAAATGCACCCACACCAGATTAGCTCACTTGAGCTCACATGTATGCACCCACACCAGATTAATCTTTTGTTGACCAAACCTAATCCATGGTCCAGATTCACATGCGCACCTAGTTTCCATGATCTATAGCACACTGGATCAACTCACTTATACTAAAATAAACCAAGGGCTCAGATCAGCGTATGTACCTAATTCCTATGCACATGCAAATACAGAATCCTACTCTGATAAATCAGGGCCAATCTATGGTACAGATGTGGGAGCACTGAAAGCTTGTATGCCGCGCCACACTGGATCACATCCCTTACGGCGGCTTTCTACAGAAGCTCTACCGTTATATATATATATATATATAATTACCAAATAAAATACAAAATTAAACATAATAAATTCTTAAAAATTATAGAAAAATACCAGAAAATTCTAGAAAATTACAGAAAATTTTCAGAAATTCTATAAACCCTAAATAACCTTCTTGGGTCACAGATTAAATATAACAGTTGTTTTAAATATATATAACCTATATATATAATTAAAATCCAATAATTCTAAAAAAATAAAATAATAATAAATCATACTTTTAGTACTACAATTTAACCTTAATTTAATCAAATAAAATTAACTTAATACTTTTGATTAAATCCGTTCTAACCATAATTGAAATTAATAATTTAATTAAAGCCTTGATATTCAAAATGAAAAACTTATGGGTCCTAAGAGGAGAGTTAAAAAAGAGCTTGTCTGAAGGTTTCGAAACGAAACCGACGCTTCAAGTTTTAATTCTTCTTTCTTTAATCCGGCTTCCTCTTTATCAGCCTCCTCCTCTTCTGTCCCCACTTCTCTTTTTTTTCTAACGTTTCAACGTTTAAACCTAAAGCCTTATGTGTATATTTATACACATAAAAATTCCAATCCTATTCCAACTAGGACTCTCAAATCAAATAATAATCTTTAAATAATATATATCTATAAACATATATTATATTACATGTATATATATATACCTTCTATAATTAACCCATTGGTTAATTAAATTATATATACCTACATATATCAATAAATATATATCTATATATCTATATCTTTTCATAACAATTATTAATTAATTATATTTATAATTAAAACAAAAATGATCATTTAAATAATTAAATAACCATGGGCCTTTATTAATTAACCCAATAAGGCTTCATACAAGCTCAAGACTACATATTTTGGTCTAACTTCCCTTAAGCCCAAATCCAATTAATTTAAATAAACCAAATAATTAAATAAATACTTAAAAAATAAAAAATAAAATAAAAAAAGTAAAAACTAATTACACTAAGCACATAAACAAAATAATAAATTACAACCAAATCACACCATACCAATAAAATCAACACGCCAACAATTCATTCAACAATTAAGCACACACACAACAATCATCATATTAATAATTCACAAAATATAAATAAAATAAAATAATTAATCTAAGCACTCAATAAAATAAATCAATTAAAAATTAAAATAAACGCAAGTAATTCAAATTAAATCAAATAAATAATTTAAAAATAAAATAAAAGTAATTAATTTCAATTAATAAATACTTTAAAATATCGGGGTATTATTTTAGAATTTATAATTATTTAATTACTTTTTTTAAATATTGATGTTCCATACAATTTTACTAATATATATATATATATATATATATATATATATATTACTTATTTATTTAGAAAAAAGAATTAAGATTATTATTTGGTCACCTAGTTACCAAAAAAAAAAAAAATTTGTTGGTCACCGACTTATTTTATTAATTGCCAACAGATTCCCAAACATCATCAATACTTGAACAGCGTATAGTATTTGTAGGGAGGTCTGGTCCTCAACTCGTCTTCGCAGTTGGAAACCCTAGATATATTGGTATTGCGCCAACTGAAGGAGAAGAACGACGATCGATGGCAACGTTCGGACGATTGTTAGAATCTGAAAGTATGAAGACCCAAAAACTACGACTGAAGATCTTTGGATCAAAGTCGCCGCCGTTGTCTCTGCGGAAGAAAAAGGTCGAAAAAACTATCTATCTTCGTGGTTGTCCCGACAATCATCACCCAATTCGTCCCAGTTGGTACGTTGTTAAACTATCTATTCCGTGATAGCAATCAAACCGGTCGCGAAGAAGACGCCGATTTCATGGGAGAGCCGCTGTCTTGTTCTCGGCTCCACCGTGTACAGTATCGGCGGTTTACTATACTCTCGTAATATCGGCTGTTTTCTATACTCTCGTAATGTCTGTACGGCCGAGGCTGGCAACTGTTTCGCGAGACGATGGAAGGAAGTAGCTCCGATGAATGCTAGGAGGTCGTGCGCGGAGGCTGTGGTTGTTGATGGCAAGATCTATGTCTTCGGCGGTCTCAAAACCACCTATCGTGGTCACGGATTGGCACAGAATCGACAGATTGAAGATGAGGAAGGTCCGGTGGGTGAGGTTTTCGACCCGAGCAAGAATGCATGGGAGCCTATTAGTGAACCTCCAGCGCGCCAAATTATGTGTTTTGTAGCTTATGATGAACATGAACATGATAATGGCGATGGTTCGAAAAGGATTATATTGTGTTCTAAGTTCTAACTACAACCTCCTCCTTGCCTATGACGTGAGATGTGATTCTTGGGAAATACTAGACCCTCAATTTCACACATATCACCGGAAAAAGAGCCGGCCGGTGTTGATTGACCATACTTTGTACTGGATTTGGGTTGGTGAAGATGGAGATGGAGATGGTGGCATAATTGCCTATGATTTGGAACTCAAACGGTGGAGCCAAGGTTCTATCAAAGGTTTGAATTCTCGTATCTATGAATCGTATTCTTATGGTCATGATCTGCCCATATTTTTCCATTTCTATGGGGATTTCTTCAACTTGATTTGGCTTGACAACATTACGCACACAGAACCCATAATGAACACAAAAAACTGTGAGGATCGAGAATTCCGTTCAATTATTCATTGTATTACAATACGAGTTTCTATACGACTTGATAAGGTGAAACACAAATTTCTTATTAAAGGTTATGCTCTCTCCACTGAGAGGTATTTACTTGACAGTCAAATGATTAGCATGGATAGTGTAGTGTTGTAATTCTTAAATTCCCTTTTTTTTCCACACTTATTGTGCAAGCAGACAAATCTCTTAAATTTGTTGATAATCTATTTCCTTTTGGTTTTGAAGATTATGAACTTTAATATTTACTAATTTTTTATTTTTTAGGTTGATAATTTTGGTTTAGCTAATGCTTTCAGTGCTACTTTATTTTTCACTAGATTTTTTTTATTATGTTTAAACATGACAAGTAATTGTATATTTCACTTTATGATGTTGATGATGATGTTTTTTAGGGACAATGCTTGTATCCAAATTCAGGTTGGACAACTTGCTGACGTGAGAGTTCTAACACATAGTACAAAATGGAAAGTAAAATTTAGATGGGCGCCATTGCCCATCTATTCGGGTTTAACCAATTTCTCTTCTCAGTCCTCGCTCTCCATCTTAATCTATCCCTCAGCGGTCGCTTTTCTCCTTCCTCTTCCCCTGGTGGTTGCCCTCTCTTAATAATCCATCACCACCATCATCTCCAGTACAGCTAGTTCATGATTCGGAATGATCATGCATCATCATCATCATCATCATCAATAAATCCACTACCACCATCTGCGGCAGCCCACCACACCCAACTCTTCTTCCATTTCATCCCAATCCCAATCGAGTGCAGGTACTAATACTACACCAAATGATACACTTCATTCAACACACTAAGCCCACCCTAGAATTTCTAATGTAACGAGGAGTAAATGATTTATTACAAAAAGCTTACATTCACGAGACACGTCAGTGATATATATCTTTTATTATAATAATCTCTTTTCATGTTCATATGTTCTATTATAATAATCTCTTAATAAGTCCAATAATGTAATGAGGAGAAGATGATTTATTACAAAAAGCTCTAGCATTTCTTTCCATCCAAAAGAAATAGATTGCGGCAAAAAGAAATAACTTATGAACTAAGAAGTCGTATGAGATCCAATTGTAGTACCAAAGAACATGACCAGTCCATGTACGTGCTAGGAAATATGTAGAACCCAACAACATTCGGAATGAAATCCTATATGACTTTGCTGAATTTACAATTGAAGAAGAGATGATTAGGGTTTTTTTTTTTTTTGAAAGATTACCTCATTGGTTTTGTGTCCAGAGTATAGAGTCTTCTTCTAACTGCAAGTCAGACAATGAAACCATGATTTTTTTTTTTTGAAAGGAAATTCAATTTATGGGGTGAACAAATTGCTTTTCGACTACTAAAAGGGGCAAAAAGGTCCTTTGTTACTTGCTCACTCCTACCGGTGACATGATTATCCCCACTCCCCTTCTTGAGAGTCCATGGGCAAGTTGTTCAGCATGCTAGTTTGCTCCACGCAACCTTTTCTTTTTTTTTTTTAATTTTTTCAAAGTGACCTGATACTCGTTTCTTTTAAAAGAAAGGATCGATTATGCAACGAGGTAGCCATGCCAACAACTTATCGAAAGGAGCCGGCCGTTGAATTCATGCTCGGACTTTGGAAGAGAACATACATGCTCGGCCATTGAAGACATGATACTATACACATTAGGTACCTCGTCCTTGTGGATGGATATTACAGTGCTCACCTATGAGGCTCATTTGGCTTTTAGGCGTTATGTACGGTTTTGGTCAATACCAAAACAACAGTTTTGTTGAGGCCGGAGTGTTTTGGGCACATATCATGTTTGGTAACGAAAATTAATTTGTTTTGGAAAATTCAGAAATTTGTTTTAATTCTTCTGTTACAGTACCAAAACATACAATATTACTAATTTAGTAAAAATATGATATGTTATGAACTATTCCAAACTAATATCAACCGTCTCAAACATGATATGTGCCCAATTTGAATATCAATATCAAAAATCCAATGTTATAACACTTAACAAACAGGCCGTGTGTATATATATATAAATATATATGTATGTATATATGATTTGAAATATCTACAAATAATATAGTAATTCATTATTATAGCTTTGCAACAAATAATGTGATGGTAGTGCGGATGTCATTAAATTGATGAGAAGATTACACTATTGATAATAGAGTCATTTGTCATTAAATTCATTATAAGATTACACTATTGACAATAGAGCCATTTTGGCTCTAAAAATTACAACAAAAGTAGGCATAGCAAAACCTTAAATTTTTTTGTCACTGAATGTAGCCAATTTACAATGAATTTGGATGACAGACCTTCCTCTTCCTTTTTTTCAAATTTTTTTTCTTCAGTTAAATGGGTGTCCATGGAACTTCAAGGAGGGGAGAGAAACAAGAAAACATGCATAAAAGAAACAAACAATGTCTTTCTATGAAGCCACTAAAAACTACCAGCAGAATTCGATCTCAACCTTAAAAAAACAACCCTAACAGAGAACAACAAACAAATATTCAAACAAAAAGAAGAAAAGTGGTATCTCAATCTATCATTGTGGATGACTCCCTTGCTGATAGGGTATGTGCAAATACTCATGACACTAGCCAATTGTGCCCACATGAATTAGAGCAGGCCTGCACCAAGCGGTTGTGAAGGTCTGAGTCACTTGAAATGAGCTGAAGATTTGAGCTCCTCCTTAACTTGATGGAAGCAAGTCTTGCTCTGCTATATGATTTGTTTGGCTCATGTGCAACTTATGTTATTCTGCAGCCAAACAATATTAGATAAATTTGTCCGATCAATGATTTGACTTTACTGTATTTTTTATATTATTTATTATTATTACTTTTCTTTTCTTTTTTTTCTTTTTTTTTTTTTTTTTTTTGCAATAAATGACAACATTCTATTTGTATTTGATATTAATAAAGACTAAGAACTTGATCTCGGACTGGACCCGTACCAATTTGGACTGTATATCAATTTTTTTTTTAAATAAAGATTTACAGTTCAAAAGTAGGACAACTTAATTTGAATGATTTAGGTGGTTGGGGATTGATATCATTCCTCACATAAAATTAGTGGGATGCATCCGGTGTAGTGTAAAATTTTAAAAATTAAAAAAAAAACAAAAATTAATATTTACTTGTGATATATTAATCTGAAACTCTCAATTTATCTTAACACACAAAAACTCAAATATAATTTGTCCTCAACATGAATTCCTATCAGATGGGTCTTGCTTAGTAATGAATGCTAAATTCCACAAGTTCCTGATTCAGAAACTCGTTCAGGTAGCCTCACTCTGTTCTTATGGATTGAGAGAAATTCTAAATTTTTTTTGTAAATCAAGTACTATATCATTTTGTTTTTTTATTTTTGTTTTTATTTTTTAATTTATGTTCTCATGTGTTCCATCAATTTATTTATTTATTTTTAAAAAAAGTAAATTGAATTTATAAATAAGGGAGCCTGTACAGCCCATAAAATAGGCCCAGGCTTGAAGTAAGCCTGGCAAATAAGAGCAACATGGTATGAACAAAAGAGCCCAGCCCAACAAATCCGTCAATGGCTCTAACAAATCGGTATCAACATGATCTAAAACAAACCCCCACCGCCCCCCCCCCCCCCCCCCCCCCCGCAGCGGCGTAACTTTGGGTATATATACACACACACACACACAACTCTTTCAAGAATTAAAAAATACTGTAAAAAATGACTTTTTGGCTGTTACCATTAAAAACACACCTTTAAAAAAATTATCCTTTGTTGATTTCCAAAATGCCCTTCTCTTTTGTATATAAATCTAAAAATTAAAGAATATAATAGTAATTTTACATTAACTAAAATTTTATTTTTTTAATTGCAGTATTGGCATTTTAATATTTTTATCACCCTCTTAACGGCGAATTGATGGGAGATCCTTATTTGCCCCTATAATAAATGTTAGGAGTTTTCAGAATCTATAGCTGGTTATATGAATTATATGCATACGTACTACATGGGACGTTAAATGCTCCCGAGCCTATTCACGACCCGTGCAAGGGCAAATTCAAAAATTGTCAATAAAATGGGCTAATATTTTTTTGAGTGGACTAACAGTAGTAATAAATTTTTATTTTTAGGCTTAGACTAAAATTAGTTGTAATAAATTTTTTTTGTACGGGTGGGCAAACCCACTCCTATCCGCCAATGGATCCGTGGATGGGCGTTCGAACTTCATCCAACCCAAATTCAGGTTACTCCTAAATTTAGTTCGGTTATATATATATATATACACACACACGAACAATGATATAGAGGAGTCCTCTCAACTATTCTTTCCAGTCATAAAACCCTAAAAGCATAAGATATTATAGATATTGCGGCTTAAAGAGATCAAAGAGAATGACAACATTCGGACGATTGTTGGAATCTGAAAATATGAAGACCAAAAAACTACGACCGAAACTCTTCGGATCAAATTCGCCGCGGTTGTATCTACTGAAGAAGAAGGAAAAAACTGTCTGTCTTCGTGCGGGTTTCCGACCACGTTGGACAACTTGGACCAACTGGTACGTATTTAAACTATCGAGCAAGGACCACATTACTACTCCTCGCCGGAGAAGGAATCGAAAAGTCTCATCACCGTCACCGTCGTCGGGGCAAAAAACCCGAAAGGGTTCGGTCACAGCAATCAAACCGGTGGCGAAGACGGCGTTGGTCGAGTCGCTGTCTTGCTCTCGGCTCCACCATGTACAGTATAGGCGGTTGCCTCGACATAATCCAAAAGCAATACTGTCCCAATGTCCGTGCCAAGAACGCCAACAGTATCACCACACGATGGACGCAAATTGCTCCGATGAAGGAAAGTAGGTCTAACCCCGAGGCGGTGGCGGTTGATGGCAAGAACTATGTCTTTGGCGGTCTCAAACTCACCCATACCGGTTGGGAACCGCCATCGATCGAGGAAGGTCTGGTGGGTGAGATTTTCGACCCGAGCAAGAATGCATGGGAGCCTATTAGTCAACCTCCAGTGCACCATAATCCATCTAATTATAGGCCATGTGCAAGTCTATTTGCAGTGTATAATCATCATCATGATTACGGCGATGGTTCGAAAAGGATTCTATTGAGTACTCCGTTTGACCTCCTTGCCTACGACATGAGATGTGATTCTTGGGAAATAGTGGAGTCTGCAAATTTTTCCATCTCTGGCCCCATGAACATGAGAAGACGTCGCCCTGTGTTGGTTGACAATACTTTGTACTGGATTTGGGTGAGTGAATATGGATATGGTGGCTTATATGCCTACGATTTGGAACTCAACTCTCGTTTCTATCACTCCTATGCTGACTGCAAGTATCTGCAATCATCTTCAAAACCAAAATTAAAAAAATAGTTACTACCCTACACAATCGATGCAGCACACTGCCCTGTCAAGTATATATATTTAACTTTATTGTGTTGATATGATAGTATTTTATTATTTTACTTCTCCTAGGTGACTGAACAGTCGCAAACTAGCCTTTTGAGCAAGTAATTAAAACAAATTCTTATGGTAATAAGAACATAGAGTCTAGATCCTCCCAAATTCATTTGTCAAAGAAAACAATTTTTTACATTTAGTCTATTCAAAATTTATTTTAAACTGGTGCAAGTTACTAATGTTATGCCTAAACTAATTGACATTGTAATTAGGATAATTTATTTATTTATTTATTTATTTTTTACCTTAAGGGAAGTAGAAATTCATTGAATGGAAAATATGATTGTTTAAATAGGCTGACTTAGTATCTTACAAACAGAAGTGAATATGACCAAGTCAGCGCCAAATCAGCACCATGTGTACGAGAATATATTATTAAACAATTTAATTTTAGCTTTTGACTGAAATTAAAATAAAATTAAACTCACTTAAAACAATTCAACAAAAATTAAAATATGTATTACAAGGATGAACAAGTCATATAATTATGGATTATTAGGATTATACCTTAAAAATATATCCAAATAATTGGATTCTCAAATATTCTCTAAATCGAAAATTTCGAACTCTAGTTGTGTAGGATTGTGTAGGATTCGATCGAATTGAACAACTTCAATTCTTGGACCACAACCTAAAAATCTTACTCCCCTAACCTTAAATTCTAAAGAATATGATTGAACCAAAAAAAAAATTGGCTAAAGTTTTTTTTTTTTTTTCCTTGCTAATAGGATATATTCCATGTTCTTCCCCTTTTTTATCTTTTATTTTTTTTTCCCTTTTCTCACCTCTCTCCTTATATATACACAAATATGTGCCAAGGCAATCAAAACAAAATTAGCAAATCTAATATATATATATATATATATATATATATATATATATATATATATATATATTTCTCTGCATTATTTTCCTGTAGTTCTTCTGTTTTGGGTCGTTTTCTTGAATTTTTATTCTTTTTTAGGATTTTCATTCATTCTTTCTTTTGAGGATGTTAAAATTTCAACCAACTGGGACCCATGAAAGTCAATTCATTAAATAATACTCCCTCCATCACAAAATAAGTGTCATACTTTCTTTTTTTGTCTATCCCAAAATAAGTATTTACTTTCCTTTTTTTAACAATATATTTCACATTCTTTCATATATGCACTTTGATTTTTAAATTTCAAAGCTAAATATTATTCTAAACTTAAAATAGCAATTTAGTAACTTTATAAGGAGACAATGCATATTCCACATGTCCCCTTAAAAACTTACTCCCTAAACTTGACACTCAAATTGAGACGGAGGGAGTAGATATGTTGTATACAAAAATTATATATTAGAAGTTTGGTAAATATAAATTTAACTCAACCGTCAAGTTAGCTTTTTTACCTTTCGCTGGACCAATCCAGTAAGTATCGAGAGTAATTCAAGAGGATTTTTTTTCTAAACAAACCATCTCAAAGGGGAGCAAGAAAAGGAATTACAAATAAAGAGAACCATAGTGAGAACAAATACTCTCACTCTCTGTATATATAAGGATGTATATGTATATCTATATAAGAATCCTTTGTTTGGAATAAATTCTTGAGATCATGATATGATTATTTATATATATACACCAATCTTTTTATTTGGAATTAATTCTTGAGATAATGACGACAAAGCCATTAATAATTCCCTTGCAATTCTCTATGTAGTGATCGATAGCCTGTTAGTAAATGTCTGGTCATCAGTGGTTATCAATCTTTTGTAATCAATGGAATACGAAAAACCAACATGCTATTTAGGGACCATATAATTTGAGATTTTAGGTCACAAAAGATATAATTTGAGATTTTAGAGGAAAAATATAAAAATTGCATATTAATATTAAACAATAGTTATTTATGTTTATTTAAAAAACATCATCCTTGCTTTCTTTTTGAGATGCAATGTTACAGATTTTTGGATTGGAGTTTAGTTTTTTCTTTTTTCTTTTTTCTTTTTCTTTTTATTTTTATTTTTTTTCAATATAGTATAATATCACCAGTCCAGTAGATAATTAGATAGATACTCAATAAGTAATACAACTGGTGTAGTGATAGAGGAGAAAAAAAACATATTCAATGAGGGGAGGGGAGAGAAAATAAAAAGTTATTCAATAATAAAAAAAATTCCCGGCCTTTACTATTGGTTGTTGTCCAATAATATAAAGGAATAAAAATTCTAATGAAATACGAGTATAGTATTTAAAAAATTAAAAAAATTGAGGCTTTCTATTGGTTAGGGCCTTAGACGGAAATTAATTTATTTTGTAAGGATATACCATTAATTGATTTTAAATAGAAATACAATATATGCATACATATAGTATGGTCCAATTATAAATAAATGCATGTATATTCTTTAAAGTAAAAAATATAAAAAGGTAATAAATAAATAAAATGAATGCGGATTGATCCAAAACAAATAGAGAAGCGAAGCTATCTATAAAAACAACACTTTGCTTTCACTGACATCATCCAGTCTTCTCTTAACCCATATATTCCAATACAGTCTAATATTAGTGCAATGAAGCTAGAGTTTGTTTCTCTCCCCGAAATTCACATTTCTTACCACCATATTTGTTATACTATCAATCCAATGCTTTGTGATGGCACAAGATTTGATAGCCTCAACATGCAAGGCAACGCCAAACGTTCGACTCTGTGTCTCAACCCTGCGATCAAACCCTAAAGCGCCAATTCAGATGTTGGAGGCCTGGCCATCCTTATGGTCGATGCCACGAAGGCGAAGGCGACTCAGACGCTGCAACAGATCAAGAAGCTTAAAGGGTCCACCCCACACTTGCAGAAAGCCATTAATGCGTGCACTTTTGCTTACAAGATGATTTTAGAAGTTGACATTCCAGAAGCTTATGAGGCTTTGCCTGGTAATCCCAAGTTTGGTGAAGATGGTATGTCTGATTGCGTCGTGGAGGCCCAAACTTGCGCGAATAGCTTGAAGCTGTTCAATTCGCCGGCCACTGGTATGAACCAAGTTGTGCATGACCTCTCTGCTGTGGCCACCTCCATAATTAGGATGTTGTTGTGAGGGGTTGGCCGGTGTATTCGTGGACGTTTTTATCATCCTCTAAAATAAATAAATAAATCTTTTTTCTTTAGCTTCCTCCTTTTGTTATGGACTAAGTTTTTGATGCTCATACTGTTGCTTGAGTTTTTTTTTGTTCTTTCCAAACTTTATTTTTTTCCATTTTGATGGATGAGTAGCAGAGATTCAATAAGTTAAAGCGGTTGCCCCAACCATGATTTGCTTGTGTGTCAGTGAAAATTATTTTCTAACACATTTAGGAAATCTAGAACAAATGTGTTAGAAATTGAATTTAAGTATCTTAAAATCTCTTTTAAATATTATTATTTTTAGTTTCAATGCACTTTTGTGTTTAATGCATGCATGGTCATTTAAAAAAATTGAGAGGGATGAGACTATGAGTTGATCATCTTTTGATAAAAAAAGGAGTAATTTTTATTTATTTATTATTATAACTCTTCAGTGGTATTTGTGTAATTCCCTTGATACTGGAATCACTTGTACGTTGGTACTGTATGATTATACTGGATACCAGTGTACCTGGTATTGTAATTCCATCTCATTTATGTTTTTATTGTTTTAATGACTGTAAAATACCTAGGGAAAAGAGAATAAATACTATAAAATAACAAGCTGGTTCATCGTCTCAAACGGTCTTCTTAGTTTGTGGTGAGAGTTTGTTGCTGTAATCGAATTTTCTGCCACATTAAGAACAAAATAAAGAAAAACAAATAGAGATGTGACTTAATTTTGGATTCTATAAATTCAAATGATTATGGTGTTGTAAATAATTTTGTGATGGGAGACAACGAGGATGTTGAACACAGAATATACAGTAAGTAGTTGTCCGCAAGCATCTAAGGCAGGCTGTGTAAGAATTTTGGGTCAACATTGATTATTACTTTGATTTAATTTAAAGAAAATCTTTTGATAATTGAAACCAAATAATGAATTAGCAAATACCTTTATAAATTTTGAATTATGACATACTTTGTCACCTGTACTTGTCTTGAAATATGGATAAAAATAAGTACAATCATCTGATAAATTTCTTAATAAAAGGAATCTTATCAAACATTATTTCAATATACAGTCCTGGTCCCACTTTCACACATAATCTCACTTCGGTTAGTCTAATCTCACGCTCGCGTATACGCTCAATATGGTTAGTCTAACCCATTGAACAGGAAGAGGGTAGAAGCCCAAAGCGTATTGGGATCACCGACTTCCACATATATGTTTAATCTAAGTATATTTTGTTTGTCTTATTTATGTTTAAGGTTTTTCATTTCAGTTTACAGGCTTTTGATGGACATTACTGTACAAATGTTTTTGGGATCTAAACGAACTTAATTGAACTGTTTACCTTTGCAACAAATAATGAGATGATGATGAAGAACGCCTGGGGATGTTCAATAGGAGAGACACCATGCAGGGATCCAAATACTCCTAAAATGGACAAATATAAAAATAAAAAATAAAAATATGGGATTATTACATATAAATGAGGTTAGGGCTCCATATTTACTAAGAGGCTGAGTCAAGGTCAAGTATTTCTCTAAAATGTGTTTGACCCAAAAGCTGAGGTGGCACATGAAAAAATACTGTTTATAATGTGTGTTACCTAAAATGCCCTTCTTCCTATTTTATGTGTTGCCTAAAATACCCTTTTCTATAATGACCTAATTGCAAGCCCTAAAGCGCCTCTTTCATATTCCATTCGTGCAAGCAGCCCTCAGTCTTCCCCTTTCTCTGTAAAACGATCAACAAACCCCTAACCCTAACATTCCATTCGTGCAAGCAGACTTTTTTAGAGAGGGTTTTCAAAGAATCCCCAATTCATTCTTATCCCTTTTTCATAGAGTTTGAGGGTGAGGGAGAGCACATTTTTAGAGGGAATGTATCGATTTTTAAGAAGAATTCCCTAATCACAAGTTGTTTGTGCTAATTTCAACCCATTCAAGAGAGCGCCATCACTGCCAAACACTGCAAAATGACGAACTATCAGTGAGTTATAATTTTTTCCAATTTTGATTTATGAGTAATTTGTCTCTTCAGTTAATATTTTGTTTTTTTTTTTTTTTTTTTTTTTTTTTTTTGACTCTTGAATCTTGAAGAAGCCTACCGTAATGGGATTGTCAAAGAGGTTGATCACGATCACGTAGACAACAGTACTCGTGAGGTAATTTAAATTATTCTCCTAATTAGGTTTTTGGGAAATTCAAGTGCCTTATTTCTAATTTTTTTAACCAAACGGCCTTTATGTCCTAAATGGATTATATTGCAGAATTCTCTGCTGTCTTACTACTCGTTCTGTGTCGACTCATCACCTTATAAGTCTTCACCCATGCTTGGTGCTTTCAGTACTGGTGAGGTAGGTTAAATTATTATATTTATGCCTTAATTGTTTACTTTCACTCTTAGGTTTTGGGGAAATTCAAGTGCGCCTTATTTCTATTTTTTTAACCCACTTTCCATGAGATTTGTTCCGTGTGCATCCTATCTCCTTTAAGCCTTTATGTCTGGTATAAATTCTTGAATGGGCTATATTGCAGACTTCTCTGGTGTCTTATTACTCACCCTGCGTGGACTCATCACCTGAGAAGTCTTCACTCATGCTTACTGATACATTTGCTTTCCTTTGTTGTGTTATTTATAATTTTCCTAAAAGCAACTTAGTGATAGAATGGAATTAACATGGTGAAAAACTGAAAAAAAATAATATTAGTTCTTGTTGTCTTCTTTGTTTGTGTGTGTGTCATCACACTCTAAAGCCTGCATATCTGTAGTAGAATATGTGTTGTGACTTTGCTTTCCTTTGTTACTATCTCAATCCATGTTAAGTTTTATCTTGTCCTTCACTTTGCATTGTCTTCAATGTGGACCATGTCACTTTTGTCGCGTATGTAGTTATTTTTTTTTTCTAGTTGCATATGTAGTTATTGGTAACCAACTTAACCATTTTTTTATTTTATTTTATCTTATTCCCAATGTGTGTTGCTTCATTTGTCTCAACTCTCATGAAAGCATTGACAGGAAAGAAAAACCATCTGAAAATTGTATTTATTCCTAATTTTATTCATTCTTGTGTTAGCATGCATTTTCTCAATATTTGCATTTCTCCACACTCCATCTATGAACATGTTTGTTAATCACCCCTTATTCCATCCTATAAATTATGTATGGCTTATATAATAATTTTTTTAGTTTTAAAGGTATACGTCAACTACACATAAAAAAGCACTCCCCCAATTAATGTATCTTGTTTTAAATTCTGTAAGGAATGTCATCTTCAATTTGTCCTTCTATATGAACAATAAAGCCTAGGTAATGAAATTATTCGCATTTTAGTATCTAATAATTTTCAAATTTTGCTTTATCTTCATTTGTATTCCTAGTTTAAGTAAATTTACATTACAAAAATTTAGTTCTATTTTCTAGAATTTCTTTCAATACCTATAATTAGATTGTCCCTACATTAGTTCCATCAATCAAAATAATAGCACCAGTACATGGTATGTTTTAAGTAATTTCAGCTTAATGTATATTTTCAGTTCATACATAACTAAGACAAAAGATAACGTCTCCATGCTGATCCATGATGTAAAGTTATAGTAATTAGAAAGTCACTTGTTTTCCCCCCATATTTTCTCATTATAGTCACAATTCCATTATATGTGTCTTTTATATGTTAATATGTGCTATTTATTACTTTTTCCCTTTTCTAAGATACGTCATGTTACATTTCTTAAGACCCTATCACCAACTTCCAAGAAATCTTTAAAAATCATAGAAAGATCTTTCTTATTCTAGCTAAAGCTTTCTATTAGTCTTTCCACTAGCTAAACCATTTCCATTGTTGACCTTCTTAGCATAAAGCCACATCTGATTAGCACATCATTCACTCCCTAATCACTTACAATATTTTTGACAACTACCTACACCACCAGAATATCACTTCTCCATTTCTGGTTAAAACCCCATCACCATGGCCACCATCCACCATCCTAATTGTTTGCTAACAACTCCATTAAAACTCACCACTCTGACATCTGTAGATAACCATCAGTTCATCACAATCAACCTTACTGAAACCTAATTGCATAACTGTCATTGTCTATCCCATATTCACACCATGACAATCAAATTCACTTCCATAACCCCCCCACCTCCATTACCACCTCTCTCTAAAATTTCTTTTTTCCCCCCTTTCTCCAAAATTTCCATTTTCCTTTTCTAAGTTCTCTAAAATTGTTACTCTCTTCCTATTGAGATGTTCTCTAGACTCTTTTATTCTCTCTCTAAAATATCAGCAATTATGTCAAAATACGTCTATCCTCTTATTCTCTATTTAAAAGTCAGTACCTTCTACTGAAATTTATTGTGATACTTCGTTCTCTTTAAAATATTTGTTTCTCTAAAATTCTAGCAACTCCCTCCAAATCTTTTGACAACTTTTTCTCACTTTAACATTTTATTACTATCTCGGTAAAATTACAAAAATTCTCTTGATTCTTCTTAAATTTTTCAGGATAGCTCTTACTTTTTCAGGTATTGTTGTAATTGGCTCTTGACTCTGGTATTGTTGCAATTAGAGACATCATAGAGCATTCCTTGGCAGATTATCCTGTTAATTTAAGTTTTTCATGCGTTTCACCTATCTTTTAGCTTGTTTACAGCCTACGAAATGGCTGATCTCATACTTAAAAAAGTCTCCTTATAGTGGGCAGTCTAAGCTTTCACCATGTCACGTGACCCATTTTTTCCATTAAATTATATATATATATATATATATATATATATATATATATATATATATAAAGTAGCATTTTGAATACTAAAGAGTTGAACTATCACAAAAATATACTAGGCCACGTAGAAATTCCCACATGTTGAAGAACCAGTTGGCTGGTGATTGTCCCTTCCACTTCCAGAACCTTTTCTCCTTTTGCTGATCGAAATACAGAAAGGAGAGATGACCCTGATTGGGTCTTCAATTTTCTTATCGCCCTTTAAGAAAGATAAAAAAATTAATATTTAGAAGTTGGATTTGATGTGACCTTATTTATAAATTCATGATAAGATAAATTATTTAAGCTTGAAACTTGAACGAAGACTCAAGAAAACGTCATCAGAATATCTCCCATCAGTTAACTGGACTCATGTACACTTATTTTGTGAAAGTAACATGTATGTGTGAGATTTGTCAAACCACCAAATTACAAATTCTGAGTTTCAATAAGAGTATATCCAAAGAAAATAAGGGTTGAAGTAGTTTTCAGTTTAGCATACATTTGCCAGTTTGAAGAGAGCCTTGCATTCCTAAGCATGCTAACTCCATTTTCTTTCTTTAATTCTTTGTTTCTGATGCACACTTTCTTATTTCTTTACACTTAGAATAGCCTTCCTTAATTTATAATTATAGTAATATAAAATCTAAAACATGTAGTTCCTATTTTGCAGCAGAACTACTGCATAAGACTCAGCTTAAATGAAGACTTGACATTTAAATTTGAATATCTGTGTCATGATTATTTTTAAAATTATTATTATTCAAAGTTTCGAATTGTCTGTTTTTATATTGCTTTTGTTCCTTATTATTATTATACAATGCCGTAATACCTTAATTTTTATTATATGTGACAGTCACAGAGGCAAAGTGGTTCTTTTGTTTCAACTACACACAGAGACAGAAAGAATGCATGTCCATCAAATACACAAAAAAGAGGACTTTCACTAGGACCACACAAAGGAAAAAAGCCACAAATTGGTTTACCACAGAACAAGGAAATACATACTTGTATTTGCCCAATTGAGAGCTAGAGGAAGTGGGATAGGAGGATCTCAGAATCCAAAAAGTACTTAAAATGATGTGGTATATGGGACATTTGTAATGTTAAACAGTGTCATTTTTTTTGCTGGTATTTTGCAATTTGTTGCTGTTAGCTATTTTCTAAGTTTTAAAGAAGAGTAGTTTTTGCAACTTTTGATTGTGGATCAGGTTGGTATGTTTTTGCAATCATATATTGTATGGCTTATTATACTGGCATCTACCTTCGATGGAATCAAATGAAGTTGCTCTTTTGGGTTTTCATGAATTAGTATTGTATAGCTTATTATACTAGGGTCTAACTGAATTTTCTTTGACTATTACATGAATGTACTATAAGAAAAACGCAAAATAACCTAAAATATTCTTCAAGCTAGCTAAGCGAGTGTTTAGAAAATATGGTACCTGGACGCCGAAAAGTAGTACCTTTAGTTCAAAAATGTGGTACATTTGGAAACAAAGTGGTACCATCGCAAAAGGGACTTATTTTTGCAATTGAAAATGGTATTACACCACACCCCGCTAATTAGGTTACACATTAGATTAATAAACAGCTCCATTAGGGCCATGAATAACATAATATATTCTCCAAGCTAGCTAAGCGAGTGTTTAAAAAACATGGTACCTGGACGCCAAAAAAAAGGGACTTATTTTTGCAATTGAAAATTGTATTAAACCCCACACCGCTAATTAGGTTGCACATTACATCTATAAACAGCTCTATTAGGGCCATGAATAACACAAAATATTCTCTAAGCTAGCTAAGCGAGTGTTTAGAAAACATAGTATCTAGATGCCAAAAAATAGTACCTTTAGTTCAAAAACATGGTACCTTTGGAAACAAAGCGGTACATTCACAAAGGGACTTATTTTTCCAATTAAAAATGGTATTACACCCCACACCGCTAATTAGGTTGCACATTAGATCAATAAATAGCTCCATTAGGGCCATGAATAACACAATATATTCTCCAAGCTAACTAAGCGAGTGTTTAAAAAATATGGTACCTGGACGCCAAAACAAGGAACTTATTTTTACAATTGAAAATGGTATTAAACCCTACACCGCTAATTAGGTTGCATATTACATCTATAAACAACTCCATTTGGGCCATGAATAACACAAAATATTCTCCAAGCTAGCTAAGCAAGTGTTTAGAAAACATAGTACCTGGACGCCAAAAAGTAGTACCTTTAGTTCAAAAACATGGTACATTTGGAAAAAAAAGTAGTACCTTTGTAAAAGGGACTTATTTTTGCAATTGAAAATGGTATTACACCCCACACCGCTAATTAGGTTACACATTACATCTATAAACAGCTTCATTAGGGCCATAAATAACACAAAATATTCTCTAAGCTAGTTAAGCGAATGTTTAAAAAACATGGTACCTGGACGCCAAAAAAAGGGACTTAATTTTGCAATTGAAAATGGTATTAAACCCCACACCGCTAATTAGGTTGCACATTACATCAATAAACAGTTCCATTAGGACTATGAATAACACAAAATATTCTCCAAGCTAATTAAGCGAGTGTTTAGAAAACATGGTACCTGGACGCCAAAAAGTGGTACCTTTAGTTCAAAAACATGGTACCTTCGGAAAAAAAAAAAAAAGTGGTACATTCGCAAAAGGGGCTTATTTTTGCAATTGAAAATAGTATTAAACCCCACACCGCTAATTAGGTTGCACATTACATCTATAAACATCTCCATTACAGCCATAAATAACACAAAATATTCTCCAAGCTATCTAAGGGAGTGTTTAAAAAATATGGTATCTGGACGCCAAAAAGTGGTACCTTTAGTTCAAAAACGTGGTACCTTTGTAAAAAAAATGGTACCTTCGCAAAAGGGACTTATTTTTGCAATTGAAAATGGTATTACACCACACACCGCTAATTAGGTTACACATTAGGGCCATGAATAACACAAAATATTCTCCAAGCTAGCTAAGCGAGTGTTTAAAAAACATGGTACTTGGACGCCAAAAAAATGGACTTATTTTTGCAATTGAAAATGATATTAAACCACACACCGCTAATTAGGTTGCTCATTACATCTATAAACAGCTCCATTAGGGCCATGAATAACACAAAATATTCTCCAAGCTAGCTAAGCGAGTGTTTAAAAAACATGGTACCTGGACGCCAAAAAAAGGGACTTAATTTTGCAATTGAAAATGGTATTAAACCCTACACCGCTAATTAGATTGCACATTACATCAATAAACAGCTCCATTAGGGCTATGAATAACACAAAATATTCTCTAAGCTAGCTAAGCGGGTGTTTAGAAAACATAGTACCTGGACGCCAAAAAGTGGTACTTTTAGTTCAAAAACATAGTACATTTGGAAAAAAAAAAAAGTGGAACCGTCGGAAAAGGGACTTATTTTTGCAATTGAAAATGGTATTAAACCCCACACCGCTAATTAGGTTGCTCATTACATCTATAAACAGCTCCATTAGGACCATAAATAACACAAAATATTCTCCAAGCTAGCTAAGCGAGTGTTTAGAAAACAAGGTTGCCAAATATAAATAAATAAGTTAAAAATGATAAGAAGGGTATTTTAGCCTACACAAATTCTAAACAAATTTTAACGAAATATGCTCTACTTATGAAATTGAACAATTAATGAAGCAAATTCTAGTGCAGTAATTTTAGCGAAATATGCCCTACTTTCTCTTTCTTTGTGACCCCAGCTCGGGAACTCCAATTAATAAAGCAAATTCTGGTGTAGTAATTATTTTGAGATCCTGTAGTCTTCCAGACTGGAACCTGTTTCTCCAAAGTTGTAAGGTGGTCTTTGTGGGTTAACCTGTTTATTGTTCCTTCAATGTAAATCAGTTGTTTTTAAAATTTTCATGGTCTGTATTTTAGCATTTTGCCTGCCACTGCTTTTCAAGGTTCCAATGCTCATGCTCTTGGTCTGGTTTTGCTCTGTGTCCCTCCAGAAATTTCGCTTAATTGATTTGGAAATCTTATCTAGAAACACGAACACAAGCAAGACTAATTTCTTTTAAATGCATTGGAAATTGTAATTTGCTGTTTTTCAGTTTGGGTGTTCATGGTATTAGTAACCCGACTCGACTATGAGATAATAGTAGCATTCTCTTTCCAAATGAAATTTTCTTCCTCAAGCTGACATGTTAGACAATTTCCATTAGCAAAAGATTCAAAGCTATGATGTCGTATAAGTTCAGAAATTAGAAAGAGAATTTTGTATTCTCCCGTTTGGCATGTTTCTACACAGAAATTTGTGGTGCACACACAAAGCATCAACATTTTTCAGTTGGGATTTGGGAACCCTCAAACAAAAGATCCATCAACTACATAGAGCATCAACATTTTTCAAAGCTTCAAAAACCAGAACATAGTGAAATCAAAAGAGATCAATCGATCAATGAACAAACCCTAAAAAAGAATTAAGCAAACAGGATGAACATAGATGAGCTCGGAAGGACAGCGATGGAAGCTCAGTTGTTGATTTTGATGGTGGTGACGCCTTTCCATTTGGAAATGACCATCTTCTGTACACCGTTTCTCATCTTCACCTCGATCCGGTCCTTCTCATTTCCAACATCAGTGAGCCTGGGATGGCAACAAGCGCTAAACCTGAGCCTCGAGCCTAGGCGCGCCTTTAACAACACTGATGGGATTCACAATGAGAACTATCCAACTGAACCTCTAAATCAATTCTGCAAAACGAATGGCATGTTCAAACGTCATGGAATATGATATTACCCAATACCATTTATGATATGGATATGCAGCGCCATTTGTATTTTCTAACCACAAATAGGGAAAAAAATACTATGAAAAAAGCAAAAAACTCTGAATCACCTATCTAGATCATAACCGCCCACTCCCAAAACAAAGTCCATGTCGACAACGCCATATTTAGCCAGCTTTAACTGTGTCATCCCATTGATATGCTGACAAAAGTGCACCAAAAATCCAAAAGTTGCAGAATCAATAGCATGCCAAGGAAAGATGAAAAAGAATTCACTGTTCATTTAACATAAAGCTGTACCAGTAGAACATATATGACAAATTAAGCAACATACTAACATAAGGCTATACCATAAACTATTACATGAATAAGTTGAATAATTGAATCTATTGAGCACTTTCAGTATTAACCCTAGTTTGTTATAGACATGTAAGCTTCAAATGCATTCTTAAATTTTCATTTCTATTTTTTTAATTCTATACCCCATTGACTGCACAAACAGATACCTATTGTGTAAAATATTGTAATTACTTTTTGTGTTCAGAAATTTTAAAATAAGAAATTTCACATAATGCAATTTCCAGTAGACCAGTTGACCATAACATTAATATAGAAAAATATATATCAAAACCAGACTAAAGTTAAATTTGGCTTGTCAAAAGGCAACAGCAAAACCCACAGCTGAACTAACCAAAAAAGTGCCTAAACTTCAAAGAATTGATCATTGTGCAGGAATCAAATAGATATAAAAATGCCAACAACCGTTTTTCCACTTTCCATATTCATACAAGTTCAGTTTCTCTTGGCACAGTCTAAAAACACCTCTAACCCTCCCAATTCAATGAGTAGCCACATTTCAAAGATACAAGTAAAATCTATCTATGTACAAGGTGAAAGCCTACCTGAATTCGCTTTGTGAACACCTCCAAGTCAGCCTCAGTCACCAAATCTATCTGCCAACATTATACAATGAAGAGCATAAAGATAGTAGAAAAAGAATTCATTGAATTCCAAAGGAAGTCATTTTAAGTCAGGTATAGTTCCTGATTATTGAGAAGAAATCTAATATACCTTGTTTAAAATAATACTAGCAACCAATGAACCCTCAATATCCACCTCACCAAACTGCAATGAAAAACGAGAAAAAAGGCATAAGAAAGTGAGGTTTTACTTGAACCAGCAGTAGAACTGTAAAAAAATAAAAGTTTAGTTTTGAGTATAGACAAGAAATTGGCCTCTGGCCACTCTAGACTACGGGTTAATGTTCATGTTTCACAAACTTTGCAATAGAAATAACTTTTTTTATTGAATATAGCAAACGGCATAATCCTTTGGTGGCTGATCGGTGTGCAGTCATTACCAGCATGAGACAATGCCAATAACATGCATATATGAAAAGTTTGACAACAACAACCAGGAAACATGGGGTTCCAAAATAGTTATCCACCAGAGTCTTACACCAATTATGTACTAGAATCAACATTTTGGTTTTGGTTATCTAAAGATGAGGTGTTTACAAGCAACGGTAAAACTGGTATACTGGCTTAAGGTTGAGAAATCTATGAAAAAATGATTTTTTATTTTTTTTTATTTTTAATTCTTCTACTTTGTGCGCTTGCTTTACATTGAGATTGGGAAAGTAAAAACAGAGAAGGTGATTAAGCTGAAAAGTTGTATTGCTCATGCCCCCACTGTTTGATTACTGAGAAATTGAAAGAAAGGAAAAACAAATGATATATTGATTGTCAAATTCGTTTTTGTGGTTGGCAGAATTGGATTTTTATTTTGAAAATTTCGTTATATGGTTGATTGTTTAATTACAATTCGCAGAAAGACAATTTACTTTTTTGTTGCAGTGATTAATAACATTATGTAGATTACCACTGTCATAAAGGGTTTTATTTTGGAATTCAAAAGCCAATTTTATCTTTTGGCTTAAATTAGTCGTTCACATTTGGACCAAATTTGAAAACTAAATTTTTTAAAACTTGGGCCAGCTTTGATCAACCCAAGAGCTTTTAAGTTTCAGATTTCTTGTTAAACTTTTAAGTTCCAGATTTCTTGGTCATGTTTCACCAGATTTTAACTAAGCTATTAATTTTTTTTTACTTTCTTTCTGATGTTATGGTTGGGATTTTATGGTTGAATTAGTGGAGTTTAAATAGGATTCATCCCTACAAATTTTCAACAAACTCTGTTTCAACAACCAGATTTTCTGATTTTGACGACGTGCCCAATTCAAGAGATTGAGTTGGGAGATAGGAAGAAAAACAGAGCTTGAACCGGGAGAGAGAAAACTAAAAATTGGACCGGGTTAGCTTTTGCAGAGGAGTAAAAAGTTGCTGCCCTTTATATTATTATTATTTTCTTTGCTTTTACTCTTCTCCTATTTACTCCAGATTTTGGTTAAAATAACAGCACTAGTCTTTAAAGTTGTTGCTCTTAGTTTTTGGCTGTTGGTCTTCTCCTATTTACTGGACAATTTTTTTCCATTGTTTGAATTATAATCTTGCAATGTTGTAGAAGATTTCAAGTCATTTTTCTTGTAGTGCAGTGGTAGAAGTCTTTTTCACCCCTTGTTTAACAAGTTTTGAATTAAACATATTAGACTGATTACAGTAAACTAAAACCGTATTGACTACAGTAAACCATAAACAAATTAGAAATTAATTATCTTAGACTTACCTAAAGCCATGGTGAGAAGGCTATAAACAATTTGCTAACTGCTGGCCCAAATTTGAATATTTGGAGCTGATGAATCCCTTCTCGAGCCTCCAAAAAAGATACAATATAAATAAGATTAAATATTTAATAGGGAATAAGTCGAATCAAAATTTACCAGTTTGGCATGCCGATGAGAAAGGGAAGGAAACATTTCTGTGATGGAGTTCCCAACTCGACCTTCTTTTCATCCCAAGCCTTCACATAACCATTAATTTTTCAGAAATATTAGGAGAGGTTGCCAGAAAAGATGTCATGGAAACTGAAGAAGCAAAAATGAAACAAAAAAATGACATGATTACTCTTTTCCATTATTATACAACCTAGAATAGGATCAATCATATATTCATATTGACAAAAGATTTAAATCTCCATTCCACCACTTATTTTATATCCATCTAATGTTTATCCAACACCATCAACATGACTTATCAAATAAAAAAGAAAAATAAAAAAAACAGAGGAACCAAGATGGGGGGACAAAAAAAAAAAAAAACAACAAAAAATAATGGACGAGCAGAGATCTCAAAAGAACAAAGTCATATAATATACTCACATAAACAAACCTGAAGAACAAAAAAAAAAAAAAAAACCTAGATTGATTATATTAATAGATCTACAAATATAGAAACATGAGTTGTATGGAGAAATCAGATCAAAAGGTTCAAAAAAAGAAAAATAAATGATCTTTGCTTATATTCAGAAGATATTCAAGAATCATTGGCATATATGGTCTATTTTGATATCAGCAATGCTTTAAGGAAAAAAATTGTAGGTTAAGTTCTAAATAGAGACACTTTTCACTATTATTTCTTGCCCACTTAGAAAAGCATTGATTATAGAGGAAAAAAAATGCACAGCAACGCAATTGTAAAACTAGAGACTAGGGGGTAAAACTATGATCAAAACTCTTCCAGTATGAAAAACCACAAAGATAGGAAAGCAAAACTAGAAACTAGGGGTAAGACTTGAAAAAAATTCACCAACAAAGAATTCCTACAGAAAAACTGGAACATTCCTAGGTCACGTAATAGAATTTGCAAAAACCAGGAATTAGATCCTCATGCGCTAATGAATCAGAGTGATGATTTTTGCGATGATGACAAGGTCCAATAGAAGTTGCAGCAGCTAAATTTGCCATCAAATCACTTAAAGAATCAAGCATCCGAGATACCAAAAAAAAAAGGCAAGCGAGGGCCCAGGTACCTCTTTGACCAAGACCAAGAGCAAAACAGAAGATAAAACAACTAGCATGCAAAAAATCTCCAACTCTTTCTAGTCCAAGAAGCCCAAAAAGCTTATACCATCTACCAAATATCTAAGTTCACCAACTAATTTAATCATGCAAACTTTAATCAGCGAGAAAACTTAATTTTGTGACTTTATAACCTTGCTTTAGATATGGCCACCTCACAAGATCATTGTCATGGCATTTTTTCATTGTATCATTTGTACAAACACATGCAATACAAAAATCACTTTAAATCAGTAGGCTTCTTCAAGGGGGGGAAAAGTAGAAGAAAACCTAAATGACAACAATATAAAGTGGCTTTTGAATTCAAACAATCAAAGGAATTTATGATTTTAAGAAAAAGAAAATCAATTTATGATTCACGAAAGGAACTCCAACATATACTCACACATATCTGTTAGGGTTCAAGCTTTTCTGATTTTGTTTCAGAATTTACAAATGAAATTTCAGCCAAAGAAATTAAAATGAAATATGCTTACATGAGCGGATGTGATAAGAAACTTCAACACTCAAATGGCACGTGATAAGCGCTGAATACTGTATATTCAAGCGCCCTAAATTACATTAACAAAGTCCATTAAGTGATTATTTTATGAAGATTAACTCCATTTGCATGTTTTTGTGCATTTTCAAGTTAAAGTGCAAAAAGGAAGCAAAAATGATGCCTTGTGGAATTTTGAGCAAAAATGGTGCCATTTCTGAATTTCTGGCAGCAGTGATCCTGAATTTTGTCGCCATTTTTGACCTAGCAAACTCAAGAACTGGACTTCCATCATAACATGAAAGATTCAGAGCTCTGAATCAGCTTTCCAAATCTTCAAGCGGTTCGTCATTCGGAGTTCGGAACAGAGAGTTATGATCTTCTTAACAGAGGTGCGCAGAATTGCCTGGCAGCACTGAAGTACTGCCTTTCTCCCCATTTTCGACCAACCAGAATTGAGAATTGGGTCTTCATCAAAACATGAAGTTTTTGAAGCGCTGAATCAGCTCTCCAAATCTCCAAGCAGATCATCATTCGGAGTTTAGGGCACAAAGTTATAGCAGTTTTACCAAAGTAGGTCAGTTCTGAGCAAGAAAAGCATGTTGCACATTGCACTAATTTAGAGTGCTCGAGACCACTCTTCGAGTGCTCGAAAATCAGCCAGATTGCAGCTCGGAAATGCACCGCTCTTCAGCCCACTTGTGCATTGGTTTCCACATTTCCACCCTCCTTCTTTATGGAGTGGTTGGGAATGTCTTTGGAGGAGGGAGAGAGCTTAGTTGATAGATATAAGGCAACTAAGGGCCACATGGATCTTATCTTTGAATTTTTGCAAGATAGAGAGAGAGAAGAGAGCAAGGAGGAGAGTGTTCTTGAGTGCTACAGTAGAGCTCGAAAATGGAGTGGTATTCTTCTTCTTCTTCTTCCATTTTTGTATCAATGGAGAGCTAAACCTCCATCTAGGGAGGTGATGAAGCCTCCTCTTTTGATCATGTTCTAGATTAGGCTATACTTTTGGGGACTATAATGTATAATGTGTGGAAGTTTCATAGTCTAAGAGCATATTCCTTCTTGTAATGAATTTTAATGTGTAAATGGTTGATGTAAGTTCATTGTCATATCTTTGATGATCCTTGGATCAATCTTATTGCTTTTATTTTCATAGTGACAATGAAAATGTAAACTATGAATGTTTTTCAAGGCATGTTGATTTTGAAACTTGATATTCCATTGCTTAGGTACCTCCTTTGATGGTTTATACTTGATTCCTACCTTCATGTGCTTCACCATTTGATTGAAAGCTTGATGGTCTTTTGCTTGAGATAGTGTATTTGATTCTACACCTTAGTTTAAGTAGTTCAACTATGGTAGCTTTTGATGGATCATTCTTGTTTTGATTAAGTGAGCTTCTTGATGATTATTAAGCAACGGACTTGCTTCATATTTCTTGACCATTGCATATATGTTATTTATCCCCAAATTTAGACCTAATCTAGCATGTACTTAGGGTGTAGTGTGGATTCATCTCCCTAGTCGTTTCTACTTGTATCTCACTTCTTCAATTTCATTGCAATTTACTGTTTTATGCACTTTTAATTTCCTAGCTTAAGTGACATCCAACAAAACCTCTATAAACCCTTCACCATCCTAAGAATGACTCTAGACACTTAGGTTGCCTTAGACTAGCGCAGTCCCAGTGGTTCGACTTACCCGACCAATAGTCCTATTTTACAATGATTCGTGCTATTGCGAAGGTTGATGTTAGTTGATCAACCGATCAGCACGATAAATCAACCACCATCAGTCTTGTAGTGTGTCTGTGACTCTGTATACACACAAACAATCAAACACACACACACACACCCACATATATATATAGATTTACATATATAGAAACACATATAACACTACAATTGGATTATATCAGTAATCCAATTTGTCACGAAAGGCACGGAAATGGTTAAAGGATTGTTGATCGCTGTTGTTTACAGAGAAGGGGGGAGAGAGAGGTCGGCACGAATGGAATGTGAAAAGAGGAATTAGTAAGTGTACAAAAGGGTATTTTAGGCAATACATAAAATAGGAAGAAGGGTACTTTAGGCAACAGAAATATGAAACAGTATTTTTTCATGTGCCACCTCAGCCTTTGGGTCAAACACATTTTAGAGAAACTTTGAGACTTTGACTTAGCCTCTAAGTAAATATAGTTCCCTAACCTCATTTATATGTAATAATCCCTAAAAATATTGATATTTTTTTTGACAACTTTCTCAAACAGATAAAAGCCAACTTTCCAATTAGCTAATGTAAGAGCATCTCCAATAGTAAAATGCTAAATTAGATGCCAAATCTATATTTTGACAGGTGCTATAGTGTCAAAATGCTACAATTTAACAATTCTGCTCCAATGGTGTAAAATGTTATTTTTTGACACAACCACCACTCTTTTTCAACTACCATTCCTACCATTCATATTTACATCAATAATATTAAGGGTTAACTTCAATTACACCCTTGAAGTATGTCCAAACTTCAAGGAGACCCCCTACGTTTGCAAAAATTCAGTCAGACCCTCTACTTTTTCTGACACACATTAGTCTCTCCCTTAGTCAACGGTCAAAACTGGTTAGAAATACTTTTTGATGACATCAACAAAAAAAAAGTAGATTAAATGCCCAGATTGCCCTCCAAAGTCATGTTTGGCTATAGGCATGATTATAGTCTATATATTAGATAAGAAATAAATAGTGTCGTTGAGTTTTCTTCCCTATTTATGAAAACTCAACGCCTCTGTTAATGACCAGCCTGTTCCACCATAAGATACCTTAGGTAGACGTTTTATATACAAATCCAAAAGAAAATAAATCAGAAAAAACACTTATTACGGAGAGAAGAAAATGGAGCACCTACAACAGTAGCAGCAGCAGAGGTCGAGCGATGATCTTCATCGCCGACAAGCTCCTCACCAACCGCGACTCATTGGCAGCAAGATATTCAAGATCGCCACTCAGTACCACCGACTCGCACTCCTCTTTAACGAAACCCCTCTTAATTTAGAGAACACTAGCTAAACTGAAGACATCTGCTAATTTAGTGAGAGAACAACTGAGAGAGAGAGAGGAGCTTAAGACAATACCCACCAAAAATCTCTCTCTAGAAATGTCTGATTTAAAGGGAAATAAGAAGAGATTAACAATCAACCTCTCTTTCTTCGATAACCCATTAAAATTAACTACCAAATCTCCAAAGAACTTAAAGCCAAACAGTGTTGTAGGGCTCGGAATTGTTGCCGCTATGAACGAATTGGATCAAACCCCCGATCCATTTTCCCCTGCTAAATCTAACAGAAACACTGTTTTGGCGGTTTCACCGAGATCCACCGCAATACCGATAGTGAACATCAACAATAATAGCTCTGTTTCTGCTAAATTTAGCGGTGTTGCTAAGTTTGGGGGATCCAAATTGGAGGAGGAAATGGAGTTGTCTGAAGGGTATACTTGTGTAATTTCGCATATCGGGAACAATCTGATTACGAAGCGAGAATACTTTGATGGTGATTTAGCTAATGGGTCTGAGAGTAGCACTAGTTATTGGATGAGTTCTGGAGTGTTCTCTGCTTCTTCGCCGCCGAGTCAGGGCCACGATGGACTCCGCGGCGACGCAGTATCGGCCTTGACGGGGTTTCAGACAACAGATTTTCTGAGTTCTTCCTATCTCTGCAAGAAGAAGCTTCATGGACTGGACATTTTCATGTACAGGTACATACATACATACGCATATATATGTTCCTATTTATTTCAATTTCTCTGTGTTGTTCTTTTTTGTTAATTTATTTTGACTATAATTTGATTTCCTGGGGATTTTCTGGAATTTCTGAGTTTCATAACCTCCATCCGACCGTTTCTTCAAATCCGACCCACAACAATTCAATTTAACTCATCAATTTAACCATTCTCATCAATATATCATTGAAATAATCTAATAAAATCATCAATTCAACCATATGTATCCATCAAGCTCGCGGATCTGATTGAGAGCATACTCGGTCTGGTACTAATTCTCCGATATTGGGTGTCTGAATTCAACGAAGAATTAAGGAAAACTCGTCGGTGACTGCTACAGCTTCGTCCACTTCAATTTGTACCCTCAATGATCTTGGTATCGGAAGTTGTACGTCTGACTAAAGCTCACCGGACCGTAACTTACTGAAATTGAAGTTGTCGAAACTAAAACTCACGGTTAGGTCGATATATCTCCGTTTTCTTCCTAGTCTCTCAAGCTTTATGCTCATATCAGTAGGTCGCTGAAACTTTGACATTGAGTCGCTGAGACTCTAAACTGAACTGCAAAGCAATGAGTCTAATTTTGTAACCTGACTTTGCTATTGAGATACGAGGGATGATAGAAGATTAGCTGACTATTTGGTTCAACAGATAAAACTAATCTTGGTGGCAGTTATAAAATATGTTGTTTGGTCAAGTGTATATAGGAAAACGACAAAAAGGGCAATTTAGTTATTTCATTCATTTATTTGTTTTTGTCAGCGGACAATGTCTGACAGGGGGTCTGACTGAATTTTTACAAACGTGGGGGGTCTCTTTGAAGTTTGGACATACCTCAAGGGGTGTAACTGAAGTTAACCTAAAAGAATATAAATAAATATATATATATATATATATATATATATATATATATATATATATATATTGAGAGAAAAAGGTTGTACACAATTCTGCAGAGTTAAATTAGATGAGAGTTGACAAATCTTACAACTCTTCTGTTAGATGAAATGGGAGTCCATTTGTATCTTTTCTACACCTCAACGTTTCGTCTTATGTTCTTCACTTATTTTAAAAGGTTAAAATTGTAATAAAAAAATTTATTTTTTATTCAATAACTTGATTCCCGAGAAGTGATCTAAGAAGCAGGTTTTAGTTGCTTCCCTTAAACAGACTTTCAAGGAGTTGAATTTTCCTCAAAGCCCGTTTAAAAATTTTACCAAACAAGTTTACTTTTCTTTAAACGGGCTTTTTAAGTGTAAAAGCTCGTTTTGAAGATGTAGGAAGCTATCTCCCCCAAATAGGGCCTAAAACATTAGTCAACATGAAGCAAATAATTAGTTGTACCAATTATATGCCTCAATTAAACATTCAACTCAATAAAAAATAAAACAAAAAAATCAAGATTCACGTCATCTATGACCTAGTTGGTCTCAAACTCATTTATAACATCATAATCTAATCTTCACTGGTCAAGAATAGTTTTGACATTATATTTTTTAATTAGTTGACAAGTTGAAGATGCAAGAAATTCATACTCCCTTTCTCTCTCTAGAATTCTTACATTTCAACAAAAAGATCCTCCAATTCTTTCCCTTCCTTCCCTTATTTATAGATATTTACAAATATTGACGGATTGCTGGATCTGGGCCTGTTCCTCCATAAGTCCTGGTCACCTTTGATGGGCTTATTCGCGTTCGGCCCATATGGCAGTGTCTTTTTATGGGCCGAACCAGCTGTACGGACCGGATGTAGTGCTTGCAAGTCAGATCCGGCCCATGTCGTCCTGGGCCTCCTCAACTGCCCCCATAATTGTCCCTTATTTAATAAGGGGGTAATTATTGATGGCGTCTCATCATGACGTTGACGGCTCGAGAAAACCACGTGGGGGAACGGACGGTCAGATCCAGAATCAATGTTCCGGGGCTCGATGAATTTCTCGCCTTCCTGACGCTTCGGCCCTCGGGCCCCCCTCGCCTTTATAAGGCTCTAGAATACCACTTCACGTCTTTTTACCGTCTCCATCATCAGTCAAATCTCTCTCTTTCTAGAACAGTGCTAAGCTTTTTCTGGTGAAATCCTTCAAGAGTCATTCTTCCAGCGATCTTGCAGTCCTCTGAGGTTAGTTTTGTTCCTTTTTACTTTCGGCAGGCTTCTATTTACCCCCTTTTAGATCCTTCAAGCACTTCCACCATGGTTGTAGATCTGGATGTTCTTCGTATGAGACTTAGACTTCCTGACAACATCGAAGTTAGGGTTTGCCCTCAGGACGTTAACATTATGACCGGTGCCGGCCTCCTGCCCGGCGAAGTCTTATTCACAAACCTTCAATTGAATGTCGTTAGGTTCCCTCTGCACCCTTTCTTTAGTTATGTCTTCAATAGATTGGGGATATCCCCCCTGCAAGTAAACCCCAATTTCTTTAGAATCATATCCGTTATGCTCCTGTTGATGCGTGACAGAAATCTGGACCTTGACCTCATAGACCTTCTTGTGTGTTATAAGGTCAGTAAGATCCGTACTAATGAACCCTTCTACCACCTCTACCCGTTCGAGAAGATGTCCATATGTACGGACACAATAAAATCTGAAAAGGGTTGGAGGGATAGCATCGTGGGCATTAGTGGGGCTTGGTCTTCGCCGGCTGCAGAGGGTTACCCAATCCCGAGCGCCTTTGGTGTCTGTTCTGTTTCCTCCTATAAGAAATTCAAATCTCATAAACATGATTGTCCCTGCGAAACATGCGTTCCCCGTTTTTGTACTTTCTTATGCCGTTCCTTAGGAATACCTTGTGATGACTTGAGCTACAGTGTTTGCAGGGATAGGAGTAATTACTTGAAGAAATACGTTCTGAACGATATTCCTTCCTGCTCAGATCTCCTCACTTCAGACAACCTCTTAGCGCTCTCATCACTCGGCTACAACATGAGCAGGCTTCAGATTCCTTCTTTTGGCAGGAAGAAAAATACTCCCCCAGCCACTCCTGCTGCTGGGGCGACCTCCTCTCCAGCATCAGCCTCTTCCTCAGCCACAATCTCTGACACTATCCCGAGCACAGTGGCTATTAACTCCGTTGTCAGCACCCCTGCTGCCAACCCGAGCGCGTCTCCCCAAACTACCACAGCTCCTGCTGCCGCGGGGGGCGTTCGGGATAAAAAACGAGGCAAAAGGCCTCATCCTGACAGTGAAGTCGATCCTGAGGAAGAACCTCTCATAAGAAGGACCCGGGTCTCCGGGCCGGATGCTCTCTTGCATCGTGCGATCAGAGCTCCTGCTCCCTCTGGGCCTACTGCAGCTGGTGGCTCCGCTTCTGCTTCAGGCCCCCCTTCTATCCCCACCTTACCGCCATGGGCCCCTCGGTACACCCGAACGGATGGGACGTTCGTGAAACCGAACGAGACCATGCTGAAGGATGGCCAGACCGCCATGGCGTACTATAGGAGCATGTGGACTCCGAAAGACCTTGAGGCGGCAAATGGCCTATCCCAGAAGGATGTGTTCAGCTGCTTTCCCCAATCTGCTATGGAGGTGACTTTTATTTTCCAACTTATGAATTCTCTCATATTATTTGGTCTTGCCTTCACCCGACCTGACTATTGGCTTAACCGTTCTTAATGTACACCTATGCAGACATTGTTCGGAATGATGGCTATGCAGAAGCAGGTGGAGATGGGGAACGCCAGGGCTCGTAAGTTTTCTGATAGCCTGGAGGTGGCTAATAAAGAAAACGACCTTCTCGCCATGAAGAATACCGAGGTACTGGCTCGGCTTGAAAAAATTGAACAAGAGAGAGATGTCCTGAAGAAGGAGAATGACTCTCTTTAGGATGAGAAGGATGCCCTCCAGCTTGAAAAGAACGTCTGGCAGACTGAGCGTGACTCAATCAGAGACGAAAAGGCAGAACTCCAGCGCCTTCTGGCTGATGAACAGTCTGCTCGGATGGCTTTTGAGAAAAGAGCTCTGGACGAGCGTACCGCTCTGATCGATGCGATCAGCAGAGTGAGCGGTGGGATGCTGGCTCTTCACGCTCGGTTCTCAAGGGTCGGTGCTCTTAGATATGCTCAAGGATTCCGGAAAGGTTTCGCCGACCGAGTTCCGGATGAGGGACAGACCAGTTCCACTCCAGATGAGGTCGACAAGGATCTAGGGATCGAACCTCTGGGGGTCTATGTCGACCCAGAACCCACCGAAGCGGAGCGCATATTCGATGAGTGCCAGGACATTGCTTCCTCAAGGATCATCACAGCTCCTCCTACCGCTCTGCCTCTGACCGCTCCTCAATCGTCAACTGTGGTACCTTCCATCTTGATTCCCCACCTCGTGAAGGTGAGACGGCTGATGGGGCCGAGGAGGCGGGTCGGCACAACCAGGATGCTGTTGGTACTGAGGCGTCTAGCTAGGGCTCCTTCGGACTCTTCGATTCCATATCTTTTTGTAACGATGGACATCTCACTTTTTGTAAACTCAATGCTTAATATCAATGAAATGACAGAACTCTTTTTCCCTTTGTGTTGTGCTCTGTTCAACCTATTTTCAATACATATATATCTTTTCTCTCTTTTCTTTTATATTAGCTTTGCCGTGTGTTTGTTTATGGCAAGTGCCTTGCGCTCGGCTAGAATGCCACTTGCCACTTGGCTTTAAATTTTTAACAAGTGTCTGGCGTTCGGCTTATGGTGCCAGCTGCCACTTATCTTGCTTAAGTGCCTGGCGCTCGGCTAGAATGCCACTTGCCACTTGGCTTTAAATTTTTAGCAAGTGTCTGGCGTTCGGCTTATGGTGCCAGCTGCCACTTATCTTGCTTAAGTGCCTGGCGCTCGGCTAGAATGCCACTTGCCACTTGGTTTTAAATTTTTAGCAAGTGTCTGGCGTTCGGCTTATGGTGCCAGCTGCCACTTATCTTGCTTAAGTGCCTGGCGCTCGGCTAGAATGCCACTTGCCACTTGGCTTTAAATTTTTAGCAAGTGTCTGGCGTTCGGCTTATGGTTCCAGCTGCCACTTATCTTGCTTAAGTGCCTGGCGCTCGGCTAGAATGCCACTTGCCACTTGGCTTTAAATTTTTAGCAAGTGTCTGGCGTTCGGCTTATGGTGCCAGCTGCCACTTATCTTGCTTAAGTGCCTGGCGCTCGGCTAGAATGCCACATGCCACTTGGCTTTTCATTTTTTAGTAGGCCGTTGGAAAAGAAAGTTATTTTTTTATAAATTTCAGTAACTTGCACATTCATACGTATTTGATTGACAACAAACAACATCCAATTAAAGCCGAAACTTAGCTTTTATTGGTAGTACCTCTTCAGAGACGTGGCGTTCCAGGGCTTGCTGACCAACCTTCCCGCCATGGTTTCCAACGTATATGCCCCCTTGCCTATGACTTCTGCAATTCTGTATGGGCCTTCCCAGGGTGGCATCATTTTTTTGACCATCCCCACCTTTCTTTTCAGAACCAGATCGCCAGGGGCAAAATCCCTGTGTTTTACTCTTTTGTTATGACTATTCACCAATACTTGCTGATACGATGCTAACCTTATAGCCGCTGTGTCCCTCCTTTCGTCTATCATATCGAGGTTCAATCTTAACATCTTGTCGTTCTGATCTCGACTCCATGCTAAGCTTCTGATAGTGGGGACCAAATGCTCAACCGGTATAACTGCCTCGGTACCATATGCCATTGCAAACGGGCTCTCCCCAGTCGGCCGCCTTGGGGTGGTTCTGTAAGCCCATAGAACGTTCGGGAGTTCATCCAACCACTTCCCTTTATGGTCTTCCAGCTTCTTCTTAATGCAGGCGAAAATGGTTCTGTTTGTGATTTCTGCTTGTCCGTTGGCCTGAGGATGACTTACTGCAGCCAACTTCTGGTTGATTCCATACTCCTCCAGCAGCTCTCTTACTTGCCTACTGTCGAGGTTTGTGCCATTGTCCATGACTATTGATCTGGGAACGCCGAAACGGCAGATAATATTGTTCCAAATAAATCGTCTCACATGAGTCTGAGTCACGCTAGGATATGGTTCTGCTTCCACCCATTTAGTGAAGTAATCCGTGGCCAGTAACACATACTTGTTCTGAGCTCTTGCAGTTGGCAGAGGACCGACCACATCCATCCCCCATTGCGCGAAAGGCCATGGCGAGGCCATTACGTGCAATTCCTCAGGTGGTTGGTGGATCAATGGTCCATATCGTTGGCATTTATCGCACCTTCGAGAGAACTCCTCCGCATCTCTTGACATGTTTGGCCAGAAATACCCTTGTGTCATTGCTTTATGCGCTAACGATCGCCCCCCAGAATGATTGCCACACACACCCTCATGAATAGCTCGCAATACCTGCTGCGACTCCGCGGGGGTGACACACTTCAAGTATGGGCCAGAGTAGGACCTTCTGTACAGCTGGTTACGCACGATGGCGTACTTTGCAGCATTCTTTTTGAGTCTCCTAGCTTCATCCCTCTGCATAGGCAAAACGCCATCTCGAATATAGGTAATGATGGGGTCAATCCAACTCGGTTCATACGGTATGACGTTGACTTGCCAAGGGTCAGAGTCCAAGGGTTCTTCGAAAATAGATGGCTGGGTCAGTATTCCTACTGGAATCACCCTCGCCAATGTTTCACCTGAACTCGAAGCACTACATGCTAGCCGGTCCACATCTGCATTCTGTTCCCTCGGTAACTGTATGAATTCAATCTTTGCAAAGTCCTTGGCTTTATGCAGAACGGCAGAACGATATGCCCCCATCGTGTCATCCTTGGTCGCGTACTCACCATTTACCTGCCGAACAATCAGCTGCGAGTCACTATACACAGTCAAACTTTTGATCTGTAGCTCTCTGGCCAACTTTAATCCATTTAGCAACGCCTCGTATTCCGCTTCATTATTGGTGGCTCGGAACTCAAGTCTGAGTGCTTGACTCAAGGAAGTACCCTCTGGGATTTGTAGTTTGATCCCAATTCCAGCCCCCATCTGGTTAGAGGAGCCATCCATAAAAAGTTTCCAAGAGCCGCATCTAAGGCCTTCCGTATCCTCGGCATCACATTCTAGCAGGAAATCGGCCACCGCTTGCCCTTTAACAGTTGTTCTCGGCTCATACGTTATGTCAAATGAACTCAACTCTATGGCCCACTTTGTCATTCTGCCCGAGAGCTCTGGCTTGTGCATAAGCGTTCTGATTGGAAAAGTTGTTAGAACAGCTATGGGGTGGGATTCAAAATAATGCCTCAACTTTCTTTTTGCATTTACAAGTGCAAGTACCACCCGTTCGGCCTTTGAGTATCTTTGTTATGCCTCTGTCATTGTTTTGCTTACATAAAATACCGGGTATTGCACCCCTTCCTTGCAACGAATCAGAACGGCACTTGTCGCCACACCAGATACTCTAAGATATAGAAATAACTTTTCTTCCGGATCTGGGGCTGACAGGACTGGTGGATTCTGCATATATTCCTTCAAATGAGTCAATGCTTGTCGTTGCTCATCCCCCCAGACCTGCCTTCCATGGCTCCGAATCGTGTCAAAGAACGGCTTGCAGTGATCTGACAATTTTGAAATAAATCGACTTAATGCAGCTATTCGTCCTGTGAGGGCTTGCACCTCTCTGATCGTCTTTGGCTCGGCATTCTTAATCAAAGCCTCTGCTTGAGCGGGGCTAACTTCGATGCCTCTGCGGTTGACCACGTGTCCCAGAAACTGTCCGGAACTCACACCGAACGAGCACTTGGTTGGATTGAGCCTCATCCCATATCGCTTCAGTACATCAAATACATCTTGCAGATGCTTCAGATGATCATCCTTCTTCCTACTCTTTACCACCATATCATCAATATAGGCTTCCACAATCTTTCCCATTTGATTCTTAAAAATTTTGCTAACAAGTCTTTGATAAGTTGCTCCCGCATTCTTTAGTCCGAAAGGCATAACTTTGTAGCAGTATGTTCCTCGCTCGGTGACAAAAGAAGTTTTTTCTTCATCTGCGGGGTCCATAGGGATCTGATTATAACCTGAATAAGCGTCCAGAAAGGTTAAACGCTCATACCCGGTGGTGGCATCCACCATTTGATCAATCTTAGGCAGCGGGAAGCTGTCCTTCGGACAGGCTTTGTTCAAATTGGTGAAATCAATGCATACTCGCCATTTCCCATTCTTCTTCTGCACGACAACGACGTTGGACAACCAATCAGGGTAGTGCACTTCTCTGATAAATCCCGCATCAAGCAACCTATCGACTTCTTCCGCTATGATTTGATTACGTTCTGGAGCAAATCTTCGCTGCTTCTGTTTCACTGGTTTGAAATTGGGATTGACATTCAGGGAATGACAGGATACGGAGGGACTAATTCCAGGCATGTCTAGGTGACTCCATGCAAATACGTCGGCATTGTGGGACAAGAAATCCACTAGCTCTTGCTGCTCTTCTCTGGTCAGTCTTATACCTACTCTGGTAGTTCGTTCTGACCTGGACTGATCGATCTGCACATCCAGAAGGGGCTCCTCAGTCAAGTCGACTGACTCCTCCACCCTGTTCTGCTCGGGCGGAGGTTCCTGTAATTGCTATCTGGGGCTTGCCGAACGGACGGGCGCCTTCCCTTTCCCAGCATACTTTAGTGTGACGGAATAACACTCTTTGGCTGCAACCTGATCCCCCCGAATGTCTATCACTTTATCTCCATCGGGTCCGAGGCACCTCATGACCTGATGCAGAGTTGAGGGTACACCTTGGACTCTGTGAATCCATCCTCTTCCCATCAGGAGATTATACGAGGGGTGAATTTCTACAACCACAAAAGTTTCCATAAGAGCCCGTTCTGCAGCTTGAACTTCTACTTCCACCATCCCGACGGGCTCCACCCTCTTCCCATCGAACCCTAACAAGGGGTTTCCAGTGGGCTTGAGCCTCTCTGGTTTAATCTCGAGCCTATCAAATGTGTCCCTCGGCATGACATTCGCACTGCTCCCAGGATCGATCAGAACTCTGCGCACCAAGCAGTCCGCCACTGTCAAACTGACTACCAACGGGTCTTCATGGGGCAGTTGAACACGCTGCAGGTCTGTCCAGTCGAACTTTATCTGCATCGACGGGCTCTGCTGGTGTAGAGTATTCACACTGCTGACCCTTTTCTTCATCTGCGCCTGCCGCAGGCGCGCCCGGAGTAGCTCATCTGACTCTTCACTGGGCTCGGGTCGACCATGGATAGCATTGATTATACGAACTGGTTGTGAATTGTGGGAGCTTTGTTTATGACTCCTTTTTATTTGTTCCACCGGTCGATTCTGCTCTATCGCCGAGCCTTGAACATAACTCGCGAACTCCCCTCTAGCTATCAACATCTCCACTTGCCTCCTCAGGTTCCTGCATTCGTTAGTCTGATGACCGAAATCGGAATGGAAAGCACAATGTTTAGTTTGATCCCTCTGTTCGAGGGGTTGCCTAATTGGCAGTGGTGGATGAAACTTATCTTTGTTCTCCTGATACAGCCTCGCCAGAGTGACCTTCAGCGGAGTAATCAGCTCTTCCTCCCTGGACCTTTTTTCTGCCTTCCAAGAGGTCTGACGTTGCGGCTGAGCCTGCTTCTGCCTGATCTTTGCCTTGGACTTTTCCTCGGTCGACACGAGTGACGCTGTCCGAGCATTAGCTGCCTCCTCTTCTTCTAGGCGCACAAAGCCATCGGCTCTTTCATTGAGTTCATCCATAGTAGTCGGCGTGTTCACTACCAGACTGGTGTGAAACGGAGTTCCACGTGTCATGGCTAACTTGAAGGCTTGAACTGCTGTAGAAGGGTGGCATTCGATCACCATACTCTTAATGAGATTAAACCTGGTAAGAAAAGCCTGGAGACGTTCATCCTTGTGCTGCCTCATCGTGAATAGGCTCGAGATGTCCTTCGGCGGACGCTTGTTCCCATAGTACTGGCTTATGAACCGATCGCACAGGTTTCTGAAGCTACCAATGGAGCTCCTAGGCAAGTTTTTGAACCAGCTAAGCGCCGGTCCGGCTAGGCTTGTAGGGAAACATTTGCACATTAAAGAGTCGTTTTCCGTATTCAGGGCCATTTTCAACTGGATATGGTACACATGATCGATCGGATCGGTTGTTCCGTCAAACAGAATAAAGACTGGCATAGCAAACTTCCTTGGATGCGGGGCATTCAAGATCTCGTCGGTGAATGGTGAATCAACCGTCCGAGTTGCGGATCGGAGAGCTTCATTCTCTCTCTGGAGTCCAGCGGTAACTTTGTAAGTTACGGTTCTGCCCTCCGAACCGCGATGAGTGATAGTAGCCATGGAGGGCCGGTAAGACGGATCGAACGACCGTTCCTCTATGAACTCTCTTTGCCAAGGCGACGCTACTCGACGGCGATCAACCTCTATCACTTCCTCTCGGTCGAACCTTTCCCGATGCGGATCGAAGGTTATGGCTTCATTCCGTCTAATCTGCTCATGTCGCGGATCAACGTGAGTCGATCCTTCGTGATCCTCAACTCGACGAACATTTGGCGGCAAATTGTCCATCATCCTTTCATCACGGTGGTGAGTTGACTGATTGTTCTCGTCCTGCTCGCGTTGACACGCGATATTAGATTGAAGACCTCCTTCACCGACCGGAGGTGGATGCGAAACCGCAGGTATTTGCCGATGTTGCATTCCAGCTTTCAATTCTGCATTCTCTTTTTTGAGAGCTTCAATCAAGTTCATCAACTCCTCAAGCTTTGTTTGCTGGACAGCCTCCATCGGATTGGAGCTTTCACCTATCATTATTCCTGAACGAAATAAAGGCATTAATCTCAAGTTCGCGAGTAGATCCGAGCTTCGTGAGTGGGAATTTTTCAGATCTGGTTTCGAATTCTCCGAATTATGCTCACCGTTTACGAGATCTGAATTGTCTGAACTCTAAATCCGTCAGATCCTGCCACAATCGAACAACTCGTTGTTGCGTAGATCTGAAGCCACTTCTGCCAAAGCTTCAAGAACTGTAATTCCTCCAGAGTAGGTCACAATCGCTCAGATCTGGATCCAAATCCCAAAGATCGAGTCTCGATCAACCGAATTGGTCTGAATCCACTCGATATTCCTCAATGATCAACCAAACTTCCATGCGTTTCCCACAGACGGCGCCAATTGAAGATGCAAGAAATTCATACTCTCTTTCTCTCTCTAGAATTCTTACATTTCAACAAAAAGATCCTCCAATTCTTTCCCTTCCTTCCCTTATTTATAGATATTTATAAGATATTTACAAATATTGACGGATTGCTGGATCTGGGCCTGTTCCTCCATAAGTCCTGGTCACCTTTGATGGGCTTATTTGCGTTCGGCCCATATGGCAGTGTCTTTTTATGGGCCGAACCAGCTGTACGGACCGGATGTAGTGCTTGCAAGTCAGATCCAGCCCATGTCGTCCTGGGCCTCCTCACAAGTAGAATCCATCCAGACAAAAAAAAATTTAATAAGTACCGTATAAAAATAATTTATAATTTACCTTTAAAATGTATCTCTTAATTTCTTCAGATAATAGTACTTTAAATTCAGCCTAGAACCCCCGTCCACAAAACTGCCAAAAAACGTACAAACATAGTAACAAACAATCCACAGTATTGTAGCCTTCCACAACACCCACAATGAAACTTGTTTCTCATGCAAAGCCTTTAAGCCATGCATCTACACGTGTCAATACCCCTCCTCTTTTTAACCACCACACCAAGCCCCTCTTTCTCTCACTCCACTTCTCCTTTCTCTCTCTAGAAAACACCCCCATTTTCTCTCTCCACCAAGCTCCCACTTCCACCCATGGCTGACCGTGACCGCCCTCACCCACACCAGCTCCAAGTCCACCCACAGCACCGCTATGACGGTGGTCCCAAGTCCTTCCTCCCCCAAAGAGGCCCATCAGCCACCCAAATCATGGCAGTCATCACCCTCCTCCCCATCGGCGGAACCCTACTTTGTCTCGCCGGACTCACCCTCGCCGGCTCACTCATCGGACTTGCCGTCACCACCCCTATTTTTGTTCTCTTCAGTCCGATTCTCGTCCCCGCTGCCATTGGTGTCGGCTTGGCTGTCACTGCCTTTCTGGCTTCGGGAGCTTTTGGGGTGACGGCACTGTCGGCTCTCTCGTGGTTCGTAAAGTGCCTCCGGCAAGGCGTTGATTCATTGCCGGAGCAACTCGACCAGGCAAAGAGGCGCATGCAGGATATGGCTATCCAAATGGGCCAGAAAACTAAGGATGTGGGCCAAACGATCCAGCAGAAGGCCCAGGAATCTGGCAAAACTTAGGTCCACGAAGATTGAAGAGGCTATATATTGGCCATATGCGGAAAATGGTAATGGCAGGAAATAATGTACGTTTGTTTTGCAAGTGTATGAATGAATTTTTTTGTTTTGTTTTGTTTTTTTTTTCTCTGGTTCCATTGTTAATTACCGGTATCTGTTTCTTTTTTGTGGCCTCCACTGGGTCATTGCCTTTCCATTTTATTTTTTTTATAAAATTAATTCCTAAAAGATAACGGGAATCTACAAATAATAATAATAATCATCAAATCCAAATAAAATAAATATATAAATGAATAAAATAAAAGTGCGTCTAATTTTTTTAATTATTTTTACCACCAAAAGTGAGTCTAAATAAAATAGAAGTACAAATAGATAAAATAAAAGAGGAATAGTTTGGATAGAAATTGCACAGATCTCTGAATAGGACTAGCACAGAGTCACGAGTTTTTGTAAACCAAAATAAACAGAAATAAAATTGGTTTGATTTAATCATTTAACAATTACATATGGTTTATTTAAGATTACGAATTTAAATAGAGTTGTTAATTAGAGCAGTGGCAAAAAAGGCCCATGTCAATGTTGAGTTTAATACTCTTTACCTACAATCATTCCTTTTAATCATCCAACTAATACATTAAATTTCTTGATAATCACAGCAATTCAAGTCATTGTGAGATTCTACAAGTGATATAATATAATTATCTTAAATATATACACAAAAGTAAGCTCGGATTACCTACTTGATTGGCATGCATTATTTTTATGTAGCTAAAAGTAGTGTAAATCACAAACAAATTAACAAAATGCATAGCTTTTATAACTGAAGTCATGCAAATTAAAAATGAATTAAGAAATATATAGAGGTTGGGTTTTGACAGAATCACACAAAATCGCTAATCCCTCCAATCCCAGGAAAATGAAACAAGACTTGCTCCAACCCCAAAAGGCTATCGCCATTGTGAAGTCTCTGGGGAGAGTCGGGGCGATCGCCACTGTGAAGTCTGGGAGAGTCAAATATATGCAGTCTGGGGAGAGTCAAATATATGCAGCCTTATGCACGAAGAGAGGAGGTCCCACAATGGAGCAATTAGACTAGGGATTGAACATCCTAACTGCCTAGATGATAGAAGCACAAACAACAGGATTCTGAGAAACTATAAAGATGTAAATTGACCATAGAGACTACTAAATCTAATCAAACCAGAAGCTAGACATTCATTGAACAGGATTCTGAGAAACTATAAAGATGTAAATTGACCATAGAGACTACTAAATCTAATCAAACCAGAAGCTATGAAAGATGGACATTCATTGAGATACATATTCAGAATGTCCTCCGGCTTCAGGGTCCCCGGTTTCTGTCTTTGAATTGTTGGGTATCCAAAATGTGAGAACGGAGGATGCAGCAACGAACATGACCCTGCGCGGCGCCCATTTCAGGCAAGATGCAACGCCTATGTGGCTGTCCCAGCATGCAACCTGTTGAGGACATCCATAAATGTTAAGAGCAAAGCATTGGCAATCAACAACAACCAAGCCTTTTTCCGGCTACATGAATCCTATGTTTATAAGTAAGCATCTTTCAGAGAATGTGACTCTAATTAATCTTTAACTAAATCCATTTCTTTTGTCACCATAGCACCATCGTTGTATCTATTAAGATGTGATAATTATTAACTTCAGAACATGGGAGAGAATTTAAATTGCCTATTACTAGCATCAAGGTTTATACAGCTAAACTATTAAATGCATGTCTAGAAGTTTCTTTACAAACACAATATCTTCAAGCATTATTTTTGGTACCCATCATTTTTAACATAATAATTGAATTCTACTAGATCTACCAAGTCTGAATAGAAGAGAAGAACAAAGACAATGATCTATTAGTTTCTACCAGTTGTCATCTTATTCCTTCTCCTCCTCCTCCTTACATGTATAAATGTGCTAAAGCTACCAGCCTTATAGATCATGTGGAATTAATTTGTCATGAAATAATGGGTAAAAGCAATTACTTACAAAGAAACTTAAGCCTAATAATTTTCAGTGAAGGCAAAAACCTCAAAGTTGGGAGTTATAACAAACATCAAAATACTCTTAATGGTGATCCATGATAAGGAGTTAAGGCAGATGCCTTTGGCAGCTGCAACTTTGTATTGCTTTTCGGCGCAGGTGCCCAGGTAGTAGAAAATATTCACCAAAGTAAGACTTTATGAATGAAAAGGAGCTTTTAATTTTAAAAGTTCCTCGAGTGCAAGTGTTCTAATACATTCATGACACGTCTCCAAGCAGCCAAAATCAGTTTTTTCTTTTTCCGTTTTTTTTCAATTTTTAGGGGATTGTATAGTTCAAGAAGCCAAACTTGTGGCCGGCAATGACACGTCACTTGCTAAGGCTTCATCTGCAAACCTCTGGGTTTGCGGGCCATCCAAATTGAATATAAATCCTCACATGATAAACTTAGTTTGGTGGGTTGGGGGGGAACCCTCACATGATAAGTAGAATTCCTATGATTCAGCTTCAATTATATTTCAGCCACCAATGCCAGCTTAGAGGCAATGTATCAATCCACAAATTCAACCCAAAAAGAGGGGAGGAAAAAAGATACAAATGGAGTTTAACTGGTCCATGTGGAAACAACAATGTTACATCACACCATGTAGTAGAGAGGAAGATACTGAAGGAGAATTTTACAATTTGAAAGAAAAAGTAAAAAATAAAAGAAAGCAATATCTGGAAATACCAAAGACTCTCTCATTGGCAAGGAGCTCAACCCACAAATGATCTTTCTTTTCCAAATATTAAATTCTGTTCGTAGCTAAAAAAATATGTTACTATGGTATTTCAATTTCCCATGATCAAAAAAGTGAAAGAATAAAAGAAAGCAATAACTGGAAAAACCAAAGACACTCTCATTGAAAAGGAGCTCAACCCACAAATGATCTTTCTATTCCAAATATTAAATTCTGTTCATAGCTACAAAAATATGTTACTATGGTATTTCAATTTCCCATGATCATGCCCCATATAACAAATAAAAAAGTTGATTTTGCAACATGTACGGTCAGGTGCCCTCTAATAATCTGAAAATTTCTATTCGGATGATGACTGAGATAGAAGATACCTTATTTCGTGTGCTAATGCTCCAAGCATGCAAATTTCCATCCCCTGAGCCTTTTATCATAGAAAATAACTTATCTCAGTTCTAATTTGTCAAACAGAATGCAGAATTCATTCAAGAACAGAATATGTGCTTCATGTGCACATTTATCAATCTATCACACTCGAATATTGTTGGGTAAATAAATTAGCATATTAATCATTTTTTCATACATTTCAACATATGAAACCATACATAAAAACACATGAATAGAAAAGGCATAGCTCACTGAGCATATATTAAGACATAAGAGGCAGAACCAACAAGCATTGGTTCCAATTATGTGCAGTTGACTTTATGGATCAAACTATTATCAACCATGGGTGGATATAAACTGTCCAGAACAGACTAGTATAGTGCCTGGACGTGGCTAGGCTCAAGTTAGGACCATGTTCAAGCTAGTCAGCTAACCTTGTTCAAACTCGGCTTGGCTGAATTTTACAAGCTTGAGTTGGTTCAATTAAACCAAGCATTAGAAAAGTGAAAAGAAATACCAAATTTCTTTCGAGACTACGAGATAAGAGAGTTACAGGTGCTCAAACTCAACCGAGTGAAAAGTTATCAGACACGCTAAAGTAACACATTCACTATTACCAGACACGCTACCTCAACAAGAGTCTGGAGGAGAAAACAAAGGAAAAGAGAGAAAGGGGAGGGTGGACCTTACAACTTATTTAACTAAATGAGCCAGTTTATAGATGACATAAAAAACATACTCGTAAATGACAATTCTATATGCGGAAATAATATAATCAAACAAAAGAAAAATCTCTGTAGGAATAGCAGCAGAAACATCCAAGAAAATAAATCAATATAATCTATAACTGTGATAAAAGATTCAAAAACAAAAATCAAGATGAACTGCTTGCTACCTTGGTTCTCACATAAACAAGTGGTGTAAGAACTGAATACCTGAGACCACATATTGGCCGTCTGGAGTAAATGTTGCTTCTATTGTTGTATTTGGAGATGGATCCAAACTAAACCCACACCGCTGCACCAGAAAAGTTTATATTAATTAGGTTTAGATTCAATATTCCCACAAACAAATCAAACTCAAGTAGAAATATAGATCTGACTTCTGAGAGAACACAGACACAACTCTGACTTTTGAGAGAACACAGACACACAACTTGGCAGGCAGATTTTGAGAAGATATAACACAATCAAAACTAACCTTCTCCCCCCCATACGCATCAAGAACGTAAATGATGTTACTTGTGGTTGTCAAAAGCATGGATTTACCATCATTACTGAATTTAATATCACAGACCTCAGCTGTATCTCCACCAACTAAGAAGGTATCAAAGGGACCCTAAACATAGGAAGAAAAAAAATCATTCTTACAACATAGATAATGCTAAAATGCAAGTTACTGTTTTATAGGCACAAAACCTTATCGTAAGACCGTGAATCAAACAACTTGATAGCGCCCCCTTCCATTGCCACTGCAAATACGAGGCCTTGTTGGTCAAAAGCAACTGTAGGCCTACCTCGTAGACGTAAAATTCCCTGAAAACTACAACAACAAGCATAAATCAAATCACGTATTTATTTTAAAAAGGAACACACAGTACCATTATGAAACTGCCCACCAACCATCCAACTTTACTTTTCCTTCCAGTTCAACTATTAATTGTTGTGTGCCAAGATAGTTTTATTTGATAAAAATATTCAAGTTTCAAACTAGCATCAATATATGATCTACATGCATCAGTCAGTTTCAAAATCTATTTGAAATTGATGTACAGATATAGTCAAAGGTGACATTTACAATAAAATTCCTTAACTGCAATAAATGAAGCTGAATCAACTTTTCAGCTTTCATTACAAGTCAAGAAAAACTCTTAAATTTCAAAGTTATCATGCAATATTTAAGGCCTGTCATATTACCTGTGCTGTGGACACCAGTGGCTTTTAATTCCTAGACTGAACTCCTTACTTATTCTAATAACTTTGGTTAATTATTCACAGCCCAGATTTTGCATTTGCTTCAAGAGACACAGAAAACTAACCTGGCAGGCATTTACACGAAGATCCCATATCCTGACACTGTGGTCAAGGGAACCAGACATAAAGCTGTCATTAACTGGAGACATGCAGAGGGACACAACCCTACAGCCAAATCAAACAAGCAAACTGTTGTGACAAATGCAGCAAACCAAAAACAAATCCTGAAACACAACAGAAAAGTAAACACACCACACACAAAGAACACAAAGATTTGTCACTACACCCACGGTGAAGATCCGGTGAAAGGTTTCACTATGCGAAAATCAGGAGATTACAAGTTTCAGCCCCAAACCCTAGCTCTCGCTCTCACTCCCACTCTCACTCTCACTCTATTCTGTGATTTCCAGTGTCTCATAATCCCACTCCAAACCCTAAACGCCCTTATATATCAGGCTACAAGAGAGTACTAAATAGGTCTACAACCCGCAAGCAAAAGGGGGTCAAAATGGCCCACCACAAAGCTCAATCATCGGGTCTTTGGGTCGAAACAGCATAACCAAATTCGGGCCACAACATCATACAAACTTTTAGAAAATAATCACGCAAATAAAATGGAAAAGGAGAAAAGTGCATTATACTAGCATTAATAACTATATTGCCAGCAACCTAAATAAATTTAAGAGCAATCCAGCAGGGGAAGGTAAAGCTGTAAATGATCATACACCAAAAAATATTGTGACCCGCTACTCTATACATCTATAAATTCACCAATGGTGTAAGAATTAAAATGTTAAAGTTACACTTATATATTATCGTATGTTTGTAGTTAAAGAGGTATGAACATAAACGAGAGAAAGATAATTGATTTGACCAAAATGTTTAACATGTTTGGTCAGAATGATGTGGCTGTCATACAAATAGTAAATGTCAACAGCAGCAGAAGTATAAGAAAATGGAAATACCTTGCCTACACATTCTACATGTTCTTTTCGGTTTTTATTACTATGACTGTTTCCCGACACTAAACTATGCACATTCTCTTTCACAATTTTGTTTACTTATAGGCAAAGCACCAAGAAAGTAAAAGGATCCAAACCTCTCCTTATGCCCTTTAAAGTAACGTAGACATCGATTATCGTACATTGATAGATACCGTAGGGATTCTGGTAAGAAAAATGAAATAAACCTCTTGTCATCATTTTTTCAAATTACTAAATAAAAGCATGCCTGTATTAACTTTGTGACGAGATGCTCACCTCCAGTAGAATCCAAATTGTATCTTGAAGAGCATATAACAGAACTTGGATGGTGGGTAAAGCATATACGATCAGCACCATGCTTCTTATGATATGTGGTCTTCAGCAACCTAAAGTTCAAAATAGTATGTGGTTAACAATAAAAATCCTCATCCACATTTCAAGTTTATGTGACAATTCAAAATACTTGTAATAAGGGGACAATTTAAATACTTTTATATTTCATCTAAAATGTAGATAGATACTCATAATATCCCGACAATACTTGGAAAGAGAAACCCTGTGGCACACCAATGGGCCAGTGGCCTAGCGGTATCGGCCACTTACTTCCCAAAGGGAGGTCAGGGGTTCAAGTCTCAGAAGAGATATGTGTGTGTGAGTACCAACTAGGAAAAAAAAAAAAGATGATACAGTTTTATAAGCAATAATTTTTCTTTTTTCATTCCATTAAAATTTTATATGATACATGAACTTTAGAATGCACAGATTTTGTACTAACTTTTGAAATCATACTTAAGGGAACAACATCACTTATTTCCAAGTTCAACCAAAAACATTACTTGCTACCATATCATTGTATACTCTCTCGTCACCTAATAAATCCCAACCCTCTTTTTCCATTAAAATAATTCAACAAGCAATAAGAGCTCTGTATGAAATTTTTTCTTATACGCATTAAACTTGTCCACCTAAAATACTAAAATTCATGTTATATGATTGATCGCAACTAAATGATGTACTTTCTAAATTAAGTAACAGCGATCTAATCCGACTTCTAAATTTAAAACTGTCATGATCAACTGCACACATAATTAGTCCATCCTATTTGCAATCCATATCAAGTCACATCCGTACACAAGAGACTAGCAGCAAACTCCATATGCTAACAATTCATTCAAGAGAGTGTGACATGATATATTACAATGACACTATAGGCCAGCATCACCATTTACTACAAGACTCTTAAAATATAATCTGTTTATATCAAAGGTACTCACTTGGCACTTGCAATGTCATAAATCCGCACTGAATCATCCTCACTAGCTGTAACCAATAGATCATCAGTACGATGAAAATCAAGTGAATTTATCTTTCCAACCTGAAAATATTTATAGATATAAATCATTGAAGAGTAAAAGCAAGATTTTCAAATCAAAGAAAAGCAAAAAACTCAAATTAAAAAAAGAATCATGTGCCTTTTCATTGCAGATTGTAACTGTGAATAAGAATATTTCAAACTTGACTCCACTCAACACAACAAAACACTTATCCAGCAATTTGGAGTTGGTTAAGTGAAGTATTTTTCACCATTCTGCTCAAGCTATGATATCTTTCTAACTATCTCATCCATTTCACTTTTGATCTTCCTACCAAGTCACCCTTTGAGTCAGTTTCTCACATTTTACTCCAATAGGCTTCTATGCATTTTTACCATTCGCATGCCAAGTTTGAGAAGTGCATGAAAACTCCTTTATTGCCCTCATTTCCAAGAAGAGGGATGCAAAGATAATTAAAAATAAATTGTATGCTGGCTATCTCCTGTTAAAGTAGTAGCTATAGCTGCACAATGCAATATGCAACACATTATTTTGAGCTCGACCATTTTATGATTACACTAATGTTGTGTTTCGGAGCACCGAATTGGCACTTTGGATTTCGAATTGGAGCAAATTTAGTTCAAAGTTTTAACTAAATTTCCTCCAATTCCAAATCCAAGCAGATTTTTTGCTCCCAAACATAGTATAAATTAAATTAATTCAAAAAATGACTTAATGACATAGGGTTCAAGCACTCCATACAAGGGAAGTTACAAATTTTATTTTTGTCTAATTAAAACATAGCTTCACAACATACCATTCGCAAGAGGAACTACAAATTGGGTTGTGTGTGATCGGAGCATCTATTACAACCTATTTTGGGTATGATCAAAGCATCTAGGGTATCAAATCATTGCTTCGCAGCATGCCATTAAAATGATTCATATGCTGAGACAATTACAATTGGTTGCGCACGAAGTGCATTGCAATTCTGAAACTGTTACAGTATTATTTCATCAGTTTTTGGCTAATTGGGTTTATGAATTTAAACTAAAAAAGGGATATACATGAATTTGTCCATCTATGCGTGTGTGTATATATATACATACAACATATATATGCGCGACAGACAGGAGTTGGTGTGTGGGGAGTGATAGGGTTTGAAACAGAAGTGAACTCACAAAATCTGAAAAGACAGCTCCGATTGACATACTACGAACAATCTCGTCGTTGAGTTCTGTGAGCGACGCCATCTGCATGGACAAATTCTAGAGAGAGACCGACTGCAAAATAATTTAGGAGAGGTTAAAAGGGAACATAGGGTTCAACGAGTGAAATTGTTGGACTGGTGCTTGTCTTTTATCATTATAATAATTATTAAGTTTTTGGTGTATTTTTCTTTTTAATGACTTTTTATTTTTAATTATTAGAGCAAACTAGGGAGAGGAGGACTCGAACCGGGCACATCTGTCTGGAGTTGACCGTTATGTTTTACCAAACAAAAGAAGTATTCTCCTTGTCGAATTTGAATGAGGAAGTAAATAATTATATATACGTTAGGTATATGTTTTAGTTCTACGTAATTGCTTTTAAGTTTTTTTAGACTGATGGCGAAATTAATTTTTTGTTAATTTTTTATTTTTTGTCAAGTTAGATTAGCAAGGGAATGCATAGGATCCAAATTTGACAATTTAATATTTGCGGGAGGCACTAATTCTTGATAGCAAATTAAGGGATCGAATTCGTAATATTTTTATTTCCTATTTCTTGTTTTCAAAAGGCCAAAAAACATAAATAGTTGAAATAAACATGTTTAATAACCTTTTTCCTATTTTTAAAATTTGGAAATATGTTTTTCAAAAGTCCAATTTTTAAGAAAAAAAAAAATTTGTTTTCACTTATTTCTAACCAAAACAAAAGTACATATTTTTACTTATTTTTAATTTATACGTTGTCAGATATCCCAAACTGAACTTTCTTTTTTTCATCATTTACATTCTATTCAAGCCTTAAGAGCATTTCTAATGACCTCTCAAGTTTGAAATGAACTCTCAAATTAAAAATATAATAATGGATGGAAATAAAGTACTCCAATAGCCTCTCAAAAGATATATCATATTTTGAGATTTTCAAATGTATTATCAAATATAACAACTCTCAAATGACATCTCAAATTAAAAATATAACAAGTGAATAAAAATAGGCACCCCAATGAGGTCTCTTAAAAAAACTTTTCATACTTTTATATTGTCAAAAATTACAAAAATAAAAATAAGGCATCCCAATGGGCTCTCAAAATAAGAAATGGTTGTTGTGTCAAAAAATAACATTTTGAATGAAATGTATTATTAAAGCAGAATTATAAAAATATAGCCTTTTAACATTATATTTCCTTTCAAAATTTTAATTTGGTATGGAAATATAACATTTTACATTAGAGATGCTATGAGCTAATCTAATCTAATCTTGGTCTTCGTCACTTAGTTTTTTAATTGAAACTAATGGAGTATTTTTAAAATTTTTAATTCACTCTCCTTGCAATAAAAAATTTAAAATAAGAATTTAAGTGAATCCAATATTTCAAAATTTATTCTCTATTATTATAATAAAAAATATAAAAAATTATCCTTGAACTATGAAATGGAGGGAAGTACTAAATAAAACAACAACAATCACTAATATTTTTTTTTGGAGTCACCAAGCAAATAAATAAATGCGTGCAAAATGCAAAGTAAAAGAAAAAAGAAAAAGAAAAAAAAAAGAAAAGACTAGTACGGGCTGGGCCTTCCACAATTCCATTCAACAAAACCCCGTCAATTGACTCAAATCTCAACAGTATCTTTCCTTTATTTTCCATTCTATGTTCTTCTTTTTCTTCTTCACAGTCCGACCACCGAACCCACTCTCACACTCTTCTCTGCACACACTGTATATGAATAATGGACTCCTACTCTTCTCTGCTCGAGAGAACTCGAGTCCCTCAACCATCACTCCAAAGATTCGCTGTAATTTCAATATTCGAAAAACTCCGATCGGCCCCTCCGCACCTGAACTCCGACTCCGGTCCGGGGAGAGAAGTCCTCACACAGTGTCTCCACTCCACCTCTCCCGCCGTCATCGACCAATCGGTTCGAGAGCTTTGCCGCCTCGTTAAGGACTCCAAATTGGAGCTCCCTCGCGGATTATTGGAGCTCCAATCCGCTCTTGAAGGATCCGATTCACGCTTCGTCAGCGTGTTCGTTAAAGGGTTAGGGTTTTTCGTTCGGCTCGGCTTTCAGAAGAACAGTTCTTCATTTCGATTTCAATCGTCAGAGAAACATCCATTTGTTAAGGCAAGTGTAATCAATTCACCACACTCTATTATACCAAAAATTCATATATGTATACTTGTATATAAGTATTTGTATGCGTGGCTTATACTCTATATATCAGTGTCCACACACAACCCTTAAATGCATTGAAATAGCAGTGTCGCACAAATTGAAGATAAAATGAGAGAAAAATGGTTAGATAGTTTGAACACTGCAACAAAGACCTTTTAATGTGCCAGTTCCAAAGAATGATATAGTCCACATTGAGAGAAATGCCAGGGGAAGAGGAAGATGAAAGATAACGTGGGTAGAGCTAGTAAAGAAGTATATGATAACACGTGGTTTGACTGAGGCTGTGGCCTTTAGCAGAGTGGAATGGAAACATAGGATTCATGTAGCCAACCCCAGGTAGCTGGGAAAAAGGTTTGTTGTTCCAAGTAGTTGGGAAACAGGGTGGTTGTTGTAGTTTATGTACAACCCTGTAGTCATAATTCATTCTAGAAGTAGATATAGTTCATGTTGTAGTTTATGTACAACCCTGTAGTAATAATTCATTCTATAAGTAGATGTAGTTCATTTTGACTATATAACTTCTATTTAACTTCACCTTATTATGCTAAATGCAAGCACATGCCTTGGAATGATTTGAAGATTGAATTTTGATGTGATGTGGGTCATTGATTTACAGGTTCTTTCTTGTCGAAATGAAGTGCAATCCGAACTTGTGAAGCAAGTACTTCTGTTTATGGTGCATAACAAGCGATTGGGAATGGAGGAAGTTTGTGAATTCTTAAGACCCTTCCTTAATTTTTCGATTTTAAAAGTACATTCTTCGGCTTCAATGTCTTTGTTTGCAAGGAACTTAATAACATCAATGGCGTCGTTTTGTTGTTCATTTCCGCTAGAGGCAATACCTGTTCTTAAGTTGCTGATGGGATATATCAAATATGTCCCATGTAAGAATGCAGAAGTAAGTTGACTTGTTGGGCATATATACTAGTATTGATTTGATTTCTATCTACGAGACAATGGTAATAGTGTTTCATTTGAATGAATAGTCTAACTTGAGACAGATAGTTTTCTTGCAACTTTTTACTTATTATTTTTCTCATACTATGATACATTGCAGGATTTTAATAATATTTCTTATATCATGGAATATACAGTGGATGCATATACCATAGTTCTAACGCACTTGGTCAGAATGGAATTGGTATAGTTATTCTTTATTTATTCGTTTTTTAAATCTCAATTCATGAATTATATGGCATCTCTTCTTTGGTTCATCATGTCATTTCATGTTCTTCCAGATTTTGTTCTTGATTTCAATAGACACAAGTATTATAATTTTCCAGATTTGTTTGGATTCACATGTTTTAATTGTTTTCATTCATATTGGCAGCTGGTTTTTGAGGCTCAATTATGTGGTGTGGAATTGCTAGAGACTATTCTTTCTTGTACAGAGCATCACAAACATTCTGACGGGCATGAGGTCATTTTTGACATATCAAAGCGCTTATTGTCTGTCCAAAAAGAGCTTAGCTTGAGTTATATACATGAACTGTCATCAGCGATATTGTCCTTATTTATGGCTCTCACTCAATCAGAACTTGAACATGAACAACTATCTATATTGAGGCTGCTCCTCTTCCTCCTGAAGTGGAAAAATGAAAATGGTACAGTTCCAACGGTTTTCTTCACCACTTTTTCTTTTATGTTTATATCATATTGGCTTTAGTTTGGTGCATCACAGTTAAAACTTTAAATATCTCCATTTCCCATTTTAGGTTTACTTTTTATGCTCTCGTGAAGAGATTGTCAATAGTTCTGATATTGTACTAAGGTGCAATTTTTTTATTTTATATTTTGATGTATGAAGGGATCAAGTAGTTACAAAGAAAATCTCTTTTTCTAGATCTCTCTCTCTCTCTATCTCCCGGTTGTTTGCTTTACCAAAAATGTCCTTTTGCACCAAATAACCCTTGCAAGTCTGGTGTCAAACCCAGAGAAATGGGAATTAACTGAATGTTTCAGTTTTGTTTTCCAGAAGTACACATAATGATATTTGTTTCAATAAATTGTTTTTTGTTTCATCAAGGCATGGATTTTGAATATTCAACCTTTGATGCCCTTGTTGCTCGGGAGTTCTCCTGAGCTGATCAGGGTGCTTGCTCTGGTAAGGAATTGTCGGCTCTCTTAGCAAGTGTTAATCATGGTCATTTCACTATTATGGTTTTTATTAGACTACGGAGCATGCTTATAGCGTTCTTCTTTTTCTTTGTTTTTGTTTTTACAGCTACATTGCTCGTTGTTGTGCAAGACATATTCGTAAAGTGAAACATCTAATGTAATGTTGGGCATCTGCAATCCCTTTTTGTGCAAGACATATTAGCAAAGTGAAAGATCCAATGTGTGTGTGTTTTTTTTTTTTTTTTTTTTTTTTGGGGGGGGGGGGGGGGGTGGGTTTATATGTCATGTATATGTGCCACAAATATTGCTTGTCAGTTTTCCAAGAAATTTAGCGGAAGAAAGTCTCATCATCATCATTAGTAGTCATTATTAGTACAATTGTTTTTGCTATTCTTATTTTGCTAATGAGTTGCAGTTTCTCAGTGATGTAGAAAGAATGCTTAACTTTTTGTTTTTTTGGGGGGGTTTTATATCATGTATATGTGCCACAAATATTGCTCGTCAGTTTTCCAAAAAATTTAGCGGAAGAAAGTCTCAACACCATCATCATCATTAGTACTATTGTATTTGCTATTCTTATTTTGCTAATGAGTTGCAGTTGCTCAGTGATGTAGAAAGAATGCGTAATGGCTATAATCACAGTTAATATGTGATCAATTTTTTTAAGAGAATGAGACATTATTTTTTCTGTTCACTTTCAATGAGTTACTGGATATGTTCTTACCACTGCTCACCTTTTATTTTCTTGATTTTACTCAGCTAACAAAAGTAACTTTCTACTTGTCTTTTCAGAATACGTTGTTGATAGTGCTGCATGTGATCTGAACGAAGAGATTTTGTTAATCTTTCCTATAATCAACCTCATAGCATCTCCTTCGAAACCTGTTAAACAAGCGGCAACTGATTTGCTCTCCATGTTGGAAAAGCTCTTAATTAATTTGTTGATTACACCAAAGAAAAAGCTGACCATGCCGGAGGGATTTCCATCTATTACCAGACCTAAAGACATAGTTTTTAGGCTTTTGCAGCATTTGTGGTTTCAGGTTTAGTTCTGTTATCCCACTAGTTAACATTTTTGTTGCAAATATTACATGGCTGCTTATTTTGTTGTCGGACAGTTCAATTAACATTTCTAATGCAAACTTGTGCTCTATATTTTTGTATATAGACGGTAGTCGTTAAATACATATTATTGTCCATTATCATGTTCATTTGATCGTGGAACATGACGACTGCTATTTCTGTTTTGGACTTCTTTCTTTTGGTTGGGGGGGAGGGGAAGAATTCTTTTAGTGGCATTAATGTCAACTATTTGCTATATGTAAAGATTTTTTTTTCCCTGAATTATTTGCTATATGTAAAGATTTCTTATTGTTTGAGTTGACTATCATCACAACTATTTCCTATCCCTCGTATTAGGGGTTAGCTGATTGCATTATATATATATATATATATATATATATATATATATATATATTAATGATCTATAAAATCATAGAACTTCAGAAATTATGGCGAGATTGATTATTTATACATTATTTGATTTTCTGTAACTGCTAAGCTGAAAATTTCATCATTCTTCATTTGTGAATTTGTTCAAACATCTCACAGCCGATGCCTATTTTTGTATTTGGTGAGGGAAGACAAATTTTCTTTGGTCGTTTTAAACTGATACATTGTGTGCTTAATCACATACCTTTTGGTGAATGTGTGGCTATCGCCAATCTAATTTCTCATACTAATTTCATGTGCTCAAGTAAATCCTTTCTATTTGATCAGTCTAGATTTCACTCTTGTGGATATAGTGCCTTATTAATTAGATGAGCTAGTATGGTATTAAAAATCTGTTTTTTTGCTGGTGGGACATTGACTGTAAAGTTATAATGTTAAGGTTTCAGTTCTTGCACATTTATTTGAGTACAATCTTGATACAATCAACAAGATGGCCATGGTCTGTATAGCAACTCATCTGATTATCACAATTTGTGTACTTCCAGTATCACAACAGGGATGAACTGAATAGCGATATGGCCTTAGCTCTTGCTTCATTACATTGAACATTGGCCAGATAGTTGGTTATATTAATAACCTTGTCTTTTCAGGATCAACACTTGTCATCCAGTTCTTTCTATCTAAATTTTGCTTCTACTGTTGAAACTGATGTAAAAGAAATTCAAGATGTACCAAAAACATGGACCTCTATACTGAGGGAGTACTCCCAATGGATTGTTGAAAGACAAAAGTCCTCATCTATTTCTCGTTCTCAGGAGATCTTTCTAACTGGTAAATACCTATTATATTCTTTTAGTGGAGTTTCTAGGTCTACAATTATTCACGTTAAATTAGTTCTCTCCTTTTGTGTTTACATCACATTAACACTGCCACATATCCTTGTAGAATTGCCTTTGTTACTCGGTACAATTGCTAGTGTTTTGATCATGCATCATAAGTTGGGGGATTCTGCTGTAGATATTTTAGCTGTTAGTGGCATTATGGATCCTAAACTTGGCGTTCCATTATTGCTTTCCATTCTTTTCTACAACAATATATTCTCTGGTAAAGACAAAGATATTGACTTCCATGACACGTCGGTGAGTTTTTCATTTGTGGCTGTTTCTCATTCCTCATATACTTATTATTACTGCTACTACTTCAATAAGATTTCTGTCAACTGTGGCTGCAGTTTAAACTCCTGGGAATTCTCCCGTCACTTGCTTCACATTCTGTAATGATACCACTCATAGTTCAAACTATCTTGCCAATGCTTCACAAGGATGCAAAACCGTGTGTTCTCTATGCCTTGGAACTACTTTTTATAGTTTACTCTACCTCATTCTGCTCTGATGTTATGTTTACTATGTTACGAGCGGAGTACAATTATCATTGATTCTTTACTCTTTTGTCATCAAGCAATCATTTAATTTCTTATGATATTCTGACTATTTCTTTGAGTCATGAACAAAGTATTTGTGAATTGTCAGATACGGTAATTTATATGTATTGTTTTAAGGATGAAGATTTCCTGCTTCATGGTAGTAGGAACTTCATCCTGTTCATGACGGCAGTCGGCAAGATCACAATCAGCCACGAATCCCATAATCACTATCCTTTCACATGATATTAGCAGCATCAATTTACTCCATTTTACAGCTCTTACATATTTTAGATAGATAAAAAAATCCTTTGAAGGTGCCAAAAGCATTGTGCAACCCATGTACATGGGAGGTATACAAATTATGCAAAAATCAACTACAGAAATTCATGTCTCTGAAGAACTTTACAAATTAATTGGTCTTAAATAGAATACGATACTACTTCCCAAAAGTATAGAGTTAGGCAAAGAATATGTTTAAGCAGCCCCATCCTCACAGAAGTACACATGTGCCTTTCCTGTCAAATGCAGCACATCAGGCAAAGGGAAGCAGCATCCTGCACCTTCCTCACTCCGTGGTGCAGACAATCCTCTTTTTAACTCCGCAGCTTTTCTGCGACTGACCTTGGTGTGAGCCACTCAATCCCAAACAATGAGAGAAGAAGGCTTGGCAACTCCTGCTCCATGCTACAATGAATAAAAGTTTCCTCTTCTGCCTTAGACATGCATCACCAATTATGAACTCTTATATTTTTCACCTCATAAAATAAGGAAAATATCTATACCTGATTACCTCCCTGAATCAATTGAATGCATTTGGAGCAATTGCTATGACATCAGATAAAAAAAAAGGCACACTGATTTTGACGAATTAGAAGGTTGTTAATGCAACAATAACGTGTGAAACTATATCCCATTAACTCCTTTTAACTGATCTTTTGTTATGAAAGTTCTTTAGAAAATATAAGCCAGCAACGAAAGTTATTATTGCCGGAAAGTTACCAAATTCAATTAATAGGGAGAGGGAAAAGAATGAAAAAGTGGATGAAGAAAAGAATGAGGGAGAATCGAAATTTAAAGTTTTCTGAGACACAAAAAGATGGAAAGCACATGGACTCATGGAGGAAGAACAAATTTTATAATTCAAATTAGTAAGACTAATACAAAATATATGATATTTAAATTGAAAAGGTTTCAAAGAATGACAATGTACAACAACAACAATCAAGCCTGTTTCCTTACTATTTGGGGTCAGCTACATGAATCCTATGTTTCCATTCCGCTCTATTTAAGGCTATAGCCTCGGTCAGCCTACATGCTAGACAATGACAATGTAACGAAAACAACTCGAGACCAAAGGGTTACTAACAAATAACCATCATTACCATCCTTTCCTTAATCGCTTATGAATAGGGTCGGCCGCATGAATTCTCTTTTTCATTCTTTTCTACTACAAGTCATCTCTTCTATAATATATAGCTAGTTAAAGTCATTTCAAGTGATCTCTTTCCATGTTAATTTGGAAGACCTCTCTGTCTCCCACCTTCTGTGCAAATTAGTGTTTTACTTTTCACCACTGCATCTATAGGTCTTCTTTATATATGTCCATACCACCTAAGTCTACTCTCTCTTATCTTCTTTAAAAACAATGGTCATATATTTGCAATGTGAATGCTAAGATGGATGATGAGAGTAACAATAAAAGATAGGTTTAATAATCAATGTGTGACGAAGAAATTAGGAATAACATTTAGGTGTTGTTTGAAGAAATGAAAATTAATTATTGAAAATTTTAATAGCTGAAATTTAGGTGTTAATCATAAATTGAAATTCCTTTTTATACTTTTTTGAACTTTAGTGTTCAGTGATAAGTGGAGTTTACTCACTTAAAATTTATCTCATTTTACGCGTCAGTTATTATTTTAAGAGATATTCATATTGTGTTATAACACTTATTGAATAAAACATTAATTTATTCAGAACTTGGGTTGTCAAACAACACCTTATTAGTGATAATATAAGAGAAACATGTTTTGGTGGTATGGACATACAAGTAGCTTGTTTTTTACTTCGAAGGAAAAATTGAAAATGAACTTTAAAAATTAAATATAGTAGGAAAAATGAATTGTAACAGGAAAGAATTAAAAAAAATGTATTCATGTTGCCGATCCCATTTATATGGGATAATGGCAAGGATGATGAGGATGATGCTTGTTTATTGTCCTAGGAGCAGATTAAAGCTTATACTCAAGCTGCATTTGCTTTCTCAAGTAGTTCTTTTCAAACAAATCACATGTCCAGCACTGTTTCGGTTATAATATTGACTGGATGATGTTGTAGAAGGCATATGAACTTCACATGGGATCATCTGAGGGTCTCACATGTCTGTTTTTGTGGCATGCCCTTGTTTTTTTTTTTACAAGTCAAAGCCACACTTGTGGAGTTGTGGTCATGTCGGTCGAAGGCTGTTTATGTTTTAGGCCCACCTTATTTTAACTTAAAATCTTTCTTTTCTGCTAATAAATAAAATCGACTTGAAGTTGGTTTTCATTGTTTATGGTATATCTACAATTAACACAGAGAAACTTGAACTGCCTCCCAATTTTGTTAATTTTAAATGTGTGAATTTAAAATCAGTCAGACTCATCCTTTCTTAATTTAGTTTCTTTATTTTGCAAAAAAAAGCCCTTTGAAGTTTGGATCCTACTGGTTGATCACACCATTTTCTGTCCCGTATCCTTTTTAAGTTGCATTCTTCTGATAGTAAGGCATTTTTGTAAATTTAGTAGATTAAACTGTTTGATCTAAGAAAATGGACCAATTTCTGACTCAGTCATTGTTGAGAAGTTCGTATATATCAGATCTATTTGTTTCGTACATTTATTTAAAGAAATTGAATCAAGGCAGTCTATCTTCTTCTCTATTTTATTTCTTTATTTATTTTTCAGTGTGTTGTATGCTACCGCCACGCGTTTGCTCTGTAAAACCTGGGAGATCAATGATCGTATCTTTGGAAGTTTACAGGTAAGATTTTGGTCGTGTGTAGTCTCTTGTTAACTATTGATGTGATATTGCTGCTCTCCTATTGTCTATTGATGCTTGAACATGCCATGGAAACAAATACAAGTAGTTAATTTATTTAATTTATTACAGTATTAATTTCCAATATTTTTATTGCAGTATTACAATAATACCACATAAAAGATGAGTTTAATAGTACTAAGGATTTTATTATCTTCTTTGTTATATTTATTTTTTCACTGTGTGTCAAGATTAATAGACTAATAGTTTTTGGGTCTTCCTAGATTGTTAATTGCTAGATGGCTGACTATATATAACTTTGATGCCGAATCGATATGGATATGACTAGCAGTATTGATCATTTCATGAATTATATAGATATGGCCATTTGGCTAAGCGACTAAGCGTGGTATCCATATCCATAGGCAGGATATCAGCAGAACTTTCATTGGTTTGCGCCAATAGGATTCTTGAAATGTTATTATAGAAGACTTGGAAGGACAAATTTAACCATTGGGTCAAATTCCATGAATATTGCATGACATATGTAAGTACTGTGAACAACTTACTCATGAGACTTCAAGTGTCCTCTTTCAGTTGGTTCAACAGTTCGTGTGACAAAAAAGTAAAAATATTTTTAAAAGTTTGAACCACATCAGAATTTCCTGGGGTAATAATTGCAGGTTGATTGTAATCTATGGTGGATCTAGTTTTAGATTAAATATATAAGGGTAAAGTGCAAAAAGTCCCCTTGAAGTATTGGCCATGTAGCAGAAAACCCCCCTGATCTAATAATTTGACAATTAACCCCCCTGAACTAGGGATTTGGTAGCAACGATCTGCTGGTGGATTTTGAGCGCGTGCAAGTTACCTGACAACCCAAATATAATTAAATGACCATACAACCCTTATGAAAAGTTAAAGACCATAATGCCCTTCTATGTATATCTTCCCTAAATTTCTCTTTCCCCATCTTCCTCAATTGATTTGTGGCTGGATGATAAATGTGTGTGTGTAATTGCAGGTTGATTGTAATCTATGGTGGATCTAGTTTTAGATTAAATATATAAGGGTAAAGTGCAAAAAGTCCCCTTGAAGTATTGGCCATGTAGCAGAAAACCCCCCTGATCTAATAATTTGACAATTAACCCCCCTGAACTAGGGATTTGGTAGCAACGATCTGCTGGTGGATTTTGAGCGCGTGCAAGTTACCTGACAACCCAAATATAATTAAATGACCATACAACCCTTATGAAAAGTTAAAGACCATAATGCCCTTCTATGTATATCTTCCCTAAATTTCTCTTTCCCCATCTTCCTCAATTGATTTGTGGCTGGATGATAAATGTGTGTGTGTATATATATATATATACACATATATATACATTTCATCTGTAAATGAGGTGTGAAAGAATATGTGTATAGATAGGGGCAAGATGGAAGAAGTTAAGAGTGTAAACATTGTAGAACAACCCAAGACATTGCTCTTTCATCTCTCTGACAATACAAGCTCATTGCCGGCAACCCAATCCACAAGACCCGTAAACCGAATCACAAAACCATGAATATTTTGTCACTGATCACCAACCAAACTTAATTGAATCATAAAAATCTCAACCCATCGCCAAACCCATATTATAACAGAACTTGCCGTCGAAATTTCACCACTACATTATTCTTACAGCCATTGCCATCGCCATCGCCGATTATCAAGCCTTTATCGTCATTGGTTGAGGGAATAATTATTTCTATTACCAAAGTGTATAGATAATATAAAGGAAAAAAATATTTCTTCTTGTTGCCATCGGAATTTCTCAGAGTCATATTCCTCACCAAATCTTTGCCGTAGTTGGGTCTGTTCCTTATCGCCGCTACTTTGCTGTGAGTTGACTCGATTGCTTTGTTAACACACTCTCTCTAACAACAAGAATTTCAAAATCAAGAATCACATAATAACTTTAACATATATATGAGAAGAGGAGGCCCTCTGTCCAAAAAACCCCAATCCAAGTAGAATGTGAATGGTTTGATTTGGAATCCAATTATGAATCTGATTAACAGAAAAATCACTATTTGCAGCTTAATTTCAAGAAAATCAATTCTCCAATATTGATAAAGCATATTGGGTCTCTGCAACACCTTCTATGAGTTAGAGAAAGAGCTTGATTTTGGGTCACACCCATGGCGTCGGAGGCATGGATTTGGTGATGTGAGTTCAGCTACCGCTGGAACATTATTAGTCTTTGTGAAAAGCTTCCCACCCATTCTCATACACATGGGTGGAGGGCTTAGTTCCCTACCTGATTCATAAAAGGGATCTCGACAGGTCGGAAAGAAGGGGAATTGGGTCCGGCTTATATTCTGACTGATTTCTCTAAGTCTACGGCGTCGGAGGCACGGATTTGGTGACGGAAGCTCAGTCGCCGGAGAGAGATGGTGGCAGATTGAGAATGTGGTGATTGGTGAGGATGGAGTAAAGAAGGAATTTTTTTTTTTCCAGAGACGGGGCGAACAGATGGCTTTGTTTGGCCTAAGAATAAAGATAGTGTTGGTGTGTGTTGTCAAAATATGATTGGTTACTTGAGATTGCTATCTTCCACCATATTCACTAAAGTGCCTTAAGTGTGAAACGACATCGTTTTAAACAAGGGTAAATGTGTCTATTGATTTTTCCAATCAACTCAATGGCCGGAATGTCCTTAATTGCACCAAATTGATAGTTCAAGGGGGTAAGTTGTAGTTCAGGGGGGTTATTTGCAAAATGCCAATAGTTGAGGGGGGTTTTTTGCACTTTACCCTATATATAATATTAGATATGTATATTCATATTTGATCGTTATTTGATTTTATGGTGAAAATTTATGGTATTACAGTGATTGGTGTTTTTCATGTTCTCATCAGTACACATTAAGCGAAACACAACATACTTGTCAAATATACATTTTATTTTAGTATCTTGATTCAAAACTCATGCATTAAGATCTATTAGTACTTCCCAAAATTTCTTTAAAAGATTCCATGATTTACAGTGATATCCATCAATTTTCAAAAGGTTTACTTTTGGTTTGCAATTGCGACATTTTCATCAATGACAGTATTTTTTTTTTTGAATTTATCCTTTTCATTGATATGCACATATGTATTGTTCCCCAGTTTCTGGGTTGGGCGAAGAAGAGTTGCCTTTTTCTACTAAGTTTTGCATTGTCCACAGGAAGGTAACTGCCAGGAATTTTTACCAATCTGCCAGTTTTTGAAATAAATTGTTGACCAAATATAGATCCCAAGTGAAGAGGTTAGTGTGGCTGTCAAAGACTGGGTGGTAATTTCGCAAGAATGCACCTAGCCAGGCCTAGCACATTGTACAACTTACTTGGGCTCTGACCAACCTACTAATTGGGCTCTGTAATTCAACCAAGGTCATCCATATATAGCCAGTCTTCATTTTGTGTAAAAATCACCTCAATTTTTATAAAGCTTGAAGCGGAATATTTAGTGAATAACTGAAGGCCTACAACTTGTCTAAGGTAAAATGATATGGAGAATTTAAATCAGGCAACCAGTTTTTGGCCTGTTCAAGTAAAGAACGTGAATGAGAGAGATTCCACAGTGAATAAAAACAAAGATCAGCCATGTAAATTTGTGGTCCTTCAAAATGAGCCCAAGTCTAGTTTGAAACTATGGAGGCTGGACAAACAGGGCCTCTTTGTCTAAAACTGCTACATCAAAAGCCATTAGAGCTTTGTATGTGAGTAGCAAAGTCAAAAGTGAACTGAATTGGTTCCTCGTGACTGCAGCCAACTAAATCAGAAGGAACTGCTAAAAATGGAACCAGCACCTCACCTGACTGAAACATCTAGTAGAATTGGTCTTTAGAAGTTAATATATTATATCCACAGGCGTCTTGGTTTTTGATATGCGAACTGTTCCAAGTAAATGCTGTATATTTATTTCATACAGTACTCCCCTGATTGGAAACTGTAAAACTTCACTATTGAGGTTCCAACTTGCATGACATTGCTTCCCTCTTTACTTCCCCCCTTTCTACAATTATATTTCTGATATATATATATATATATATATATATATATGTATATATATATATATATATATATATTCAATGGTAACCATCGTGTTCCTTCTGCTCAATGCTAGGGCTTACTACTTCCAAAAGGCTTCACTCAATTTATAACTGAGAGAAATATCTGTATAAGCATGGCTGTTTCCATTCGAGATGTTTGCAGGAAAAATCCTGACAGGGGCGTGGACCTCATCCTGTCTGTTTCGGTATGGGGTCTGGAAACTGGTTTGCTTGTCTTGCCCTTCTCATGTTGTTCTAAGTTCTCATATTTCTTCTTTTATCCAACAGGCTTGCATTGAGAGCCAAGATCCTATAATCCAAGCTCTCGGTTTACAAAGCCTTGCCCATCTTTGTGAAGCTGACGTAATTGGTAATGTTAGCATGCTATATATGCAGAATAAATGCAGTCTAGAACTTGAAAATATTGCTCTCTTGTGGCCTCTTTAAATACATAAGAATAACGTTTCATATTCTGTGTAACTATTGATGACAAAAAATGTGTAAGAATTCATTTCTTGAATTTTCTTTAATATTTCTCTTTATTAATGCTGAAAAGAGTAGATACTTTTGGGGCACTGAAGCCATTTTATGATATATGAGGCTGACTTGGAATAACATATCAAGCAATTTTTTATATAATTGACATTCATTTGCCCGCATTTTTTGTTTAAAAATTTGTAAATTGCTTTAAAATAGATGTTAGAGTATTCATGTAAAGTTTCATGTTTAAAAGCTTTACATATTTATTTGTATCTGCAGCAGCATTAAGCTCTTTTAATGATTCAAAAGTCACGACGAACCCAATTTGAGCTAAATTTAGTGCTTTCATATGCTATCATTTACCTTCCACCCCCTTCTCCATCTTCTCTTCTCCTGAAGTAGTAGCACTTGTTTTCAGCTGCTTTCCTCAAGTATTGAGGCACAAAATACTTAATCAAAAGAAGAAAAGAAAAAGAAAAAAGTATTGAGGCACAAAATGGGCAAGCTTGAGTAAATTTGCTTCACTTTAGTCTTTAGCTGATTTTGGTCTTCATTTCTTTTGTTGAAAGCCAAATTGAGATCCCTGAGTACCCTGCAATGATGAATGATGTATTTGAATTGATGTCATCAAGTGTTAATGTATAGATATCTATGAAGTCGGACAACCTCTTTGTCTGTGTTCCCAGGGCCAAAAGTTTTCTTGGTGAAGTCTTCGTTGAAGGTGTAGAAACTTTTCTTGAGACTGTTGACAGGGAAATACAGTTTTTGTATTCTTTTTCATCTTTCTAGTGGCAACACCAATTGTATCGGAAAAGTTATAACGCCTTCTGAACTCCAGAGTTTATACTTCTCTGATTGAAGAAGCAGAAAATTTACTGGAGATTTGTGTAGGCTGATTGTTAATGTGAACTTTTTTTTTTTCTTAGTTGGCACTCACACACACACATGCCTCCACTGAGGCTTGAACCCCTGACCTCCCTTTGGGAAGTAGGAGCCCGGTACCGCTAGGCCACTGGCCTGTTGGTTATTGTTAATGTGATATTGTCACCTCATTTTATTTATCTCATCATCCTCTCTGAGGAATCCCTCTCCATGTGGATTTTTGAGCTTTCTTTCTCCTCAGAGAAGTTTAGATTTTTTTGTTGAGTCTCCTTGTGTTGACATCAAATAACAGTTTAATATTCTTACATAAACACAATAGACAAGCTCTCTCATCTGAAACGTATAACTATAATTTTTAAGCCATATTGTTGGAAGCACTTCCCAGTTCCCAGTTGATAACTTTGTACTTTAACATTTGTCTGCAGTAAATTTTTTTTAACAAAGTTAAAGTTGATTTCTAGGAAAGGTGGCTTTTTATATTTGATCGTTTTATGAACTAGAGATTTTGATTCACCCCTATGGTATTCTAAAGGAATGCTGATATTATGTTTCTGTGTATTGTCCAGATTTCTACACTGCTTGGGATGTTATTGCGAAGAATTTGCTTGACCATTTAGAAAACCCAGTTGTTGCTCATGGGTAAGATGCATGGCTTACTTTGTCTGTATGCTTTTTAGTCTCCTTTCCATTCTTGAACTTCAATTATAAGATTGACGTGCGTTATGAAGTAAATAGGAGAAAATTTGATTCTCCTATTCCTGGATTTGGTGTTGTAGCCTCTATTACTTTGCTCCCGTGTTACTAAATATTCCTGGATTTAACAGTACTTTAATGGGCCTTCCAAACTCTAGGCATCACAAATTGAAAATACTGCAGTATATTTTTATTGTAATATTTCTTATTATTTGTTTAGATAATTTAAAATTCCGTTCTTCTTGATTTCATCAAAATTCAAATTGCTTCTATTTTAAGTTGTGATATTGCACATTAATTGAATGAAAAACTACAGGGGGTTTTGTTGTTTGTTTGTTTTGTTTTTGTTTTTTTTTCCCCTTAATGGAGGAAGGATAAAATTAAGTGAACTTCTTCAAGAACTTAGTTTGAAGTAGACACACGTGTTCATTTGTGCATTTAGGCATGTTTATCCATTGATTTTGCTTACTTAGCGAATGAATTGGGACCTAAAGGCCTAAAAGATGGTGAATCAACTGCTATCCCTTGACAATATATTTTAACCCAAATTTTTTTAGAGTCGAAATTCATATCTATATTTGGTTTCTTTATTTTCAATGTACTGCAGGATTACTAATATATTTTTCAAAAGTATAAGATGCACTGTATTTTTAAAAGCTTTTCTCTGGTGACTTCTGTTGAGTAGACTGAATTGGTCCTTTGTTGATTTTGTACATCATCTGAAGTTGTAAATTGAAGGCTTCCTCCCTCTGCTTCTACCCTTTGCTTATATGTACTTTATCCCTTTTCTTATTTTGAGTTCTTATTCATTAGAAAAAACGTCTTCCTAGACATATTTCTTGGTATGTGTGCCTTTCAGACCCTCCTCCCATCAAATGTTGAACTTGGTTTTCGCACATGCTTTATTTTGCCTTGTGTGTGTGTCTATGCCTGTATTTTCCTAACCATGTGTGCAAGTATGTTCTTATTACTTGTTCAATCATGACAGTTAGTACTGTGATATGGTTGTGTCTATGTATAGTTCTCCGTGTCAGTCGAGTCACTGAGACTCGGCTGAGTCATGACGGACTCAGCTGCGTCTGAGTCCGAGTCCCACCAAAATATCAGTGGGAATCAAAATCACATGAGACTTTTTCCGAGTTCCTCGACCCAAACTCAGCCGATTCCATAGGGAATGAGCCGTGTCTCTTTAGAGTCCCAAGTGACATAGTCGAGTTAGCACATTCGATGGTGTGCCAGGTTGATAAAATTTCACATCTGCGATAACCGTTTACTTTACGCACGATACAGACATCTGCATTTGCATCTTTGAATCATTGTTTATGAGATTTTTTGTTGCTCTATCATTTCTTTTGATCTGAAAATATTTCCGGGTTTCTTATTCTGTGTCAATGTACAGCTTATGTTTTCTTCTAAGATGGGGTGCAATGGATGCTGAAGCATACCCTGAAGCTGCGATGAATGTTCTACAAATATTGTGGGAAGTTGGAACCTCCAGACAACTTTGTCACGGCTCTCTATGGGTGAAGGCTAGGGCCTCTGCCTTTGAGGCATTAGCCCATTATGAGGTAAACATTGTGAATGGTTTTGATAAGATATTTTAAAATTAACTTTTTCCGATATTTTTCACTTCATTTCTTTCACAAACAAGCTACAATTAAATCTTATTTCTACCTTCTGCTTATCTTCCAGGCTGCTTTTTTGACTTCTCACTACATTTCATTTTGTTTATTCTGGTAAATTCATAATTTTATCTTGCTAAATCATGTGATGATTTTTTTAGGTACCGCATATTCAGGAAAGCATTCCAGATTTTAAGAAGAGGAACATGAAATTGCTTATTTATGAGACTGACCCTGAAGTACTTAGGACCATGGAAGGATTTGAAGTCAAGATTATAACACATGAGCACATGTTAAGAAACATTTTCTTAGTCTGCTACTTCACATGGTGAGGAAAATAATTGAAGATGCTAAACTGATAAGCTTTTGTCATTTTTCCCAGCACAAGGCGAAGATTGGTAAAAGAGAGAAGGGTCTCAGGAAACAAGATTGAGAAGTTGGTAGATGTTTTTCCTCAGGTTATTTTTAGTAAAGGTATCAACAAATTGTTGCTTTATATTCCTTTAATTGTGGCTTTCCAAAGAAAATATGGCCCTTATTCTAGTGTACAGTTTGTTGGTTTCTTTGTGGCCTCTTACAACTTTTCTGGGTAAAGCTGCTTAATCATTTTGAGTTCAAAGGATCCAACAGTTTTTACGTGCTAATACATTGAATATAAGAAAAAGGAAGGAAAGTGAATAATAGCATGGTAGATATGAAGTCAGAAATTTATAATAAAGATGTCATTCACCAAAAAGAAACATTGTCTAACATAAATTCAGGCCATCAGCAGAATAAATTAGATGCGGTTGATTATGTTAACAATGAAATACGGAGTTTACTGATTTCAGAGAAATATGCATTTATGTGACATGTAAAACGAAGCATTATTACTATTATTTGGATAAGTTCTAGAGCATAATAAGCATTTCATTTGCAGGAAATAACAGTAGAGCTAAAGAATTACCGGGGGCAGCCCTTTTTTGCCTTTCCTTCACTCCTAAAGATCTGAATAATCAAGGGGCATCAGAAGTAAGATTACTATGTCAGTGTTTTACACTGAAATTCTTTTTTTGGGACGCGTTTCCATTCTTTCTAAATCTGCCTTAATTAGTGTTCAGGGGTTACAAGATTTACAAGCTAGATATGAGAATGCATTAGAGGAAATAGCCGCATCTCTTCCGCTTTCAAGAAATATTCTGATTTCACTACTTTCACTTCAATCATGGAAACCTTTCATGCATCGTTGGATGAGGGCTCACATCACTTTCCTTGATGCTAAGTTTCCATCCACCATGTTGGATAAAACTTCCAAAGCTGCTAATGATATTCTAAAGGTGAGTTTGTCTTTTATTTTCATATGACCATTGATCTAGTTATATAACTTATATTTGTCGCATTTTTCAGAACTTTTTGAGTCAAGCATGCTATATTTTTTATTCTGATCTTCATGCAGAGAATGAGACGGATTGCAGAGGAATCCATCCCTAGATCTGCTGAAAATATTGCACTAGCTATTGGTGCACTTTGCGCGGTAAGAGCTTCTATACATTGGTACATTTTTATTTTAGATGCTAACTTTGTTTGCCCAAAAAAAAAGGGGGGGGAGCAGCCATCATCAGTTTCTATTCTGAAACAGCATATGTGAATACATTATATTTCTTGGAAATCGTGTGTTTTAAGTTATATTGCTCCCAAAGTTTTTGTATGATGACTTACCCAAATTAGTTGGTATTTGAAAAATTCAAAGTTTAGTCCAATGCTCATTTATTCTAGCACTTATACTTTAAACCATGAAAATATTAGCTTTCCTTGTGGAATTCATGATCTTTCTGAATATAACCTTTTGAAGTGACATAAATATGTGTTTCCTTTAACTTCTGCTTTATTATTTAACTTTCTTCTTAAAACTGGTCACAATGACGAGATATCTTTCCTGAGATAAATTCACCAATTCAGTACATGCATAAGATCAATTTGGATTCCAATGAACTCTCCATGTAACGGAATTTGTAACTGGAATCTGATCAGCCAGAAGCCGTATATATTGAATTTTGTGAATATTTAGTTGCAAAATGGAATTTGTAATGAGCTGCAATATTCTTAAATGGATGGAGTATCTGTGATGGCCTCATACGGTGCATATGTGGTGACTCCCACAGTTTGTCAGTGCCATCATGATTAATTAATTGCATGCTTTGAACATAATCCGGTAGGAATGTATTTTGGTGAACAAACCAGGATAAGAAGTCCATTGATGGAGTGTAGCTATGATTGCTTTTTAGGTTGCAATTTCAAAATTATTGATGTGGGGAATGTAAGTGTTTCCTGCTCTCTATGTTGTTTGCGTGATTGCTGGAATGTTGTGAATGAACATCTTTCCAGAGAAAAGACATCTCATTTGCATCTTCCTTTACATTGTGTGCTTGGAAGCGCATGTTGTTCAGTCCTGTTGCTTACAAGTGTAGATTCTTTTGACTGGCTTCATTAGCTCTGAAGAAATTATTTTCCGTTGTCTGCACTAATGAGACTTCGTGTGAGCCTTGGTGTGATTACTGTTGTGTCATGCTTGTTTATAATAGCTACTCAATTGTAAAAACTAGGAAGTAATCTTTCAAGAAGGGACTGACTGTCAAGAAAGAAATTAGATGATATACATTGCCTAAATCTTAATAATTGAGTTCATATTGTGAATCATGCCCCCCGATTTTTGTCCTCTGAGTTGATTCTTGTAAATCACCATTGTTTGACATGTTAAATTAACTGTGTTTGTAACTTATCAAAAAAAAAAAAAAGTTAACTGTGTTTGTAATTGGATTATGATTCCCCTATATAACATGCTTTGCTCAGTTCACTCCGTATGCTCTTTTTGTTATTTCAGGTCTTGCCTCCATCTGCCCACGTTGTTAAATCAACTGCTTCAAAGTTCCTTTTGAATTGGCTATTCCAGTATGAACATGAATACCGCCAATGGTCGGCTGCAATGTCTCTTGGATTAATCTCAAGCTGCTTGCACCTGACTGATCACAAGCAAAAATTCCAAAACATCAATTCCCTCATTGAGGTACACTGTTCTGGTTTTTTACTGTCTGGACCATGTTGCAGAAGAGAAGTCTGTTGAATTTACATAGTGACGTGGCCTTATTGAGTAACTACCAGAAGATTTTCTTTATTGGGTAGTTCTGCCCATCGTTTTTAAGGATTTGCTGGCATTACTTGGGTTACATTGATTAACCTATAGGCTAAGTCAAATCTGAAGACATTAGAGAAATTTATTTATATACATTTAGCATAGTAATCATTTCTTTAAATGATGAGAAACAAATTTGATTGGATAGGGTTCAATATAAGGGTGGAAATTTGAAAGTATAGTGTGTTTGTTTTGTTGGTGGGTATACTGTCTTTGTCCTTAGAGACGAAGAAAATGGATTCAAGTATCGAAAGCAAGGAAGGAAATAGAAGAACAACCAAAATCTCAAGGAAGAGAATAAAGTGGATAAGATTGTCCCTTGGCAGGATTCCATCTGTTTAGTAGGAAATTAGTTTCACCACTCAAGAGTGGTATGCTGAGGAATAATGAGCACCAACATACATGACCAAGTAAAAGATCACTTTCGTGTAATGCCTGATGGGAAAGGAATGTGAATCTTAGTTTGATGGTAAGATTTCTACCATCATGCATAAAGAAATTTTAGATATTGACTCCTTAAAATGCCACCAATTCTGATTTGGCTAGGTTCCATAAAAATTGAATTCAGTTTTGCCATATGATGGAGTCCATCTGCGAGCCTTACAAACTTGAAGCGGCTTGGAGGAACAACTGCCCTGGATCTTTATTTATAAAGGGAACTTAGGGAAGAGAAGGCCTTGAGATTCCGTAATTAAGACTAGGCCTGTTTTCTTCACAAAATTCAGAATTTTCACCATCCAAGTACATGATGGATAAAATAGTTGCCCTACTCTTTCCATCAATTCGTAAAGAATCTTCTAGCAAGAAAAAATGAATGTTATGGAGTTGTCCACGTAATACCTGCCATCTCAAACAAGTTTTTCGCTCCAACAAAGTTGCTGAGCAATGCAAACGCAGGTTATCAGTGATCCTGCATTCTGTACATATATGCAAGGTCTCCTTTTTGAACCATGCCATATAGTTTACCTAAAATGAACCACCTTTTTGAGCCAAATCTGAAATTAACCGAGGCGAGAAAACAAAGGAAAAAGGTTTAGAATTTTGTCAAATTAAAAAAGAAATCCACTAAAAGAATCCATTTGACTGAAGAAATGAGAAGATGGGGAAATATACCCCTTTAGGAGGAAGATATAGAGTTAAGTTGCTAATTTCACTTCATTCAACTTTTGAAGAAATTAAAAATTCCAGTGGAATGCACACTCCTATATCTAGGAAGGCATAAGAGATGGGAACTGCGAATTAAGGAGACTCTTGACACCCTCCGAAAATATATTCTAGGATTTTTTGTTATAACGTAATGTGGTCGGAGAAGTCTGGTATACATGAGTTATGAACTTTTAAATAGATTGATGTATTTCTTGTTGATAATCAAGTGCCAAAGAGAGTCCTGTTTAGCAACCCAACCTTCCGCAATGTTCCCGGAAAACACTTGAACCATACAAAAACCAATATTTTCTTTGGACGGAAACCTCATAGCTCAATCTACTGAGAAATCCTCAGTATATTGTTTTTTAATACTCTGAGGACCTCTACAGTGTGTTTGGTAGGGGAAAAGTGGAGGGAATGGGACGGAGGGAATAGGAGGGAGGAGCTTCCCCAGTTTGGTAGAGGGGATTCTTAGCTTCCGTCCAATAATACTACTCACCAGTATAATGGCCTAACAACATTACTGAAAGGAGAAGGATCCTCTTCCATCCAATTTTCTATCCTTTTTTAAAACCCTAGTTATAGTTGGGCCTGAGTTATAGTTGAGCGATACCCTCCTCCTCTATATGTCCTTGTCTCAGCTTGTTGCATTTATCATTTCTTCTTTCTTATCTCTTACATATTAGACCTGGATTATCTTCATTTTCTATATCACATGTGCTCTTCAGTTTTTCTTTTCTGTATTGTAATTTGTTTTATTTCCGGAAATGCTTCCAAATATCAGTGTTACATTTGGTTGTGGGTGATTTAAGTAAGCAATGGTTGGATGCTCTCTCTCTCTCATAATTCATTGTTCTGGAGATTTTAAGATTTGTTGATTTGTGTTTTCCTTGTTTGGTATGAGATGGACTTCCTAGTTCTTTTATGTCAGTTTTTGAAATGTTCATATCTTTCTTCGCAGTTTTCCAGATGATCCAGGACATGAATATGATTTTGTATAACACAGGTTCCTTTTAGTAACAAGTCAAACATACTGTTTTAAGTTACTTGCGTGTTGTTTAAAGACGTCTTAATAGGTTGATATGGAGCAATAATTCATAGGTAGATTTTTGTTCAATTTATGCTGGAAACTACTTGCCCTCTCTCTTGTTCCTCTCTTTTTGGTAATTTAGTATATAAAATGTCCCTTTTGCAAATTGAAAGTTAGTTTATCATGAAATTTAGTAAAGAAGGAATGTGATAATCACATGGGAGGATAATTTTATTTTGTGTTCAAAAATGGTTCAGGTGTAATTGCTGTTTGTTTCTGGTTTCAGGTTGCATCTCGCAGCAAAAGCGTCCTTGTAAAAGGAGCTTGTGGAGTTGGATTGGGTTTTTCATGTCAAGGTCTTCTTACGAGGGTTGAATCTGCAGATGGCGCCAAATTGGACAAAGAAAGCTTCAAGAATCAGGAAGCAGACTTGCTATTTAAGATTGTCGGGGCCTTATCTCAGATGATAAGTCAATTTTCTCATGCATCATATGATGTTCTACAAAGTCTCTCTGCATATTTTCCGCTGGATACTGTTGATATTGATTCTGATATGACTTCCAATTTGTCGGTTGAAAACTGTGATGACTTGGAAGAAGATATATGGGGTGTTGCAGGACTTGTCCTTGGTTTGGGGAGTTCTGTGGGCGCAATCTACAGGGCCGGAGCTCATGATGATGTGCTTAAGATAAAAGCCTTAATCATGTCATGGATTCCACATGTAAATCCTTCACTTCTGAACTCTTCTATCAGTGAAAAATTTGAGATGGTATTATCAGTGGGATCTTGTCTTGCACTTCCAATCATAGTGGCATTCTGCCAGAGAGTAGAACTGATGGACGATGTGGAGCTGGATCATCTATTGAGAGGCTATAGGGAGCTCATTTCTGAATTACTTTTTGTAACAAAATCTGGCACCTTTTATCAGAGCTTGTTGATGGCATCGTGCATTGGAGCAGGAAGCCTCCTTGCCTGCATTTTAAATGAAGGGGTGCACTCTATGGAAGTTGAACGTGTAAAAGATTTGCTGGCATTGTTTAGAAAAAGTTACTCTAATCCTCATCCTCCTCTTATTCATTTTGGTGGAATGCTTGGAGTTATTAATGCATTAGGAGCAGGTGCTGGGAAATTGTTTCATGATTACCCTTCTAAGTCTTTGCATAACGCTTATGATCTAAAGGTGATTATATTTTGCTACATTACCAAACTTATTGTTTTTTTTTTTTTTTTTAATTGTTTATATATTTTCCAACAGGAATCTTCTTATATCATGGGTCCGCTACTTTCAAATCCTGTTTTGGAGCCTGATTTGACGTTATTGATACAAGAGATGTTTCTTGTTGCACAAAATTCTGAAGACTGTCAGCTGCAACAATATGCAGCATGGTCAATTTCATTTCTTAGACATGGTATGTGGTCCAGAGAAGTTCAAAAAATTGGCAGTAACTTCCAAAGTGATGCAGTTGATTTGAAGTCTGTGTCTCAAAGTTTTCCAGAGGAAAGCGTCGTCATGCAGCTTTCTTTGTGGCTAATGCATCTTAACTATATTGAGGTAGGTCTCTTTCTACACCAATTATGGTCCAATAAAATGTTAACGCAAAGAATTTTTATTATTTCCCGAGCATTTTTTCTCTAAAAAGGGATATTTATTCATGTGTTTACTTCTTTTCTTTTATTTTGACATGTGACATGATATCTGCACTACACAGAAGTAGACACGGATTCTTGGGCTTCTGATTGATTTTCATAGTTCTAACTTGTCTCTCATGCGCATCAAAATTTAAATGAGCTTCTATGGTATAATTTTTTTTATTTGAGTGGAAGGAGTATTTCTTAGCTGCTTACCAATTTTAGAATAGTTATCATCCCTTTAGTAAGTCGACATTTACAAAATCATGTTTTTGTGGTTACTGCTTATTCTCTCTTTTAGTGAACAGGGAAATCAAAAGTTAGTTACTACTGATGTTATAATACTGAATGTAAGGAATTGCATCAAAATCATATTATCTAGGTATGACTGGAAGTTGTAGTCTTTATTACCTGCTCCTGCTCGGCCGTAGTTGAACTTGTGAAATCGAAATAATCCCTTAGTCCAGCCTCTGTGTGTAAGATCCTTGTAAGAACTCTCCCTCGCCTAATACCTATTGTATCCCTTTGCCCCAAGGTTACGTTATCTGTGCCTTTGACCAGTCAACCTTACAACTCTGTCAAAGTCAACGATGAATTTGACTCGTTTGGTTGACCATTCAGACAGGAGTAGACTGGACACAAAAGAAAACAATAGACTCGATTCAAGGAAAGCGTACAAAAGAAAACAATGATAGAGTGGATTCAAGGGATGTAAATTCTACTTATCATCCTTTGTTGATATCGTAATAACATTCAGATGGTCACCCTCTTCCTTGTCAATCTCCTGTTTAAGATAATTCGCGACTCAACTCACCTTTTCCCACTTATTTGGAATTACATGAATCGTCATTCCACTCTAATGCCAACTCCTATTCAAGATAATAATGTTCCAAATTTGCTAGGATTTAGAGAGACCGATTTGTCTGTATGAGATAGTTAAAGTCCATAGTCAAAATTTCACTAGATTTTCTGAAATTCCCCTGTAGGATTGCAAATCAATTGCAGTCCACCATTGACTAGTCAAAGTCATGGGTTCGAGAATAATTTTCTGAAATTTTGGGTATCCAAGAGGAGAAATTTGCCTGTATGAGTTAAGCTATCTTGGAAGACTACTTTGTTAGTCCTTTCTGCCATCTATTCTCTTATTAGCTTTCTCTTCCCTCTTACCTATTGCACCCCTTTACTCGAACTGTGCAATTGATCTCCCAAACTCATGGCATGGACTAAGTCAATGATGGAATGGGCTCATTTCTGGATTCAAGGGCAAACGACAATAGACTGGATTTGGCCTGCAAAACTTTTACTTATCCTTCTTAGCTGATCTGATAATGACATTTTGATTGCCCTCTTCCTCTCATGCTCTGCAAAATAGATTTTAGGAACAAATTATCCAAATTACCGATTTTTGTCTATTTATCTAGCATTACAGGACTAATCTCTTAATAGTCCTTTTTGCTGTCTTCATACTAGTAGGATATGGAATATGTGCCCTTGTCCAATCTAAATCATGACTTTAATGCTCCGTTTGGTTGGAGTGATAGAAAAATGGATGGAAGGGAGAGGGGAAGGAATGTATGAGGTATCCCTAGGGGAAGGAAAGGTGTCTCTCTCACTTTATGTTTGTTGAAAATGATGAATGGGGTGACACGCTTTTTTTGTTTGGTTGGAAGGAAGGGAGAGATAGTTTTTATATCTTTTTACAAATATACCCTCATTATTTAAATTATTAAAAAAAAAAAAAAAAAAACTAGAACAGATAAGAAAACAATTTTGGTATTTTATAGATTTAGGTAGTTATTCACTCTTTCCCATCTCTCTTCTGCCCAATTTTGGATGGATAAGAAAACTTAAAGCAAAGAGGGATGAAACATCCCTCCTTGCTTCCTCCCTCTCTTCCCTTCCTTTCAACCAAACATGAGAAAGGCTTGTCCATCCCTTCTCTCTTCCATCCTCTCTTCTATCCTTCCTCAATCCATCCCTCCAACCAAACATAGCATAACTGTTAGAAGATGTTATATTTGAAAAATATTATTATAGGAACCCTTAAATTACTCCTTGACAGAATATTTGATATGAGAATATCATAGGAGAGATTTTAGCCTATGATAGAATATTGATTGGAGTGATTTATGGTATTGATTTTAGGAATCTTCCATTAATGTATTTTCCATATTTATCACCTCTATTCTTTCACCAATAAATAGAGGTGATCATTGTATACAAAGATTAAGAGAGAATATATTATAAAGTGATGTAGCCCTTTGGGCTCTTTGTGCCGTGTATGTAGGCCCTAGTGGCTGAACCACGTAATATCCTTGTGTTCTTCGTGTTTCATATCTCTCTTCCCTTCTGTTTTATGCATTACAACAATAACTCAATGGTGGATTGGACTCTTTTGGTTGACTGAGTCAATAGCTATAAATTTGTAGAATTGTCAGCCCTTGAATCCAGTATATGTGAATGAATTAAAAGCCATTTGCTTATCAAAGCCATGAATTTAACTAGTCAAAGATCCTTTTGTTTCTTTGGGCTTCGCTCCCCTTTTTGAGCGTTTTTAAGAAAATCTTACTTATCAAAAAAAAAAAAATTTAACTAGTCAAAGATATGGATTGGTATCCTAGTGAATGAGGGACACGATAAGTAATAGCTCCTAGAGGATAGACAACACAAAGGACTAATGACCTTGTTTTTTTTTTTTATTAAGATCACCTTTCTTATATAAAAAAATAGGTCTTTGTGGATCCTCAAGCAGTGAAATGTATCTAGCTGTTCTGTTTTGTTTGTTGAGAATTTTATGTATGCAACACTCTTCAGTACATCATATGTGCTGCTAGAGTTATGACATTTTTGGTTTCCTAATTTCGATTACTGTTCTGTATTGAAATGTTCTCTTAAGAATGAGATTGTGAAAGACAGGACCATGGGAATGTGTTATCTGATCAACCAAAGAGGATAAGTAGAATTTGCAACCCTTGAGTCTAGTCCATTGTTGATTTTGCAAGATTTTGGACCCTATGATATTATGGAAAATCTACAAGAAAACTCTTTTTTTGATCCTAAGAGGGGGCAAGGGAGGGTCTTGAATGAGTGATGGGTCCTCAAGCAGTGAAAGGTATCTAGTTGTTCTGTTTTGTTTGTTGAGAATTTTATGCATGCAACACTCTTCGGTACATCATATGTGCTGGTAGAGTTATGACATTTTTGGTTTCCTAATTTCAATTACCATTTTGTATTGAAATGTTCTCTTAAGAATGAGACTGGTGTTCCAATCAGAGGTAGCATGCTGAAACTTTGCTTTGTAAATCATCATCTATGCGCTGCTATTTCTTTCTCCATATGTGAATTTGAATATTAAACTATGAAGATAAGTTGCAATTATGTTTGTGTTAAGTTAGCAAAGCCAAGACATGCTCTTAGAAGCCACTGGAGGAAGCTTGCCGTGGTAGAGACGTGGCCGGAGTCTACTGCTCCGACCAGTCACCAGAGTCTTTAACTACGGTGAAATCCTCTGCTACTTTTCTTTTTTCTCTTTCTCTGTTGGCTCCGTTGTTTCGTTGGTCGTGGACTTGTTCATGAAAGCGCTCGATAGTCAAAAGTTGTCTTATTTGGAGGTTGCCCGTCTTCCTCGTCTGGATTTGAAAGGGGAGGTGGAACGAATTTCTTCTCAGAAGGATCATGTGTTTAGGGTGGATGATCTCAGCACTTCCTCTCGCGAACAGGTTCTTAGGGCTTGCCTTGTTGGGAGTTTTGACAGAGAGGTGGGATCCTTGGAGGAGATTGAAGATTGGGCCACGAAGACCTGGTTGATTTCGGGCGGGGTTAGGGTTAACTCCCTGCCGGACGGGTGGTTGTTGTTTTGGTTCCCGTCGGCGTTGGAGGCTCATAAGGTCCTTGATTGGGGCAGAAAGTTTGGGGTGAGGCTCAGCTTTTCATCGATCTCTGGTACTACAGGGTTAGGTGCTCTGGTTTGAGGTTGAGGAATAATTTTCGGCGAGTCATTTTGTATGGTCTGCCGCTGCACCTTTGGTGCCAGAAGCTTTTTGTCGCCATTGGGGATGTGTTTGGAGGTTTTCGGGAAGTGGAAGCCTTCGAGATGAGCGACACGGAAAGGATTGTGATTACTGTGGCTAACGGTGGTGTGATTCCGGCGAGTATAGTGGTGGAGGATGGCCAGTGGGCATTCAGAATCTCGTTATCTGAAGAAATTGCTCTGATCATGGTCTCGCTGACTGGGACTAATTCTGGAAAAGGTGTCTTGGGACCAATGGCGGCATCGGCTGCCTTCCGTCCGGTTCGCAGATCTGGTGGTGGAGGTAGATCTAAGCCGGAGCTCCAAAAGGTGGAGGTGCAGCACAGCCGGACTCAAGGTCAGGGACGTAGGAGACGCCACGTGCCTCAGGCGGATGGTAGTGGAAATGAAAATTTTATGACACGTGGTTGGAGGAGGAACGATGCACGTTATGAGTGGAAGACAGCTGCCCCTCCTCGTGCTGAGCCACGTGATTCTCAGCGATTTTTGAATTCTAATTCTAATTCTTTTGGGCCTGATGGGGTTGGGCCTTCTCATTATGGGGCTCACATTGAGGGTTCGAAAGGGACTAGGAGAGATAAGCATGTGTGGAGTGGGTCTAGGTCATCTTCTAGGCCGGGGCGGCTCTCAAAGCCTGTCAAGAGGGATGGACGCCTCAAGCTTTCTGGGCCTATTGTTGTTGCTAGACCAGCCCAGGTTAAGCCAAGTTTGGTTAAGGAGAGTGTGGTCAAATGGGGCCCAAATAAAAGCCTTTCAATTTCACTCCAAGGTGGGCAGCCCAATTCAGGAAGGAACCAGAGTCATTCTTTTCATGAATCTCATCAGGAAACGTCTTAGAAAAGCTCGGCATCACGTTCTTGGTCGAGGAGAGATAAGACGAATTGGACGAAGTTGAGTTTGAGCATGACGAAGGGGGATGGGGTTTGTTCGAAGACTTTCCGGCATGGATCGTGTTGTCAGAACTGGCTCTCGGGTAACAGATTTGATCTTCTTCAGTCTGGGTTTTTGGGTGACGATGAAAATGGAGATTGTGAGTCCACGAAGGAGGAGGGTCTCTCTTGGAATTTTTTGAAGCAACCCAGAAAGAAATGGACCAGAAAGGACAAACAGAAGTGGGTCGCCCGTATGGATACTCTTTCGTGTCCAGGTAAGTCCTCTTTTTCTCATGTCCGGAACTCTTCATCAGCTTCTCTTTCTACTTCTACTCCTTGTGAGTTGATGAGAAGTAAAGGGGAGGAGGTTTTGGCTGGGAGGCAGCAGATGTTGTCGCCTATTCTTGAGGGTGACTCGGTGGATGTGATGAGCTCTGCGGTTGGTTCTGAGTTTAGGGATGTTGGGCCGTAAGAAAGGGATGGGACTGTTTGTTTGTCTGGCGACAGGGATTTCAACCGGTTTTGTGCCGGGTTTGCTGAGACATGCTCGGAGTTTTCTTCCGCGTCTCAGTTTAATGATTCCTCAGGGGAGGAAATGGGCAGGTTGGCCAAGTTTCCTTTGAGTGAATTGGCAAGGCCTTGGTCTTCTCTAAAAGATGGTCCAGTGACTTGTTTGAAGGATTCTGTGCCTGAATTGGTGACTGTTTGTGTGGGCAAGGATATCCGTTTTTCCCTCAGTGATGAATCAGCCTCTCTTTTGGTAAAGGAGCTGCAGAAGCACAGATTTTCGCCTGATGAGCAAACTGTTGACTGCAATTCGGACCCTCTCATCCGGGATGGTGTTTTGGATTATGGTGAGGACTGGTCTTCTCATGTTGAGGAGGCAGTGGTGGACAAGGGAGGTGAGGGAGACGGGAGCAGGTCTCTTGATCTGATGTTGTGGGAGGAGGAGGGTCATGTTAATTTGGGGGTGGTGGACCCATTGGCCATTGTTCTCCCAGAGGACTTGGGTAATAAGGAGTGTAGACAGGAAGTTGAGGATACTGGAAAAGAATGGGTTAAGGCTAATATTGGGGCCACTAGTGAACTTCTGGGTGTCTCTTGCAAGGGCAATCGGGATCAGGCCTTAGCAATTCCTCTGGCCACAGCAGAGGGGAGAGAGGGGGAGATGATTCAATTTTCCAGTAGAAGAAGCCGGAAAAAGAAGATCCTGTCTATGTGGAAAGGGGAAAGGGAGCTTATGAATCTGTGTTCTAATGTGAATTATGATAGGGTGACTGAGGGGAGGAAGGAGAGGGGGAGTGTGAAGGGAGGAGGGAGGGGTAAGGGGGTGATGGGGGTGAGTGTTTCCTTATGAAGCTACGCCTCTTATCTTGGAATGTCCGTGGCCTCAATGGTCCGGGCAAGCGAAAGGTGGTGAAGATGGCGGTGAGGAAATGGGGGGTGCATGTTGTGTGTCTTCAAGAAACAAAGATTGATTCTATGATTGATCGGGTGGTGAAGAGTTTGTGGGGCAACCGGTTTGTAGAGTGGGTGGCGTTGGATTCTGTTGGGACTTCAGGTGGTGTTCTTATTATGTGGGATAGAAGATGGATGGCTAAGGTGGATGTTTTTCAGGGGATCTTTTCTTTGTCTTGTGCCTTTGTGATGGAGGAGGATGGTTTCACTTGGGGCTTTTCTGGGGTGTATGGGCAGTTGATGATGGTGTGAGGGATGGTTTGTGGTAGGAGTTGAGTGGGGTGAAGGGGAGGTGGTCTCTTTCTTGATGTGTGGCAGGTGATTTTAATGTGGTTAGGTCCCCGGCGGAGAGATCTACAGGAGGTCCGTGGACTCAGGCTATGATGCACTTTTCTGATTTTATTTATGGGCATCAGCTCATTGATCTTCCTCTTGAGGGAGCTTCTTTCACTTAGTCCAGTGGAAGGGAAACACCAACTTTTTCTCGCCTTGATAGATTTTTGATCTCCGGTGACTGGGAAGAGAAGTTCCCGGATGTTGTTCAGGCTGTGTTGGCTAGGGTGACTTCGGATCATATTCCTTTGGTTTTAGACTGTGGAGGGTTGAAATCTCGTTGCACTCCTTTCAGATTTGAGAATATGTGGCTTCGTGCGGATAACTTCCAGGGACTTGTGCATTCTTGGTGGGCAAAGAACCTGGTGGTGGGTACATCGAGTTTTATTCTTGTAGGAAAGCTTCGTATTCTAAAATATAATCTCAAAAGGTGGAATAAGGAGGTTTTTGGGAGCTTGGAGTGGAGAAAAAATAGGGCTTTAGCTGATATTGCCGAGATTGATAGACTTGAAGGGGAGGGTGTTCTTTTTGAATCTCAACGCAGTAAAGAGTAGCTTGTTAGGCAGAATGTGTGGAGATTGCAATTTTGGAGGAAATCTCGTGGCGACAGAAATCTCGGGTCTTATGGCTCAAAGAGGGAGACCGGAATTACCAAGTTTTTTCACAGAACCGCTAATACTCATAGGAGGAATAATCACATTGGGCAGTTGCGTGTGGATGATGCGATTTTGGCTACGGAGGAGGAGGTGCGTAGCGGTATTGTCTCTTTTTACCAAAAGCTATATTCTGAACCTCTTCGATAGAGGGCACGTCTGGATGATCTTCACTTTGATTCTATTTCTGCCGTGGAAAGAGATGGGTTGGAAAATCCTTTTTAGGAGGAAGATGTGCTGAAGGCTCTTAAGAGCTGTAATGGTGATAACGCTCCAGGCCCGGATGGCTTTACTATGAGATTTCTGTTGGAGAGCTGGGAGGTGGTTCGGTACGAGGTTATGGGCACTTTTCATGAGTTTCATTCCATGGGGAGGTTTGAGAAATCTCTGAACGCATCTTTTATTGCCCTTATTCCTAAGAAGGGTGGTGCTTCTAACATTAAGGATTTTCGACCAATTAGTCTGATTGGGTGTATTTAAAAGCTCATCGCAAAAGTCCTTGCATTTCGATCGAGGGAGGTTTTGGATGGAGTTATCTCCGAGTCTCAGAATGCTTTCATTGGGGGTAGACAGATCCTGGATTCCGCTCTTATTGCCAATGAATGTGTGGATTCTTGATTGTGTAGTGGGGTTCCTGGTGTTCTTTGTAAGCTGGATATCGAGAAAGCCTATGATCATGTCTGCTGGAATTTCCTGTTCTACCTATTGGAGAGGGGATGGGTTTTGGTGAGAAATGGAGGAAATGGATTGTTTCATGTGTTTCCACTGTTAGTTTTTCGGTGTTGGTGAATGGGTCTCCTGCGAGGTTTTTCGGCAGTTCTCGCGGTTTGAGGCAAGGGGACCCTCTTTCCCCATTCCTCTTTATTATTGTTATAGAGGCTCTCAGTAGGTTGATGAAAAGGGCGGTGGATTTAGGCTTTATCAGGGGCTTTAAGATTGGCCCCGACTTCGTTCAGCAGATGGAGATATCTCACTTGCTCTTTGCAGATGACACTATTGTTTTTCGCGAGGCAGAGGTGTCCCAGTTGAGGTATCTGAGATGTGTCTTGGTTTGCTTTCAGGCTGTGTCTAGTTTGAAAGTCAACATGGGCAAGAGTGTGCTTGCCCCTGTGAGGGAGGTTCAGGAGGTGGACACTCTGGCTGCTGTTTTAGGGTGTGGGACGCAACGTTTCCCTATCTCGTATTTGGGTTTGCCGCTGGGGGACTCGGCCAGGAGGGTGGGAATTTGGGACCCAGTGATTGAGAGGGTCGAGAGAAGATTAGCTGGTTGGAAAAAGCAATATCTCTCCAAAGGTGGTAAAGTTACGTTAGTGAAAAGTATATTGTCAAGCCTCCCAACATATTTCCTCTCGCTCCTTTGGGTTCCAGCCTCGGTTGTTGGACGTCTTGAGATGCTTCAACGTAACTTCCTTTGGGGGGGGGGGGGGGGGGGGGGTCGTGGAGAGGAGTCCAAGTATTATCTTGTCAGATGGGAGCAGGTCTACAGGCCATTTCAGTTGGGCGGGCTTGGGATTAAGAGATTGGCTCCTTTTAACAGAGCTCTCCTCTGTAAGTGGCTCTGGAGATTCAGAAGTGAAAGGCATAAATTATGGAGAAAGGTTATTTCTTGTCGTTTTGGGGAGGAGAGAGGGGGGTAGTCAGCTAGGCCAGTCAGGTCTGCTAGTGGAGTAGGGGTCGTGGAGAGGAGTCCAAGTATTATCTTGTCAGATGGGAGCAGGTCTACAGGCCATTTCAGTTGGGCGGGCTTGGGATTAAGAGATTGGCTCCTTTTAACAGAGCTCTCCTCTGTAAGTGGCTCTGGAGATTCAGAAGTGAAAGGCATAAATTATGGAGAAAGGTTATTTCTTGTCGTTTTGGGGAGGAGAGAGGGGGGTAGTCAGCTAGGCCAGTCAGGTCTGCTAGTGGAGTAGGGGTGTGGAGGGCCATTAGACAAGGATGGGACGAGTTTTCCAAACATGTTAGATTTAGAATTCGGGATGGAAGGTTTGTCCGGTTTTGGGAGGATCCCTGGTGCGAGGATAGGCCTCTGGCTCTTTATTTCCAAGGCTGTTCAGGATTGCTGTTGACAAACATGCTATAGTTGCTAACTGCTATCGTCTTGATAGCGGGAGGTTATTTTGGGATGTGCGATTCCGGCGATCTTTTCAGGATTGGGAGTTGGATGATGTCATTGGCTTGTTGGCCCTCTTGTACAGTCAGGAGGTGGAGGGCACTGGTGTTGACTTCCTGATTTAGGTGCCTTCTTCTCAGGGTATATTCCAGGTTCGGTCTTTTTTTGTGTGCCTCTCAGGTTTTCATGGCGTTTCCTTCCCATGGAAGACGGTGTGGTTGTCCAAGGCGCCTCTTAGGGTGGCCTTTTTTGTGTGGACTGCAGCTTGGAGTAAGATTTTGACTTTGGATAACTTGAGGAAGCGAAGACATATTATTGTTAATCGGTGTTATCTTTGTAAATTGAATGGGGAGTCAGTGGATCACTTACTGCTACATTGTCCTGTGGCTCATGATTGTTGGAGTCTCATTTTTGATCTGTTCGGTATTCATTGGGTCATGCCTCGGACATCTCGGGACTTGCTGGATATTTGGAGGGGCCAATGGGTGGGAGCTCAGGCGAGTGTCTTTTGGAGGGTAACCCCTTTTTGTGTTTGGTGGAACATTTGGAAAGAGTGGAATAGAAAATCTTTCGATGGGAAGGAATCCTCCATTGGGGTGTTGAAATTTTCTATTATTTTTGCTCTTTTTTGTTGGGGTTGGGGGAGAGATTTCTCCTCGATTGAGGATCTTGTGGACTTTTTGGGTTCCTTGAGATCATAGGTTCAGCTTTTTGTATAGCTTGGGACGCGTTCCCCTTTTGAGCGCCTTTTAATACATTTTACTTATCAAAAAAAAAAAAAAAAAGTTAGCAAAGCCAAAATTTGACCATTTTCCAAAATTCTCTCTGCAAGCCAAAATTGGCACTTGTTTATTTATTTTTATGCATCAAGCTACACATGTTAGCCATGTCAAAAATCACTCTTTTAATCTCTCTCTTGCCATAAAATCTGTCATAGAAGTACAGATTGACACACAGCAAAATACAAATCCCTATTGATTAATGTGTACTTTTTGGTTTTATAATATTCAGACGAGTACAGTTTCACACATCAACACTGTTGCAACTGCTTTACGGTGCCTTTCACAAGCTCCCAGATTGCCAGAAATGGATTGGGCTGCAATAATCAGAAGGTGTATGAAGTATGAGGGCCAGGTAACTGATTTGTTGCCACCAGATTCAGTTCTTAAGGAAGGAATCCTCAGGGATGAATGTCTACAGTTCTCTTTAGCTCATGCAGTCCAATTTGATTCACTCCTTAGCTTCCTTGATGAGCTATACGACCTGCCCCGGTTCAGGACACTTGAGCCAAATCTGCAGTCATTTATGCTGCTTCATCTGGCAGACCTGATAAAACTGTTCTCGGGTTCTAGGCTTGAAAAACTATTTGATGATGTGGCTGACTTCTTATCTTGTTTAGTTTCTTCTTCTGATGTTTATAACCCGGAACAGAAAAGCTTATTGCGAATTTCATGCTGGAAAGGTCTTTGTCTTTGCATGGATGAAGCTCCTGTTGGTTCTCAAGAGTATATATTGAACATGGAACATTGCATGGAGTTGCTCTTTTCTTCGTTGCCTGTATTGCACGCTACTGTTGTAGAAAGTAATCAGGTGCATTCAGTGGAGTGGTCTGAGGCAATTGGATGCCTAGGAAAGGCTCGACAGAGTTGGTTATCGGATCTGCTGCAGGTACTCAAGTTTTTCTTGGTTATAGTTGTCACTACTGAAGTAATTTATCTCAAATTTTTGCTTAAGTTTGGAACTTTACAAATAAATGAACGTTTCATATATTTATAATTTTGTTTTTTATTTGTAATTTTTTTAAAGAATGTAGTCTTGACACATATGTCCTCTCTGAAGAGTACATTCCCTTTGTTATTATGAGGCAATGGAGCTTTGATCTAGTCCAGTAACTTTTCCTTGTTCCCCATGCAGGTTTCGGAAGTAGATTTAATAGGAGACACCTATTTCTCTAAAGTAGTGAAAAAGATTCAAGCAAGAGCCAAGCTAGTTTGTGTCGGTTCTGTTCCACTGAGTGAGCTGGGAAAACTAAAAGCTTATTTATTGAACAACAAATCACATGGTTAGTTTCTCTTAGTAGGTTAAACTGTCAGTAAAATCAGAAACTGGGAATTTTCAATTCTTCTGTATTGCTGAATAAAAGAGAGAGATGCTGTATTCTAAGCCTCTTAAGCCAAAAACATTGCTTCCCAAACACATATCAAGTTATTTATCTTTGCAGGTATTTGGGATGTCCTGGTTGAAGTTGTAGCAGCTCTGCAACATGCTGAAGGAAGTGTCAAAAGACAGTGGCTTCTTGATGCAGTAGAAATTAGCTGTGTTACAAAATATCCTTCAACGGTAGGCATCTCTCTTTAGATGTAGAATAATTGCATTATGAAACTGATGACGAACCTTCAAAACAAGTTGGTTATTGATGGCCCACTTTTGTAGAGATCCCTGATGCATGGTAGTGTAACTCTGTTAATAGATTGGAGTCATGTTTGTTTTGCTCAAGTGCATCTGCTGGTGGGTGAAATTAAAGAAATAGTACAACAAAGACAAAATATATTGAGACTAAAACTATTTGATTAATTTGACAGAAAAATGAATGCCTGTTAATGCAGTTGAGAGTAGGAAGACCGAATGCAGTTGTCTTTCTTTAGATGGCAATTCTTGTTTTGTACATCAATTCAATGATTAGTTCACATTTCATTATTCATATACAACCTACATTCATGCACCTGTCAGTAAACACTCAAGTAATTGATGCGCTTTTTGGTGAAACTATAATGGGATACCCCAGCTATGCTTATAAAGGAAATAATTACTGTAGAAAGGATGATAAGTAAACCCCTATCCTTTATCTTATTAACTTCTTAATTTGAGTTGATTTGATACGTTCAGCTAATATTTCTATTTGGTTCCACTGCAGACTTTGCAGTTTCTTGGTTTGCTATGTGGTAGCTGCTCTAAGTATATGCCTCTTCTGATTGTGGACCCATTAACTGTGTTGAGTGACCTACCGATAACTCTTACATCTCTTCTATCAGACACTAGTTGGGGTGTAGCGGTGGAATCTGTTGTTTCGTATCTGTGGGTCACGACCGAACGAATTCTTGATTGGGCCACACGTATAGCGCATGGTGATAATTCACCTACCCCACAACCTATTGACGAAAGTGAGAATAGTATGGCTATTTTCCTAATGCAGGTAATGCATCGCACCTGTGTTTATTTGAGAAATTATCTGTCTCCTGAGAAGCAGCTTAGGCTTGCCAACATGGTGGTCCCTGAATTTCAAACTGTGCAAAAGATGTAGCAATCATATAGATTGAAATCGGATTTTTATGAAAGCAATTTCTGCCTTCCTCCCAGAAAGATCAATCTCTACAGCCTGTAAATTCACCAAGTAATCTTAGTATTGTTTCAAGTTTGTAATGTTGTTTTTTTGTATATAAATTTATTAAATGATTCAAATTTTGTCAAATTTGATAAGTGGGCTGTTTTACATCAGTCCACATTTGGCTGAACTTCTGATAAGATGAACTTTCGTTGTTTCATTCATTACCAAAGAATTCTGGTTGAAGCAATTTGGTTTTGGAAATTTGGGACAGAGATGGACTTAATGGACCTCTTGTTTGTAGACTGCGTGCTACGTTTTATGTCAAGTGTACCTCGGTTGAGTATTTTTTATTTTATTTTTAATTTTTCATGGTTTGATTCTATTTAAATCCTTTGTTAGGTGATAAAGTTTTATCTTTACCGGGACTTTTACCTACCGAAAAGTGTTGCATTTTAGTGATTAGCTTCTGCCAGATTCAGTCATGTAGTGAGAAAAATATAGGACAATTGAGAAAATCACACGATAATGTTTTATGCACTGTTTTGGTGTTTTCGGTAAGCACGTTGCAATCGAGGTTTTGATAATGCTATATAGAAGATTGAGGAATGTAATTCCTCTGGTTTCCTATAATTTCCAGGCAACCAAACACAGTTGTTTAAGAATTGGCTATGAAGTCTTAGAATTAAGTCATCTCCGAGACGAGTTGTGGAGAAAAAAACAGTAGGCAATCCGAACCTTGTTTGGATATGAATTAAGTTTTTAAATTGGCCCAATTGATTCTTAGGATTGGGGCCTTGCCTCATTTGAATTGGGCAGAATTGGACCTACATTAGGCTTGTCAGGCCCCATCCATATTAGAAAGCCAATTTCATTATTAGAATCGTCTTTCATAAGGCCCATTTCTTACTAGAAAGTCCATTTAGTTTTTAGAATTGGGCCTGTAGCCCAATGTGTTATTAGAAAACTCATTTTATTCAGAGTTGGGCTTCATAAGGTCCATTTCATAATTAGAAGTGGGCTTCACGTGGCCCATTTCATTATTATATTGGGCCTTTTCATTATTAGGATGCCCATTTTGTTATTAGAATTGGGCTTCATGAGGCCGTTAGTTATTAGAATTGGGAATTGAGCTTCGTCTGGTCCATTTCATTATGAGATTGGGCCTATTCATTCTTAGAAAGCCAAATAAATTATTAGAATTGGGCTAGTTAGTTATTAGAAATGGACTTTGTCAGGCCCATTTCGTTATTAGAAATTGCCAACCGTGTTATATGAAAAATAACTAGTTGAGCCTGTGTAAGCATGTGCGACCATCCACTATGCCAAGCCTGCCATACCTTGTTATATTCTCCACCAAATATATACTAAAAAGTTAACACTGTATGTACTTTGCCTAAAAATTAAAAACATTAAACCTTCCCAAAAAGTAACGTGCCTTTGTTTATTAAATTCAAACCTATATATTTATTCATTCTTTAATATTGTATTATTTTTTTTCACTTCTCACATAGTATATACGGTATAAATTTTAATTTATTTCATCCTTAAATATTTTATTATTCATTAATAATAGAAATATTATTACCATGTCATCTTTTTAATAAGAACCAAGTGTTGAAAGATCTTAAAATTTTAATAAAATCACTAAATTTTATTAATATGGAATAGTGTTGTAAAATTAGTGTATCAATATTTTCATTTTTATGTGCAATATTGAAAAAAAAAAAAAAAAAAAAAACATGGGCTCAATTCCCTTACTTCGGACAATTTTTTTTAGTCATATTGGGTGGTGAGTTATGAGCACACAACTCAAATAAAATCGATGTGTGAACATCCCATTGTGATGTACGGTATCCGTAATGATTAATCAGAAAAGGATAGTGATGGGAGCATTAGAGATGTGAGACCTTTTATTTGGTTGGGGGTAGCGTGCAATGTAAAAAAAAAAAAAAAATCATTCTGTTACATTGCGTCAATACAGACCCGACACCAATACCTTGACAGGATCACAAAGCTGATTTAAACCCTCCAAGAAAATATACTCAAAGATCAACTGTAGATTATGGACCCTATAATTCACCAAATAGCAATCACAGATATTCTTTTTAAATATGCTGACTTGAGAATTGTAAAAACAGACAACCAAACATATTCTTATTCATCATTCGTTTTATTTCTATAGAAAATTTCAAGTTTAGTCCTCAGTCCTACACATACCTAAGCAGAGCATCTGATGCACAACAAAACTCACAACTAGCCAACCATTTCCCAAAGCTGGCAGTTGAAAATCACAAAAATTCCAAATTTACATGTACCAAATGAGAGGATAAAAATTGATATTGTATTTAGATATAATTGACATTTACCTCACTGTACAAATCTGGCGATTAGGCCATCCTCAGCACACGTCGCCTTTTGGTGGCTGTTTCTCGAATGACATTTCGGATAAACACGACTGTAAGTCTTCATCCCGTTCCATATGGTCACCATCTCTTCTATCCAAACTCTCAGATTCTGCATTTCCTGAGAGAGCTAATTCCTGGGTAATAGTTGATGCAACTTCACATGTCGGCTGCACATTACCATCTGACGGCCCCTTAGAAGCAGATGAAGGGTTTTCTTTGACACTGACATTGCTAGAATGACTGGATGCCAGCCAAATAAATTGCAAATTGTGGCCTTGCCAGCATTTAGCATCCACAAATGCCCTCTCAGCTGAGCGACGAGTCGTAAAAGATATTAAAGCTGAACAATTTTTTGATGCATCTGATCCATTAGAGTCTAAATTGTCTAGCTCTACAGTAGAAAGTTCACCGAATGTGGAGAAGTGTTCTTTCAAAATAGCAACCTAAGGAACATAAAGATATTAGTTTATGAATGGAGGAAAATAATAAAAGTTCACATATGCGTAGAATTTACTCAATTCATTGAGAAAGAAAATTACAGTCCCGAGATAAATGGTGACATTAGGAAGGAAAGAAGTACATAAAAGCACATAGCCAAGCTAGTCACAAGTATGCCCATATACATACATACATACATATATATATATATATATATATATAGAGAGAGAGAGAGAGAGAGAGACTCACATTTGCAAGACCACTTGGCAAAGGTGGAATAATTTTAAATGCTGTGGGACGGTTGTCCAATTTGAATCTATAGATAAAGGGTGCCCCTAGAGGTGCCAATGGACGGATTGATGGTTTCAAGACTGAAGGTTGCTGCGGTGCCACGACCAAATTCATTTTGGGACTATGATGCACAACATTCTCTGCAGATTTGTTCTTATCTACCATCACTTCAGCCACAGGTGATGCCACAACAGTACCAAGATCAGCGGACCTCTGAATTGACGCTTCTGCAACATCAGCTACTATTCCCACTTTATGTCGCTTAGCGGCCTGCTCAAACGCCACTTCACTTTTGAGACCTGATGCCTGCAAACAGTGAAAATTTTAGGATTAAAATGGAGGCACATGTAACGTCTGAAAAGACTCAAGGTTCCACAATAGCAAATTAAAAAACACAAGGCATAGAGCAAATGAGGAGGACACTTGGAAATAAAAAATTCAATTAAAAGAAACTATTACTTGTCTCTCAAGTTTATCCAATTGTCGGCGAAAGTCATTCCTTTTCTGATCAAGCATTTCCTGCTTCTTAAGGAGTTCCTTCATGAGCTCTAAACTCTCAAGCTTCTTTTGAAAAGGAGGTGGGGCTTTAGGACCATTGGTGATTGCAGCCTCCGGGTGACCAGAAGTAGGCAGAGGAGAAACAGAAGAATGGACAAAACTAACTTTTGGGGCGGAACATTGGAGATTATCTTTCCCTCCATCAGTAATTGATGGATGAGGTGGAACTGAGGCAACTGTCATACCATGGGGCATTACAGAGACATTATTGCCAAGCCTCGTTCCATTATCAGGAATGCTATCCCGATTAGCCCACCAAAGCTTGATAAAGCGGTTACCCATTACAGCATCAGGTGCCTTAAGTGCAGCCTCTGCCTCTTCCCTCTTCAAAAACTGAACAAAAGCTCGTTCACTACTAGATGGAATATAAATGTCAACCACCTCTCCAAATTTCCGAAAATGTGAAAGAAGGGCATCCTTTTTGTTGTCCTTCTGGGGAATGCCATTGACAAAAAGAGTACGTAGTGCCTTTTGAGATGGTTTCCGGATATTATGCCCAGAATCACCTTGTGCCTTCAATGAAACCATAACTTGCGGACGGATGTCCTCCACGATTATTCGCTTCCCTTGTTGGGCAGCACCCTGAATGCTGGTTGGTAGCACCCGATCTTCATTTGCTTCATTATCAACATAATTTGAGGAAGCAGAACCAATTTTCTTTTTCATTTCTGATCTATTTTTCGAAATATCAATTCTTCCCCACACAGGTTTACTAGTACTTTGAGACTCAACAGCAGTCGGATCACTTCGAACTGGGCATTTGTTATCAGAGCCATCACAAAATCTGGGTTGATAACGATCCGAGAGGTCAGCATCCAACAAAGACTCTGTTTCATCAATCTTAGATGGATTAAGTGCTGAAAGTGCAGTCGATCTTTCAGCACAATCATTAGTCCACAAAGGCTGATCAGGATCATAAAAATCAGCTCCACCTGCTCCAGCTGAACCAGTTAAAGCACCATTCCAGCCAAATCCATCATCAGCCGTTCCAGACTTGCTACTTTTGCTATCAATCAATGTGCTTATAGGCCCTGTTCCAGCAGGTATTCCCAACAGCTGTGCACTTGAAAGTGAAACTGGGAGATTAAACTGTGAAAGGCTCTGCGATTTGGAAAACAACTCCTCATTACAACAACTTAAGTATATGGCAAACAAAAAGGAGTTGCTTCGTAAAGATGAGAAATCAAAATTAGAGACACACACAGTTACAGAATTCCAAAGTACCAATAACTATAAAGATTGCAAATCTATCTAATAATTGAATATGTGATTTACAATTGCAACAATATCCTAATCACTAAAAATGAACCCTGTACAAATCATTTCATCTATGACTCAAAATCAAGAGAGCATACACAAGGATTGGGGCATCTATACACTTTGTCAATTGGTTCTCCTTCCGAATAGATCTTCTAAGACTAGAAGTCATGGTAAAAGGAAATTACAGCAACCAGAAAGAGTCTAAGCAGGTTTACACATCATCTATCATGTTTGTACAAGTAAAAACAAACATGTCAGGGAAAAAAAGCATTAGAATCTGGGAAAAAACAGTGTGAGATGTCATCCACTGCCTAACATCTTCAAAATAATTAGCGGCACATAGACGCATGCAGAAGGTACATGCACAAATAAGTCAAGTAATTGAAAATCGATAATTAAAGAAGCCATCACCCTGTATCTGCTTCCTGTGTAGGCAAAATACATAGATTCATTGGGACAAGCAATAATGGTCCTTTTTCTTTTCTTTTTTTTCTTTTTCTTTTCCTTTTTGTTTATTTATTTTCTTTTTATGGGGTAGTTGCGAAGCTTTGACGAAAACATCACAGAAAAAAATCACAACAGCAGATAATTGGACATCTAATACATATTTTCATCAATCAATTATAAACAACAAGTCAGACGGTTTAAATTGTTCTGACAGAGATGCATAGTTGTCTAGGGCTTCCTTTTCCTCCATCATCCAAGCATTCTCCAGAATAAAAAATCCCATGGAAACTTGAATAAGAATAGATACAAGCAAAACATTGCATACCTGAACATCATCAACAACAATTCTATTGACACCGTGCTCCAACGGGCACATGTCACCTCTAAGGCAAAAGCCACGCTCCTCAAAGTCTCTACATCGTTGACGTGGAATACCCATGTTCAGTGGATTGATTGGTGGTCTCAGCGATCCTTGCAAACCAAGGGAATGGAGTGTATCCAAACCACCATTTGGTATCCCTGGAATCAATCCAAATGCACTCCAGGATGCACTCTTTGCATTTGAAACATTTGGCAACCCCCTTCCTGCAAATAAAGTGGGAGGAACAAATCCCTGTTGGACCATTTGAGAAGCAATATCAACTGAGCTAAACCTAGAATCACGTTGGCTCCAATAACCAGTTTCCCTTACTCTACCTCTACCTGGACCAGGCTCACCAGATGATGACTGGTTTGCCCTGATTCTTTGATTCAAATCCATATGAGCTCGAGGGAAAGCTGCTAAGCCAGGGCGTCTATTTTCAAACTTTGCAGACAGGTCTTTCTCTAAAGGGGCGGCATTATAATTTCTCAAGGTTCCACTTGACTGAGAATTATTTTCCCTGTAAGGTTGTCCATTTTCAAAGGGTTTATTCCACTTCCTGTATGGCCTTGTTAAAACTTGCTCTAGAGCACCTCTTTCCAAATATTGAGACTGTGTCTCCCGCCTACGATGCTTATGGTTACGATCATCATCGTCATCATCACTGATTTCTTTCTCCTCAGGGTCACTCACACAATCAGAAGGCGAAAGACCCCCTTCCTCAACAGATGAAACTTTTAACTCCATTTGATCCTACAGGTATACAATTCTCAACCTGTTTTGTGGAATTTGAAGTTCCAAGCTCCTAGCAGATGAGGCAATCAAACCGCTTCATCGGCTGGAAACAGCTCAGCAATTACTGGCACGCCTGTTAAAACAAACGGCAAACCAAAAAAAAAAAAAAATTTGGGTTATGGGTAAACCACTTAAACACTGGTAAGAAATAGCCATGTCCAAATGCTCTATATGTGTCCATGACGGAAAAAGTATATGCATTGGTACTCTAAAGAAAATAAAATATTCAAAGGCCAAAATCAGCTTAACCTCTCCAACAAGTTTTAGAAAAACACTATTATACCAAACAAATTGCAGATCAAGCTATATCAAACCAACGCTTTGAAGATGTAAAATATTAAGTCAAGGCCTAGGAAAAGCAAAAAACTGTAAGCGGGTTGCATATGCACAAATTGAACAGAAGAACTCAATTTTAATCTTGCGACCAAAAGTGAATCTAGTACAGACCAGAAATGAAAGACGATGTGCCAACTTTATTACTTCCCATAAGGTTTTAAATAAGTGATAAAACCACTCATAATGTTTCTAAATTTACAATGGCCTCCGAGTAAATTAATTGTTCCATAATTACATCACAGGTGTTCCCTCACCAATAAAGTTGTAGTTGGAGAATAATGACATCAATTAAAGTCCAATTTTTTTCCATGTTTCATTCAATCACTAAAAGTGTTTTTACAAAGAAAACTTTTCGTCTGAATTTACTAGCAGACTCAGCGGATATACTTTATGCCCTTGTGCTATCCTTTTCATATTAAGAAATAATAGGATTTCTTTCAAAAAGACGCAATTGAGCTTATTTGCTTGTTAACTCAGAGAAAAGGCATTAATAATAGTATTTTCCATCCTTTACCTGACAGCAAAGGGAGGTCTGTGAATTTATCAATGACTAGACCGGATGATCAATGTATTTTAATATCATTGATGTAAACCATGGTAGTTTAGAAACATCAAATAAATAATTGTAATTTTACCATGAAGAATAAGATATGGCACAGTGTTACATTGTAAAAGGTACAGATCATTATCACATAATCACTGAATCTCATAATACCCATACAGAAAAAAATGATTATACGATATGATATGAACAACACACCTACAATGCATATGATATGTAATATGCAAACAATTTGACTGTCTTCGCCATTAACAAACCCGTTACAAAGTTTTAGATGTATAATTTAACATTTAAAAAGAAGAAACTATTGCAGGATAAGATGAAAGCACTCAGAGCCTTCTTTTATGTTTCCTTTTGCCCCCTCTAATACTAGTCTACCAAAAAGGACAAGACTTGCCAACTCACTGGTGAGTAGGTCATCCCTACTAACCGCTGATGTGATCCAATCACAAATGCACAAATAATCTGTAATTACAATATCAGGAAAGTGATAAAAAAAATAAAAAATAAAAATAAAAGAAAGGACAATTAACCTTTTTTTGGAATAAATCCAGCCACCCTCCCTGATTTCCTTATTATCACTTTCTTGATTTTGTAATAATGGATTATTTGTGCATTTGTGATTGGACCACATCAGCGGTTAGTAGGAATGACCTACTCACCGGTGAGTAGGCAAGTCTTGTCCTACCAAAAAAGAAGAATGGAAAAGGAAATATTATTCCAAAAAGACAGTTCCATAGATAAGAAACCAACAGATCAAACTCCATCACTGGAGGCTGAAAATCTCAGATATACCCAGACCAATGGCTGCTCAGAATTATAAAAACTAAAATCAGCTCTAGGATTAAAGGAAAGCATTCAGAGAATTTTTTCTGTTTTCTTTTGCCCCCTCTAATACTAGTCTACCAAAAAAGAAGAATGGGAGAGGAAATATTATTCCAAAAAGGTTGTTCCCTAGATAAGAAACGAACAGATCAAACTCCATCACTGGAGGCTGAAAGTCTCAGATATAGCTGCTCAGATTTATAAAAACTACAATCAGCTCTATGAACCATTGACTAACAGACCTCATACAGATAATTATGAAGTTCTAGAAGACTTTTCATTGAACACGTCAAAGACTCAAAGCATGGAACTTAATGGATGAACACACTCTAAAAATGGCAACCAGACTTGTCTGCAGTAGAGCGGCTAATCAGCCCACATCTGCAAGGTTTAAACAAGGCCCCTAACCAACCTCAAACCCAAACCTAATCTTATTTTTTGTTGTTAATACAGTCTTTCTCTCTAAATTGCACATAATTAAAGTAAAGCACTTCTATTATCGATTAAAAAGGCAAGCGAGAGATCAAATCTTTGTCAAGTTGTAAGAACAATACCTTCAGTAGATGTGAGTCGAACATATTCAAAACTTAAAAATAATATTTTCTGAATTTCAAATTTTAATTTAATAAACTCTTCATGTGTTATTGGAATATTATTTGAAGTTTCAAATATAACCCCAAGGGTTTGGCTCCAGTGGTGAAGCCTTGGGACTTGGTGCCTCATGAAGCATTAAGTCTCAGGTTTGAATCCTCTCGAGTTCGATCAATTCTTTAGCGGCTACGACAGCGGACATAGTCTGAGCTTTACCCGATTCGTGTGGAGGGGTCGCTTTGTACAGGTACCGTGGATTAGTCATGGCAAAGCCCTAGACACCCCAGTTATCAAAAAAAAAATTTATTTGAAGTTTCAAATATAATTGAGCCTTCAGGTTTTCCATAACAAACATAAACCTACCATGTTATAACTTTGTTGCAACAACTATGTGATACACCATATCTAGCTGATAATCACCTCTCAATTTATATTTGCATACATAAAACGTAATTTTATTTCCATTATTCTTATCTGTTAACAACTTTTCTATATTTAACAATTATTTATATCTAAATAGATAAAAAGTAAAAATATTCACGTAAGCGAACATCTAAGCTGGGAACATATTTACAGGGGAAAAAGTATTTTCAAAGGTTATAAGATTTCCCCAATCATCAGTGTTGATGGTTTATACCAGTCATTAGATCGGCTATAGAACAGTCATTAGAACAAAGATAAGAACTGCTATTCTATATGGAGCAGAATGTTAGGCGTATAAAAGGAAAAACAAACAATGCACTTATGTGGCAGAAATGCGGATGTTAAGATGGATGTTAGGAAAAACTAGGGAAGATAAGAATAATTATCAAAGGATTAGGGAAAAAAAAAACTAGGGAAGATAAGAATAATTATCAAAGGATTAGGGAAAAACTAGGTGTAGAACCTATTAACGAGAAAATGAGAGAGAGTAGACTTAGGTGGTATGGACATATTCAGCGTTGGCCTATAGTTTCAACCATGAGGAGAAGATTGATTTGCATAGAAGGTAAGAGACAAAGAGACCGACCTAAACTAACACGGAATGAAGTGATATGAAATGTTTTAAATACAATAGGAGATATGGCTTATTATAGAAAAGATTGGAAAAAGAGAATCCATGTGGCCGACCCTGTTTGTACGGGATAAAGGCAAGGATGATGATGATGATGATCAGTGTTGATGCTTTATAATTTTGTTACCAAAAAATTAAAAATGCATGGTAAGTTTATAATTTGCTATGGAAACGTTTGCATCGCATTGCATTGGATGTGATTCGGAACTGTAAAGCAATCCATATTGGAAATTCGGCTTTTACTTAAATGTTATAAAATTTAATGGAGTGAAGATGCTACCAAAACATTAAAAGATCCTAATTATGTAGAGTTAGAAAAAATTTTAATGCTATTCATTTGTTTGATGATTGTCCAAGAGATGCAGATTTAGAAATTATTTTAACATGGAGTAATGATTTTAAAACATGTCAGGTAACCTCAGTAAATATCAGTGGAATGTTTCTAAAATATTACCATCATTATTGCCAAAAAAGTTTCGCACCAAAATTTCCATTTAGGTCTCACGTGCGTTGTCTAGACATTTACAATTGATTCTAAAATAATTTATAGTTACCAAAAGATTTCACTTATAGTTAGTCTACAGGGTCATTTGAAGCATGCTTAGGCAGAAATATCATGAAACAGTAATGATTATTTTTAGCAATGTTAAATGTAAGGGACCTCACTGTAGATATGTTTTATTTCCCAAATCATGTCTTCTGCGGCTCTGCCTGCTATATAATAAAGCAGATGCTCTTTTTGGTAAGACATGTTAGAAATTAAGAAGAATAAATTGTAAAAGAGATGGAAAAGATTGTCCAGGAAAAGGAAATTGTCTTTCCCTCTTTGTCTGTTTGGTTAACTAGGAAGAAAATAGGTGCTACTTCATTTTACCATTATGTCCTTCCATATTGCCATAAGGGCGTTGCTTAAAGGGCAAAAATTTTAAAACAAAAACCGTTCTCATACAACCCCCCTCCTCCCTTTTTTGTCCACTTTTGAAAAGAAAACGAGATGGTGTGCACTAAAGAAAATTCTCCTGTAGTCTTTACTTTTTCATATGTGTCTTTATTTCACTAAATAATTACAAACTTATAAAACTGCAACTCTCTCCACCCCTTCCTTTCATAGCACTCTCTTCCTACAATCAAAGGAGTAAAACTCATTTCAATCTGCTCACAAATCTAAATTATCACATATTCAGTCCTAAAAATTGCAATCCACGTAAGTAGGAAAAAGCACCCTGCACCAATATCTAGGTACAAGAATAATCTCAATTGATGTGAGATAATCCTAGATGTGATAGCAGTACCGAATTAAAGACTTCCAAACGAATCCTTGAGGTTTCTCCATTTGATTCCAAAACGTTTTCCCCTTTCACAATTCATGCTGACTTTGAAATATGTTCACTGCTTCCAGTTTCAAATTTAGTAACAATGGTATGCATGTTTGAAATTTTTTATGGCAATTCCAAGAAAAGTTGACACTTGAGGCATATGAAAAATGTAATTAAATGTCCAGTTATCTCACGTCATGCTTTTGGCATTTATGCTCTTGATTAAGAGCTTTACGATCAGGTTTATAAAAAGGAATACAAGTGCATTAAAATATGATGTTAACTCTGGGCAAAGTGTCGAATTGAAAACTTTTATGGGCTGAGCACGATCTCAATATATGTGATTATCATCTTTAACCACCTGCCTATCCAAGTCCGTGTATTTAAATCGATGAGTTTGAGCCGGTTGGATGAAGCTCACTTGACCTGTTCTTATTTTCTCCTTTTAAAGAAATAAACATATGGACTACCACCTTCATGGGATACAAGTTATACAAGTCATGAATCACAATAACTAGAGCTGCATGGGACAACACCACCACTAAGGACCATAAAGTTAAAAACCAAAAAAGAAGATTATACATAGTAAAGTGGGGCATGCCTTGTGACAATCGGATACGTTGACTTCACTTTTCCGTGCATGCTTTATAAAAATCAAATATCTGGACAATATCGAACTCATGCACAGATGAACATCAACAACTAACCTTCCAAAAAATACCCTTCATGCCAATCACATTAGCATTAATCATCCACACCCCTCAGTTCTGTATATATAAGTGATTTTTTATAGTCGCGTATACACATTTTATGCTCCACTTGGTTGGAGAGATGGAAAAATAGATGGAAGGGAGAGGGGGAAGGATGGATTAGGCATCTCTAGGGATGGGAAGGTGTCCCCCACACTTTTGTTTGGTTAAATGGATGGGACGGTAGAAAGGATGGATTGAGTTACAACCTTTTTTCGTTTGATTGGAAGGATGGGAATGAGAGTTTTTATAATTTTTCACCAATATATCCTTATTATATGTGTGAGAGAATTTCAGTAAGATTTAACAAGTGATTGTGTAAGTAATTAAAGGTCAAAATTGGTATTACATATTTTTAGGGTAACTTTTCTTTCTTTCCCTCCTATTTTCCACCCAATTTTGGATGGATAAAAACTTTCCAAAAACATGGGTTAGGAGGGATGCTTCCTCCCACTCTTCCCTTCCTTCCAACCAAACAAGGGAAGCTTATTCTATCCATCCTCTCTTCCATCCTTCCTCAATCCTTCCTTCCAACCAAACATAGCATTATTGTCATTATCCTAGAAAAAAATTCCACACCATCAAGCTCTCCATTTGTCCAATAGAAATCTAATGAATCAGAACCCTAAAAATGGCCATACTTATCACAAACCAGTTTTCCAACTCAGGAACACCAAAAACACCTCCCAGATAACTCAAATAAACACACGACTCATTGCAATACTAAGGCAATAAGCTAAATTCAAGATGATTTTTTTTATTTTTTTTGGAGGGTCCAACATGCTTACTTAATCACAAAGTACCAGTGTCATAATAGATTTAAACATAAAATGTGTGCCACATATTTCAAAACAGGCATATTGAGCAGCCAACACGAAGTCAGGACTTAAGACCACTTAATTCACCAAAAGGTAGTCCGCCTAAACTCACGTTTCACTAAACATTCCACATGTATGACAAACCATTAAAACTTGTTGCATACAGTGACCCACAATCAGTAGAAGAATGCATAAACTATATCCACAATTTTATGCATTGCAACAAAAAAATTATAATTCTGGAAATCAAATGAAAGCTCTTATCACCGAGAGAGAAACAAAATGAGGGCTTTTCCAGTCCCCAATTGAGTACATGGTTAAACTGGAAACAAATTAACCGTAGGTTACAAGCCCTTCTACAACTTCCTAGAATGAAAGTACCTACGCACACTCTTTTGCCCTGGTGCGGTCAAAACCAAGCCGATCACACACAATTCGAAATCCAACAATGTATCATGAATCTATACGCTTATATACATACGACATAAACTTCAATTACAAATTAAGAACAAAAAAGATAATGAATAAACCAACCTCGTTATATAGATTTGCTTTGCTTGGTCTTCGATTCTCTCTTTCCCCTTATATGTATCTCGATTCTCGAACTAGCTAGCTTCGCTTGGTCTCATTGCCCCTTCCTCTCTCTCTCTAGATTATTTCTCTCTCTACAAAAGTCGTTTATGGGTTTTGCAGAACCATGAACAGCGAGCTTTTGGTTTTATGGACAATTCGAATAATCCACCCTAGATTTATAAAATTCTAAAAAAAATAAAACTTGTAAAACAATTATACAATGACCACTGGAGGTTTGGTGGGGTTGAGGACGAACTGAGAAGAGACGAGGCGACCGAAAATACTCCATTAAGAAGAGGGAGTTAAAATTACTATTACATCCCTCAATATTAGCATAATTGCAAACTGTTCAATTATTTAATTTTGGTCTGGGAAATGTAAAGATGTTAAAGTTGTCCGAGTAAATTTTTATGCAAGTAATCTCACATACTCGAGCAATATTTACTTTGACAAAAATAAAATTGAATATGTGGATTGATTGAACTTGAAAATTCGGAATGAGTAACAAAATCGAATGGTAATTGGATTATCCATAAAATCAAGTGTTAATTTTTATTTTTTACTATTAAATTATCTGAATAACTTACTACAAGAATTAATTTTCATTTAGTAACTTAACCTTCTTAGTTCAATTGTTTAAGTATAGGTTTTTAAGAATCAAAAATTAAAAAATTGTACAAAAATGTGCTTGATTGATAAGCACTATTTTTTTGAAAATATATTTAAAGAACGTCTATGTTTACAAAGAATTATCTTTTATAATTCTCTTAAAACAATGTTATATTTTCGAAATTAGAGAATTATTTTATAAGTCATAAACTAAGCAAATTTTAGTGAGACAAAACAATAACAATTAAATTCCAATTTTAGGATTATGTTTCTTTTCCTAAATCTGTCCCTATAAATAATTGGGGGAAAAAAAAAAAAAAAAAAAAAAAGGATCTTTCAAAATAAATACATTTTACTGGTTGGATTTTGGCACCTCATTGGGACATGAATTTCACCGTGTTAAAATTAGTAATTAGCAATAACAATCTTCATTTTCATACCATTTTTGCGAGTGTTTGCACAATTAAATTGCACGGATCAAGAGAAAAAACGTAATATAAAGATTATGGTGTAGAAAAGCAAACTCTTAAACAAATATTATATTTAACCAAATATAATTCACGAGGTAATTACAAAGATTTAAAATTATTAGCCACCCCAGTTATGAAATCTTTTCAGTAAAACGACATGTACAAGATAAAAATGTTATACAAGTCCATAAGCTGAGTCTCCCACAAAGCACAAATATGAGTTTTGACTCACAATTAATCATTTAATCGTGGCCTCGCCAAGATAAAAGCTTCCCCAGGCCAAAAAGAAAAAAAAAAAAGTAAATGAAAAAGAAGAAAAATGGGTACCAAATAGCAGTAAAAACATTTAATAATCTGCTTTCAACTCAATTATTGTGAATATACAGAGATCCAAAAAAACAAAAACAAAAACAAAGAAAAAGGGAGCATTAAACTCTATAAACAGCAAGAACAACAGTTCTGCAATAACTGTAGATCATTAAAACGCAACAGCAGCAAAGCAGTGTAAGGGAATAACCCCTACTATCCAAGGCAAAAGGTCTCTCACAACAAAGCTGATCCGAAAACAATCAATCCCGATGCCTTTTTACATGTACAATTAGAAGAACAATGTCAGCGGCCAAACCAACCTCTCGGGGGGCCTTCTCCATCATTCATCAATTTATCCAGCACTACATTCAAATCAACCGACTGTCCATTCTCTGTCAACTTTCGTACTGTGGCTCTAACTTGGTCTCTCGGGAATCCCATATTTGTTACTCTGTCAACCACATCATCAATAGGAACCCTATTTCCAGCCCCAGTAGAAGCAGATCCACTACCGACTCCAGATGCAGTAGGCAGAGCTTGCGGTAGTATCCTAGCAGTTGGAAGCTGGGGGTAACCACTTCCACCACTCTGGGCCACAGCAGGAGAAGGAAGTTGCTGCGATTTTATTGCAGAGCCATTTCCATACTGAGAAGATGGTCCACCATAAGGATATGGTTCAACAGGCCCAGATAACGAACCATATGTTGAAGATAATCCAGGACCAGGTCTACTGGATGGCGGCTCATACATTGGGGATGGAGACCCATAGAACTGTGGGGTGGGAGGTGCTCCACTGTGTGAATGAGAGGGTGGTTGGCGAAGGTTTGGTGGATAGGTCTGAGATGGTAAGTAAGGTATTTCTTCAGGACGATGACCTAGTGGAGGTTGAGGTTGAGGTTGAGGTTGAGGTTGAGGAGGATTAACAGATGAGAGTGATGGAAGCTGTTGAGGCGGTGTAGGTGGCTGAGAGTATTGAGAATGAGGAGGCTGATACTGTTGCTGTGGTGGTGGCGGTGGTGGTGGGGGAAGCTGCTGTTGCTGCTGCTGTGCAGGAGGTAGTTGGAATTGCTGATTTGTAGCTTCTTGTGTCTGACCAGGTGGGGGGAAGTAAGACTCACGCTGAGGAATAGAAAGAATCTGGTTCTGGGGGAATTGGTTCTGAAGATGAACTGGAGGTGGGAGGTTCTGTTGTGAGGGGGGTGGAGGAGGAGCATTGGGTGGAGGAAGACCCGAAGGTGGTTGTATAATAGCCACAGGAGGAAAATTTTGGTGAGATTGCTGAGGAGCAGAGGCTGCCGGCTGCATAGAATCAATGTGCACAGTGTTTTGCGCTTCTGAGTGATGCTCTACCTTGGGCATTTGAAGCTTTGCAAGCCGCAACTGAGCCTCCACTATTTCCTGCTTATCCTTTACATCCTGTACACCAGCTTGTACCTGCAATAATTGTTGATAAATGCCAAGGGTGAACTGAATAATCAAGTGAACGGTAAAACCATAAGCTACTTTGCAAAATAAACATGATCCTTTAGGCAAACTTCATTTGGCTTTTTGCCCCCCTCCCAAACGCAGATATATACAGGCTCTAAAAAAACAAAAAGCTCATAGAAGCCTTCCAAAACCAATAATACTCAACATACTAACCTATTAAATCCGAAATTCCACCATGGAGACCACTAGAAGACCTACGAAGCATGTACAAGGATATTATCTAAAATATTCTAATAAGAAAACTCATCACAACGTATAACACACGATCTTCTAACGGCTATCAGTCCAACTAGAGCATTAAGTAATGTCTGTATACTATGTCAATGCATGCATACAAGAAGAACTAAGCAATTTAGTTCATCATCATTCTTTGAAACCAGCACCACCTAAAATATTAAAAGAGACGAAGAAATCTGATCTCTTCGCCTTGTGGTAGAAGAACATTGAATTTGTACAAACAAATATCATTTTTTTTTTAAGGGACAAAGTCAGCCAACTAGATCCAATGGTTATATTTTACTTTCACCTGAACGAAATGCAGTCCTAGCATTTATGTAACCTTAGGGAAGGTAGTAAAAGAAGATACCTCTCTAAGAATGTTCTCTAGTTGCCTCATTTTCCCATCAGTGCTTCCATGATTGTTTCCAACAGATACCTTCAAATCATCCACAGAATTCTCAAGGCTGCGAGTTCTGCTCTCCAGCTGAGATAGCCGTGCACTAACGCCTTCCAAGGCATGGAATAGATTATCAGCATGTTTCTTCATTGCTTGATCAATCTCAGACACCAAGGCTGAATCAAAAGCATTACGATCCTTCTCTAAAATGACTTTTTCAGGTTCAATGGAGTCGAGAGAACCGTAATTCTGCACAAATCATGGAAGCAACGTATGCAATATTCACATCAATCAATCTCCCAAGCAACAAAAAGTCAAAACTCACTAAAGCAATCTATATATGATATCATTTATTGTGGTGCAACATAGTGGAGTGATGTCTTTTGTCCAGAAGTAGTCCTGAAAAGTATGAAACACACACAAGGATATCCAACAAAAGAACATGGCAAACTAACATAACAGCAAACTCAGGAACTACTTATCAAGATCCAAAACTAAGATCAGCTTGTGTTTTTCATTCTTCCTCTTCTTCTTCTCTTCTTTTTTTTTTTTTTTATTTTTTTTTTTTTTTTGATATATTTTGGGTGGGGTTGTTGAGTGAGTGGTCTTTCAAATTCTTCAAGCTAATTTTATTATGGTATCAGGTTTAACAGCTACAAGCAAGAACCACAGACCACAGGTTAAAAGTTAATCATTGCAGCATCGACTCAATGGGATAAAGCTTACTAAATTCTTCATACCATCTAAAGAGTAATGCCCCTAGGAGGACCCTCCTCTCATGAGAAGAGCTATGAGCTCTCCCTGTTTAACTATTGGATTAGAACAGTTCTTCGAGATCTGTGAAAAGTCGAAATTCAATTCAGGAGTTAAAAAGGGAGAGCTCATGGCTCTTCTCATGAGAGGGTTCTCTTAGGAGCATTACTCTCATCTAAAAGTAAACTAATTAACCCCCAGATTTGATAATCCAAAATCACATTGGTTCTATATTCAATAACCACCACTTCGAGGTTTTGTAAATTGCAATAAACAATAGTTCGACCAGACCCTACCCTACACTCAATCTTTCGCTTGCTCTCCCTGTTTCCTTGAAGTTTCCAACATAATCATCAGAAATTGCAACTTCAATCACACATAACCTCTTTTAGTGTATAAAGAAAATGACCAATTATATCCTCTTCACATGAAGAGCAAGTTTTAATACAATCCATATGGATCAATATTTTCATATGCATTGACAGAGAACAAATGGAATACCATTAACTTTTAGAAGCCTCAAGGTCTAACATTTACAACATAGAAATATCTCCACGATCATAAAAAATTATCTGAACAAATGCAAACACTTATCAAACAAAAGAAATGCAACTACAATACTGTAACTATTAACTGCTAAATTGAAAGGCCAACTAACTTACCACGAAAGATAAAAGAAGGACCAACTAGCAGACCTCTATAGTTAGACAACTCGTATGGTATTACTTTTACACAACATAAAAGCTTGACTTCAAGGGTGATTTTCCTTTTCCGGAAATAGAACGAAAAAAAAAAAAAAATAGAAGGCAAAACATTCACATAGAGCATGAATTGAATCCTCTTTCTCAATTATCTCAAAAAGAATTGTAATAAATCTCTACAGGAATCCAAGTCAAAACAGTATGGGGAGTTGGCATGGACCATAAAACATTTCTAAACAATATTTCTTTTTCTTTTCTTTTTTTTTTTTCTTGCTGGAAAGTAGAAAGCAGGCATCAAGAAGAGGTAGGCATTTATATTATTATTTTTATAAGTAAAGAGGTAGGCATTTATATAAGGGAAAGAAAACAGCAGAGAATTAAATGGTTTTTACCGAAAAGATGACTGAACACAATAATTGACGCACAAGAAGAAGTGATGGCTCATCAATCACACGATTTGTTCACATCAGCATTCAAAACTCAAGAGTCATTCTCTCTCCATTCTAGCAGTCCATCGAGGATCTTAACTAATATTAAAGAAGTGCAGAGTTTACTTTGCTTTAACCAAAGGGACATCTATGGATTGAAATTCCCATTAGGAAATCTGAAGAACCCTCAAACACACCCACCCCTAAAAGAAAAAGAAAGAAAAACAACCGACTAAGCTTTTTAGACATACCTCTGTGTTGAAGAGTTGTCATATTAGCATCATTATCTAAGCCTAGTGCATTTTATGCAATCACTTGCTTATTCAAGGGGATATTCTCCTTTTTATGCATCATTTTCTCTCCCCAATGAGTTGTCATTTTTTATTCTTAGAAGAGAAGCTATTCCATAATATAAATTCTTAAAGAACCACAGAAGATCGTGTTAAAAGAGTTTTGACTGATGTTATGACATTACCAGGAAAGAGCACAAAGAAGTATAAGAGTTGGAGAGCAGAGATTGCTCATGTAGACTTCTTATCTCACTAAAAATGTGATCTAAAGAATATGTACTCCAGCTTCAAACTTTTAATTAAGATGAAGTGCAATAGATGGGTACAAAGGACAACAAAAACAAAGGCACTTCAAACAATCTACTTCATGTATTTCAAACATATTTAATTGCCAAAAGAAGAAACTGAACATAAACATCTACCAAAAACAAGATTACTTTTACCCCATTTAACTGCATATACATATTAAAAGACTATTCAATCAAAATTAAACAATGTATCAATTGGTTTTGTAAGGCTATATATATATGTATATATATATATAGAGAGAGAGAGAGATGGAACAATCAACTCTGCCTGTGTTCTTTATACATCCGTTCCCATGCCCGAATAAAGGAGAAGAGTTGTGTTAGGTAGCTTGACAGCCAGCGTAAAAATTTGTCATGACCAATGTGAACATGAAAGTATGACAGTTGTGTGACAGTTAGTTAGAACGCCTGTAGGGGAAAAAAGTGAATCCCCAATTACTTTAGGCTTACACCAAGGGTCAGCATTAAGCCCATAACATTTGCCTTGGCTATGGATGAGCAGACAAGACACATCCAAGAAGAGATCGCATGGTATATGTTATTTGTTGATGAAATTGTTTTAGTTGATAAGACTAAAAGAGTTAAAGCCAAATTGGAGATTTGGATAGAAGCTTTAGAACTAAAAGGGTTTAAGATAAGTAAAAATAAAACTAAAAATATGCGGTGTAACTTTAGTAAATCTAGAAATACAAATGAGGATTGAGAATCAAGAGGTACAAAAAAAAAATTGAACATTTTCTCTATCTATGCTCAATTATTCTAAATGAAGGAGAACATGAAGAGGAGGTTAACCATAAAATCAAGGCAGGATGGGTTAATGGAGGAGTGCATCTAGTATATTATGTGATAGGCGTATCTCGTTATGATTGAAAAGAAAGTTCTATCAACAACTAGACCAGCCATACCTTATGGCACAAAATGTTGGGCAGCTAGGAAACATCATACACATATAGTGAGGGTGGCAGAAATGCGAATGTTGAGATGAATATGTAGTAAGACTAGAAAGAATAGAATTAGAAATGATACATTCGGAAGATGGCCATGGTTGTTAAAATCGCGACTTTGGGTCGTAGAATCGCACAATTCTACGACTCCAGCCCCCAATATCGATCCAAATCGCAATAAAATCGTTCCTTTGATAGAATCGGTGGAATCGCACGATTCTGCATTTCTATGCGATTCCACCGATTCTACTAAATTGCTTGTTTGAGTCCTTTTTTTCTGGGTTGGTTCCTTCTTTTGAGGATTGGGCTACAAAATAAGAAAGGCCCAATACACTTTGGACCCAAACTCTTACATATAAAGATTAAAAAAAAAAAAAACAAATCACACAACAGACTTCGTGTTTGGGCAGACGCTAGGAAGCACGGACATTCCAAAATGGGCGAAGAATCCGTGTCCGACACGTGACGGACACGGACACGAGTCGGACACTCCCCGACACGTGTCGGACACACCAAAAAACGTGTCTGGAATTTTTTTATTTTTTTTAATTTTCGGACACGGCACGGACATGGCTCGGACAACTTAGACACGGCTCGGACACGGTTTAGACACACTTTTCTGGAATTTTTTAATTTTTTTTTTAATGCTGATATGTTCTATTTTTTGTTTTGTACTACCCTTTTGGTATTGTAAATGGTAAAAGTCCTAGGTCAAATGATGGATGGGAATAGACGATAGTACACTGACTTGTTTTTGTATCTTTTTTGGGGACTAGCCTTTAGGTTTTTGTGAATATTAAGTGCTAATGGTAAAGTCCTGAATGTTAATAGTCCTTTCTGTCTATATTTTTGTATTTGGAGTAAACTTGCAATGATGATTAAATGATACTAGTTATTATTCTAATGTCTTGATTTTTATTTGATTTTATAACTATGCAACATTGTTCTTTTATAATTCATTAGTTATAAGTAGAGATGGCAATGGGGCGGAGTTGGGATGAAGTTGGCTAAACCCTACTCCGCCCCATTAAAAAATTCGTCATACCAACTCCGCTCCAACTCCGAGACGGGTTTATAATTGGTATACCATCCCCGCCCCTACTCCAGTAGACAAAATACCAACTCCGCCCTGCATACTCCATTTAATTGCGGTAAAGTTAAAACTGTTGAATTAATTCCTGGACTTGGGATAGAATACTAAGATTTTGAATCTTTGAAAATTGAATCACGTGCACAATTGTAGAATTTTAGTAAGTAGTGATTCTAGCGAATATTTAATCAAAATATATTAATGGACACTTAAATTAAATATATACTTTATATATATATATATATATATATATATATATATATATATATATATAATCGGGGTTGGGGTTGGGGCTAGGGTGGGGTGGGGTGGGGTGGGGTGGGGGCATCACTACATCCGCCCCCGCCCCAAACCCGCTTCGGGTTTTCAATTCTTTTACTATATCCGTCCCAAACCCATTTATGGAGCTACCAAATCTGCCCCATTAGGAGCGGAACGGGGCGGAAACCTAACGGGTTGGAGGAAATTGCCATCCCTAGTTATAAGTTATGATTTGTGTTTTTTTTCATTGTGAGGTTGATGAAAAATAATAATACTCAATAATTTTTAAAGTACTACATCATATATGTATATATATATATATATATATATATATATATATACACACACTATTCGCAGTGTCCGTGTCCTAATTTTTTTGGATCTGCCGTGTCCGTGTCGTGTCGTATCCTTGTCCGTGCTTCTTAGGGCAGACGGCTTCTCTTTGCGAAAGTCCTGAGTCTCCAACAACGCCAATTCTTCAACCATTCAACCTCGCAAAAGCCTTCAACAGCTCCTTGCTTCCTACTCACATCTTTCTAAACTCTTAAGTTTAAACAAGGTGTGTTATTGTGTTTGAAGTTTTGAACTTCGAACTTTCCTCAACTTTTCTTTGTTTTTTTTTTTTTTTATTGGGTAGCACTCTAGGTGTTTGATAGAAGTCCGCAATCATATTGAGCACTCTATCTTGAACTTGACCATGGGGTTGGGATGTTAGAATGTTACTCCCCAAGTATTGTAAAGGAACGGTGAGATATCAACAGGCCAGTGGCCTAGCGGTATCGGCCTCTTACTTCCCAAAGGGAGGTCAAGGCTTCAAGTCTCAGAAGAGACGTGTGTGAATATCAACTAAGAGAATAAAAAAGAAAAAGAAAAAGAAAAAAGAGAATGGCGAGATAATTTCAGAAAAAAAAAAAAATAGAGATCAGTGGAGTCTTCATGGGTCTATGATATGTTTTCCACTCTTTCTTATTTACTTTTGTGTCTTTAGTCTAATTCTAAACTACTGACGCTCATCCAAATTGGATTCTATTAAAGTTGGAGCTTCTAAATAGCTTAATACTTTTCTTTCTAGTTGAAGTTTTGGCGCAGTGGGCCAGTAGTGATTTTGGTTGGAATTATTTTTCCATTCTGATTTCTGTTTTATATTATATTCTTGTTTTTTCATAAGTCTGTTCTGTATTATATTCTGACTTTGGATTAACACTTGTATACAATTTATTTTGTGTTTAGGCCTTATTCTCTCTATATTTTACACATATTAGTGCTGAAGAAGTTAGTTTGAATTGTTTGTTTAAAAGTTGGTAGAATCTTACGATTCACGATCTGATTCTACGTAGAATCCCGATTCAAACAACCTTGGAGATGTTGAAGTAGCACAATTTGGAGATAAGATGAGAGAACTGGTTAAGATGGTTTGGACATTTGCAAAAAAGACCTTTAAGTACGTAAATTAGGAAAATTAACATAGCCCACATTGAGGGTGATACTAGGGGAAGAGGAAGACCAAAGTTAATGAGAGTATGATTAAAAAGGAAGGATATGATAGCATGTGGACTGACTGAAGCTACGGTCTTAATTAGAAGGGAATGGAAACATAAGATTCATGTAGCTGACCCCAAGTACTTGGGAAAAAGGCTTGATTGTTGTTGTTGTAGAGAACAATCAAATTTCTTGTTCCAATCAGAGGTCCAAAAAGGAGGACGACTTGAAAGGTAGTACATAAGCAGAAATCTAGAATCATACTTCTAACAGGCACATCGTATATAAATAGCAGTAATTATGATAGGAAATTGGCATCACATTCAAACTCGACCTGTTACTAAATGAGTAACCCATTGCAAAAAGAAACCAACAGATTTAATTACTCCTAAACAAAATTATCATTTCATATATGAGTAAAAATAATAATATTATTATACCGACTTTCCTCCTCCTCTTAAAATCTTCCGAATCCACAACCAAAATTTGGCAGGAATATTACAACCATGTTGTACGGATAAATTTATGGGCACAACATCTGTACCAAGTATCCCTAAACCATAGCCATGCACGTGTGTAGTTTCAGCACAACCTCTCCACATAATTGCCCCACTGGGATTGCTTAGTTATATTATTTTAAAATTAGAATCAAGTCATCTGGTATATTTCAGATATGAAACTATCTTAACTTTCTGGGCATTCTTTAGTACTTATATAACCCAAAACCAGCAACTGTATCAAATCAAAACAAATACCTAGGAGTCGAAAAGAGTTCAATTTTAACACGTGAAAGAGGAAATATAACGTAGCATAAGCAATTCACTCATCAAAATTTACATCTAAGCCATAAATTATCAACACCAGAAACAGAACCTCTCAAATCACCGATAAATCCTAAAAAAATCACTAGCGAGCTCTTACATATATTACTTATATATATAAATAGGTTTAATTGCATACTGATAGATAGAGAGAAATCTCACTCTGATGCCAACTCCAGTAACATTGGTCTTCGAATCGGCCGAGTTCCAAACCCTAGCTCCCCCAAAACCGCTCGAATCGAGATTGGACGGCTGCGATACGGGACGAATTGGTTGAAAATCATAACTCGCTAAGATCTCTTCCTTTTTACCACCACCACCGATGTGGTCTTCCTGAGGGTTCATGAGATCGATGAAGTCAGTTTTGCTCTGTAGATCCATGATTTGCTTGTCCATGAACTGCGACGTATTCATCGAGCTCCGAATTCTCCACAAATTCAGTACCTATAACCAGAGAAACTTATATAGATATAGATATATGTAGATTGAGAGAGAGATGAGACTTATTTATGTTCTTGTATTTGGATTCATTTTTGTTTGAAGTTGCGAGATGTCTTCGCAGCAAAGTAAACGATAATGGTGAGGTCATTAGAGGGGAAGTGTTTCCCACTTCGCAACGGTGTCGTTTGATGCACGTTAAGACTACGCTAGCAACTTCTTTTATGGGGCCATCGTGGACTATACTAAGCAGGCCCAGTCTAGTTCAAACATGAATACGGAACGGTGTCGTTTGATGCACGTTAAAACATGAATACTTAATTTTTAATCTATTTGGTCTAAATATCATTTTTCTTATTATTATCATAATTTTAATTTTGATATTATTTATACACTAAGGTTTCGTATATTCTGTATTTGTTATATTGCCTGCGAGAATATATATTTTATTTTAAACTCCCAGTATCGTGTGTCATTTTTTTTATAATGTGAACTTACCATAATCTATGGACATAAATTTAATTTTTTTTAAGTGAATTAAGTAAAATTTGTGAGTTTAATGGGGGCATTTTATATCCCTAAATTTGTACATTTTTGCATTTATACAGATAAAATTTTAAAATTGCCCCCAACTAAAATTATGAAAAAACCTCTTTATATAAATTTGCCCTCCGAATTTATCCAACATATGTTTTTTTTTTTTTTTTTCTCTCTAAGTAAATAACTAATGTTTTTTTTTATTTTCTTTTCACTCTTATTTACCGCCTTAATCGCCATCTTGGCAAATAATATATTGAGGGATGGGCCCATTGTGGACTAAACTAAGCAGGCGCAGTCTAGTTCGTAAATGTGAAACCCAATAGCTTGCAAGTATGACCCAATAAGAAATCGCATCCTCGCAAAGTCATAACGAGTTTGTTTTCACTACCTGGACTTTAACCGTGCACGATTGTTTACAGTTCTTTAATTGGGCCTATATTCTTCAAAAACTGAATAATAAGCCCAAAATTACAATAGCGTGACAGATCTTTCATTGGACCTATATCCTTCAACGATTTAAGAATACGCCCAAGATTACAATAGCATTAAATTTTATAACGAAAAAAAATAAATAAATAAATATTGGTACTTTGGAGGTAGTAATTATTGAAATGAGGGTATTCAATAATTGCTATTCCCTTAAAAATAATAATAATAATTACTATTCTCAGGGTAGTGAATATTTTTCCGTAATTTTAGTGTATTGCCCCGTGCCTAACGCATTTTCATGAATAGAAATAATATTTTTTAACAGTTTGGCGGTTGCATTTTTTCCCTCTTAAGGTTTAAAACTTTAGTTGTTCATTGTAATGTGATGTCAATTTTATTCATTTACTTATCTATCCCCAAAGTTATTTATCAATTAATTTTTTTGATGCATTATAATTTTTAGGAACAATGTGACGGATTTTCCAATTAAGAGTATGTAATTCATTTAAATGATCTGAAATATAATACAGAAGTTTAGAGAAATTATTAAATGGTTCAAGTTCATGAATCCTTGGTGGATGAATTCAATTTGGACTATTCTATTGAGAAAATGGCCCTACATAATTATATTGATCCGCCACATGTCAAATTTCATGTATAGGCCGGTTGTTTGTGGTTAAAATTATATTAATAACTTAAGAAAAAATAAACATTACTAATTAAAAAAAAATACACTACGTAGCACAATGATACGAGTGTTAACATGGCATTTTGAGAGGGAAGTAAGTGTTAGAACTTAGAAGCTGGATTTTTGTGAAAGGTAAAAGAGAGCCCACCAATTACCATAAAGAAAAGGTTGGGGTTGGAATTGGGCTGGGAAAGAATTTCTTTTAACCATTCCCACACATGGGCCAAAGGTTGTAGTGCATGGGCTTGCGGTACCTTGTGAATTGTGAACGTTATTACGGTCTCTATCAATCATATCTTGACACGCAAGTAAAAATTTGAATAAATTTGACTCGTTAAGATCTGTTTGGCAAACACAATTGTTTTGTGTTTTTGATTTGATCAAAACCAGAAGTAATGTTTCTGTTTTAAACTGTGTTCAATATTATTTGAAAGTCTGTTTGGTAACGTATGTGTGTTTGTTGCAAGATTTTTGGAAACCAAATCATGAAAGTATATGATAAAAAAGTGTGGCAAGTTTTAAAAATTAAATGACTAGTTTAAAAATGTCATTCTACAATTTTTTATTTTTTGGCAACCAAAAGTATCATAATTTTGCTTTCAATTTTGGCTTCTTTTTCGGAAGCGCTTCGATACTATTTAAATTACAACAAACGTTATTAAACACTTCACTATAATATATTGGCAAAAGCAAAAAGTATGAAGCCCTTTACAATCCTACAAAAAATATGTATGTATTCACATGAGGTTGTTAAGACAATTTGTATGGATGTTAAACGATGCTGTGATTGTTTTAAATACTACAAAGAAGTATGGTTCGCATTTACGGTCACAATTACAGTACCAGTCGCGGTAGCGGTGTAACAATTTCAGACAAAATCAGTATAAACTGACAAAATATAATCGCGTATCAGATTTAAAAAAGAATCGCATATCGACTGATACGTCGCACATCTGCAAACCATGTATAGAAGTCTAATATATATATATATATATATACATACACACACATAGAATATGTATGAATGTAGTTTAGAGATTTTAAGAATTTTTATATATATTTTTGGTTGAATTATGTTAGTCACAGGTGGAAAACATCACATTGACCCAATTAAGGAGGTCTATTTCATAATTTAACAAGACATCATAGTCATGGCAATTCATGAATGCGACATCAAAGTTATCACACAGTTGTGACTGTGACTATTACTGCTTTTCTTTCTCGTAAATATGCTTCTTTTTAAGTTACCGACAGTCGCTATCAACTGTTAGTCAATACTGATGTCGCTTTGTCTTTGTATAAAAACCTGCATTATTTAACTCGTTTCAATTGTTAGGTAATACTAACGTTTCTTTAACGTCGCATAAAACTGGATTATTCAGCTGAGTTCAACTATTATTGAATTTTTAAAAAAATTCAATGTAAAAAAAAATTATTTTCATAAAACTGTTTTTTAAAGTGACAAATCGAACACACTCAAATAATTAAGTATTCACTTTCCTCTAATTATATTTTTGGGTCCTTGGTAGAAGCTCCACATGGGTTGAGATCAATCGTCTAAATCAATAAACTAAAATGACGCAATTTCGATATATCAGACTATACCTATAGCAATATTTTACGGACATAAATAATATATATATATATATTTTTTTCAAGTTTAGTTGTTTTTTTTCCTTTTAAAGTTTAATTGTTCATTGTACTGTTGATGTCAATTTTATTTATTTACTTACTTATCTATCCCCAAATTTACCTATATATATATATATATATATATATATATATATATATTTTTAGTGCGTTGAAAGTTTATTTTATGAATAATGTGATTTAACTTCCTCTTTAAGAGTCTCTTAATTATTAACTTGTATGGAGTATAGTAACATTCACACCATATATACAAGCAAGTTAAGCAACACAGAAGTTTAGGGGGTATTTAATTTCATGTATATATAAGTTGTATAAATCTGGTTGTTTGTGTTTAGATTATATTAATATTTTTTTTAAAAATACACTACGTTGTGATATGAGTGACATGGCGCGCATTTTGGGAGGGAACTAATTAAGATTTTATAATCTATGCATAGAACATGCATGAATGTAGATTAGTGATCTGAAGGATTTCCTATCTTTTTATTACTTATTTTTGGTTGAACTATATATATTAGTCACAAATTTGATGATAACATCTCATTTATCCAACCAAATTTGTTTCATAATTCAACAAGATATCATAGTGAATATCAATAGTCATGACAATTCATGATTGAGATACAACAAAGCCAACATGGTTGTGAGGGCTGTGACTATCACAAATTTTCTTTCTTATGTTACAAGTTCCGGATGCATTCCACGCATGGAATGCATTTTATGTGGGACCAAACATGATTCTGCACTCATGTAATTCAGGACTACAAAACTTTCGGTTACAAATTTAGATAGTCATTCTTAAATATAACTGACGTGACTTGAGAGCGTATAAAACTTACATTATTCAACGAATGCAATCGGACAAATCGTGGACACACTTTTTACTTTTCTCAATCTAGTTTATCCTTTTGGAACTATGGTGGAAGCTCACAGGCTAGGGCTTGAGCCCGTCTAAATCAATCAGTCAGTGGGATGAGTACTTTGTAAGTGGGCTTTGAAGAGGTGACATTTTGGGCGGTTGTGTTGGGCCACATATCCAGACAGCGATGGATGTGACCCATTCTTGGAATGGCAGACTCAGAGAATAAGATGAGGATCTTTCAAATAGCGCTTCAAACTTTTTTCCACACTTTGACGAGAGTATTCACGCGTGCATTGTTTTTGCATGAGAAAGAGAGACACACAGCATATTTTGATGTCTATTTCACACTCCAATAATTTTTATTTTCTATTTTTTCCCTATTTATTGTCACTTTAACCCCTTCCTTTTAACACCTCTTTTAGAAGTGTGCGTTGTGCTACACAAATCCGAGCATATTGTATCTGATGCTTGAATGCATTCATGTGGGACAAAACATGATCCTACATTTATGTGATTCGGGAACTTTTAGCTAAGGTAACATGCTAAATTGTTAGGTTTAAGTGTATTTTTTCTTGTGAGAAGAAGTATGCCACACAAAACTAATTGAAATGGTGGGTGGAGTGCATTCAAAGGAGAATAGACATGATCCGACATTTATGTAATTTATGTGACTCAAAAACTTTTAACCAAGATAACACGCTAAACTGTTAGGTTCAAGTGTTATTTTCCTTGTGAAAAGAAGTATGCTACACAAAACCACCATTGGGCGGAGTGCATTCCATGGGTGGGATGCATTCAAAAGAGACTAGACATGGTCCGACATTTATGTAATCTAAGTTAATAGGTTAGATTGGTAGGCTTAAATATTGTTTGTTTTTTGTTTTTTTTTTTTTTTTTTTTTTGTTAAATGAGTTATGTCTCACCATTTCACCGAAAATGGTGGGCCATGGGATGCATTCATGTAAGAAAATATAACTAAATAGTCAATTAAGTAGGTAAATTGAATAAATAATAATAACTACGCGTGGAAGAAGGTTTTCAATTGTGCGTTTGTACAACTATTTTGTGAAAGAAGTTTATTGGGTAGATACTGTCCAAGTACAACTTCATTTGAAAAAAGGGAATAATAATTTTAAGATATCATATATTTCTCTTTTTTTAACAATCCTGTTTATTTAAACAACTTTCGTGGCTAATTAGCAAAATTAAATCAACTTTAGTAGAAATAGAAAATAATGCGTTATCACATCGTCACGAAAAGAATAAATAAATAAATAATTTTGTCAACCTAAATTCTTTTTTGTATTACAACACGAACGGTCTAGATTCTCGTGATCCAAATCGTTGTTGTTATACAACACAAATGCAGTGCAGCACAGAATTCCAGTCGTCTATGTCGACCTTACACGTGAAATTTATGGAAGGCAGCATAGTACCATTTTTCTTTTTCCAGTCCAATAATGGTAAAATGGGCTATAAAATGGAATTACTCATTCCTCCACTTGTAAACAGTCCAATCCTATGCCTCTTAGATCCAATTGTACCAGCGTTTGTTTTTATTTTGTTGTTCACTCTCGACTCTCAACCTGTACTATGTACCATAATCAATCAAAAAGAGAAAAGATGTGTCTGAAAAATATGGTGAGAAAATACAGTATAGAACATGCTCAGTTGCTCACGTGATAAAGAGTACAAAGCCAGAACCAGAAGTGATTCATTGGTAAGTACTGTAACTTTGTAAGTTTTTGTTCTCATTACTTCCCAACTCAAATCAACCAAATTAAAGAAATGTGCCCAAATTTGAAAATGTTCGGGGTAATTTACCCTTTTTTGTTCATAATGGTGGTGTCAGACCTACATTTTATAATTTATCGACGAATACATGCAGTCTTGCACCGAACAATATACTTCCTGTTTATTCCAAATCAAGGATATGCCACAGACTCCTTTTGGTTTAATTCGTGGGTGAGTGCATATATGTGTGTGTTTGTGTGTGTGTGTGTGTGTGAGAAATCCAATTATGATGGATACACTGCAATTAATAATTCTTCTGTAGGGGCACATACCTTCACATGGGTAAACAATCCCTTTTCTGGATCCTACAACTAGGCATCTGTACAACTTAACTGTTCAAGACAAAGACAACAATTTTATGAAGAGGCCCAGACTCCAGAGGTTCACAAGAGAGAGGTAAAAAAGATCACAAGTCAACAAATTTACAGTGTCAGCACCACTTCTTTTAACCACTAGTCCTTGACTTGAAGAACAAAAAACTAGAGCTTGACAATGTTGCACAAATGCTCTAATTAAGGAATCTAAGTAACAAATTTTTCTTTTGTTCACACTTGTAGTATACATTGAATGTGAATGTGTGTTATTGTGTTTTTTTTAATGTTTTGGATAGCTTTGTTAATGAAGAATATGCATTGCATGTGTTAGTGTTTGGAAAACTCCACAGGGTCACCCTTTTTAACGATTCGTCAGGGATGTGTTCTTCTAAGGACGTTCCCTCCATAAATTAAGGAAATTGATTTTTTAATCGATTTTTCAAACTGACTTGACTAATGGAATGAAATTTATATTTATTTTTTATAAAGGATGAACTCACACTTCAATTTATCAATTACATAATTTGAAAATTTGGTCTAAAGTGGAAATGTATGGGTGGGGCCCACCAACCAATTCAGTGGGCCCCGCCCTTGCAATGTCTAAATTTTTTTTTTTTTTTAAAAAAGCAAGTTGTTTATTCCCAATTATTTTTCCATTCAGATCCGATGTGAGACAAATGACCCCTTGTAACATTCGAGTAAACCTTTCGGGCTGGACGCTTGGCATAGCACCGAATTAAGGATTGGGTCTGATTCTGATATCAACGGTAAAGTATGAACGCTTGCCCATTTATCCAAAAGTTCAAGTTGTTAAGTAGTGCTGCATACCTATCCATTTATACACAATCACTTTTTCGTCCGAATCCGACGTGGGACAAATGACTCCTTATAACAAAAGTTCACAAAAAACACTAATCTATTGAGTTATGGTGGTAACTGTCACCCATGCACTTGGCAACTCAAGCTGAAATCTGCTTGAAAAATACGACTCAATAAAAATAAAAACATAAACAAAATTCATGAATGCACAAGGGAAGAGAGTGCAATATTCCAAAGCGATTTACTCAATATATATGATAGTGATACTAATTAAATAATGGAAGGTTTGTTTGTTAAAATAGAGTTTTTGTTTTGGATATCAACAGTTTAACCAACCCACCAAGCCCAGCTTTAGATTATATATATTTGGATGAGTGGCTTGTGCACTACCATGGACCGTTGAACAAGTTTGGTAGTCATAGTATAAGCTTTAAACTGCATATGATGAATCTAAATTTTAAAAGTTTCATAAGATATGATTCTTGAAAAAATTAGATAAACAAACCGGTTCAATCAACAACAAATGAGTCTTTTGATGAATTGTTAGTAGCTTTTTGTGATTAATTTGCCTGTCTCTCGTCATGAATAGTGCAAAATATTGAATTCTGAAGCACAAACTAAAGTTATTAATGCTCGTTTGGTTAGAAGGAATGATTAAGGAGGGATGAAATCTAAAAGAGAGGAAGAAAACAAAGAGGGATGAAACATCCCTTCTAACCCCGACGACCCTAAATTGGGGGAAGATAGTAGGGAAAGAAAGAAAGATGACCATGTAATACTTATTTTAACCCTCGTCTAATTACAAAATGACTTTTTTTAATCTTCATCTATTTTAATCCCACCTCGTGAGTTTTGTCCAATCTGCCTAAGCAAATCTAAGAATTATGCTCACCCTATTTCGAACAGCATAGAGAGTACTAGTAAATTTATACTTGCCATCGTATAGGTTATAAATTATGGACTCGAGCCTAAAAACTCACCAATCAACTTAATTAATGAAGATATATTGGTAAAAGTATATAAAAACTTTTATTTTCTTTCTTTTCATTAAAAAAATGTCACTCCATCAATTTTTTCAAGCATGCCTTTCAATATTCAACCAAACTCTTATTTCCTTTCTTTTCATTAAAAAAAAGTCATCCATTAATTTTTTCAGACCAACTTTTCATTCAACCAAACGAAAAATAAGAAAGACACTTTTCGGGAAGGGATCTTTATCCTTCCTTTTCATCCATTTTCCCAATACTCGGGACAAAAAAAGCGTAAGACATGGTTGATATGAGCCACTACTGGCAAAGATGATATTTTTTCTTGGAACAAAAATTATCATTTAGCTAGCTAGGACGACTTTCCTGGCACACAGACCAACAAATAGAATTTGACTTTCAAATGTCATGCCTTTGAAATGCATTAGACAGACATCAAAAGGATCAATAAAGCAGATAATTAACTATATATACAACCAACCGCAGATTAGAAAAGTTCATATATCATTGTCTCTGATAAAAAGAAATCTATTACCATTTACTGACCTAATTCAGAAACCTATTTACAGAATAGCATACCAAATCATACCACGAAAACACATATCCTTAGAAATGGAACCCTAGCTAGATGGGCCTTCTCATGACTCATAACAATTAATGAATATACAACAGTTTTACAAAGTAGATAGAACACTCAACCCCACAAGGCTATATCCAAATATTAATGCACACACACATATATATATAAATATGTATATATATATATATGTGTGATTGATGTTACATGTCACCTTCTCCTCCTCCCTCAGAGTTATCTTCTGAAGGATTATTATTCCATTGAGAGCTATAAGGAAGAGAATATCCAGAATTGTGATCAAAAGAGCCTCCTTGATCATGACCCATCCTTCTTCCAGCAGGAAACTGGATAGGAATGTCATTGCAGGTGTAGCGAATCAGCTCGGCATTTGTGGCCTCTAATTCTTTCTGAAGTCGGAGAACTTGCCTTTGGAGGACCGAGATCGCGCCAACACAACCATACACCGGGTCTTTCATCCGTGCCTCGGCTTCATAAGCAAGAGAGTTCACTGCATCTTCTCTTTGGTGGGGGAGGATCTCATTAAGGAGTTTACTAACGTTGCTTGCACCGAATATTTTGTGAACATTAGCAAATTTTTGTGGTTCCTCAGGTGGAAAATATGGTGCAAATACGCAACCTGACAAGCATTTTCGCCTTAGGAATTTGCAGGCAGCACATGGGGAGCTGGAATGGCTGGAAGAAGCCATCTTTGCTGCAGAATGTATTAACTGTGAAATCATTATATATATCTTCTTCTTCTTTTTTTCTGAACGTCAAACAAGACACACACACACACACATATGTGTATGAAAGTGTAATAATTGCTTGTAAAAATTAATGAAGTCATATTCATCAATTTAAAGAAAAGACATATAATTGATCATGTTGAGCTAGTTTCACTTGACACAAAATCTAAATTCATTTCCCTAGCTTTCAAAAAAATAATAATAATAATTATTTATTTATTTATTTTAATAACATATTAATATTGATCGATGAACATACAGGGAATGAGAATGCTGAAGATTCATATTGTTTGCTCATGTACAACAAATTAAGCTCATGTACAACAAATTAAGGATGGTACTAACTGAAAGAAATAAAAATAAAAACGAAATAAGGATGGTAACTACATTAGTAAAGAGCAAGCATCATATGGAAAGTCTATCTACAACCAATAAAATAAAATTTAAAAAATCAAGGAGAAGAAAATGGTAAAAGAAAATTGATGTAGTTAATCCTCAAATGATCTCAGTGGAATCAAAGGCTTTATTGAGTACCGAGGCTTTAAGATTGATTAGGGTTAGCATCATATGGTGTGTTAGAGCTTTAACATATATTTTCTGAAACCCCATAATGGCCCAGAAGTTGGATTAGATCGATCCACACAGGACAAGGTAATTTGGAATTTAATTTGTTGTATGCAACAGCCCATTATTCAGGGGAAAAGAACACATAAACTCACATACTTACGAAATCGATCCCATCACTTAGCCACCATATGTTACTCGTCAATTTGATTGCTATAGCAAGCCAAATTCTGGGTAAAGAAAAGCTTCCTTTTGTTCAAGGATTCCTTCATTTTGATCATGTAGTACTTTCCCCCTCTCTCACACAGTCACACACACACACACACACACACACGTACACACACACATATTAGAAGTGATTTTTCGTCTATATTGGTAAATTATCATAATTCATCTCTTAGACAGTACCCACTATAAGTCCAAGCAGATCATTCTTTTTGTAGTTAGTGAAGCATGCTTTCTCACTGGTGCAGTCTCAATTTTCTTTATTTTTTAATATGAATAGAATATAGTACTATATATATATATGTACAATTCTACCTACTCTATATATAAGTTCATAGGGTAAAACCCTGGATCAAGGCCTGCAACCTAAAATCAACCAGGATTACATGATCAGTTCAAATATCCTACAAACAGAAATCAGAGAATAGGTAAACAGGAAAAGCAATATATGAATGTACTTAATTACCTTTTCTTTATGATCTAGCTAGGTTTCTTTGATCAGTACCTTTTTCTTTCCCAGTGTGAACTCTTTGAGTGCTTGTTCTTTGATTCTCCCAAGGAGAAAAACACTGCAGCAATCACTAGATGTGAATTCCTTGGATTTTTATTGTTAGGTTGAGTTCAAAGAGGAAACCCTAGCTGCAGGAGATAGACAGATAGTAACCTGCACAATCAGTGTCAAAAGGTAAGGAAAGATGAGAGAGAGAGAGAGAGAGAGAGAGAGAGTATGGGGCAAAGAGCATTCAGTGAATGAAGAAGGAATGAAAAGCAAAAGACACAAGTGTATTAAATAGGGCCACAAAGAAAAGTATGGTGACTAGGACACTGCCCTTATATATAATATTGATATGTCATCAAGAAAATTAATGAAGGGTGTTTTCTCATCCATTTCTCACTGCAGCGTAAGGTTAGTCTCGTCATTGCAAGGTTTGAGAATAATCAAATATTAAATATTATACCTCATCGATCTTAAAATCAGTTATTATACCTCTTTTGAGTTTCAAATATGTGTAATCATCAAATGGAACGTACTTTATTTACAAAATATATTTTTTTAAGAAAAATAATAAAGTTCTACAGTAAAAAATATCTAACTTTTTTACGTAAATAAAGAGCAATGTCATCATGACATCAACCATCATTTTGACCTAATCAATCACTAATGTAAATGTTGTTGTCAGATGTGTCTAGACTTTGGTATATCAATTATTAAGCAAAATAATAGTGAAAGTAGTAATTTATACAGTAGTGTAGAACAAGGAGGTAAGTGTTTTACATATTTACATTTATTTTTAAAATTTTACACTTATTTTGTGAAATCTAAGTAATAATAAAAAATAAAAAATAAAAACTTGGAAAATATTGAAGGACTAATTAATTAATTTTTAAATAATATATAAAAAGTAGAGTGTTCAATAGGGGAATTTATTCTGAGAGTAGCTAGCAGCTGCTCATAAGGAGTTCAACTTTCAACGCATGGCGGAGCCAGATTTGTGATAAAACTTTTACTGCATACCTCTATTATTGAGTCGAGTCATGAAGGTTAACGTACATGTAAACAGTATACGTATCTCAATAGTAAATCATTGTCGAAGTAGTTAATGAAAAAAAATAGCTGAAATGAAAGGACAGACATATATATATATACATACAATTACTTACAATACATACAATAAATAAATGTGGTTGGGGTCTCTATCGTTTTCACTTCACTGCTAGCTCTTTATTTTTTTCTCTTATTACTTGCCGACATGTCGACAACTTGCTTGCAATGAGTAGATGTCAGGCTTGGAAAAATCAACAGTCAAATGAAGGGGGTACTTTATTAAATAAAAATAAATCATTCTGTGTAGTTAGTGATTTCTTTTTAAAAAATAAAAAATAAATAATAATAAATAAATTGTCAAGAATTTAAGTCTCATTGAAAACAAAAAAATTGTGAATGCTTGAATTTCTTGTCACAATAAAATAACAAATGAAAAGACCGAAAAATGAAAATACAATCAAAGAGGCTATCATTGTAACTCGTTGCAGCAACATTGAATTGAGTATCCTGTGTCCTCTTAATATACATATATATAGAAATGTATATATAATGTTTGGGGTTAAAATGTGCAGTATGAAGTAAATAAAAGGTGTAATAGAATAATAGGAGAGAGTCTCAAGGAGAACTACGGTAAAATAATAAAATAAAAGAAGAGGCTTTGGGAGAAGAAAACTACATAGTATTGTGATACTACGTTGTTAAACACACATTTATTATCACTAATCAATTAAATATTCTCGCGTAAATTATCTTTACAAAAAAAAAAAAATTACATGACATTTAATTCAAATACATGTATATGTATACATGGCTTAAATGCATGAGTTAAGATTTGATTGTTCGATGAAATCAAAGTTCCATGTTCCCTTTTGAATATTTCATCTCAGTGCATTGACATTAATTTTTCACTTAGAGGATTATAAATTCCTCCATATTCTTTTTGATTGCTAGTAGACACGCATACATTCGTTCGGGAAGTTGGACACTTTACCAATTAGGCCAATTGGTAATGCCTTGCAAAAAATTATTTTCACCCATTAGGCAAGTTAATTAACTTTCTAGGAAATCATAGTTGCGTCTGGTATGCTGAAATGAAATGAAATGAAATGCAAGTGAGAATGGAATGAGAATGTGAATGGTTATTTTCATTCTATTGTTTGGGTACAAATATGAAATATGTAGGAATGAAACGATAATAACATTCTATAGCTTAGTTATACCAATTTGAAATTTAGAATGGAATGAATTTCAAATTGAATTTCCAAATTACCTTTTTTAGTGACAAATAAATTAAATTAATAAAATAATATTTTCTATAATTTTTTTTTAAAGAAATAACTGCGGTGGCGGCGGCTGTGATACCCTCGGATTCCCGAATGCGGGTTGGCCAGGTCCACGCTCGAATACCCGAGAATATCAAAAATAAAATTGGCAATAAACGAACACAGAGTACAAAAGAATAAAGAAGAATAAATAAAATGCTAACAAGAAACTAAAATGATAATCTAATAATAAACATCAGAATGTATTTCCATTAATTAATAAACTCTTCTGATACAACTGATCCTCCACAATATAACTCGGGAATCCATACTGTGTGGACCCCTAGAAAATCCAAACTAAACAAATGACAGCAATAACTGTCTAAATTAGAGGAACTCCTATGTAGCATAGGAAGAATGAAGTAGACTGATCCCCGCTCAGCACGAACAACCTCTACTCTTGACGAACACCTGAAAAATAATGGTGGGTCAGACTCACAAACAAGTTCTACTCCACTACAGTCTAAGCAGAGATCCGATACACGTATACATCCTAGTCAATCCAACAATAACTAGTAGTCCGTATATATATATATATATACACACACTAAAGAAACCTCACTAGACTATAGGGTTGTCTTAATCTGAATAGTAGGCAACATGCAAAACGCACATATAATGGGCATGAGTATTTAGACCTACCAGGGTACACAACTACACTATATCTAGTTACACATCCCTGGCGATATACGCAACCTAACCACTGATCTTGAGACTCAAGCTCATATCATGGCACCATACTTATATATATAAAATCTAGTAACCATCCTATTCAGTATAAATTAATCCTCCATAAATCATTCAACTTGTTCAGCTGACCTGACTTGAATATAAGTAGGACTTAACATTTTAGTTAATCCATTCCCTTATATAAAATAGGTAGGACTTAACTGATAAGTTAATCCGTCCCTAAAATGCCACCGTCCCATACCGGTGCATTAAACCACACAATCCAACAATTAATGTAACGATTAAAGAAATACATCAAACAATCCGAAAATAACTATGATAATATGATATCAAGTTATCACAAAATAGTAATGACTTATTATTTATTTAAGCTTCCTCTATCATATGTCCTACATAAATTGATTTTTATACATATGATGATATTTTATTATACCGTCAAATAAGTATTCTCCATATCCAATTCATCCTACACATTTAATCTCAATTGCTAAAACATATTAAAAGATTAAATTCATTCGTTTGTTTAAAACATTCAAATAGCAAGCAACATCATGATTGAGTTTATTTAAATTTATTTAAACCCAAATCTAGTTCCCATTTAATGTTCAGGAATCCTAACCATGTTTCTACGTTCCATCATTTCACAGATATGAAAAATACATAATGTAAACATATAAAAATTCACACCGGAAATCACATCAAAATCATGCATTTATCAATTCATAACACAAGAACAGATATGAACCAATTTCATAAAACCTATGTTCTAATCCAATTAAACATACATAATTATTTAATTTTATGTGTTTAATAAATCCTGGAATTTCCTAGGCATGCATAGAAACACGAATCAAAGGGAAAGAGATAGAAGAAGAACTTGCCTTAAACTTTCGAATCGAAAGTTAAACTTCTCCTTCCTTGAACTTCTCTCTACAGGGTTTTTCTCCTTCCTTCTCTAACTCTCTCTCTCTAGAATATATCACGTGAATATTTCTAACCCCCTTTTACAACCTATACCTATATATTTATAGGTTAAATAAAATAACCCTAACCCTTTTCCCAATCCAAGTCAACTTAAAAAAAATAAATATTAAAATATTAAAAAGGTAATTAAAATATGTTAAGTATATAATTTATGTATATGTTTATTAAATAAATAAATTATACACATTCCATTATTTATTAATGAATTATTCAATAATACTTAAGTTACCATAATATTATAAAGTAACTTAAAACATAACGCGTATCAAATCTATGTATATTTTTATTATTTAAATATAAAACATATACATCAGATTAAATATTACTACCCAAGTTACCATAAAAGTAATTAATAAATTACTTTCCTTTTTATATATGTATATAATATATATCTATATATATACATACATAACTATCCATGGGTAGTAATCCATACACATCCAATCTCCTATCCAAGTAGTCCATGTGACCCAATTGGTTGGTCCATTACTACTAATTATAACCATAAAAGAAAAAATAAAATAAAATAATAAAAGAAAAGAAAACAATAATTTACAATTAATCAAAACACCATTTAAGCACATAATCTAATTAAACAATTAACACATAGACAAATACAAATAATACATAGACACATAATTAAATAATTAAGTAATACCTAATTCAATTAAGCACATAAACAATTAGTTAAATAATCAATTAAATAATTAAAAATACAATTAAAACAAATAAATAAATACCGAGACTATCATTTTAAAATTAGGGGTATTACAGAGGTGAAATGTAGCAGTAATGTTGGTGGAAGGCGGTGGTAGAAACAGTGGTGGTAGTGGTGGAATGCGTCAATGATATAGGTGATGATGGCAGTAGTGTGGCGATGATGGTGGAAGGCGATAGTGGTGTAGGTGGTGGAGTGTGGTGGTGATGGGAGGCGGTGATAGTGGTGGCAGTGGCAGTGATGGAGGTGGTGGTGGTATTGATGGAAGTGGCATGGCAGTGTTGGAAAGCAACGGAGGTGGCGGTAGTGGAAAGCGGTAGTGGTGATGGCGGTAGTATAGTTATGGCAATAATGGTGACAGTGGTGGAAGGTAATGGAGGTGGCGGTACATGGTATAAAGTGGTAGTGGTGGAAGACAGTGGCAATGGCAGTGCAGGAAGTCACTGCTAGCTGGTGGCGGCGGCGATGGTCGAATGTGATAGTGGTGGAAGGTGGTGACAATGTTGGAAGTCTGTACTGGTGGTGGTGACGGTGGAGGTGGTGGAAGATAGTGGAGATGGTGGTGTGGTGGTTGAAAGCGGCAACAGCGGTGGTGTAAGGCAATGGAGGCGGTGATGGTGAAAGGCGGTGGTGGTTATGGTGGATTTTGTACCTGAAATATGAGGGTTTTTTGAGAATTTGATTTTTTTAAAAAATATCTACTTGGGAATAGAATGACTATTTCATAGATTTAGTTATGGAATTGATTTTTATTCTCTATAATGAATTTCCATTTTAATGGAATGGCCATTCCCACTTTAAATTGCATACTAAACAAATAAGTGGTTGAAATAGATATTTCATTCCATTCATACACACCAAACACAATAAGGTCACTTGAGCTCGCCAGAATGCCCAAAAAAAAAAAAAAAAAAAAAAACAGAACCTAATGGTCCACAAAAGAATAATTGCTCAGATTGGATTATGAGTGGTTCTTGGGTGGGTCACTAGAATCAGTTAGGTCTAAATGGTTCAGCCTGCAAAAATACGTTATTCAAATCCAACTTTCTTTGAATTATGAACCCCATCGAATTATATTAATAATATATATAAATTGATAAAAGTTGGTCTATGTGAAATAATGTGTGTTCATGATTGTACAATACTGATGATGATAATTTTCTTTAAATATTCTTGAAGTACATGAATTTACTTTTTGTAATCTATCATATACAGACATAGCTGTGTGCCTATGCTTCACTAAGGTACCACTCTAAGCCAATTATTTTAAGAAGATGAAACTTAAAAAACTACTCTCTTCTCAATTACAATATTCTCTTAACCTACTTTTCAAAAAAAAAAAAAAAAAAAAAAATTATTCTCTTAACCATTTGATGCCATGGCAGCTTAAACTCATCAAGAACAAATGATGGAGAGCTACCTATATCTTTGATTCTCTCTATATACAAAAATCATATTATATGTATACACGATATAAAATTTAATGGGCACACATACTTGCATGCCTTGGGGATTCTTTGCACACTTTGTATGGGCTAGATTGTGGTAGGCTCATTGAGAAAAAAAGGTTGGATAGGAGATAATGAGGAATAATTTAACCTAAAGAAGCGTGACACTAATGATTAGAGCGGCGATTATTGGTTGATTTTATATGTATACACAATATAAAATTTAAGAAAATTTTAGGTTTTCAAGAGACTTCCTATTAGCTTTTGAAATATAACAAATTGGGTGAAGTTCCTTTTAGTACCACTTCCTAAGTGAAGATCATAAGGGGTCGTTGCAACTTCAGAAGTTCCCTCTTCATGTCAAGAGTTAGGTCTAGGCCAAATGGGGTGGGACCTTTACAGGTGAGGTCAATTTATGTACAAAATTTGTTGTCAAACCATTGATAAACTCTAGCAGAATTGTTTTCATCGCAAAAGTTTTTTCTTTTGGTAGATAAATGACAAATTAGACTAATGAAGAAAAGTTAAATTGTTTTCGTGGCCATAATTGAACAAATCACTGATGTTGAGTCACCCCATATTGGTCATGTTGAAATATATATATATATATATATATATATATATAAAAGTAGCTTTATCCGAAATGACAAGTTTACAACACCTACACATTACATTGCATATGAATTTTTTTTCCTTTCTTTGAGAGATATATGAAGGTGTTGGGTCACTTAACCGCCTCCATAATTCACTATTAAATATATACAATTTCTTCATTCTATATGCACCGAATAATTATTAAAAAAAAAGACTCATACGGATTTTGCGTGAATTGTATAGGCTATTAGCCCTTGCTCATGATTTTGACTTTTTTTTTGTCAGAAGTTTGCTCATGATCTAATAAGTGATACAAAGCGGTAGCGAGAGTGGAAGCGGCAAAATCTATATCGTTCAAGGATAGACCCAACAAAGTATGTGAGAGGAGGTGACTTTTAACAAAAATTTTTTTAATTTAAAGAAAAAAATGTTATGGGGGCATTAGTGATTAACATTTTATAGGTCTATAATTAAAAAAAAATAAAAATAGTGAGTATATAATACAAAAAGGAAAAACTTAGCACTCAACCATTTGGGCAACATGGCAGCTCGTGATTGTGATTCATTTGCAAACTTTTCAGGTAGATGTGCAAGCCCAACCCATATCCGAAGGAAGTTTGATATGTTTTAATACCTAGGCTAAGGCCTCGATCAAGGTCTAGTTTCAACCATAAGAGCGATAAGTCATAAATTTCCAAACAATATGCCCCAATAAAGCCCAGAGAGTACATGGGTCGTCATTATTCACAAGGCCCGTCCAATGTCCATTGAAGCCCGGCCCAAACAACAAATTCTTAGGGTTTATCTTCGTCAATCCAAACAAAACCTATCGCTCTGATCAACTTCGACTCTCTCTTCTCTGCCTCGAAGCTCTTCGGAGCAACTTCTCTACAGGGCGAAGATAAATAAGGTTAGGGCAAGTTTCAGACGACACAATCTGCTTCGACAATCTGCAGGGCGCAGCCTCCGCTATCGCCTCAGGGGACAAGGTATGTTCATCCTCTCTCTCCTTTTGCATGAATCGATCTTTTATATATGTTTCATTCTTTCGTTCCCTTCATATTTCCCTCTCTTCCTAATCTCGCCCCGACCTAACTGCTGCTACTGATTCAAGTCCTCGCTACCTATTAATTTCTGGGTTGGGACCCTACTACTTATAGGCACCTATATGGACTGGATCGACTAAAAAAGAGCTTTCTCACATCTCATCATTTGATTTTCTAGCTTTGGTTCGTTTGATTCGTGCCTTTGCCTTTGTTCCAATAGTGAAAGTAGCTTCCAAACTAGGGTTTTTTTGTGTGTGTGTGTGTGTGTGTGTCACTGTGTGTGATGGCTATCAAAAGCTGAATGAATATAGTATGGTTCTCTTAGTATTTTAATAAATGTGTGCCTTTCTACATGTGTCTTTCATGGCGATCGAGTTTTTTTTTTCCTCTCCCTACGTCCACTCCAATCTCACAAAAGCAGCAGCCATACCCCTTTTCGTCATAATTTTTTGCATTTTCACATTCAATCCCACGAAAATTAAGGATCCCTTCTAGTGGGTTGAGGTAATAATTAACTTTTTCGATCTCTAAATTATGCTCATACTTAAAAGTGCCAAATTAAGGGTTTTTTATTTTTATTTTTATTTTATTTTTACATGAAGATACATACCACCATTATTGATGTTATTTGAAGTTGGCTCAGCTAGAATTTCAGTTAATAATACTGTCAAAGCACTTGCCATCAGAATGTACAAACACATGGAAATCAAGAGCAGGCTTTAACAAAACAAAAGTTAATGGTTTTTTGTCTTCTGTAGCAATGATCAATCAATCACTGCGGGTAATTGGCTCCCAAAAACACACACACAAAGTGTAGTGTAGTTAATATAAAGAGTGAAAGACAAAATTATATATGATAGTGGATGCCACATATAACCTAAAAGTCCCACTACTTCTTCAGTACTACAAGTTCCGCCTCCTATATATATATATATATAGTCACCTCATCTCCACATATTTTTGTCATCTGTAATCATGAAATTTTAGTAGCTATATAAACACTCATCTCCACATATTTTTGTCATCTGTAATCATGAAATTTTAGTAGCTATATAAACAATGAATGTAAAAGAAGCTGCAGTTTTCTGTTCTCTAGGAAACTGTTCATTTTTTATTTTGTGCCTGTGAAAATTTCGCACTCTTTAATTGATAAATTTATTGTTATTAGTTAGGTGTCTTATGCACACTGCACATGCGCACAATTATTTATTGGTGATGATAGATTTACAGTTATTAGTTAGTTGTCTTGCACAGACGCACAATTGTTTATGTGGTGATAAAAATTTATAGTTATTAGTTAATTGTCTTAAGCACAATGCACAAACGCATAATTATTTATTGGTGTTGATAGATTTGTACTTATTAGTTAGTTGTCTTATGCACACTGTACAGGTGCACAATTATTTGTTGGGAGTGATAAATTTATAGTTATTAGTTAGTTGTCTTATGCACAAGGCACAGGCGTACAATTATATTAGCTATAGAATTTGAGAACATCGTGTTAAAATTTCGTACTCTTATAATTTTTTTTTTTGCGCTTGTGAAACTTAAGGGCCTCACATTTGAAATTTCGCCTAGGGCCTCTCAAGCGGCCCTGCTTCTCTACAGCCATGCCGAAGCACTATAGGCCTCCGGTATGTTCAAATACGTAATATATATGTATATATGTATGTTTATATATGTATATATTGTAAACCTCGATTTTCTTCTTGTATTTTCCAGGGAAAGAAAAAGGAAGGGAACGTTGCAAGATACATCACTAGAACACAGGCTGTAAAATACCTACAAGTCAGTCTATCGCTCTTCAGGTCTCTCTCAACATCTCTGTTCGTTTCACTCATTTTAGGACCTAAAACGTTCTTAATTCTTAATAGCTTTTCATAGTTTTTACTCTTTTTCTCTACATGTCTTGAATTCAATATCTGTTTTGTGCTAAATTATACTTCTTTGGCTGTTGAGAAACCTGATATGGAGAAAATAAAAACAGAAAATTATGAATATTACTTATTTTCGTTATGGTATCAGCAGCTTATTCTCAGCTGCCAATCACTGCTGTGGTTTACTGTAACATCTGCAAGCGAGCTTTTGATTTTCAGTGTACTTATAGGTTTCTGGTTTAAGGGTGCTAGAGTTATAGTCTCCTTTTGATTTTGAGTCCTGGTCATGCTTCCCCAACTTCCCATATGTAAGCTTAAGGGTTGTAGTCATGTCTCTATGTATGTTTCTCACCAAGATGTATATATGGGTGAGTGATGGCTATGTGAGTTTGCTTCTGTGCATGTGCATATACATTATATTATCAAGTCAATAAAAATCAAAACAGTTGAGATATAATGCTCTCATTTCTCATTATTGGTTTAAAATTTATAGGAAATTATGCATTCTCAAAGGCGTCTTCCCTCGGGAACCGAAGAAGAAGGTGAAAGGAAATCATCACACCTATTATCACATGAAAGATATTGCATTTCTTAAACATGAGCCGTTACTCGAAAAGTTTAGAGATATGCGGGCATATGATAGAAAGGTGAAGAAAGCTTTCTCAAAGAAGAATAAGGATCTTGCTGAGCGTCTACTGACTCGCCAGCCTACTTATACCCTTGATATGCTTATACGAGAGAGGTATGTTCCTTACGTCTGTTTTATACAGTTTTCATTGCATGCTAGTAGCTTTATGGAGAATATGACATCTAAGATCTGTCATCCTTGGCATTTTAGGTACCCAAAGTTCATTGATGCACTAAGGGATTTGGATGATTGTCTCAGTATGGTACACCTTTTTGCTGCATTACCTGCTATAGAGAGAGAAAAAATCCAAGTGAAACGTATCCATAATTGTAGAAGGTTGGCAATTTCTAGTTGTTTATGAATTATGTATTTGCCTAAATTTGATATGTTTTTACTTTATAGTGCTTTTCTCTTGATTGCATCATATGTGGCAATGATGCTATTCATTCCTTACTAATCTTTGTTTTCTTTATTTTTCAATTTTTTGTATTGGGATAGATTGAGCCATGAATGGCAGGCCTACATATCTCGTACCCATAAATTGCGGAAAACATTCATATCTGTGAAAGGCATTTATTACCAGGTATAGTGGCATATGGAGTTTATATTTCTGTTTTGTGTAGTATTTGAAGCTTTTTGTTTTATGTTGCTTACGATGTTTTTGCCTTCATTGGTCCAGGCTGAGGTTGAGGGACAGAAAATAACTTGGTTAACTCCTCATGCATTGCAACAAGTCTTGCCTGAAGATGTTGACTACAATATCATGCTCACCTTTTTGGAATTCTATGAGGTTATCAACTATTGGCCTCTTCGTTTTTTTAAATAATGCCACTTGTTTTATACTTTTATTAATAGTAATGTCTAAATTACTTTGTGATCCCCATTAGTTGCTCAATAGTTTGTTTAGGGTAGTACATGGTCAAGTTAATTCCTTATAGATAAAAGAATATATTCCTTTTTGATGAGTAATTTTTTAAAACAAGAAATAGTTTCATGCCTCTGTAAATTGGACAATGGAGATTAGCACTGACGAAAGATAAGCCACAGCTTGAACAATTAAATCTGCTGAATCTATTCTTCTTTCATCTTAACCTTCTACTTTTTCAGAAATTACCTGCCAGCTCAGATAATTTGTTGATCATGTGCATTTTTAGCTTTCCACACAGTTCGTTGTCTCATTTTGATCTTGAATTTACTTTTTTATTCTGTGGGTGCAGACTCTCCTTGCTTTTGTGAATTTCAAACTTTACCATTCAATTAATGTGAAATATCCACCAATTCTTGATCCTCGGTTGGAAGCTTTAGCAGCAGGTATGGTTTCTCTGTATATTTATGAACAGTTTTCTAATTTGATCTGTGTCATTTAGCAACTTCAGCATATAAAGTATTCAGTCATTACTTGTCCTGTGTCGTATGTGATATATGTTACAGACCGTTCTGTACATAACCTTCAATGGTATTTTCTTTTGGAGTTCTGCAGATCTTTATGCACTGTCAAGATACTTTGATGCTAATACCAAGGCCACCGCTATGGAATCTGAAGCTGTCAGTTTGTCTGGATCTGAGCAAATTGAGATCAAGGATAAGGGGACTGAGCTTCATGAGTCTGAACTTAGACTGGCCCAGCTACAACATCAACTCCCTTCCAATGAACCTGGTGCATTGATGCATCTTGTTGAAGATGCTGCTGATGAGGATGAAGATGATGAAGAAACTAGAGAGTGTAAATCTCTCTTTAAGAATGTGAAATTCTTCTTGAGTCGCGAGGTGAGATCATTTATTTGTTATTGGAAAATGTAGCACTTTGTTAGATTTTTTTTTTTTGGTTTTCTATTCGAGTGTTAAAGGTATTCCTGATAGAAGAAAACTATAGAAGAGGAACATAACTCCTCAAAGGGGGAAAAAAAAGAACAGAAAATGGGAGGGATATATTATAAATGTGACTGGTGGAAACAGAGTTGAAGGCAGCATTACAAACCTTGGGAGTTTTTTAGGGTGGTGATTGCCCTCGGCTGGCTGGGAACTGATTTGGTTGTGGAATATTCATCATTAACTTTCAAGTCTTTCTCTTATCTATTTTGGCATTGGAGTCTTTGGAGATTCATTGTGAATGCTTGCTACAGTCCGTTATTTTGTTTTCATCAAGACACATGGATATCTTTACAAAACCTATAGATGCACCGTTTAGGAGAGGAAAACTAGTTTACATAGACGGCAGTATCCAGAGAGCGTGACTGAGATTAACATGGGATGAAATTATTAAAAGTGTCTTTAAAAAGGTTAAATATTACAGGTGAGATGGCTTGTAATAGAAAAGAATGGAAAGAGGATTCATGTGGCCGACTTCATTCACATGGGATTAAGGCAACGATGATGATGATGACATTGATAGTTCTCGAAAGTGAAATCTTTATTCTTACATGTTCCAGAACTTTCTTGTTTGGTTATATATAGTTGTGTACCTGTTGGCATGAGCTGTTCACTTTATGCTAATTAGGCGTATATTTAATGCAAGCATAACTTCCCACATATGATAGAAGTCCTTAGAAACTATTTTTTCCCACATATTTTGTCTATATAATACTCCATTAACTTGGTATACTCCTAGACCTTAAAATCGTTGCCTATGTTTTGTGGAAGTTTTCATATAAATCAAAGGCTGCATGTCTAGTGCCAATTTTCTTTTTTTGATTGTTTTAGTCATACTGATTTTCAAACATAAACACATGAATATATATTTAGGATTTTTAGTAAGTTTAGACTTGCACAAGTGTCTTGACTTGAAGCAATTTCAGTTTGGTGCTCATAATCTATATATTATTAGGGTAGTTTTCATGCTAGTTCTATGTATGAAATGCACACTGGTAGTTGGTCAAGAGTTTTAATATTGTTATGAGCTTCACATGTTGTTTTTTTGTGGTTGAAAAACACTAATTATGTATTGTAGGATGCGACATGTGTTTCTTTTCACATTTTTAAAAATAAAATATTGCTGATTACATTATGTTTTTTATTTATTTATTGAGAAATGCAATATTATCAATTTTTTTTCCAGTGGGTGAATTTTCAATCTCATGAAGCTTGTCATATATTATCATTTTTAAACTAAAAGACTAGATTTTTATGCCTCAACCACATTCCAATGCTCGTAACTTCTTTTCTTGTATGTTAAATCAATACTCAAGACTCTATTAGTAGATCCATCCTCCTCCCTCAGCGCCATGGAGTTTATGTTGGAAACTTTCTTATATTCCTTTCTTGTATCTCATAGAACTTTGTTTTCTTTGTATTTCAGGTTCCCAGAGAGTCTTTGCTTTTCGTCATTCCTGCTTTTGGTGGTGCTGTTTCTTGGGAGGGAGGAGGATCCCCGTTTAATGAATCTGACCAAACCATTACTCATCAGGTTTGCCACTAAGACCACATAATAATGATGCTTGTTTGTATGGGATTGTTAGGAATTTTGACCACTGCTGCTAATCATATATTTTAAACCCTGTTAATTGAGTTCAACGAGTGCCAATCTCGGCAATTGCAAGGAAAAACCTAAATGGGTTTGCTTTATATTCCTAGTAAAATGTCAAAATCCTTATTTAAATTTCTATTTAATTTGCTAATTACTAACTTCTGACATGAAAGGATTTAATGAACCATATTTTTAAAATGAATTATACCTGCGGATCCATTTTCTCCTTTCAAATCATGTCTACTTGATGAATACGGTTTTCCTGTAGTTGAATTTTCTTTGTAGGAATCCCCCTGTAACACTACCAAGTTTGTTAAATGTTATTTAAAGCACAGTCAACTGAAGTAGACTTCTTCCTCATATCTCTGCTCTATTTGGGTAAAATATTTATTATCTCACTTCCATTCTTAAAAATCTTTGTTAACTATAGAAGAATAGTTTTTGCTTCTTTTTCCTTAACATACTACTCATTATCTTTATTAAGAAGATAATTAAGTATGTTGTGATATGTCCCTGTGTGTCTAGCTTATATTGAACTAGTGTCGTGTGATTCATGTGGCAGACTACATGATTCGTTTTAGGTTTAGACACAACTGGGTCACATCTGAAACATGCCTAGCCCCAGACTAGTGTCTAGGTTATTTTGTATACCGGGAATCAATATTATTGACTATTAACTTCAATTTGTGCAGATTGTTGACAGGCCAACTCAAGGCCGCAGGTTCCTTTCCAGAGAATATGTTCAGCCACAGTGGGTTTATGATTGTGTAAATGCACGGATCATATTGCCAGTTGAGGGTTATATGGTAGGAAGGTAATTTTTTTTTTTAAAATATTTTCTTCTGATTCTGGTTTAATCTTGCACAGTGTCATTGCGTTTGCTTGCACTTGGTTTATTCCCCTTGCCTTTATTGTGCTAAAATGATGGCTAATAGTTTGCACATTCGTTTTGAGGAAAGCATTGAGTCGTGTGTGGACCTTTAAGCTCATCTTACGAACAATGTGCCACTTTACCTTTTGAAAAAAAAAAAATGTGCTGCTTTTGAAAGGATTAAAATGGAAATACCTTCCTTCTTTTTTTCTTTATTGTTATTATGTTAGAAATTGCCACACTAAATATTTGATGTCTGTACAGGGTTCCTCCACCACATTTATCACCATTTGTTGACAATGGGGCGTTAAATTATTTTCCTGAGTACGCAGAGACCATAAAACGGCTGCAAGCTGCTGCTAGAAAAGAAGTCCTCCCAATGCCAGGTGTGGGAATGGAAAATTTGGATGATCCTCAGAATTTATTGGTTGAAGGTATTATCAACAGAACAGAAGCAATTGAAGCTGCTGAGAAAAAGAGAAAGGTAGAGTCTCCTAATGGATTTCACTTAATTGGAATATAGAGCTTAATGACTGAATATACTCTGCTGGCTCATTGTAAAGAAAGATAATCTAAAAGTTGTGCAGGTGGATTGGATTAAGCCATGACTCATCCAGATGCCCATGTTGCATAAAAAGCACCTAAAATAAAATTGGTTAATAGCTTAATATGTTTAGCTAAACACTTTTAATGGATTCTTTCAGGATATAAAACAAATAATTCTGTAGTTGTACCTCATTTTTGTGTTGTGGCAAAAGACTCCTTATTTATTGCCTTGCTACCTTGGAAATTCCTGTTTGGTCAAGTGGAGGTTCGGTTTGACTGATTGATCCTTGTCAATTCTGAGAAAATTCTGCAAAGTTATTTGAACTTGTGCCTTGGTCTTTGTCCTTCTCCCTTATTCTTGGTGTTCATTTAGGGTGATCCAAACCATAATTAAATACCATACTGTGCTAGTTCTATCAAATGGGTTTTTGCCGTATAGTCATATACTAATTGTTTTAGCTCTCAACTTTATTGTTGCAGATGTCAAATCTCCAGAGGCAGTATCATGATGAATTGAAAATGGAACTTCGAGGTGAACGGTATCCTCCTGTTTTAAATGTGGATAACCAGAACCCTGTTGAGGATACAGAGGCTAGCGATGAATATCTGCCTGATTTGCAACAAATTGCTGAGGATAATGACAGTATGTCCAAGCTTCTAATGTCGCGTGCTAAGAGGAACCTCTTTGAAGCTATGAAGGTAATTTTATGCTTCCTTTATATTTTTCTTCTTCACTGTATGCAGTGTTAACTTGCATTTCTTTTAACATCGAAAGTAAGTTTCTAGTTTTTTTGTCTAATTGTCAAATCATTAGAGTGATGGGCTGTGTGTATGGTATTTTGGTTCTCTTTTGCATGTTTGACCGTCTTAGTTACTTAACCCAGTAGTTATCATGATATCCTAAGTTTTTCTGTTACAAAAAGCTAAGAGTGGTAAACCTCGATTCATTCTTAATACTTACCACAGCATGAGTAGAATTTTGGTATTCCATGAAGTATATCAAGTATTAGAGATTTGATTGTGAAAGTTCAATGGGTGCTTAGAAATGTAGCTGAAACCAGATTTTATGAATCAAACTGGACATCTTTGTCAGTTTTTTAGGTAAATTATTGGTCATTCCATTCCTCTTTGAAAAATATGTACCCAACCAACTTCTACTTTGTTTTCAAACCAGTCTGGGCGAATTATCCTAGTAGCCATCTCACACCATATTCCTATCCCAACATGAGCTGTTTCACCACCTGAATTCCGTTGAATTTAACTCAATCTGAGTTTTATATCCGTCTCTGACAGCAATAATTTGTCTTTTACCGATAGTTGTTTGAGGTAAGGACGAATTTTTACTGGATTTTCATATTCACTTCGTTGACTTTAGTGTCTGTTCAAATGCACATTAAAATGGAATGAGCTGTTTTAATTTCCACGTGCTTTTTCTAAAAATTTCCCATTGTGCAAGTGTTTTCAGTAGCTCATTGTGGTGTTCACTGAGAAATCTATTTCGATTGGATATAATGCATATGTAGTTATGTGACGCTCGTCTTAATTTCTTTTGGATATAATGGGAGATAGTGATTACATTAATTGAATTTTCCGGTTAATGATCAGTTAACTTTGGTTTAACATGCTTTTCTAGCTCATAATTGGACTTAATTTCTTGTAGAATGCCTTTGACCTAAAGTCCGAGATATCCGACTGCATTTATGTGAGTGGAGGATGACCGTCACCTCTCTCACATAAAACAGTCGGACTTGTGCGACTTTGACTTTTCGGATCACTTATCATTTTAGTTTTGTTGAAAATTAGTATTGGAATATTTTTGGGTTCGTGGTGTGACTCGTTCATATCATTGTGTCTATAAATACAGATTGGAAAAAAGCGGGAGCAGTCTAATGTTGAGCTTCTGAAGAAAAGGAAGAAGAGAATTAGTGAAACTAAGAAATCCAAATAAATTCGAAGCTAGTTGGATATTTCAATTTTGTTGGTAACCTTTTGATTCTTGTGTTTTGTTGGTAATCTTTCAGTCAATTTTCTTGCTTTCTTCCATGTTGCCAATTAGGATATTGATTGGGTAAAATTTTGCTATGTGGTGTGTACCAAATAATTTATTAAAATTACTATATTAATGTTATAGTTTTTATTAATCTTTTTGAAGTTGATATATTAAGGGAGACATCTAACAACTCCCAATATTTTAGTTGTTGAATGATGATTAACAGTAAAACTTGTTGAAATTTCTACAATTCAGAAATTAAAGCAATCGTATTCTCTTCACTATCTTTTTTTTATAAATAATTTCATCTTTAATTCTCTAAATAGTAGGAGATTATATTAAATTAGTCTAAAAATTGTTTTTCACAAGGAGATAAATTTTAATTTAAATTTTGATTACAAATTCATGTATAAATAATTTATTGTAGAGAGAAAAAAAATGAAAAGAAAAGAGAGCCATTATATCTTATCAGTAGTCCATGCGAAGTATTGAGACAAGTGTAATTATGATATCTAGAATTTTTTATAAAATTTTCTGCTCAAAGTAAACATTTTTTTTATTATAAAATTGGTGAATGTGAATGGTTCTTGATTCTTCTGCTCAATCCATCCCCCACCAACTGAGTGGGACCCACACGAGACGCAGTGTCTTATTATTGGGTGGTTACGTTGGCAGCCAACTTTTATAAATGATTAATTCAGGCCCGTTTGGTAACTATTTATTGACTTTCAAATGAATTTTCATTCTTCATAATTATTATAAATTATTATGCTAAATTTTGGAGATGTTACTTACTCCTGGTGAAGTGCAAGAGTTGAAATTTGGAGTATGAATATCACATCACTACACATTCTTTAATTAAATTTGAAAATAATTTTCATTCAAAATCAGTTTATAAAATATTTAATTAACAAAAATATGTGCTTGATATGCATGTATTAATCCCCCCAAAAATATATATTCCGTACCTCATCATGTATTAACCCCACAAAAAATATATATTCCGTATCAGCCAAAATATGTATTACTCATAACTATAACATTTAGCTTACAAGAAGGGTATCATTCAATTTTTATCACATCAAGTTATAATGTAATGCATTTTTAGGACCAAAAAGAAATACCGTAGAACTCGAGAACAAAAAAATTTAAAAGATGAAAAATTATGTAAATATAGACTATAATCGCAAGAACAAATAATTATATAGCACAATATCATTGTAGTTGATCTAATCATTTATCACTCGGACAACACCGCCACATTTATTTTACTCTAACTGTCCAATTTGATTTATATGATCCTTAGACATTAGTTTTGCACCGACTTATTATTATATTTCAAAATATCATAAAGTTGGAAATTTTTTTGTCACGTAATAGAAGACAATCTTAATTTATTGCTCTACCTTATATGTTCATATGAGTATTTTAAGGATAAATTGAGATGACTAGCCACTGTAATAATATCACACTTAATTTTCATAATATTTCACTATTCAAATTGTTTTTTTTTTTTTTAGTTGGTACTTACATACTCATGTCTCAATGGAGCCTCGAACCCCTGATCTCTTTTTGAGAAATAGGAATTTAGTACCGCTAAGCCACTACCTGTTGCTCACTATTCAAATTTAGTGTTATTAATTTTCATAATATTTCATGATTCAAATTTAGTGTTGTTAATTTTCATAATATTTCACGATTCAAATTTAGTGTTGTCAATTTTCAAAACAAAAAATAGCGGCCATCAAATACTTCATGATTTTAAATAAAAAGTTGAGGATTTAAGTGGGGCATATAAATTTTTGTATTTCAATAAATAAATAAAAAATGAAAATGTCCCACCCCTTACAAGCTAAGAGCCTATGGGCACTGCCAAACGACGTCGTAATGTGTCAGTAAAATACTTGCTCTGAGAATAGTACTCAGAGCACTGTAAAATGGGGAAATCAAAGTGTCAGGGCGGGAAATAGAGACGTTGAAAAACGAAATACCAACAATTGGCGCCAAAATTTCGGCTGCCCGTATTTCACGGGCAGCCCACTTTTTTGACGTTTAGTATCAGCCAGATGTCCCATGCTTATTACTGACTTTAAATTGAATATAGATTTTTTCTTAAACATTACGAAATTTATATATATAAATTTGTACACAATTCACATGATTTTGAAATTCCTAAACCAGATACGACTGGAACCCACTTATCTAAAAACAATGATCGTAATCAAACCTTGAACTTATCCGTTAACATTGATATTGATGGTGTCAATCATAAAGTTTTGGATTTATATTTGTGACATGAGTGTGGTACCATATCACCTGAACCATTTGTACCATGCATAAACATAGATTTGTCCATCATCAGTACGACCACTACACTTCAATGAAAATTTAATTTTATTCTATTTTTGAAATTCAAAATTTTAATTTCCTTTTAATTCTTGTGAATAAAAGCAGATAATGATCCATTGACAACTAGTTCATGATTTGTCATGCCCCCGTCTTCCGTAAATTATCTCCTTGCGTTGCGGCTATTCTTACAGACACTGTTTTTTCCTTCGGTCACGGGTTTCTTTGAAATATTTCATGTCTATATATATGTATGTATGTATGTATATATATATATTGATAGAGATGGATATATATAGAACATATTGTCATGAATATGGTTTTAATATCAGTCATGGTCGCAGTGTAACGTATTTAAATAAAATCAGTACAAATTTGTCGATACATTAACTGTATCGACCGATATATCACGTATCGGACAATACGGTGAACCATGATCATGAACTCTGGTTACGTCTAAGTATTTTTTTTTTTTTAAATTATATTGTTAAAAAATCCTATCACAATTCATTTATAATAAATCACATTAATTAGTCTGATTTTTACATTCTTTTTATTTTGAAGTCATTTGACCAAATTAAATTATTATGTTTGAGAGAATGGGCTTAGCAAGAAGGTTGCTCCATTGGATGACTTGGAGATTACGGGTTTAAAATCGAAAATAATATCTGCGTAAATTGTGTACATCTAGGCAAAGACCTAATGTTGGCTCGCCCTCACTTAATTTTTTTCCTATTTGTATTATATACCTAATAATTTTATTCTTTTGAATTATATATATATATAGAGAGAGAGAGAGAGAGAGATTTGAAATATTGAATTTGCTCCCATGGAACTTACGAAAAACTCCACTATTGCCCCCACAATCTTTTTTTCTATTTGTTAAAAACACTCCGTCCCCACCATAATTTTCTAGATCTGTCTTTGTGATACTTATACGCTGAGCTAGCCATTTTTAAATTATCATCTTTGATCATGGTGTATAATTATTTTATTTTACTGTATGACATTTTAAGTTGAATATGTTTTTAGTGAGATCACTTATGTGATAGATGAGCCCTATGTCCTTTAAAAAAATAAAAAATAAAATCCCTTTTTGGGAATCTAACATATACTAGTAATTTTTTATGTTTTTAAAACTATAATAATAAAAATAAAATTTAAATATAGCCTTTTGTAGTGGATTTACATGCATTTATAATTTTAAGATAAAGAGAATAAATTAAAAATACTAAAATAATAATATATTAAATTTTGAATTGAAACACTCAAAAATAAAATTGACACTTTTTGTAGACCGAGAGAGTATAATTTACAGTCTCTAAATATGGTACTTTTGTAAGTCACAATTCCTTAAACGTGATATTTTTAATGAAACTGAGGAAGTATTATTATTATTATTAATTTTATTGTGTATTATTATTATTATTATTTTCATTGTGTACTAATTTAATGTACTAATGTAAATAATAGCTTATGACACAACTGTTAGGAGGTCCATGTCACAGCAGCATAACTCCACATAGATATACACAAAAATTATATATACACACATATAGATATATATTCACTCTATCACACTTTCTACATCACAATTCTCATTTTGACGCCACTTTCTTCGTTTGAAGTTTTCATCCCCTCTCTCTCTCCACCATCTTACATAGTAATAGAATCATAAGTGAGAAACAAAGACCCTTTTTGCTTATTCCCTCCTCTCTCTAGAGTTTTATCGAATCATATTGATTCTCAAATCAAAACCCATCTTTCATTTCACTTCGATACACCTCTCTTCTTCTGTAAAACACAAGAAATATTGTTTATTTTCAAGATTTATTCTTTGTTCTCCTTTTCCCTCTCTGTTTCAGTTCAAAATTTTCATTTTTAGTTTGGATTCGAAATGGGTTTTTCAAAGAAGCATCAAACTGAGGGAGGCCTAGAATCGGACGGCAAGAAATGGGTGATCGCCGGAATCGTGGTACGAGCTCCGTTGAAGTCAATAACTGCAAAACCAAAAGAGGGGGATGGAGACGACAATGATTCGACGACACCGACGTCAAAAGAATCGAGGATACCGGAGAAGTTGCCGTGCCCGCCGGCGCCCAGAAAGCGCCGGCCGGTGTCAACATGTCACTACAATGGTGTTAGGGAGTTTTTTACTCCACCGGACTTGGAAACAGTATTTATACGCCATGTTGTTGAGAGAGCAAATTGAGTTTCTATTCGCGAGTCCATAGTCTTGGAATTTTTTTTTTTTGGCTTCTCTGTTTCTTTTAGTAGTTTAGAGTAGATGATAATGTTATGTATAATATTTTTATCTAGTTTAGTTCAAGCTATGCTTAATGAATTTTTTTTTAATTTTTTTTTGGGAAGGTTTTGCAATTATGTTCCTTATTTCTTTATTTATTTTTATTATGTGAATGTGATGATGACTACAAAGTGTCTCAAGAGTTTGAAGTAGTAACTGACTGGCATGACTAGAGACTCTAATTGTCATTTCACTCCTTAAGCTTAAAGATTCACTCTTCACTCATGCACTCTCTATTCTATCACTCTCTCTCTCTCTCTCTCTCTCTCTCTCTCTCACACACACACACACACACACAAATTGTGCCTTTGAGTAGAAGAAGTTTTGTTACATGGCTGGAATGACCCTCTCCTAGCTAAGTTTGATCCCTTTCTCATTGAAGTATTCAATAGAGTGTAACATGGTTTTCAAATTTCAATACAAATTAGTTGCATTTCTGACATGACCAGAGCTTTTTATTTTTCATTTGCAGGACTTCTTAAGCTTATTTGCTCTCTCACACAGTAAATCTGCTTCTTTCATGAAGTTTCTCTTCTTTCTTTGTTCAACCCCTCCTCCATCCCCCTGTTCCTCACTTAACATTAGTATTAATGAGTCCGGATCCTCTGCCAGTCCAGCACATCAACATGTGTTGCACAGTCCACGTTCACAATCACTCAAACTTATGATCGTGTTACACGTGTAAATGATAGTGATCGTCCAGTATAAAAAGAAATACTGTCCTATTACAAGTTAACATTTAGTATAGATGAGTCTGGATCTTCTACAATATAACTCTCATTGTGTTTTTAGTGTTGTAATACAACGTAAGATCGCAAACAGCTCACAGTTACGATTGTGTCACACAAGTAAGTGATCGGACACCTCCACTTCACTCTCTGCATTCAAATCTCTCTCTAGTGTCTAACACAAGCATGACGCACACGTGCAATTAATGAGTGCACAGTTCATCAAACCACAGTCAAAATCTAGCCCTAGAACTCAAAAGTTTGCCCAAAAAATGTAAAAAGTAAAATCTTTTTCATGACTGAGATGCTACATATCATGGTTCTCATAGTGACATAGTCCCTCAACTCAAGTACCGTTTTTAGCCTTCCCATGTCCTCCTACTCACATATATGTCCCACCTCAAAGCCCAAGTTCCTCGTAATGCAGTTCCTCTGATGATGAAAAGACAATCATCACATATGGGGCTGTGATAGATTAGAATCCTATGTGGGGTTTAATAGTGTGTTTGGTGTGTGTCCAAATTGACTGTTCCATCACACACTTGATGACAAAGACACTTTTGTCCATAATATTACAAGTTCAATTGATTTACTTTTGTGGATAAGACTTGAGAGCTAGGTTTGTTTTTCATTTGCCAAACTACCCTTTGATTAATTATACTAATGGAGTAGACAGCAGATTTTGTGCATGATCAAATCAAGGGATTTGAGGGGTAGTTCACCTAATCTTAGAGTTCTTTTAGGATAATAAAGAAAGTTTCATGTGGATCACTAGTGTTTAAGAATGCATTTTATAACTGTAGTTACAAAAATTATGGTCTTACTTTGTCAGATGGTGGTCATTTAATTTTGGATTGAATTGCCTACTTAGTTTAATTTAAAGGTGTACTTGGATTCCATCATTGGATTATTTCAATGGAATTATAAAATAAAAAAATGTTACGATTTTATTTGAGTCCGTCAAGTCAAATTAAATATTATTATGTCAGACATTCAATTCAAAAATAATGACGTTCTCACACGAGCACGTGTGCTTACCCATTGAATGACGTCAGTCACATATTCATTCAGTCATACGTGTAGTTCAATGAATGAGAACACTCTTACATGAACATGTGTTATCATCCGTTAAATTAAATTTCGTATGATGTTAGACATTTAATTCATGTTATGCATTTAGTTAAATGAATGAGGGCGCTCTCACATGAGCACGTGTTCTCGTCCGTTGAACTAAATATCATATGACGTTATACATTCAATTCAACGGATGAAAACACAGGCTCATTGCAAGCAACTTATCCTATGTAGCACACTAGCACTGTTCTTTAGGATATGCTTCCATTTTTTACTTCATTGCTTTCTTCTAGGAAGCAACAGATGCTGCTTTAAAAAATCCTTCTGGTCAATAATGTGTAGATAGATTTTTCAAAGAGGAAACTTAAACTGCACAATACTCAGACTAGGTTTGTGTGTTCAGAAGTGACTGGCAGGGCCTGTAGCTCCCATAATTCAGGTTATTTATGGGTCAAATTCTAAATATTTTTGTTTGAGTTTTATAAAATTTATGCTGCCGCCCAAGTTTTTCTCTTATTTACATGTGTCCTGCTCAAGTTTTTATATCACATAATAAGCCCATGTCCAAGTTCTGTATTTCTCAATAACTTGTAAAAGTTTGTATATTGATATACAGGGCATACAAGTTTTTCATATTCATATAATGATCCCGCTTTCGCATCTTTATTTTTTCATTATGATCCATCAAATTACTTAATTAGATGCTTAGGTCAAACCAATCAACATCCATTAGTCACCTTAAACTCTCGAATGATTTGTAAATTCCGAATACGTGCAATCACCCAAAACATATCGAAGCCACACTCTAATATGAGGTTATATATTCCAACAATATAAGCCTGAATTACTTACCTAGATTCTATAAAACTTTAGTAACAACACTTCATTATGCATACTGTCCAATATCATTTGGATCAGCAAATACAGAGTGTGCAGTAAAAGAGTTCATAATCTAAATAGGAAACATATAAGGAAAAGACTTCAATCAAAAGAATAACATAAAGAAAAGAGGTTAATCAAAAGCATGGGGTAAAGTAAGATTAATACAACTTACTTAAATATAAAAATAAAAAAATAAAAAATAAATAAAAAGAGAGAGAGAGAGAGAGAGAGATAAATAGTTAAATACCCTGCTCACACTCAGATCCTCATTTTTGACCAAGTTTGATCACAGTGAATGACTTGCTTGTCATCTTTAAAATGTGGCTTTAAGCAAGTCTTGAGCCAAAACTTGGTAAATTCTGTCTGTGGGGGAATGGGGACCCTTAAAATCATTTAAACTGATAAAGACAATAACAAAACTATATATATATATATATATATATATATATATATATATATGGGTAAAGGGCAATAAACCCCCTCAAACTATGCTCTCTTTAGCAAGAAACCCCCTTAAACTTTTATTTTTACAATTAACCCCCTAAACTATCCCTTTTTTTGCAAATATCCCAATTCCGTTCAAATTCCGGTGAATTTTCAACGTTAAAGTGGTGTGTGACATCACATAAGCTAAGCATAAATTTTAAATGGCAAGAATAACCTTATTACCCATTTAAATCGGGTTGTCTTTTGACCCGATTTAAAACCCACTCCAACTCCCAAATCTAGTCAGCTTCGTCAAAGAAACTCCTTCTCTCTACCAAACTCTCTCTCTCTCGTTCTCAAGCAGATCCTACCAGCAGATCCGATGACGGCGAAGATCAGCTAAGGAATATAACAGCAATAGATTCTGATGGTGACAGCAAGAATCAACATGGTGGCGACAAGGTTGAAAGTCTGAACTAACGACGATAAAGCCTGATAATCGGCGATCGTGATGGCGATGGTGTTTCGACGGCGAGACCCACCAATGTGCCTGTTGCAGCGGCAGTGGTTTCAGTGAAAGTTCTCTTATATGGGTTTGGCGATGATGGGTTGAGAATTTTACGATCGCGATTGGGTTTGCCTGGTGATCACTCTTGGGGTTTTGCGATTGGTTTGCTTGTTGATCGACGACAACATATTTTTTAGATTTTGCGATTGGGATTACTTGATGATTGACAACATATTCTTGGGTTTTGTGATTGGGTTGGCAACTTTTGTAATTGGATATTGCGGCTAGAGTTTGGGGTTTTGTGATTGGGTTGTTAATGATTGCGATTCATAGCCAGAGATTGTATCGAAGGAGAGATAACACTATGATGTTTGGGATATTTTTAGTTGCTGGCTTTCGGTATAAATTTGCCCTGTTACTGGTTTTTTTTTTTTTTTTAATTGTTTTTCTTGTTGTGCATTTGGTTGCTTATGACTATTTGATTTTGGCAAATTTAGGGTTTCAATGGTCACTGGTCAGAGCAACAAATTTAGGGTTTCAATGATCAAAGAGATGGGGATTGTTTGGCGCAAATTTTAGCAAAAAGCAAACATAACAGTAATATGTGATAAAACTTGATGTGCTGTCAATGTTGGCAAGAGGGATTAGCAGATGAAGGTTAAAAAACAACAAAATGACATACCAGTCTATTGTAAGGGCAAAATGGTCAATTAATTTTTCTGTCAACTGCTATTAGACTACTGTCCTTAAATTGCACATTTTTAATAGTTGAGGGGGCAATTGTTAATATAGGGGGGTTTTGTGAAATACTCTAATAATTCAGGGAGGTTTATTGCCTTTTACCCTATATATATATATATATAACTTATATTCATCAATCCAATCAATCATGATGGGGCCAATCCATATTGCAGCAACCAATTAGAATCTTATTTAGGAGCTGACACATGGTACAAGTTCAGCATTCAAGTCCCTCTTACCTGTGTGTGTCAACTAGTTCAATGTTTCAAATCACTTCTTCTACTTGCAATAAAAATAAAAATAAAAATGTCATATTTTCCTACCCTTGATTAAGGATTATGGTAATGATGAATTGCATTATTAGATCTTAGCCTAATTGACTCAAAATTTCTCCAAAACAAATGGAGTGATCTTTTTTGCTTTATTCATTTATTTATTTTAGTTGACAAAGAAAAGAGAGCAACATGGTGATAATTAAACAAGTGTTTTACCGCAAAATTGCTTATACAAGAAAAACAGCATTATTGCTTCTACACCATGTGGAGTATTTTATAGTAGGAGCATAAGTCATCAACTTAAGTAAAATCATTCCACACTGAGGAGCCAGTAACTTTTTCTACCAACATAAATACCCTACTCACAAGTCACAACACCATATGATACATGTATATGTGTTGTGAGAAGGAAAAAACAAGCCGGTTTAATGTTTGGGAGTATCGTATGAGCGTTTTAAATCTAGTATCGAAAGAAATTTAGTTCAATTTTTCAAATACAAGACCAGATTCTATGTTCTCAAACACAACTTTAAATATTTTATCGGAAGAAGTTACTTTGAAAAAAATTATGTACTTGTGAAGAATTTTCGATTGAGTTAATCTAGGTGAATTGGTCTCCATCAATCCCTCTAGAAAGAATGATACTAGTTACACGGTTTGCTTTGTGCCCTTTCTGTGTTTATGATTTTTAAAATACGTCTTAACAGTTGAAAAGTTACACATATAAGTACCAACAACCTCTCTTTCATGGTGTAGATACATGTATAGATACAATCATAACTTGACCGAGTTGGATTGATGACTCGAAAGTCCTATGTTAACTTTATAAAAGATTGCTTGGTTCAAATTTTTTATTTTATTTTTTATTTTCACAAGATCCATAACAACTAAATTTCTTCCTCAAACATCAAAATACACAAGATCTTAAATCAAGTACATCTTATACATGATGAATTTTCAAAACATTGTTTTTTCCTTTTTGTTTTCGTACCTATTGCTAACATGAAATTGTTGTTCGATGCTAGTTCTACAAGTTTCTTCATTGATCATTCACCAAATTTGGAATGTATCGACCTTTTCAAAACTCTTTCTAATGTCATAAATAATCACCTATTAATTTAGTAAATATTCTAAATTTATTAAGCCTTTACTTCTAACACCAACTTAAAATTGATGTTTAACTCAATTTTAAAAATTCAACAAAGATCACTAAAACTCATCTTTATTAGATTATCTGGTAAACATCGGTGTATCATTGAGTTTCTAGTCCTATGTGCAAAGTTTTAAAAAATGAATACTGATAGAGATTCTGACACTTAACACATCCGACCAATTTTATGCAAATAAAGATGAATGTCATCATGAATTAATAATATCATGATGATATCAATCATCACTCACATAAATCAGTCGTACTCCCCTGACTCCAAATTACTATTATCCAAAAAAAATTACGCCCAATTCACTCCAACAAGTATTAAAATGCATCTATAATAAAATCGGAGATAAATTGCATTTAAACCAGTAATGTGCCGTGTCTAATTTTGGTTCTGCAAACTATGCATACCCAGTACATGTGGTATGTGTGTGCCAATATAGATTGCACCAAGGCTCGCTTGTAATTTGCAAATCAAATATCTCGAGTCACAAAAAAAAAAAAGTATATAATATACATAATTGGGTTGGTATTATTTGAAGGGATATGTAAAGAGGAATCCTATGTGTACTGTGTGAGAGTGATAGGGGTAGAATGGATAGACACATACACATGGTCTTGGAAGGAATCCTAAGGAGAAGATTCTAATTTGGGAATAATAAAGTAAAAAAAAAACACTATCACTCAACCTATCATTGTAATTCTACTCATTTTAGGGACACAGACCCTTCTGTTCCTTCTTTTCGGAGCCAATTAGGCCACAAACCCTTTTAGGTTTTACGCGGTTTCACTGAGCCCACTGTCCTTTCTGCTCAGCCCAATTCCGATAGCTTTTACCTACCCGACCTGCCCGGAATATTTTTGGCGGGAAATAAACAAACATATAATTTTTTATTCTAGGTGTGGTTTCGCGCCAAAAGAGAGACAGACCGAGGAGAAAAGGAGGGAGTGGCATGGCACCTACTGTCCACGTCATCGATCCCGAGCGTCAAGAGACAACTAATGGAGGTGTTCGTTTGGTCATGACGTGGATCAAATTTAAGATTGTAGGGGAATATTTTGAACCAATACAAACATGAATTGTGCTAGTATAAATACCAAAATTTTGAAATCATAAGTGATCTTCTAATGATTAATGACCGATTATTTTTACATTAAAAAATATTAGGTGGTCCGGAAGATGTAGTCCATTTAATTTTAAGAGTGTTTACAAATTATATATTTATATGTGTAAAATTTTCAAGCTCAAGGCTGTTTTAGAAAGAAAAATAAAATTTAGAGGGTACAAAGTAATATTTTTTTTAATTATGTACCTAGATGTATAAAAATATTAGTGGGCCAGCGAGCTAAAGCTGGCTCCGTTCATGGTTCCGACCAATTTGAAAATGGCATATACAGTGCAACTAAATATAACTTTATCATTTTTTAGTTGCGTAACGTTTTTTCTAAATCTTGTAAAAATATATTTTTCAATTAATCAATTACTTATAATCTTGGATTACTTAGCATGAAAGATTAGTAGTTTTTTTAAATAAATAAATTGTGATTTTTTTTAGTCATGAATGGTTTTATAGGTTATAAATAGTGTGGTAGGGTTTCAATTTTAACATCCAATGATCCACCTATTATGCTTTGTGGCTCAAGTTTTAATAAGGTATCTTCTGTTGTTGCGAATCTCATTTTGTTATTCAAGTTTATAAAACTCAAACTTTTTATACATGTTTATATACAATATCATTTACCAAATATTACAAGCGCTCGGTTGTTTGAACGTAAAATATCTTTTTCGAAAAGTATTTTATTCATAAAAAAATTTCAGGCAAAATATTATTTTTATTTTTATTTTTATTTTCTGTTTGAAAAAATTTTCCAATCCAAAAGATTTCATCATAGTTCTTCACTACGCGATTAGATCTATACTAAGCTTCGTCAAGTTGATGATTTGTGAAATGGAGGCTTCAAATTGGGATATAGATTCAGCCGCGAGTGCAATTGAACCTGATGTAATTTTCCCCAAATCAAACCATAGAGGTTTCGCGTTCGAATCATTTGTTTGCAAAGAAATGTCCGACGGTTTCAATCGTCCTTTCTTTTCTCATTCTTCACCTCATCACGATGATGGTCATCATCACCATCATCATCGATGTTTTCAATTCATCGACAGATTCAAGAAATTGAAGTCTGTGAGTGCGATTCAAGTCCTCAGATCAACCCGAATTCAACGTTTGGAAAGTTCACAAGAACGAAATATCTTCAATTGATTCATCCGAAAATGGAATCATCGTTTTCAGGGGATTTGAATCAGCGAAAGGCGATCGAATCAGGAGATTATCCAGAAACGGCTTTCTTTACTGCTTTTGTAGAAATGGCGAGGCGTGTTTGGCTTTTGCATTGCTTGGCGTTCTTGATCGAGAGGTGAGCATCTTTCAGGTGAGGAACAGGAGTGTTGACACCCATTTTGGTAATTGCGCTTGAATCACAAGTGGGCTTGAGGAACATTGACATGGCAAGACGTTGGGCTGTGAAGAAGGATTTAACTTGGTATGTGGGTAATATGGGCCAAGAATAGAAAGCTTGATGAACAGTAACGTGTGAGATGTTTGGGCCGAGAAGTTTGGGCTATAAAGCATTTTTTAATCTACATGGAATAAGCAATTGACTTGGACTATGGTTGGGATAGCTATGATGCATTAGAGGAAGATTGAGTTTTGTATGGATTGTGTTTAAAAATGTAGCAGATAGAGTAGGTTTGGATGACTGGAAGTAACAAATTAGGTGATGCTTATCTACAGGGTTAGTTTGATTTGAATTTTATATTTTAATCATGTGATAGAGTCCTAAAGTTATTAGGATGCCTGTTTGTAAGTTTTTATTTTACTAATAATTTCTATAAATAAACAAAGGGCATGCTGAGATTGAGGTCCAGCACCTTCAGAATCCTTTAATTCTTTCTATATTTATTTCTATATCTACTTCTCCCCCTTTCTATTCTTTCAATTGTTACTATAAATTATTCACTGAAAAGTCATTTTAACGAAGGCAATATTGACATCTCTATCTCTCTCAATATCTCGTTATATCCTTTCTTTCTCACTCTCAATCTTTCTTTCTATATTTATTTCTATATCTACTTCTCCCCCTTTCTATTCTTTCAATTGTTACTATAAATTATTCACTGAAAAGTCATTTTAACGAAGGCAATATTGAACTCAAAAGAGGAGTTTTTCTCCCCCTTTCTATTCTTTCAATTGTTACTATAAATTATTCACTGAAAAGTCAATATCTCGTTATATCCTTTCTTTCTCACTCTCAATCTTTCTTTCTATATTTATTTCTATATCTACTTCTCCCCCTTTCTATTCTTTCAATTGTTACTATAAATTATTATTCCCTGAAAAGTCATTTTAACGAAGGCAATATTGAACTCAAAAGAGGAGTTTTATTATCTTTTCATCCTCGCATTGTCTGAAAGTCAACCTTCCCAAAGAAACTAACGTTGACAACTCACACTCGAACCATACAATTGGATCTAGCGTCAATAAGGAGTAGGTTTTCGAAGGTGTACATGGAGAGCGTGACGGAGGAGGAACATTGCACCGCCGACGACGACAGAGGAGACAGCGAGGTTCAGGTAGCTATTTTTTACATGCAAACAAACAGAGGCTTAGAATATTTTTAAATCTATTAATCTCATTTTGCATATTCCCCTTCTCCCTCTCCTCCTAGTTTCTTCTCTAACTTTAGATGAAGTCATATTAAAACGAAATACTCTTTTCTTATTAACGCCATGTGAGAAAAACAAAATTTATAAAAAAATTCACATGAGATTAACTTATGTTGATAAGTAGAATCCACCACTAAGTACGTTGGTTCAGCTTTAATGAATGGCTTAATTTATAGAAATTCTAGTCAGTAGTGTGTTGATAAAATATCTAACTTTTAGAATTTTCTACAAATATCTATATATTTATAAAAGCTCTATCAATCTTATTTTGTAATTCAAGTTTTTGAAATTCAAACTTTTTATTCATGTTTCTATACCGTATCATTTTCCAAATATAACCATCTAGAATTTACAAAACAACATTACAAGCAACAAGCGCTTACAGAAATGTACAATTGTACATATATACTCACTTATATACATGTTTATATACAATCTTCTATGTCGATATAAAGTGCCCACATCATGTTCATATATTCATTCTTATATAAGTGTTTTCACCATGCATTTTTCTTAGTCTTAACAAAAATGGGGAGGAAACATAAAGTTTTGAGTAAAATAATAACTCCAAAAATAATTTGCAATGCAAACATTTTCATCAAAATTAATAGAGCATAACTAAAGCAAACACTGTTATAGAAATTAGAAGATTAGGTACCACATAACCTGCTTTGTTTTCAATCTTGTCGTTTTAATTGACCAAGATGTTTCCTGTTCTCCCCTCTCATTTTAGATGTAGGAAGTTCAAGTCCCCTTGGCAATCCTAGAGGAAAAAAAATTAATAATTATTTGGTGTACGTGCAAAATGAGAACTTCATGTGCCCAAAACCACCATAGTCGACCTCTTGTTTTCCCGTTCGAAATAATTTTTTGAGCTTTGGATCTGTCTCTAAACTTGTTTAATAAATGGTGGTGATTTTGGTCAAAGCCACAAAGCCCACACAACCTACAAGAAGATTGCAACATCACTTTTGCAAGCCATGATTTGGGCTGGGCCTAACCAAAGACCCACTAACCAAAGTGGCTTGAACATTGGCCTAGCCCACTTACCAAGCCCAAAACATATCACACTGACATACACTGGACAATAGCAAAAATCAAGTTAAGATATGAAAAAGAGAAAAGAGCAAGAAAAGTTTTTAAATCTCAACACTTTCTCGTTTTGACTAAAAAAAGGAGATAAAAAGTTTAGGTTGACTTCTTTTCTCTTCTATATTTCCTTCTCTTTATTTGCAACTTTTTCTTTCTTTAAGTTATATAAATATTGATATATATACACACACATATACATATAATAAATTTTAAAATAGAGTTTAACAGATAACGCCGTGATTAAAAATGGACCAGGGAGTTAGATTTGACTAAGGAGGATCCCGACCACACACAAGGTGTGCTCACATTGTTTCTATATGGATTTTTATTTATTGTTATTATTTTCTTTTGGAATAAAGCAAAAGGAGCATTTAGTTTACAACTTTCATTAACACACGAATCACGAGTACACACATTGTTGCTAAATTATATATATATATATATATATATATATATATAGAGAGAGAGAGAGAGAGAGAGAGAGAGAGGAGGATAACCATATTTTGAAAGTTAGGAGTCAAGGAGATGGCCATTTGAATAATGGAAAATGCAAAGAATTAAGAAACGTAAATCAAAAATACTAAAGGCCATACGAAATATATAATTTAATTATCAAGCTATCTGGTCAAACAATTAATCAGACCATGTTTACCTAAAACAACAGAATGTTCTGTTCAAAGATGGTCACTTTTATTTTTATTTTTCTGGTCAAGTCAGGAAGGCTATATTTTCAATTGTAACCATGTGATTATTTCATATGGCAGCCACAAAAAATAACAACATAGTCAAAGTGAAAGAGTCATACAGAGGGAGCGCATAGGCGATAAAATTTAAGTTACACAAAGTAGAAAAAAAAGCGAAAGCACGGATCGGGAGAGCAACATTCATTTTGAAGAATTGTGACTTAAATTCACATTCTTCATGATTAGATAGACACTGTTATGGTTCCAAATAGTCGCTTTGCATTGTCAAAGAAATCAGAACAAATGAATAGTTGCTTTGTAGGCAGTTAGAAATCTTGGAGCTCCAAAGTTGGTGTTCAATGTGTGAAAAGTTGAAAGCTGAAGAACTAACAAAGAATTTCAGTTTCAATATATAAAAGAAACTTCCAATATGAAGTTTAAATTCATAGAACTTATCTCAAACAAGCTTTTGGAAATCAACAAACTGGAACAATGACATTAATTCAGTATGCAGATGGTATTAATGTCCAATTACTAAAGAAAACAAAGGAATACACACACTCAGCAGCAGCTACCATTTTAAGCTAAAACTAAAAGAGCAATACAGGCAACCTGTAATTGAGTACTCCGTATTATATATTTCAAAACATTATACTCGATTAACAACACCAATATAAAGATATGATAGCTATTAGTTCTACCTCAATGTGCATAATTACAGAAGAGGGCAAAGACAACTCTTCGATTAACAACAAAACTCAAGACATTTTTCATTTCAATAGTATGTGAAATAAAAAATGATAAATTCTACCTTGATTGAGATTTGGTTGCAGAATGACAACAAAGTTCCATCGAGAGTGTATAAATTTATCAATTCCTAACCTACTACATTTCCAAAAAATCCGATTCCCTTCTCATTCTTTTGCTCCTGCTCATTTATCAATTCCTAACCTTCTATATTCCCGAATCATTCTGTTGCTCCTTCTCACTTTAACTTTCACTTATGTTGGAAGATTCATCAAACATACAGGAAAAAAATATGATTATACATAGTAGAGGAATTACCTGAAAACCTAATGAGCTTCCATAATCGTCATTATCTTTATGTAGAACAATCAATATGCCATGACCTATTCAAGACTGAATATGGTTGCTAATTTAAATCAATGCAACAGAATGGCAGCAAGTCATACATTATTTTCATATTCCAGACCATTTGCTAACATTAATTTTCTGCCAAACATGAATAAATCCTATTACACCCACAATTATTTATTAACAGCATTTTTTCTCAGATGTCAAAAATGAATAGATTTGTTAGTAATACCATAAATAGGCTTCATTGGATAGATTTACTAGGCTTTCATTGTGCTTCCAACTCTTCGTGAGCATATGTTTTACATTACATTGGTACTCGTCGTTGCTCATCCTTCCTCCTTGCAGCCACTCCCTATCTCTCCTATCACAAGTTCTTTATCTCTGGTTAACCTCTAAAAGACATTCAAAACTCTGTCCATCTTCTTTCTATCTTAATCCAAAAAGTGCAATGTATAGCTTCCCTACTACGACCCAAATTGGCAGATTGCACTCAAGTGTCTCAATTATTTCCTTGTAAAAATAGCAGCACCTTTACTAGTAACGAAAAACGCTAAAGCACTGAGCACTATAGCCCATATCGCATTAAAGCCGGGAGAAAACCATCGGGTACATAGGTGCAATGCTCCAATAAATTGAAGTAATTTTTTCCAGTCCCCATTTGTAGTTATAGCTTTACCCTCATTATACAAGGTAATAGTCTTTTGATGGCATTATGTTCTATAAAAAACTGAATTTCATATACTATATTACACCTCAAACAAATACACATTCCATGATTAGTCCTCAAATCAATACTTATAGCATGTATATAACGATAATTCAGAGGTAAAATGATTGCAGGCTTGCAGTATCAATATGAGAAAGAACCAGTCAATCATATTACTCTACTAGGATACAGAAATGTTCTCTGCAAAAATTATAGCAGAGAAGGAAAATAAATTATTTTGAACTTAAGCAGTACAAATTATTGTAGTATCAAACATCATGTGAACATTATTACGTCACAACATACCCAACAGAAACATTTACAATCAACCCAAAAAAAGTACAAGATATTTACCTGTTTCAATTGCAACAATAAATTACATGGAATAGCTGATTCTTCATTTCGTCCATCACAGTATCATCAATCAAACAGTAACCTCGATCATCTTATTGGATGCCCGCATCCTTGCAACATCAGAAAGCTTGCTTTCCTCAACTTGTATCAGTCTCAATTGCGGAGAATTCAAAATAAATAACTCAACTGCATTCACCTCAATCCCACCACAGCGCATTATATCAACCCTCTCCAGAAACTTACAACTCTTCAAGATTGAGACCATGGCCGCATTAGTCAACCTTTTACACCCTCTCACCTTCAATTCACCCAAACAAGTACACGAAACCAACATCGAAATCAGCTCTTTATCGAGCAGCATCTCGTTATGAGACAGGTCCAATTTCCTCAACCCCCTCAAATTCTGCCCTAATGTGGTCAGCAACCCCGGTTCTCTTTCGACCACATCGCAGTTTATCAAAGCCAATTCTTCAAGCCCATTACTCATAGCTAACCCTAGACTCTTCAGTCCTTCACCAGTAACAAGACAACAACTCTGCAGCCTAAGACATGACAATCCCCTGAACTTGGAGGCCACGGCGAGCAAGTGATTGTTATCAAGATCAAGAGGTAATCTTAAATCCAGTTTTTGCATATTACACCTGCTTGTACTTATGAATTGAAGCAAACCCTCTTTGCTACCACCATCATAAACCAACAGTGAATTCAGAGATATACAATTCTCAGCTAATATCAATAAAACCCTATCAACAATAGTCCTACAAGTCCTCAATTCCAATTCTTGAAGACAAGTCAAACACTTAAGGAACAATGAAAACAAAGAAGTGTCACCAATACCTTCACAGCTCCGTAATTGCAGCCTCTTAATCTTCTTGCAGCTCCTCCAAAGCCAATTCAGAGAGTTATCGCCGGGTCGAGTCCCGGATAGAGAGAGAGACTCCAATGGCAGTGAAAAGTTGAAATTTTTTCTGATCATTTCATCGCGATGTTCTTCTTGAGAATCGAATTCATCGGAATTCAATTCGTTGCCGGTGAAAACAACAGTGAGGTCTTTTAGGGAGAGAAACGAGGTGATCCAGTGGAAAGAAAGAGGTCTGGAGAGGGATATACTGAGAGAAGTGAGATTGGGGCAAGAGACAGACAGAGAAAGTAGAGAGAAGAAAGAGACAGGGCAAGTGAGGAAGCGGAGGTGTTGGAGATTGGGGCAAGAAGAGGCGACGGAGAGAAGGAGGTGATCGAACAAAGCGGAGGCGGCGTCGTCGCCGGCGGCGGCGGTGAGAGAGAGTGAAGAGAGATAAGGGTAGTGAAAGAGGAAGGAGGAGAGAGAGGCGAGTGTGAAAGTCTGAGGGGAGAAGCGGAGACAGAGGGAGGTCTTGGAGGAGCGGCAGAGGCGGAGCCAGCGCTTGGAGACGAGAGAGGCGGCGGAGGAAGACGACGGAGGGAGGCGGTGGAAGATTTCTTGGAGGAGCTCATCGCAGAGGATTGTGTCCATCTCTGTGGGAAGACTTCTGAGCTTCTGGTTTTGGGGTTGAGTTTGTGTAGTCCTAGAGCTTGTATTTAGTCTTCAGGTACCTACCACACACGCTTTTTGAGGTTGTTTTTCTGAGGCATTTATTTGTTACAGTTTTTATGATTTTGTCTGCTTAAAATATTACTCTGAGGAGATAGAAGAAGGTGGAGTGTTGCCTCATTGGAACTGTTTGAAGTGTAAGACACTTTCCAATCACAATGAAGATAAAATAAGATTATCCAATACTCAATAATGGAGTAACAGATACTATATTTATGAATTAAGAAAATTATTTTTATTATTATTATTTTAGAATTTTATTTTCCTAACTAGACACTCAAACCTTCACAGCCTAAGACTTTTTATTTTAAAAAATTGAAAAAATATCATTAGAATATATTTTAGACAGTTAAATAAATATTTATACACACAAATGTTCACAACAAAGTCACACAGAGCAAGAACGAATTCAAAAATGAAAGCATGAAAGATGCAAAATTTAAGTCACGTACTCATAGAGAATGGGAACAGGAACAAAAATGTGTGAAGCTTGAAAACGAAAGCGTTTGAAGTGTGAAAATAACATTATAAAAAAAAATTGTGTAACTTACTTCATGATAAAACTCTAACCCTTCAGCCTCCACACGTTATATCAATTGGATTAATGGTATGAATTGAGAATTTTATTAACAGTTTCTTTTTAGTAAATTATTTACAAAAAAATAAGAATAATAAAATGAATTAAATTTTTTATATATATAAAATGAATTTAATAATTATTTCAAATTTGGCATGCGCGAGTGGTATTTTTTTTCACCTTGTGAAATGGACTTGCACTCGCCGCCAACCGCATTAATTCTCATAACAAGCAATTGTAAAAGACCAACTGTTACGCCACTCTGCCCACGCCCCCTTGTTCGCGTGACAAATGTTGAGAATATCGTATTTAAAATTTTGTTTTTTTCATTTGATTAACGACAAATTGCAAAAAAAACCCTCTTCAGTTTCAATTTTTGGCAGAAAACCCCTACAAAAAAAGCGCATAAAACCCCAAAAGTATTTTGGTTGTTCCAACACTGCCCCTCTATCAGAAAAATACTTTTATTGGATGAAATTAACCCTCCCAACTATTTGAAGGTTTTTTTTTTTTTTTTTAATTTAAACAAAGTCACTTTAAATTATATGCATATATATTATAGAAAAAAAAAAAAAAAACCTTCAAATGTAATTAGCTAAACATGAATGCATTTGAAGGTTTTCTTTTTCTTTCTTTTTAGTAATTGAAATAAGATCACTTTAAACTTTATGCATATATAATTTTTTAATTCCCAAGGGTTGTTCTTAGGATTTAAAAGGTTAGAAACTTTCACATAATCACATAACAATTTCTAAGAACCTTTAATTCCTAAGAACAACCCTTGGCAATTTTTTTTTTTTAATTTTTAAAACCTATATATGCATATAGTTTAAAGTGAACTTGTTTTGAACATTAAGAAAAAAAAAAAAAAAAAAAAAAAAAAAAAAAAAGTTTAAAGTGACCTTGTTTCAGTTATCAAGAAAAAAGAAAAAAATAAACTTTTAAATGTATTTATGTCTAGTTAATTGCATTTGAAGGTCTTTTTCTATAAAAAAAAAAAAAAGAAAAAGAAAAACTATATATGCATATAGTTTAAAATGACCTTGTTTCAATTATTAAGAAATAAATAAATAAATAAATAAACCTTCAAATGGTTGGGAGGAATAATTTTGTCCCAGAAAGACTGAGGAGTAGTGTTGCAACAACCAAAAAATTTAGGGGGTTTTTTGTCAAAAATTGAAACTAGAGGGGTTTATGCAATTTTCCCTTTGATTAATATTTATACGTATGCATATATAAATGGATATATATTCTGTAATATAAGAAAGGTCGAAACTCCTGGAACCAGAATGAAGCAAACGGATCCTTTACCTGATTCGTTTGTTCTATTAATTTTAGTAGTTTGGTTAAATTCTACTCCCTGTTAAAAAACAAGTGTCATGTTTTATTTTTATTCGGTCTTAAATAAGTGTCTCGTTTTAAAAGTTACTGTTTATGATATTATCAATTTAACTTTTATGATTTTAAAAGTCAATGTACTATTTTTATAATATTACCAATTTAACCTCCATGCACTAAACATGCAAAAATAAGCCATCACATCATTGTGGATATAAATTTGATAATTTATTGACAACTAATACAATAAAAATCATACTTTTAAAAAGTTGAGTTTTCAAAAAAGAATACTATTTTTGAGATCAAGGGAATAATATTTTGAAACCAATCCAAATAAATTTGATTCATTATTGGAAAAGGGGATCAAATCGAACCATATATACACTAGTAAAAATTTATGTTTTACACTTGTAAAAATTTACGATTCTAAAGTTTATGCACGTACACTTGTAAAAATTTACGATTCTAAAGTTCATGTAATTTGAAATTCTATCATTGTGTCGCATTACGGTTTAAAAAAGACTTTGTTTTACAGGTGTGTGGAGAATACAACGGTTAGTAATTAGTTCATACATGTAACAAATTAACCAATAAATTTCGGAGTTTCATGTTTGATTTACTAATTGACATATGGTTGCACCGGATTCCACCATGTTTTTGGTGGTATCTGTTCGAGAGGGAACCTAAATTAGGTGGCCATCTCGTTACTATAAAGTTGTCCACTTCTTCTTTTTCGTTATCCCACAATTTTGATGCTGGTTTGTTGTGCTAGCTGTATAATGAAAATGCATTAAGAATATCATATATCAGTTTGTATTTATCTGCATATTTAATGGCCCTTTCTTAAGCTTCACACGTGTAATTACGCACGCGTGTTAATCATCAAATACAATACAACACACACTATCTCTTCTAATATGTGTATTCGAACGAACGAAAACTATTTCTTTCTAATATGTTACAGCGTTGTGCATTGAAAGAAGGTGGAAACCATTGAATAGATTTTAATTGGTTTCATAATTTCTAGACTATCAAAACATGTTCTCAACCTTTTTGGGTCCCTCTGTTTCGTGTCCTTATTGTAGGAATTTGCTTGATTTATACAGCCCAACAGCCCTGGCCTAATAAAACTTCTATTAACGCACATATTTCATGCATTACAATAACTAAACACATGAAATCCCATTTTTTTCCGTCAATTCATTCATCGTTTCTAATATTCTTTCTATTCAACCAAACAAAAGTGAGAAAAAATATTTCTTTCCAATTGTACAAAACGAATATTTTATTCCGTCATTTCATTCATCGTTTCTAATATTCTTTCCATTCAACCGAACCAAACACGAGTGAGAAAAATATTTCCTTCCAAAAAGAAGTCACCTTCTTCCTTCCTTCCATTTTCAATCCCTTTAACCAAACTTTTGCCATTATACCAAGAGAATCATCTAAATGATGCTACTTCAATGTGGCCTAGCATCTCATCAATGCTCTACCTTCCACAATTTTAGATTCCCAAACGAGTGGACCGGGGAATAACAACAATATAATTTCATCAACAATTCAAAGATACTCCATTATTCAATGAAAAGGGAATTATATATATATATATATATATATATATATCAGCATAAAATAAACTATGCACTTATTATGACAATAAGGTATACAATTATTATGACAATCTTCTCTCCACTCCACTGCAGTTGGAATTCCTACTCAGGTGGGGCAAGACTATGGCTTTTAAAATTGCAGCATCTTATTTGATGATGACAAAAAGAGAAAATTACACAAATAATATTGTGTAGACACCAGGTCTTCATCACCCATCTTTTATTACAATGCACTTTTAACAGCACCTACAAGCAAACACCTTTGTTGACAGTGGTTTCAAATCTAATTTAACCCAAAGAAAACACATCAACACCACCCACATTGCACAAAAAATTTACCTCACAGAAGGTAATGGGTTCCCCCATGGTAATTTGTGAGGATGGCCAATCAGTACAGAACTACAGATTGATAGGGCTGTAGCACCAACCTCAACATATGAAAAGACCTCGAGTTTAATTGCAAATTCCAACTGAAAGGGCCAGTCCTAATAATACACATTCTACGTCGAGGGGAAAACAAAACCATTATATTCTGTTTTGCTGATGAAATAATGCTACAACAAAAAGTGACGAGAGTCAACAACGATGTAGAAAAATGTAAGCACATAATGCCCAGCAAGGAAGGTGAACCATACATATATAGAGGTATGTGGCACTGTTCCATGCCCAAAGAGACTCGAGCCAACTCCAGAAGCCACCAACGTTGACACTGCTGGTACCTTCAACTGCACCTTTGAACAAAATAAATGCAGCTGGAGGAAACCCGATGAGAAGCAAAAGCACGTTACAAGATATCCTGGTGAAAGCCCTCAAAGTCCGACGACTTTTAACATCGAGCCTCAAGGGAGTGGCCATCAAACAAATTGGCACCACAAACAGAGATCCAATTTCTGCTGCGGCAAAGTTAATGATCGACATCAGGCAGAGTCCAATGACAGCAGCTAAAATTGTTACCGATTTTAAGAGAGCCCAATCTCTTCTTTGAGATTGAGATACGCTGATAAGTGTAAAGGGGAGACCCAAGGTGAAGTGCAAGACAATAAGGCTAAACACTGAAAGCATGACCCATATCAAAATGCTGGTTGTTGGAGTGCAATCGGGTATTTGACAGATAAAATAGGGAAGTAATGAAACAACACCACCCCACAAGTGTACAACAAACACCGTTTTTGCTGCTTGAAGCCATTTCCAAGATTTAAAAGTGATGCCAGGCTCATCAACGGAGTCTGGGCAAGAAGTGGTTTTGTCTTTCTCTGAACTGGAATCCAATTTACTGGCATCAGAATAAAGAGAAGCTGCGACAATTGGAAGGGGAGCAATGAGCAATGCAAAAGCAATCATGTAGACTCCAACTGACACAAACTTTCTAGAAGATGTTAAAAGGTACAAGAAGAATGACTGGTGAAACTTCTCAAGGAGGTTATTTACAGACCGTACAACTCCTTCAACCAACCTGCATTAAGAAACAGAAAACTTTAATCCAAGAAGAAAGAGATCCTATACCAAATCATATCAGTTATGGTTCAAAACATCATCACAAGACATAAATGTATTCCCCAACCACCCCACAAACCCCCCCCCCCCCCCCCCCCCCCCAAAAAAAAAAAAAAAAAAGAAGTTACCCATTAATATATCATTTCAATGCCTGCAAAAGAGTGTGCAGCTTGTCCAATAACAAGGCAACAAGTTAAGGGAAAAAAAAAAGTCAGGAGTCCTGAAGAAAAACCCTACCAAGAAAGTAAAAAAGCAATCCAAAGAACTAAGTGATGCTGAAAATAATAATTAATATAAAGATTAGCAGCCACTATATAGCCATTAGTGAAACTATTTCAGGCATCAAAGATTATGTATAGAATTATTTTACCAACAACAACCCAATAAAAATTGTTGCTCAAAAATAGTGAAAGTTGGATATCCAGAAGACATTCAATACTAAACCTTGGCATAGATATTATAATAGACAGCATAATTTGATTAAAAGGAAAACTTATGGTGGAAAACAGAAGATGCAAGCGAGCACTTACCGGCCACCCCGCTGAAGAAAGTCATTTCGCCGGTCCTTGTTATCAAGAGAAAGCTTGGGCAAAATCTCTAAAGTAATGGCATCAACTTGATAATCACGGAAAGCACCATGTGGACCAGTGGGGACACCTAATGCCTAAGCAACAGGAAGAAATGAATTATAAATAAACATAACCAGTTTTCAGTAAAACACATAACATCTTTGGTTCCCTTATCCATCCATTAAGAACTTACATTCAGTGAAAAAAAACTTAACCCCTTCAATCCCTTATTCATTTAATTGGAACTTCAAATGGTAATAAATTCTTCTCCCCAACCACAACACTGAACTCGAAATCAAGGGAAAAGGAGGAGAGGTGACAACCTGGTAATATAATGAACTAGCAAGTGTAGAAGTGCCTTCAATATATTCTGCAACAGGGATATCAAATTTCCATTGGGGGTTTAAGCTTCTAGCCAATTTCCCTAGTGACTCAAATATTTCACCCAGAATCTTGAGCCACTTAGAGTCAAGTAAAGACCTCAATTTTTTCACCTTAACATGCAAACCTTGTCCATGTGCTGCCAAATAGTCCACAACATTGATGAGGTCCAGGTTTGGCATCTGCCCATTGGATGCCTCAGCATAGATGCTAAGAGTGTCCTTCTCTACTTCCTCATTTCTATCTGCAACCTTAATGACAAGAGCAGCAGCCATTGTTCCAGCACGTCCTGAAACATCATATATTTGAGTTCCTGACATCGGTCCCCCTTCTGACTCAAACGGAGTACTGCTTTCACGACATGTTTCAGAATGTAGTTTCCCTAAACCACCAAATAAAGGCGTGTGATAATCCCTAAGCCAAGCAGCAACTGGAGCATATTCTCCATGCCGTGAATCAGCAGCGAGCCATATAATATCTTTGGCGAGCCATGTAACTCGGCTGAGTAAAGAGAATACTGAGTACGCAATACCTAATGACACAGCTTCACCCAAAGTAATCTTAACAGAATTGTAAGGTGTCACCAAGACAATAGCTTCCTTTCCATCACCACGAGGAGCTCTAATAATTCCAACAGTATTGACACCATAAGCTGAACAACTATAGTTCTCGTGGATTATTCCAGGGTCAGGGCTAGAAAAAAAGTGCAGTGGATGAAACTTGTCAATTTGAGCGTAAAACTTGTGATAACTAACTTCAGCACCAAACTCCGCCATACGCTGCGCTATCTGTCTTGGAATTTCTCTGCGCCCAAATATGCATAAGGTGAAAATTAAACTAAATTGAGCACAATATGAAACAATAGCAAATGAAAGAACTTTACTTTAGAATGTAAACCGTAAATGAGTGAGGAAAAGGATTGAAAAGGAATTGTAAGATATTGCATCCCTTCCTTAGCTGCATCTTGTTTACTCTGAGATAGAACAATAGAAAGGGAACACTGGCAGACTAAAAAAAGAAAGATATCTAGCATCATGGTGGCAGGGATATACTCCTTCAAGTGAAAATGAAAATGAGGGGAAATTCCTCTCTAGTTCTCCTCTGGCTATTCTGAAGGGCATGGAACAGAGAATTGCTCATCTATAACACAATTATCATGTAGTCATTTCCTTTGAACCATCTAATGCAACATGGTTTAGAGGCTTTTATTGTCCAACTTTCTGTGTCATAATGTTGTTTCAAGATTTTTTGTCTGTATAATAGTAACGATATCAACTAGTTCCAAGTCAAAAGTTTTTGTTGTACCAAACTGCAGATATGCTAAATATAATGTAGTTTTTAATAGCAAAATAATACAACTCGAGCTGAAATAGCAGCCTTATTGAAGATATGGATCCAACTCAAGCAGATTTAGAAGTATATTTGGCAAGGGAATCTCCACACAACACAATCTAGCGATTTTCTCATTTCATTAAGTAGCCATCTATCAAGTCCATGCAAACCTCAAAAATATAACAAGAGTCATTTTAATAGTGAAGACATATGCCATGCATCTGGGAGTAAATTCCTGGGATTCTCTGAGGCAAATAGAATGTGTTACGATTGAGGAAAAGCAGGAATTATATCCAACACAGAGCAATGGCGGTCAATGTAGTGAATCGCGAGTGCAGAAACATGCTTAAAGAACAGATGAGAGATTGTATAACTACTCATTGTGATAATATTACATCAAATGAAAACCAACTTTGGCCACTCTATATGCAGATATGCATACATATATTTATGGGGTTAGGTTTTGCTATGGTGTTATAATACTTGAATGAGACCAAGATGACTCAACTGAGTTGTCTTGGTCTATGCAGTCTCCTCAATGAGATTGAAACACAGTATAGAGCTATAGATCTAAGGCCAAATGACTATGACTTGCCATGTACAGGACCTTGACTCCGCTGGATTGGCCAATATACTGCTGTCATGCAAGACACTTTGCAGACATCTCATGACTCAGTTTGTCACAACACTAGTAGGTGAAAAAGATCCCTTCCACTTCTTCAACATCCTGACCCTCTTTCCTTGCACTTTTATTTTTTATTTTTATAACATTTCCAATGTCTACAAAATAAACAAGTAGCAGTAAAACTATCTCACTTGCATTTCCAAACAAATTGGGTTTATCCAGTTCTTTTTTATCAAGCTATCAAACTTCAAAATCCAACACCTCAAAGATTATTGGAGGACAAAATAAAGTCCTGGGTGCTTAGGGAAAAATTAATAATAATAGTCCCGGGTAGTTGAGTTGGGTTTTCACCTAAAAAGAATATTTTGAATTTGATTATACATCAAGCCATAAATATATTTGTGATGTGTATGTGCTTTATTGATGGAAACTTATTGTGCAACATTTTTATTACCGGATTGTATTGAAATTAATTATCCTGGAACTTGTTTAGTAGCACTCATATTGATCTTTTGGATAATGTTATATGTGCTAGATAGTATATTTTGTTTATTCTATGCATGCATTGAGTTGCTCTGGTATTTTTTTTAAAACCCATAATTTTTTTACAGCTGTTTTGAACTTTATATATAGTGGATCACTGCGGATCATCAAGTATTAATTTGTGACACATTGAGTAACCTCAGTGTCCACCAAATCATGACCACACTACCAAAATTAACATTATGTTATGGAAGACAGTTCATAAGATAATACGTTAAGATCCATTATCAAATATTCACAGGATATTACAAGTTTACTCATTTTCATAGAAGTGTCAAGACTAGTATTACTATCCGTTTAACTTTTTGATAAGTCAGTGGTTTATAAACCCTAATTTCCCAAATAACATAAGAAAAACAAGTTGTCATGTTAATATCATTTCTGTGCATTGGTGTTTAATATGATAACAAATGCCTCTAGAACGCACAACAAAGATGAGATGAAGTTTACTGCATTATTACTGTTCCTTAACTGTCACTGTTTTGTTTCTCTCGATAATGAACCAGTCTTTTTTTTTTTTGCTAGATAGATCTAAAGTGTTCTTATCCACAATATTTCAACATTTTAAAGCATGGTTGAACAGAAAATTTTATTCATGCTACTATCCACTAACAAGTCAAAAGGACCAAGACAGAGAACATAAAGGTGCAGCTCGCAGAACTATGATGAGTGAACCAGACTATCATATAGCGTAGGAAAAAGAATGGCGTTAAATTACATAGAATAAATGAACATATACATGTACACCTATATGCTTGCTTATTTGAGCATACGATTTCAAGGGAGCAACATGACCGTACAAGGTTATAACGTCATCAAATAATTCAGGTTGGACTTCAAAGCTGAAGGCATGAGTCACAAAACGTGTGATATTATTCCAATATAATTTAACATGAATTAAATTTTGAACCTCCGCACTACAAAATGGATGGTCAATGCAATGCAATGCAAAGTTCACAGAAAGGACACCATAAAAAAATCAGTGAAGAAAACACATACATGCCTGTGCTCATAAGCTTAGAATCCAAACTGGTTATCTCCTTCACGAAGCTATTTGCCTCCGAGACATCCTGGTTAGAGAGCATGGGACTGGCAGAACCTATGAAATGATAGTTTCGTGACATGTAATAAGCAGAAAGCATGTACATAACAAAAGAAAACCTATAAAAGCACTCGATGCTTGACAACAAAAGTTCAGAATATCATTTCTAGGATGAATTTATCTATCTCAGTAAGCTCATTATTTGAGTTCAAGATACTATCACCATCCACACAAAAAACCAATTACAACTAAATAACGGGTAATGTTTGCTTCTCATTTTAAAATAATTGCTTTGCTTTAGAGAACAAAACTCGGAACACATTCACTCTTGAAACAAATGAAGTGCTCTTAAAATAAAGCATAAAATTTAACTCCACAAGCCTAATATCCAAGTAATTTTAAGCTATGTTTGGTATCATGGAGTTGGTGCATTGGATTTGGAATTGGAAAAAAATTAATTTAAAATTTGAACTAATTTTCCTCCAATTCCAATTCCATGCTCCCAAACATGACACTAACTTAATTTTTCCACCATTTTCTTGGTAACGAAAAAGAGGATTAGCATATCAATAGCTTGAACACTATTAGCGACAGATTCAGATTATTGTATGACAATAACGAATTCAAGAACGAGTATAGGCATAATACATCGTTATAGCACAAAAAAGAGACTAACCAGGCATTAGTGCATTTTCGGAGAAGTAGGTGCTCTTGGCGAGAACAGGTAACAGCAAAAGAGTCAAAACCCCACCGGTACAACAAATGACACTGAAGAACACACATCAAATCAGCTTACTCGACACAAAAACCGTCAGATTCATTTGAAAATCAAATCAAACCAAACAATCTACGATGAGTGTGTATGTATATGTATATATATATATACATAAATATATATATGTATATTTGCAGAGAGATAAATTACCTCACAAGGAGGCTGTGAGAGATAAGAAGGATGCCAATACGGACGATTGGTCGAGATTTCTTTTTGGGGGGCTCACTTTCCGCCATGACCTCCAATACACGGTGATCGGCGAGGAGTTCTTTCAGCTCTTCTTCTACATCGATCTACTCCACTTCTTCATCGCTTTACTCCTACTCTTTCAACGATGTCGTTTTGAGAACTACTTACTTCTTCGAAATTAAAGTACGACGTCGTGTCACACTACTTTACATTTTATTCATTGGCGTAATTGGCCCTGTAATCTGGTGTGGTGAGATGAGGAGAGAGGGGTTTGCATAGGATTAGGTTGTGAAAACATTATGAACGTGTAAACCAGTCCTACAGTCCCTTAATATTCAAAATGAGAACCAAAAAAATGAAGCTAAAACATAATATTGGAAAAGAAAATTATTCAAAATTTTATGTTTTTTTGCTATCCGAGTTTTTAAAATGTTAAAAAAATAATAATAATAATATCTTTTGCTTTCTTACTATTTTCATCTAATTAAACGAAATCCTTATATTTATTTATTTATGATTATAAATCATTTAATAGATTTTTGTATCAAAGTGATTTATTTATGAGAAAGGGACATATTAATCAAGATATAATTTATCTTTTTAGCAAAAATATAATGGATGTAGAGATTGCAATGTGATTCTGGATTATATTGTATTCTAGTGATGACATGAGGATCCTTTTATACATAATCAACATGAATAAACATAATAAATAATTATAAATAAACATAATTATTATTTTTCGTCAAGAAATATAATTATTATATAATTATAATTATTTTTAATATAAAAATGACTTATTTATTCAACTTATTTAATTAAGACGTCAATCCGAATTTTCACGAATACAATAAAACAAAACTAATATCTATACTTGATAAGGATAAAAATAATACGCAACTCAAAGTCAAAAGAGAAATAAAATAAGGGTACGGGATTTATCTTACCCAAAATCTCTATGGAATGATAAAAAATATCTAGTTATCATATGTAACCAGAGTTACCATTCCTGTAAGAAGGAACGATATCATCTTGGATCAGGGAGAATCTCGCATTAACAACTACTACCATTAATGCTTCTATAAAAGAAATGATCATTCAACCTAAAAAGGTACGTCATAAATTTCATATGTAATCCTTATCGGATATTTAATCGTCGAGTACTAACTTGACCGTCGGAGTGCACCCGGCCGGCACCACGCTGGTCATCACTTCTCTTATCTTGCAAGAATCGTCACGGGCTCCGGAGCATGTAGATTTTTGGCATCAACAGTTGGCGCCGTCTGTGGGAACGTATATTAGTCCCAACAAATCATGGTTCGACCAAGGGAAATCTACGACAAAACTTAAAAGCAATTCAGTCATTTTACAATCTGGCTTTCTCTAAAAGAAAGAGAATAGTTCATGGATTGCGTGGCCAAAAGCAAGGGTACAGTTGCTCAATCCGGTAAAATTGCTGGAAAGCCCCACCCGACCGCTAGCAGTTGTTTCATCATCGCCGTTAACCGGGTGAGTTTCGTGCATTACGCGTATATCAAAATATATGTTGACACTTCCTCACATGATTTAAAGAGAAATAATTTTTTATATGTTTCCAATTGTCTGCAAAATATTATTCACCTACATAATGATGTAGTTCACCTGGGGACCCTTCGATAGAATGCTACGATTTGTGGGTACTGTTTACAGGGTTTTAAAATATATATATATATATATATATATATATATATATATATATATATATATATATATATATATATATATATATATATATTCTTATTCTAGAGAACAATCGCTAACTCCATTGATGATTTTGGTCCTATGATACTCAATGATAAATTTTTTCCTTAATTATACCAATTCTAATATATTTATATGTATATATATTATTCGTTCAAACTGTACATCTATTCTTTTATTTTTGCTTTGCTAACTTTGCAATTAGAAAGAGAACATTAGTGTTCCTTACGCGTGAGAGGCAAGTTTGGGAATGGGGGCAGAAAATTAACCTCTCTTATTAAAGATATGAGCTTACGAAGCTCTGGAAAATCAGTCTTCCTTATCAAATAGATGAGCCCACGCAACTATCGAAAATTAGTCTCTTATATTAAAAAGATGAGATGACGAAACTCACGAGGATGAACCTCCCATATTAAAAGGATAAGTTCATGAAGCTTGGAGAACCTACTCCCTTTTTAAAGGACTAGTTGAATGAAGCTCGTAATTGTCATCCTCGTATTATAAGGGATTAATATAAAAATGTCCCGTACTATAAGGGTCCGAGCTGAATGAAGCTTGTAATTGTTGTCCTCCGTATTAAAAGGGGTCGAAATCAATTTGTAACATATACTTCCCTTTTTAAAGGGCGAGCTGAGTGAAACTTGTAAAATATATTTTCTTTTTTAAATGGCGAGTTGAATGAAGCTCGTAATTACCATCCCTGTATTATAAGGGATTGATATAAAAGTGCCCCGTACTATAAGGGCCAGAGCTGAATGAAACTCGTAATTGTTGTCCTCCGTATTAAAAGGGGTCGAAATCAACTTGTAAAATATACTTCCCTTTTTAAAGGGTGAGCTGAGTGAAACTCGTAAAATATATTTTCCTTTTCTAAGGGGCGAGCTGAGTAAAACTCGTAAATATACTTCCCTTTTTTAAAAGGTAAGCTCATTCAGCTTAAGAAAGCTTACTCCCCCAGCTCATAAAGTGCGAGCAAATCTTAAGAGATCAACCAAAAAAAGGTCGCCCAACAAGGGTTAACCTAAAAAGAGATTGATTTATGCCAAAGAGACGTCACTAAAAAAATTACAACACTTTGACATTCTCGAAGCTTGACAAGCAAGCACGAGGATGGGGGGTAACTGATAATGTAATACCCCGTATTTTATTAAAGAGTTTAGTTTATTTAAATTCATTTATGTGTGGATTTCTTTACCTATTATTGTGCATGCTACATTGTTATATTAAGTTCATTTAATGGTGCATGTAAATTAATTGTATATGTTAAAATAGTAAATTTATTCATTTAATTGTGCATGTATTATTATTAATAATTTTATTTGTTGATTATGTTTAATTAAGCATTATTAGTTAATTAAAGTATCATATTTATGTTATAAAGTATTATGATGATATAATGTATTCTTATGTAATAATAATAATTATTATAATAGTTATTAATAATAATAATAATATAATAATATTAATTATAATAGTTATAATAATAATAATAGTATTAAATCACAAGTCATGATGAAATTAGAGATTAGGATAGGATTTCATTAATATTTATATGTAGGACTTGAAGCCATATGGTTGGGAATGTGGTGAGTTTAATGTAAATTTAGATATTTGTAATATTTATATTATTTTAATTTGTATAAATATTAGTTAGTTTGATGAGAAGGTAAGTTAGAAACCAATTTAAAATAGTAGAGAGTTGTTGTTAGAGGTAAGAAAGAGAAGAAAGGTGAGAGAGAAAGAAAGGAGCTTGGACCGGTGTAGGAGAAATTTACCCGACTACGCACAACCGGCGGATTTATTTTAAATCCAAAAAGGCAAGTTATTATCTACTTTTCCCCTTTGAATTAATAAATTAATTGTTTAGTTTATTTGTATGCATAGAGCCAAGGTTAGTAGATTAATAAATTATAAATTTTATCTTATTAAATTAATGAAATTTTAATTATATAGGATGGTATATATTTATTTAATATCCTATGAAATTAATAATGGCCGAAAATAATTAAATAAAGCTTCAGGGATTTTTCTAGATTTTTCCGAGGCTTTTCTGCAATTTCCGGCGACCTTCCGGCGAGTTTTCCGGTCGCCGGCAATGGGGAAGATGACCGGAGTGATCCGGTGTGATGCGGTGCACCATAGGAGGGTATGCGCGCGCATCTGGACCATTAAACAGCAGCGATTGATCCGGTGCACCGCGGTCCATGTTACCGCGGTACACCCGGATCCGTGAGCGTTGGATGGAGGGAAGGTAGGTGGATTGATCCGGTGTGGCGCGCAGGTAGGAAAGGTGATGCAGCCAACCAACCGGAGGACGCCACGTTTGTAGGAGCCTTCAACGCGCGCGTGGGAGCGCGTGCGCGCGCGTGGAACTCTCCAGACGCGCGTGGGAGCGCGCGCGCGCGCGTGGCTGATGTCAGACGCGCGTGGAGGAGCGTAGGAGAGTGGGGAAGGTTGGGTTGCGCGTGGGGAAGCTTAGGGCGGCGCGTGGGGGCGCGTGAGGGGCCCTGTCAGCTGCTGGAAATTACCAGATTACCCCTAGGGCCTGTTTTGTAAATTCCAGAGCCTTAAACTTGGATTTTTAGGTACGGGGTTGGTATTTACGGGTTTAACGGGCCACGAAATTATTATTTCAATACCCGTTAAGTATTATTAGGGCCGATTAATATTTCTAAACCTTAATTGGCCGTTTACCGTACGGATATGAATGTGATTCATTTGAACAACATTACTATAGGTGGTGTTATTATTTTATTAAATGGTATTCATTAGTACTGTTAATAATGTCACGGTTATCGTCATATAAGTTATCCATTAGATGTTATTGGATATTTATACTGTTAATCATATATCAACCATGATTATTATGCTGTGTGCATTTCAGAGAATAAATGGACTGTTTAAATTATGTCGCATTTATATTATATGGATGTGTTGCCATATAGAACCATGTGAGCTGACTAATAAGTTTAGACTCATTTATACCTTATGCATTCGTTGCTATAGACAGATGTGTGGCTGTCGGGGTATGTGGTTTAATATTATTGGCATGTGTTGCCTAATTGACATGCTCAGTATGTTTAGTAATATTATTGGCATGTGTTGCCTAATTGACATGCTCAGTATGTTTAGTAATATTATTGGCATGTGTTGCCTAATTTATATGCTCAGTACATTCATCAGTACTTTGAGAGGTGTTATCATTGTGTAGTTCGTTATAGTCTGTGTTGTCAGTACCGTGCACCATGTATAATAGCTGATTTCCCGGGTAGGGAAAGGCGACACTTAACCACCTAGTGTGAGTCTAAGTGATCACCGTCTATTCTGGTTGAGGTCATGTTATACATTGGATAGTTCCCTTAGGATGTATACAGATATAGTACTCAACCGATTCATAATGATTAATTTATTTGATTCTCTGATTTGGGTCATAGTAGAGAGGACTTGCTCGTGGGGTTGACCCACCATTGTTGTTATTTCAGGATACGGTCAGTACCCGTTCCAAGGTTGAGGTTAGCATTGTGGGACCACCATCCGAACTCATCTACTCTTACGATCCAGTTCAGGGTATAAGTTTTATGTATTACTTCAGTTTCAGTTTTTATTTACTTTTGACGTTGAACTCTCAGGGTTATATTTAGGGATCCTTGACATAGGATTTCCAAGTTGTAATGAAGTACTGTATTAAATAAAGGATGGATGGATGTTGTATTATTTAGTGTTCCTTTCCTGTCTAAATTCTTCTATTATCATCATTTTGTATTCCATGCTTGTATATTGCCAATTGTTTTTGATATCCCTCGTTTTTCGTGTATAAGCCTGATCAACTTATGCGTGGAAAATGTTGGGGGTGTCACAGATAAGGATAAAAATAATAGGCAACTCAAAGTCAAAAGAGAAATAAGATAAGGGTAAGGGATTTATCTTACCAAAAATCTCTATGGAATCATAAAAAATATCTTGTTACCATATGTAACCAGAGTTACCATTCCTGTAAGAAGGGAACGATATCATCTTGGATTAGGGAGAATCTCGTTTTAACAACTACTACCATTAATGCTTCTACAAAAGAAATGATCATTTAACCTAAAAAGGTACGCCATAAATTTCATATGTAATCCTTATCGGATATTTAATCGTCGAGTACTAACTTGACCGTCGGAGTGCACCCGGCCGGCACCACGCCGGTCATCACTTCTCTTGTCTTGTAAGAATCGTCACGGGCTCCGGAACGTGTAGATTTTTGGTATCAACAATACTCATTTGTATAGTATTTGAGTGAGCTGCCATTTATTGGGTATTGCTGCATTAAGAACAGTGTATACTTATTAAAGAGTTCCATAATGTTATATTGTTACGTTTGAGAATCAGAATAAATTTTTAGTGATTTGGTGCTCCCAAAATAAAATCTCTAGTTATTTATGAAGTTAAAATAGCCTTGGGGGTCATCTGAAACTTGGTGAAATTTGAAGGGTTTTTTTGGTGCATTTTCCTATTAGGTAGGTGTAAAGGGTGGATGCTTGCTCATTTATTAAAATTTAATCTATTAGATAGTATTAAAACCCTTGTTACAGTCGAGCAGCCCTGCCTATCAAGAAGGAAGACCCGGACGCCTCTGGAACGGGTGCTACATACCCACCCATTTTTACACATTTCAATTCTCATTCGAATTCGATGTAAGACAAGTCTCACTTGTAACCATCTTCCACCAACAGGCTAGTGGTCTAACGGTATTAAGTCCTTACTTCTCAAAAGAGGTCCCGTGGAGACATGTGTGTGTGAATACCCGACTAGTAAAAAAAAAAAAAAAAACACAAAAACATTCTTCCCCACCTGAACTCACGCAAAGCCCTTAATCAAAAAATAGGTCTACTTATGATACCACCAATAAAAAATGAACACCTAACCGCTTACAAAAAAAAAAACTTAAATTGTTCTGCGGACCGGCTTATTTATTCACATTTCAATTTTCATACCCATACAATTGGAACACTATCGATATGATGTTCTGTAGACTGTAGCATAGGTCAGTAACATTTATACAAACCGGTAGACCACAAACGATGGACATCACTCACCTGCTACACGTTGTTTGAATTACCAAAAGCAACCATAATAGTCCTCTAATTTACTCCATGGCCGTATCTCTCTTCAACCCCCAACTTCATGTCCGCCATCATCGTTCGAACAACAAAGCTCTCTCGGTCTTCAGTCCCAAGATATCACATTTCAAAACCAACACCAAACTCCGATTCCAGTTTTCAACTATACCCAACAAGCATAGATACAAATGTTCCTTTTCTCCGAATTTAGCATCCATACTTGAATCCTCGTTGCCCAGTATACTGAGGTGTGAAGGCAAAGAAGGTGGAGATAAAAAAGTTGAGCTTTTGGACATAATCAAGAGATGGGTGGTTTTGATTCGATCGGTGTTTCTCGGTGGAAGTTGGTGGAATTTATACGAGCCCAGAGAAGTCGAAAGCACACCAATGGCGGTGAAGCCGATTACTGTTTCGTCTGCTCTTCGTCAAATGTGGGCGTTGGTTGAAAATGATAAATGGGTTATATACACTGCATTCGGTTCTCTAACCATTGCTGCGGTAATTGTCGTATTTAAATCCATATCTTTACGTATTCTAGATGCGATTGAGCTCAAATATGGCTATTATTCACACTCAATTTACATGAATAAATGATATAAAGTTATTATGTTTTGTGTTGAATCAAGAGGCAAAGGTAATACCACTGTAGTACAATGGAATTTCTAATTTTGAAATAACTGGTTGTCAAGTTCAGCTTCTTATGTCATATCCTATAGAAAACCATATATTGAATTCTTAATTCATGTTTGATGTGATTCAGCTAAAATGTAGTTGTTATATGCATAGAGTGATTTTGCCTTATAAACTGAAGTCAGATGCTTCGGAAATGAATTGTGTTGAATCAAGTTGCAACGCTAATACCATTGCTTAGTACCATTGCTTAGTACGAAAGGCTAAGCATGGTACACTTTAATTTTGTTAATGAAATTTGAAATTTTGACAACATGTTGTCAATTTCGCCTTCTTATTTACATTTTTTTATGTTCTTTCTTCGGTTTATTGTTTTCCATGTAGATCACTTTGTAAGTTATGTTATCGTTGTGCAGCTTTCAGAGATATCAATACCAAATTTATTGGCAGCTTCTATCTTTTCCGCACAGAGTGGTGGGATCACAGAATTCTACAGGAACTCGCAGCTCTTGTTTTTGTTATGCATTACCTCTGGAATATGCAGGTGCAAATTCTTAATCATTAACCTCAGGTTGATGCCTTTATGTATTATTTTTTAGTGAAACCAATTAGAAGGAGCTATTTCGATCAAGTATTGTGATTAAGGTGCCTGGTTTTATACCTATCTTAATGTGAATTTCAGTGGTTTGCGAAGTGGGTGCTTCGGGATTGCAAATCTGATCCTGGTGAGTCCCTCTTAGATTTTCGAACAATTATCTTCCTTAAAAAAAGGCCATTGTCAGTGTTGGTCCCACCTATTGAAGGTACTGGGAGGGAAAGACTGGATACAAACCTGACTTTTCATACTTCAAATTTGATAATTTATCTTCCTCTTTTGGTAATTTAACTTTTGGAGGGAGGAGGAGACTGTTAGCATCATACTGCTGCTCCTCTATAGACACAATGGTCCATTTCTATCAATTATGCCATTCTGTCACGAAACAAGGTGACGATTGCATCCAATTCCATATGTCCTCTCATGGTACGCTTGATTACTATTCTCTAATGAGCCCAGAGAATGCAGGATTATTAGCTTTGTAGGACTTAATTTTCATTTGTTTAAAGTTATACCCCCCACAGGGCCACACCCTTGAGGAGATCTGTAACCTAAGGCCAATTCAAAGAAAGTACTCAAATCTATCATTTGAAGTTTCGGCGTAGCTCCAGAATTTTGTCATTTCTCTCTCTCCATACAACCATAATGGGGACGAGCTTTCAACGTATTAACCAACAACAATTGAAGCAATTTGTGGAAACCTGATTTATCTACACTTGGAGCATGAAAAAGACCTTGTAGCCTATGCTGCCCTGAAATGAATGAGAAATGGTTTATTCCTGTTGTGTTAGTTTGGCAATGAGATCCCACCATCAGGGCTTCAGCATCCATGTACAGATACATTCCTGGATTTGTTCCCATGGCTTCACGCTCTTCTTTCTTGAGTCATCCAAAGATTTCAATATGAGAGACGTTTATCAATGGATAGGTTGGGAACATGGCATTCCTCCCCTACCCTGGTCCTGGCTTAAGGGAGAAAAAGATAAACGCCCCAAATTCCTCCCTGAACCAAAGTGAGCCAAAAACGGTTTGAAGAAAGTTTACTTGGGGCAGTGCGGGTTACCCATCTGACATATATCAATAAATTTTGAAACTAAACTAATGACATGGCATGTTTGAGCTGCACACCAGAAATACCACCAAAGCATGCATAATTACCAAAAAAAATCAAATTATTAACTTTCAAAATTTGAGAATCACACCTTGTGGCTGTAACTGCCGTAGTGTCTGGTTGCATGGCTGGCTGTAGATTTGTTGCTCAGGCTTTTTTCAGAGGCACAGATCTCCTTTTTCACTCCTAACTGGTTTGGGATAGAGCATATATTGTTTAAAAGAAATAATATATAAGACACTCCAAATATGCGCACATTCAGGGCAGAGCAAAGCAGGATTGATGAAATCATTTTCCTGCCCCAAACTTAGTCATATTCCCCCACTCTCTCCATATCCTACTAACCTCGACTCTTAAGCCTCCCTATTGCAAACTTTTGCATACCCCCTTAAATTATTCTGCATTTGCAAATAGCCCCCTTGAACTTCAAAAAATCCCCTAAACTATAAAAAAAAGAAAAAGAAAAATCAAATTACCCCTTTTCCATAGTACAACTTGATGAAATTACATAACTATCCTTGAAAAAGGAGAGTGAAAAAATTAAGCTAAAAAATCGTTTTGAAATAAAAAATTGTCCAAAATTGAGTTAAGACCATAGGATCTACTATTGAAATAACCCTACTCTTGTGCCCTTATATGAATCGCAAAAGTACATCCCCGTAAATATTTTGTATGCCACCATAAATATTTTTGTATGAGACTAAGTTGGTTCTGCATAAAGCGCATATTGGTTAAATTGTAACCCATTTCCGTCCATTCGGTAATGGAAAAATAACCTTGATACAAGATAGTGGTCGTTCACAATAGCAAATCGTTGGCTGTCTTCACCCTATGGGTTGGGACTTATGAGACTACAATGGCTGCAGGGTTTAACAATTGTGCAGGGGTTATTTGCCAAAATTGATAGTCTAGGGGGGTTATTTGCAAATGTTGGAAAGTTGAAGGGGTTGTTTTGTGTTTTATCCTTTTAAATAATTTAGCATGTGTCTACATTTTATAATCATTGATCCTCCTTGCTCCATGATTGTTGATACCTTTTGCATATATGCAACAATATGTATCCTTTAGAAAGTTGTTCAATGATTATTATTTTTATTTATGGTCAGAGTTAATGTGACATCACCTAGTACTTCCAACAATATTTGCAGCTTAAGCGTCTGAGGGAAAAGTTATACACAGCTCTCATTTTTCAGGTTTGTACTTTTAGTGAATATGCATGTAAGTTTCCTTACAAATTCCTCCAGCATGTTGTGTTTGTCAGGTGCTTAGGCGACATATACGTTCATTTGTTCCAGCATTATATTTTGGTGGTATTTTTTATGTAGGATATATCTTTTTTCGACACAGAAACTGTTGGTGATCTGACGAGCAGGCTTGGCGCAGATTGTCAAAGATTGTCTCGTGTTATTGGAAGTGATCTGCATTTAATATTACGCAGTGTTCTTCAGGTTTCAACTCTTCTAAAAATTTCTTCGTTTTCCTTGAATTTGCCTTCAGTTTTTAGTGTAATCTACAGTTGAACTATTACTTTCAGGGGATCGGTGCATTGACTCATTTGATGACTTTATCTTGGCCTCTAGCATTTTCAGCTTTGGTGATATGCTCTATTCTATCTGCAATCTTTCTGATTTATGGCCAGTAAGCATCCATACTTTCAACCACCTTGCTAGACTCATTACATTTGTCTTTCCAATACTGAGTTCATCTGACAAAGCATTTAATGTTGGTCATCATAGAAAATGGTTGGTTACTTATTGTAATGTGTAATTAGTTGGTTCCTACTGCAACTTAGTTTGATCAATTCCTTATGATCGAGGTTGCTCTTCTTTATTGTTCATAACTTTCAGAATTAATCCATTGTGTGTGAATTTTCCCGTTAAGACCTTTTTATTCTTTGAGAAGTGTAATGTTGTGGCCTGAATTTGGGGCCGGACCACATTGCGACCTGTTACGACCAGTTGATTGTTTTGACCTGTTTTTTGCTTGTGGGTCATAGACCCTATTTTGTACTCTCTTTTAGCCCGATATATAAGGGCGCTTAGGGTTTGGAGTGGGATTATCGAGAGACACTGAAAATCACAGAAAAGTGAGTGTGAGCGACAGCTAGGGTTTGGGGGCCGAAACTTGTAATCTCCAGATTTTTCCATAGTGAATTCTTTTGCCAGATCTTCATCTTGGATGTAGGCTTGTTGAACCACGCTAAATCTATGTGTTCTTTGTGTGGCCAGTTTTTTTTCTGTCATGTTTCTTGGTTGTTTTTTGAGTTCATTGTGTTTCTCGTAACAAGAAGTGTGGGTAACAATCTTTAGTCCTTGCATGAATAACAGGCCATGGTTTATGTGCGGTAAACTCATTATTTGTGAAGGTGTTTGATTACTGACTTCTTGCTATAGTTCCACTGCAAGGGCAGTGATCATCTAGCTATCACTAGCTTCCAAGAGCGTAGATCACAAATTCAAGTTGAACAAGGACTTCCATGAGATTTTCTGTCTATTAAAGAATCTACATATTTTCTTCTTTGTCAGATTGGGGATTGCTTCTTTACATGAAGAGTGTTTTCTTTGTTTCTTCTCTGCCCCTTCTCTGAAGAAAACTTCCCTTTAATTTACAGGTTCTTTTAAATTTTCCTTTAGTTGGCTGAGATGCTATGGCCTTAGATGGAGCGGAATGAAAAATTAGGATTTGTGTAGCTGACTCCAAGTAGGTGGGAAAATGCTTTGTTGAGTTGAGTATTTTGTAAAAGACCACCAGTCTAAAGAGCTGTTATGTGCAGCAAACTATCAAAGTTCTTTGTAAATCATGTGCAGAAAAATGGATGAGTTAACTGTTGTGACTGCTAGTGGAGGGATATTAACTGCATACTGACACATCATGGAAAATTTTATTGCTTCCAGTTGCTCTGAGATTTCAGCCCTTCTATTTGTAAGGATGCCTTTACCTTTTTATGGTTTGTGGAACCATTACTAAAACCTGTGACATCGTGTAGGTACCAAAAGAAGGCGGCAAAGTTTACCCAAGAGTTCACTGCTTGTGCCAACAATGTAAATGAAAAAAACTTATCTAAAATTGTTTCCTGAATTCTGTATTTTCAATTACCTCTGTAGTTATTTATTTATTTTCATGTTCTAATTGTTTTTAATTTGATCATCCCCCTTTTTTGGTGTCAAATTTTAGGTTGCGCTAGAAACTTTTTCTTCGATGAAAACTGTACGAGCTTATGGAACGGAAAGAAAAGAAATTGGAAGGCAATAATTATTACTAGAATATTTCTGTTAATTATTAATGATTCTGTAGTTTTTTTCTTTCTGATATATACCCTATACAAGCAAGGTACAATAGTGGTACTGAAGGTTGACATATATGCATTTTACTGGGTGATCATAGAAGACTTATATGATATATCCCATATGCTTGCAGGTACAAGCAATGGCTAGAAAAATTGGCTTTCATAAACGTGCGAGAAAGCGTTGCTTATGGATTCTGGAACCTGAGTTTCGACACCCTGTATCGTTCAACACAGGTATGGTCCTTCTAATGGCTTTTAAAACATATTTAAATAACTTCCAAAATTAAATTCTGCTGGTTGTATAATATGACTATCGAATATGGAATGTAAATGACGATATGTAATTTGTTTCTACTTTATTTGTCAAAATAATTTTATAGGTTACTGCTGTCATGTTAGGAGGAATGTCTATTCTGGCAGGTCATTTATCGCCCGAGCAACTTACTAAGTATGTCTTATATTGCGAGTGGTTAATTTTTGCGGCTTGGAGGGTGCAAGACAATTTGACATCATTACTCCAGTCTGTTGGAGCAAGTGAAAAGGTTTTTCATTTAATGAATTTATTGCCTTGCGACCAATTATTATCAGAAGGCAAGCACTCTTTGACATATCTTGGGTTTATTTTCTTTTATTTATTTACATTTTTATATAAACTTTAGTTAATTCAGTCAATGAGCCTTAATTGTGCTATTTTCACACTCTTTCATTACATAAATGTTGTTAAGAGCCCCCTGGTGTGAAAACAAAAAGTTTGTGACACTGAACTGGACTCTTGATGGATAAAAAAAAAAAATCAGAGTTGCTCCTAAAGACTGCTCTCTCTTGGCTGGATGTTGGTCCAGCCTACTACGAGGATCCTGTACCCAGCAATCCAACGTATGCAAAGGGCATCAAAGCCCCTGTACTAGGTTGGAGCTATGAAGCTTACCTTATTACCATGAAAAAGGGGAAGGGCTTTTTCAGCTGGTGCACTCTATATGTTTAGATTTATTGTAAGATATGTGGGGAAAGCTTGAGCCTTTAAATTCTACATGCATCATTTACTTGTGTTATTATAATGTAAAGTGGCCTTAAAGACTAAGACTCATTTATATCATTTGTTACCTTTTCACGCTGTTAATGTCATTATCTTTTTGTTCACGACCCACTTGTATGAAGAAATAAAAAAGAGTTTATGAATTCTGATGTTTGTAGAATGTGAATATTTTCTGGCTCTTCATGATCAGATAGTGAAAATTTTATTTATCCAATGAGGTTCTATTTGTTCAATTAGTAAGCTGCTTCAGATATTGGCTGTTGCTTTAGTTATGATTCAATTTTTGCACTTCGTTTTAACTGTTCACTTCTACAATCTTGGTAAGTAATAAATTCTATTTAAGATTGTATCTTCTCCAATACCATTCCTAATCAAGTTCTGATTCACTACTCCAGTTCTAAACCTCTTCAGCCTTCCTCATGAGTTCTTAGTAAATGCAATAACTACTTGAGAGTGCATCTTTGTATACATTAGGGTTCCATTTGGAACATTTTTTATATTTTGTTTGCATATTGTTAATTTTTGGGAAAGGTTTTTTTGTAGATCAAGTATTACTTGTTTGATTCTCTCTCAGATGATTACTAGGGTTGTTCATGTGTGATCATTGCTAATGACTTATCTGTGTACAGGAGTGAAATTGCAAGGTCTGATGGGACATATTGAGTTTGTCAATGTGTCCTTTTCCTATCCTTCAAGAATAATGGTATTTCTCTTATCCTTATCAATGTAATTTCCTTTTGTTCCCTTGATGTGTTACAAGTGTTTCATCATGTTATTCACATTGCTAAATGGTTTTGAGAACACTTCGTTGTAAAAGCATGTGGTGGACATATCTTTTTGTGGATTTTGCAGATACCGCTAGTAAAGAGCCATGTGAGCTCCAGTTGGATCAGCTAACGCAACTGCAATTTAAAAGTGAAAATGGTTTTGACTTTATATTGAGAATTAATGGATAAATTTTATAACATGCCAATGGAGAATCCTTTTTTTTCCTCATGTTTTTTGTTTATCCACATACCTACTAACATTTATGGATTCAAAGTCCCAAGCCATATGATGGTGTGGAAGAAATCTCGTGTAAAATAGAAAAACCTGTAAATAATCGTAAATGATTTTTTTTCCCCCTTAGAAATGCCTTCATCAATATGTTTATGCTTTTAACTTTTAAAAATATTAAAATAATTCATCTCATCTTGTCAGTTTTATGAAAAATATCATAAAGTTGAAAATTATTATATCAATAGATGCTAAATCCGTAGCAGCTTCATTTAGAAACTTAAATATTGTAGCAGTATAAAAAGTAGTAATTTCTACTTTGTTTGCTTTCAACGATGCGTGAATATATTTATTTGATCTTCTTACTTAAAATAAAATTTTCAGGCATTAGAAAGGTTAGATATCCATCGCACTCCTTTTTTCCTTTTGGCACAATTATGTAGTGCAATCACTCTTTAACACATTTTCAGATTTCAAAAGTGTAAGAGGACAAAAAAGGAAAAGAAATAAAACAGTCCATTATATGTTCTGTACTGTTGGATCTACCTAATCAATTTTTGTCAATCATACTACTTGCTACTAACCAATTTGATGTACCTCGCATTTTCATGACATGTTTTATTCTCAATACTTAGACACTCAGTGTCTAAGACTACCAATGTAGCAGTTCCTTTGTTAGGCTCCTCATGGATTTTCTATTCCGCTCCAGCAAAAACTTCTGCTTCATGAGAGGCAACATGTTGTGGCATACTTGAGGATCATTCCCATCTGAATCCCATTCATTAATTTTAAGAGACTAGAGTATAGCACATGTATAGGATTTTCTTAATCGCCTTATTCTTCTATCTTCTCTTTCTTTGTTATTAGTATTATTAGCATTTTTATCTGGCAGGACTGTTTTATTTGAACCGATCCTTATGTCTTACTCTTTTTGATGCAAAGGAAGAATTCATTCATCTTTACTTGTAACATTTGAACAGGTACCCATTCTAGAACATGTGAACATCTCTATAAAAGCTAATGAAGTGGTTGCTATTGTAAGAAATGTCATTGCTTATTTATTATAATTTTATTTGGTGCAAAAATTTGAATAAAAAACTGCATTTCCTAATTTTGCGAAGGTTGGTCTCAGTGGTAGCGGTAAAAGCACTTTTATCAATCTCTTGCTTCGTCTCTATGAGCCAGCCAGCGGCAAGGTAATCTACATTTGCTTTGCACATGTTCTCCAACTTGGAGGTTATTAATAGTTTAATGGAAAGAACTGATTATCAATTATTAAACCATTACTCAATATGTTTTCTACCTGTTGAAACCACTTTTTTTTAAAGCTACTTATAATTGTTTTTTGCAAGTTGTAGTCTTTCTCAAACATCTTTTCTTCAATGTGTCTGGGAACATAATTCACCTTGTAGTAAACCTCTTCTCACCTACGGTGGGGGTGTGAAATTTTTTTCACTCATTGGTCAGCAAGTCTTTTATTTTCTGGCAAATCACCTTCATCAAGCTGCTGAAAGCTCATTCAATGACGTTCACCTTGAAGACCCACCTTTATAAACAGTGAGGAAAATGTATGACATCGGTCTTAACTCTTAAGTGATGCATGCTAATTTTTCTTCATACATTAGAAATGTCTGGCATTAGAAAGAAAAAAAAAAAAAAAAAAAAAAAAATCAGCTTTTATTTTGACCATCTTGTATGAAAGGGAAGGTTACTAAAAAACCTGCAGATGTATTACTTGTGCATGAGGGCATTAATTAGCAAGATGACTTGAAGCCATGTTTTTAGCTTTTAATCCCTATGTCAAGCTAGCGTTAAACTTTTCAACTTTGCTTATTTACCATGAATAATTTGATAGACCATTTTTGAGCTATCTCAAACATTTCTGGCTTCTTCTTGTTCTCTTTTTTTTTCCTAGTTAGCACTCACACACGCTTGTCTCTTGTGAGACTTGAACCCTTGACCTCCCTTTGGGAAGTAAGAGGCTGATACCGCTAGGCCACTGGCCCGTTGGTAGCTTCTTTTTGTTCTCAAAATGCTTTCGAGAGTAACTTGGACCTGGCATTAAATAGAACCTCTAAATTTTATTTTCCGCGGTAACTGAGGGCTCAGTCTTAATATCACGGAATCAGAATTTCCGATTATTTCTTTGACTTCAAATATATGATACCAGATATTAGTATGAAACTTACTCTACCAGAAGTGCTAGAAAAGACAGAAGTATAACTTGAAATGCAATATGGAACTTCTAGATGTCTCTTTTCCCTAGTATACTTGTTATTGCCACTTTGAATGTTGAATAGTCGAGTTCATTTTCTAGTATATGCATGTTATGCTTAGTTATGTTACTTGGCAAGGATGCCTCATATTTACTCCAATTTTTGGTGCATCTGTTCAAACTGTTCATGAATTGCACAGTTGCAACTTATTATCTCAATAAATGGGAGCTAAATGGAGCAAAATCAGTGTGTCATTACTTGTTAAACAATTGTATTTCTCATGATATCAGTATTTGCATTATATTTCAAAATTCTGAGACTGCATGTGCATGAATATGTATATGCCTCCCTTGTGCATTAAATTTTGCTATCCTGGACATTTATCAAATTGGATTTTACATGCACAAGTGCCTGTCTATTACAGATTTTAATTGATGGTTTTCATCTCAAAGAGCTGGACATCAGGTGGCTCAGGCGAAAAATTGGATTTGTCGGACAGGTTAGACTAGATAAACTGCTAGCAAAAAGAAAAGAAAAAATTCCTGCCAGACATACTTGAAGCTAGCCACGAGATTGCTCTTTGTAAACGTTCTATTTTATGCAGGAACCCCATCTTCTTCGTATGGATATCAAGTCAAACATAACTTATGGTTGCTTTAGAGACATCAAGCAGGAAGATGTAGAATGGGCTGCGAAGCAGGCTTATGCTCATGAATTCATCTCCTCCCTTCCCAAGGGTTATGAAACTGTTGTTGACGATGATCTGCTCAGCGGTGGACAAAAGCAGCGGATTGCTATTGCTAGGGCTATTGTTAGAGACCCTGATATTCTAATCCTTGATGAAGCCACCAGTGCTCTGGATGCAGAAAGTGAATACTATGTCACGGTAAGCACTTTTGTCTCACTTGCAATATTTCTAAATGAAAGACTGCTCTGCCGCTGCTGATACATCATTTGCTAAATTATCTATAGGGTGTTCTTCATGCTTTTAGAAATGACATTAATACAAAAAGAACTGTCCTTATCATAGCACATAGGTGAGTTTTCTTGCAGCACGTGTTTCCTTTGTAGTAATGGATTAGATTTGCATTTTGATGATCCACCCTTGTAGGTTGTCTACAGTAAAAGCTGCCGACAGAATCGTGGTAATGGATGGTGGTCGAATTGTGGAGGTACGGTTGTTTGCTTCTGTATCCAAGATAATAAGTATTGTTATTTCGACAGTTGAAAATATAAGTTGGTGTCCCATATGAACGAACCTCTGGACACTTATTCAAAGTAGTATAGAAATTTGAAATGGCTGATGCTTTTCTTAGTTTTCACTAACACGAAATTGAACTTGTTGATTGTTATTCAACCAATTCAAGTTGGCTCCAAAGTCTTCCTACTTGAATCCTCATTTTTGTTATAGTACTCTATTTAGGGCCATATCTATAATAAACTATGGACGATCGCATATTTTAATGCGTAAACTCGGTTTCTTATGCTCCTCCTTCTGTCCTCGCAATGCCTCCCATCTTTTTAAATGGGATCCCTTTGTACTTGTGAAACCATTAGTATCTGGAATGCGTAACCTTGGTGATACAGGTAGCTAACCACATGACAACATGCTTCCCTTTTGTGAGCAATGCTGTTCGTTTTTCTCATTCGATATAGATGATCATGTAGTAATTAATACGTGGACAATTTGTTTGTGCAGATGGGTACTCACATGGAACTTTTGCACCGGAATGGATTTTATGCACGGTTAGTGAAAATAAAAGCGGATACCTTAGCTTGAAAAAGGACTAGGAAGGTTTACTTCGGTTTCCGTTAATGCTAATTTTAGGCTTAATCACTTAATAATCTACACTCGAATAGGGTGTTCAATATCATATCTCCATGTATGATTCATGTCACGGCTGAATACCTCATTATTTGAACTGATTTTAGGTCCCTGTTGGTCCGTTAAATTTGCTTTTTCCCAATTCCTCGTTCCGTTGTGTTGACCAACTATTCGAAATTATTCGAAATGTGTGATCGAGTATTTAAAATAATAAAAATTATTTTTATATGATGAACATGATCATAAAATAATGTCGCGTGGTTCAAAATAATGTCGTGTGGTTCAATCTCTTCCTAATGTGCACCTTTCTGCCCTGGACCAGCTTTTGGCCCTCCCAACGATTCTCTCTCATTTATTAATTATGTTCAGCTTCAAACCCATCTTCATAGACTTGGCAGTTGAGACCATCTGATCAAGGCGGAGAAGTGTTAGATAGCTTTAATGCATTTGAACATGTATATATGATTTTGAGTATCAGACACTTTAAGTTGGACCAACACTTCCAAGTTGAGTATTTGATTTTGTAAACTGCTGATGAATTGGAACGGTGAGTGACATTCACAAATTATGAGTATCAGACACTTTTATTTCTTGATAATAAAAATCTTTGTTCAAAGGTTACTACATTAGTCAATAACGGCACAATTGCAATCAGAATCTAAAAAAGAATCTTAATCTAATAGGTGACATAAGCTACTAAAAGAGCTTTCTACTATTTATATAAATAAATATGCTAATTAATTAATAAGTGACCGAATAGGGCCGATACTTCAATGCCTTGGAATATTGGATCTTGCATTGCTTGGACTGATCACCCAACATTGATTTGTTGGCCGTTGTGCTATAAGAAAATAATAGGACCTTCACATCCTCACAAGCGACCCTCATATTCATCCATCTGATAGTATGTTTTTACACCAATTCTCACAGCATTATTTATGATCACTGTAAAATTCATTACATCACCATTTTTTGACCAATCCGCCACCAAGATATCTTTGTTGGCCCATGTTTTTACACCAATCCTCAGCATCATCTATGATCACTGTAAAATTCATTACACCAACATTTTTTGACCAATCCGCCACCAAGATATCTTTGTTGGCCCAACAAAGGTTGATCAATATTACTGCAACGCTCATCTTCCATCTCTTGATAAAATTAATCTAACACAAAGAATGAAATTCTTGATTGAAGCTAACAACCCGTAACAACTATATATAGGGATAGATATATACAAGGAAGATGTGTGTGTATATACATGTTTGATTATAAACGGACATGAAAATAATTTGAATCATATTATGTTTAGGATTAAAAAGAGGTAACATAATAAACTTAGGAATTATTTTTAATTACTTTCTCTTTTTTAAAATAAGTATCATGCTTTTTTTTTTTTTTTTTTTTTTTTTTTTTTTGTCTGTTTTAAAATAATAATCAATTTTTTTTTTTTTAAATAATATATTTCACATGTTTCCGCATATGCCCTTTGAGTTTAAAAGACTCTATATAATAGCCCTCTAATAGACACATTGCATCCGCGCCTTGGAAGATTTTTTTTTTTTTTTTTTCAAATTCAAGCAAGCTTAGAAGAGATAAAGAATGATATAAATAGTTTCCAAATGAAATTACTGTTAATCAAAGTTTAAACCAAACAAAACGGATCTGTCAAACACAAATCACATTTGTTCTTTATTCTCGGTTGATCTGAGTTTCCTCTCTTAGTAAGGGTTCTCTGTTTTCAGAGTTTTGAGTTTCTATGGGATGGATTTCATTCTCAATCCCGGCAAAGGTTTGCATCAGGGGTCGGTCCCGATGGCAAGTTGGATCTTGTGGGTTGTTCGATCGTGGGTTTTGAATGGTGGTTGGGTTTTTGGTTCCTTTTTACTGGTTTCCCTTTTGATCCCGGTATTGGGTTGGGTTGCTTGGCTTTTATGGTCGTTATACAGTTTTCTGGCCCTTAAATTGTCCGCGCCGGGTTTTTGTCTATGGTCATGCTTGCTGAGACCATGCGTTCTGGGTTACGGTTGGTTGCTGTAAAGGAGTTCCTGTTGTTGGCTTTGCATTTGGGAAAGTTGCGTTGTTTTCTTGGTCCTGCGTGCCGGCGTTTCTCTCTTGTTTCGGTTTGTTGCGCGTTGGACGTGTTCTTGAAGCAGGTTGGCTGCTCATTTCTCTTGCTCTGTTCAGAGCTGCATCTCTTCCGGCCGCCATTGACTATGGGTCGTGGTTTGTTGTTGCCGGTCGTCTCTGTGAGGCGGGTTTTCCTTTGGAGCTTTGGTTTTCTTAGGTTTTTTGTTCTTGGTGGTGGTGGTGGTTTGATTCCGACGATGCTGTCCCTGCTGGTAGTTCGACGGCAATTGGTCATCTCCCTTGGTTTGGTGATTGTGAACCCCTTGGACTTGCTGCCGTTTTGCTGAACCTTTGGCCGCACTTTGTGTTCTGATTCCGGCGAGGGTTACTGTGTTGGGTGGGTTTGCTGGTTGTGGTGACGCCGTCATGACACGTCGCTCCCCACTGCTTATGGCCCATGTTTTTGCTTTTGTGTGGATGATGATGCAGCTTGTGTTTTTGCTTGGCAAGGGCCACGTCTCGAGTCAGTTGGTGGGACATGTGTCTTTTTCCAGTGTAATGCATGTTTTGTTTTGTGTGGTCACAACTTTGGTATTTTGTTGGTCCTTCGGCTTGGTATATTTTGGGTTGTTGGTTTGTAAGTGCCGTTGAACTTTGTGTTTAGCAATGATAAAAAATTAAAAAAAAAAACACAAATCAAATGTGACTTCAATTTAAACCCTAAGAATCATAATAAAATACAAATCAACCAAGACGAAAAAAGAGAGTGTAATACCACAAATCCTTAAATCATGTGTCAAATATAATGAATTTGTCAAATACGAACAACGAAGAGGAAGAAAAAAGAGAGAAAGATACCACTAATCGGAACTCCGGCGACGTTTGTGAGGCTGCCGGTGGCGGTGGCAGTCAGTGAGGGTGGAGAAGGAATTTGGGAGTGTCTCAAAGTCTTTTTGATGGCTAATGAATTGGAAGATTATTAGGGGATTTTATTTCAACCTTAAAAGAGGTTAAGGGGTAAATTGTAAATTTGTTAGCTCAAAAGTCGGAATACAAATATGTTATTGTATTTATTTTTCTTAATAATAGTGAATTAAAAGTTTTTCTCACAAGGCTAATTTGGTATGGAGGAATGAAATAAGGTAGGAATGGAATGAATTACATAATGGAAATGAGACAATTCTCTGGTTTGGTTATGCATGGCTTAAAAAGGAAAACTAATCTATATATATAAACCAAATAAATAAATAAATATATGCGTAAATATATATTTTCAAAAGGAGGGAATATAAAAAAAAAAAAGTTGACCTTTATTGGATTCTCTATTAGAGCTCTGAATTCAAAACCCAACAAGCCTCCCGTTCGGATCTACTGACTGATTCAACAGTGTAGCGAAGCCCAGAATTGGAGAACTGAAGCCTCTGTCTATATTAAGATATTATGAGTAGACCGAACCTGTGGCTGATTATTTGAAAAATCTTGATAGATCAGAATTTCAACTGACATATGAAATTGAGGGTGTCGGGGGGTATGGAGGGGGTCCAAGTTTTTCAGAATCAGAAGCCTTCAGCCAGGTAAAAGAACTTGAATGGGTTAGCCATTTCACATATATAGGAGACAGAAGTTTTGCAATTGGATGCTCCTCTCCAGAAAGCTAGGGATTGATTCTGATCTATGATAGGATATTACAAGGAGTGACTTCGCTTCAAGCGTGGGAGGAGTAACAACAAAGACGCATGAATCGGTGCGTAGAGGAGGGTATGCGCTTGACTTAATTGTATATTTTCAAAAGGAGGGAATATAAAAAAAAAAAAAAGTTGACCTTTATTGGATCTTGTTATTTTAGAAAAATCACATCTAAAACGATTTTTAATATTATTTTTACGTATTTTTTTAAGTGGGGAATGGAATGCCCATTCCTCTGGTTGGAAAGTAGAATGTTTTTTATGGAATGACCATTCTCCGAGAAAGGTGGAAAATAGGCATTCCATCTTTGAAACTACTTTCCAAACAAAAAGAAATGGAATTAAATGAAGTGGGAATGGAATGTTTTTGTTTTCATTTTTTAATTTGGTAACTAACTTTAGAGTTGGAATGATAATTTTTGCCTATTTTCCGAGAATGGTGATTCCCACTAATTCATTCCACTTTCTAATTAAAGGAATGACCATTTCATTCCTACTTTTAAAAAAATAAAAATAAATAAATGAATAAAAAAAATATTTGATAAAATGTTTTACAAAAATATGATGTTTTTCTGTTCAACCAAACATGAGATCATTCCCATTCATTCTTTGATTAATTCTATTCCCACTTTATTTCATTCAACCACACCAAACTAGCCCTAAAAGCATTCCATTCCACTTTATTTTATTTCATTCCCACCTATCAAATTAGCCCTTAATTCACCGAATACGTACATACTTTAGTAATTAGTAATTAATTACCTCTACGTTATTCTCATACTTAACAAGTGGCTCCCAAATCACCAAGATGGGGCCAGAGCTTTGCTTAATTGATCAGCATTAGTTGGGTTAACCCTTGTTTCAACAATGGATAGGATATCCAAACTGTGCTCTTTAATAAGTTTCTTCATCTCTCTCTGCTTTAGGGAAAGATTCAGACCCCTAATATTCCATGTTGCAAGATTGATCGTTAAGAGGTTTGAGGATTGAGACCTCTTGGGATGATTAGTCCCTTTGAAGTAGGACAATGAAGACCTGCAATTTTCCTACCTTTTTTCTTCTTAAGGCTGACTTCCTTTCTCCTGTTCAAATTGATGTTAGTTGGGAGGCTAGTGGTGGATTCAGCCCATCATTGCACATCAATTCATCATCAGAACCAGTATCAAATAGAGCACTGAACATATTGTTCAGTGGAGTGTAGTAGGAGGGTGAGCTGACAACATTCTTGTTAGTATTTGGTGCATTACCAGGGAATGAAGGGATAATAGAGATGTTCAACTTCTTCTCCATTACAGTATTGTGGGCGGACATAGGGAGTGGGTTGGGGTTAAGTCTTCTTTTTGTGGTTTTTGGTGTCTAGTTTTTGATAAGCTGGGATTTGGATGAAGAGGGAAATGTGGTTGAGGGCATGTGTGGAGAAGGAGAAATAGGGTTAGGACATCTACTGATGCGGTTTGTGGTTTTTGGTGTATGGTTGGTGATATTTTTGGATTTGATAGTTGGAAGAGATGAGGTTGATGATATGTGTGGGGGGAGAAGAAGGAGGGGTTAATGGTTCTGGTTAGGTAGGTTTGCCTTTGGAATATGGTACAATCCTCCATTCAGATGCAGATGATTGAGCAGTGGTGGAGTGAGGGTTAGTGGTAGGGATGTTTGTGGATTTGGAGCAAACTGAGATGGCATGACTAAAGCATTTGCAAATAGAGCAAAGAGGGGGACACCATTGATATTCAACTTTGATATCAGCAGTCAATCCATTTCTCATTTTGAGGTTGATCACATCAGGCATTGGGGAGGAAGAGTGAATATTAACATAAATTTTAGCAAATTTTGTTTTGCTTATGGCTTCAGTGGCAAAATCAGCATAAAATGGTTACCCTATTCCTCTTACAATGTAGCCAAGCCCTTTGGAGTTCCAGTAATAGAGTGGCACATTAAACAGTTTTACCTAAACTAGAATGCAATAATGTGCACTTTGGACTTCAAAATTAGGAGTCCAATGTTGAAGAGTGATAGGTTTCCCAGTAATTAACCACGGGCCACTTGAAAGAATTGAGTCACGTTCAAATTCCGAAGAGAAGAAAAATAGGCACACACCTTTATTAGTTGAAGCAACTTCTTTTAAACCTCTGTCTAACCATAGCTTTGTGGTCATTTTTTTGACAATATCTAAGGGTGGTTTCCTGTGTACAAAGTAGCCAATGATGCAGGTTTTCATGAATTCCAGACCTTCAAGTTCAATCTCAGGAGGTGGTTCAATGAGGACTGAGTTATTCATTTTAAATGCCTCAGGAGGTGGCTGGTAGTATTGGAATGACATTTTAGAAGATGATCCTCCCTTAACTACAGAGGCCCAGGTCTTTTTGGTATGAGTGATAGGTGGAGGGGGTTGTTGCATAGGTGATGATGGATCAGTTTAAACATGTGCAGTGGTGAACATATGTTGTCAGTGGTAGGATCATGTTGTGGTTGGAGTGTAATTCGGGTAGGAGATGGTGTAGGGTTGGCAATAGTAGCAGGAGGGAGAGTTGATGTTGTGACATCAATATCCACAAAAAACTTTTGAGGTTGAGGTAATTGCGAAGATAATTGCGGAGGGGGGGTTACATATTTTTTTTGGTCAACAAAGGAAGTAGGTGCATTATGGTGAAAGGTAAGATCTGAGGAGGTGATGTCATAGTTATGGGTTGAATGTCGAGGAAAAAGTGTATTCAAATTCAAATTTGAATCTAAACATGAAACCAGGTTATTTGGGATAATAAAAGCCAGTGGCTGAGGAACCGGAATACCATTGGATGATGGTGGTGGTGGTTATAGTGGATTTGGAGTCTTAGTGTGAGAGTACTTGGTGCAGGTTACATATGAACTGTCGATTGGGGCTAGAGCTTCCTTCGCGTCCAGGTCAGACCTTAGCTTAGAGATGATGGAGCAGAAATCCTTCCTCAAATCTTCAGCTTTCCCAAGATTGTCTTAAGACCATTGTAACCTTTCCATAAGCTCTTGAATATGATGTTAAGAGAGTCATAGAGCACAAGATTAAAGCTAGGAACCTGTGATGGAAGATGGGATGAATGTTTATTGGAATTTGTGGCTGATATCAGGGATGGTTGTTGGTGGTAGCTGAGGATTGTCTCAGATGGAGTGTAGATGGTTTAGGGAAGCTAGTGCCTTTTGGATTTTTTAGGGAGGGAGGGATAGTGGATGGAAAATTTGGGTGTGTGGAATATGAATTTGAGGAGGAGATGACTTGGCATGCTTAGATGCAGCAATGGTAGTGTGGACAGGGGAAGGTGGAGAGGGTGATTTGGAGGTTTTAGCATGGTTATTAGAGCGTTTGAGAATGGTAATAGAGGGTGGTTTGCTACTGGGAAAGCTGCTTGGGTTGGCCAGAAGTGGCCAGAATGGTGGTTTCAGATGGTTCGGACGAGGGTTGGTGGAAAAGGGTTTCATGGTTTCAGGGAGAGCATAATAGTGTAATATCTTCACTATTATATTATAAAGTGAGGTTTAGATTTTTAATCTATATAAATGCTGCAATTTAGCAAATAGCAAGGATAGAAGCAAATCAACTCTTGCATACCCTTCCAAACATGTCTTCCTCAAAAACATTCTCTTTGTACATCCTATCATTTGTTTTCCTTCTCCAAACTGTCTTTTGAGCTAACCCTCTCTTCCATTTTTGTTCAAGTTCAGAAAACTTTACCACTAATAGCCTTATGAAACTGTTAACACCTTTTTTTGTAAATTTTGTATTAATGACATGGCAACCAATTTGGGTATAAATTGACACGTGAAAAAGGTAACAGAAGCTGCATGCAAAGGTAGAAGATTGGAGAAGCCTTTGAATTAATTAATTGATAGGGATCAAGAATTAGTATTTATCTGTTAGTTGGTTTTAATTAAATATTTATATTTATCTCTAGGATTAGTTTAATTTAAATTAATAGTTGATTAAGTGATAGAGTTGTAATGGAAGTAAAATACTTGTATATAGGAGTTTGTTTCTGTGTTTTATTCTACAAATAATCAAAGAGGCATGCTGAGATAGAGGTCCAGCACTGTCAGAATCATTTTATTATTATTGTTGTTTTCTCAAGAACTTTCCCTAAATAGTATCCTTGTTATCTCTACCTCTCTCCCTCTCTATTTCAGTCTCGTTCTATCTCTCTCTCTCTATTTGTGATACCCCTCGATTCTAGAGCCACGGGTGATCAAGTCCGAGCATAAATCCGAGGGATATCAGACAATTAATATGTAAACAAGCAGAAAAAAATTGAATTAAGAACAAATTAATAATACGCTGAAAGAAATCTAACATAAGAATCCTCAAACTTGAAATAAATAAATTAATATGATTTAAAACCGTACAACTCGGGAATCCACCTAGTGGACCCCTAATCCCAAATCCTTGAATAAATTTACAGAATTAAAATCCAAAATTAAAATAGAAAGGAAATCCTATGTAACCGGAAGAGTGAGTGTCTGTATATGCATCAACCCGATCAAGCTCTAAGCCTGATACTGTCGAACACCTGAAAAATAATAGAGTGGGTCAGGCCCACATGCAAGTCCTGATCTACTACGATCCATACAGTAATCCGATACGCAGATACATCCTAGAAAGACTCAACAATATCTAGAGTAGTCTATATATGTATATATAGTACACACTATAGGACGCTCACTAGTCCAGTAGGTCTGTCTCAGCCTGAATAGAAGGTAACATGCGAATACGCACCCTAAGGTGGGCATGAGTACTTAGACCTACGAGGGAACAACACCTATGTCCAGTTATCCATCCTAGGTGATATACGCGCCCTAACCATGGTCCTGAGACTCAAGCTCATATCATGGCACATATAATAAATATATAAAGTCCGTACTCCTCCTAATACAGAATATCATCCATTTGTGTAGTGGTCTGATATCTATATAATAAATCCATTCGGAAACCATAATAGATCATTCAATTCACAATTGATATGACACATGTAGGTGATGGACTTAACCTTTATGGTTAATCCATACCTGAATCCAAATTGGGTCGGACTTAGTGTTTTGAACTAATCCATTCCCAATATAGGTAGGTCTTAGTGTTTTGAACTAAGCCATCCCTAATATGACACTGTTCCATACCGGTTCATATACATCCATATAAGCGAGACTTAACCTTTTTATGGTTAATCCAACTCATTCCAAATTAGGTAGGACTTAGTGCTTGAACTAATCCTTACCTAGTATGTCACCGTCCCATACCGGTACATACAATCCTCCAGTTAACATAGTTGATAAATCAATATTAAATAACCATCAACCATTATCCATAATATGCACAAGAGAAGTTAATTCATGTACATAAATATTAGACATTTAATGCAGAGCCCAAAATCCAACTCCAATAATGTAAATTGATACATAATTTGCACACATTTACATTCTCCAACATAATCCCTGAATTGATACAATTTAGTACTATTTAAGTATCAAATAAATCCAAATTAAGCATAAGGAAAATTAGTTAATTCCCAATACTTCAAATACTATAGAAATATGATTTATATGTATATTTAAATCATACATAACAACCTTGCCAAGCTCCGGTATATAAACCTACCAAATCCTCCAATATAATCTACGAATTGATACAGTTAATAGAAATTTGAGTATCAATTAAACCCAACCTAAGTATAGTTGATTTCTAATTAATTCACCATACTTAACACTGTGAAAAAATACAATTTTACCCAATTAAATCATCCATACGACTTGTTAAGTTCCAGTGGATACAACAGTGTACACTACACTAAGTTTCCCTTAGACTTTGTACTTCTCCCTCAATTAATCCCAGTTTAAATTAATGTTCCTGAAGACTAAGTTTAGGTTTAAAATAGTTCCATACAGTGTTTAAAATAATTTAAACGAAGTCCTAATACACTGCACAGTCAAAACCACGCACAAAATCACACAGTAATGTAATTTCTGGGCAAGAGCAGGCTCCAAAATTTGAGAGCCTGCTCTTATTTAAAGGGAGAGCCGGCTCTAGGCTCCAAGAGCCGGCTCTAGGGCTGCAAGAGCCGGCTCCCCCATCCTTGGGAGCCGGCTCTAAGAGTAGGAGGAGCCTGCTCTTCCTCTCTTAGATGTCGTCGTCTGTTTTTGCGTCTTCTTCTCCAACTCCGGTGATTACAGAGCCTCTGTGGTATGTTCTAATTCTTATTCTAGGTTTAATATTAGTCCTAAACAAGTTTAAACCACTGAGATCCAACCCTAACATGTGTAGGAAAACAAGTTCTAAAGCAACAACTACAACACCTCTGTTAACCAATTTTAAGCAAGCTGCGACAGATTTAGTTCAGATTAATTTGATGCAATTAAATACTGTTCTAAAATCTTGTTCTAGGGATTAAACTCATTCTCAGAATAATTGTAAAGCATCCAATCATATTACTAATCTCAATAAAATAGGCTTAAACGTAAAAGACACAGATAGCAGAAAATCAACCAGTATGCAAAACAGTTAACTCACTGAGATCAAATAAATTCATATCTGCATGGAAAACATGTTATTATGTTTGTGTCAATCCGTTTTATCTTTTATTAAAACCCTGAAGTCTAACCAGGCATGCACAGAACACGAATTAAGGGGAAAGAATAGAACAAGACTTACCTTTGAAACCCAAACTTGCAAAGCTAATTCCACGTCTCTGAGTGTTAAACCACCCTTGCTGCTCCTACTGCAGTCCGATAATGCACACCAAACTTCCCTCCTTGATTCTGTTTTGTGAACCACCCAAACTCCTACCCCGGTTATCTCTGTATCTTTCTAGTTTTCACTACCAATTTGGGGCTCTGTTTGTAGTTTACAGAACATACGTTTATTCTGTTCTCCAAACCCTAAATCACGTATTACTTTATATTTATAGGTGTATATTGATACCCTAGTCCACGAATAATCAGAGACAAAGCCCTAATCCCCATCCTAACCGGCCCATGAAACTATCTCAGTTCTAACCTACGGCGGCTTACCAATACGTGAATTATAAGCCAAAAAATATAACTATAACCCTAAGTTATCATACAGAAAATAAATAAATATTGCATTAATTAAATAAAACAATTCAATAAGTATAGTAATTAAACAGGTAAATCCAAGTTGCATATTACTAAGGCAATTAATTTAAATAAAATCAAATGTTATAATTAAAACAATCTCAATTAACATGTAAATTAAATACACACAAATATAAATTAAATCAATTAAGCAAACACAATTAATCATTTAAGAAAACAAAACAACTAAGTCATAAAACAAAATCAATTAATCAGTGAAAAATAAAATTAAATTTCCAATCCTATCCTTTTGAAAACTAGGGGTATTACACTATCTCTTCTCCTTATCACTTTCTATATCTATATTTTCTCCGCTTTCTATTATCAAATTATTACTATAAATTATTCAATTAAAAGTCCTTTTAATTAAGGCAATTATTGAACTCAAAGAGGAGTTTTATTGTTATCTTCATCCTTGCATCGTCTAAAAGTCAACCTTCTCAAAAAGACTATAGTTGACTATTTAACTTCGAACCATATAATTGGTTCTGGCTCGCCCACACTACATCAATTCCGAATCGAATCTACTAGGTGAGTGATTTATAGTAAAAAATATGTAGTGGGCTTCTCAGTCGATGTACCAGTATTCTAATCAGCCATATAGTTGGCTAAATGATTATCGGCAGATGCCAACAACAGTTGATTATCGACAAGCACCAACAGTCGATTATCGGCAGACGCCAACAGTCGATTATCGGCAAGTTCCAACAAGCGATTATCGGCAAGTTCCAGTAGTCGATTATCGGCAAGTTCCAAAAAGCAATTAACGGCAAGTTCCAGCAGCCGATTATCGGCAAGTGGTAAACTAGTCACCAGTAGTCCATTATCGGTAGGTGATACACGGGGGCAGCCGATGGGCAATTAGTCATATGGTTGGCCTAAAAATTATCAGCGACTAATAGTCGATTATTAGCAAATGGCAAACTAGACACCAACAGCCGATTATCGACAAGTGATAAATCAATATGTCACCCCTGTATCACAATCTTCGGTACTCGGGGGGCAGCCGATGGCCAATCAGTCGTATGGTTGGATTGAAATTTATCAGTGACCAACAGCCGATTATCAGCAAGTGGCAAACCAGTCACCAGCATCTGATTATCGACAAGTGATAGCTGATTGGCAGGAGATTATTCAAGATTTGAAAGCAATGAAGGCTCAGATATCGGCTATCCAAAGTTGTTATCAAGCTGAAAACTCGGTATCTCTTGAATTAATTTTTCAACGTATTTCTTTACCATTGACAAACATTTCTCAAGGGTCACAAACAACTATGGCAGGAATTGTCCCGTCGAACACAACTTTTGGTATGCCATCGGTAATCCACTGATAATAACAAAAATACCATTGATGCCAATTGAGCCGAATGTAAAATCGGCAAAGGTTATTCTACAACGCCCACCAATTATGTCGATTCCCCCTCAATGAGAACAACAAAAAATGGGGGAGATTGATCAGGAGATTAAAGAATTAATGGCTCAGCTTATCCAAGTTGAGGTAGCTCAAGAGCGTAAATGTGCTTAGCCTATGTACAAGAAACCTTATCCTGACCAGGTGATAAATTAGCATGTCACCCCTGTATCACAACGTCTGTTACATGAGGGGCTGTCGATAACAAATACCGAAATTGGCCAGTCCTGTCGATCTCGGCAGGAAATTTTATCAAAAAATCAGCAGCAAAGTTTGCCAAAATATTATCAGTTACCAACTGCCAATTATCGGCAAGTTCCAGCAGTCGATTATCGGCAGGCGATAAATCAGTCACAACAGATGACTTATCAACAACAAAGTTGAAAAAACTATTAGTCTGATACTGATGAATGGAAAGGTACAAATCGGTTGAGACAAAATCGGCTGAAAGAAAATCGGCTAAAAAACCAGTGGCTGCTGGGGGCATGTGATTGCAAACCCCCAACAAAAGTTAGTTGATCCATACACTCCACTTCAGCCTGCCGATTATAGTGAGATCCTGATTGCCGATCAATGAACTTTTGGGCATGATGCAGTTATGTCGATTGAGCTGAATGTAAAATCGGCTAAAGCAAAATCGGCTAAAAGGAAATCAGCTAAGAAAATTCCTTGTTGGCATAATTTCATTCATCTAGTAAAACTAATAGGCAGGTCGGCTAGAATGACGATTCACAATAATTTAATTTATGTCAATCATGATCATGATTTGCTAGCGGAGTTAGAAAATGCATGTGGGGCAAGTCCTTCATTGGTTTATGGGCTGGCAATATCGGCAAACTTTCTAAGAATCTAGGAAGAAGCCTAAATCGGCATATTTGGCTAATATGAAATAAAGATTATCTTAGAGGTGATTCAGAAGAAATAAAGTTTTGGAGCTCGTTGATTTGCAATCTGATTTCAAGTGACTAACGCAACCTTTGTTTAAAATTTCCTTCCAATGTACTTTAAATTTCAAATATCTTATCGGCTTGGGCGACCGACAGCCGATAAGACATTTAAAATTGGGGGGGCATTATTGACACCCTTTTTGGTAAATTTTGTATTAATGACATGGTAACCAATTTGGGTATAAATTGACACGTGGAAAAGGTAACAGAAGCTACATGCAAAGGTGGAAAATTAGAGAAACCTTTGAATTAACTAATGGATAGGGATCAAGTGCTAATATTTATCTGTTAGTTAGTTTTAATTAAATATTTATGTTTATCTCTAGGATTAGTTTAATTTAAATTAATAGTTGATTAAGTGATAGAGTTGTAATGGAAGTAAAATACTTGCATATTGGAGTTTGTTTCTGTGTTTTATCCTATAAATAATCAAATATGCATGCTGAGATAGAGGTCCAGCACCCTCAGAATCATTTTATTATTGTTGTTGTTTTCTCAAGCACTTTCCCCAAATAACATCATTGCTATCTCTATTTCAGTCTCGTTCTATCTCTCTCCCTATATCTCTCTCTCTCTATCTCTTCTCTATATCACTTTCTATATCTATATTTTCTCCCCTTTCTATTCTCAAATTATTACTATAATTTATTCAATTAAAAGTCCTTTTAATTAAGGTAATTCTTGAACTCAAAAAAGAGTTTTACTGTTCTCTTCATCCTCACATCGTCTGAAAGTCAACCTTCCCAAAGAGACTATAGTTGACTATTTAACTTCGAACCATATAATTGGTTCTGGCACGCCCACAACAAATCAAATTAGAATCGGCTCTAGCCAGCCGATTTTAGCGTCAACAGACTTGAACAAGCTCATGGGTGATCTCTACTTCAAAGCACCTCTTGCTGGTTTCGGTGTTGGTTTTGTTGGACAAAACCAATACAAAGACAACGGCCTTGCCTTTTGTCGTGGTGATGTCTCAAACACGAACTGCAAATCTTATATTACTGAGGCAGGCAGTGAAATTTGCAAACGCTGTCCATACAACAAAGGAGCTATCATATGGCATGATTACTATCTTTTAAAGTACTCAAACACCCACTTCTTTGGCAAAATTGACAATCAGAACAAGTTCTATCTTTATAACATGAATAAGGTAAGCGATCCGAAGTCATTTAACCAAAAAACAAAGAAGTTGTTGAGCCAGCAATCAGAGAAAGCTTATGTTATTCCAAAAAACGTTGATACCAAGTAATAAGTACAAAACGTATCTAAGGAAAGGGGAGAAAAATGAAGCGAAAATATGTCATTTCTTCAAACTCCCAACTTCATTCTTCTTAATGTCCTGAATATCAAAATAATAAGAATATATATATATATATATATATATATATATATATATATATATATACGAGCATTCATGTTCCATATTAGTAGTAAACAAGTCATATACCTTCAAAGTAACAGACATGCATTTAGAGAAAAAGAAAAATTATCGATAAGAGTGGAGTGAAAATTCTTGGTTTTGGATATTTACGTACATATAAACACAATTATTTTAAGAAGTATAAGTCTGCTCACCTGCCACCAACTTGGCAATTAGCATTGTTTTGTCTTAGCATGTGTAGATAACTGCTCTACGTCAAACGCCACCTGTCATTTTAATATTATTAATGCAAGGCCACATTTGCATACTGTTAATGAAGGTGCCACGACGCTTACTCTCGTGGCACCATCTCTAAAAATAAGCACATCTGACCAGTACTTATTTGGCGTGCTCCTGAAAGGACTAAGTATCTTCAAGCTATTCGTCCTATAACTGAACTCACCTGTGGCTCTAGAATCGAGGGTATCAAAAGTAGGGTGTTTGATTACCTTTGTTTTCCTTTTCCGCGCTCTTCACTATCTTGACAAAAGTTTTATCAAAACTAGCGTGCACCTCACAAAATACATCCCTCACTCGAGTACCCTTTATAACTCGAGTGCAACTTCAAAGCGATCACACATCTAATGCCTCTGCATCTTAGGACAACATCTAATGCAACTTCAAAGCGATCACACACCTTCTCTCTCGATGCCTCTACATCTCAGGACAATATCTCATACGACTTTCCTGCCTTGGGGGTCAAAATTGCATGGCACATCTAATGCATCTCATTATGTCCGTACTCTGCCCCTTTTATTTTATCTATTTCGACTAACTCATAGTTATGTTTTTTATTTTTATTTTTATTATTATCATTATTACTATTGTTCAGTATGTCATGTTCATTAAATTATAACACTTATGTTCTTAATTATTTCTCTTCATTGTTGAGTCAAAATTAAGAGGTGGAATTATCAATTCAATTTTAAACTCTTTTCTATTCTAATTACCATTAATGTTATATAAGGACTGCATCTCGCACTATTTCATGACTTTACTAGGTGATGCAAATTACACCACATAACCTTGGAATCAAGATAGAATTATTTTATTAATTATGACATTCCATTACAATCTGTTTTCTAAACATACGATTTTGTTGTGCAAGGAACATCTCAACTTGTATAAAATGTACTTAGTACATTGACTTGGGGTCACCTATCTATAACAAAGGCCGAAGCTCCATGGAATCCCTATGCTATCCAGAGGGAACTTTAAACACAAATAAGTCTCCATGGGGTGCACCTATTTGTATATGTGTATAAATAATAATTGACAGTTAAGCATTGATAAGTCTCGGTTTTGACTAAACGATTAAAAGAAAAGAAAAAAGAAAGGAGTTCCTCTCTACGGATAAACCTCAACGAGTTGATTGAGATCCTTTCTACGGATATTTTCCTTTTCTTTTTCTCTATCTCCCTCCTCGCAACCTTGAGCTCCCTCCTCGCGACCTCGAGCAGGGGGGCAAATTGTAGATAACTGTTCTACGTCAGACCCCACCTGTGACGATCCTGGATTTTACAAACCCAGTGTGTCCTGTGATGATCTAAAACGAATCCAAAATGTGGAAGCAAAACATGAATAAGTCTATAGAGATGTACTCCATCCTTAAGACACAAGAACGACCTTCCAAGGAGTCGCGTGACTTAGCGGAAGTAAGATCGGAGTTAGGGTTTCAAAACCCTCCAAGGAATGGATCAAGAGAAAAATGGTCATTCCAAACTGAAATGGTTACCACCGTGCACACCATTGGAAAAACAACGAAAAATTAACAAAGATGGACTCAAGAATTACTTAATTTGGAGTCCGGACGGCAAATATATTAAAGTTTTAGTAAGGTTGTGTCAGGATTTGGTTCTGAATCAAGTGATTCTTGAGTCCATCTTTGTTAATTTTTCGTTGTCTTTCCAATGGTGTGCACGATGGTAACCATTTCAGTTTGAAATGACCATTTTGCCCTTGGTTCATTCCTTGGAGGGTTTTGAAACCCTAACTCTGATCTTCCTTCCACCGAGTCACAAGACTCTTCACAAGGTTGTTCTTATGTCTTAGAGATGACGTATATCTTTATAGACTTGTTCATGTTTTGCTTCCGCATTTTGGATCCGTTTCGGATCATCACAGGACACACTGGGTTTGTAATATCCAGGGTCGTCACACCACCTGTCATTTTAATATTATTAATGCAAGGCTACATTTGCATACTGTTAATGAAGGTGCTACGATGCTTACTCACGTGGCGCCATCTCTAAAAATAAGCACACCTGGCCAGTACTTATCTAGCGTGCTCCTGAAAGGACTAAGTATTCTCGAGTTACTCGTCCTATAACTAAAGTCACTGTTGAGGAAAGGGTCGCTACCCTTCCTCTCCTGTGGACACGCCCCGCTCCAGTCGAATGGGCCCCTCCTCCTTTCCTTTCCGAGGTTACTTCCTACAGGCGTAACCTCGGGCATTTTTCTCTTCTCGAGCTCCCTTTTAGTTGCAGGGACCTCGAGACGCAGATCTAGGATAGAGCCCGGGGGACCGAGAAGGCAGAACCCCAAATGAAGCTCTTTCCCTATTTTCAGTTGCGAGAATCTGAGTATCAGTGGTTAGGTGGCTGAGTTCCAAGGATTCGCCTCACCTAGAGGTCTACATAAGGGGGAGAGAATGTCTAATACCCAGTAGCTGAGCTCGAGTAATAGAGACCACATAATACATTAAATATATATTTCACAGAATGACCATTGGATAAGGAAAGAACTACCATCGTAACCAAATGTCTTTAACTAGGTAAATCGACTATTGGATAAAGAGGCAGTTAGCTCTCATGACCAAGGGTCTTTACCCAAATGAAAGTAGTATAAATAGGGCTTAACTCTCACCATTTAGGGAGGTTGAAAAATACATATGCACAACCATAACTGTTAACCTTAAGGATTTCATCCAAGGTCAATCTAGAGGTTTTGATGATAACAAACCATTAATAGTGTTTAAGGACTAATGTTTACATTGAGTGTTATAGATTTGCATTTAAAGAAAAACCTCAATGAAGATCATAAAGACCATTCCAAGTGTTCCATTACTCAAGATCACATCTATGGAAAGCAAAGGAGACAAAATGAACATGAAGTTGCAATAAACCAAATGCAAAGTCCATCCAAAGATAGCTTGGACTACAACGAGTAAGAAAACAACTCAAAGAAAGAAAGAAAACAAGTCTACCTAAAAGCCTACACGATCATGGATAAAACGTGAAGAAATGGGTAGATAGGATGGTGAGTGTTTAGGATTCAATGTCAAAGTATTTATGAATCTATTTGAAACTCATCTCTATAGGACCATGCATATCATATCATCATTCATATGCTCCTATATCCATTAGCAATAGACTATGCACTTCATTCATATACAATTGCACATGAAGTCATTGCTAAAGAGTGAGTTAGTTCAAGCTTGCATAAGCTTTGAAAAAACTCATCATTTGTGCTAGAAATGCTAAGACCATGCACATCAATCATATAATTCATATTGGTCAACCATTAAGGCATGAGAAACCTTCATTACCATGAGTTGGTAACGGACATTAGGAACCCAGAATGCGCGTCATGAAAAACTATGTTTTTGGCTAAGTGTGAAAAATGAATTTTTGAAATAATGATTATTTCAAAATAATTTTTTCCGGTAATAACTCTTTATACTTAAACTAGCCTAAACTGATTTTATCATAATTTTTGACCAAGTCTACATTGGTCTACATGAGGATTCATTTTTACCAAAACTGTCGGAAATCCAAATTTGTACTAAAACTGAATTTCTACATTTTGATTTAGTTGGATTTCAATTTTCTAGTATTTTTTATTGAATCCAAGTGGGGGTATTTCCTTATTTACATTGTAAACTTAAAGTAAATGGACATATAAATACTGTAAAGACATTTACTTAAATGTTTTCAAGTCAAATAAGGTATGTGCAGATGTCCTATAGAGAACTGTGAACTGTGTAATTTGTTAACTTAGAACAAACTTCTGAGGCAACAGTTCCATTTCTGCAGACCGAAATGGAGAAGCAATCTGAATCGGACGACCGATTCTAACAGAGAGTTTTGGATCAAAGGATCAAGGTATTTCGGTCGACCGAAACAAAAGGGTGTTTCATTTCGGCCTACCGAAATAAAGAGTGATAGCCAACCTCAAGTTATTTCGGTTTACCGAAACATAATGATGTTTCATTTCGGTCGACTGAACCAGCGTACATTCAAATTCAAACGGCTATTTTGCCTTGAACCCCGTGCACAACAACTATATTTTTGAATTAGCTCATCAAAACTCTATAAATAGAGCTAAAGACTTCGGGATTTTATTGTTGCTACCATTGAGAAACATTATATAGCATCCAAAGAGCTTTTGTTCTTCATTCATATCATACTCTCTCATCCTATATCATTCATAGAGTATTGAGCTTCAATTTATTCATATATATACTCTAGAGTGAGCTGAAAGTTGTGAGCTTTGATTTGCATATCAATCTTTGAGAAATATATTTGTATGCAACAAATCTGATCTTCATTTGTAAGGGCTGGTGTGGCCCAAGAAAGAAGAAGCAAGCTAGCTTCAATTTGTAAGGATTGGTGTGACCCAAACAAAGATTAAGAGAGGTTGTCTCTTAGCAAAGTGAAACAAGAAGTTGCTTCATGCAAATGTTTGCTCTCCACCCGTAAGGAGGTGCCATAATGGATTGGGAAGTCTCAAGAGGGGTCTTGAGGCGAGGATTAGGAGTTTCTGAACCTCGCTAAAATCGCCGTGTGAATGTTTACAAATCTCTCTTCTCTTATCTCATTTACATTTATACCATTAATTGCTTATGCCTATATATTGATTATTGTATAATTGTTAGAAGGTTTTTAAGTAGAATTTGCAAATCTGAAAATTGGTCATTGTTTGCCATAGACTTTATTCACCCCCATCTAGAGTCAATACTTGGGCAACAATAACCATAAAGAATGGACCTCTAGGGCTCGAGCTACCTTAGGGTGTTAAACAAATCTGTCTTCTCTCTCTCAATCTCCTCTACGGAGAATCCCTTGTGCTAGTTTAGAGCTCCACTCAACCTTTGATCTCAACATTCCCGACAGACGTGAAATGATCTCCTCACATTATCACGAACCACCATCACCAGCATGACGCAAAACACAAATGCAAGACCAAAGCCTTAATTCTATGCTTCACACTAACAAGTCTATCATTTCAAGGTTGACTACAAAATTAAGAAAAACTTCCAACAGCCCAAAAACTGATTTTTGTCTCCTACGTTCAATTTTCTAAATAAAGCTATTTAAAATTTTAGAAACAAACAAGAAAAAAGCTACATAAGGATTCTAATGAGCTTGTATCCTCGGTGGGGAATCCAAAGAGTGTCACAAAAAAATCTCGATCCAATGAGAATTACTGAAATGATTATCCTTACAATAGCCTCTTATATACAAATAGTATTCTATGAATCCCAAAAAAATTTGCAATAATTCCTTTTTTTCTAGAAAAAAAAATTACAATTTAGAAGATTTCTTAAACTAATATTTACAATAGCCTCTTGCATACAAATAGTTTTTTCATGGAAATTTGAGAAGATGAGCAATTTAAATCTTCTTAAATGCAGAGAACATGAAACAACCACCATGAATCAAATTATGAAAGCAGGATTGCTAGTCCGTCGGTAGCATTTGACAAGTAAAACAAAGCAGTAGTTACAAGTGGTATATGAACAGAGTAATTAAATTCATGATTAGACAGCATTTATGTTCCATATATATATATATATATATATTGGTACTTAGTATCAAACAATTCATTTTAAACACAATTATTTTAAGAACTACAAGAAGTCTGCATAGCTATCTCACACCGGCCAAAAGTGGAAGGTTCAACCAATTAAACGAGAATATCCAAAAATATCAAGTCAAAACAATGTAAAAACTGAACAAAAAGTGATGCATGGATGATATGAACATAGAATCAAGCATCAACATCTCCATAAACTGTAGAAGTCGGAATGTCCTCATCACCACCATCAGTATCACTCCCACTATCATCCTCTGCATCCTCATCTCTCCTCTCCCCATCAAGAAATGGGAAGGTTCGACCAATTCTGAGCGTTGTTATAGATGATGTAAATGGTGATTTAGCCCCAGTAGAGAGTATTCCCACAACACTTGGAACCTGCAAATAACAAACCACTCAAGAATATACTTAACTTGTTAATTTAAATCACTAATTTCTCTACCTTAATAACCTTATAACAAAGTTCAAATTGACCACCAGCACAGAATCTACTAACGAAGTGATAGAATTGATGCACCCCGCCAAAGCTGGCATAATTGGCATAAATTCGACACTCTCAGTTTGAAGTACCCGCCACTAATAGAAAAATAAAATAAGATTGAATAAATGGAAAGAAAAAATAAATAATTAAGTAAATAAAAGAAAATAGCAGAGAAAAGAGACATACTACTGTTGGAATTGGAGTGCCGTACATTATCACAGAAAAAATCATGCAGAGCCATCGCACATAATAGGTTTTGTTTTCCAGGTTCTCAAAAGCTTTAGGGACTACCATCAGCATTGCAACCAAAAGACTAATCACTCCGACACCGATAAACAGGTTTTTCTAACAATTTAGAAAGTAACTTATAAACATGTAAATATATATATATATATATATATATATATATATATATGCAATGATATTTACAAACTCCACACTTATTATCTATAGCCATAATAGGTTTGTGCAACATGACAGGTACAAATAATATACATACAGGGAAATTTTTTTTAAAAAAAAATAAAAAAATCTTATTGGATAAGCACAGCAAGAATAGTTATTCAAGCAGGCTAATTTACATTCTGCATCACTCCCAACAGACAAAGATCGAGGATTTTGAGGCAATCCCATGTGTGGATTTTCCGGAATCAATCTTGTTCCCTATTTGCAGTACTGGTATTCCCACACTGCAGTACAATATTTCTCTCCCACCTGCTAGAATAATCCCTCAAATTCCAATCATCCATGGACTTAATATTGAAATCATGCAAAATTGCAAACAATTACAGAAGGGTTGAATAATCTGATTGCAGGCACCAAATGGCCCACAATAAGCATTAAATTCACATTGTTCTCTTGGTTGAGACCAAAACAAATACCATTGACCACCAGCACAGAAATCTACTAACGAAGTGATAGAATTGATGCACCCTGCCAAAGCTGGCATAATTGGCATAAATTCGACCCTCTCAGTTTAAAGTAACCGCCACTAATAAAAAAATAAAATAAGATTGAGTAAATGGAAAGAAAAATAAATAATCAAGTAAATAAAAGAAAATAGCAGAGAGAAGAACATACTACTGTTGGAATTGGAGTGCCGTACATTATCATAGAAAAAAATCATGCAGAGCCATCGCACATAATAGGTTTTGTTTTCCAGGTTCTCAAAAGCTTTAGAGGCTACCATCAGCATTGCAACCAAAAGACTAATCACTCCTACACCGATAAATAGGTTTTTCTGAAAATTTAGAAAATAACTTATAAACATGTATATATATATATGCAATGACATTTACAAACTCAACACTTATTATCTATAGCCATAATAGGTTTGTGCCAAATGACAGGTACAAATAATATACATAAAAACCTTATTGCATAAGCAGTGCAAGAACAGTTATTCAAGCTGGCTAATTTACATTCTGCATCACTCCCAACAGGTAAAGACTGAGGATTTTGAGGCAATCCCATGTGTGGATTTTCTGGAATCAATTTTGTTTCCCTATTTGTAGTACTGGTATTCCCACACTGCAGTACAATATTTCTCTCCCACCCGCTAGAATAATCACTCAAATTCCAATCATCCATGGACTTGATACTGAAATCATGCAAAATTGCAAACAATTACAAAAGGGTTGAATAATCTGATTGCAGGCACCAAATGGGCCACAATAAGCATTAAATTCACATTATTCTCTTGGTTGAGACCAAAACAAATACCATTCCTTTGTAGTTTCCAACCAAGTGAGTTGTTTAATTTGCCCCGAAATATCCATAATACATCTAGAAATAATTGAAGGATTATAAAGAGAATAGGTAAAAAAACTCTCATTTTCATTGTTAACATAACTAAAATCATAGATATAATTCAACCTCATTTCTGGTACTAAACTGAAAATATGACCATTCCAAGCCCCACTAGTCCAGTATCGCTCAGACCTATTCCACCAAATAAGATACTACCATTTGGGTCTAGCTTAAGAGGTCTAGCTCAAGAGAGAATATCCTGCTGTAGGATTCTCTGAATTCTTCTTTGAGGTAAGAAGTTGATTTTTATTATAATTCTTCCAATTAATTACAGTATATAGCAAACATGCCAAACAAGTAATATTAGAAGTAACTAAATAACATAAAGAAACAAGAGAATACTTACCCTTGTGACATTAGTGCCGAACATTAAAAAAGTGCAGATATAGAATACTTCAAGGGAAAGGCCAAATAAATTCACATAAAATATCCCATCATTTGGATGAAACCCAGGATTGGCGTACAAGAGCTAAAATCCACAATTCGTAGCAGTCGCCGCCCCATACAAGTACGGCTTGAATTCCCTGATGTCTTGATCACGGAAGACTGGAACTATTGTGAATCTGCCAATAAAGTTTTAGTAACTTACATATGCAGGCATATATATATATATATATATATATATATATATATATAGAAGTACATACATATAAAAAATCCCTTTCATAAAGAATGGAAAAAAGAGAGGTTAAATACAATAGCGCAAGTGGCGCAAGAAGACGAGGGGAGATGTGACGTAGCCTACAAAAATATACATCAAGCACAAGTCAGTCGAACAATTAACCGCTGAAAAGTAGCATCTCTATCTAAAATCATTATCAACAGTTCACCAAATTAAATTATAGATTTAACAGTTAAAATCATATCGCAGTTATTTAATCAAACGTAAATAAATAGGTCCTCAATGCAGAAAGAAGTGAAGCAATGGATTCAAGAAAATAAATTTGCTTTAGTAGTTCTTGTGGAAACTATAGTCAAAGAGGGCAAGGCTACTCGGATTCAAAATAAAGTGAGCCCTAGATGGTCATGGTTGGCTAATTACAAGTCCAATATATTGGGGAAATTATGGTTTGGTTGAAATTCTCTCATATTTGATGTCGTTTTGATACAGGAATGATGCTCAGTCTATGTTATTACAGATTAAACACATTGTTTCTGGCACTTGTGTGTATATTACAACAGTTTATGCTGCTAATAGGGCAGTGGAAAGAAAGTTTCTTTGGAATTCGATTAGAGAACATGCTTCCAAAGTGTCAGGGCCTTGGATTGCTGTTGGAGATTAGAACATGGTTAGGGCTAATCATGAGAAGAAGGGAGGGCTGCGTGTTTCACAAACGTTGTTGGATGAATTTAATGGGGTAATGTATGATATTAGAATGGAAGAGCTTCCTATCAATAATGGAGATTGGTCTTGGTGTAATAAACAGAAGGTCCAGACTAGGATTAATGCTAAATTGGACAGAGTTTTAATTAATTCAGTGTGGCTGCACAAATTTACTGATTCAAATGTGTCTCTTACAGCTACCTCTCTCTCAGATCACTATGGTTTGGCAGTGCAATCGAATTTTGAGAGTTCTTCAGGTCCTAAACCTTTTAAGTTCCTCAAAGTTTGGTGTGGACAAGAGGAAGTAGAAAAGGTGGTGATTTCAGATTGGGAGAAGGTGGTTACAGGTGACCCTATACATGTGTTACAGAAAAAGCTCAGAGAGGTTAAGGTTGCAGTTAAGGAATAGAATAGTAAGAAAGGTATGTGGTCTGAACAGGTTCAAATTGCTAGGGATGATTTGGTTAAAATTCAAATGGATTTACTACAGGATCCAATCAATGAAAATTTGATTTCTCAAGAGAGGGAGGCTAGTGGTAACTTGCAACATTTTATGGACCTAGAAGAAATAATGTGGGCTCAAAATTCGAGACTTAAATGGCTTCAAGAAAGGGACAAATGTATAGCATTTTTTCACAATGCAGTTAAATAAAGAAGGTGCAGCAATGCTATCACAGCTCTGGATAATACTACAGGTGAGAGATCAGCAGACCCAAAGGTTATCAAGGATTGGTTAGTGAAATATTACACTGATCTATATCAGGATTCTGAGGTCAGGACTGGTGTAAATTTTGTTCCTGGAAGACCTTTGTCACATGAAGAATGTATCGGTTTGGATCAAAATATTTCTGCAGAGGAGATTAAAAATGTGGTAATGCAATTTCATCCTGATAAAGCCCCGGGACATGATGGTTTTCCTGCTAGATTTTTCAAAAATATTGGAGGATTTTGGACAAGATGTTGTTAATGGTGTTAGGAAACGTGCTAGTTTTAAAAACTTTTCGAGGGATTTTAATTCATAGATCTTGATTCATTACATAGAGACAAGTTTTATGCAAAAATAAAACATGATGTATCATTCAATTAAAAGATTGAATACTTACATCAAGGTTTGAGTAAACCTTAGATCTCTCCTCTAAAGTGAATGTTCTCACTTATTGTAAATCCCTTTTGCTAGACACCTTTTCCATGGATATCCATCTTCTTGGTAATGGTCTTGCCTTTAGGAATCACTCATAAACCTCCATGAATGACCTTGGAAAACTAGGCTTGTGGGAGCCTCCATTAGATGAGAACACTAACCCTAATTTTCTAGAGAGAGAAAATTTATTCCTTTTTCCTTCTCATAAAAATCACACCCCAAAATATACATAGACCATGTATATATATAGGCAACATAAAGATAAGGAAAAGGAAACTATAAATCCTTCTCAATCTCTAATTCACATATCTCAAATCTAATATGATTCCAATATCAAGTTGGGCTATGAGTGAGAATTTTTTGGGCTTATTATTTTTATTGGCTACAATGAATTAATAATTGGCCCGGTCCATGGACCCAATTAAATTAATTCATAAATTAATTTCTATTCCACTAAAAGAAATTAATTGAACTCCAATTAAATAATAAATAACCTCTAAGTCAATGTTGCACTTTGACCCCTCTATGCATAATTAGTTATCGGATAAATAATGCCATCAATCCGACTACTTAATTAATATATTTATTTTGGTTCCTTTGATTATTTCTGGCTTGATCACAATAAAACATTTGTTTGACAAAAAATAATAATTTAAATAAATAAATATATAATAAATCATTTTGTCTAAAAACATACGAAGGCCTTCGAATTTACTTTGTGATTAACCATAATCAATACAAAATAAATACAAGTAGCAATGATGCAAATATTGAAAATATAACCCTCTAACTAATAATTACATAACTACCCAAAGTATCGGTCTAAAGATCCCGAAGAATCCGCCGAACAAATCAAAGTAATTATTAATTAATAAAAGAGTCTATAATTTTCTCATGCATAAGAGTCAAATGCTATGACGGTGATAGGGAGCAATTGCATACGACGGCTCTCGCAATATATCTCAATCTAACGCGGATCCAGTTCAAGTCTTAATTAATTATGAGTCCATCCATAATTACCGACTATGAACAATTTATAATTACTATTTATATATCATGCATTGATTGCCATCACATACATATATATAAATAATTCTCGTAATCACAGGGTACCTATCAATTTCATAGTGAATCGAAACATAATACATTGAATTCACCAATTATATAAATCATAAATATTTCAGATATGTCAGGAACATATGTCACTATAATCCAGATAGGAATTTGCTATGCCAGGGCATATAAATCCCAACAAATGGGTTTCACATTTCCTCAATTCTGGAAAACTTGCAAAGGGAGGTAATTCTACTTTCCTTACACTTATACCCAAGGCTAATCATGGAGACAAGATTGGGAATTACAAACCTATTGCTCTATGCAATATTATATACAAGATCATAGCTAAAATTTTAGCTAACAGGTTGAGTAATGTTCTGCTAAATCTTGTAGGACCCGAGCAGTCAGCTTTTATAAAAGGTAGAAGATTGCATGACAATATCATGTTGCTGTCTGATTTGGTGAAGAATTTTGGTAGAAAAAAGGGGGATCCAGCTGTAGCATTAAAGATTGAATTGAGAAAAGCCTATGATTCAATTGATTGGGGATTTATTCAGTGTGTGCTCCAGTAATATGGGTTCAGTGAGAAGTGGATTAGTTGGATTATGGAGTGCATTTCTTCAGCAAATTTTTCTGTTCTCTGTAATGGAGTTCCTGCAGGTTTCTTTCCAGCTTCAAAAGGTCTAAGACAAAGGTGTCCACTTTCACCCTTACTCTTCTCTTTTGTTACGGAGTATTTTTCTACTATGATAGCAAATGATATTGGGAATGGAAAGATCAAGCTGTGTAAGGGTGTGATTAAAATTGGGATGAACATATCTCATGCTTTTTATGCAGATGCTCATACTTTTTATGCAGATGATTTGCTCATGGTAGTTAAAGCTGATGTTCCTACTTGGAAAGCTATTGAGGTAGTGTTTAATTCATTCAAGGAGGTCACTGGGCTGCAGGTAAATAAGAATAAGAGTTCTATTATATTTTCTAAGGCTGTAAGAGGTAGAAGAAGGTTAGCTAATATTCTGCAATTTAAGGTGGAAAAATTCCCTTTCAAATACCTTGGGTGACCTCTATCTAATAACATATTGAAGATTGAAGATTACAAAGTTTTGATTGATAAGGTGGATACTAGGTTGAGACACTGGAACACAATTAATATGTCACTAGCAGGTAGATTGGAGATGCTTAAATCAGTTATGTTTTCATATTTGTATCATTAGATTTTTGGATTTAAAATTCCATGGGAAGTAAAAAATCTGCTTGAAAAAAGATTCAAACAGTTCTTGTGGAGTGGCAAATAGGATACTAAAAGATGTCACAGCTGAAGTGGAGTCAAGTTACATTGTTTGCAGCTGAAGGTGGGTTCAATATCAGAAGGATTAAGGACATTGACAGTGCAGCTAAGATGACTATGTGTTGGGATTTTGTACAGAAAAAAGACAAGTTGTGGATCAAATGGTTAAATGCAGTATATTAAATAGAAAATACTTCTGGTTAGAAGTTCAAAAATCATCTAATTCAGTTGTTTGGAAACATATTTTGGGGGTTCGTGACCTGATATTAGAGAATGTTAGGTTAGAGATTGGAGATGGCAGAAAATTTAAGTTATTAACAGACCCTTTGTGCAATGAACAAAGCTTATTACAATTGTTTGGAGCTATTTTTTTTAGAAAGTATGACATGCAGGTTGGATTGGATTCGATTCTTCTTAATGGTACTTGGGAGTTTCCTGATTCTTTTACAATTCAAATGCAAAATACTTTAAATCAGTTGGAAATTCAGGACCAGATCAAATTGTACGGAAGTATGGTAAGTTCTTTTTGAAAGTTGGATGGAACAATTAGCAAACCAGACAATTTTTTCCTTTTCTAAAAAGCCATTAAAAAAAACAACCCCTCTTTCTTTCGTCAAATTCCTTTCACTCGCCCGATCGTAACATCAAGGCAAACTAGGTGTCCTGTTTAATGCAAGTCAATTACTCAAATGCATGAGAAGAAAAGGAAGAAAGATGAAACCACTTGACCTTAGGACAATGTATGGTGCAAGAGATTGACACCTATAAAAGAACGCAGATGTTCGAAGGGATCAAGGAATTTCGATCCCGCTTCTTTAATTGGGGGAATCGCAAAAAGAATAGGTTCAACCGTAGATGCAGCTATTTTTGGAGCATAGACCAGTCCGAAGCTAAAGACTGGCACCCAATTCATACAAAGAACACCACCCCCATTATATAATTATGTACAATCCGATCACACATATCAGACAAATCCTTCATCAGTTAAAATACTGAAGCAGTAAAAAGACGAAGAAATGGCTTCAGGAAGCAGAGCAACCTCAACTCCGGCCTCTATATCAGCTCAAACCCAGTTAAAATACTTATTTTTGCATTGAAATTTTTACATTTATATCCATAAAATTTTAAAATTACACCCACTTAAATTATGAAAAAAAACAAAGTCACTTCCACACTTGGTAGCTTATTTTACTTACTTTTACAATTTTCACTCTTAGCATATAAACTTTAACCGATGCGAATGACACATTAATGGATGAATCTCCTATTTTATAGTCATCTCTCTCCCCGTTAAATGTATTCTCTAGAATTCTTCGGTTAAATATCATATATTTACTAGAATATCTATCTTTCTAAAATCTTTCATAATCCACTAATTTATAATAGCCCTTTGAGAATCTATAAATCTTCTCTTTTTTTATAAGCTTATCAATTTCTACACATTCGTGAAAGATTCTAAAACTTAATTCTTTTTCAACCATACAAATATGGGTCACATTTTCTCAATTTTGTTGTTTCTTTAACTTGAAGAAAAAAAAAAAAAAAAAGAAAAAAAGAAAAAAAGAAAAAAACAACAATCTAGCCAAAACCCAATAACACCACATGCCCTACTTCCGTAGCTCGAGTCACGTCCCCCAAAAACCCTAAGTTTAATGATACTCTTAGGGCCTGTTTACTAACACTTTTACTCTCTGATTTTTAGCGTCAATTCCTAAAATTGTGAAATAAAAGTGAAAATTATGTTTACTAATATAATTTTACTTTTCACCTTTTAAAAAGTACTTTCAGATTTAATGAACGAAAGAGAAAGTGAGGATTTGTTACTTTCTCTACTTTCTACACTAATTACAAGAAGTACTTTCTCTACTGTAACATTATTTATCAAAAAAAAAAAAACCTCAAAAATTAGAATATCCAATTGCTCCACGTTGCCTCCTCCCGCCATGGCCTCTGCCCAAGGGCGAATCCACAATTTTCTCAATGGGTTGGGCTAAATCAAAATATATCCAAGTCTAAGTATAAAGTTACAAACATATATATATGTGTATATATGTATTATATACGTAGTATCATATTAGATTAGTAAAGTAAGTTATAAATATATAATATTAATTATTGTCTCTATTTGTAACTTTGAGTGCATCAAAGCTTTCCATTTCATTGTTGTACACTTCTTAGATCCAATGAATGAAACAAGCCAAAAGCTCACAACCCTATCATTGGTTCACAGTTATCGTACACTTTTGTACCCCCAACCATGTATCTCTCTTTCTACAAATCTATATCTTTAGAAGTCTCCCATGACAATATTAGTCAAGACGCTCAGAAAACTTATTAAGTTTGGTAATTCTTATTGGTGGACTCTCTCTTCTTTGTTATTTCAGTTTCAACATTTCAGAAGCTATGTCAATGCTCAAACTGATAAAGTTAAATTAAAATTGCAGAATCTTCTTTTTCTTTTTTCACAGATAAAATTAGAGTTTAGAGAGATGAAAAAGAAGAGAGCCCAACTAGATGAATTATATTACACACCAATCTTTCAAAATTTCAATAACTGAAAAATTATGTGCGAAGTGAGCAAAGATTCTTGTAACAAAAAATTAGACACGATGCTCAATAGTATGTCTTCAACTCTAAATTTCCTTCAATTCTAAGTGTTTTGACTTAATTTGAGTGCATCAACATATTATCAACATGTTATCAACATATTATCAACATCATCAGTAACGTTGACATCAACATCCTCATATCGTTAACATTAACTCATCTAGAATTGTCATCTAGAATCACATAATCCTCTTGCATAGATATACATTTGATTAAAATAAATTGAAAAGAGACTTCCTATCATAATTGGTCATTTTAAAACCAACATCACTGTTACAATGGTAAGGGGATTTATATAATTCAATTAGCTAGGCAAAAAAAACATACCTACTTTCTTTTTGCCCACTCCACCCATTCCCATCAACTCTCTTCTTTCAGAAAAGAAACCTATATTATTAGAACAAAAGAGGAAAATTTTTTAAAGCGTTAACAAACTTGTAAAACATATATTCTGAAATTGAAAACTAAACTTCCAAGTCTTTAATTCCCATTAATAAATTGTTCGAGCATCACATCATAACAATATTATATATGTGTATGTAGAAATAAGAACAAAAACAAAAAATCAGTATGTAAAACATGAATAAATAAATGTAACCAATAGCTAAAAATGCCAATTAAAATTTTAGAAAAAGTAAGAGTTTGTTACCCGATGACTGACGAGGCATGTTTCTTGAACCTTGTTCTTGTTCTTGCTAAATGTTGAGGCCTGATGTTAACCCTAAAAATAAGAAAACACTTTCACAATCTCACTCATAACAATTAAAACATCACCATCTAAGTACTATCTGTATCATGTATCAACACACCCCAATTATGCTTTCAGTCAAAATGTTGGACATCTATCGGTAGAAAGAGGTGTGATTACGGATAGGTGTGATTAGCACATATTCTACTCAGCTCTTATGTTAAATTAATTCAATAACAAAGTACAATGTATCAGTTTAGGAATAATCTTCAAAATTAACAAATCAATGTCCTGATATTCTGCATTCTAATAACAAAAGAAAATCAAAAACCAAAATTTGAAAATAAAAATATCGCAGAAAGATTGAAAATATCATTCATGCATTACACAGATTGTATTTCTATGTGAAACAAAACATCCAAGATTTCTCAATGGGGTGGGCTAAATCAAAATATATCAACCAAAATCAATTGTTGTTTAATTCAATTTTAGTTAACTAACCATATTTGTTTAGACAATTGACTGATTAAGGCATAGGAAATCCTATTTGGGTAATTAATTAATAAAAATAAAAATAAAAATACAAATTTATTTCTGAACAATTCACCAGTCCGTACCCCGTCTCTTCTTTTGACCAATTACCTAATCCTATTTGAGAATCTACTAGTGGAATTCACTCATAAGCATGCTTTTTGTAAGTATTTTAATTTTCAAGAAGTAACTTTAGAGCTTTACTCTATATTAAGTACTTCTGCTTGTCAAAGTTCTTGTTATGATTTTTTTTTTTTAGTTCTGAAAAGATTTCCATCTTCAAAAAGCTTGGCATGCTGATAACAATTGTTTCAGATTCAATCTTGGCAGATTTCTAATCCAATTCAGATTATTTTTTTCTTTTTTTTCTTTTTCCATGCCCAAATTCAAATTTTCTTGCAGACATAATTGTCCCAAAAAAAAAAAAATTTCAGAAATAGAAGTTATAGAAATAAAAATATATATATATTTGTTTTGTTGAAATAAAATGTAGATTACGGTGATTACCTCAAAATGCAATGCAAATTTTGTTACTTTATATTGTAAATATATATATATATATATTTATATATTTAAAAGAGATCATAAAAAATTTCACCAAATAGGATTTAGTTTGCAAAACAAGAATCACAGACCTTGATTAGTTGATTTAGAAAAAAATTTAAAACAAAACCCATACATACAAGTTAGCAGTTGCAGAGAGAGAGGGGGAGCACCCTTGAGAGTTGAGAGACAGCGGGCCGGCATCTGAAGCTTGCGAACGGCGAACCCGAACTAGAACAGCGGGCGATGGGAACTGAAAGATATGGGTTTTGATTTTTGGAACAATCTGAAATGATATGCAGAGATGGGTTTTGATACAGGTAATAGGTTTTGATTCTTGCAGACAGATAGATAAACTGAAATATATGGGTTTTGAACTTCTAATTCTAGTTGATTTTGTAGTTTGCAGTTGCAGAGAGAGAGAGTCGGGGGCAAGTTCAGAGTTGAGAACGAGAATAGAGATGGAGGCAATTGAGGCTGAAATGATTTGCCCTAGAAATATATTTTTTGGAAAAGGATGAGAAGCAGATCCTTACCAATGGTTGTTCGACACGTTGACGGCTACAGCTGTTCCAGTTGTCACTTGCAGTGTTCCAGTTGTCACTTGCAGTGGGCAGTTAAAAAAGAGTCTCCTTTGTTTGAAAGCGTCCGACACACGCATATTATCTCATTCCATACAATTCAAGAACGCCAACCATGCCACCACTGTACCATTACTCACCCAGCTAAATCTACCCCTATCTCTCTCATGCTAGTTTTGTATGGAGGGTAAAAAAGGGGAGGTAAAAAAATATACATGAGGGATGAAAAAATGTAAACAATAAAGAAAATAAATGGAAGAAAGATGGGAAGACAATTTTTTATTTCCAATTTATAAAATCAAAATTTGATCAAATCACACATCTTACTATATTATGCCTTCTAATTTTTAATAAGGTTTATTTAAAAATTTATAATATAACTGAAAAAACGTTTCAAATAATATAGGAGTTATTATCTATATCAGTTTGATGTAGAACTTTGTATTATTCATAAAATTTCACTTTTTATAGGTCCAAAAATTCTTACCATAGAATATATGGAAATTTCGTTTTTATTGTTCTTTTTATCTAAAAGTGAATAAATAAGAAAAGAAAAAAAAATGTATGTATATATGTATCGGTTGATTTCATTATTTTGACATTATAATTAACACACAAATATGATTTATTCTTTTAATTTACACTAAAGAAAATGGTGAAAATATCAGTGAATGCGAGTATGAATATTTTTTTACACCCGAGAGTATAAAGTTGGGAGAGGGTATCACTTATTATCCTTTTATTTTTTGTTTGTACTTTGCTAACGGCAATGCCAGCTGGATAATACAAGCACACTACATTGTGCCATCCTTTACATTTAATGTAAAGTATGTGACTTAATTGGAGTAAATATTACTCGTATTTTATTGAAGTATCGATATGTGCCACATTATATATGTTTTTTTAAAAAATAATCTTATATTATAATAAAAATTTGAAGTTTTCTTTTTGTGGTTAATTTATTAACATTTTTTATATTTTTTAAATATAAAATGAATAATTAAAGTACATATCTATGTTATATCACATCAAAGCACAAATGTGGGTTATTAATAAATAAACTTGATTAAAAAATAATAATACTATACTTCACGAATTTATATTTGTGATTTTATATCAAATTATGTGGCTGCTTATTTGATTGTTTTGTTTATTTTAAGATGCAAGGCCACTTAAGATCCAGGATGTAGAAGAAAAGAGTTCAGTTGTCGTTCGGGGTGGAGATGGAGATGGAGGTGTGGATAGAAAGATTTTCTCCTTGTTTTTTGTGCCATAATTTTTTTTATTGTGCTGCGGATAAGTTTTTAATATAGGAAATAGAGAAAAAAAATAGGAAAATTTATCATTATAGAATCCAAACTCAAAATAACTCAATAATTTGAATTCAATTAATTTGGAAGACCATTTTTTATTAAATTTTGGAATAATTAAACTAAAAGTTATAATTTTTTTACTGTGAATGAGTAATCTATTTCTCGTAAATACGGACCCTAATTTACATTGTTTACTTTAAGTTTTTTAATATTATATTTTGATTTGATATTTTTTGATTATGGTTAAATTTTAAAAATGCTCAACAAATATATACTTCTACATAAGTTCGGATAAATAAAAATATACAAAAGTAGAGAGAGTGAATAAAAAATAATAATAATAGTAAATAGAGAAAGAAACCAGTGTAATTATTATTCATTCTTACTTTTTTCTTTAATGGTCAATTTGTTTAGTTTGTTAAAATGGGAAACAAAAATGTATAAATGAATAAAGTATAATATGTATTAAAATAAGGGACATTCATATAAAATTCAAGATACAATATCAAATTAAGATTTGAAATGTGTAGCACTGCTCCAAATTCAAAATACAATCTCAAATTAAGATTTGTGAGTTATTAAGTAATTCTCATTTCTATATATACTAATTGTATTCTCTTTATCTTCCCTTGGTTTACATATTTCCTTGGATTTAGTCTTAATTGGTTGAAGAAAACTCCTAACATGATTTCCATTGCTTGCATGTATGAACCTTCACGCGTGACAACACTTCGATCGTGCTCCATAAGATTCCAACTCTATCTGAAAGGCCGTGAAAATTATCAACGTAAAAAATAATGTTACAACGTCTTAACCACCATGGAAGACTAGGAAGGCTCGTAACATTATAAATAAAACATGTAAGTTTTATTTTCTCCTAGTAATTGAAAGCAGTCTTAATTATTATGGAATCGGAATTTCAGATCATTTATTTCACTTCAAAAGAATAATCCCGGAGAGTATAACTTGAAATGCAACATAGAACTTCAAGGCGTCTCTTTTCACTTGTAAATGTTATTGCCACTTTGCCAACCATTTTTGTTTTGTAATTTTGCTTTGTAGTTTTTATGTTTTAGAGTGTGGTTAATACTATTTAGAAATTTGTTTGGAAACGTAAGTCTGTTATAAGATTTTTGAAAGAAAAAACATGAAAGCATTTTCGGTAAAAAGTGTCTATTTTGAATCTTAATTGACTTTGCCCCTTATTATAAATAAGGCGTTAAATATTATATGTATATATATGTGTATAATTCATGTTAGGACTCAATCATAGACGTACATATTCCACGGTTAAATTTGCTATTTTCTAATTCTTCACTTGGGAATATGTCATTTATTATTATTTTTTTATTTTTTATTTGGTCGATAGAATGAGAAAATTAATGTGAATATATATGTGATTAGTTTAAGGATAAGAATAAATAATTTGGTTGACTTTGTGCAAAGAATATGAGAAAATATAAAGAATGATATGTTTCACATTGATGGGAATAAAGTTATTATAATTAACATGGATGTAAAGAAACAATGGTTCAACTAATGTTATAATCTTAGACATAAAATGTAATTCATGTATCAATTATGAATAGTTCAATAAAATGTTTTATCCAAATTTATTACTCTGCAATTATATGTGTTTAGGTTGACTTTATTAAGTTAAGGGTTATTCTAAGATTTACCAACCTTGTCTTCTGTTACTCTCTTCATATTTTTATTTTTTTGCATTTTAATTTTAAAATGCAGAAATTATATATATATATATATATATATATATTCTTTAAATGAAAAGAATTGAACCAACCAAATAAAAAAAAAAAAAATTGGTCCATCAATAAATGGAGTAATTATTCTATTGATTTTTAATAACATAAACACATATTTTTAGCCCGAGGAACGGCGAGGGGAGGAAAGGGAAGGTGTAATTTTCAAAGACAAACAACAATTCAACTATTTGAACAACACATATACCATAATATATTATGAATTTGAGACTGCCACTTGTCACTTTTGAATTCAGGCTTCTAAAAGATAAAATTATACAATTATCAAGATATGTCACATTCAACTTTGCTAAGTACAATTTTGGTAGCTTATTTTACTCATTTTTATAAAATTTCACTCACACCTTATTGGCTTTCGCCTTTACCATTGGCACATGAATCAACAATGGCCTTCTTTAGAACTTTTTCATAATTCTGGATCATTCTAAATTTTTTCAGAATCTACTAATTTATGAGCCTAATTTGTTTTAAAATCCTTTTTCTATTTACAATACCAACTAATAACTAATCTATACTCAAAGCCTCTAATGACTTGAAAAAGAAAAAGAAAAAGAAAAAGAAAAATTGCTTTACCGTCTTGTTAATCCTGAAAATATGGTAAACGAAAACACCTGAAACTTTTGGCCAGTTCCAGCTCTGACCAATAACCCCACGAGCCTTACTTTCGTAACTCGACTCACATGTTCCCCATAAACCCTAGGCTCTCTATCTCCTTTCTCTCTCTCACAATTCAAATTCGTTCTCTCGTTCATGCTAACCCTAACTAATATGCATAACGATTCGCAGTTCTGCTGATCTATTTGCCCATTGGCACCTGAAAATGTTGCACTCCACTTCGGTGGTGGTGGTTCTCGTTCTTCTTGTGCTAGTGAACGATGTGGATTCGCATTCGTCGACCGGTCCGCACATAGCAGTTGTGAATATACTACTGCCTCCGAGAATGACTAATCCAGTGGAGTACAGACTTCAAGGAAGTGATGGTTGCTTCAAATGGTATGTTCAGCCTCTGTTTATTTTTCATACTCTGAGCTTAAGTTTATTAGTTCTATATCAATTAGTTGACTGCATTAGCTAGAATTTGCATTGGTATTCTATTTGATTTAGTGCGCGGAATCTATAACAGTGCTTATCAAATAATTTGATAGTTTATTTTCAAGTAATTCTTTGTTTAGAACCATATCTATCTATAATAAAAAAATGGACGATCCCATATTTCAATGCATATCTATGACATGTTCAATATCTACACACACACACACACACACACACATATATATTGATTTTGATACTTTTAAGAGTAAGTTTGATAATTGTTATCAAATTATTTCATTGCAGTAGCAAGAAGTTGCATAGTTTCAATTTTATTTAGGGCCATATCTATAATAATTCTTATCAAATAATTTGATGATTGTTTTCAATTAATACTTCATTTAGGGCCATATCTATCTATAATAAAAAAAATGGACGATCCCATATTTCAATGTGTAGGTAAGTTTTATGGTGCTTCTAATGGCATGTTAACTATCTTATTTTCTGTTGATACTATGAGTTTTAGTTTGATATTTCTTATTAAATTAGTTCATTGCAGTGCCTAGAATTTGCATAGGTGCCAATGCTTCAATTTTATTTAGGGCAATATCTATAACAATACTTATCAAATTATTTGATAATATTTTTCAGATGTTACTTTATTTAGGGCCATATCTATCATAATATAAAATGGACGATCCATATTAGAATGCATGGCTAATTTGATTGTTGCTTCAAATGGTATGTTCACTATATTGTTTAATTTTGAGACCCGGAGTTTAAGTTTTATAATTATTAGCAAATAATTATTTCTAAGCTGCACAATAACGTTTATGTGTAAATATTTTCTAATATTCACTGATAAATTGCTTCTACAAAGATTTTGTTTCTTCCGCTACTATACATTCAGTTACGTTTTCCGGTTGATATCTAAAGCTTACATTTTTTGCAGGTCATGGGATCATCATGATGTTTTAAATGTTCTACCCGAATACAATTCAAGTAGTCACTGCTCGACAAGTGCCAGGTTGAGGTCAATTGCCCCATATAGTGGTCGAAAGGAGACTGCTGTCTATGCCACTGATGTACACACTGGGATGTTAATTCGTTGCAAAGTTTACATAGATAACTTCTCCAGGATCCAGATATTTCATAACTCCATTAAACTCGACTTAGATGGGCTTGCTACTCTCCGTGTCCTTGCTTTTGATGCTGAAGGTACTAGTGAAATACTAATGACCTCATATTTTTGTTTGTGACTGCTAATTTTTATCACATTTTTAGTGGTCATCCATCTTTCCTTGATTTTGGGGTTTTGGTCTTTTTTGTGTGTGATTCTATTTTATAATTTCTTTTTTTTGTCTGCATCTTGTGCGCGCACTTTGTAGATTATTAATAACTTTTGACAAAATTATCATTTCCTATAAAAAGGAAAGAAGAGGTTGTTGATGCAAAAAGGAACAGCTGTAATAGTAAAACAAAGGACGGGGACCATTGTTTGACGGCTTAGTTTCGAACAATTTGCCAAAATTTGTTTTTGTGTGACTATGAAATCAATTTATGGTTGGTGCTTTGAAAATGGCCCAATTCTTGAGAAGTTATTATAGTTTGCTGTTAAGTTGTCAATTTACTTTAGGTGCATGGAGATGGGATATAAAAAGGAACTGTAAATTGTAAAGTAGCCTTTTGGTTACAAGTAAATATATGGGCGCTGTGTGATGGAAGTGGGCAGTTTTTGAAAGTTTACTGTTAAAAGATGGTTATTGTCCCAAAAGTTTAAATTTGTCATAAAATCCTGATTCGACAATTTCAGCCATTTGATCACAATTAATTGTATGGGCAGCGTGAAGCATAGGAATGGCTATCTTTTTGGAACTGTCTTGAATCTTCTGTCTGATTGCATATATCTTTTGCCACATTTATTGTTAAAACCAAATTTTATAAGATTGCCGGGAAATATGAATAAATTCAGAAAATACAAATAATGCGTGACTTGGAATGTCCTCTTTTTTTTTTTTCTTTCTCCCAAACATCTTTTTAGATGTCCAAATTTCGGAAATATAGTAAAGAATATAAAAAAAAGTCCTAAAATGAAGAAGAGTTTGAATAATTCTGCCCCAAATAGATTCCTATCTAAAGAAGAGTTGGTCTTTATGGAGAAAAAGTTCTCCTCATAGAGAAGGATATAGGTGCTTTGAAATAGAAGTGAGTTGCCAGGGCATAGTCTTTTTTGAGGTTGTGCCTAGAACCCTAAAGGGCTAGGCTTGTTAAGGCTCAGCCGAAGTATCTCATCTTAAAATTGATGGGACTGTTTATGTCAATTGCAGATAAAACCCTTGGGCATGCCTCCTTTTGGCAGGATCCGGTCTTGAGAAAAAAACGCGCCTATACTTTTTAATCCGTCAATCGTATATCTTTCTTTTTGCCTTTTTTTTATTTTTATTTTATTTATTTATTTTTATTAATTTATAAAAATTTGTATGCTCTATATCATATTCTCAATCATATCCGGTAGATCATATTTTTTAATCATCTTAGGTATTTGGTTTCGGAGTGTATGAGCTATGGTTGACAATTGACTATTTGCATTAGATGTATGTAGCACTCAATTTAAAGAATTTGTAATAATATAATTTATACTACAAATTTCTTATAATACCCTTTTATTATTGCACATTTGTAACGTTATTTAATATTTAATTTAGTTGACATATATGCATAGTAAAAGGATATATGTGCATCAATTTTATTTGATTCTTTTTAGTTGATAAGCCAAGAGTGGGCCCTGGCGCAACGGTAAGGCTTACCGTTGCTCCATTGCGACTTGGAGGTCCCAGATTTGAAATGGGAAACATCCTCTCCACATGCGGAGGTAAGGATCTGACCATTCCCAGACCCTGTAGTGACGGGAGCCTCGTGTGCTAGGTTGCCCTTTTGAGTTGATATGCCAATATCAATTTTCTTTTAAAATTCTTTCAGCTAGTTCTTTTTTGCATGTTTTAAATTGTTTCCAAAGTAAGTTGATTTTATTGTATGCATTTGCAACTTGAAAGGATATACATATATCGGTCTAGCTAACCAACTGAATTGATATGCTTAAAAATTATCTTATTTTGATGTTGACTGGTTTGTGTTTCAATCCTAAGACTTTCAATCATAACTATATTTAATGTATATTCCTATCAAATATATGTATTGATTCACTCAGGCTAGCATCTTATAGTGCCCCTTGCTTGTAGGTCAAGATACCTTGGCGTTTTAGTGTGCCTTGAGCCTTTAAAAACTAAGGCCCAGGGTAAAAGGTGTAGGAGAAATCCTAGATGTAATTAATCTAAGAAGGTAAAAAGTCGGCCACTTATGAGAGGGCGAGAGAAAAGATGGAAGTTACACTCCACTTCTTGTGAGATTCTGAGAAGAGAAAGGCTGGGTCCATGAGGTATCAAAGGCTGAGTATAATAGATAGGAGGCATGCAAATGTGACAGCGACAGGTTGGAAAGGTGAGGGGTCTTTACCATTACATGTTGGAGACAGAAGGACTAAAGACAGTGCGGAAGCTGAGAGAAAGCCGTGCCCTTGAAATCTCGTGGGCTGTGCTTTATAATTTAGAATTGATATGATTTTGTGGATGACGAAGATAACTTGTCATATGCAACAAAATGGTTAACCACCACCTGAATGAGATGGTGAGAGAGGAAATTATTGGGGCGGTGCTAATTAGAAGGGTATAGATGTCAAGGGCCATGTAATGTGTGAGGACATGATGGGAGAGGTGAGATATTATATTTTACACTTGTTAAAGACATAAGAATTAACGACGAGAGAAGAAGAGGGGGGGGGGGGGGGGGGGGGGCTTAGGGAGAGTCATGCTGCCTTGAAGTCATACTGGCTCTAGTTTTATATGTAGGGGGGGGGGGGCTTAGGGAGAGTCATGCTGCCTTGAAGTCATACTGGCTCTAGTTTTATATGTAGTACTTAGATTGTTATGGATGATGAGTGTTAGTGGTTGTGTTTAAATATTGGTGTACTAGTTTAGATTTGTATCTTAATTCTCCATCTCTGAAAAAATATTTATTTCATCCATTTTGTTTAATCTTGGTAGAGGTGTATGCTTGTTGGAATTCATGTTACCTTTGGTTGTGCATTCTTTGTGAATTTATGTCTGGTCATATTTTAATTGGACTGTCTTGCAGAAAATGTGTTTTCATCATTAGTGGGCTTAAAATTCGCGTGGCAACTTATGCCTGAAACTGATGGATTGCCTCATCACCTTGCCCATGTTCCTTTAAAGGAGTCTCCCCTAAGTGACTGTGGTGGATTATGTGGTGATCTAGATGTCCAAAAAAGTCTTGAAGATAGTGTAAGTGTTCTGCTAACCTATGTTGTGTGTTAATAGTAGTGAGTGACCAGGTACTGTTCTTTTCTTATTTAACTATTTTCTCTTTTACATGATGCAGGGTGTATTCTCTGATCTGTATGTTGTTAAAGGAATTGGAATCGGCCACGAGATTGTTTCTGTGCATTTGCTTGAGCCACAAGTTGGACACATGGCAGATAAGATTGTTTTAACTGTAGCTGAGGCCATGTTTCTTGATCCTCCCTCACCTGTTTTTGTTCTCATTGGCGCTACTGTCCGTTATAGTCTTAATATTATTCGTGGGAATATTCCTCAAGGTCTTTTTTTACAAATCCTTCTACGAGAAGTTTCAATAAGTATACTTTTTTGTATATCTCAGTAAGATTCCAACTGCCAAGTTTGATAACTATGCCCCCCAGAATTATAGGCGAGATGTGATGGAAATTTCATTTATTTTATTACAGCGTATCACTTTTGAACACTCAAGTTAGATGTGAAAAAAAAAAAATTGATCACAATTAAGGTAAGACTTCTTTGTTGATGTTTTGTTGGACAAGATTCTTGGGCAGGAATGAAGCATTTTACTTGGTACCTCTAAACTGAAGTATTCAGTTTAGCATATGAAAAATATCTAAAGTTAGTTAAACCAAAGTTATAGTCCTGAAATTGGCAAAATTTGAAATGAGATCATGTTATCAGGTATAGAATTGTTGAGGAGCTCACCTGATAGGTGAATGATCAAATCATAATGTATTCTTGAAGTGATGTTGTGGCCCGAATTTGTTTTCAACCTGATGACATTGAGCTTTGTGTGGGCCCAAGCTTTGACCCGTTTTTGCGTGCGGGTCGTGGACCCTGTTTAGAACTCTTTTGTATCCCAATATCTAAGGGCGTTTAGGGTTTGGAGTGTGACATCGAGAGACACTGAAAATCGCTGAAAAGAAAGTGAGAGCGAGAGCTAGGGTTTGGGGGCTAAAACTTGTAATCTCTTGTTTTTCGCGTAGTGAAACCTTTTGCAAGATCTACACTGTGGATGTAGACACAACTTGTGTCGAACCATGCTAAATCTTTGTGTTCTTTGTGTTCTTTGTGTGAGTTTATTTTTCTTTCGTGTTTTGTGATTTGTTATTGGATTCACTGCGCTTTTCGTAACACTTGTAAAGTTCAGGTTAGCTATTCTGGTAGATTAGCTACATTATTTGGTTGTGAAATGCAATCAATTCAAAAAGTTTCTCAAATAAAGCAATGGCTTGTTTTTGTTCTATCTCATGGACAATTAGGATGTACTAATTAGTTTATATCACATGCCATTTTTTTTTTTTTGAAAAATTAACTAGTTTTAAGATACAATTCTTTTTCTTGCATTTAGAATTGCAAAATGATTATGAATTTGACTCAACTGGAGGTTACTTTTTTGGAAGAAATATCTAAGCAAGCTTCAACGATTTTCACTTGATATGGTCATCAACATCATTAGGACTGTAAATGAGCCAAACCGAGTATTGGTCTCTTTTGCTTGGTCAGGCAACAAGGGATGAAACTATTCGGGTTGGCTATGCTTTATATGTGAGTGAAAGATAACTAAATGTTTTAAGAGGCCTTTTTGTATGTGGGCTAAACTTATAACTATATAAAGAATGTGTTTTTCGCGGGTTCAAAACAAGGCAGTTCATGAACAAATGAACTGAAGGGGGAGATGTTTGAGATTGGCTTGTTTAATAATAGAGCCTAAGGATTTGGTTTGAGCCCAATTTGTTTAAATAAACATGAACCGAGCCCATATTGAGCTGAGTCCCACTTGTTCATGAATAACTCAGTTCGTTAACCCTAATCATCATCATTCACTTTATACCATGTGAATTTGGGCAGCCACATGCCTTTATTTATTTATTTTTTTTCCATCCATTTCTTTCATTAGCCATGTCTTCCGAGTCCTATCATATTGAATTTTTAAAGTCAGTTCTAATTACTTTTGGTCGGCCTCCTTGTCTATTTCCTTTTAAAATCAGACTTGTTTAGATAATTCTCTCCTCCTAGAAGTCTTTTGTGACATTACTATCTGAATTTGATTTGGACTCGATCTTCTCATGAGAAACTGAGATTGTCCATACTCACCAAGCTACCCACTTCTAATGGTACATGTGAAATACTCCCGGAATCAGTGCATGAGCTAATTTAATGAAAATGGTTTTCAACGTCATTCGTCCTCCTTAAATGCAAATTATGGTACCCAACATGGCCATTTTAGCATTTACATATCCCAAAGCCTTAGCAATATCATTACATGGTATGTGGTCCTTATTGCTGAGCAATTACTATAATTCTTGGTGAAGTGCATAAAAGTGGACTATTGATGCTAAAACACTAGCTCCATGGGTGGTGTATTGGTTCTATTCCATTATGCTTCATGTATGGTGAAACAAAGCTAATGTGTTGCATACACGTAAATTTTTTTTTTTTTTATGTCAACTTTGAAGCTTCTTGAAAGGGGGATGAGGATAAAAAAGTATGCTCCTGTTCCTTCCTTGCAATTGTATGGATACTTGGATGGAAAGGGATGCTAAAATGAGACAAGTTTACTTGAGTTGGGTAAACTCTGAATCAAACTGCACTCCTCGGCTTCTCTTGGGGCATCTGCTACTAATGACTTTAAAGGCATTCCGTTAGGTATAGTGGTTAGGGGTTGGAGCTGAGTAAGCGTTGTTTTAATTCCTTCCGAGTTCGTAGAGAAACTCGTTGGTGGATGCACTTGAGCTCAGTTGTCGGAGACAATTTGGTGAGGAATTTTTTGGAGCGTGAAGGCAATGCAATATGAGATTTCTTTGATTTTTTGGCAAAGGATTCTATTTGGAAAGGTCTTTCACAGGCAGTAATGTTAGGTTCCAATCACTTTGTGATGGAAAGAGATTCAATGGTTATCAATTGAGTGGATTCCAGGACATTGGGCTCTTGCACGAAATACAATTTCACATTGGAAGTTTTGAATGTGGCTACCTGTCTTCAGTTTAGAGGGGTTCTTAAATATTAAACCTACACCCTCTCTAATAGCTTAAACTTTCAGAGTAGATGGTTATTAACATGGTATGAAAGCAGGCAAGGTCCTGCATTCAAACCTCACTGTCACCCTCATAATTGAAATGGAAACACGTCATGGACCAACCAAAGGCCACATGCGAGGGGGTGTGTTAGAGGATTTAAATATTGAAGTCAATCCTTTCTAACAGCTTAAGGTCTTAGAGTAGATGGTTATTAACAATGTATAATCTGCTTCCTCCTAAACAGGAATTTAGTGCTGCAGTTCTCTTTTATTGTTTGCTTTTACTTTTAATCCTCCAGGAGTTTCCCCTGCCGTGTTTGTGTGATTTCCTGTCATCTAGTCATATTGTTATGTATCCTTTTGGTTTGATAACTGAGGTGTTTTATCACCTCTTGTAAACACACCCACACACATATAATATTTTGGCAACTAAATTAAAGCATGCTAGAGTTGCTTAACTGATATCAAACTGTATTTTGTCAACTCCAGTTCTATATTTACCTCTTTCAATGACTTTTTAGTTGGACTACTTACGTTCTGCTGGTTAATTTCAATGATCTCATTTGCTTTTACATTGGTATTTGCAGTGGTAACGTTACCATCTCCATTTCATCGATGGTCTGTTTTGAACTCTTCGGTTGCTCAGGTGGACACGGTGATGGGTTTAGCTTATGCACTTAGCTTAGGGGTGACAACTATCACTGTTGAAGACACCAGGGTTGTTGGTCACATACAAATGTCATCTCTTCATGTTGTCCTGCCAGATACGTTATGTTTGTACATATTACCTTTGTCTATGTCTGGAGATCCTGTTGAGGGGATACAACCTATTCCATCTGTGTCACGTTGGTATCTTGTTTCTGGCAGACAATATCTTATTCAAACTAAGGTTTTTACACAAGGAATTGGTGCACAAGAGATCTATATTACAGAGGTAACCTGTTACTTGTGCCAGTTTTCAGTTTTACTTTAAAATTTCACAAATGTAAAAGAAAGGTCTAGAATTTTTGGGAGAGAAAAAGATAGTAAATCTCCAATATACTGTAATCCTAACCTAGGACATTCCTTTGATGTTGTTTTATTTCCTTTATTCTTTGTTTTATCCTTCTCGGTAATTGTTGTCAATTTTATGGGTTAAAGTTTTTCTTTATTGCCTTTTGCATTCTCATTTTTCACTTGACAACCTTCAGCCATTATTTTCCCATTTTTTTTATTGGTTCTCTTGGGCTTAAAAGTTCCTCCTCCTTTGCAGGGTGATGATGTTAAGCTGCATGACAACCTGTCTGAATACTGGAATACTTTCCCGGTTTCAGATGATGCTTTTGTCAAACATGGGTGGTGGAATTCTAGAATCGTGAAAGCAACTTCATGTGGCCTAGGAAAACTGATAGCAACTCTAACTTATAGTAGTGGGCATCCTGAAACAAAGGAGGTGATGCTTTTTACTGACTCTTCTCTTTTCCCCCCAATTTTTTTCCTGTTTGTGCACAACTCTTTTCTCTTTGATCTACTGTTTATCATGCTGGGTGGTCTTGAGTTCAGATATTACATATCTATAAATATTCTGGCTACCTGTACTGGTGATGTTCTCATACAGGTTCTCAAAATTGTGCAAGAAGTCAGGGTATGCAATCAAGTCATGTTCAGCATGGACAAAAACATTGATTTATCTCAAAGTATTCTTCTTCCCTGGGTCCCTGCTATCTATCAGGAGGCGGAGCTAAAGGCAGCAGGAGGTTGGCAGCTTTCTATCTTCTGATTGTTCTGAGTAGTTAACTCACTTCTGACATTACTGATGGTCATTGGATTGCATTGAATTTTTAGGTTGTGCGAAAGCATCGAGTGACTATAAATGGTTTTCAACAGACATGGCTACTGTATCTGTATCTGCTTCTGGGCTTGTCCAGGCAAAAAAGCCTGGTAAAGCTACTATCAAAGTAGTATCGATTTTCGATCCATTAAATTACGATGAGGTAATGGTGTAAAGTTTATTTTTGTCTTATAAAAAAGGGAATAAGTATATTGCTTGCTCATCTTTCTTTTGCAACCTATTAGACATTCAGCATCCAATTGTTGAGATCAGTGAAGCAAATTCTTAAGCATTCTTCTGGTGCACTTGTGATTGAAAGTTTATTATTATCAATGGCTTCATAGTTCTTTAACACTTCCATTGTACTTCCTCTTGAAAATCACTAAAAATTCAAAAGTTCAAAACCTTGTTAATTAATTTGTCTAGCTTCCTCGTTTTTGAATGCTAAATGCTTCATTCTTTCATTTTTAATTGGCATAAACATTTTTAGAAAATGCATTTATTATTCAAAAGTAATTTGAAGTAAAACTATACAAACACGTAAACAAATGTATTTCTATGGTTAAGAAGTGATCTCAGTTTACCTTGTTTTATTATTCACATGAATGAAGCACTGTCCTTTAGTAAGTAGTCCCAAGCTTGTTATTCCTTTCGCATTCTGTCATCCGTGTAATGAGATTCTATGATGTGGTCAATGATTATAGAAAACTCTCCTATTTCAAGTATTTATCAAACAGCATCATTATTTATCCTCTGCTGTATTGGATAAACTAGTGCACTTGCTGGTGTCTATTAACTGGACAAATGGATATTGGAATAAGATGGAAAAATCTTATGAGTCATTAAAATGGAAAACCACTTTCTAATTTTTTTTTTCCCCCATGCATACTTGTGGGTCCTCCAAAACCGTTGCATTGCACACAACTTGTGAATTTCATATTGCAGACACTACGATCCCCTGATTTTTAGTTTTATTGAATGTAATGCGCTTCTCCTAATTGCTTCTCTCTCTATTAGACATACATAAATTTTTTACTTATTTTTCAATTGTCTTATGTAGGTGGTTGTTGAGGTTTTAATTCCTTCATCTATGGTTATACTGCCAAACTTCCCTGTAGAGACTGTTGTAGGTTCACATCTTCAAGCTGCTGTGACAATGAAAGCATCAAATGGTGATGCCGTACTCCACAATATTCTAAGACTGAAAATATTTTGCAACTCTTCTTTTCCTTTAAGATTTCTTTGCTAAAGTTGGTTTGGCATTCACAGGTGCCCACTTTTACAGATGTGATGCTTTTAGTTCATCCATAAGGTGGAAAGTCGGAAGTGAGTCTTTCACAATTGTCAATGCAACTGGGGAGTCATTTGTTTTGGACAATCTATATGAACCTCCATGTGCATGGACTTATGTATATGCTTCGCATTCTGGCCGCACTATGTTGTACGCCTCACTGTCTAAAGAATATCAACACGTTGATCATTCTTTTGTTGGACCTATTGTTTTAAAAGCATCCTCGCGTATTGCAGCATATTCACCGCTCATTGTGCATCAGGCTAGTGATGGAAACCAATTTGGTGGTTACTGGTTTGATATGGTTCAAGCTGAAGCCCATAATCAGCTTGTAAATTTGGATGATTTAAATCTTGTCCCAGGAACACAATTAGATGTTATGCTTCGTGGAGGACCAGAGCGGTGGGACCAAGGTGTTGATTTCATTGACACTAGAGAAATTTTAGGTGAAGAGAATACTCATCTTAAAGATGGAGTTGTTGTCCATCAAATATCTACCAGCTATGGGAGTCCCTATAGAATTTTATGCCAAACACTAGGAATTTTTGTAAGTTTCTGAATATATGGCTTTCTTTTTCATATATTCTATTATCTACTCAATTCAATATGATGTGAGATATGCATGTTTTTCATTGGTTTCAAAAAACTCAGAAAGTTGTTTTCAAACGTGGAAATTTTGTTGGAGATGATCACCCTCTGCCTGCTGTAGCAGAAGTGCAGTTGTCTCTTACATGTAGCTTTCCTACATCAATTGTACTACTAGCTGATGAACCTGGTATGAAAATAATATTCTTTTATCAAGTTACATGCAAGGTGTCTTATGTTCTTGCTGTCTGTCACACTATCAGTTTGATTATCTCATTTATATTTAAAGATTGTTGTCTTATATGAGTGAATTATGCTGTCTTCTTAGTGAATACACTTGATCTTATATGGAGTGCAAGTCAAGCTGTCCGCGGTCCAGGGCAAATGCGTGCCACTCCTATTACTGTTGCAAATGGGCGTACTATTCGAATATCTGCAGTTGGCATTAGTAACTCTAGAAAAGTTTTTGGAAACTCATCCTCTCTCCATTTGAGGTGGGAACTTAGCAATTGCGACGGGTTGGCATCTTGGGATGATGCGTATGATTTAGCAACTTTCAAATCCAGCTGGGAGAGGTTTTTAATCTTGCAAAATGCATCTGGACTGGTACTAACGTAGATATATCATTTTTTTTTTTATCATGTAGTTTATTCAGTTATTTTAGATGCTTCTTGAAAATTTAATCTTTACGAGGAAGAGGCTGTTGGAGGTTTCTTATTTCTGTTAAAGTAATAAAAATTGTGTGTTTAATGAAATATGAATAGTGTCTTTCTTGGTACACATAATTGAGAAGAAAGAGGAAAGAAAATAAAGGAATGATTGTGGAAACTTAGGGTTATTGTTAAAACTTACAAGTGAGCAATGCCCCTGATAAGTAGTAACTAGTATCTAAGATAATGATCTACCTTGCACTGACAACTCTCACACTTAAGTACTACTTTTTGGTAAGTACTCTTAATTACTACTGTCTGGTGATAAATTGATAACTGAAGCCATATTCATACTTGTGGCAGTCTACAATGCAATCACTGTCAATGCGCTTAGGTCCTTGCCTTTGGCACCTGGAATTTACCCTGTACCCATGTTGACATGACATGCAATGGTAAGGGCACCTGTGTCCTAACGTAAATTTAGTGCAAAATCTTTGAAGTTGAACAAATCTCAACTCCTAGAGACATCCACACACCCAATAGTTGTATACAAGTCCGTCTAATATTATCCCTCATCAATAACATACACAAATTTTCACATGTTCTCTATGTAACACAAATATGTAATTTATTTATTATTATTATTTAATAAAATATCCCGAGTGTGCAAGTGTATGAATATTTCAAGGATTCTACCTTAGAAGTGCAGGCTCCATAATAATGACTTCTTACTTGCTTCTAGTTCTTCTTAAAGTGATAAAAATGTTATTATATTCCTTGCTAATTCTGTTACACTTAGTTTCTATATCAAATGTGATAACGTGAGGCTTGGTGGGCGGGCGCAGGCTCTGGTGCGAGCTATGTGCGCTCACAAGTCTCATATCACCTGGGTGTGGAAAGGTGAAGTGCCATATGTAAGTTCATCACCTTCTATAATGAAACGCGTTTTAAAGCTGTGATGGCCATGAACCCAGTTAAGCGTGCTTAACCTGGAGTAGTACCAGGATGGGTGATCTCCTAAAAAGTCTTTGGTTTGGGGGAGCCAAAAGCGGACAATATTGTATTGGGTAGGGTGAGGGCCGTTACAAATGGTATCAAAACCTGACTAGCTGGAAGTGTGCCAACGGGGTCGTCGGGCCCCCAAAGGAGGTGGAATTGTAAGGCTCGGTGGGCGGGAACAGGTCTGTGAGAGGCAAGGCTCTGGTGCGAGTTACGTATGTGTGCTCACAAGTCCCACATCACCTGGTTGTGGAAAGGTGAAGTGCTATAAGTAGGTTCATCACCCTTCTATGACACAACACGTTTTAAAGCCGTGATGCCGTTAACCTATAAAAACTCCGGAGTAGTACCAGGATGGGACCCATCCTGGGAAGTCTCTGGTTTGGGGGAGCCAAAAGCGAACAATATTGTGTCGGGTAGGGCGAGGGCTGTTACAAAATTCCTGATAATGCAAGTATATATTGTAAAGCCCTCGATCGACAAAAATAAAATTGTACATTATGCTGCATGATGTTTTGTAAGGAAATTTTTGCGATTCGGTAATTAATCGTTCTTACTAGCTTCTATCTCCTCTTCATAAAGTTATTTTTTCCCCTTTCTTTTCTCACGTTTATTTTACTTTAGCATAGATATGAGCTGAGTTGTTACTTATTAACTGGTCAGTGCATTGTTCGTGCTACTGTCATTGGGTTTCCTGATAGCACGAGAGGCCATCATTATACTGCACAATTTGAGAGTTTACAGAGTATTCTTACAGATGCTATACAGTTACAGGTATGATGTTTTATAGTTTCTTTATCTGCAGTTGTCTTAGAGCCCGATTGGTTGCATTTCCATAACATAAATGCTTTTAACCTCAACAATAAAATCATCTTAATTTTGATAAAATTCTATTTTATTGTGTTTTCCATAGATAATTTTTTTTTGAAATAAAGCACAAAAATGGCTTCCTGTTGCTTCTTTAAATATACTTTAATATACATATATATATATATATATATAAATTGAGAATGCATTTTATGAAACAAGCTCTCAAATGCAATTGCGGCCACTCAACACCAACCCCCCCCCCCCCCCCCCCCCCCCCCCCCCCCCCCCCAACAAACAAACATACTTCTTTCAGTTGCAGTATATTTTCTTGGCTATCATTTTTGGTTCTTTGTACTTGATTTGGTTTTATTTTCTGTTTGGGGCAACTATCTCTATTCTCACAAATTTGTGTATATGCAGCTAGTTTCCACTTTAAAAGTCGACCCAGAGTTCAACCTGTTATTTTTCAGTCGTGATGCTCGGGTAAAGTTCCATATACTTGTTTGGCTTTTTTTGAAGTTGCATTAATACTTGCACTTTGTTTAATAGCTTTCATATTTTTCCTGCACACGTCTTTAATGAGACATTTGTACATGCTTCTGGACAATCTTGTCTTGTTGCAACCAGGTCATAGTCTTGATATGTTTTCACTTGTCTTCCGTCAACTTGTTGCAACAATATTTGACAATTTTTGATATATTATTTTATTGGTGTGCTTGCTAATAAAATCATAGAGAACATCGTTATTTCTCAATTGGAATTATGAATGAACCAAGGAAACCTTAATACTCGATCTTTTGGTCCTAAAAGGTTTTATATCAATATGTCATGGTTACAATGGTGCAAATCTTGGTTGTTTATAGAGACCTGTTTAATTAGTTATGTCACAGTAATAGTGTTTCCACCAACATGTGACACTCAGGTCTATTTGCTTATGTATTTTCTGCAAATCGTGGTTGTTTCTGGACCCAAGTCAATTGTTACAGATTTTTATTTTTTTCTTGTCTTTTTATTTTTATTTTTTTAAATTTCAGTTAAATCTCTCGATTACTGGAGGGAGTTGTTTTGTAAATGCTACGGTGAATAATTCTCAAGTTGTAGAAGTAATTCGACCCCCACCAGATTTACAGTGCTCACAACTAATGCTGGCTCCAAAAGGCTTGGGGACTGCACTTGTTACAGTTTATGATATTGGGCTTTCTCCTCCAATTGCTGCTTCTGCGGTGGTATTTTTCTCTTTTCTCCTCCTTCATTATTTGCTCATCTGTTAGATCTGTGAAGTTTGTTAATAGTTTTCATTTTCTTATCATTACAAATTTTCCTCCCTTGTCTTCCTATTGCCGATTCTTCAGAAAGAAAAAGAAAGGTTATTTTTGTGAAGGGTTTTTACATGTATCATATTCGGACATTAAACCGATTACATAGTGATAAGTACATCACTATATTTTTTCCACGTAGTGTTTATAAGTAAAATCAACGTAGTTTTCATCAAAGTGTGGATATATTTTTGTATTGCAAATTTCCAGGAGTTTTAAATAATGAATGATTACTAAATCATTACTGAATTTCTAAAAATTAGAAACTTCTACATCCAAATCAGTTTGAATATTTTTGAATTTTTATACAAAATGCGAAGGTAATTATTTTTTGCTTTAACAGTAAAATGTCTAAAATGGTTAAATTCCCCAATCATTCAAAAGTTATCCAAAATTATCCAAATTGGTGGATTATATCTGTCTAGATAAAACAACTTTTAAATACATCGTGAAACTACGGAACCCAGTATTTTCTAAAATGGTTTTGGACATTTCTTGTTGGGACATTATTTATCAGCATGTCTGTTCAGGTGCTTAAGATACCATTATTTACTGCTGCTTTTTGTCAATTAGAAGACATTTTCTATTACATTCAAGCATTTATGAGATAGTTTTTCTTGGCTGTGGTTTGAATTGGCAAGATATGTCACAAAATGTATCATGCTTTTTAAAAAGTTCAATGCATTATCCCGCTCTAAAAGCAGAAATAGAAAGTGCTGTAAATGGCGTCACTGTTTTGTAAGCTGGACCAAACTGTCTCAAATATTTTTGTACTAAGTTGTTTCCCCATATCAACAATTCTTCAGCCAAAAATGTTTGATGCTTATATTCTTTTCAAGCTCTAAAACTGAAGAATTATCTTGCGTTTTGTAATTGGAAGTAAAAAAAGTGCACTAGGGACCCACATTGGTTAAATTAGATTGGCTGAAATGCATTTCATTAGAAGTTTTTGGACTTAAAGAGGTTGAATATAGAAATTTCTACAAAACCTCTTCTACACTAGAAAATATTTTGTTGTAACTTTATACTATGTTTATGACATATCTGCCTGACTACGGATGGTTTTTTGATCTGAAGGAAATTTTTTACCCTCGAGTTTAAAATTGATCTGGCAACAATACCTCCTAAGTCCTACCATATAGGTAAAATAAAGATGATAATTGAGGAGGAATTGACTTTGTGTTTCTGAGCTATGATGTAATTTATTCTATTGCACTTCTATATGTATTTACATGCTTTGTAGTTGATTTACTGTGGAGATGTTATATTTATGATTAGAGCGTTATATATGCTTGAGAATTAATAAATTTGCTAGCAATGGTAATCTATCTTGTTCTTATAGGGGTAACAAAACTGTATCACGTATATGTTATGTTTCAAATAAATTTTCTTACAGAAAAATCTGAAAGGATAACAAGAAAAACCCTTTCCAGCTGCAGAATTTAGAATTGTGTAAATGAAAAATGAATCTACATTTTAACCATTAATTACGAATCATAAACTGTAATGTGAGAATTACAAACATCCTATACCATCGGAAAGTGACAATGTGATTTACACTGGGTACTGTAAAAATTCTTCACACTGGGATGTGCATGTAATAATTATCTTTGTCTAATGCTATAATTATCAAAGCTCTGAGTTTTCTTTCAATCATTTCTATTATGCACCATTCTAGTCATGCTTCCTTTATGCTCTGTGTTATATATTCTGTTTTACTTATCAAAAAAACATATATTCTGATTTCACTTGTATAGTTTGTGATACTCCTTAACCTGTTTTTTAGGTTAAAGTTGCTGGAGTGGACTGGATTAAGATTATGTCACAAGAAGAGATAAGCCTTATGGTATGTGTAACTAAGGGATTTTATCTGTACCTAGCCGTCATTCATTATGTGCTTACCTAAGCATTTGCAGGAAGGAAGCTTGCACTGTTTTGATTTGTTGGCTGGGATTAATGATGGAAGTACTTTTGACCCTTCTCAGGTTTGAACTCCCATAACTATCTTTAGGATCAAGGAGCTAGAATTTTTGGTTTATATCATTTGCTGCATTAATTGTACTCTGTTAGTCTATTTACTTGGTTCTTGTTCCAGTTGAGTATTTTTCAGTCAGCATCTTGCCTGTGGAAATTAGAGCCCTTTGTTATGGAGATCTTCTTGACTTGTTACCTTCTTTTTTTTGGTTGTTACAATTGTTATTTTCACTTTCCTTTAAAAGGAAAAAGAAGGATCTCCTCTAGCACTAAAACATTCGTTGGTTGGTAACCTTCATTGCAGTACATTTATATGAATATTCGTGTGCATATTGAGGATATACTTGAGCTTGTAGATGGTGATGATCTCCCAAGTCCTTTTGATGGGTATTTGAAGGCACCAAATTTCATGATCCGTGCTAGACATCTTGGGATTGCCACTCTTTATGTGAGTTCATGGTTTTGCTTTGTACCAAAATTGTTAATGTGTTTTCAAAGTTGGTTCTTACTGCCAAAATTCTCAAATCGTGATCATTCATGTTATCAAGATTTGGAAATTCAGGTCAGTGCTCAAGAGCAATCTGGACATGAAATATTGAGTCAACCAATTAAGGTGGAGGTCTATGCACCACCAAGAATGTATCCTGATGATATTTTCCTTGTACCAGGTGCATCTTATGTGGTATGTTCCATAATATTTTACTTATTTTTTTGATCTTTCAAATACAGCTTTGAATCAGGGATAAAGTGTTTGAAATGGATAAGGAGGGGGGAGGGACAGAACTCTTAAAGTTGGTCCTAAACTAATTTTTATAATTTTATTTTCCATTTTGAATCTGCTAACACTGATAATTCTAGTCATTCTTTAGTAAGCCTATTACTTTTTAATATAAAAATTTTTGACATTGTTTTTTCATGAATGAATTGATTTAATAAGATCTGATATTTTTTTTTAGCTTACAATGAGAGGAGGCCCAACTATTGGTGCACATGTTGTGTTTGCCAGTATGGATGACAGCACTGCAACCATCCACAAGTCTTCAGGACGACTATCTGCAGTTTCACTGGGAAACACTGTAAGATTTTATGCCTAACGGTGATGCTTATATGGCATCAATTTGTTCGTAATTTTGTGTCAGAGTTCAGTGTTCACACATACAAATTGTTTTGGATTAATTGAAAATAATTTTTAATTTTATCCTGTAAATCAATTTCTAGTTCAGGTGGGTTCTCCAGAGTGGAGACCTTGTGTCTATTGTCCTTGTGCCTGGATGGATACATATTGACTTCTGCAGTAGGGCTGCTTGGTCATTAGTTTGTTAAGATGCTTTGTAAATCATTTAATTGTATTTTCGGGTTTCAATTATTATTTACTATTGATTCTCTCTGTCACTCTGATTTTTGTGTTGTGGTAGCAATACCAGTTGTTGATTTTACAGGGGTTATTTTAGCTCTTCAAATGATACCTTTTTGTCGTGTAATGAGTTAAATGTAAGATTTAAAATGGGGTTGAATTTTAAATTTAAAATAAGATTGCTTAATCCTATGCCTTCTGTTTTCCGTGATCAGACTCTAGTTGCCACTGTTTATGGAAGTGGAGATACCATCGTTTGTCAGGCATATGGCAGAGTTAAGGTTGGCATCCCTTCTTCTGTGATATTGAACACACAGAGTGACCAGCTTGCTGTTGGTCGTGAGATGCCAATATATCCTTCTTTTTCTGAGGCAAGAACTTTTTAAACTTTCTCTGTCTCTGTCTCTGTCTCTCTTTCTCTCTCTATATATAGGTATGCATTTCTCTCCTATCTTGTGTAGAAAGTTGATCAAGTATGGGAATGTGTAGGGTAATTTGTTTTCCTTTTATGAGCTCTGCAAAAATTACAACTGGACTATAGAAGATGAAAAGGTCAGGTTCTGTGCTCTTTCATGTTGTTACTGCTTGATATCTCCAATTGTGTCATATACATTAAAGGGTCTGATCCCATTTGTTTAGGTGTTGAGTTTTCAAGTTGCAGCGCAGTCACATGGTGACAAGTATGCAGTTCCATCTGCTGGTCACAGGAAAATTAAATCTACCAGCTATCTGGATGAGAAAAACATTGGTTTTGTTGAAGTGTTTTATGGAAGGTATGCTTGGTTCTTTTGAGGTAGTGTTTCTATTATCATGACTTAATTCCTTGGGATTTTGTTTGCATCATTTTTCTTTTCTAATTTTTTGTATGGAGTACAAGTCATCAGAACTGAGAAAGCAAGTTTTCTCACACCACAGATTTGTTGTCGGGATTATTTGTTATAACTTATATAAAATTGGGGCTAATTTCTGAAACTTGTTAGTATAAATAGAATGTGGTGGAAGGATGAAAGTATACTTACATTCTTTCTCTCTATCCCCATCTTTCTCTCTTTTTCTCTCATCCTCTTTCTTCTTTTTTTCTTCTTCTTCTTATACTTTACTCTTGATTTGATTATCTCTTAAAGTCAACAAGATTATATTTTCCCACACTGATGGGTGCATTGGTCTCTCTCTGAGGCATTTGTGACCACCAAAAATCAATTGTGAAAGTATAGTTTTGTTTGGATTACTCTGAATGCATACTTCTTTTTCTTTGGATCAGATTTATACCTTAAAGCACTTCTATTTCTTGAATTTAAGAATTTTAGACACCTTTAAATTAAACTAGACTTTTGTTTGGGATTGCCAGTTTGTGATCTTCTACTGTTCATCTATTATCAATCACTTTATTCATTTCAGTGATTTGTTATATTTAACTATACAATTTGTTCTTCCCAACTTTTCAGTCACCAAGAAATACCTTTTCCTGATCTGTCTCAATCCTTCTCAGTTTACCTGGGTTGGGGATGGGGGTGTAAACCAGCTCTTGACTACAAAACTACTGTGGATTCACATCTGCATTGGATACTGATATAACTAGTTCTAGTGGAATATATTTCTAATACTACCTGGACATATTTATTTATTAATTTTTATAAAAACTCTTTAATTTAGAACACACATTTTCACATCTGGGATGCTTCAATTCAAGTGTTCAGCATGCTTTGAACTCTGAATTTACATTTATGGAAGGGCATTAGTGTATAGTTGTCAGGTGAAAAAACATAAAACAAGTCTTAGGTACTTAGTCCATATATTAAAGAAGAAATGAGGTATAATGAAAGTAATTGTGTTGTATTCTTGCATTTATTCCCAAGTTCATGTTCGTGCAGCATAACTCGCAACTTTCTCAACATATCCAAGCGTCTCAGTATACATTTTTGGGGTGAAATTATGTTCTTAGGGGTAAGATTGATTGTGTGTGTGTGTGTGTGAAATTACAATTTTTTTTTATTTATTTATTTTTTAACTACATTGCTAATTCTGAAATTTTTTGTTTATATTAGTTAGCAGCTGTTATAGCTTTTCTATAAAATCTGATCAGGTGCATGATGGTCTAATTCTTAATGCCTATCTTACGATGCTGCTTTTTAGAATTTGAAATGTTTTAGTATGTAGCATTGTCTTTTGTTTGTTGGCCTATCTGCCATATTATATTGTTAAATCTCACAAGTTATATTGACCTCATGCCAGATCTGCCGGCAGAACAGATGTTGCGGTTTCGTTCTCTTGTGATTTTCTCTCTTCTGGTTCATTCTCACAATCAACATCTTACAGTGCATCTATATCTTTATGGGTGGTCTCTGATCTCCCTCTTGCACTTGGAGCACCGATGACCTGGATCCTTCCTTCTCATTATACCACATCAAGTCTTTTGCCTTCATCTTCTAATTCGATCAGCCAATGGGATACTCAGAGACGGAAAGGAACAATTACTTATTCTGTGCTGAAAGAATGCGGTGGAAGGAATGAAGAGGTGCAGAAGGATGCTATATCCATTGATGGGGATAGGATAAAAACATTGGAGAGTGACAATCTTGCATGCATTCAGGCAAAGGATAAGTCAACTGGGAGAATCGAGGTTGCTTCTTGTGTTAGGGTTGCGGAGGTATAAATGTCATCTTTATTCCTGTTTCAATATCGTGTAAAATATTGTTATGAAATCAACTATATATTCTGACAAAATTGAACGCTTCCTTCCAAATATCTTTTTACTGAATTTAGTGGCTTATTTGATAATTAAATCTCATGTTCAATGTTAATGATAAATAATTTAGCATTGAAAGGAATCTATGTTCAAGATATAATGTGATCACCTTAGTTATTAAGATACATCTTAATGCTTCAAAATTTTGTCTGTATAATATGATCATATATATAGGCTCAAATTGCGTTATAAAATTATGGTTGTTATTAATTAGTATTATCTTCTTATAAAATTATAAGTTATTGTTGAAGGATTTAAATAATAAAGTCACACCCTATTTAATAGCTTAAACTTTTAGAGTAGATGGTGGTTAACATGGTATCAGTGACAAAGGTCTCAAGTTCAAACCCCACCGACACCTTGACAATTATTGAAACACGTGTTGGACCAAAAGAAGGCCACATGTGGGGCGTGTTGAAGGATTTAAATATTAAATTACGCAATAAACTTATAACCTTAGGTCACTTGTAATAAGCTGGCTCAGTCAGGTTTCTAACTCCATTTTTGCTGATTGGTTTTCATTTTTAAATTGAAGCCTCCCTCCTGTGAAGTGACTGTCTTGATGTTGTTTAGTGTCTGTTAATAAAAAAACCTGGTTGTTAACCTTAGAGAAAGAATTCAAAATATTGAAACAGGAGTAAGAGTGATCTTAAAAATATCTCTACAGATTTATCAAAAGTATAAATATGTTGTGGACAAATGAAGATCGTACAGACAACAAAGGAGGGTTACACGGGGTTTATTCCTGGTGTTACATGTGAAAAAGAAAGGTTCTGGAAACTTGAAATGAGAGTTGCTAGTTTATTGTCAAGAAATTATAGTTTCAAAGTTTGGAAGAGGATCAGGCTTGGAGAAATTTGAGGAAGAGATGAAAAGTTGTATTCCACTTGGTTGGGTCAGTTTAGGGACTTCATACAGGTAAGTTGGTGGGATCAACATTTCCTGGAAATATGTCATAAATCATAATGGAATATATATTGGCCTCCTTCAAGGTCTGGTTCCTTTCTGTTAAGCCTGTTCTTCAATGTGATTCCTAGTTTTGAATTTGGTTTACTTTAAAGTCAGTACAGATGCAGCTTTCAGCCCTAAGAAGTGGTATCTCTATGCTTTGATAGGGCTAAATAAGAATTTTATTTTTCGATCATTTTATCTGTATGAATTGGACTCTTGAGTCTCTAATAAGTAGATGCAATATGTTATAGCAGCTTGAGCCAGTAAATCACTGGTTGCTTCTTTTACATTCTTCTTTGCCATTTAGGTGGCTTGCTGTTCTAGGCTAAAGGAATCTTTTCTGTTCTCCTTTGGCCTGTAGAGGGATCTTGCTTTCTACATGGTAACTAGAATCATCTCTTACCAATATGAAATAAAACTTCGTTAACACTCTGTAAGCAATATCGTTGTGGTTTGCAGAGATTCATGTGGAGGAGCAACGAGGCTTATCCGTATAGTGGAGGTTATTCATTATATACATGTGCTGGCAACAGCAACAATATTGAGTGCTCATTATGTTTGTAAGGCGAGTACAGACATTAAAAAAGATTATGCATGGTCAACCGACTCAACCCTGACATTAGAATGGAGTAGGAAGTGGTGTAGCCAGCCAATAACATTGAACCCACAGAAAAATGCATCGGTTATTAGAAGCTGCAACTGTGCAATTGCACCAATGAAGTCTCTCATGAAATTCCGTTCCAGTTTAGAATATTTTGGAGGACATGCACCTGTGGAGATGCAAACTGGTATTTCTAAGATGTCTCAGACTTCATAAAGTTCATACCCTATTAAGCATGGAAAACACCCACGCATAAATAGTAAAACTGTGTTCGAACAAAAGCAGATCTTCAATGAATTGCGGTATCAAGTCTTGACTCGGATACCTAACTCTTTTTTTTTTTTTGATAAGTAAAAATTTTATAAAAAAATGCTCAGAAGGGGAGCGAAACCCATGCAAATACAAAAGACCACAAAGGCCTCAAGCCTTCAAAGAGGCTAAAAAATCAACTACTTCCTCCAAAGAACAATGATCTCTTCCTGAAACCCAACAAAAAAGAGTAGAAATAATCGAGAATTTAAGCACCGAAATCGACAAAGCCTTTCCTTCAAAGAATCTCCTATTCCTTTCAAGCCATAAACACCACCACACACAAAGCGGCGTAGCCCTCCACGCATCCTGACTGAGAGCCCCCACAGGGCAACCTCTCCACGCCTCAATCAACCCTCTAGCAGATCCAGGCATAACCTAAGAAACACCAAATAAGCCAAGCATCAAAACCCAACACTCTCTAGCCAAAGGGCAATGAATAAGAAGGTGATTCACAGACTCCTCATCACTAAGACACATAGAGCAACGGTTGACCACCACCTGGCTTCTCCTTCTCAGATTATCCTGGGTTAAAATCCTACCCAGGATCGAAGTCCACACAAAGAAAGCCACTTTAAGAGGAGCCTTGGATCGCCAAACAGACTTCCAAGGGAAACGAACTCTAGGAACAAAAGAGAGGCACTTGAAGAAAGACCTCACCTCAAAGCGCCCCTGAGAGTTTGCAGTCCAAGACCAACAGTCTGAATCCTCCTCCACAATCCTCTGGCGATATAACAACTCCAAGAAACGAATGACCTCCTCGATCTCCCAATCCTGAAAGGAACGCCTGAATCGAACATCCCAAACCAGTCTTGCATTATCAAGATGATAACAGTTAACCACCATGGCCTGCTTATCCATAGCAATCCTGTAAAGCTGAGGAAAGGCGAGGGCAAGAGGCAAATCTCCACACCACACATCCTCCCAGAAGCGAATCCTCCTCCCATCTCTGAGACGAAGCCGAATGTGCTTGGAAAAATCATCCCAACCCTTCCGAATAAATTTCCAAACCCCCACCCCCCGAGGATCTCTAACTTCCAAAGAACTCCACCCTCCTCTCATTTCCCCAAAACGACATGCCACAACCCTCCTCCAAAGCCGATGTCTCTCCACCCCGAACCTCTACAACCATTTCCCAAGGAGGGCCTTATTAAAGGGCACCAATTTACGGAGACCTAACCCACCATTGCGAATTGGCCTGCAAACTTGGTCCCACCTCACCAAATGAAACTTAAACTCTTCACCTCCACCTCCCCACAGAAAATTACGCTGCAACCTCTCTATCCTTTCCGCAACTGAAGAGGGAATCTGGAAAAGAGAGATAAAATACGTGGGAAGACAAGAGAGGGTGCTCTTAATCAGCGTGACCCTACCGCCCTTGGAGAGATACTGCTTCTTCCAACCCGCCAACCTTCTCTCAATTCTGTCCACCACTGGATCCCAAATCCCCACACACCTCGAAGGAGCTCCCAGAGGCAATCCTAAGTAAGAAATGGGAAATGAACCAGTACGACAGCCAAGAATATCAGCAAAAGTCTCAATCTCAGGGACCTCCCCAACCGGCACCAAAACACTTTTTCCCACATTCACTTTAAGGCCAGAAACAACTTGGAACCAAATCAAAACACATCTCAAATATCTAATCTGAGAAACGTTCGCATCACAAAGAACTAAAGTGTCATCAGCAAACATCAAATGAGAGATTTCCAACTGAGAATCTGCCTCCCTGCCCACCCGAAAGCCTCTCAAAAGACCCAACTTGGTAGCCCTTCTTATCAATCTACTAAGGGCCTCCATCACAAACAAGAACAATGAACATTACAAGCAGTGTTTATGCATAAACCTCGTCACGATGGAAAATATTGTTACATATTATAAAATAATTCATCATATCCCATATTTCAATATATTCTGATGCCATCTTACTGGGCTAGTTCAATGTTAGACTCTTGCATTACAGTTATACATAATACAGAACACATTCCCTTTTTGTCAAACACCCAGTACATTGTACCTTAGCTAGTAAGGAACATTTTTTGGTTTTGGAAGCCATTGTTAACAAATCTCGGGCTCCCCTCATAAGATGAGAGAGGGGGATCCCAACCTTCTAAAACAGATTAGAGTAGATAAGAAAAATAAAGTGTGACTTTTGAGTGTAAGGGAAGGAGTTTTTGCTTTCCACCTTAGCTAGTAAAGAACATTTCTATTTTTTGAAGCCATTGTTAACAACGCTTGGGCTCAGGGGCGGAGTCAGTGTGTGCCCAGAGGGGGCACATGCCCCTCCTAGCCTAGCCCCGCCCACTATAAAATATAGTAATTTTAATTTGTACATTTATAAGGAAATTTCTAAATAATGCCCCCCCTAAATTTTAAATTTCTAAAATTGTCTTTCAAATTTTTCGTTCCTTTTTCTTTTACTCTTAATATTCTTTTGATTTCCTTAAAAAAAAAAAAGAGTAAAATTTTCCTTCTTTACTCAAACTCTAATTTTTTTTCCTTTCAAATTTCTCATTTTTCTTCCCTTTTTCTTCTCTTCTTATTAATTTTTTTTGGCCCCCTACTTCTTAACATTCTTCTTTTTGCACTTAAGAATGATGTATATAGTATGTAATTTTTTTTTTTTTTTTTACACTGTGCCCCCTCTAAATTAAAATCCTGGCTCCGCCCCTGCTCGGGCTCCACTAATATGATGGAGAGGGGGATCCCCGGCTCTCCTATAACAGATTAGAGATGATATAAAAAAGAAAGAGAGTTATGAGAGTAAGGAATGCAGTGAGACTTTTTGCTTATTGCTTTCTACCTTAGCTATCAAGTCTTGACTTGAATACCTTAACTCTTAACTAATGATGAACATTACAACCAATGTTTATGCATAAACCTCGTCACGGTGGAAATTGTTGTTTCATACTACAAAATAATTCATTTCCCATTTTTCAATATATTCTGATGCCATCTTACTGGGCTAGTTCAATGTTAGACTCTTGCATTACAGTTATATGTAATACAGAATACGTTCCCCCCCTTTTTTTTAAACACTCAGTACATTGTTTTTGCAGTAAAAAATGAAATAACTTCTTCTATTAGATAAAAGAAATAAGAAGAAATAAATATTCAGTTTAGTTGGCTTGAGCTAGTCGACAGTAACCACTGAAATTCTCGAGTATCTATGTGTATTTTTGCCCATACTTTATGCCTGCAGCTAGATATACATGTAGCATGGACATGTATGATTGTCTGGACTTTTCCTTGTGTCTCTTATTATTTTCCTAATATTGACATTTAACTCTATGTTGTCTGCTTTTTTTATAATGTTATTATAACTTAGTGTGCTGTATTTGTTGGTCAGGTGGCTCAAATTAGAATAACGTCCAAGGAATTTCCCTTTCACAATGTTGATCTTGCCGTTGGTGCTGAACTCGATCTTCCCATAAACTATTGTGATGTTCTAGGTATTTAGTTTTAAGTAATGTTATTCATTCTTATCTCTCCTTATATGCCAGATTTAAAACTCCTTTGTTAATTTCTTTTGAACAGGGAACCCTTTCCATGAGGCTCATAACATAATTCTTTTTGATGTTCAAACTAACTATCCTGATGTTGTCTCAATTAATGACACACACGATGGGAATGGATTTATTCATATCAAGGTTTGTTGATCTTAATAAATTGTGTAGATTTTTGTCTTATCCACCAATTTCCCTTAATTAGTGGGACCAACAATGAGTAATGGTCTTTATTTATTTATTTATTTTTTATTCCTTCCCTCACTCATTCTCAAACATATTCATGATAGTGTTATTTGGTTTCTATTTAAGTTCTGTCTGGGCATAACATAACTGCATAAGTCTCACATCTGCACATTCTTTTTCCTGATTGAAGGCAATGCGCCATGGTAGAGCTCTCCTGCAAATATCATTCAACAGTAATCTGCAGAAGTCGGACTATATGATGGTACCCACTTACCCCTTTCAGAGATTGGAGATATTAGGCCTGCAAAAGCAGTGGCTGATATATGTCTCATTGTTCCATAGGATATTGAAAAATAGGCTTTTATTTATTTATTATTATTATTATTATTTTGTGCATGTGCGTGTGTGTGTGTTGAAACTGCTGAAAAGGCTTACTTTTCCAGGCTTATTCCCTGAAGATGGTTGACCTCTATGAATCAATTTTATTCTCAAATTTAATTAAAGCATTTAGTGAATTCTGTAAGATTACCAATTGCTTGAAACTTAAGTTATCAAGGAATGGGTTAACAATGGACATCAATGTCTAATACACTTCCTCACATGCAACCCCGTCTCACTTGTGGATAGGTAAGCAGATATACCAAACAGTACAGTGTAAACTTGCACACTGAATAGAGAAATAAAAAGGGAACGAATGAAGATGCGGAGACCTGATTCCAGGATCTCAAAGAACAAAGGCTTTGATACACGTTGGACTACCAATTTCCCCAAAACTTATGGTATGAAGGAGTGGGTCCAATAATGTATGTCAAGCTCTGACACCTTCAACTTTAGTTTAAATTGTTCTCTTTCTAGTACTATTCCCTCTCTCTCTATCTATACATACAGGCATGTATAGTCGTATGGCCACATGTGCTTAACTTCTCTTTGTTTTTAGCAGACACATTCATAAGAGTAAAATATCACACTGCTAGATGGTTAGAAGTTGAATTATTTTTAGTTCATTTCTCGGTTTTTTTTTTTGGGACTCGGGAGTATATTGATAATTTTACTTTTGGGCTTAAGTGTGGGCTTGGCCATATGTGGGCTACTTTGTTAGTTTTTGTCAGTTTTAACTAGTTTATAGGTTCTCATTAGTCCAAGTTTTTCTCATCTTAAGGGGTTCAGATAAGCCTTCAAAGAGGAAAAGTAAGCCTTTTATGCGAATTCCTTCCTTTCTTAACCTTTTATTTAAGACCTTCATAACCCCGTTATGAAATTTTATCTAGTTATTGTTGCATTTCAAATCACAGCTAAATTGTTAATTTCTCCAGATATCAGTTGGTGCTCGTTTATATCCTCAGAATCCAGTTGTCCACATCGGAAGTCATCTTAATTTCATCATGGAAGGTAGGCGTAAGATGAACATATACCTATAATTTGCAGTTGTTTACAACCCATATTACGAGGCTGTTTTTTTTGTGAAATATTCTATATGTGCAATTTTTTTAAAAGCTTCAATGCACTTATCTTTCGGACGGAGGGAGTTATCTGTAATTTTACTATATGAACTCCTTTTTGTGTCATGAGAGCTTTGACAAAATTCTTGTGTTACTGCTAACATTGATTGTGAGGGTTCCTTTTATCTAATCTTTGCCTCCTTGTCATCTTTGTAACCAAAGGCCATGAGAAATCTCCTCTATGGGTTACTGCACTGGATTTCAAATTTTCTTTAGCTAAACTATTTTGGCTGAAAACTAATTCTAGTGGTCTTGCTTGTTATTATTGAAAGCTTTCACAGAATTACACACATTCACATCAGGGATCTTATGTGCAAGGTTTAATAGGAATATCATGACCACAGAATTTGCATGTATTAATGCAATTCTTAATGTTTGTGTCAATGTCAAAATTTTAAATTTGTTCAGTCATCGGGTTAATGCAAGAATAATTCCAAAAATATTGAAATATTAACTTTTACCCAAAACGTGGCTTGTAAAATTACAATAAAATTAATTCAAAACAAGAGTGCCATGTTTTATGCAAAAGTGCTGGCAGGTGATAGGAATACAGCGTGATGTGGTAGGTTGCTCTTCCGCATGTCATGATGCTAGATGGTGTGTTTCCTGTATGGTTTGCAGTTTCTCATCCTTTATGCAGTATATATAGATATCACTTTTATTAACTTGACATATTTCTCATGGTTAAGAAACTATATCAATTGCATGATACACAGATCTTCTTATTATGAATTTGATCAATGACTTTGAACTTTGATTTTCTATGTTTTTAAGGACAAAGTATATCAAGAAATGAAGTGATAATTTGTTTGCCTTCCCTTTCTATGGTAGGATTAAAGGATCAAGTATTTGGCCAGTGGTTGAGTGCCAATGAAAGCATCATATTACTAGACATGCTATCGGGAAAAGCTAAAGCCGTTGGGGAAGGTACTACTCAAGGTAACGAGTGCTAATATCTTTCCCTGTGCTAAATTTAGATTTTTTGGGGATCTTGTGCAATGTAATTTTGTAACACTATTTTTAGTATGATTTGTGTGATTTAAATATGATGGTCCTGATTTTCCTTATCTTGATCTTGTTTCCCGTGAACAGTAATCTTTGAAGGTTCAGATTTAAAACTTCAAACAGAGGTTACAGTGTCAAACGGGAATATTGTGTTGGTTGATGCTCCAAAGGAGACTTTAACAAATGTTCCATTCCCAGTAAAAGGATATGGCTTCCCTGTAAAGTTCAGGTTTGTAATTAGCCTTTTTATACTGATGGAAACTATAATTGAGAAAATCTTTTCTGCCCACTGCTGAAACTATAAATGTTTTTGTGGACTTTTGCTTGCTTTTTGGTCAAAGAAGTTGATGGGTATAGCAATTGAACTTCAGGTTTTAGTATACTTGATGATCTGCTATTATTTAAAGTGCAGGCTCTTCTTGGAGAGTTGTTTAACTTTTTACCATGTTTGGAGTTAACTTTTTCTTTGAATGCTTCTTCCATCATAATGATTGGTTTAGAATACAATGCAACATGCCATATGTTTTAATTTCATGAATATAGTTGCCTACATGTGAGTTTAATATGCTCATAAAATCATCTATAGCTTTGACCATTGTTTTGATTAGGTTTGGAAGTCCCAATTCTTGTTATAGAGTTACTTATGCGTAAACCTTTTTGAGGTATTGTTGTTCTTGAGAGTAGAAGTTGTTTTCCTTATGTCCATAGTTTAAACTAAGATATTCCATGTTCCATTAAGAAATTATATTCCAATGCACAAATATGGTAATGAATTTGTTGGACAATGTGTAAAACATATTGGATGACACAGCATGGTCTTATACATAACAAATGCATCATGACAGTCTGACAGAATAATAGGGCAGGGTAGAGCTAGAGGCACGGTGCTCGGAAGAGAACAGGAATTCACTTTATCAGTCGATTTTTTCAGAAGCATCATCTTTGGTCATTTGAATGAATAATCGACCAAAATGGAAAGTTGCTGGTAAATGGAAAAAGAGTATTTAGGTTTGTATAAGAGTTACAGACAGTGTAATAGGGATAATGTAATATCGAATCTGATGCTATAGTGCAAAAGATAAATATAGTATCTTTTGTAGTGGAACATATAGAAAGCTTTTGTTATACTTATTACTGACTTAAATACTAAAGCTGCATATTTTGGTTCTTTGTAGTTTGAATATGTGTTTTCTGTTTTACTTCTTTCCGAATGTTCTTGAATGTTTTTATGAATTCAAAAGACTTAAACTTGGCTGCGGGCATAAGTACTCTGGTTTCTTGTCAACAGGCACAAAAATAATCTCCAAAAGGAATATAAGTCCATTACCCAGTACTGGTCCTCCTACGCAGAGTGCGAGGTTGGAAAGACTGGAAACAAACTGAGCTTTGGCATTATTTTGCACAAAGTGGCTGCTCTCAAACTTGAGCCTGTGTCCTCACTCTTGTCAGCCTGAGATTTTACCATTGCGCTAAGCAGTAACCCTTAATAATCTTAGAAAGAAATAATTTGAAATATCTATCTATTAGAAATAGTTCCCATCCTCTTAAACAAAGTACATCTTATTGAGATGTTGCGGCTCATTGGGCAATTTAATCTATCTCCATCACCAAAACCGACCTAAGCAATTGCATAGTGCTTGTTGGGCCTTAAAATCTGCACTTCTATGTGCTTGCAGAGTGAATATTGCATATAAATTGCATGCGTGGCCTATTGACATTATATTTTTCAGTCTCATTTATTTCTTATGATATTCAGGATTATTCTCAGTTACAATTTTTCTCATTTCTGTAGATGGCCTCAATATATCTAATTATATCTTGACAAATTTGGGCTCCATCAATCATCTTCACCAGATTATTTGATACATTATTCATAATCTAATGTAACTTCTGTGCATTTGATAGCAAGTCACTAATAATATATATATTATTTACTAAAACTGTAAATTAAGGTTCCATTTGGATTGATGGATTTAAAATAAATGGATTTAAGTTAATTCATCTAATAAGAGATGCAACTTGATGAATTTTACGAATTATATATGTGGATTTCAAATAACTAGGTGCAAAGATCTTTTAGAATCCATACCTGCTGGGTCCATAGTACAATGATTTTAATAATATACTTCTCTTATACCTCTAATCTAACATTGCCTTGAATTTCAGATCCAACTTCAATAGTCAACCTTTTATATAAACCCAAATCCCTTATTTTCAATCCATTCATTTATCCAAATGAACCCTACGTAATTTTTTTTTTTTATTTCCTCTTTCCCTGGTATGATTTATGTTGAGATGAAATTTTGTGTGAGTTTCCCCTTTTTTTTACTTCGTTTAAATTGCTGCATTTCTTTTTTGTTGAATAGGCATTTTGGGGGTAATGTTTAAGTGATGAACTACTAGGCATTTTGTTTATGTAATCGACCTATTTGTTTTATTGAAAAAGTGATGACTACCACAAGTATGAAGCTCCTGGGAACATGGAAATCCTGTTTGACTGTAAGGTGGACCCTCCTTTTGTTGGGTATGTTTCTTACTTACTTTGCCATAAAACAACTATTCTCTGCTTTCATCCTGCTATAATATCTTCCACTTTTGTGAGCTGTAGGTATGCAAAACCATGGAGGGATCTTGACACAGAAAATTCATATTGCATCTTCTTCCCCTACTCTCCGGAGCACTTGGTACGTTCCATTCCCAAGTCGGAAAGCATGGGACAGGCTATATCTATTTCTGTCAATGCTTCACTGAGAGAAGCCAGCCACATATCTGGATGTGCATCTGCTCTTTTTATTGGAGGTTTTTCCATTCTGGGTATGGACAAGGTATTATAATAGCAGCATGCATATTTACTGTGGCTACTTATTTGTCCAGTGGATATAGACAAAATTTACTCTCTTTAGCATTTGTATCAATATGAGATTTTTAGGCACTTTTTTTAACTATTAGAATTGAAAAACAATCCAACAGACTGAAGTCTCATCTGAATACTATTTAATATTTGAATTAGAAATATTCTAAACAGATTATAAGGTTGTAATTTATTTCTTGTTCTAGAATCTATTGCAGTTAAATCTAACTCCAGAGTCTAACAAGAGTATCATCACCATTGTTGGCAACACTGGTAAGTGACTGGATCTTTTCCTTTCCATTATTTTGGTAGGCATTGTGCATGCGTTAACATGTACTTATGGTACACCTCTTGGAAGATAGAGGAAAACAAGGTTGGTGCATTCAGTTTCCTCACCATTAAGTTTCCAACTTAAAAATGTGCCCAAACCAATTAGCTTTCTCATTTGACTTTTTTTTGCAACCATTGGTAAGAGCCAAGCAGTTCTGAGGCTTCTTTTATTAGGCTTGGCTTAGTAATACCACAAATCTAAAAGCTATTTTTACTTTTTATAGGAACACCGGCATATATTTTTCATATTCTTGTTGCTGGAACAATAATGATGTATGTTATACATTGTTATCTTTTGTTACCACCTTGTCACCATGTGTGCACACTCCTCAATGCTCTTCTTCTTCTGCAACATCATTGCAATCTTTACCCATACTGCATGTACACACCATAACCCACACTGTCACCATCTCTACTGTACTCTCTGCATGCAGCAGCTATCATAACACTGATGAATATTTGGTGGTTTTTTTTTTTTTTTTTTTTTTTTGTGGTTCTTGTTTTTATTGTAGATGTTGTAGTCCACTGGCATGGCCAGGATCAACTAATGATCAGTCCCATCCATAGAGAAGATTTTGGAATAGGAGGGCGTGCACAATATGAGGTGACTGGAGTGCCTTACTTTAAATATATACTTATGCACACTTCTGTTTTGTTTTTTGATAATTTTGTCTGTTAGCTATAATCCTTTTGAAGGTTTGTGGATGTCCTGTAGAGATCATTAATAGTTTGCTAATTACCATAGGTTTTTGAGGCATAATGGATCCCTTAGAATGAAGTTTTACAGAACAAAAATGGATTTTATTAAGACAACTAAATTTAATAAAAATGCTACCAGATGAAGATGATATCATTTATTGAACTCTTTAGAGTGCCTCTGAATAGGGTTAGTAGGATAGGAGAGGAAAAGGGGAGAGCCAATCTCATACTTGGTTTGAAAATGAGGTGAAACAGGAGAGAGAAGGAATAGGGAGAATTTATCTCGTATATGGTTTAAAATTGAGGTGGGAATGGAGAGGAATAGAATGAAGAAGGGGGTCTTGCTAATCCTTGAGCATTGTTGCGACCATATTTGAAATGGAAGGAACAGAGAAAATTATGACCGAGTTCCTGATTACTCGCTTTGTCCCTATTTTTCAAGTGTACTGTTTTCACCTTTCCATTTGCACAATTAAACGTTCATTTCCTCTTAATTCTCTGCACTACCTTTCTGACCATATAATATAGCAGTTGCATTACCATACCCTTTCCTTTCCTTGGTAATCCAATGATGGGAAAGAGTTAACATCTTATTTTTCTTTTCTAACTAATTCTCTCCTTTGTTTTCCTTTTCTTCATACTTGTTCAATTGTCTCCATTTTTCTCATTCTTTTTTATTTTTCTCAGGTGAAAATGCTTGAAGATAAAAGATTCAAAACTAAAGTCATCATCATACTCCCAGCAAATGGTTAGTTCATTCTATTCTGAATTATGTTGCAATTCCAACTTCATCAATCCGCAAATTACTATTCTATAAAGTAGTTGCGAATTAGCAGATCAATGAGATACACAGAGGGTGTCTATTTTACAGGTCAGAGAGCGGAAGTTGATGTTAACTATGAACCTGGACAAAGAACCGCAATAGCAACAACATCAAATTTTATTTACTGGGCCGCTATATTCACCTGTTTTGCCGTGTTGATATCGACAGTGATCCTCTTCACATGTTCCCTCGGGAGAACAAATAGACCTCCGACAGACATCTCCCCTGCCACCCCAACCCGGACAGCACCAGTTACGCCTATTCGTAGCAGTCCAACTGTTGTAAATGAACAGTCTCCTCGGACACCTCAGCCTTACATAGAGTACGTGAGGAGGACAATAGATGAAACTCCATACCTCAGGCGACAAGGTAGGAGGATTAATCCACAGAATACTTTCTAGATTCATGGAGCAGCATTTTGTAGTGCATCTGTATATCTGTATCATCTAGAGATCGAAAAAAAAAAAAAACAACTCCCTCCTCAAAAGTCAGAAGGGTGTATCATTTAACAGCAGGTGCTCTGAACCTAACATTGTACCTATATCCAAATTTTGTTGTGTGTATTGTAGTTTAGTTGATCATTACGATAAATGAAGAAAATGATGTTAGGTTTTAATCTCTGATTCTTTTCCAGCGTTCTGCATTTTGTTTTGTCCATTTTTTTATTTTTGAGGGAAAAGTAAAAATCTGATTCTGGTAAAATATTTCTTTCTAGTTATGATTTTGGCATATCATTCAACTGCATGCACATAAACTTACCCATCATAGTCATTATTATGCAGCACTATCCACTAGTTTGAGTTTTTGGGTAAATGGGTAAGCGCTTACTCGTTAAAGTTTGGTATCAGATTTAGATCCAGTCCTTAATCCGATATCACATCAATCATACCGGCCTGGAGGGCATCCGGGTCTGACCCCGGGTAGGCAAGGTGGCTCGACCGCAATGAGGGTGTTGCGAGAATTCGAGTGGGAGAGAATGTTACGAGTAGGACCTGTCCACATTGGATTTGGATGGAGTCGAAGTGTGTATAAATAGTGAGTATGTAGCATTACTCAATAGTTTAGGCTTTTGAGTAAACACCTATTAGATTAAATGTATTTTGAAATTTACGAGTCTAACATGCGAATACGATTTAAATATTTATCCAAACGTATCAAACACGATTAAAAGTATTTTGAAATTTACAGGTTGACACATGCGGATACAATTCAAATACTTATTGGACACAATTAAAAATATCCTGAAATTTAATGTGTTTATTTTTTTTTTTTCCTGACGCTGTTAAAACACAAAATAGATACGATAATGGTACGTTTTGAGCACTTTTAATCAATGATTTTGTAATTATTATTTTTGTTTAAAAAATGTGATTCAAAATATATGATGAATTAATTAGAAAAATAATATAAAATTTAAAAAAAATAATAATAAACATCTAACTATAAACTCTAAATTAATAATTTTATTTGTGATTGTATGAATAAAATAAAATAAAATAAAAAATTATTATTATTTTATATATAATAATATATAATTAGTATTTCTATCTCATATTAATAATCCAATATTTTATATTGCAATAGCACACTTTGAAAAGTTAAAATAAAATAATGTTATCTATCTAACATTACTTTTTTAAATTTAAATTTTTTTTCTAACATGATAAGAATAAATTAGTAATTTTTTTAAAATATATATATTAATTACAAGTTCCTTACGACTGGAGGTTCAGCGGGTGGTCGTAAGGAGAATCAATGCTTGCGCAAAAGAAGTGTCCAACAGTTCTTCTTTACCCACGCTTCCCATTCTCTCTCCTCCTCAACCTTATTTCCATCCTATTTAACTCGACTTGTCCTCACAGTGTCCTGCAAAGTCAGGTTGTCACTTCGTCTGCAAAAAATGATGACGTCTTCTTTGCGTGTTTGACTAGCCCAAGGCTGTTGCCCTAGGGCCTCAAAAAAAAATATTTATGGGGCAAATCACGCCTCAATCTCTATCTCGTAAGGAGAATCAATGCTTGCGCAAAAGAAGTGTCCATCAGTTCTTCTTTACCCACACTTCCCATTCTCTCTCCTCCTCAACCTTTTTTCCATCCGATTTAATTCTCTCAACCTTTTTTCCATCCTATTTAACTCGACTGGTCATCACAGTGTCCTGCAAAGTCAGGCTGTCACTTCGTCTGCAAAAAATGATGACGTCTTCTTTGCGTGTTTGACTACCCCAAGGCTGTTGCCCTAGGGCCTCAAAAAAAATATTTATGGGGCAAATCACGCCTCAATCTCCATCTCGTTCTCATCTCTGAAGTCTGAACTTGCCCACTCTCTCTCTCTCCAACTGCAAACTATAAAATCTGCAAGAGTCAAAAGTTCCAAACCTATTACCTATATCAAAACCCATATTCGCCTCCATCTTCTCAACTCTGAACTTCCCCCTCCCCCTCTCTCTCTCTCTGCGCAACTGCAAACTACAAAATCTACAAGAATCAGAAGTTCAAAACCCATATATTTCAATTTATCTATCTGTCTGCAAGAATCAAAAGTTCAAAACCCATATCGGCATATCATTTCGGATTGTTCAAAAAATCAAAACCCATATCTTTCAGTTCCATCGCCCGCTGTTCCAGTTCGGGTTCGCCGTTCGCAACCTTCAGCCGCTGTCTCTCAACTCTCAAGCTTGCCCCCCTCTCTCCCTGCAACTGCAAACTTGTATGTATGGGTTTTGTTTTAATTTTTTTTCTTTCTAAATCGACTAATGAAGCTCTGTAATTCTTGTTTTGCAAACTAAATCCTAAAGGCAAGTGTAATCTTGATTTTGTGTAAGGGTAAATTTTGCATGAGAAATAATACATCAAGCCTCTCCTCTTTACTCTCATTTTCTCCCATTTTTGGGAGGATAAGAAAGTTATTATTTAAGCCTTTTGATTTCCTTTCAAAACCATTCATTTCTTTTCCGAACACAATTTTTTAATCACCCTCCATCAACTTTCCTTTCTTCCCTTTTCCATTGCACTAAACTGACCAAATATTTTGTTTTGTTACATTTGTTATTAATATGTGGTTTCTATATAGGTATCTTTTGCAAACCCTAATCTTCCTAGCAACCTCTCATATCCCGTCCGGAGTGGGAGATAGAGAAAAAGATAGCGCATTAGCGTTAGATTAAAGTTTTGGCTCTAACAACTATCAATCAAAGATAGTCAAACCACATGCCTCCTAAATCTTCAGGTAGTTAATTTCATTACTAGTTTTTTTTTTTTTTTTAATTGGCATTTTCAGGTCTATAGTGATAGTTTATTTTTTTCAATTTAATATATTATTTGACTATATTACTGCCTTACTCATTGAAAAAAAAATTCAAACTGCTATGGTCCATATTTCAAAATATTAGGTGTACTTGTTCAGAAGAGAAACCGTTGGGAATGGGTGGAGTCGGCAAAATATCAAAAAATATATAACGGTATGTTCATCCTCTCTCTTCTCTCTTCTTTTGTTTTCCTCTCCCTAAGTCCACTCCAATCTCACAACAGCAGCAATTATACCCACGTAAGTACATTCCAATTTCCTCATAATTTTTTGCATTTTCACGTTCAATCCTACAAAAATTAAGATCCCTTCTAGTGGGTTGAGGACCTGAGGTAATAATTAACTTTTTCGATCTCTAAATTATGCTCATACTTCTTTTTTTTCTTTTTTTTTTTTAATTTTTAATTTTATTTTTATATGAAGATACATACCACCATTATCGATGTTATTTGAAGTTGGCTCAGCTAGAATTTCAGTTAATAATACTGTCAAAGGCTCAAAGCACTTGCCATCAGAATGTACGAACGCATGGAAATCAAGAGTAGGCTTTAACAAAACAAAAGTTCGTGGTTTTTTTCTATTAATTTGCACAGGTTTTCTGTAGCAATGATCAATCACTGCTACTAAAGTTGATTCCTCGTCCTGAAATCAAGAAAGGGGTAATTGGCTCCCAAAAAAACACACACAAAGCTCCAGTGAAAACTCCAGCCAGGAGATCATTCGACCAAACTGCTTGATTTTAGATTTTTTTTTATATTATATTTATTGCATATGATTGGCAATGCTTGGTTATTATTGTTTCCGTTTGATTCTCCATCATCTTTTTTTTTGGCTTTCTGTGATTACATGCTTCATAATATATAATTCAATGATTTGATTGTTCTGAAATTATTGTGTTTAGCTCTGTAATTACATGCTTCATAAATCAATGATATGATATTAAGCTTTCTGTAAATATATAATTTTTCTGAAATTTTTGTGTTTAGTTCTCAATTTATTGTGTTTAGCTCTGTAATTACATGCTTCATAAATCAATGATATGATAGTAAGTTTTTATTTTTTTATTTTATTTAAATAGCTAATTAATAACTAATATTTAAGGATTCAAATCAAATATCCTCTTACACGTTATTTAGTAGGAAGACCGAACCTTGACCAAGTGAGAGGCAGTCACTGTTTGAGTTTCAAATTAAATTGAATCCGTGTAGGATGTAAAAAGAACAAAGTTTAACCATGAAGTTACTGTACGGGTATGATCAATGATGTCCTAAATTGAGAGTGGTCAGGGACATGTTGGATCTGGTATGCAAGAAGCCAGTGTACCATAGATGTTCAAGATTAGCTACCATCCATAAGGCAGTTACCTAGCTAGCTCATCCATATGGGGCACCCACTGTTCTGAACCACCATGTCTCTCTCTCTCATTAGGAAATTTGACATCATTGAAGAAGTCCTTTAATGCAATTCAAAAAAGTAGTTGGTTTAGTGGTGGGATAAGTTGATTGGCAATAAGGAGAGATGAAACAAGTGTTGGTGGGAAAGAACTAGTTTACATTAGCAAGCATGTGTGGTAAGGAGGCCTTGGGATTGTGTGAGTTGTTGATGATTTAAGTATTATATGGTACTTTAGTCTAGCTCTAAATTTTTATTTTTTATTTGAGAAGTTCAATCTGGCTCTATTTTGTATGTATGAATTTGAACCAATTGCATACTTAATGGGCCTACAAAAAAGTGGCCTCAATCCCATAAGGATATAGAAAAATCAGTGGCCCAAAATTTGGTTCACAATTAAACTAGCAACCTACCAATGAATATAGAAGTTTTGGTATCCAGAAGATGCGTAAACCAAGACATAGCAAAAGGTTATCCGACCTTGAAACGAGGGTATCAGAAGGGTGGTTTATTTGTGAAATTGCTTGGTTTGGATCAAAGTGAGTAGTGGTGGTGGTTAAAGGCTGAGTGGAGGTAATGGTGGTAGTTAGAGCTAGCATGAGATTCCAACTTCCAACAAGGATGGAATTACTTCTTCATATAAGGGAATAATCATTTGGGTAGTTGAGTGGAGTTAGAGCTTGTAAATTCTGTCATTTGTTGCACAATTGTGTGATCTTCACTGTAGCTTTCATAACACCTACTCCATCTTGGATCTCTGCATACCTATTGTTAGACAAGTTGCATCGAAGAAACATATATGTCAATTCTAAGTTACATGTATTTGTGTTTATAATTGAATTGAACCAAAAAAAATCACAATATTTCCAGAAATTGCTTTTACTTCAAAGTTTGAATTTATACCATATTGCAAGGAGCAAAAGAATAAGGAATGTTGGTAAATTCAAAGCTCATTCTGGGCCGGTGTTGCCTAATTGTGATATGGGCAACATCAGACCAGAGATATTTGGTATATGTGATGTGATTGGGTTTATAAAGGTTTGGGTCCATGGATGTTGATGTAGCAGAGGATTTGTGGATTCAGGCATAGGTTGGAACATAGATGGATTGGTGGGCAGGCTTTGTTCTGTGGATATATGGTTTGGTAGTTCAAAAGTGGAAAGTTGACTTGGTGGTCAGCTGAACTAAGGTGTGTCAAATTCTCACACATCATGACGTTCAAGACTCCTTATTCATACTTGGCCATTTGGGTGAATTCTGCTTTGTGGTTCTTATATTCACTCCCCAAATTTCACCCAGATGTGTTGATTGCTGTTGTGAGTGCTGTGGGAGCAATAGCTGAAATTGGATACGTGATTGTGTTTCAGTATTATGATGTGAATCACATTCGTCGCGTGAGTAATAGTAATGAAACATATTTACAACAATTCTCTCTTTTTCCTTTTACACACTTTCAATTTATATTTTCAGATGTGCATCAGAAGTTGCTTGTGCTTTCAAGTGCTTGTGCTTCCAAGTGCTTGCTCTGGTCTTCATAGCTACACCAAAAGGTCCAAGTTGATGGGTGTTTTGGCCTCTGTCACTGCCATGGATGCCCATTACCAAATTTGGTAATCACCTCTAACCTTATTAAATGCTAACTTTTGTTAATTTGTATTTTCCTTTTTTATTTATTGACTTTTTTGTTTTGCATTTGAAAAGTATCAAGCCATTCAGCAGAAAAATCTGAATGGCATGTCATTCCCACAATTGGTAGCCAGTTTGGCTAATAGCGTCTTATGGCTCCTCTATGCTGTCACTAAAACCAAGCGTGACAAGTTCATAATGGTAAAGTTTAATCTAGTACTGAAATTGAATGTGTATATTGACTGTAATTTTAATGGTATTGCATTGATTTCAAGCTATAATTTTAAATTTTAATATAATTTCAGGCCCACAATGCGGCAAATTCACACAGATGATGAAGTCCAAGTCTTTACCCTTTATTTGTACTTGGCCATTTGGGTGAATTATGCTTTCTGGCTCTTATATTCGCTCCCCGGGTTTTACCCATACGCGTGGCTTGCTTTTGTGAGTGGTGTGGCAGCAGGATTGGAACTTGGATACTTGCTTGTGTTTTAACATTATGACGTGAATCACATATGTCGTGTGAGTAGTAATAATGAAGCATATTTACAACAATTCTCTTTTTCTTTTTACACTCTTTCAATTTCTATTTTCAGATGTTCATCAAAACTTGCTTGTGCTTCCAAGTGCTTGCTGTGGTCTTCATAGCTACTTTCAGACCACTGTATTATGACTCAAATGAGAGGAGGTCCAAGTTGGTAGGTATTATGGCCCGTGTCACTGGCGTAATCATGTATGGATGCCCATTACCAAAATTGGTAATCACCTCTAACCTTATTAAATGCCAACTTTTGTTAATTTGTATTTTCCTTTTTTATTTATTGACCTTTTGTTTTGCATTGATTAAAGAAAGTAATCTGAATGACATGCCATTCTTACCATCGGTAGCAAGTTTGGCTAATAGCCTCATATGGCTTCTCTATGTTGTCACTCAAACAGAGCATGACAATTTTATAATGGTAAAAGTTTAATGTACTACTTAAATTGAATGTGATTTGGTGTATAATTTTGATACAAACCTTGTTTAATTAATAGATTGCAAGTTCTTTTGGTGGGTTATCAAGTGTCCTCCAACTGCTAGTGTATGCATATTATTACTTTGCCGCCACCGTTGCATTTACCGCAAATGTGAAACAAAAAGTCAATAGATATCCTTGATTGAACAGACTAAAGACAAGACCATCCATTGCATTTACCGCAATATTTTATATTAAGACCATGCTAGTTTCCTCCTAAACCACATTCCTTAGATGTTTAAGATTAGCTACCATCCATAAGGCAGTTACCTAGCTAGCTCATCCATATGGGGCACCCACTGTTCTGTACCACCAAGTCTCTCTCTCTCATTAGGAAATTTGACAGCATTGAAGTCCTTTAATGCAATTCAAAAAAGTAGTTGGTTCAGTGGTGGGATAAGTTGATTGACTGTAAGGAGAGATGAAGCAAGTGTTGGTGGGAAAGAGCTAGTTTACATTAGCAAGCATGTGTGGTAAGGAGGCCTTGGGATTGTGTGACTTGTTGATGATTGTTGCAAAAATGGAGGTGTAGGAGGAGGGGAGGGGAAGAGAGGGAGGGAGAGTCATGGGACTAAGGAGATGAATGTGCTATTGCAATTGTTTTAATCATGTCATAAATTTAGATGTTTGTTAACTTTTGAATACATTAATGTTACTCTGCTGATATATTATGTGCTAATAATGATCATGATGCGAATTTCTTCTTATTGTTGTATGAATTTCTTCTTATTGTTTTTTGCCTCATTGTCTCTCTTTGTATCATCTGGGTAGTCTTCAAAAATTGCTATAGTAATTAATGTTAATTACTTATTATAATTAATTATTATGCATTGATATTCAAATTGTAATACTAAGCAAATTTCAGGATGATTCTGTGGAATATCCACACCCAACAAGAAGTCCAGGAACATAGGCCTTACCCGTACTTGGCAGTGCTTCTGAATTCAGAGTTCTTCTTAATGTATGCATTTCCCCGATTTAATGGGGACTTGTGGCTAGGTCTTGTGAGTGTTACCGGGCAGTGATCTAGCTTTGTTACTCACATGACGCGACTCGCCGTATGAGTAAACTTAAATCTATCATATTTACAATTTTTTTCTTTTGATGTTATATTCATTCAATCTAATTGTCATTTCAAATTTAGGTGATGATTGTTGCTTGCTTATTCTTCGAACTGCTTATGGTGGCCTTTATTGCTATCCTTGCACTTGTGGCTTATCACGCCAAGGAGCTGGAAATAGTTGGCATTGCATGTTGTATAACGGGGTCGTTGTGTATACATGTCCATTTTACACTATGGTAAGTATCTATAACCTTTTAAATGGCACTATGTTTTGTGTTATTTATTTCCTCTTATTATGCACTTTGTACATTTGAACAGTGGCAAGTGACTAGACAAAGGAATCTTCAAGGCTTCCCCTTCCTTCCATGCGTAGCAAGTTTGGCTAGTAGCGTAATGTGGCTCATGTATGCGTTCACTCTTGATAAACATGACAATTACATCTTGGTAATTTAAGTATGATTTACTACTTAAATTGGATCTTATTCACTGTGGTTTGGTGTTAAATTTCATAGTTGTTTTTTGCTTTAGATTTAAGTGTGGTTGGAATCTCCTCTAGTTCCGTGCAACTGTTCGTTTATGAAATTTTTGTGTTTAGTTCTCAAATGTTGTGTGTGTGTGTGTGTTTTTTTTTTTTTTTCTCTTTCGGTTTCTTTTCTATTTGTACTTGTCAACTGCAATGGAGTTTCTTCATACTTTATCCTTCACTATCATGGTCACATACCTTACATAATTAATATAGACTCTGATAGGTATAATTTCTCAGAGCTATTTTATGATGCATGTGAGGCTGCACTTGTAATATTCCTACTAAGTCTAAGTTATCATTGAGAATTAAAACAGATTATTTGCAAGTCTTGTAGTTGTGCCATTATGTAAGCAATGAAAACTTAATCACTTGAAAATAAAAAGCAATGAACATGTTCAAAGCAACACCATACATGACAATGCTTGCAAAAGTAACTTCCTTTATTGATCAATTGCCTTGCGAATATCGGTAGCACTAATGAAATTATATATATATTTTAAGTGACGGTGTAACCGATAAACCATTGGGTTATGAATCGCCTATTAACGGCCGATATGACGAATCATAGATCTAAAGGTGAATTTGCCACTGAAATTATCAAGAAAACCAAGATTGCATGACCTTCTCATTTGATTTTAATGATTTAAGTGTATAAATTTCTTCATTGAGTAATTATGCAGCTTGGAATTTTCTACCTGTCTATATCTAAATGAACAAATCTATTTTCAGTATACCACATCTGACTCATTTTTTCAAATATTCAGGTTGGAAAAGGTCCCTGATCTTTGTGTCCAATCTGCATCTATGTATGTAAATGAGTTTAGATTTTGTTTTTATTTTTATTTTTGAATCTTTTTGCCTTTTTCTTATATATTATTAATGGCATTTTGGCTTCTTCTACAACAGATCTTTGTTGCTCTGGCGAGCGATTCCAATGTCTAATGTCTTGTTTTGACAGAGGGATCACATCGTCTTTTGATCAAATGGTATTCTCATAATTCTTGATCCATTAGGATTTAAGTTCATGATTTCAAGTATTATATATATATATATATATATATTTTATCTTTAATCTTATTCTATATAGGTGTACTTATTGGCGAGAAGAAAACAACCTAAAATGAGTGGAATCGAAAAAGATGTTAGTATATTCCTTGGACATGTCCTCATCTTATCAGAGATTGTAGTATTATTAATAGTTTGAGACTTTGATGTTTAATTGCTTTACACAGTCGAATATTTTACTTTTCAATTGTTTCTTTGTTTTTTAATTAAAAAAATGATATGTGAGAATATCATTTTTGAAACTTACTATCACCCTAGTTCTTGGTTGAGGTAGATATGATACGTGGTTCTGATAAATGTTTTTCACCCTCGTTCTTGATGTTGTAGAAATGAGTGGAATCGAAAAAGATGTTAGTGTATTCCTTGGACATGTCCTCATCTTATCAGAGATCGTATTATTATTAGTAGTTTGAAACTTTGATGTTTAATTGCTTTACAGAGTCGAATATTTTTCTATTCAATTATATCTTCGTTTTTTAATATAAAAAAAATGATATGTGAGAATATCATTTTTGAAAATTACTATCACCCTAGTTCTTGGTTGCATGTGTGTCTTGGTTGAGATAAATGTTTTTTGCCCTAGTTCTTGATGTTGTAGTCATGTAATGAGTTTTTTTACCTAGATTTAGCCAATTTAATTTGTGTTGAAGTTTTGGGACAAAACTTCAGTCACAATTTATAAAAATTCGGTATGGCTTATTTCTTTTTTTAGAGTTTTGAGTTATTATAAAGAACATTATAAGGATTCTGACCAACTTTTTCTTGCAGTGTGGTAGATCAGATGAACTTGCAAGGATTGAAGGTAATATATTCTTAACTCTATATAATTGTATTGACATCATATATATACGCAATGTTATTTTAGTTTTTTCAAGGTAATTCTTATCATAATATATTGTGTTGTGTAGTTGATAACTCTCACACATTCATGATCAATTAGATTTTCTCCTATGGTATTTGATGATAATAATTATCACAGCCAACTCTATGGATAACTGACTACTCAAATTAAGAAATTGTTCCCTTTTTTTTTTTCTTCAGAAATTTGTTTTCTTTCTAACCAGCTCAGTAAAAAATAAAGAAAATAAAAAATAAAAAAGAACAAAAAAACTAAAGCCTTATATTTTAATAAGCCAAAAACCTTTTTTAGTTTTTCCTAGAGTGAATCCTAGCTAACATTGCTAACAAATTACAAGATGAACATTAGTCTGTACTCAAGATTCTAGGTTCTCAACGTTTTTCTGTCCTTCAGATTTTTGGAGAATTGTTTTTAATGTATATGTGTACATATATATATATATATATATATATATATATATATATATAAAAGAAAATGAACTCTTTTATCTTAATTTCCTAGCTCACTGAGGGAGATGCTATTGAGAGATTGTTGAGAAGAGGTGAGGTGAGAGATGATGCAGGGAGAGAAAATGGCATCCAAACATGGAATAAGATTTTATTTTTATTTTTTGTATTTAGCTGTCAATGGTATCCAAGAACTCGCAGTACAGTTTTTTTTTTTTTTTGGTCTTAGTATGCACATCTTAGCTTACTCCTAGTGGAACGAGTTTTAAGTGCTGGTGAAGCCTGTGATAACTGAGTCAAAGCCTGATGTAATTTTTTTTCTCTTATTTCAAAGATACAAGTACTAAAACCAATGGTAATTATTGCAAGCAAATAGCCTTTGGGACGTGGTGTCAAATCAGTTGGTTCAACAAGAAGGTGCCTACTTATTTGCTTCTACTCTTAATTCCAGTAGTTGGAGCTGTGATTGCGTTAGCGCCTGCCAGCCCAAGTTTTCTGTTCCGATCTCGACTTCGGCGAAAAAATCTTTTTCGGACTCAATGGAGAACCCCAATATCTTTTCTTGGGTATGTTGCTCTATAATTAATCCAACGCGTCATGAATATCCTTTGCCTGTTATCTTCTTTTATGTTTTCAATTGCCCATAGAATCTTCGGAGCTTTCCTATGTATACATATTGCTACAGTAATTTTGTTTTTTTAGCTTATTTGTTTGAAAATGAGTTTATGATTTGCTTTAATCATGTGCACACCTCAGCAAGAAGACGATGACGAAGGGTTGAACTGCTTTGTCAGTCTCGAGATGCACCGGTGAGCATGGATAATTCGAACATAATTGGAGGTCACGGGTTTGAAATAAGGTTTTACATTCGAATTTGAAGTGCTCCTATCAAGTTTCAAATTGTGTGTACTTCAACCAAAAATAGTAGTATTTGTAAAAGAAACTTTCTTCGGGCTTCATATGAAGATCTCGTAATTATATTAAGGTTTTACATTCGAATTTGAAGTGCGTCTATTGAGCTTCAAATTATGTATATTTAAATTATACTTCAGCCAAAAAAAGTGGTATTGATTGATCCGAAATCTGATTCATTTATGGGTAGGTAAGAAATGTATTGAATTGATATTTTTTATTTTTTTTTAGTGAATGGTAATTGATTTGTTTTTTTTGAATGAATGGAGAAACGGATCCGATCGCAAACTCTGAATCATAGATATAGGATCAACCAACATTTAATAAATTGAAAAAACGGCCAGAAAATATGGTTACACGAAGGGTAATTTTCCCTTATACCTACCACATAAATCATTTTATTCAGCAAATATCTTCTATTTTTAGAAAAAAAGAAAGTCAAAATGCTGGCCGGTACTGACTGCTGATGAGATAATTTATTCTTATTTATGACTGACAAAAAAAAAAAAAAAAAAAAAAAAAAAACTGATCGATATTCATATCATTATTTTAAAAATTTTGAGATATATTCCTTCCATTCTAATGTTAAATATTTATATATTTTTATTGTCTTGAAATATTTGTTGACTTTTAAATAACATATTTTAGGTCTTTTTGTAAAATACTCTTGGAATTTAATAAATAATAAGTTAAATTTGATCATATATATTTGAACTTGAAAAGATAATTAGGTAATTTTAAAAAAGACAATGCAACAATTATATTTTTTGAAATAAAAATATTTAATATGAGACCAGAGAGAGTGCTTTTCTATTTTGGAATTTGCCCCACCATGTTTGTGAGTGAAAGTGTTGGTATGATTATTTAAGTTATTTAAATTATGAATGTCGTTCTTATGTTTTAAATGCGTTTTGATTTTTACATTTCACCCGAACTTACTCTCATTGTAGCTATGTAACTTAAATTAAATTTGGTCCTATTTGCCCTTCCTCATTGCTTATTTGTCATCCTTATGTACCATTTTCCCTTGTATTTTTTTCTTCTTTAAATTCCCCTCATTCTCGTATTGGTGGCTAGCCAGTGATTTGATAATATCTCACCAAAAACACTTCTCTGATATAACTACATCCACTCATATTTCTAATTTTGCTCCATAATATATTGGTGTGCTAAAAGACACATATATCCTTCTTCACCCCTTCATCACTAGGTCAGTTTGGTACAAATGTAATCCTCGTGGCAGTATGGCACCAAAAGATACCTACACATTCCCTGATATTTAGTGGGGTCTACTGATAAACGGTCGAGATGATGTATCAGAATAAAATATAGAAATGTTCACGGTTAGGATTCAACAACTTTTAAACTCAAGTTCACCCAGGGGGTTCATTGGTAATTTAAGAAGTGACAACAGGAAATTAAAAAACAGGTTAAATTATCACAAATTTTTTTTTTTTTCTGTTTTTTCATCGGAAATCGGTTCTCTCTAACATTTTCTAGCTTTCCTCATCTTCTTTATAGCTGGAGAGAGAAACTTAGAGAGAGAATGGCGATGGCGTCTAACATTACTGGGTTTCGGAAGGTGCGCGATTACTCCATTCACGGTGGGTTTTTTTTTACTCTTTGTTTGTTTATGTGAGTATTGAATTAAAATTCCATTTTTTTTTTCTTTTTTAAATTTTCTGTTTAAGCAGACACAAGTGCTCCAAGTTTTCTGCAGAAGGAAAGAGAGAGACAGAGGTCAAAATCACCCCTACAAAGTCATTGAAATTACACCTCCGCCCAAGAACCTCGGCATTCGTTGCTTTCCTTCCGTAAGTATATAGTCATATTTCTGAATTCTGATGGGTAATTGGTCCATACCTAATTCACTCTTCTTCTTTTGTTTACCTCAATGATATTTGATATTAAAACTATAATTTTCTGGTTATTTGCTCAATGACAATTGAAAGGTCAAATTTCCAATTTAATAAACTTTATTGGGTTAGTTTTATAATTTTGAAGGAGCACAATGTTATTTAAGCATTGACAGAAAAAGATTTGGGGGTGGGGGGCAACATTTGATTTGTGAAAGGAGAATTGAAGGGAAACGAGGTCACGGCTTCAAAACAAGGAAGTAGTCTCTCCGGCGTTAAGGCTGCATACATCTATCCCTCTTAGACTCCGCAATAGCAGGAACTTCGTACATTGGGTTTGCCTAATATTTGGATTTGGGTTATGGTCTTATATTAATTCTAAAATGGAAGGGGCATGAGTTTTTATTAAATATTAGCCTGAGGGTCCAAAGACAACTATCATGCTAAAGATTAAGTGAAAAATATCATTTAATAACCAAACTTACACATAAAAGAAACCAACAAGTTCATTTGAAACATTTCATTAACCGATGAATAGCAAATATTTTAAAGTTTGGCCACTGAAGTGATTTGACATTCACACTACACTTTATACTCTCTTTTTTTCTTTTGATAAGCACACTCTACTTTATAATTTCTTAATGTACTTGATCATTTTGATAAAAGAATTGTGTATTTTTTTATGTAATTGTGGAATGTGTGCGCTTTTGAAGGATATGATGTGAGGTTTCCTTTTTAATAAATTAGGGGTCAACTTCGTAATTAATGAAAAACTTATATACCTAAAGTAAAATAAAAAGAAAATTGAGTGAAGGCAGCTGCCCCTACTGAGCCTTCACTGGTTTCGTACCTGTCTTTAAGCAAGTGATGGGAATACTGGTTAATATTATTATTATTTTTGATAAGTAAGGCAATGCAGGTTAATATTATTTGAAGCTGCAACATTTGAGGGTTCACAAGAATTAAAGAGGTATCTGTTTTTTATAACATCAACAAAAAGCATACACATAATTGTATTTTTAGATAGACAATAGGATTTGAATTCACGTCATCTGCGCCATAATGTTGACACCTAATGACCACAAGGTGAGGACAATTGTGGTTCATAGTCACTTCAAATTACCCAGTTGATACTCCTTCTCTTTTATATTGGAATTCATCATCCTTGCCTTTTCTCCTAATTAATGGGGTCGGCCACATGAATTCTCTTTTTCCCTTCTACTCTAATGTACACAATCCCTCCTCTAATATTCATTTTAAAGTCATTTTTAGTTACTTCATTCCATGTTAGTTTTGACCGACCTCACTGTCTCTTTTGCCCATACCACTTAAGTTTTTGTCACTAATAGGCATTATTCCTAAAATTTTCCTCAGACTTCAATTAGTAAATCTATCTTTTCTAGTCACTCTTATCATCCACCTCAACATCCGTGTTTCAGTTACATGAATGCATTGTTTGTACTTATTTTTTAAACCCCAACATTTTGCCTCTATGAGATAGTTGGCCTAATGATCATCGTACTGATCCTTAGAATAAAAAATGACGATTTTGAGTAACGCTATGGTCTTGACTTGCTCTCTCTCTCTCTCTCTGATTTTATTCCTTACTGATTGATCTAGGGGGATAGGTGAGCTTGTAGATATTGTGAATATGCTAACAGGGGCCCAGCATAAAGATTGTCTAATTTGAGAAATGGATAGGCTTTCGACCTATCTCAAAAAAAAAAATGAAAAAAAAAAAGAAAAAATAAATGAAACGGATAGGCTTTCTCAATTTTCTTCACAGGTTCCAACTCTTTACCACTTCAACTAGTACCCAGAAAGAGAGTTACTTGAACAATCCCCAATCATTATAATTTTTGCCAATGAATAAAAGTAAAATTTTAAAATCACCACCCTAAACACACAAAGAAGAAAATGGCAGGTACAAAGATGGAGAGGAAGTGATGCGGTCATTACGAAGAGGGAATTTTTTAGGATATCCTGGTGAGGCCCACTTGGAACTGAATAGAGTCAGTTCCAGTCGTCACTTGGGCTAATTTTATGCCTTTTCTAGTAAGCTTGTGAGTTTAAATTTATCAATGCCTTCTTATTTTTTACAAGTCATTGTCATTATGGTAATTTTTAGAGATGCTAAACATGAATTGTAGCAGGTTCCATAGCTCTTTGTTTTGTTTAGAAATGAAGTTCTAAGTTTTCTAAATTTATATCAACTTTGTGGAGAGAAGGAAAATTGCAGAGCAGCCTATTTTGACAGTTTTTTTCCTTTTTTTTTTTTTCCCCTAAGAAACTCACACATCCATTTGTCCCTAGGGGAACCTTCACCTTCCACTTCGGGAGGTATAGGAGATACCACTAGAATACAACCCTTGGTGATTACTCTGACAATTCATTGATTTGTTCAAAAGTTTTTGAAGCTTGTTTAGGATTATATACTGCAATCCTGCACTTTATTAACTTTGAAATCCAAATTAAGACCTTGTTCCACCCTTGAAGATCCTATTTTTACAAGCCTTCAATTTTTCCTATACCTCACAATGCAGAATGTGCACAAATCTGTCAAGGTTATGTTCACAGTTAGTATTCAAACCCTTGAAAACCCCTTGTTTCATCCCCAAAATCCTATCTTAACACCCCATATCAAACCTAACTCTGTCCCTGCTTTTGGCTTTCAGTTTAACACCCAAACAATATGAATTTTGAAAACCTTTAATTGATCAACTTTTAGAGCATGTGAATTCCAATCATTTCCCATCTATGAAGCTTATAACAATTTTTTATCCTATCAAAATCCCAAAAAAAGTTTTCCTTCGGTGCTGTCCTGCATCAATTGGAGCATAACAGATTGTGGATAAGTTCTCATTGCACCCATCCTATGTCTAGAAACTTTTCTTCACCTGTTTGACTGTAAAAAAGAAAAATTAAATTACAGTAGGGGAGGTGAAGGCCATAAAATTTTCCTCCCACTTTTTCTCCAATAAATAAGTAGATGATTAGTGATTGAAATATTAGTTCTCTTAGTTGTTTCATGTTTGTACTTTTCTACCTGGTGTTCGTGGCTGGAAATGAAAAAAATTGGGTTGGAGGATTGCAGAGAATCGTTTGACTTCAGTTGGAATAATACGAGAATTTTCTTTTGATTTTTGAGGACAGTGAGAAATGTTTGTTTCCTTCGTTGGGGTTCAAATATTTAATGTGACAGCTACTTGTTCTATATAACACACATGAATCAGTGAGCTACCATGTGCGATCTATTTAATTAATTGTGATTGTCTGGTGTCAATTCAACATAAATCCAAAACTAGATAACTTGTGTCATTGCCCTCTTCCCTCTAAATTCAGTGTACATTCCATGAAACATTAATGACCTATATTTGTATTGTTGTAATTGAAACCGGTAGTTCTTGGCGCGACATAACTTGTGAAACTAGAATTAAACAGCTAAATAAGACACGGCAACTGGGGCCGTTATGCTGCATTGTTTCTTATTTTCGTAATATCTTTTCCCTGTAGCAAAACTTGCAATGTGGGGAGAGTGTGACAATTGAAGGCCAAGCTTATACTATTTCGGCTGTGACTCATCGGTACCAGCTCCGGAAGGGGAAGTATGAACCTAGTGAGAAGAGGCTCGATGTTCTGTCCACTGGCCGATACATCTTAAACTTGTACCTGGAGAACTTGTTAGAACAATCTTGATAATCTATTTTAGTTCAAATGTCACATGATCTAATGGCTTGTGTGTTTTTTGTTTTCAGTTCTTGTGGCAAATTTTTCCTGTGTGCAAAAAAATAAAGCCTCTGAATAACATTATGTAGAAACAAGCTTGTAGTTTGACTTTTTACTTGAATGCTTTAATCGTCATTATTATGCACAATTAATTATTCTTATTGTTGTCGCATTGTTGATTAATGTAAAATGATTATGCTACAACCTTTATAATTTCTTTGATGAACATATTCTATTGCTTTCTGATAAATTTGTAAGCTATCTTGCCAATTCTTTTTGTTTTTTCTTTACCCTGAGTTATGGTCCACGATAATTCAGTTCCTTAACGCTCCCTATACCATATTGATTCAAATCCGAGAATCACGTGGCTTGGTCTTATTAAATAAAGATGCATGTTATGTTTGGTGGTACCGAATCACTTATTTTCGGGTATGTTTGGTAGTATCGAACCACTTATTTTCGGGTAGAGGAAGTACTATTTTTATACGGATTTTTTTTTATATTTTTAAATGAATGGATTAATAACTGATTCATTGGGCTGTTCTCTTGAATTTTGTCTATTCGTTTGTCTTTCTCGTATGTACAATCATGAAATAGATTAAGCTGCAATTTGATTGCAGAGGACAGTAACGATCAAGGCTAGGAGGAGAGAATGATAGCATACATTGCATACTGAAAATGATTGCTAAGCATGTTCGGTTGATTGGTGACTGTGGTCCCACAAATTAGGGCACTGTTCTCTGATATCTACATCACCATGACACGCGTCAGAGAAAGCATCAGAGATCTATTCTTTGTAAGACATTGTGTCCCAAACCAGGGTGTACGGCTGAAACAGAAGGCATTGATGGCTTATAATTCTTTATTTTTGGTAGGTAAAGAAAAAAAAACAAAAAAAAAATGTGATACATTGGGAGAAAATTTAAGATGGTGGGGACCAATGGTCTCACCAATAATAAGTGGGTACGTGATTAAAAAAATTTTAAATAAAATTTATATATTTTTGACACAATTATTTACGGGTCAATCACCGTTTTGTAATGACTTCTCTATACATAAAACGAATGAATTCATGCTAAATCAATTTTTGTAAAAAAATTCAAGCCTTATGTCGTGTGCACATTTATTTTAGATTTGAATAAATTTTTAATACACAAAATAAATATTTTTAATGCACAAAATAAATATATTGAAACGTAATTTAAGTACGTTAAAAACCTTTATAGCCGATGAATAAGATTCAGATTCCAAACTCTTAATTATCAAAATTCAATCATTCATTGAATTGCGGTCATTTTTGTTAGATTGAAAAATCAATCACAACGGTTGTAATTGGATATTTTTAACCGTTCGAGTAAAGTAAGATGATTGTCGGTAGCACTTATCTGAACTAATTCTATGTCTAACCTAAATGAAGTAACGAGGGGAGGGACAGCTCATGCCTCAAGGTAAGGCCATGTTGGGGACTATTTTTGCATACAAAACCTAATGCATTGAGTGAAATAATAAGTGTCTCTTTAGAAAAGCCATTTTGGTCACTGATTTTTGTTACTATCTTGGTGTCTGACCTAGAATGGAGTAATTAAGGCAGCCATTAAAACAAGGTTGGTGGGCTGATGATTGTTAGTATTTGTGTCTCAGCCATCTGATTGGATAAGTAAAGCCCATTGGATCTCCACACCACCTGGGTCTCCATCACAAGTCTTCATCAATACTGTCCATTACCACTTAACTCCCTTGTGTATCTTGGTGCTAATGGTCTGCGTCACCATGCCTGGGCCCACAGATGGGTCCCACGTGGTCCCTAGCTTATTATTGTGGGCCCCGCCAGCGTGGCAGGCTTCCATTGATGTCACTTTGGGCTTCTACTTGTGTAGTAAGAAAATTTGGAGATTTTTATGGGCGCCTCTTCTGCATGACGATTATACCCTTGGACTTGGGCGGAATCTCTCCTGAACAAGTCTCAATTTTGCAGTCGATTTTAGAATCACTCCTCCATTTATTATAGCTTGAGTCGGTTTGGTTTGTAATTTTAAAAAATTTATAAAATAAAATTAATTTTTAAAGAATTATAAAAGATTATTTTTAAAAAATAGGACTATGTTTAGTTTATAACTTTGAGAACAACTTTTTACTTTTAGAAAACTAAAAATTGTACCAAAAATTCTGTTTGGTTTAATTTTCTAAAAATTGTTTTTTGAAAACTCAGTTATAAAAAAATTATTTTTAGATAACTATCTTTTATAACTTTTCGAAAACAATTTTCTATTCTCTGAATTGTGGAGAATATTAAACCAAGCAGGCCCCATACCTTTTTATAATTGAGTTTTAAGAAAATTGAATTAAGCCGAATTTTTTTTTATAATAATTTTCTACTTTCAGTTTTCAAATAATAAAAAATTATTCCATAATTACAAACCAAGGTTTTCGCTCAAGAGAATTCCAATCCTAGAGTTGTGTCCACATTTGCAATATATATATATATATATATATATATATATATGTATGTATGTATGTATATTGTCCAAATATTTTTTTTATGGATCTAAAATAATAGTTGTTGTCTGAAAACCAAGATTTAATGTCCTAAAATGTTAAAGCTTTATAATTATGTGAAAATCACTGTTGACATAAGTGTAATGACCAAACTAGCATGAAAGTTTGGTCATGACTCATGATGACACCCCACTTTCGGTGTGTCTACACTTCTAGTGCTACAAAGTATACTCTATACTATTACTTATATAAGTTTGTAAATCTGACGGCTATTAGCCTATTAATACTATTAGTATATATTTTGTTTCATTTATATATATATATATATATATACTCCTATATTTTTATGATTTACATTGCCACGGGGCGCATTCTACTATCATGCGCCGAGGGTGACAACCGATCCACATGCTAGGGATGTTATGCACGTGAGCGCATGTGACTCCTCCCCGCTTCCCCGGAAATGAAGTTAATGATGCGGTTACTTGAACCCATGTGATCACTTTTATTATTATATATATATATATATATGTATATGTATCTTTGTTCATTATAATTATTTACTATTGGACTTGATGAAAATAAGAATTTACTACTTGCAATTTCTGATTGGTGGTCATAAAAACAAAATAAGAACATACTAGGTAGGTTGATATCGACACTTCCATAAATATAGGAGACACTTTTGTCATTTATTTAAAAAAATATATATTAAAAGTAAAATGAAGTGCAAATAGTAAATAGTGGAGTGTTATTGGTTTTTTTTTTTTTTTTTTTTTTGTAAATAATATCTTCTTATTATGTTGTGAAGCAGTTCTCATTTTTACAAGGATAATTATCTTTTTTTATGGTCTAATTTGAGAAAATTTTCAAGATTTGTGAGTGTTGAGACAATTTTTTTTTTTTCTAGTTAATTTAATTTTACAATTAATAAAAAGAGTTGTTGAATCTTGTCAATAGAGTGATTTCGTTGTTACTTTTTGGTCAAATTTTATTTATTTATTTTTTTTATTTTTTTTTTATTATTATTATTTTTTTCAATACTACCTTGTGTGTTAAGTCTTTTATTCAAGTTAGTAGGAAATGATGTAAAAAAAAAAAAAAAATCCCTTTTATTCAAGTTAGTAGGAAATGATGTAAAAAAAAAAAATCCCTTTTTATAATTCATTTATTTGGGGGGGGGGGGGGGGGGTGGCAAGGGGGAAAAGAAGAAACAATTTTCTAAAATATGTCTGCTGTGTAGAAAATTTAACCTTTTGTCATCCTAATTAATACATTAATTGCATGATAAATGATTTGATTCTTAGCCATTAACATCCATTAAATTTTAAATTGCTTGAAATAGATTAAAAATAATTGAGGCATTGATGTTTTACAATCTTGATACATTAATTGTGATAATCACACAAGGTATACACCCCACTTTTCTAAATCCAAAAGATAGTGAGATGGAAGATTTTCGTAATCTTCCCTTCCAAAATGTCAAATTATATACCCCTTTTTTAAAATTCAATGCTAATAAATTGTAGCCATCCTATATTATTTTTAAGTTTTGAAAACTTTCATGAATTAACAATGTTTTTAATTTTGTTAGAGCTAAATTTGAAATTTTATAAAGAAGAATGCATTAATATTATATTTGAGAGCATCAAATCGGTTAATTTCGATCCCAAATTTAAGCTCTATTCAATACTCCAAAACATAAATAAGTAAATATATATTTTTGTAAAGATTTGCGAGTATTAATAAAAGAGCGAAAATTATTTACCGTCTCGTTCAAAAGTTAGATAACTTTGAATGTAATATGGTGGCCTTACGCCGGCATCCACTTATGTCATCACTCTATTCAAAGTTGTTTAACTTTCAAATATTTTATCATTCCTCAAAAATAAAAGTTTTTCAAAACTTAAAATCAATATATGTTTATAACAGTCAATTTAAACTTAAGTAGCACATCCATTATTCATTTGAGTACATAAAACTCGCATCAGTGATAGGTTGGGCTAGCACGAGTGACTCTGCACCTAAAGGTCCGTTTAACAACCACTTTTATTTTATGCTTTTGTTTTGATCTGAATCAAAAACAATGTTTTTGTTTTAGAGTGTGTTTAACATTATTTTGAAATTTGTTTGGTAGCGTAAATTTCCTGCAAGATTTTTGGAAGCAAAAGCACGAAAGCATGTTTGGTAAAAAAATATTGCAAGTTTGAAAAAATTGAATGGCTAATTAAAAATGTCATATTAGAAATTTTTTTTTTATTTAAACAGTGCTTTACTACAGTAAACAAAGTACCATTTTTATACCTCCAATTTTGATAATAAACATTATCAAACATGTTTTATGTCACTAGCAAAAATAAAAACATAGGGAGCAAAAACATTAGCCAAGGCTCTAAAGAATATCATGGGCTTACCATAAACTGGGAGATAATTTAATTTTTTATTTTATTTTCATGGGAGTGCCCCGGAAATCAAAGTGATATACACATATGTATCTATATATATGTACACACATATATCTGCAGTCCTTTGGATATAATATTATATCTGGATAAAAAAACATTTCATATACAGAAAACAAAGAAAGTGTAAACAAGAAACGAGAGGAGGAGAGAGATTTCTCAGAGGAGGAACATCCAAAGATAAAGACGGCCTTTTACTTTGCTTAGTGCTTTTGCTTTGCTTGTGAGCTTATAGAACCGAGAGAGAGAAAGAAAGAGTCTTTATGTTTTGTTCTTAATAATAATCTCACAAATAAGACGACAAATTTAACAGCTTAATCTTCTCTGAGATTATTACAATTTTTTCTTTTTTTTCTTTTCCTTTTCAATTCTCTCTCTCTCTCTCTCTCTCTCTCTCTCTCTCTCTCTCTTTCTCTCTTGTTTCGATCGGATCTGAAAAAGACTCGGAAAACAACAGAGCAAAGATCCCAAACACAAAGTTCTTCCACTTTCTCTGAGAGTTGTTGGGTGTCTCTCAACAGTCATGAAAGATTGATTACTGACCTGCATTCTCTGATCAGGTAAAGAAATTAATTTATCTTTGCTTATCTCTTTCTTTAATCTGTTTGATTGCTGAGAAAATGTAGGAAAAGAAAAAAAAAAAAAAGAACAAAAATGAACTTTGGAATACCCTTAACTTCCTTTTCTTTCACGTTTTATCAGCAATCAAACGGACCGCCGCTACTTTTCTTTTGGGTTTCTTTGGAATTAATTTAAAGCGGGTTTTTAATTGAGAAAGCAATGTAATTTTCTGGGTTACATGTGATTGACAAGATCTTTATAATTTGTGTCTTTGATGTTTGAAATGGACTTGATTTTGATATGATATTGATTGCGGGTACCGTTACAAATCTTGTTTTTCCTGTAATCTTCGGGATTTCCTTAAATTATTATGCAGATTCTGTAAATTTGATGCGTTTTGCAAACTGGGTTATTTAAATATTTGTCTTTAATTCAATGTCTTGCTTATTGATTTTGTTTTCTGTGATCATTGGGTCAATGTTTGGAAAGACCTTTAGGTTAGGTTAAATTTTCTGCAAATGATCTCTTTGGCTTAGAGGGCAACTGTGTTCAATTGGGTTGTGCTGTGATAGTGTGCCTGTGCCGAATTGATCGATGGAATCACTTGTTGATGGAGTTAGCTCTTTATCTATGGCTCATAATTCTGTTCCCACAGTAGGGTTTAACCATTCTTCTGCATCGGGGACTAGTCGTCCCCCTCATCCACCGTCTACAAAACAATGTAGACATGAAGGAGCTTCCTCTGCATCCTATGTAAATCACAGCATGAAGTCAGTCCGCACTCCGGTCAGTTCTATAATTAATACAAAGCATTCCTATAAACCACCCCATGATCCAATGCGAGAAGAAGGCCTATCCGATTCTTCAAAGCACCATTACAAATCAAACAAGGTGAAATCGGAACCTGTGACCCTGAATGATGTTCTTGGTCACGGAGCAGAAGTTTCTATAGAGAAGCAGGTTTCGACAATGGACACCAAATCTTGCATCAAAGATCCCGTAGATGACTTTGAGAAATGTAATTCAAACAGCTTGTTGGAATCACTGAATTATGATAAAGGAGGTATTGGGCAATTAAATGGTCAATTATCGTCTCAAAAGGGAATCAACTTTTGTCCAAGTCCCCAGAACAGTTTCTATTCTGCCTCTCAGTATATAGAAGCAAAACAAAGTTTCACCAACACAGAAGTTAGTGAATGTGCGAGCAGTGTCGAGAAATCTGGTGAAAGTGGGGACATTAGCAACTCTGGAGATTTGATTGAGAGCAGGAAGACAAGTATCTACAGAGGCAGCACTGGCAGTGATGTCAGTGATGAGAGCAGCTCCAGTTGTTTAAGCAGTGCTATGTACAAACCCCACAAGGCAAACGATTCGAGATGGGAAGCAATTCAAGTCGTCAAATCTCGTTATGGAGCTGTGGGATTGAACCACTTTAGGCTGTTGAAGAGACTGGGTTGTGGAGATATTGGCAGCGTTCATCTATCTGAGTTGACTGGCACAAGAAGTTATTTTGCCATGAAAGTTATGGATAAAGTAGCTCTAGCGAGTCGGAAAAAGCTTCTGAGGGTGCAAACAGAGAGAGAGATATTGCAATCACTGGATCATCCATTTCTCCCCACCTTGTATACCCACTTTGAGACGGAGAAGTTTTCTTGCTTGGTGATGGAGTTCTGCCCTGGTGGAGATTTGCATGTACTTCGGCAAAGACAACCTGGGAAGTTTTTTTCAGAGCATGCTGCCAGGTTAGGAGTTTATTTCCCTCTTTCTTTTGCATTCTATTCTGGAGATTGAAACAGCATAATTGGAATGTTGGACACACTATATGTCAATTGCAAATGCTCTTAGTGGCAACAACTTTCTGTTTATGCGTGTCCTAGCTTGAAGAACTTTGTGGTTTCTCTAGTGTAAGTGTATGAAAAATATAGGCTTAATTTTAGTTGAGACTGTCATTATGTAGCTCAATGATTTTGGTGGACCTTTAAGATTGAAGTGGCATAAGAGGAATCATATTTGGTACAGGAGTCTTCGAGAAACAATTTAAACTGGTCAAAGAGCAGGTAACGTTGCAAATCTTGTTTCCCCTATAAATGTCTGTAGCACCTGCAAGCAAGATGATTGTGATTTATATTGTAGCTGAACGTAACTCCTCTTGCTATACTGTATACCTTCAAGCATTCCTTCTCAAACACTTCAGCCATCTCAATTCAATGAATCACCACAGTAGGAACTGAACATTTGGTCCTGTTTGCATGACATAATATAATTTCTTTCTACATCGTCCCACCTTTACCTTCTGACTTCCGAGCACATGATCCCTATATCATCCTAATCCACGTCCCCAAACCCTCCTCCCCGAAAGTCACGATGATTCAGTTTCTGAACCATTCCTTTCCCTTGAATTTCTTCCGCTCTTTGAACCTGAAATTTCTTCTATTCTTTCTTTAATAACTTCCCATATGGGCAGTGGTATCTATGTGCTTCAACAGTACAATACTTTTTCCTTAGTGTCATTCATGTCATTTATTCATTATATGGTCTCATGAGTTCTAATTTTCCTGTGTTAGTCCAATGTATAGTTTAGTTATTTATTTCATTAAGTTTGTTGTGATTTTCATTGACACAAATTTTGACTCGTGATATACTTTATATTTTAAGTTAGAAACTAATATATTCAATATGACAGGACCAGGTCTTTCTTGTAAAAGTTGTGTTACTTTATGTAATCTTAGTAAATGATGATGGACCATTAGTAATGAAGTGTTAAGTATTGGCGGTTTAGATTGTGAAGAACAGATAAACTGCTCAACTGTAATTGGACAACTATTACTTCAAGTATTGGCGACTTAGAAATATGGAACGGTACATAATACGGTAAAATATATAATATGGTAGATCTAGATTTTGTATTGAAATGGATGGCAACTTCATCCCAAGTATAAATACGTTCATACCCGACAAGTCAAGCAAAAATAACAGGTATATATGATAGTATGTAATCTGTACATGTAAAACTCATATGTTTTATGGATGCATTTTTTAAAATCAGAATGGGCTTGTAAGAGAGAATGAATTTGGATTTTACTAGCTATACTATCAAGTTTTAAACTTTATATTGTTGAATAGGTTTTACGTGGCGGAAGTTCTCCTTGCTTTGGAGTACTTGCACATGCTCGGGATCATCTACAGAGACCTTAAACCAGAGAATGTGTTAGTGAGAGAAGATGGGCATATAATGCTTTCAGATTTTGACCTCTCGTTAAGATGTGCTGTCAGCCCAACCTTGGTCAAATTCTCAAACTCAAGCTTGCAATCGAAGAACTCATCATACTGTGTTCAACCTGCTTGTATTGAACCATCTTGTGTAATCCAGCCAGCTTGCATCCAACCTGCATGTTTTGCACCTCGTTTCCTTAGCAAGCCCAAGAAAGAAAAAAAGATGAAACCAAAGACTGACGTATATCATCAAGTGAGCCCTCTCCCGGAGCTCATTGCTGAACCCACAAATGCTCGATCAATGTCCTTTGTGGGTACGCACGAGTACTTGGCTCCTGAAATTATTAAAGGGGAAGGTCATGGCAGTGCTGTGGACTGGTGGACATTTGGGATTTTTCTCTACGAGCTCTTGTTTGGGAGAACTCCTTTCAAAGGGGCAGGGAACCGCGCTACTTTGTTTAATGTGGTCGGGCAGCCCCTAAGATTTCCCGAGTCGCCTACAGTGAGTTTTGCTGCAAGGGACTTGATCCGAGGTTTGCTTGTGAAAGAGCCACAGCATCGCCTTGCATATAGACGTGGTGCTACTGAAATCAAACAGCATCCATTCTTTCAGAGTGTGAATTGGGCACTCATTCGATGCGCCAGTCCACCTGAGGTGCCACAACCATTCGCCTACAACTATTCACCAAGAAATGAGGTGCCGAAAACACCAAGCACAGAGAATGTGCCAGGTATTGATGTCAAGCCTTCAGGTAACTATTTAGAGATTGATTTCTTTTGATTCTTGTAAACTTTTTTTTCCTTCTCGGAGTCAATCTTCATCATCTTACTGGTATTGTGTTCGATGTTTTCTTTTAGCTGCAAGGAACACAATTTGATGTTCCTTTGATAAGCACACAAGTTATGATAGACAATGCTGATGAAATGCAAAATGCACAGAAATGAGGAATGAGATTGATGGACTTTATTTTTCTCTCAACTTTTATAGCTCAAAGTTATAGTTTCCTAATGCTAATTATAGTTTCATTAACGGTATAATTATTTTTTGTCATTATCAAATGTGAAAACCCTCACTGAACCTATTTAAAATGGTCAGCAATGCTGTTCATTGCTTAGTTCTTAAGGTGGCATCAAATAATCACAATTGGAGAGTGTTTGAGTATACACATAAAAGCAGTGGAGGCGGCAACCTCAACCTCTTTAGACACCCTTATATTCATCCAAATGCACGGCAATGCCGTTCATTTCTTAGTTTTCCCCAAAGTAGCATCAGTATTGCAGCTATTATCAGCACTATTGCTATCAACCTGCAACTTGCACAATTAAGTTTTAATGTTGAGAATATTTCATATCGACAAAAGAGAAGGGGAAAACGTGAAAAATAGATAACATAATGCATTTCACTGTTGAAATTCAACATTTTTTTTTTTCGTTAATGAAAATTTGCATTCCACTTTCGTGTGCCCTCATTTCTAATCAACGTACGCAGACTGTGAGGACTGAGGTATTGGGTATTACATGTATTGGTCTTGTCAAGAAAATCCCTGGAAGCTCTCGAGAAGAGGGAGATAAGGAGTTGATTAGACGAACTTTTCTAGGACACATGCTGCATATAAGACACACAAATATATTACAATCACTATAACATCCATTTCTTGCTTGGTGATGGAGTTGTGCCCGGTGGAGATTTGCATGTAGTGCAGCAAAGACAATCTGGGATGTATTTTGCCTTGTGTTCTGGGGATTGAAACAGCATAATTGGAATGTTGGACATACAATCCAAGCATGATGCTGCCAGGTTCGGAATTTTTTCCCTCTTTCTTTTGCCTTGTGTTCTGGGGATTGAAGCAGCATAATTGGAATGTTGGACTTTTTTTCCCTCTTTCTTTTGCCTTGTGTTCTGGGGATTGAAGCAGCATAATTGGAATGTTGGACATACAATCTGTCAATTGCAAATGCTCTTAGTGGTTCAGTTTATGCACGTTCCAGCTTGAAGGAAAAAAGCTTTTCGTTGTTGAACAACTCGAACTTCTTCCACTTGCTTTCCCAGCAGGTTAGAGAGAGCTTCGTGCATATATCTGAAAAGATGTATGCAAAATCAACAGGGAGATTTAAGATAATTGGGATCACATTCAGCACAGGTGGGATCATGCTCCTTACCTTCTACAAACGCATGAATGTCAACATCAACGGGGAGATTTAAGATAATTGGGATCTCAAATTCAGCACACGTGGTGTGCACTCGTGGTGTCATGCTCCTTACCTTCTACAAACGCTTGAATGTCAACATCCGGCCTGTCAAGTTTAACCAGCCAGATGTTGATCTGCATGCGTTTGTAGAAGGCGAGGAGCATACCACCAGCTGTGCTCAATATGATCCCGATCATCTTAAAACTCCCAGTTAATGTCCATGCGTTTGTAGAAGTAGAAGGTGAGGAACAGAACACCAGCTGTGCTCAATATGATCCCAATGATCCTATATTGTCCGGTTCTATATAGAGATTTATTGGCATTTATGTCTGTGGATGTCCCTTAACGATTTAGACCGTGTTTTGAAAAATGCAAGTACCGAGTGAGAGTACGAAAAACAACCACTATCTACACGATTGGGACGGGTCGTGACACATTTGCATTTTTAATCCAAATAGATGTTGGTAACATCCTATGTATACACAAACATATTGCACCTCTTAAACATCTCTTCATTAACGTGTATAAAGTTCTTAACGTGGCATCAAATGATCACCGTTGGAGAGCATTTGAGTATATATATGGAAGCAGCTACATGATGGAAGCAGCTAAATGATCACCGTTGGAAATTTTATATTACACAATAATCTCTTGTATGACATTCAAATATTTTATATTACATACAGGCAACAATGCATTCAAATTTTATATATACATACAAGAAATGCTATATTGTTTAGTGACAGTGGAGGAGGCAACCTCAACCACTTCAGACACCCTCATATTCTCGGCAATGCTGATGCTGTTCATTTATCTTAATTTCCCCCAAAGTAGCATCACTATTGCAGCTATCAACACTATTGCAGAATTGTCCAACAGTTTGAAGGTGACATCAATCAGTGCAGTGCAGTGCAGTGCAGTTGGGATATTAGAATTAGAATTGCATAGGAACGATAAATCAGAAAATTTGAAAAACTCAATTAAACTATACGTATGTATCAGAGACATATCAAATAGTTAAAATATCTTTCCTACTAGAACGGTGACTAAAAGTATTTCTTACATAATGGTACACAATAGATAGTTTGTGTATTATTAACTGGTACAAATAGTGCATTCCAAATTTAATAAAGACAGATGGTGGAATCAGATTTTATATTTAATGCCTAATTGTTTAATAAAAATTGAGGATGCAACCACAGCCTTCTTAGACAGCTTCAGATCCTTCTAACGGCTCGGCATTGGCATCGGCATTAGCGTTAGCGTTCGCATTGGCATTGGCATTAGCATTGGCATTGGCATTCGAGTTCGCATTGGCATTGGCATTAGCCTTGGTGGGCATCTCTATGAGTTTTCCGCAAAGTAGCATGGCTATAGCAATTATTATTATCACTATTATCAAGCTGTAATTATCAAATTTACATGTTAGTTTTGAGGATATTTATTTCCAGGTTAGGGGAAAACATGAAAAATAGACAATATAATACGTTTCACTGTGCCAATCCAATCTTACTGTCTTGTATGCAAAACAGTATTAGCATTCATCTTTTCTTTTGCTTTTTTTCAGCAAAATATAAATGAAATAACAAAATTGTCCTTTGAAAAAATTCCAAAAATATTTTTACACTCCACGGTAGAGTAAAGGATACCACGAAAAAAAAAAAAAAAAAAAAAAAAAAAACAAAATAATAATAATAATAATAAATAAAGGTAGAGTAAACTTAAATTGTGTGTACCTTGTCAAATAGAGCTTCTCGTTCAGCACCAAGGGCCCAATTACTACCATTACTATGAGGCCCATCGGAGTAAATGCAGAAACAAATACCGGGTCCATTTTAGAAAAACAAAATGTGACGATTGTTGTATTCAGCCCAGACCCGATAACTCCCTACGAAACAAGAAGCCCTTATCTGTTGTTACACATTAAACAAATAAAAGATGTGTCTATTTATAAAATGATTGTGTAAACATTAGTAGTACCACAAAAAGGGCAGCCCAAAGTCTGATATCCCAACCTAGCTTCCACTGGGCCCAATCCTTCTCCACACATAGGGCATAAATAGTAGCCTGAATTGCACCCATTACATTGATCAAAGTGGGGATTAGTAAAATGCTCTCGCTATCATCCTCATTCATTTCCTTAGTCATTTCCTCAATCTTCTTCTGCAATCAAGCAAGAAAACTATTACCGTTAGCGTGGTATTACAAAAAAAGTGTAAGATCCTCTTTAGCGCTCCAAAAGGTCGTGTACCTTACTAGGGATTGATATTATATTGAATAATCATAATATTATTTAAACAGAGCTGTGTTTACCATAAGTATTAAGGAGATTCCGTTACACAAAGTGGCTATTACAGCTAGACCCACTCCCAACACCAAATTGTGATTCTCTCCCGTCTCATGTTTGACATGGGAGAGCAGGTCAAATTTGTTCGACCTGATGTTGATTTCCATGTGATGACAGAAAGTGAGGAGAGTAACACCCACTGGATTCAATATGATTCCAATTATTTTTAATTTTCCAGCTGATGTTCTATGTTTTAAGGTTTCTAACCTGCCAAAAATAAATAAATAAAATAAAAATATTAAGAATTCACAAGAAAGTGCATTGTTAATCTGCTAATGAGCTACCTAAATTGGCATTGCAAATATATATGCATTAACACCTTCCGACAAAAAAATATATGTATATATGCATTAACATTTGGTTTCACATACTAACAATAAAAGAAGAAAAAGAAAGACAGTAAAGAATAAGTTTAAGATTATTAAGCACCGAAAAATTACCGAAAAATTATTGCAAAAATGAATGTGACAACAGGAGTAAGGTTGACAATAGATGTGACAAAAGTTGCAGACATAAAACGCAAGCTCTCCAAGTACAAATTATGATGCAGAGGGCCCCTGAAATTAATATTAATTAAAAAAATTGTTAGTTTGATGACAAACTACCGAACAAAAGTAACGTTAACTAAAGAATAAAAATAAATATTAAAATTTATATAAAACTGATTGTAAAAAATATGCAACTTCAATGGAAAGTTGCAAATCGTTGATATGGATGATTTTACTTACCCAAATAACCCACACATAAATATAAGACATATTCGCTTCCAAGTCAGATTAAGCCTGATTCCCCTGCAATTTTTAGACAAATATACCTATTTAGATGATTAAATTATTTTTGTTAGATATTATAATAGTAGCACTACACCCTACGTTTGTTCCATCAAATGCATCCTTTTTCGATTAGACTTTGAGGTTTTTACTTTTAATCATGTAGTGGTATATATGAACGAAATAGTCAATCCAAAAAGTAAATCAATAAATTATTGTATATTCAACATATAATAAAAGGAATATATATATATACACTCCGTAGGTATATTATAAGGTGAGCGATTTCATTTACCTAACTAAACACACTCGATATTACTGCTGATACTGTAGTCCCCCATCTGATACAGTACCTAGCATAAAATCAAAAACTGCTGGCGGCAAAACCTCGCCGTCGCCGGGGGCGCCTCTAAGGGCGGTCTAGAGTTTTGTTTATTACCCGGGCCGGAAGGATAAAAAAAAAATTGAAGCCCTAGCTAGGCGTTGGACCGGGTCAAGGTCTTTAACCCGGTTCAAGAGCAAAAGGCAAACAAATTAAACAATAAAAAACACTACCCAGAATACAGAAGTAGCAGCAAAACAACCAACCCGGAATAAGGCCTTCAAATAACCCAGTGAGTGTATCAAAGAAGAACGCTGGGCGTCGGACCCGGGTTGAGCTCTCCGTAACCCCGGTCGTCGACCTCTTTGACACAGCCCAAGACCTCTTCGACTGCCACCCATCATCAAGAAGCACCAACCAGGGTGGGCACAGGGCACCCACCGTCAACCAGCCCTTTCACGCCCTCCAACACACCCTGAGGATGCACCGTAGGGTAAAATGCATCCCATGTGCACCAACCAAACTTGTCAACAATACCCAGTGGAGTCTTCTCCTCCAAAAGCTTGAATGTTCCAAGATGAACTCTAGCAACCTTCATGGCCTCCTTCACATGGGCAAACGGGTCGTCGCCGGTCTGCACGTAAAGCACACTCCGGTACGAAGCTCTGCTCACCTTCATGGACCCACTCTCCACACAAATGTCAACGTTGTCCTGCCTCCACACCGGGCTGAAGAGAAGCCCGAAAAGGGCCTTCCAAGAGTGGTAGAAGCAACACATAGGGACGACCCGAGTCGGATTTCTCGAGAACCACCATCTGAGTCTCGTGCTCGAGGTCTCCGCCGTTGGTTCCGATCCAGTGGGTTGCCCACCAGACCTTGAACCTAAAGATGCTCATGAACTTGATGTTCTTGAGCTTTCCTATGGGAACAAAATGTCGGCAAAGCAGCTGGGGGTGGTTGCCTCCGCCTTATTGGTGGCGGCGTAAGGAGAAGAAGAAGCTACAATATTGGAAGGGACGGCGGAGAGAAAGACACGGACATTGGCCATGACGTTTGAACTTTGAACCCTCCAAGGTTATTGATGACATGCTATAGCCATTATTGACTAGTTCCATAGTATCAGAACCAGCTTTGGTCAAACTTGGAGCCATGTTTGGAAATTGAGAACTAAAGAATGCAAAACACTAATCCAGAATACACAGTAAAACTATCAAAGTAGGTCTGACCCGGGTTGAGCGCGCTCTCCTTAACCCCGGTCGTCGACCTCTTCGACACCGCGCAAGACCCATGAAAAGGCAAACAATGCAAAACACTAATCCAGACTACACAGTAAAACTATCAAAGTAGACGTCCAACAATAAAACTATAAAAGGACTAGTATGCACTGCGTACCTTGATTTGTAGATAACTAGTGAAGCTAGTGAGATGGTGGCGAAGATAAATCTATACGCGATGAGAACGGCGGTAGACATACCGTTGTTTATTGCCAGTTTGTAGAACATGTTAATTGCTGGAGAAATTATCTGTGAAACCAACATAAGAATAAATGTGAGCACCATGCTTGCTAATATGCTTGATGAGTTTGTGCTTGTGGCGCAAATAACATAAATAGAGAGACAAGGACAATGTGAGTTTGAGTGATAGACGTCACCACATACCACCACAAACATAATCCAAAATCACATGTGCTCACATGTGAGTAAGTATAAGAGAGCACATCCACATCCTTTAGTCAGACTTTCTTTGACTTGAAAGCTCTCACTCGATCTTTGCCGTCAAACCATGCCCGTTGCGGCACCACATCCATAATCCAATGAAATTTTGTAAATGTGTGATATGTGACCTCCGTGTCTTCTCGTGAGTTGTAGTACCACTCGGTTTATATATACTTAATAATTTTTTAATCAATAATCGATGTGGGACAAAACTCTTTTTAGAATAATAGACTAAATGAAAAAGGTCAACCAACTTATCTAATTATTAAAATTAAAGAAATTAAGAATTTTAGGAGAGATAGCATCATTTTATTAACATCTAACACCACCAAATATGTGTAAAGCCCAAACATAAACAATTCATCATTATATATTAGCAAAATTTTTATATTTCAAATTTAAAAATTAAGTTAAACTAACCTTCTTAGATAAAATCTCATATGCGAAAAAGGTACCGTTATCTTATCAACTTTAACTAATTTTAAGTGTTAATTAAATTATTGTGAACTATTTCCACCTGATTTACAATTCTTGAGTGGAGTTTTTATTTCAACTTTAACTAATTTAAACGTAAAGTGGAGAAAAAAAAAAATCCACTTGTTGCATTTGATGATAGATAGATCATGCACTAAAAGTTGAATAATCAATAACTCAAATAAAAATTTTAATTTTAATTTAAAAATGTGTTTAGAAGTCAGACACCAATAATATTTTTTAAAACATATTTTCAAAATCTTTGTCAAATACCACAAAAATAAAAAAATAAAGAAGTCATTTTACTTGAAAAATTGTTACATATACAACAGTTGCTAAACCTTTGAGCTAGCTAGGAGCACAAGTTTTCAAGATTAATTACATGAAAAGTTCAAGTGGGCTTACATAAAGCCTCCAGAGGAAACTTATGCTTAGATAATGTGCCTTGTTCTCAAGATTGTCACCCTCAATTTTTACCATTTCATTAAATAACGGCACATCAGAAATAAATATTTAGCGTTTAGCCAGTGTTCGTTGTGTTCAGAGTTCACACCATGTATTTGCTTAATCCATTATTGGCCAACCTGTGTTGTCAAATTGAATTCTGTTGCTCACTCTACTCTAAATCTTATTCTTACTCTTCTCCTCTCATTAATTTTACTTCTCCAGTAATTTAGGTTAGGAAGATTTAGAGAGTACATGGGACAATTTGTCATTGTGGATAGTTTTTTGCTAACCCTTTTGGCTCAATGGTGTAATTTCTCAATTCTCACAAAGGATGGAAGGGATTTGAGCCCGCAGTTGGGCAAAAAAAGGTGATCGTGGGTTTGTTTTAACTTTCTAACAAAAAATAAACAAAACAAAACAAAACTTTTTGATACCAGTAAAAACAAAAATTAATCCAAAATTTATAATGTTAATTAATTGTTTCTGAAAAGTGAATCTATTAATTGGGTTAAGAAAATAATTAATTATATGAATGTAAATTTGAAAAAGCTTTGTTTATGTTTTCAAAATTTTTGATAATTGTATCAAGCGATTTGTTAGAACCTGTTTGGTTTCTATGTTTTGAATATATATATATATATATATATATATAGTTTGAGCGATTCCCAATTTTAAAGAACAGACTTTCATGATATTTTAAAAATTATTTTTTATTTTCAAAATTTTAAAACCATTTACAAAAATAGAACTAAGCACACCCTTAATCTTCCTTTTCGTATAAGAATAGCTTAAAATTAAAATCATGAAAAAATAATTTTTTCTTATTATTATTAAGAAGAGTGTGCGTACAAATACTAAGCACACCCTTTGATTGATCGTAATGTTAGTTGTATGAAAGGTTTTATCTGACCTGAAAGATCGAGAAGAACACGTTTTTTTTTTTTTTAAATATTGGCTGATGTGGTCACAAAACTCTTTTGATCATGATCTTGTGATAGGAAAACAACCTCGCATGGTTGTTATGTTAGACATGCATATACACTATCAGACAGACGGTCATTTTATTTGTATTGCAAGTGTTTTTAAAATTAATATTGTTATATGATATATTTTACTTTTGTATTAAATTACATACTTGCATAAATATGCAATAATTAATTTATCCGGCCAATAAAAGAAGGTTAGAGTGAGTTTTACCAAATCACTAGATGGAGGGCTTGAAACAGTACTCATGAATTATACGTTAACCTGATTTGTATGATTGTATCCCTTAACAAACTCATTATCTGGGGGAGTTTTATTATGAAAACAACCCCATTTATTTTTGTGGATGGCTAATTGTAATTTTACATACACATTAGCATACTACCTGTGCAAATAAACATTAGTCTAATTCCAGATTAAAAAGTCCATCTGCGTGTAAAAGCTGAAAAAGCAAAAACGTAGAAGATAGAAGTACTGTACAAAGAGAATTGTTTTGCCAATCACTTTTAATCGGTTATTTGAATTACTGTAGATTCATCTTCGCGTCCTACAGCCTCTACTTGCTAACTCTCAAATTAATTTATTTGTTTGCATTTTCTAAAACCAATTCAATTCATTCTTTTGTCACCAAGTTAGTGTATCAAAGACTATATTTTCATGTCTTTTGACATATATACAATGTAATTGTCTTTTGACATATATACAATGTAGTTAGAATTATTTTCTCGCCTTCTAACGTAGAAGGTTGAGAAAGGTGCATTATCGTGTCTTAACTTGATGCATGACATAATTTTGGTCAGTTTGATAAATTCTCTTTCAACCCTAAAGGAGTGTTTTTTGGATGGAAATGACCCATTCTGAATGACCCGACTAGGTTCAGCTCGTAAATCATATAAATTTTCTGTTGAAAACTCTTGTTTAGGGCTCCCAAATCGCGTTTTCTTGTCTTACCAAAGGTTTGTTAATTATTTCAAAATTTTTGTTCGATGTTTTAATAAAATTGGATTCATCTCAAATTTTATATTTAATTGTTTTTAGTGATTAAGTTTCTTATTCTATTTTTCTGAATTTTTAAAGAGAATTTTTTTAAAAAAATAATCACTTATTATTTATTTTTGTTTTTAAAAAAATTACTCTAATTCGTTTTTTTTAAGCCTTCTCTTCTCATTAATTTTACTTCTCCAGTAATTTAGGTTTGGTTAGAGAGTACATTGGACATTTTTGTCATTCTAAGATAGACAAGGTGAGAGTAGTCAATTATTACAACTAAAAGGAGATTACAATGTCATTATGAAAAAATTAGGGGCGGTGAATGTAATTTTCCCCATAACCTAACATCCCCGTGTCCTCTGGAGAAAAGAATGTTATCAACTCTGAATTAGACCGTCACAAATTCACCTTGTCTATTAGACTGACACAAAGTTAAACGACAGGGAGAGAGAGACGGAGGACGTAGGAGTGTGAATCCACCAACCCACACAGTCCTGCTCCATATCTGATTATCACTTGCTGTGTCACGAAACATGTGAAAATTTAGGTTTTGGATTATTTTATATGGATATAGTTATTTTTGTCAAGTAATCTCCTCCTTCCGACTGTTCTAGAACTCAGAAGACCACCAAATTGAAGTTTCTGAGCAAGTGGTGCATGTTGCGACAAATATAATGTATAGTTTAAAAAGAAAATCGAAAAAAAAAAAAAACCTTATAAAAAATATAAAAATTTATATGTGATTCAGGGTAAAATTTTCATTTAAGGTGAAAATCTGCAAAAAAAATAAAAATAAAAATATTATACAAAATAAGAGATTGTAAGTTTCAACTTCTTTAAGTCCTCCTATCTCCCACTCTTTCTTCTTATTACAAAAGTGTTCTAAAATGTGCTTTAAAATTGAGTTCACGACCTATTTAATAAAAAAAAAACATAATTTGAATTACAACCACAAATTTGCGCAAGAGAATGAGCTCTTGTTATGTGCAATGCTTTTAACGATAAATAAAAAGAGAAACATTAATGTACTCTATTTTAATGTAATATATTATACTTTGCTTTTTTATGACTGATTGTCTGATATGATATAAAGTGTCCTGAATGGATGAATTGGATTTTTTTCAAAAAAGGTGTCCTGAATTGAAGAATTGGATTACGCGTATTTCGTGAACAATGTATACGATGACAGCCTAAACTCTCTTTCGACCCCAAAGGAGTGTGTTTTGGGTGAAAATGACCCGACTAAGTTCAACTTGTAAATCATATAAATTTTTGATTGAAAACTCTTGTCTAGGGCTCCCAAATCCCATTTTCTTGTCTTACCGAAGATTTGTTAATTATTTCAGAATTTTTATTCGATATTTTAACAAAATTGAATTCATCTCAAATTTTATATTTAATTTTTTTTTAGTGATACTTATAGCAAAATTACATGTTAGTTTTGAGTTAACACAAAATCCCCCCCCTCCCCTCCCCCCTTTCTAGATTCACGGATTTATCAAAATCAAGTTCGTAAAAATTCTCGTTGGCGATTATGTATGGTCAAAAAATTTAATTATGAAAGAAAAACTTTTGCCGAACCTGCAAGAGTGACAGGTATAAAACTTCCACGGGTTCATGGAATGGGGATGTTCTGTAACAAGTAGACCCACGACGATACGTACTAATAGATGTTCCTACTCTTCCCCGTAAGTCAGATCTATTCGCCACTATTGCCATTGCTAGTCCTCAAGCGAAGAAGAAGAGCATGACAGAGATAGAGACAAATTGATTGCTAAAAGCTTTGTTCCAAAATGATGTATTAATTACGAGGAAATGTATTCACCTTTTACTAAAGTTTATGTTATAAGGTTAGGGAAAAACTTGTTTCACATCGGATCTGAATAGAAAAACAATTGAGAATAAATAAGTGGATAATAGCACTATCTAACAGCTTGATTTTGAATAAATGGACAAATACCCATCCATTACAATTTACGCATACAAAAATATTAGGAATGTCTATTGTTAAATACCAAATGGATGTTTAAACCACTTTCTTGAATGATATGAAATATTAAGTTAAAAGTGGAAATATTTACGAAGCAATCTGAATGATATGAAATCATGAATAAGAGGAAATTTTTTTATAAATTGAACAAATTCAATCTTCTAGACAATGATATTTTTTATACTTTTCATACTATAACTGTATTTGACTTTATTCCAAATTTCAAAGTGTCCTATGGTTGAAAAGATGTTTGGTGTACGCGTTTTTCCTTCAGGTTCCGATGTTGTGTTTGAAAAATTGACGCTTAGGCTCCGTTTGGGAGGTATAGTGTGACGTAGTGTATTGCTCTAACGTAGAACAGAACAAGTATTTTATAGTGTGATGTTCTGAAATGAGAACAAAACATGTTTGGTGTTCTAAGTTTGCTCTACCGAATCATGGAACAAAAATATGATAGAACATATTTGGTAATGTATCTTATTCTAAGAAATATGAGAACAAAACATGTTTGGTATTCCAAAGTGTAATCAAAATTAATTTGATAAATAAAATAATAAAATATGTTGGATTAAAAATGTTTTTAATTAATATTTTCTTCAATACATTTTTTATAATATAAAATTATAGAAAATGATTGTATTACGCCGGACATATTGTTGCTCCATTTATATTAATTTATTATAATAACCATATAAATAAATTAAAAAAATCCAAATATGGAACTGAAATAAAGTTTCAAAAGATCATAGTTTCATAAATTTTAATATATTACATACATGAGTATAAATAATATTACAACATTCGCCAACAGTTAGTCCCTCCATTCAAACCACCTCCCAGTTTTAACTTTATATAAACATTATATTATATAATAAGATTTTATTCGGAACTTTATAACCCATTTGAGACATTGATCACTTTATAAAACCATTTATTCTTTTAACTTGTCCAAGGCAAGCCAGACCTGTCAATTACACATTAAATATGGAACCAAATACAAATATCAAAATTTTGAATATTGTGGATTCACTTAAAATAATTTTGTTATAAATGTTTTTTTCTTTTTGTAAATGAAAACATCTATAAAATTATGGAGACAAAATTGGCTCCCCTTTTTCTACAATTAAATTCTATTCTTTATGTTTCTTTATAAAAAATGACAAAAGAGTCATAATTCATTAGTGTCTCATCTTTTAATTTATAATATCATAATTACTCTTTATACTATAAAATTTATTTATTTATTTATTTTACCTTTTTACTTTTTCTACTGTTTTATTGTTTTTTTTTAGAAAAACAACATGCATAGAAATAAAATTATCCTTTGAAATCAACTATTGCCAAACAGTGACAGTGGTAGTAACGGAGTAATGAGTTACAATGATGCCGGCTAAATCATGAATGTGGGTAGGGTAATTAATCCCGCGTTGTGAGTTGGCATTTGACTGGTCAATTTGGAATATTACTTAATGACATCTCCTCCTATCCATCGCCACCTAACTAAGAATCCTAATCCAATTTATTAAATCAGAGCGAATCCAATTTACTCATTAAATATTAGCGGTTATAAAGTTCACTTGAAATATATATTCGGGCCAATTGCAAAAAAAAATTTCAAATTATTAGTCAGTTATGAAAAATACTTCGTTTCTCTTGACTATTCTAGAGTGTTTTTAATTGATGTTTATTTAAATGGTTGTTTGATGGAATGTTTTGGACGAAATTATCTCTTTAATAAATTATTCTTCAGATAATTTATTTATTTATTTTCTCTCTTCTCTCCCTCCCCACCCAATTATGTAACTCATTGTGATTCGACTTGGCAGAATGAGTTACGACATAAATTTGGTGGCATTTTGTTTTTTTTTTCACAGTAAAATGATCCCAGACAAGCTAAAGCTTTTGTAAATCATGCATGCATTATATGAAAGAGTGCTTGCTGCTGGAACCATACATGGAATATTCTTCTTCTTTATTTGTCACTCTTATGCTGCTGCTGTTCATTTCTCTTAATTTCCCCCAAAGTAATTTCCCCCAAAGTAGCATCAGGAATGCACTTATTATCAACACTATTACTATCAAGTTGCAACATTTCACCGTGGTAATTCAATATATATATATATATATATATATATATATATATTAGGAAAATGAAATTCAATATCTACTTTTGTGCACTTATATTTTAATTTTTAGTTCAAACTTCGTGTTTAAAAATCCATGGTGACAAATTTTTTTTTTGAGGAATGAGATAGATGGATGAAATCCTACACACCTTGTAAAATAGACCTTCTCGTTCGGTAGAACCAGACCCACTGGTTAAAAGCAGAAATAAATAGTGGGCCGATGATTGAAACGCACCATGTGATGTGATAGTTGTATTCAGCACAGACCCAAGAAGTCCCTGCAAGAAATGGACCCACAAAAAGGCGAACTCAGTGAATGCAAGGCATCCGTGTCCGGAGCACTTTACAATTGTGCCAAGGCTAGCCTTATAATAAAATAATGGACATAGATTGAAAATATTACCGAAAAGAATACAGCCCAAAGTCTAATATTCCATCTTCCACTGGGTCCAATCCTTCTCAACACACTGGGCATATACAATAGTTTGAATTGCGGCCATTAAATTGGTCAAAAAGGGAATTAGGAAAATGTTCTGGCTATCATCCTTAATATGGAACCAAATACAAATATCAAAATTTTGAATATATGCATTTAAAATAATTTTGTTATAAATGTTTTTTTTTTTCAAATGAAAACATCTATAAAATTATGGAGACAACATTGGCTTCCCTTTTTCTACAATTAAATTCTATTTTTCATGTTTCTTTATAGAAAATGACAAAAGAGTCATAATTCATTAATGTATCATTCTTTGATTTATAATATCAATCTTTAATATATTTTATTTATTTATTTAGAAAACAACATCCATAGAAAATATTTTTATTGATTTATTTAGAAAAACAACATGCATAGAAAAACAACATGATACAATGGTTTGCCTAGGTAGTGGAATTTGTGGGAATTTGTTGTCCTAGCTAAACCTTTGAGCTAGGAGCACAAGCTTCTCGTTCAGTAGAAGAGGCCCAAGTGCCAACATTAGAACCATACCCATTGGATTAAAAGTAGAAATAAATAGTGGGCCCATGATTGAAACGCACCATGTGATGATGATACTTGTATTCAGCCCAGACCCAAGAAGTCCCTGCAAGTAATGAATATATATCCAGTCCAAAGTCTAATATTTCGTCCGACCTTCCTCTGGGCCCAATCCTTCTCAACACACACGGCATATACAATAGTTTGAATTGCGGCCATTAAATTGGTCAAAGAGGGAATTAGGAAAATGTTCTGGCTATCATCCTTAATCTTGGCCTGCAAAAATTCTAAATGCATGTCAATCTCAATTCCAAGGGTTATCTCAACACCCATCCATTATGTTTTGATGTTAAAACATTATTAGCTCGAGTCTAATCCAACCAATTTGAGCTATGAAAAGTACATAAACCCAGGAAGTTAGAGGTCACTTAGACTCAGATTGATCCATTTTGTTTTCGTAATCTCAAACAAAAATAACAATTTTTTTTTTTTTGGTGGTAATGTGTGTTATTTTGGATGAGTTGAGCCAATAGGATGAACAAAACGACAACAAATTGAGTGCTATTTAAATGACAATAATCTGTTATCAAATATAGTTGCAATGTTTTACTTTATTTTTTCTAGGCTTGGCGATTTATATTTGTAAGTCAAAATCATGTCGTATTGTGTTGAGTATTTTACTAAACAGGTCAACCAAAACACAATCTATTAAATGATTGTATCAACATTAACATGATCTGTTTATTATATATGTTACACGCGTTAACATATTTAATTACCTATTTAACAAAACCAAACATTTAATACTCAATCAAATAATAGATACTAGGAGGAAAAAAAAAAAAGTTTCCTTGGAAACTCATTCTCTTTTGCCATGAAAGTTATGGATAAAGTAGCTCTAGCGAGTCGGAAGAAGCTTCTGAGGGTGCAAACAGAGAGAGAGATATTGCAATCACTGGATCATCCATTTCTCCCCACCTTGTATACCCACTTTGAGACGGAGAAGTTTTCTTGCTTGGTGATGGAGTTCTGCCCTGGTGGAGATTTGCATGTACTTCGGCAAAGACAACCTGGGAAGTTTTTTTCAGAGCATGCTGCCAGGTTAGGAGTTTATTTCCCCCTTTCTTTTGCATTCTATTCTAGAGATTGAAACAGCATAATTGAAATGTTGGACATACTGAAATCAAACAGCATCCATTCTTTCAGAGTGTGAATTGGGAACTCATTCGATGCGCCAGTCCACCTGAGGTGCCACAACCATTCGCCTACAACTATTCACCAAGAAATGAGGTGCCGAAAACACCAAGCACAGAGAATGTGCTAGGTATTGATGTCAAGCCTTCAGGTAACTATTTAGAGATTGATTTCTTTTGATTCTTGTAAACTTTTTTTCCTTCTCAGACTCAATCTTCATCATCTTACCGGTATTGTGTTCGATGTTTTCTTTTAGTTGCAAGGAACACAATTTGATGTTCCTTTGATAAGCACACAAGTTATGATAGACAATGCTGATGAAATGGGAAAACCCTCACTGAACCTATTTAAAATGCTCGGCAATGCTGTTCATTGCTTAGTTCTTAAGGTGGCATCAAATAATCACAATTGGAGAGTGTTTGAGTATACACATAAAAGCAGTGGAGGCGGCAACCTCAACCTCTTTAGACACCCTCATATTCGTCCAAATGCACGGCAATGCCATTCATTTCTTAGTTTTCCCCAAAGTAGCATCAGTATTGCAACTATTATCAGCACTATTGCTATCAACCTGCAACTTGCACAATTAAGTTTTAATGTTGAGAATATTTCATATCGACAAAAGAGAAGAACGGGAAAACATAATGCATTTCATTGTTGAAGTTCAACATATTTTTTTTTCGTTAATGAAAATTGATATTTGCATTCCATTTTCGTGTGCCCTCATTTCTAATCAACGTACGCAGACTGTGAGGACTGAGGTATTGGGTATTATGTGTATCGGTCTAGTCAAGAAAATCCCGGGAAGCTCTCGAGAAGAGGGAGATAGGGAGTTGATTAGACGAACTTTTCTAGGACACATACTGCGTATGAAACACAGAAATATATTACAATCACTATAACATCCATTTCTCGCCATCCATTTCTTGCTTGGTGTTGGAGTTGTGCCCGGTGGAGATTTGCATGTAGTGCAGCAAAGACAAGCTGGGAAGTATTTTGCCTTGTGTTCTGGGGATTGAAATAGCATAATTGGAATGTTGGACATACAATCCAAGCTTGATGCTGCCAGGTTTGGAATTTTTTCCCTCTTTCTTTTGCCTTGTGTTCTGGGGATTGAAGTAGCATAATTGGAATATTAAACATACAATCTGTCAATTGCAAATGCTCTTAGTGGCTCTGTTTATGCACGTTCCAGCTTGAAGAAAAAAGCTTTTCGTTGTTGAACAGCTCGAACTTCTTCCACTTACTTTCCCAGAAGGTTAGAGAGAGCTTCGTGCATATATATATAGAACATCAACCGGGAGATTTAAGATAATTGGGATCACATTCAGCACAAGTGGTATCATGCTCCTTACCTTCTACAAACGCATGAATGTCAACATCCGACCTGTCAAATTTAACCAGCCAGATGTTGATCTGCATGCGTTTGTAGAAGGCGAGGAGCATACCACCAGCTGTGCTCAGTATGATCCCAATCATCCTAAAACTCCCGGTTAATGTCCATGTGTTTGTAGAAGTAGAAGGTGAGGAACATAGCACCAGCTGTGCTCAATATGATCCCAATGATCCTATATCGTCTGGTAATATATGGAGAGTTCCTGGCATTTATGTCTGTGGAGACCTTTTAATGGTTTAGACCATGTTTTGAAAACTGTGGGTTGAGTGAAGAGTGCGAAAGCAACCAGTATCTACACGATTGGGGCGAGTCGTGACACATTTGCATTTTTAATCCAAATAGATGTTGGTAACAACCTATGTATACACAAACATATTGCACCTCTTAAACATCCCTTCATTACCATGTATAAAGTTCTTAACGTGGCATCAAATGATCACCATTGGAGAGCATTTGAGTATACATATGGAAGCAGCTACATGATGGGTACAGTAGAAGAAGATGAAATTTTATATAACACAATAATCTCTTATATGACATTCAAATATTTTATATTACATACAGGCAATGCATTCAAATTTTATATATACATACAAGAAATGCTATATTCTTTAGTGACAGTGGAGGAGGCAACCTCAACCACTTCAGATACCCTCATATTCGTCGGACTCGGCAAATGCTGCTGATGTTCATTTCTCTTACTTTCCCCCAAAGTAGCATCACTATTGCAGCTATTATCAACACTATTGCTATCTAGTTGCAAGTTGCAGAATTGCGTTTTAGTATTGAGAATATTTCATACCACAAGAGGGATGAGAAAACATCAAAAAAAAAAAATGCCATAACGCATTTGCAACATTGTCTGTATATTGCAGGGGAACAGGGATAACCGATGCTTACTAGCTAAAATAGAAAGCTAATAGTTAATATAGAAAGAGCTAAGAGCAATAAGTCACACTTCATGTCTTAGTAATTCTCTCTTTTTTTATATCTTCTATGATACATTATAGGAGATTCCATTCTCTCACTCTATGGGGGGGGGGGGGGGGACATGTTCCTACGAGAATTTGAGCTCTCGACTTTTTATTTGAAATGCGAGAAAATATAACTAAACTACAACATTTAAAAGTATTTCTTACATAATGATACACAACAAATAATTTATTTATTAACTAGTACAAACAGTGCATTCAAATTTTAATAAATACAGAAAGTGGAATCAGATTTATATCTAATACAACTTCAAGTCCTTCTAACCATTTGTTGGCGTTGGCGTTCGAATCGGCATCGGCATCAGCGTCGGCATTCGCATCGGCATCATCATCGGCATTGGTGTTGGTGTTCGCGTTCGTGTTCGCATCGACATCGGCATCGGCATTAATTTATTTATTAACTAGTACAAGCAGTGCATTCAAATTTTAATAAATACAGAAAGTGGAATCAGATTTATATCTAATACAACTTCAAGTCCTTCTAACCATTTGTTGGCGTTGGCGTTCAAATCGGCATCGGCATCAGCGTCGGCATTCGCATCGGCATCATCATCAGCATTGGCGTTGGTGTTCACATTCTATATCTAATACAACTTCAAGTCCTTCTAACCATTTGTTGGCGTTCGAATCGGCATCGGCATCAGCGTCGGCATTCGCATCGGCATCATCATCGGCATTGGTGTTGGTGTTCGCGTTCGTGTTCGCATCGACATCGGCATCGGCATTGGTGTTGGCATTGGCGGGCATTTCTTTGAGTTTTCCACAAAGTAGCATCGCTATAGCAATTATTATTATCACTATTGCTATCAAGCTGTAATTTTCAAAATTACATGTTAGTTTTGAGGATATTTATTTCCAGGGTTAGGGGAAAACATGAAAAATAAACAATATAATGTGTTTCACTGTGCCAATCCAATCTTACTCTCTAGTATGCAAAACAGTATTAGCATTCATCTTTTCATTTGCTTTTTTTCAACAAAATATAAATGAAATAACAAAATTGTCCTTTGAAAAAATTCCAAAAATATTTTTACACTCCATGGTAAAGTAAAGGATACCAAAAACAAAAAAAACAAAAAAAACAAAAAAACGCAAAAAAAAAAAAATAATAATAAATAAAGGTGGAGTAAAGTTAAATTATGTGTACCTTGTTAAATAGAGCTGCTCGTTCAGCACCAAGGGCCCAATTACTACCATTAGTATGAGGCCCATCGGAGTAAATGCAGAAGCAAATACCGGGCCCATTTGAGAAACGCAAAATGTGATGATTGTTGTATTCAGCCCAGACCCGATAACTCCCTACAAAACAAGAAGCCCTTATCTGCTGTTACACATTAAACAAACAAAAAATGTGTCTATTTATAAAATGATTCTGTAAATATTAGTAGTACCACAAAAAGTGCAGCCCAAAGTCTGATATCCCATCCTAGCTTCCATTGGGCCCAATCCTTCTCCACACATAGGGCATATATAGTAGCCTGAATTGCACCCATTACATTGATCAAAGTGGGGATTAGTAAAATGCTCTCGCTATCATCCTTATTCATTTCCTTAGTCATTTCTTTAGTCATTTTCTCAATCTTCTTCTGCAATCAAGCAAGAAAACTATTACCGTTAGAATGGTATTACAAAAAAAGTGTAAGATCCTCTCCAGCGCTCCAAAGGGTCGTGTACCTTACTAGGGATTAATATTATATTGAATGATGGAACCGACTTAAATTCTAACTTGATTTGAATTCGGTTCCAGAATTTAAACCCATCAAAAAATGGACTTTGTACCTACTTCATTTCAAGCCCTATGCTTCTCAAGCCTCAATAGCATGGAACTTGGGTGAGCCAACTTAAAACGAACCCAAGTCCAACCAAATCTTTGAATGGTCTCAATTATCATAATATTATTTAAACAAAGTAGTATTTACCATAAGTATCAAGGAGATTGCGTTACACAAAGTGACTATTGCAGCTAGACCTACTCCCAACATCAAATTGTGATTCTCTTCCGTCTCATGTTTGAGATGGGAGAGCAGGTCAAATTTGTCGATGTTGATTTCCATGCGATGACAGAAAGTGAGGAGCGCAACACCCACTGGGCTCAATATGATTCCAATTATTTTTAATTTTCCAGCTGATGTTCTAAGTTCTAAGGTCTCTAACCTGCCAAAAATTAAAACAAAAGAATAATATATAATAATAAAAGAAGAAAAAGAAAGACGGTAAAGAATAAGTTTAAGATTATTAAGTACCCGAGAATTATTGCAAGAATGAATGTGACAACAGGAGTAAGGTTGATGATGGCTGTGGCAAACGTTGCAGACATAAAACGCAAGCTCTCTAAGTAGAAATTCTGATACAGAGGACCCCTGAAATTAATATTAATTAGAAAAATTGTTAGTTTGATGTCAAACTACTGAAAGAAAGTAGTGTTGACTAAAGAATAAAAACAAACATTAAAATTTATATAAAACTGATTGTAAAAAGTGTGTAAGTCTGAGATTTGCAAACAGTTAATGTGTATGATTTTACTTACGCAAACAACCCACATATAAATATAAGGCATATCAGCTTCCAAGCCTTCCATGTCAGATTGTGCCGGGTTCCACTGCAACATTTAGACAAATATATCTATTTAAATGATAAAATTAAAATAATAATAAGTAATAAAGGAGCTAAATAATAATATCTATTTAAAACAATCAAGCATTACCACATACTCAACAAGGATATAAACATGAGAAGAACAAACACCTTCGCCATTGAAGGCGCATGCACACTCTGTTTATACAACAACGTTGGACCTCGATCCTAAGCTCTGTTTATACAACAACGTTCTCCTAAGAGATTTCCTAAGCTCTAGGACAGTGTTTATACAACATCGTTCTCTCCCTCCATAATAGATGACATAAATAAAAAGCTCTTATATGTTTTTCACTAATAAAGTATTTTTGTTTTTTTTTCAGTTTTCAGGATTGAATAGGAATGTCAAGAGTTGCAGGCTGAGGTGAGTGAACTATCTAAGCCTGACCTTAAAAGAGGCCAATTAACACCTCAAAGGGAAGGCATTATTATTGAACTACATGCCCTGTGGGGGTAACAGGTAATGTCTCACTCATTTTCCCTCCAAATATGTATATTTATACACATATTAATATATGGGGCGGCGAATTTTACTCTCTCTCTTCCTAAAAAAAACCCTTCAACTATTATTTTTACATTTAATCCCTGAACTATCAACTCTTTTGCAAAACTTACCCCATTGTAACCCTAACCCAGTAACCCTTTCTATTGCAAATCGCCATCTCTGGCTTTATGTATGGACAGGTCTGATTCTCTGCAAGGCACTGAAGATGCACAAACCGCAGAAGTGTAAGTGATCAACAAACCCTAATTTTCGTTCTATAGGTGAAATTTCTTCGATTTATTACAGTGATAGAAACCAAGGTGGTGTTGAGCATTGTTCAAGCTTTCTTGATCTCTCCTCTTGCTCAAATTTCTTCAATTCGATCTCCGATGAAGAAATGGTCTAATTTAACAACCAAAAGAAAAACTGAATCAAATCACTAGAATTGGAACAATTGAATGCGGAGAAATGTCGAATGGTTGCGGAAGAAGGAGATTTTTCGCTTCCGGCATGAGCTAGCAACAAATCACAGTTGAAGATCAGAAAAATAGGTTCGGATCTGACCAGAGTTGGATGCGGATCAGGGAGAGAGAAAAAAAGAGAGAGGGAGGTGGATCGGAGACGGGGGTGGCGGCCGTGAACGGTGGAGGTGGTTGAGGGAAGAAAAATCTTTGTGGTCGAGGAAGATGAATCAGAGTGGTTGAGGTTCTCATTGACAGTGCGGTGAGGGATGGTGTTGAGGAGGAGGTGTTTTCGTCCTCATCGCTGCTTCGTCACTGGTGTTATGTGGTTGTTCCAGGTCGCGTTTTGGAGGTCGTGTTTGGTGTCGCGTCCTCATGTGACCTTTCCAGGCCCGTTGCAGAGGTGGTGTTTGTGGTGGCAGTAGAATGAGGTGGGGTAGGTGGTATTGCTTATTGAAATTTTGTATGACACATCAGCAACACAAGTTTATAAAGCATCAAAACGGTGCAGTTTCATTATGGGTAATTTTGTAATCTTCTTTTTTAGGTACCGGAGACCTATCCGGTTCCTCAAATGCCTTGTAATTTTGTCCTCAAAGCCATTTGCTCCCCTTCAACACCCTATGAAGTATGAAGTGAAGTATCGTACTCGATCCATCAACAACCCAACTCTCTTCTCCCTCTACAACAATAGCTCACATGAAACCCAAAACAACTTATCCGATCCAAAACAAAAGATTAATAAATCCCTAATTAATTTCCAAGAGAATTTAGCTAGAAATCAAACGAAGAAAGGAAGAAAAAGAGTATAGTGTACCATGATTTGTAAATGGCCCAAGGAGCCAGCAACATAGCTCCAAAGATGAATCTGTATGCAGTGAGAACGGAGGTTGACATATCATTGGTAGTCGCGAGTTTGCTGAATATGTTTACAATCACAGAAAACATCGTTCCAACCAACATGAGAATAACTGGGAACAACTTCGGCGCCATTGAAGGTAAGGTCTGTTTGTAGAACGGGGTGTCACCCTGTACTCAGAGAAATAGAGAGGCTGAGGCTGTTGTTGTATAACTGGGGAGAGGGCTGGTAGAGACCCATATTGTTGTAGAACTGGGGAGAGGGCTGGTAGAGACCCATATATGTGTGTGTTATATTTGAGTTCATGATGCCGTCTAAACGTGCAAGAGTCTAGACAAGAGTCACCATCGACTTAACGTTTTCCCTCTACCATTTGAGTTCATGACCATCGACTAACATTTTTCCACTACCACCTCATCGCTGCCTTACGCACTACCACCTCATCGCTGCCTTTTCGACTAAAATTACGTCCAATGGAAGATGGTGGGAGGTCACCATCGGCTAACATTTTTCCAGTAGGAGTATTTTCCGTTTTGGAACCGACTAACATTTTGCCACCTTTCCAATAAGACATTTTGTAGCATAAAACAATAATAAACTATGTTTAGTAACTGATATGTGACAACCACCTCTTCAATGTTCATATATACTCAATAATTTTTCAATCTTTCAGTCGATAATTGATGTGGGACAAAACTACAGTAATAGACTAAATGAGAAAAGTAGGTTAACTTATCTAATTATTACAGTAAAATTAAAGAAATTAATAATTTAAAGAGAAATAATGTCATTTTACCAACATCAAAACACCACCAAATATGTATAAAGCCCAAACATACATAATTCATCGCCATATATTAGCAAAATTTTTATATTCAAAGTTAAAAATTAAACTAACCTTCCGAGATAAAATCTCATATGCGAAAAATGTACTGTTATCTTATAAACTTTAACTAATTTTAAGTGTTAATGAAAATTTTGAGAACTACTTTCACCTGATTTACAATTCTTGAGTTGAGTTTTTATTTCAACTTTATTGAATTTAAACATAAAGTGGAGAAAAAAAATTCACCTGTTGCATTTGATGATAATTAAATAAATTTGTTTTGGTTTCCTTATTATTTTTCAAAAAATTAATTGTTTATTTTTTTATTTTTCTTGTCAAATAAATATTAGTATTGGTATAAAAATAATTGATAGTAAGAAAAAAATTGAATAACCAATGACTCAAATAAAAATTTTAATTTAAAAATATTTTTAGAAGTCAGACACCAATAATATTTTTCAAAACCTTTACCAAACACCGAAAAATAAAAAATAAAGAAAATATTTTACATGAAAATTTGTTACATAGAAAATATTTTACGCTCAAACAAACAGAGCCTAAAAGAGAAAAAGACTACCGATCAAATATTCATTTAATAAAAATTAATTCAGATCGAATCCAACAATAACCTTATCAAATTTGGATTAGACTGACCCGACCCAAATCCAATTCGTTTTAGCGGTCTAACACCATTTGAATATTATTTGCTGTGGCGAAACATGTGGCCCCCACAATGGTGAAAATTGAGGTCTTGGATTATTTTATATGGGATAAGTATTTGCATAAAATACACCTAAAGTATAGTATAAACGCGTAACACTTTTACTCCTTATTTGAAAAAGTGTGCAAAAAATATCCTAATCTTTTCACATTATGCAAAAATACCATTTGACATAAATTAGTGTTGTAATACATGTTTTACCCGTTTTACTCTTCTGAAAATGCCCAGGGGGTTTATATGCTACTAATCTCATAATATAGGGGTGTTATATGCACATTACCTTATATATATATATTTTTGAAATTTTTTCTCTTTATATATATCTCTAAACATTTTTTTAAAAAAAAAACTTAATTTGAGAATTTGTAGAACAAGAATTTGAATTTTTTTAGATTCTAGTTTGTTTTTTTTTTTCTTTTTTTTTTCGTACCAACTCTGTTAAACAAAAAACAAAAAATTCCCAATATTAGTGTGCACTGGTTTTTAGAGTTTGATAAATATTTTCTTTAGTTTGTACTTTATTTTTGTTTTTATTTTCTGTTTTTATCTCTACTTTACTTTTTTATTTTATATTTTTATCTTTACTTGTCCATTGCCGGCGTCCTCCAATAGTATCATTTTCGGTCATTTTATAAAATTATTTATTTTTATATATATTTTATAAAATGGTTCAGTAAGGATGATTTAGTCAATTTATGGTTTAAATTTGTCAGATAGACCTATTTACACAAGATTAAACAAGATTTAGTCAACTTATGGTTTAATTTATAATATCATAACTACTATTTATATAATAAAATTTTAAACTTTTTTTTAAAAAAAAATTAGAAAAACAACATGCATAGTAATAAAATTATCCTTTGAAATCGACAGTTGCTAAACCTTTGAGCTAGGAGCACAAGTTTTCAAGATTCCATGAAAAGTTCAAGTGGGCTTACATAAAGCCTCCAGAAGAAACTTATGCTTAGATATTGTGTCTTGTTCTCAAGATTGTCACCCTCAATTTTTACCATTTGATTAAATAATGCACACCAGAATTAAATATTTAGCCAGTGTTCGTTGTGTTCACAGTTCACATCACACCATGTATTTGCTTAATCCATTATTGGCCAACCTGTGTTGTCAAATTGAATTCTGTTGCTCACTCACTCTAATTCTTATTCATACTCTTCTCCTCTCATTAATTTTACTTCTCCAGTAATTTAGGTTAGGAACAGTTAGGGAGTACATGGGACAATTTTGTCATTGTGGATAGTTTTTTTGCTAATCCTTTTGGCTCAATGGTGTAATTTCTCAATTCTCACACAGGATGGAAGGGATTTGAGCCCGCAGTTGAGCAAAAAAAGTGATTGTGGGTTTGTTTTAACTTTCTAACAAAAAATAAACAAAACAAAACAAAACTTTTTGATAGCAGTAAAAACAAAAAATAATCCAAAATTTATAATGTTAATTAATTGTTTTTGAAAAGTGAATCTATTAATTGGGTTAAGAAAATAATTAATTATATGAATGTAAATTTGAAAAAGCTTTGTTTATGTTTTCAAAATTTTTTGATAATTGTATCAAGCGATTTGTTAGACCCTGTTTGGTTTCTATGTTTTGAATATATATATATGTTTCTCAAAGAGTAGAAAAATAGGAAATAGTTTGAGCGATTCCCAATTTTAAAGAACAGACTTTCATGATATTTTAAAAATTAATCTTCATTTTCAAAATTTTAAAACCATATACAAAAATAGAACTAAGCACACCCTTAATCTTCCTTTTTGTATAACAATAGCTTAAAATTTAAATCATGAAAAATATATATTTTTTCTTATTATTATTAAAAAGAGTGTGCGTACAAATACTAACTTGCAAGAATTAATGTTTAAAATAATTTATTGTTATTATGTTACGCACCAATCCTTTGATTGGCATAAACTAAATATGATTCCAATCAAAACAGCTTGCAGCCCTTGAAATGAACACTTCTTTCATCCTTTTGATTGATCGTAATGTTAGTTGTGTGAAAGGTTTTATCTGACATGAAAGATTGAGAAGAACAAGTTTTTTTTTTATTTTTTATTTTTTTTATATTAATTTTTAACTTATTTTAAATTATTGGCTGATGTGGTCACAAAACTTTTTGATCATGATCTTGTGATAGGCAAATAACCTCGCATGGTTGTTATGTTAGACATTCATATACACTATCAGACAGACACTCATTTTATTTGTATTGCATGTGTTTTTAAAATTATATGATATATTTTATTTTTGTATTAAATAACATACTTGCATAAATATGCCATATTTAATTTATCCGGCCAATAAAAGAAGGTTAGAGTGAGTTTTACCAAATCACTAGATGGAGGCTTGAATGAATGATACGTTAACCTGATTTGTATGATTATATCCCTTAACAAACTCATTATCTGGGGGAGTTTTATTATGAGAACAACCCCATTTATTTTTGTAGATAGCTAATTGTAATTTTACATAAACATTAATATAATACCTGTTCAAATAAACATTAGTATAATTCCAGATTAAAAATTCCATCTGCGTGTAAAAGCAAAAACGTACAAGATAGACGTACTGTATAACCTGAGAATTGTTTTGCCAATCGCTTTTAATTGGTTATTTGAATTACTGTAGATTGATCTTCGCGTCCTACAGCCCCTACTTGCTAACTCTCAAATTTATTTATTTGTTTGAATTCAAAAACCAATTGCTTCCTCCAACAATTCAATTCATTCTTTTGTCACCAAGTTAGTGTATCAAAGACTTTATAAATTTAGTGGTATTTTCAGGTCTTTTGACATGCATTAATTAGTTTAGGAATTTTTTGTCATTTACTTAAAAGAAAGAAAAAGAAAAATATAGTTTAAGTGTGAAAAAATAAAATGCGAATACCGCCTTCCATTTAGATTAATATAATAAGGAATTCTTGCTAGGTCCATAAAATATGAAATGTCATTGAAATATAATTCTCTTTTTTTAATAAAAATAAAAAATTCACTCATTGCCCCAAACTTCCAACACTAAATGGTTTAATTTTTCGTTTTAAAATCGTGAGTCTTACTAGAGCTGCCATATCATTGCAAATCTTAAAAAAATGAGCTAATAGACCCTTAAATTCATCATAACATTTATATTTCTAAATTACCTACCTTATTTTGATAAAAGAAAAACTCTTCATGATCTCTCACTGAAAAAGAAGCATTTGTCCCATTCTGACTTGGATTCTTGGTGAAGCAATACAGCGACGGAAAAAAATAATAATAATAAAATATAAAATAAAATAAATAAAAATTTGTATTATAAATTAATAATAATAAATTAATTGCCTACAAGTCCACTGTTTTGTTCGCTCAACGTGAAGTTGAAGAAAGAAGGCGACGGTACCCCTCCTCCACCTCAATCAATCCTTGAAAATTACGAGTTTTGGGCCTTTTGACTAGTCGGTCCAAATGCTAAATGACAATACAGAATAGTAAGTATCCGAGCCAATAAAGTCAAATACAATTGTAACATTGTGAAAAATATAAATAATGTCATCCTCTAGAATATTGTTTTAATTCATTAAGTGATTTAAAACATAAAACGATAAAAATATCTAACAAAACGGCTCCTACGATGAAAAAGTTAAAAAAAGAAATGGACACCTCACAGTAATCCCACTTCTCGGAAATACCGAGCATTTGCTTCGAATTTTTTTCATCAATTTAATATTCCAGCTATTATGACACTATTCCTACCACGCTGCAACTTGGAAAATGACGTGTAACTGTTGGGTGCATTTGTTAGCCTCAGAAGAGAGAAGAGTGGGCGTTGTTAGCAATGACTTAAAAAGGCATAACTGATGCTTACTAGTCAAAGAAGAAAGCAAATAATTAATATAAAAAGAGCTAAAAGCATTAAGTCTCACTTCATTTCTTAGTAATTCTCGCTTTCCATATCTTCTATAATACATTCTACGAGGATTTAGATCCCATTCTCTCACTCTACGAGGGAGGACCGGGCATTGATCCAATGTCTAAATTTTTTTTCTTATAATTTATTGATAAGAAACATACTCATATACTTACATATTTCTATAAGAATTTGAACTCTCAGACCTCCATAGTATGATTATAATGATTATCAGAATTATGAACTGAGCACATTATACTAGAATTCCCAAACCATACTTTCATACTAGTTTATTTAAATTACTAAAACAAAGACTAGTAATAAATTCTCATCAATCCTTGACGGCATGCATATTAATATTTAAATCCCATGACGTCCCTTTAATCCTCAATTTATAAATCCTGCACACGATATAATGACACTCAGAAGTCTAGACGGAGTACATTATATGAATTCCCAATAATATTTTCATAATAGTCCATTTAGTTCGCTAACACAAAACTAGCAACTAAAACTTCTACAACTCCTAACAGCATGCAACTTACTAGTTAAAATTACATGATGTCCATAACCACAGTATAACCACATTCTTGGGACTTAAATATGTTAAATATATCATTGATATAAAATCCTAAAATAACTTTTCATATCAGTCCATTTAATTTGTTAAAATAACTAGCAATTCAATCTTCCTTTTTCCTTGACAGCATGCATATTAATATTCATAATTCATGATTCTCTTACCACAGCCTATACCAACATCCCTGGGTCTTAAATATGTTCAAAACATCTTTAAAAACCCCCCAATTTAATTACAAAAGTTCCCTTCAGCCCTTGGAATCACAAAAATATCAGAAAACACCTCGTAGGGGTGTTCCAACAAGGGAGCCGACTCCCTCATCACGGGAGCTGGCTCTCACATCATCAGAGCCGGCTCTCCCTGATGGAGAGCTGGCTCTTTCATCATGGGAGCCGGCTCCCTCTGCTTCGTCCGTTTGTCTTTTTCGCTACCGGCGAAGTTCCCAGTCTCTGTCCCAGTTGTTTTTAAACTTCATAGGGTCCAATTTAAATCCAAATAATCCTAGAAACTCCTCACATTCCATTACGAATTGATTTTCAAAAGTCTAGATCCTAATCGAAACCATTTGAGCAAGAAAAGCAATTTCAGTTAACAAGACGTAAAACAGTTTTCAGCCTATCTATCATGCATAAACATCCATTTTAAAATTTAAATTAGATTCCTGGAGACTATATAGAATGCACAGAACACAAGTTTACAAGAAGGAGATAGAATGAAACTTGCCTTTAGGTTTCGGTTTGAAACCTTTCAACGTCGTCTCTAAATTCTCCGACGATTGCCGACTACCGGTAAACCTCCTACTGCTTGGTTTCAATCCTACAAACCATCCATTCCTTCCTCCTTGGTACGACCTTCAGTCCATGGCTGAAATCCTAACCGGTGGTTCTCACAGTTTCCTCACAAGCTCCCCTCTGTTTTTTCCCCTCAAGAACCATTACATGCCTCTATGTTTCCTTTCAAGAACTATTACGTGATTAGGGTTTTCCAACCCTAGCAGATGTATACTATTCTATATACAGGCCTTTATTTAACCTACTTTTAATTCCAACTAAATTATAAGTCGGCTAATTTATCTTCATAAAAGAAAACCCTAAACCTATACTATATACACGACCATATAAAATATATACCAATTAAGTCATACAAGCCACTTAGATAACACACGTCAATTAAAACACCAATTAATCAAATAATTAAATAACAATTCAACAATTAATTTAAAACAAATAAACAATTAAAATTAAACAATTACTTTAAAACAAATAAACAATTAAAATTAAACAATTACTTTAAAACAAATAAACAATTAGACAATTACGCAAATAAGCACATAAGTCACATAATTAAATAAAAATGCAATAAAATAAAAAAATCATTAATTTAAAATACTCCAGACTATCCTTTCTAAAATTAGGGGTATTACACACACGTACATGGATTGTCGTACAAGTGCATGGCACGAGGTCAAAAATTGTGACACCTCAGGGTGGTATGCAAGAGCTGTCTCGAGAAGATTTACGTAAGCACGAGGGAGCGGCTTACCCATCCATTCCACCTCTACACTAGTAGCATACGGTTCCGCGCCAGCATCAATAACTTGCTCACTCACCAAAGTTGGCTCACCAACTCGGCGTGAAACCTGCCCTGTTTGATCAGCAACTTGCTCACCCCCCAAGCCTGTTGCAGTTTGCTCATTATTAGGAGGCGTGATCTGTCCCATTTGGGTACCCATGACATCCATCATATGGGTCTGAGTTATTGACTCAGGGAGTCTTTCGAGGTTTACAATCCTATCGAAAGAGAGGATGGTGACCTTCCCTCTGCCGAAGCTTCATCATGTGCGAGGGAGGTTTGCTCCGTCCCTTGTGTTTCCAAAGGCAAGGTCGGACCCTCGCCATTAGGAGATCCATCCCTCTCGGAAGAGGCCTGTTCAACCACGTTTTCATCGCCAGATTGCGAAGGCTCACGCACTTCCATAGGAGAGCTCAAAGCTATCTCTGCACTTTTTTGAGCAGGCACCTCCACGTTTTCGCCCCTGGGCGACTCAATTATAGACTCATCTCGAGAAATTGTCACCTCAAGAGTTGGAGACTTAGATAGGTGCTCGCCCCTTGTTGGGATGTCATCGCGAGTAGTGCTCTCCCCCTCTCTTGTTTGTTCCACCTCTTCAGTAATGTCAACGTTGTCTCGAGGTAGCTCTGAGGTACTATCATAATCTCGCATCATCTCTGCCACCTCAGCAGTGTGAGCACGCATAGGCATCTCTCGCATGGTAACGAGAGGCGAGACATCCAACGCCAACCTTTCCATTTCTTCTTCTCTTGTTCTTATGGATGTATCCTCCTTAGCACAACAATGTAGAGCAGTGTCGCCTAAGGCTTATATAAAGTCAAAAGTAGGTAAGTTAGGAAATTTACTTTCAGAAGCCAATACCTCGCTAGAGATTATGTCGTGAATAGTGGTATCAATCTCACCATCTCATACACGGTGGAGCCTCCGCACTCCACCTCGACTTGGCCCAAAGGCAGCAGCCATCGAGCCATGCTCTCCAGTAAAGGGGTTGTTCCTCAAGATCTTCAGAAGAGGAATCAGTATCCACTTCTACACTGTCTGAAGGTTCATCTGTAATTGGAATCCTACTTGTCGAGGGCATTGGAGGAGGCCTTGCATTTCCCTTCCGCGCGGTAGCAACTGTTGGCTCAGCAGCGCTCACCGCTACTCGCTTCCGGGGGGGCCCACATTTGCACGCAAGGTGGCTCTTGTCTTGAGCCTACGGGCAGGCGCTGGGGACACCTCGACCTTAGGAATAGCGGTCGCTGTGACAGGTTGCGAAGACTCCCCTTGTTGCATTGCAGCTGGTGCGAGATCAGGCTCGAAGCTACAACGCGCACCCCTATCAAACTCTATATGAGGTCTCAATGAGAAGTCCCCCGTATATACCACCAGTGCCTTCGCCCGCTGGGCAGGGCTAGAACAAAAATCTTTCCAGCTCGCTAACTCTATGGCCCAAAGCGAGCGAGCTGTTTCCGTGCACATAGGCACTCTATCCCTTCCTAGCAAGAATAGAGCGCCAACTCCTTCTCGTAGCAGTCCTATGTGATCTACTACAAACCTCATGAAACTCCCGTCATAAGAGTCCTACCCCCCAGCAAAGATGAATTGTGAGGGCACCCCTTTGTCATAACCAAATTGTAGAGGCACTCGACGAGGGTTATAAGTTTTCAATATTTGGCCCCCCTCCTATAGGGTTGGCAAATAACCAGGGGTGGTGACTAGCAAAAACACTAGCACCTCGCTAATATTTAGTCAGTGCGCCCTTGTTGGAATGTGCTCATCATGGTCAAAGTACATAGGTATAGTCAATTCCCCAGGTAGGTCCACGGCGTAAGGGCGAGCGATAAATTGGAAGCTCTGGTCCAAAGCATACCCCAGCCGTCCTCGAGGGGAGCGCCCATGCCACCTCATGCTTCGCACAACCTGTTTGTCAACAACCAAGTTTGCAGAAGTTGGGGCATAGGACTGAAATCTCTCATACAGAAACATCTGTAAAAAGAAGGTAGATGCATAAGAGCCATGGGCATAACGACCAACAAAACACACCATGTCCTCCCCCACTATATCAAGGCAATGGTATAACGTCCCTAAAAATAGAGGCGCGAGTGTCACTTTCACACCGCTCGCTAACTTCACCGCGAGGTCTAAGAGGCGGGGTAAGAGAGCATCTTTAGGAGTAACCTCTAATATGTACCTCGAGAACAAGCACAACAAGTAGGTCGCGAGGCCAGAGGGGTGGTCAATCCAAGGAACAGGAATCCCTTTATCCCTTCCTCTGAGAGGTCTTTTCTCAACATGGGGATATCTCTGAAGTAATATTGCACCAAGGCACCAAGAGTGGCTTTGCGCGTGCCTTTGCCTTGAGTGGTACAATGAATCCCTTGTTTGCCCCATAAAGAATTGGTCTTATCCAAAGCTATTTCGAGATCTTGGGCTAAAATCTCCTCTTCTTGCGAGAATTCCCAAAAGCCAGGATTCTCCACACCCTGAAAGGGTAACCCCAGAAGTTGGCTTACATCTTCGATAGTGGGAGTAAACTCTACTCACGTGGTGACAAAGGTGTGTCTGCTCGAACTCCACCGCGAGGTTAATTCCCATAAACCGGCCACATCGCGAGGAATATGAAGTCGGCAAAACAACTTTATGCAAGGCAAGAGGCTCATTTTGGTTAAAGTTGCCTCATACACTGGATTGGCAAGGATTGCATCAGTCCACGCCTCCCAACCATGACCTGGGCTAATATGGTTCACGAAGTTCACAAAGGAACCGAAGTATATTTCACTTATTTATTATTATTATTATTTTCAATATGGATTAAAATGCTTTTAGTATTCCTCGTTTTACTTCTTAAAACCTAGATTTGACGCTTCCTCGCCTATTAGTATTCCTTATGTTATTAGGTTTCCTTATTTGTTAGTGTCCTTATTATGTTAGGTTTCTCTATTACAAATATGCAAGGATGGCAAGTTAGAGTATATATATTTATTTAATTATCAATTATATATCAAATTGCTTCTGCTTCAATTTTCTCGGATTCAAAGTTGCGTTCATAGCTTCAGCTTGGTCAGTTGTATCAACACGTTGAATTGATGGTGGACGAAGGTGGTGGCGGCGGCAACCCCACTGGCGGGGAAGATCGACATGGAGTAGCTCTTTCAAAGGCGGAATTTGATAATTTCCAACGTGAAACAAAGCAAGCACTGCAAGATATTCAAGCTGCAGTCATGTTGGGTCCAAATCAAAAGTTTATGGTAGCTTTTGGTAAAATTTTAATATCTTGCTTTTGGTTGCGCGACGAAGACGTAGAAGCTAAGGGAATTCCGGTGGCGATGGCTGAAAGGTTTGTTATTGACGGGAAAGTGAAATATAGGGGGAAATTATTATTTTTTTCATAATTGAGAAGAATTGGGACATGGGGTTTAATCGCCAAAAAGTAAACGGAATAAAGTAGGTCCTTGAGTATGACAGATGATTGGTTATTATTGGGGATAATTTTTTAGACAAAATATATAAAATAATCGCTGGAACTAAAAATAGTTGGTACAAATTTTTTTGTGTAAATCTAGTAATAGTTAGTACAAATTTTTTTGTATAAATCTACTCTGACATATTATATTTATACAAAAAAAATTTAACAAGTTTTTAGGTTTTTGTTGCTCTCCATCCTACTTACCAAAAAAAAAAACTCAATTTTGTCATTTCTATCACAATAATCTCCTTCAATTTGCATATGTTTATGTATTTATCTATTAGTTCATTTACTGCTTTATTTCTTTGTAATTCCTTCTTTTTTACAGTTTTTTTTTATATGTATTTATATATATGGATATTTTCAGCCAAGCATCTGAGCAAGCAGACAGAGGTACAGGATATATTGACATTGACGAGATTAAGCAGTCAGAGGACTCACAACAATCTAAAAGAACAACATTGGTATGATGTGCTAACAATTGAAAATTTCTCCTTCACATCCTTGATTATATTTTTCATAGTGCAACCTTTTATTATTATCATTTCTCTAACGTCCTTGTTAGTCTGCTTGTAATAAGCTTAACCTTCAGTGCATTCTCTTTAAAGAATGTGAGAAGTATGAGTGGACTAATTCTTTGAAGCCTTTTAGAGTGCACATTTTTTTTTGTAATTTTAGATTCCATGATCATCCGAATACTTAATTGTTTATCAAAATTATAGAATTGATGAAGATCACCATTTGACTTCAGGAAAACAAACCGGACTGGAAGGACAAGACCTCAAAAGTTGATGGGAAAGGCTCTGCAACTGCCGGAGCAAAATTGGTATATTATCTACTTCTCAAAACCATTTCCTCTTTTTTTTTTTTCTTTTTTTTTTTTTTTTGGGAAAAGGTATTTTGCTTGCAGAAATAGTTAGATGTCTAAATAATCTTCAATTTTCTAACTTGACATTACAAAAGAACGCTGTCATGAACCTTCACTAGAATTGTTTTATAATTTGGATCTGAATTTAGTTTGTAAAGTTTTGTGAACTTGTTTCCCCTCACCTCAAATCAAGAATAGTTAAATTAGACAGTGACAGGTGATTTTTTTTTCTTTTTAATGTTTCTGGAAGATGGTTTTGAGTATTTAACAACATACACACACACACAAAAAAAAAAAAAAAAAAAAAAAAAAGAAAAGAAAAAAAAAAAATTACAAAGTCCCCCTCCTCCCCGCATTGTGATAGAATAATGCTTGTATATACTCTTCATTATAAGTTAAGTACCCCATACCTGGGAATATTTTTTATATTAACTATAACAACCTTTTATTTGAAGTTTTTAATAAAATGCAACCTTTTATTATTATCATTTCTCTAACGTCCTTGTTAGTCTGCTTGTAATAAGCTTAACCTTCAGTGCATTCTCTTTAAAGAATGTGAGAAGTATGAGTGGACTAATTCTTTGAAGCCTTTTAGAGTGCACATTTTTTTTTTTGTAATTTTAGATTCCATGATCATCCGAATACTTAATTGTTTATCAAAATTATAGAACTGATGAAGATCACCATTTGGCTTCAGAAAAACCAACCGGACAGTAAGGACAAGACCTCAAAAGTTGATGGGAAAGGCTCTGCAACTGCCGGAGCAAAATTGGTATATTATCTACTTCTCAAAACCATTTCCTTTTTTTTTTTTTTTTGGGAAAAGGTATTTTGCTTGCAGAAATAGTTAGATGTCTAAATAATCTTCAATTTTCTAACTTGACATTACAAAAGAACGCTGTCATGAACCTTCACTAGAATTGTTTTATAATTTGGATCTGAAATTAGTTTGTAAAGTTTTGTGAACTTGTTTCCCCTCACCTCAAATCAAGAATAGTTAAATTAGACAGTGACGGGTGATTTTTTTTCTTTTTAATGTTTCTGGAATATGGTTTTGAGTATTTAACAACACACACACAAAAAAAAAAAAAAAAAAAAAAAAATTTACGAAGTCCCCTTCCTTCCCCTATTGTGATAGAATAATGCTTGTATATACTCTTCATTATAAGTTAAGTACCCCATACCTGGGAATATTTTTTATATTAACTATAACAACCTTTTATTTGAAGTTTTTAAGAAAATGCAACCTTTTATTATTATCATTTATCTAACGTCCTTGTTAGTCTGCTTGTAATAAGCTTAATCTTCAGTGCATTCTCTTTAAAGAATGTGAGAAGTATGAGTGGACTAATTCTTTGAAGCCTTTTAGAGTGCACATTTTTTTTTGTAATTTTAGACTCCATGATCATCCGAATACTTAATTGTTTATCAAAATTATAGAACTGATGAAGATCACC